>NW_028123991.1:0-1200000 GCF_965194805.1 Balaenoptera borealis
TTAAAGGCGATTCGAATCTACCTCCTGAAATCTGTTTCGTGCAATTCTGCCTTGATTTCAAATCCTCTTCTTTGCCTTCCCTCAATATATTTGTGGACGAGAGTTATCATTTATAACTCTGCAGGTTTGTGAATTGCAGTGCCCTGAACCTCCATTTTACAACTCGCTTTTTTGGGAGCTGGCCGCAAAAGCGCAGGATGGCTTCAGGCCCTGTTCTGGTTCCGGGGGGCAGGCTGAGCCTGTGGTTAATTCTTCTTCCTGATGGGAAAATAGAGTGACCTGTGCCTGTCCCAACACCAAGAGCTAGTCTCTCGTTGGTTCCCCGTCTTCCCGTTCATCCTCAGGACAAATTGCAACCTGTACGGAACAGGAGGTTAAAGGTGCTGATGCTCCAAGTAGGGAGATTGCTAGTAAAGCGGCTGGAATGGCGAACCCGGGCACAAGGAGATGAGAAATGAGGTGCGTTTTAGAAACCTTTCCCCATCACACGGTGTACTATCTTCTGGGTTTCTCATGCATGTTTTCGATGTAGGAAGATGCCCTTGAACCTGGAGATTTGGGACCCATGCGATGGGTACCACGAAGTATTACTTTAAAGGGTCTGCGTTTGCTCACCCAACCTCACCAAATCTCTCAGCCCCAAGAGTGTCCACCCTTATGTCTCATCCAGCTGTGGGTCTAGATATGGTCAATCCAGGTTGCATCACAGCCCCTGAACTCATTGTGTAAGAATTTCTATCTCTTTCACTGTCGTTGTTTCATGGGTTTTTCAAAGTAATTTATTTTCATAATGGGGTTTAGCTGCTTTTCACGGCTGTGTTTATGCCGCTTTACACCCACTTGACACACTAACAGAGAGATATCAATACATAGGTTTTAAGATTATTACTAGTCAGATATATTCTTGTGCGGTGAATAGGGCGTGTTGAGTCCAGTTCTCTGAGCAAGGAGTAGGTCTTGTCTATTACATATTGGGTTTATGGAACGGTATCTGAGCTAATTTGATACCCTTGTTTTATGTATCACCCCACCTCACCTTTCCCGTTAAGCAGCCATAGTGTGTTTTCTGCATGTGTGACTCTGTTCTGTTTTGTAATTCAGTTCAAGTGTAACGGTTTTTACATTCCCTCTATCAGTGATACCTTATGAGAAGTGTCCTTTTCTGTGTGACTTATTTCACTTAGAATCGTCGTACCTAAATCCACTCATCATTCTGCTACTAACCTTATGACATTGATTTCATGGCTGAGTGATATTCCATTGTACATAAGGACCACAACTTCTTTATCCATTTTTCTCTTTCCTGGGATATTGAAGGTGGAATGAAGTGGAGGTCCTTGTCAACAGAGCAGCCCTCAACTTTGGGGTGCTTGTGTCTTGCTGATTTTTCATTTTCCCAATTTATACCCCCATGAGTGGAAGTGCCCTATGCTCTCTAAGCTGTGTTTTTCAGATGTTTCAGGACACACCGTACACTTCTCCAGAGTGGCTGTTGGCAATTTACATCCCACCCATCAGTGTAGCAAGGCTCCCATTTCTCCATGGCCTGTCCTGCATTTCTGGTTTTGACACTTTTTTCAGCATGGCCCTTTTGACCGATGGGAAGCGAGACTTCTCTGTAGCGCTGATTTGCCTTTCCAGGTTGCTTGGTTGGCCAAAAAGGGCGTATGCGTTTTTTCCTGAATATATTCAGGAAAAAACGCATACGCCCTTTTTGGCCAAGGGCATCATTGTCAACGTTTTGCCGCTTTTCATGTGCTTTAAAGGCGATTCGTATCTACCTCCTGAAATCTGTTTCGTGCAATTCTGCCTTGATTTCAAATCCTCTTCTTTGCCTTCCCTCAATATATTTGTGGACGAGAGTTATCATTTATAACTCTGCAGGTTTGTGAATTGCAGTGCCCTGAACCTCCATTTTACAACTCGCTTTTTTGGGAGCTGGCCGCAAAAGCGCAGGATGGCTTCAGGCCCTGTTCTGGTTCCGGGGGGCAGGCTGAGCCTGTGGTTAATTCTTCTTCCTGATGGGAAAATAGAGTGACCTGTGCCTGTCCCGACACCAAGAGGTACTCTCTCGTTGGTTCCCCGTCTTCCCGTTCATCCTCAGGACAAATTGCAACCTGTACGGAACAGGAGGTTAAAGGTGCTGATGCTCCAAGTAGGGAGATTGCTAGTAAAGCGGCTGGAAAGGGGAACCCGGGCACAAGGAGATGAGAAATGAGGTGCGTTTTAGAAACCTTTCCCCATCACACGGTGTACCATCTTCTGGGTTTCTCATGCATGTTTTCGATGTAGGAAGATGCCCTTGAACCTGGAGATTTGGAACCCATGCGATGGGTACCACGCAGTATTACTTTAAAGGGTCTGCGTTTGCTCACCCAACCTCACCAAACCTCTCAGCCCCAAGAGTGTCCACCCTTATGTCTCATCCAGCTGTGGGTCTAGATATGGTCAATCCAGGTTGCATCACAGCCCCTGAACTCATTGTGTAAGAATTTCTATCTCTTTCACTGTCGTTGTTTCATGGGTTTTTCAAAGTAATTTATTTTCATAATGGGGTTTAGCTGCTTTTCACGGCTGTGTTTATGCCGCGTTACACCCACTTGACACACTAACAGAGAGATATCAATACATAGGTTTTAAGATTATTACTAGTCAGGTATATTCTTGTGCGGTGAATAGGGCGTGTTGAGTCCAGTTCTCTGAGCAAGGAGTAGGTCTTGTCTACTACATATTGGGTTTATGGAACGGTATCTGAGCTAATTTGATACCCTTGTTTTATGTATCACCCCACCTCACCTTTCCCGTTAAGCAGCCATAGTGTGTTTTCTGCATGTGTGACTCTGTTCTGTTTTGTAATTCAGTTCAAGTGTAACGGTTTTTACATTCCCTCTATCAGTGATACCTTATGAGAAGTGTCCTTTTCTGTGTGACTTATTTCACTTAGAATCGTCGTACCTAAATCCACTCATCATGCTGCTACTAACCTTATGACATTGATTTCATGGCTGAGTGATATTCCATTGTACATAAGGACCACAAATTCTTTATCCATTTTTCTCTTTCCTGGGATATTTAAGGTGGAATGAAGTGGAGGTCCTTGTCAACAGAGCAGCCCTAAACTTTGGGGTGCTTGTGTCTTGCTGATTTTTCATTTTCCCAATTTATACCCCCATGAGTGGAAGTGCCCTATGCTCTCTAAGCTGTGTTTTTCAGATGTTTCAGGACACACCGTACACTTCTCCAGAGTGGCTGTTGGCAATTTACATCCCGCCCATCAGTGTAGCAAGGCTCCCATTTCTCCATGGCCTGTCCTGCATTTCTGGTTTTGACACTTTTTTCAGCATGGCCCTTTTGACCGATGGGAAGCGAGACTTCTCTGTAGCGCTGATTTGCCTTTCCAGGTTGCTTGGTTGGCCAAAAAGGGCGTATGCGTTTTTTCCTGAATATATTCAGGAAAAAACACATACGCCCTTTTTGGCCAAGGGCATCATTGTCAACGTTTTGCCGCTTTTCATGTGCTTTAAAGGCGATTCGTATCTACCTACTGAAATCTGTTTCGTGCAATTCTGCCTTGATTTCAAATCCTCTTCTTTGCCTTCCCTCAATATATTTGTGGACGAGAGTTATCATTTATAACTCTGCAGGTTTGTGAATTGCAGTGCCCTGAACCTCCATTTTACAACTCGCTTTTTTGGGAGCTGGCCGCAAAAGCGCAGGATGGCTTCAGGCCCTGTTCTGGTTCCGGGGGGCAGGCTGAGCCTGTGGTTAATTCTTCTTCCTGATGGGAAAATCGAGTGACCTGTGCCTGTCCCGACACCAAGAGCTAGTCTCTCGTTGGTTCCCCGTCTTCCCGTTCATCCTCAGGACAAATTGCAACCTGTACGGAACAGGAGGTTAAAGGTGCTGATGCTCCAAGTAGGGAGATTGCTAGTAAAGCGGCTGGAAAGGTGAACCCGGGCACAAGGAGATGAGAAATGAGGTGCGTTTTAGAAACCTTTCCCCATCACACGGTGTACTATCTTCTGGGTTTCTCATGCATGTTTTCGATGTAGGAAGATGCCCTTGAACCTGGAGATTTGGAACCCATGCGATGGGTACCACGCAGTATTACTTTAAAGGGTCTGCGTTTGCTCACCCAACCTCACCAAACCTCTCAGCCCCAAGAGTGTCCACCCTTATGTCTCATCCAGCTGTGGGTCTAGATATGGTCAATCCAGGTTGCATCACAGCCCCTGAACTCATTGTGTAAGAATTTCTATCTCTTTCACTGTCGTTGTTTCATGGGTTTTTCAAAGTAATTTATTTTCATAATGGGGTTTAGCTGCTTTTCACGGCTGTGTTTATGCCGCTTTACACCCACTTGACACACTAACAGAGAGATATCAATACATAGGTTTTAAGATTATTACTAGTCAGATATATTCTTGTGCGGTGAATAGGGCGTGTTGAGTCCAGTTCTCTGAGCAAGGAGTAGGTCTTGTCTACTACATATTGGGTTTATGGAACGGTATCTGAGCTAATTTGATACCCTTGTTTTATGTAACACCCCACCTCACCTTTCCCGTTAAGCAGCCATAGTGTGTTTTCTGCATGTGTGACTCTGTTCTGTTTTGTAATTCAGTTCAAGTGTAACGGTTTTTACATTCCCTCTATCAGTGATACCTTATGAGAAGTGTCCTTTTCAGTGTGACTTATTTCACTTAGAATCGTCGTACCTAAATCCACTCATCATGCTGCTACTAACCTTATGACATTGATTTCATGGCTGAGTGATATTCCATTGTACATAAGGACCACAACTTCTTTATCCATTTTTCTCTTTCCTGGGATATTGAAGGTGGAATGAAGTGGAGGTCCTTGTCAACAGAGCAGCCCTCAACTTTGGGGTGCTTGTGTCTTGCTGATTTTTCATTTTCCCAATTTATACCCCCATGAGTGGAAGTGCCCTATGCTCTCTAAGGTGTGTTTTTTAGATGTTTCAGGACTCACCGTACACTTCTCCAGAGTGGCTGTTGGCAATTTACATCCCGCCCATCAGTATAGCAAGGCTCCCATTTCTCCATGGCCTGTCCTGCATTTCTGGTTTTGACACTTTTTTCAGCATGGCCCTTTTGACCGATGGGTAGCGAGTCTTCTTTGTAGTGCTGATTTGCCTTTCCAGGTTGCTTGGTTGGCCAAAAAGGGCGTATGCGTTTTTTCCTGAATATATTCAGGAAAAAACGCATACGCCCTTTTTGGCCAAGGGCATCATTGTCAACGTTTTGCCGCTTTTCATGTGCTTTAAAGGCGATTCGAATCTACCTCCTGAAATCTGTTTCCTGCAATTCTGCCTTGATTTCAAATCCTCTTCTTTGCCTTCCCTCAATATATTTGTGGACGAGAGTTATCATTTATAACTCTGCAGGTTTGTGAATTGCAGTGCCCTGAACCTCCATTTTACAACTCGCTTTTTTGGGAGCTGGCCGCAAAAGCGCAGGATGGCTTCAGGCCCTGTTCTGGTTCCAGGGGGCAGGCTGAGCCTGTGGTTAATTCTTCTTCCTGATGGGAAAATAGAGTGACCTTTGCCTGTCCCGACACCAAGAGCTAGTCTCTCGTTGGTTCCCCGTCTTCCCGTTCATCCTCAGGACAAATTGCAACCTGTACGGAACAGGAGGTTAAAGGTGCTGATGCTCCAAGTAGGGAGATTGCTAGTAAAGCGGCTGGAAAGGTGAACCCGGGCACAAGGAGATGAGAAATGAGGTGCGTTTTAGAAACCTTTCCCCATCACACGGTGTACCATCTTCTGGGTTTCTCATGCATGTTTTCGATGTAGGAACATGCCCTTGAACCTGGAGATTTGGGACCCATGCGATGGGTACCACGCAGTATTACTTTAAAGGGTCTGCGTTTGCTCACCCAACCTCACCAAACCTCTCAGCCCCAAGAGTGTCCACCCTTATGTCTCATCCAGCTGTGGGTCTAGATATGGTCAATCCAGGTTGCATCACAGCCCCTGAACTCATTGTGTAAGAATTTCTATCTCTTTCACTGTCGTTGTTTCATGGGTTTTTCAAAGTAATTTATTTTCATAATGGGGTTTAGCTGCTTTTCACGGCTGTGTTTATGCCGCTTTACACCCACTTGACACACTAACAGAGAGATATCAATACATAGGTTTTAAGATTATTACTAGTCAGATATATTCTTGTGCGGTGAATAGGGCGTGTTGAGTCCAGTTCTCTGAGCAAGGAGTAGGTCTTGTCTACTACATATTGGGTTTATGGAACGGTATCTGAGCTAATTTGATACCCTTGTTTTATGTATCACCCCACCTCACCTTTCCCGTTAAGCAGCCATAGTGTGTTTTCTGCATGTGTGACTCTGTTCTTTTTTGTAATTCAGTTCAAGTGTAACGGTTTTTACATTCCCTCTATCAGTGATACCTTATGAGAAGTGTCCTTTTCTGTGTGACTTATTTCACTTAGAATCGTCGTACCTAAATCCACTCATCATGCTGCTACTAACCTTATGACATTGATTTCATGGCTGAGTGATATTCCATTGTACATAAGGACCACAACTTCTTTATCCATTTTTCTCTTTCCTGGGATATTTAAGGTGGAATGAAGTGGAGGTCCTTGTCAACAGAGCAACCCTCAACTTTGGGGTGCTTGTGTCTTGCTGATTTTTCATTTTCCCAATTTATACCCCCATGAGTGGAAGTGCCCTATGCTCTCTAAGCTGTGTTTTTCAGATGTTTCAGGACACACTGTACACTTCTCCAGAGTGGCTGTTGGCAATTTACATCCCGCCCATCAGTGTAGCAAGGCTCCCATTTCTCCATGGCCTGTCCTGCATTTCTGGTTTTGACACTTTTTTCAGCATGGCCCTTTTGACCGATGGGAAGTGAGACTTCTCTGTAGCGCTGATTTGCCTTTCCAGGTTGCTTGGTTGGCCAAAAAGGGCGTATGCGTTTTTTCCTGAATATATTCAGGAAAAAACGCATACGCCCTTTTTGGCCAAGGGCATCATTGTCAACGTTTTGCCGCTTTTCATGTGCTTTAAAGGCGATTCGTATCTACCTCCTGAAATCTGTTTCGTGCAATTCTGCCTTGATTTCAAATCCTCTTCTTTGCCTTCCCTCAATATATTTGTGGACGAGAGTTATCATTTATAACTCTGCACGTTTGTGAATTACAGTGCCCTGAACCTCCATTTTACAACTCGCTTTTTTGGGAGCTGGCCGCAAAAGCGCAGGATGGCTTCAGGCCCTGTTCTGGTTCCGGGGGGCAGGCTGAGCCTGTGGTTAATTCTTCTTCCTGATGGGAAAATAGAGTGACCTGTGCCTGTCCCGACACCAAGAGCTAGTCTCTCGTTGGTTCCCCGTCTTCCCGTTCATCCTCAGGACAAATTGCAACCTGTACGGAACAGGAGGTTAAAGGTGCTGATGCTCCAAGTAGGGAGATTGTTAGTAAAGCGGCTGGAATGGCGAACCCGGGCACAAGGAGATGAGAAATGAGGTGCGTTTTAGAAACCTTTCCCCATCACACGGTGTACCATCTTCTGGGTTTCTCATGCATGTTTTCGATGTAGGAAGATGCCCTTGAACCTGGAGATTTGGGACCCATGCGATGGGTACCACGCAGTATTACTTTAAAGGGTCTGCGTTTGCTCACCCAACCTCACCAAACCTCTCAGCCCCAAGAGTGTCCACCCTTATGTCTCATCCAGCTGTGGGTCTAGATATGGTCAATCCAGGTTGCATCACAGCCCCTGAACTCATTGTGTAAGAATTTCTATCTCTTTCACTGTCGTTGTTTCATGGGTTTTTCAAAGTAATTTATTTTCATAATGGGGTTTAGCTGCTTTTCACGGCTGTGTTTATGCCGCTTTACACCCACTTGACACACTAACAGAGAGATATCAATACATAGGTTTTAAGATTATTACTAGTCAGATATATTCTTGTGCGGTGAATAGGGCGTGTTGAGTCCAGTTCTCTGAGCAAGGAGTAGGTCTTGTCTACTACATATTGGGTTTATGGAACGGTATCTGAGCTAATTTGATACCCTTGTTTTATGTATCACCCCACCTCACCTTTCCCGTTAAGCAGCCATAGTGTGTTTTCTGCATGTGTGACTCTGTTCTGTTTTGTAATTCAGTTCAAGTGTAACGCTTTTTACATTCCCTCTATCAGTGATACCTTATGAGAAGTGTCCTTTTCTGTGTGACTTATTTCACTTAGAATCGTCGTACCTAAATCCACTCATCATGCTGCTACTAACCTTATGACATTGATTTCATGGCTGAGTGATATTCCATTGTACATAAGGACCACAACTTCTTTATCCATTTTTCTCTTTCCTGGGATATTGAAGGTGGAATGAAGTGGAGGTCCTTGTCAACAGAGCAGCCCTCAACTTTGGGGTGCTTGTGTCTTGCTGATTTTTCATTTTCCCAATTTATACCCCCATGAGTGGAAGTGCCCTATGCTCTCTAAGCTGTGTTTTTCAGATGTTTCAGGACACACCGTACACTTCTCCAGAGTGGCTGTTGGCAATTTACATCCCGCCCATCAGTGTAGCAAGGCTCCCATTTCTCCATGGCCTGTCCTGCATTTCTGGTTTTGACACTTTTTTCAGCATGGCCCTTTTGACCGATGGGAAGTGAGACTTCTCTGTAGCGCTGATTTGCCTTTCCAGGTTGCTTGGTTGGCCAAAAAGGGCGTATGCGTTTTTTCCTGAATATATTCAGGAAAAAACGCATACGCCCTTTTTGGCCAAGGGCATCATTGTCAACGTTTTGCCGCTTTTCATGTGCTTTAAAGGCGATTCGTATCTACCTCCTGAAATCTGTTTCGTGCAATTCTGTCTTGATTTCAAATCCTCTTCTTTGCCTTCCCTCAATATATTTGTGGACGAGAGTTATCATTTATAACTCTGCAGGTTTGTGAATTGCAGTGCCCTGAACCTCCATTTTACAACTCGCTTTTTTGGGAGCTGGCCGCAAAAGCGCAGGATGGCTTCAGGCCCTGTTCTGGTTCCGGGGGGCAGGCTGAGCCTGTGGTTAATTCTTCTTCCTGATGGGAAAATAGAGTGACCTGTGCCTGTCCCGACACCAAGAGCTAGTCTCTCGTTGGTTCCCCGTCTTCCCGTTCATCCTCAGGACAAATTGCAACCTGTACGGAACAGGAGGTTAAAGGTGCTGATGCTCCAAGTAGGGAGATTGCTAGTAAAGCGGCTGGAAAGGTGAACCCGGGCACAAGGAGATGAGAAATGAGGTGCGTTTTAGAAACCTTTCCCCATCACACGGTGTACCATCTTCTGGGTTTCTCATGCATGTTTTCGATGTAGGAAGATGCCCTTGAACCTGGAGATTTGGAACCCATGTGATGGGTACCACGCAGTATTACTTTAAAGGGTCTGCGTTTGCTCACCCAACCTCACCAAACCTCTCAGCCCCAAGAGTGTCCACCCTTATGTCTCATCCAGCTGTGGGTCTAGATATGGTCAATCCAGGTTGCATCACAGCCCCTGAACTCATTGTGTAAGAATTTCTATCTCTTTCACTGTCATTGTTTCATGGGTTTTTCAAAGTAATTTATTTTCATAATGGGGTTTAGCTGCTTTTCACGGCTGTGTTTATGCCGCTTTACACCCACTTGACACACTAACAGAGAGATATCAATACATAGGTTTTAAGATTATTACTAGTCAGATATATTCTTGTGCGGTGAATAGGGCGTGTTGAGTCCAGTTCTCTGAGCAAGGAGTAGGTCTTGTCTACTACATATTGGGTTTATGGAACGGTATCTGAGCTAATTTGATACCCTTGTTTTATGTATCACCCCACCTCACCTTTCCCGTTAAGCAGCCATAGTGTGTTTTCTGCATGTGTGACTCTGTTCTGTTTTGTAATTCAGTTCAAGTGTAACGCTTTTTACATTCCCTCTATCAGTGATACCTTATGAGAAGTGTCCTTTTCTGTGTGACTTATTTCACTTAGAATCGTCGTACCTAAATCCACTCATCATGCTGCTACTAACCTTATGACATTGATTTCATGGCTGAGTGATATTCCATTGTACATAAGGACCACAACTTCTTTATCCATTTTTCTCTTTCCTTGGATATTTAAGGTGGAATGAAGTGGAGGTCCTTGTCAACAGAGCAGCCCTCAACTTTGGGGTGCTTGTGTCTTGCTGATTTTTCATTTTCCCAATTTATACCCCCATGAGTGGAAGTGCCCTATGCTCTCTAAGCTGTGTTTTTCAGATGTTTCAGGACACACAGTACACTTCTCCAGAGTGGCTGTTGGCAATTTACATCCCACCCATCAGTGTAGCAAGGCTCTCATTTCTCCATGGCCTGTCCTGCATTTCTGGTTTTGACACTTTTTTCAGCATGGCCCTTTTGACCGATGGGTAGCGAGACTTCTTTGTAGCGCTGATTTGCCTTTCCAGGTTGCTTGGTTGGCCAAAAAGGGCGTATGGGTTTTTTCCTGAATATATTCAGGAAAATACGCATACGCCCTTTTTGGCCAAGGGCATCATTGTCAACGTTTTGCCGCTTTTCATGTGCTTTAAAGGCGATTCGTATCTACCTCCTGAAATCTGTTTCGTGCAATTCTGCCTTGATTTCAAATCCTCTTCTTTGCCTTCCCTCAATATATTTGTGGACGAGATTTATCATTTATAACTCTGCAGGTTTGTGAATTGCAGTGCCCTGAACCTCCATTTTACAACTCGCTTTTTTGGGAGCTGGCCGCAAAAGCGCAGGATGGCTTGAGGCCCTGTTCTGGTTCCGGGGGGCAGGCTGAGCCTGTGGTTAATTCTTCTTCCTGATGGGAAAATCGAGTGACCTGTGCCTGTCCCGACACCAAGAGCTTGTCTCTCGTTGGTTCCCCGTCTTCCCGTTCATCCTCAGGACAAATTGCAACCTGTACGGAACAGGAGGTTAAAGGTGCTGATGCTCCAAGTAGGGAGATTGCTAGTAAAGCGGCTGGAATGGCGAACCCGGGCACAAGGAGATGAGAAATGAGGTGCGTTTTAGAAACCTTTCCCTATCACACGGTGTACCATCTTCTGGGTTTCTCATGCATGTTTTCGATGTAGGAAGATGCCCTTGAACCTGGAGATTTGGGACCCATGCGATGGGTACCACGCAGTATTACTTTAAAGGGTCTGTGTTTGCTCACCCAACCTCACCAAACCTCTCAGCCCCAAGAGTGTCCACCCTTATGTCTCATCCAGCTGTGGGTCTAGATATGGTCAATCCAGGTTGCATCACAGCCCCTGAACTCATTGTGTAAGTATTTCTATCTCTTTCACTGTCGTTGTTTCATGGGTTTTTCAAAGTAATTTATTTTCATAATGGGGTTTAGCTGCTTTTCACGGCTGTGTTTATGCCGCTTTACACCCACATGACACACTAACAGAGAGATATCAATACATAGGTGTTAAGATTATTACTAGTCAGGTATATTCTTGTGCGGTGAATAGGGAGTGTTGAGTCCAGTTCTCTGAGCAAGGAGTAGGTCTTGTCTACTACATATTGGGTTTATGGAACGGTATCTGAGCTAATTTGATACCCTTGTTTTATGTATCACCCCACCTCACCTTTCCCGTTAAGCAGCCATAGTCTGTTTTCTGCATGTTTGACTCTGTTCTGTTTTGTAATTCAGTTCAAGTGTAACGTTTTTTACATTCCCTCTAAAAGTGATACCTTATGAGAAGTGTCCTTTTCTGTGTGACTTATTTCAGTTAGAATCGTCGTACCTAAATCCACTCATCATGCTGCTACTAACCTTATGACATTGATTTCATGGCTGAGTGATATTCCATTGTACATAAGGACCACAACTTCTTTATCCATTTTTCTCTTTCCTTGGATATTTAAGGTGGAATGAAGTGGAGGTCCTTGTCAACAGAGCAGCCCTCAATTTGGGGTGCTTGTGTCTTGCTGATTTTTCATTTTCCCAATTTATACCCCCATGAGTGGAAGTGCCCTATGCTCTCTAAGCTGTGTTTTTCAGATGTTTCAGGACACACCGTACACTTCTCCAGAGTGGCTGTTGGCAATTTACATCCCGCCCATCAGTGTAGCAAGGCTCTCATTTCTCCATGGCCTGTCCTGCATTTCTGGTTTTGACACTTTTTTCAGCATGGCCCTTTTGACCGATGGGAAGCGAGACTTCTCTGTAGCACTGATTTGCCTTTCCAGGTTGCTTGGTTGGTCAAAAAGGGCGTATGCGTTTTTTCCTGAATATATTCAGGAAAAAACGCATACGCCCTTTTTGGCCAAGGGCATCATTGTCAACATTTTGCCGCTTTTCATGTGCTTTAAAGGCGATTCGAATCTACCTCCTGAAATCTGTTTCCTGCAATTCTGCCTTGATTTCAAATCCTCTTCTTTGCCTTCCCTCAATATATTTGTGGACGAGAGTTATCATTTATAACTCTGCAGGTTTGTGAATTGCAGTGCCCTGAACCTCCATTTTACAACTCGCTTTTTTGGGAGCTGGCCGCAAAAGCGCAGGATGGCTTCAGGCCCTGTTCTGGTTCCGGGGGGCAGGCTGAGCCTGTGGTTAATTCTTCTTCCTGATGGGAAAATAGAGTGACCTGTGCCTGTCCCGACACCAAGAGCTAGTCTCTCGTTGGTTCCCCGTCTTCCCGTTCATCCTCAGGACAAATTGCAACCTGTACGGAACAGGAGGTTAAAGGTGCTGATGCTCCAAGTAGGGAGATTGCTAGTAAAGCGGCTGGAAAGGTGAACCCGGGCACAAGGAGATGAGAAATGAGGTGCGTTTTAGAAACCTTTCCCCATCACACGGTGTACCATCTTCTGGGTTTCTCATGCATGTTTTCGATGTAGGAAGATGCCCTTGAACCTGGAGATTTGGAACCCATGCGATGGGTACCACGCAGTATTACTTTAAAGGGTCTGCGTTTGCTCACCCAACCTCACCAAACCTCTCAGCCCCAAGAGTGTCCACCCTTATGTCTCATCCAGCTGTGGGTCTAGATATGGTCAATCCAGGTTGCATCACAGCCCCTGAACTCATTGTGTAAGAATTTCTATCTCTTTCACTGTCGTTGTTTCATGGGTTTTTCAAAGTAATTTATTTTCATAATGGGGTTTAGCTGCTTTTCACGGCTGTGTTTATGCCGCTTTACACCCACTTGACACACTAACAGAGAGATATCAATACATAGGTTTTAAGATTATTACTAGTCAGATATATTCTTGTGCGGTGAATAGGGCGTGTTGAGTCCAGTTCTCTGAGCAAGGAGTAGGTCTTGTCTACTACATATTGGGTTTATGGAACGGTATCTGAGCTAATTTGATACCCTTGTTTTATGTATCACCCCACCTCACCTTTCCCGTTAAGCAGCCATAGTGTGTTTTCTGCATGTGTGACTCTGTTCTGTTTTGTAATTCAGTTCAAGTGTAACGCTTTTTACATTCCCTCTATCAGTGATACATTATGAGAAGTGTCCTTTTCTGTGTGACTTATTTCACTTAGAATCGTCGTACCTAAATCCACTCATCATGCTGCTACTAACCTTATGACATTGATTTCATGGCTGAGTGATATTCCATTGTACATAAGGACCACAACTTCTTTATCCATTTTTCTCTTTCCTTGGATATTTAAGGTGGAATGAAGTGGAGGTCCTTGTCAACAGAGCAGCCCTCAACTTTGGGGTGCTTGTGTCTTGCTGATTTTTCATTTTCCCAATTTATACCCCCATGAGTGGAAGTGCCCTATGCTCTCTAAGCTGTGTTTTTCAGATGTTTCAGGACACACCGTACACTTCTCCAGAGTGGCTGTTGGCAATTTACATCCCGCCCATCAGTGTAGCAAGGCTCTCATTTCTCCATGGCCTGTCCTGCATTTCTGGTTTTGAGACTTTTTTCAGCATGGCCCTTTTGACCGATGGGGAGCGAGACTTCTTTGTAGCGCTGATTTGCCTTTCCAGGTTGCTTGGTTGGCCAAAAAGGGCGTATGGGTTTTTTCCTGAATATATTCAGGAAAAAACGCATATGCCCTTTTTGGCCAAGGGCATCATTGTCAACGTTTTGCCGCTTTTCATGTGCTTTAAAGGCGATTCGTATCTACCTCCTGAAATCTGTTTCGTGCAATTCTGCCTTGATTTCAAATCCTCTTCTTTGCCTTCCCTCAATATATTTGTGGACGAGATTTATCATTTATAACTCTGCAGGTTTGTGAATTGCAGTGCCCTGAACCTCCATTTTACAACTCGCTTTTTTGGGAGCTGGCCGCAAAAGCGCAGGATGGCTTCAGGCCCTGTTCTGGTTCCGGGGGGCAGGCTGAGCCTGTGGTTAATTCTTCTTCCTGATGGGAAAATCGAGTGACCTGTGCCTGTCCCGACACCAAGAGCTTGTCTCTCGTTGGTTCCCCGTCTTCCCGTTCATCCTCAGGACAAATTGCAACCTGTACGGAAGAGGAGGTTAAAGGTGCTGATGCTCCAAGTAGGGAGATTGCTAGTAAAGCGGCTGGAATGGCGAACCCGGGCACAAGGAGATGAGAAATGAGGTGCGTTTTAGAAACCTTTCCCTATCACACGGTGTACCATCTTCTGGGTTTCTCATGCATGTTTTCGATGTAGGAAGATGCCCTTGAACCTGGAGATTTGGGACCCATGCGATGGGTACCACGCAGTATTACTTTAAAGGGTCTGTGTTTGCTCACCCAACCTCACCAAACCTCTCAGCCCCAAGAGTGTCCACCCTTATGTCTCATCCAGCTGTGGGTCTAGATATGGTCAATCCAGGTTGCATCACAGCCCCTGAACTCATTGTGTAAGTATTTCTATCTCTTTCACTGTCGTTGTTTCATGGGTTTTTCAAAGTAATTTATTTTCATAATGGGGTTTAGCTGCTTTTCACTGCTGTGTTTATGCCGCTTTACACACACTTGACACACTAACAGAGAGATATCAATACATAGGTGTTAAGATTATTACTAGTCAGGTATATTCTTGTGCGGTGAATAGGGAGTGTTGAGTCCAGTTCTCTGAGCAAGGAGTAGGTCTTGTCTACTACATATTGGGTTTATGGAACGGTATCTGAGCTAATTTGATACCCTTGTTTTATGTATCACCCCACCTCACCTTTCCCGTTAAGCAGCCATAGTGTGTTTTCTGCATGTGTGACTCTGTTCTGTTTTGTAATTCAGTTCAAGTGTAACGCTTTTTACATTCCCTCTATCAGTGATACCTTATGAGAAGTGTCCTTTTCTGTGTGACTTATTTCACTTAGAATCGTCGTACCTAAATCCACTCATCATGCTGCTACTAACCTTATGACATTGATTTCATGGCTGAGTGATATTCCATTGTACATAAGGACCACAACTTCTTTATCCATTTTTCTCTTTCCTTGGATATTTAAGGTGGAATGAAGTGGAGGTCCTTGTCAACAGAGCAGCCCTCAACTTTGGGGTGCTTGTGTCTTGCTGATTTTTCATTTTCCCAATTTATACCCCCATGAGTGGAAGTGCCCTATGCTCTCTAAGCTGTGTTTTTCAGATGTTTCAGGACACACAGTACACTTCTCCAGAGTGGCTGTTGGCAATTTACATCCCACCCATCAGTGTAGCAAGGCTCTCATTTCTCCATGGCCTGTCCTGCATTTCTGGTTTTGACACTTTTTTCAGCATGGCCCTTTTGACCGATGGGTAGCGAGACTTCTTTGTAGCGCTGATTTGCCTTTCCAGGTTGCTTGGTTGGCCAAAAAGGGCATATGGGTTTTTTCCTGAATATATTCAGGAAAAAACGCATACGCCCTTTTTGGCCAAGGGCATCATTGTCAACGTTTTGCCGCTTTTCATGTGCTTTAAAGGCGATTCGTATCTACCTCCTGAAATCTGTTTCGTGCAATTCTGCCTTGATTTCAAATCCTCTTCTTTGCCTTCCCTCAATATATTTGTGGACGAGATTTATCATTTATAACTCTGCAGGTTTGTGAATTGCAGTGCCCTGAACCTCCATTTTACAACTCGCTTTTTTGGGAGCTGGCCGCAAAAGCGCAGGATGGCTTCAGGCCCTGTTCTGGTTCCGGGGGGCAGGCTGAGCCTGTGGTTAATTCTTCTTCCTGATGGGAAAATCGAGTGACCTGTGCCTGTCCCGACACCAAGAGCTTGTCTCTCGTTGGTTCCCCGTCTTCCCGTTCATCCTCAGGACAAATTGCAACCTGTACGGAACAGGAGGTTAAAGGTGCTGATGCTCCAAGTAGGGAGATTGCTAGTAAAGCGGCTGGAATGGCGAACCCGGGCACAAGGAGATGAGAAATGAGGTGCGTTTTAGAAACCTTTCCCTATCACACGGTGTACCATCTTCTGGGTTTCTCATGCATGTTTTCGATGTAGGAAGATGCCCTTGAACCTGGAGATTTGGGACCCATGCGATGGGTACCACGCAGTATTACTTTAAAGGGTCTGTGTTTGCTCACCCAACCTCACCAAACCTCTCAGCCCCAAGAGTGTCCACCCTTATGTCTCATCCAGCTGTGGGTCTAGATATGGTCAATCCAGGTTGCATCACAGCCCCTGAACTCATTGTGTAAGTATTTCTATCTCTTTCACTGTCGTTGTTTCATGGGTTTTTCAAAGTAATTTATTTTCATAATGGGGTTTAGCTGCTTTTCACGGCTGTGTTTATGCCGCTTTACACCCACATGACACACTAACAGAGAGATATCAATACATAGGTGTTAAGATTATTACTAGTCAGGTATATTCTTGTGCGGTGAATAGGGAGTGTTGAGTCCAGTTCTCTGAGCAAGGAGTAGGTCTTGTCTACTACATATTGGGTTTATGGAACGGTATCTGAGCTAATTTGATACCCTTGTTTTATGTATCACCCCACCTCACCTTTCCCGTTAAGCAGCCATAGTCTGTTTTCTGCATGTTTGACTCTGTTCTGTTTTGTAATTCAGTTCAAGTGTAACGTTTTTTACATTCCCTCTAAAAGTGATACCTTATGAGAAGTGTCCTTTTCTGTGTGACTTATTTCAGTTAGAATCGTCGTACCTAAATCCACTCATCATGCTGCTACTAACCTTATGACATTGATTTCATGGCTGAGTGATATTCCATTGTACATAAGGACCACAACTTCTTTATCCATTTTTCTCTTTCCTTGGATATTTAAGGTGGAATGAAGTGGAGGTCCTTGTCAACAGAGCAGCCCTCAATTTGGGGTGCTTGTGTCTTGCTGATTTTTCATTTTCCCAATTTATACCCCCATGAGTGGAAGTGCCCTATGCTCTCTAAGCTGTGTTTTTCAGATGTTTCAGGACACACCGTACACTTCTCCAGAGTGGCTGTTGGCAATTTACATCCCGCCCATCAGTGTAGCAAGGCTCTCATTTCTCCATGGCCTGTCCTGCATTTCTGGTTTTGACACTTTTTTCAGCATGGCCCTTTTGACCGATGGGAAGCGAGACTTCTCTGTAGCACTGATTTGCCTTTCCAGGTTGCTTGGTTGGTCAAAAAGGGCGTATGCGTTTTTTCCTGAATATATTCAGGAAAAAACGCATACGCCCTTTTTGGCCAAGGGCATCATTGTCAACATTTTGCCGCTTTTCATGTGCTTTAAAGGCGATTCGAATCTACCTCCTGAAATCTGTTTCCTGCAATTCTGCCTTGATTTCAAATCCTCTTCTTTGCCTTCCCTCAATATATTTGTGGACGAGAGTTATCATTTATAACTCTGCAGGTTTGTGAATTGCAGTGCCCTGAACCTCCATTTTACAACTCGCTTTTTTGGGAGCTGGCCGCAAAAGCGCAGGATGGCTTCAGGCCCTGTTCTGGTTCCGGGGGGCAGGCTGAGCCTGTGGTTAATTCTTCTTCCTGATGGGAAAATAGAGTGACCTGTGCCTGTCCCGACACCAAGAGCTAGTCTCTCGTTGGTTCCCCGTCTTCCCGTTCATCCTCAGGACAAATTGCAACCTGTACGGAACAGGAGGTTAAAGGTGCTGATGCTCCAAGTAGGGAGATTGCTAGTAAAGCGGCTGGAAAGGTGAACCCGGGCACAAGGAGATGAGAAATGAGGTGCGTTTTAGAAACCTTTCCCCATCACACGGTGTACCATCTTCTGGGTTTCTCATGCATGTTTTCGATGTAGGAAGATGCCCTTGAACCTGGAGATTTGGAACCCATGCGATGGGTACCACGCAGTATTACTTTAAAGGGTCTGCGTTTGCTCACCCAACCTCACCAAACCTCTCAGCCCCAAGAGTGTCCACCCTTATGTCTCATCCAGCTGTGGGTCTAGATATGGTCAATCCAGGTTGCATCACAGCCCCTGAACTCATTGTGTAAGAATTTCTATCTCTTTCACTGTCGTTGTTTCATGGGTTTTTCAAAGTAATTTATTTTCATAATGGGGTTTAGCTGCTTTTCACGGCTGTGTTTATGCCGCTTTACACCCACTTGACACACTAACAGAGAGATATCAATACATAGGTTTTAAGATTATTACTAGTCAGATATATTCTTGTGCGGTGAATAGGGCGTGTTGAGTCCAGTTCTCTGAGCAAGGAGTAGGTCTTGTCTACTACATATTGGGTTTATGGAACGGTATCTGAGCTAATTTGATACCCTTGTTTTATGTATCACCCCACCTCACCTTTCCCGTTAAGCAGCCATAGTGTGTTTTCTGCATGTGTGACTCTGTTCTGTTTTGTAATTCAGTTCAAGTGTAACGCTTTTTACATTCCCTCTATCAGTGATACATTATGAGAAGTGTCCTTTTCTGTGTGACTTATTTCACTTAGAATCGTCGTACCTAAATCCACTCATCATGCTGCTACTAACCTTATGACATTGATTTCATGGCTGAGTGATATTCCATTGTACATAAGGACCACAACTTCTTTATCCATTTTTCTCTTTCCTTGGATATTTAAGGTGGAATGAAGTGGAGGTCCTTGTCAACAGAGCAGCCCTCAACTTTGGGGTGCTTGTGTCTTGCTGATTTTTCATTTTCCCAATTTATACCCCCATGAGTGGAAGTGCCCTATGCTCTCTAAGCTGTGTTTTTCAGATGTTTCAGGACACACCGTACACTTCTCCAGAGTGGCTGTTGGCAATTTACATCCCGCCCATCAGTGTAGCAAGGCTCTCATTTCTCCATGGCCTGTCCTGCATTTCTGGTTTTGAGACTTTTTTCAGCATGGCCCTTTTGACCGATGGGGAGCGAGACTTCTTTGTAGCGCTGATTTGCCTTTCCAGGTTGCTTGGTTGGCCAAAAAGGGCGTATGGGTTTTTTCCTGAATATATTCAGGAAAAAACGCATATGCCCTTTTTGGCCAAGGGCATCATTGTCAACGTTTTGCCGCTTTTCATGTGCTTTAAAGGCGATTCGTATCTACCTCCTGAAATCTGTTTCGTGCAATTCTGCCTTGATTTCAAATCCTCTTCTTTGCCTTCCCTCAATATATATGTGGACGAGATTTATCATTTATAACTCTGCAGGTTTGTGAATTGCAGTGCCCTGAACCTCCATTTTACAACTCGCTTTTTTGGGAGCTGGCCGCAAAAGCGCAGGATGGCTTCAGGCCCTGTTCTGGTTCCGGGGGGCAGGCTGAGCCTGTGGTTAATTCTTCTTCCTGATGGGAAAATCGAGTGACCTGTGCCTGTCCCGACACCAAGAGCTTGTCTCTCGTTGGTTCCCCGTCTTCCCGTTCATCCTCAGGACAAATTGCAACCTGTACGGAACAGGAGGTTAAAGGTGCTGATGCTCCAAGTAGGGAGATTGCTAGTAAAGCGGCTGGAATGGCGAACCCGGGCACAAGGAGATGAGAAATGAGGTGCGTTTTAGAAACCTTTCCCTATCACACGGTGTACCATCTTCTGGGTTTCTCATGCATGTTTTCGATGTAGGAAGATGCCCTTGAACCTGGAGGTTTGGGACCCATGCGATGGGTACCACGCAGTATTACTTTAAAGGGTCTGTGTTTGCTCACCCAACCTCACCAAACCTCTCAGCCCCAAGAGTGTCCACCCTTATGTCTCATCCAGCTGTGGGTCTAGATATGGTCAATCCAGGTTGCATCACAGCCCCTGAACTCATTGTGTAAGTATTTCTATCTCTTTCACTGTCGTTGTTTCATGGGTTTTTCAAAGTAATTTATTTTCATAATGGGGTTTAGCTGCTTTTCACTGCTGTGTTTATGCCGCTTTACACCCACTTGACACACTAACAGAGAGATATCAATACATAGGTGTTAAGATTATTACTAGTCAGGTATATTCTTGTGCGGTGAATAGGGAGTGTTGAGTCCAGTTCTCTGAGCAAGGAGTAGGTCTTGTCTACTACATATTGGGTTTATGGAACGGTATCTGAGCTAATTTGATACCCTTG
Source organism: Balaenoptera borealis (assembly GCF_965194805.1). Taxonomy (NCBI): domain Eukaryota; kingdom Metazoa; phylum Chordata; class Mammalia; order Artiodactyla; family Balaenopteridae; genus Balaenoptera; species Balaenoptera borealis. The sequence goes on from NW_028123991.1 coordinate 20,372, forward strand.
TTTTATGTATCACCCCACCTCACCTTTCCCGTTAAGCAGCCGTAGTCTGTTTTCTGCATGTTTGACTCTGTTCTGTTTTGTAATTCAGTTCAAGTGTAACGCTTTTTACATTCCCTCTATCAGTGATACATTATGAGAAGTGTCCTTTTCTGTGTGACTTATTTCACTTAGAATCGTCGTACCTAAATCCACTCATCATGCTGCTACTAACCTTATGACATTGATTTCATGGCTGAGTGATATTCCATTGTACATAAGGACCACAACTTCTTTATCCATTTTTCTCTTTCCTTGGATATTTAAGGTGGAATGAAGTGGAGGTCCTTGTCAACAGAGCAGCCCTCAACTTTGGGGTGCTTGTGTCTTGCTGATTTTTCATTTTCCCAATTTATACCCCCATGAGTGGAAGTGCCCTATGCTCTCTAAGCTGTGTTTTTCAGATGTTTCAGGACACACCGTACACTTCTCCAGAGTGGCTGTTGGCAATTTACATCCCGCCCATCAGTGTAGCAAGGCTCTCATTTCTCCATGGCCTGTCCTGCATTTCTGGTTTTGACACTTTTTTCAGCATGGCCCTTTTGACCGATGGGGAGCGAGACTTCTTTGTAGCGCTGATTTGCCTTTCCAGGTTGCTTGGTTGGCCAAAAAGGGCGTATGGGTTTTTTCCTGAATATATTCAGGAAAAAACGCATACGCCCTTTTTGGCCAAGGGCATCATTGTCAACGTTTTGCCGCTTTTCATGTGCTTTAAAGGCGATTCGTATCTACCTCCTGAAATCTGTTTCGTGCAATTCTGCCTTGATTTCAAATCCTCTTCTTTGCCTTCCCTCAATATATTTGTGGACGAGATTTATCATTTATAACTCTGCAGGTTTGTGAATTGCAGTGCCCTGAACCTCCATTTTACAACTCGCTTTTTTGGGAGCTGGCCGCAAAAGCGCAGGATGGCTTCAGGCCCTGTTCTGGTTCCGGGGGGCAGGCTGAGCCTGTGGTTAATTCTTCTTCCTGATGGGAAAATCGAGTGACCTGTGCCTGTCCCGATACCAAGAGCTTGTCTCTCGTTGGTTCCCCGTCTTCCCGTTCATCCTCAGGACAAATTGCAACCTGTACGGAACAGGAGGTTAAAGGTGCTGATGCTCCAAGTAGGGAGATTGCTAGTAAAGCGGCTGGAATGGCGAACCCGGGCACAAGGAGATGAGAAATGAGGTGCGTTTTAGAAACCTTTCCCTATCACACGGTGTACCATCTTCTGGGTTTCTCATGCATGTTTTCGATGTAGGAAGATGCCCTTGAACCTGGAGATTTGGGACCCATGCGATGGGTACCACGCAGTATTACTTTAAAGGGTCTGTGTTTGCTCACCCAACCTCACCAAACCTCTCAGCCCCAAGAGTGTCCACCCTTATGTCTCATCCAGCTGTGGGTCTAGATATGGTCAATCCAGGTTGCATCACAGCCCCTGAACTCATTGTGTAAGTATTTCTATCTCTTTCAATGTCGTTGTTTCATGGGTTTTTCAAAGTAATTTATTTTCATAATGGGGTTTAGCTGCTTTTCACTGCTGTGTTTATGCCGCTTTACACCCACTTGACACACTAACAGAGAGATATCAATACATAGGTGTTAAGATTATTACTAGTCAGGTATATTCTTGTGCGGTGAATAGGGAGTGTTGAGTCCAGTTCTCTGAGCAAGGAGTAGGTCTTGTCTACTACATATTGGGTTTATGGAACGGTATCTGAGCTAATTTGATACCCTTGTTTTATGTATCACCCCACCTCACCTTTCCCGTTAAGCAGCCATAGTCTGTTTTCTGCATGTTTGACTCTGTTCTGTTTTGTAATTCAGTTCAAGTGTAACGCTTTTTACATTCCCTCTATCAGTGATACATTATGAGAAGTGTCCTTTTCTGTGTGACTTATTTCACTTAGAATCGTCGTACCTAAATCCACTCATCATGCTGCTACTAACCTTATGACATTGATTTCATGGCTGAGTGATATTCCATTGTACATAAGGACCACAACTTCTTTATCCATTTTTCTCTTTCCTTGGATGTTTAAGGTGGAATGAAGTGGAGGTCCTTGTCAACAGAGCAGCCCTCAACTTTGGGGTGCTTGTGTCTTGCTGATTTTTCATTTTCCCAATTTATACCCCCATGAGTGGAAGTGCCCTATGCTCTCTAAGCTGTGTTTTTCAGATGTTTCAGGACACACCGTACACTTCTCCAGAGTGGCTGTTGGCAATTTACATCCCGCCCATCAGTGTAGCAAGGCTCTCATTTCTCCATGGCCTGTCCTGCATTTCTGGTTTTGACACTTTTTTCAGCATGGCCCTTTTGACCGATGGGGAGCGAGACTTCTTTGTAGCGCTGATTTGCCTTTCCAGGTTGCTTGGTTGGCCAAAAAGGGCGTATGGGTTTTTTCCTGAATATATTCAGGAAAAAACGCATACGCCCTTTTTGGCCAAGGGCATCATTGTCAACGTTTTGCCGCTTTTCATGTGCTTTAAAGGCGATTCGTATCTACCTCCTGAAATCTGTTTCGTGCAATTCTGCCTTGATTTCAAATCCTCTTCTTTGCCTTCCCTCAATATATTTGTGGACGAGATTTATCATTTATAACTCTGCAGGTTTGTGAATTGCAGTGCCCTGAACCTCCATTTTACAACTCGCTTTTTTGGGAGCTGGCCGCAAAAGCGCAGGATGGCTTCAGGCCCTGTTCTGGTTCCGGGGGGCAGGCTGAGCCTGTGGTTAATTCTTCTTCCTGATGGGAAAATAGAGTGACCTGTGCCTGTCCCGACACCAAGAGCTTGTCTCTCGTTGGTTCCCCGTCTTCCCGTTCATCCTCAGGACAAATTGCAACCTGTACGGAACAGGAGGTTAAAGGTGCTGATGCTCCAAGTAGGGAGATTGCTAGTAAAGCGGCTGGAATGGCGAACCCGGGCACAAGGAGATGAGAAATGAGGTGCGTTTTAGAAACCTTTCCCTATCACACGGTGTACCATCTTCTGGGTTTCTCATGCATGTTTTCGATGTAGGAAGATGCCCTTGAACCTGGAGATTTGGGACCCATGCGATGGGTACCACGCAGTATTACTTTAAAGGGTCTGTGTTTGCTCACCCAACCTCACCAAACCTCTCAGCCCCAAGAGTGTCCACCCTTATGTCTCATCCAGCTGTGGGTCTAGATATGGTCAATCCAGGTTGCATCACAGCCCCTGAACTCATTGTGTAAGTATTTCTATCTCTTTCACTGTCGTTGTTTCATGGGTTTTTCAAAGTAATTTATTTTCATAATGGGGTTTAGCTGCTTTTCACGGCTGTGTTTATGCCGCTTTACACCCACATGACACACTAACAGAGAGATATCAATACATAGGTGTTAAGATTATTACTAGTCAGGTATATTCTTGTGCGGTGAATAGGGAGTGTTGAGTCCAGTTCTCTGAGCAAGGAGTAGGTCTTGTCTACTACATATTGGGTTTATGGAACGGTATCTGAGCTAATTTGATACCCTTGTTTTATGTATCACCCCACCTCACCTTTCCCGTTAAGCAGCCATAGTCTGTTTTCTGCATGTTTGACTCTGTTCTGTTTTGTAATTCAGTTCAAGTGTAACGTTTTTTACATTCCCTCTAAAAGTGATACCTTATGAGAAGTGTCCTTTTCTGTGTGACTTATTTCAGTTAGAATCGTCGTACCTAAATCCACTCATCATGCTGCTACTAACCTTATGACATTGATTTCATGGCTGAGTGATATTCCATTGTACATAAGGACCACAACTTCTTTATCCATTTTTCTCTTTCCTTGGATATTTAAGGTGGAATGAAGTGGAGGTCCTTGTCAACAGAGCAGCCCTCAATTTGGGGTGCTTGTGTCTTGCTGATTTTTCATTTTCCCAATTTATACCCCCATGAGTGGAAGTGCCCTATGCTCTCTAAGCTGTGTTTTTCAGATGTTTCAGGACACACCGTACACTTCTCCAGAGTGGCTGTTGGCAATTTACATCCCGCCCATCAGTGTAGCAAGGCTCTCATTTCTCCATGGCCTGTCCTGCATTTCTGGTTTTGACACTTTTTTCAGCATGGCCCTTTTGACCGATGGGAAGCGAGACTTCTCTGTAGCACTGATTTGCCTTTCCAGGTTGCTTGGTTGGTCAAAAAGGGCGTATGCGTTTTTTCCTGAATATATTCAGGAAAAAACGCATACGCCCTTTTTGGCCAAGGGCATCATTGTCAACATTTTGCCGCTTTTCATGTGCTTTAAAGGCGATTCGAATCTACCTCCTGAAATCTGTTTCCTGCAATTCTGCCTTGATTTCAAATCCTCTTCTTTGCCTTCCCTCAATATATTTGTGGACGAGAGTTATCATTTATAACTCTGCAGGTTTGTGAATTGCAGTGCCCTGAACCTCCATTTTACAACTCGCTTTTTTGGGAGCTGGCCGCAAAAGCGCAGGATGGCTTCAGGCCCTGTTCTGGTTCCGGGGGGCAGGCTGAGCCTGTGGTTAATTCTTCTTCCTGATGGGAAAATAGAGTGACCTGTGCCTGTCCCGACACCAAGAGCTAGTCTCTCGTTGGTTCCCCGTCTTCCCGTTCATCCTCAGGACAAATTGCAACCTGTACGGAACAGGAGGTTAAAGGTGCTGATGCTCCAAGTAGGGAGATTGCTAGTAAAGCGGCTGGAAAGGTGAACCCGGGCACAAGGAGATGAGAAATGAGGTGCGTTTTAGAAACCTTTCCCCATCACACGGTGTACCATCTTCTGGGTTTCTCATGCATGTTTTCGATGTAGGAAGATGCCCTTGAACCTGGAGATTTGGAACCCATGCGATGGGTACCACGCAGTATTACTTTAAAGGGTCTGCGTTTGCTCACCCAACCTCACCAAACCTCTCAGCCCCAAGAGTGTCCACCCTTATGTCTCATCCAGCTGTGGGTCTAGATATGGTCAATCCAGGTTGCATCACAGCCCCTGAACTCATTGTGTAAGAATTTCTATCTCTTTCACTGTCGTTGTTTCATGGGTTTTTCAAAGTAATTTATTTTCATAATGGGGTTTAGCTGCTTTTCACGGCTGTGTTTATGCCGCTTTACACCCACTTGACACACTAACAGAGAGATATCAATACATAGGTTTTAAGATTATTACTAGTCAGATATATTCTTGTGCGGTGAATAGGGCGTGTTGAGTCCAGTTCTCTGAGCAAGGAGTAGGTCTTGTCTACTACATATTGGGTTTATGGAACGGTATCTGAGCTAATTTGATACCCTTGTTTTATGTATCACCCCACCTCACCTTTCCCGTTAAGCAGCCATAGTGTGTTTTCTGCATGTGTGACTCTGTTCTGTTTTGTAATTCAGTTCAAGTGTAACGCTTTTTACATTCCCTCTATCAGTGATACATTATGAGAAGTGTCCTTTTCTGTGTGACTTATTTCACTTAGAATCGTCGTACCTAAATCCACTCATCATGCTGCTACTAACCTTATGACATTGATTTCATGGCTGAGTGATATTCCATTGTACATAAGGACCACAACTTCTTTATCCATTTTTCTCTTTCCTTGGATATTTAAGGTGGAATGAAGTGGAGGTCCTTGTCAACAGAGCAGCCCTCAACTTTGGGGTGCTTGTGTCTTGCTGATTTTTCATTTTCCCAATTTATACCCCCATGAGTGGAAGTGCCCTATGCTCTCTAAGCTGTGTTTTTCAGATGTTTCAGGACACACCGTACACTTCTCCAGAGTGGCTGTTGGCAATTTACATCCCGCCCATCAGTGTAGCAAGGCTCTCATTTCTCCATGGCCTGTCCTGCATTTCTGGTTTTGAGACTTTTTTCAGCATGGCCCTTTTGACCGATGGGGAGCGAGACTTCTTTGTAGCGCTGATTTGCCTTTCCAGGTTGCTTGGTTGGCCAAAAAGGGCGTATGGGTTTTTTCCTGAATATATTCAGGAAAAAACGCATATGCCCTTTTTGGCCAAGGGCATCATTGTCAACGTTTTGCCGCTTTTCATGTGCTTTAAAGGCGATTCGTATCTACCTCCTGAAATCTGTTTCGTGCAATTCTGCCTTGATTTCAAATCCTCTTCTTTGCCTTCCCTCAATATATATGTGGACGAGATTTATCATTTATAACTCTGCAGGTTTGTGAATTGCAGTGCCCTGAACCTCCATTTTACAACTCGCTTTTTTGGGAGCTGGCCGCAAAAGCGCAGGATGGCTTCAGGCCCTGTTCTGGTTCCGGGGGGCAGGCTGAGCCTGTGGTTAATTCTTCTTCCTGATGGGAAAATCGAGTGACCTGTGCCTGTCCCGACACCAAGAGCTTGTCTCTCGTTGGTTCCCCGTCTTCCCGTTCATCCTCAGGACAAATTGCAACCTGTACGGAACAGGAGGTTAAAGGTGCTGATGCTCCAAGTAGGGAGATTGCTAGTAAAGCGGCTGGAATGGCGAACCCGGGCACAAGGAGATGAGAAATGAGGTGCGTTTTAGAAACCTTTCCCTATCACACGGTGTACCATCTTCTGGGTTTCTCATGCATGTTTTCGATGTAGGAAGATGCCCTTGAACCTGGAGGTTTGGGACCCATGCGATGGGTACCACGCAGTATTACTTTAAAGGGTCTGTGTTTGCTCACCCAACCTCACCAAACCTCTCAGCCCCAAGAGTGTCCACCCTTATGTCTCATCCAGCTGTGGGTCTAGATATGGTCAATCCAGGTTGCATCACAGCCCCTGAACTCATTGTGTAAGTATTTCTATCTCTTTCACTGTCGTTGTTTCATGGGTTTTTCAAAGTAATTTATTTTCATAATGGGGTTTAGCTGCTTTTCACTGCTGTGTTTATGCCGCTTTACACCCACTTGACACACTAACAGAGAGATATCAATACATAGGTGTTAAGATTATTACTAGTCAGGTATATTCTTGTGCGGTGAATAGGGAGTGTTGAGTCCAGTTCTCTGAGCAAGGAGTAGGTCTTGTCTACTACATATTGGGTTTATGGAACGGTATCTGAGCTAATTTGATACCCTTGTTTTATGTATCACCCCACCTCACCTTTCCCGTTAAGCAGCCGTAGTCTGTTTTCTGCATGTTTGACTCTGTTCTGTTTTGTAATTCAGTTCAAGTGTAACGCTTTTTACATTCCCTCTATCAGTGATACATTATGAGAAGTGTCCTTTTCTGTGTGACTTATTTCACTTAGAATCGTCGTACCTAAATCCACTCATCATGCTGCTACTAACCTTATGACATTGATTTCATGGCTGAGTGATATTCCATTGTACATAAGGACCACAACTTCTTTATCCATTTTTCTCTTTCCTTGGATATTTAAGGTGGAATGAAGTGGAGGTCCTTGTCAACAGAGCAGCCCTCAACTTTGGGGTGCTTGTGTCTTGCTGATTTTTCATTTTCCCAATTTATACCCCCATGAGTGGAAGTGCCCTATGCTCTCTAAGCTGTGTTTTTCAGATGTTTCAGGACACACCGTACACTTCTCCAGAGTGGCTGTTGGCAATTTACATCCCGCCCATCAGTGTAGCAAGGCTCTCATTTCTCCATGGCCTGTCCTGCATTTCTGGTTTTGACACTTTTTTCAGCATGGCCCTTTTGACCGATGGGGAGCGAGACTTCTTTGTAGCGCTGATTTGCCTTTCCAGGTTGCTTGGTTGGCCAAAAAGGGCGTATGGGTTTTTTCCTGAATATATTCAGGAAAAAACGCATATGCCCTTTTTGGCCAAGGGCATCATTGTCAACGTTTTGCCGCTTTTCATGTGCTTTAAAGGCGATTCGTATCTACCTCCTGAAATCTGTTTCGTGCAATTCTGCCTTGATTTCAAATCCTCTTCTTTGCCTTCCCTCAATATATATGTGGACGAGATTTATCATTTATAACTCTGCAGGTTTGTGAATTGCAGTGCCCTGAACCTCCATTTTACAACTCGCTTTTTTGGGAGCTGGCCGCAAAAGCGCAGGATGGCTTCAGGCCCTGTTCTGGTTCCGGGGGGCAGGCTGAGCCTGTGGTTAATTCTTCTTCCTGATGGGAAAATCGAGTGACCTGTGCCTGTCCCGACACCAAGAGCTTGTCTCTCGTTGGTTCCCCGTCTTCCCGTTCATCCTCAGGACAAATTGCAACCTGTACGGAACAGGAGGTTAAAGGTGCTGATGCTCCAAGTAGGGAGATTGCTAGTAAAGCGGCTGGAATGGCGAACCCGGGCACAAGGAGATGAGAAATGAGGTGCGTTTTAGAAACCTTTCCCTATCACACGGTGTACCATCTTCTGGGTTTCTCATGCATGTTTTCGATGTAGGAAGATGCCCTTGAACCTGGAGGTTTGGGACCCATGCGATGGGTACCACGCAGTATTACTTTAAAGGGTCTGTGTTTGCTCACCCAACCTCACCAAACCTCTCAGCCCCAAGAGTGTCCACCCTTATGTCTCATCCAGCTGTGGGTCTAGATATGGTCAATCCAGGTTGCATCACAGCCCCTGAACTCATTGTGTAAGTATTTCTATCTCTTTCACTGTCGTTGTTTCATGGGTTTTTCAAAGTAATTTATTTTCATAATGGGGTTTAGCTGCTTTTCACTGCTGTGTTTATGCCGCTTTACACCCACTTGACACACTAACAGAGAGATATCAATACATAGGTGTTAAGATTATTACTAGTCAGGTATATTCTTGTGCGGTGAATAGGGAGTGTTGAGTCCAGTTCTCTGAGCAAGGAGTAGGTCTTGTCTACTACATATTGGGTTTATGGAACGGTATCTGAGCTAATTTGATACCCTTGTTTTATGTATCACCCCACCTCACCTTTCCCGTTAAGCAGCCGTAGTCTGTTTTCTGCATGTTTGACTCTGTTCTGTTTTGTAATTCAGTTCAAGTGTAACGCTTTTTACATTCCCTCTATCAGTGATACATTATGAGAAGTGTCCTTTTCTGTGTGACTTATTTCACTTAGAATCGTCGTACCTAAATCCACTCATCATGCTGCTACTAACCTTATGACATTGATTTCATGGCTGAGTGATATTCCATTGTACATAAGGACCACAACTTCTTTATCCATTTTTCTCTTTCCTTGGATATTTAAGGTGGAATGAAGTGGAGGTCCTTGTCAACAGAGCAGCCCTCAACTTTGGGGTGCTTGTGTCTTGCTGATTTTTCATTTTCCCAATTTATACCCCCATGAGTGGAAGTGCCCTATGCTCTCTAAGCTGTGTTTTTCAGATGTTTCAGGACACACCGTACACTTCTCCAGAGTGGCTGTTGGCAATTTACATCCCGCCCATCAGTGTAGCAAGGCTCTCATTTCTCCATGGCCTGTCCTGCATTTCTGGTTTTGACACTTTTTTCAGCATGGCCCTTTTGACCGATGGGGAGCGAGACTTCTTTGTAGCGCTGATTTGCCTTTCCAGGTTGCTTGGTTGGCCAAAAAGGGCGTATGGGTTTTTTCCTGAATATATTCAGGAAAAAACGCATACGCCCTTTTTGGCCAAGGGCATCATTGTCAACGTTTTGCCGCTTTTCATGTGCTTTAAAGGCGATTCGTATCTACCTCCTGAAATCTGTTTCGTGCAATTCTGCCTTGATTTCAAATCCTCTTCTTTGCCTTCCCTCAATATATTTGTGGACGAGATTTATCATTTATAACTCTGCAGGTTTGTGAATTGCAGTGCCCTGAACCTCCATTTTACAACTCGCTTTTTTGGGAGCTGGCCGCAAAAGCGCAGGATGGCTTCAGGCCCTGTTCTGGTTCCGGGGGGCAGGCTGAGCCTGTGGTTAATTCTTCTTCCTGATGGGAAAATCGAGTGACCTGTGCCTGTCCCGATACCAAGAGCTTGTCTCTCGTTGGTTCCCCGTCTTCCCGTTCATCCTCAGGACAAATTGCAACCTGTACGGAACAGGAGGTTAAAGGTGCTGATGCTCCAAGTAGGGAGATTGCTAGTAAAGCGGCTGGAATGGCGAACCCGGGCACAAGGAGATGAGAAATGAGGTGCGTTTTAGAAACCTTTCCCTATCACACGGTGTACCATCTTCTGGGTTTCTCATGCATGTTTTCGATGTAGGAAGATGCCCTTGAACCTGGAGATTTGGGACCCATGCGATGGGTACCACGCAGTATTACTTTAAAGGGTCTGTGTTTGCTCACCCAACCTCACCAAACCTCTCAGCCCCAAGAGTGTCCACCCTTATGTCTCATCCAGCTGTGGGTCTAGATATGGTCAATCCAGGTTGCATCACAGCCCCTGAACTCATTGTGTAAGTATTTCTATCTCTTTCAATGTCGTTGTTTCATGGGTTTTTCAAAGTAATTTATTTTCATAATGGGGTTTAGCTGCTTTTCACTGCTGTGTTTATGCCGCTTTACACCCACTTGACACACTAACAGAGAGATATCAATACATAGGTGTTAAGATTATTACTAGTCAGGTATATTCTTGTGCGGTGAATAGGGAGTGTTGAGTCCAGTTCTCTGAGCAAGGAGTAGGTCTTGTCTACTACATATTGGGTTTATGGAACGGTATCTGAGCTAATTTGATACCCTTGTTTTATGTATCACCCCACCTCACCTTTCCCGTTAAGCAGCCATAGTCTGTTTTCTGCATGTTTGACTCTGTTCTGTTTTGTAATTCAGTTCAAGTGTAACGCTTTTTACATTCCCTCTATCAGTGATACATTATGAGAAGTGTCCTTTTCTGTGTGACTTATTTCACTTAGAATCGTCGTACCTAAATCCACTCATCATGCTGCTACTAACCTTATGACATTGATTTCATGGCTGAGTGATATTCCATTGTACATAAGGACCACAACTTCTTTATCCATTTTTCTCTTTCCTTGGATGTTTAAGGTGGAATGAAGTGGAGGTCCTTGTCAACAGAGCAGCCCTCAACTTTGGGGTGCTTGTGTCTTGCTGATTTTTCATTTTCCCAATTTATACCCCCATGAGTGGAAGTGCCCTATGCTCTCTAAGCTGTGTTTTTCAGATGTTTCAGGACACACCGTACACTTCTCCAGAGTGGCTGTTGGCAATTTACATCCCGCCCATCAGTGTAGCAAGGCTCTCATTTCTCCATGGCCTGTCCTGCATTTCTGGTTTTGACACTTTTTTCAGCATGGCCCTTTTGACCGATGGGGAGCGAGACTTCTTTGTAGCGCTGATTTGCCTTTCCAGGTTGCTTGGTTGGCCAAAAAGGGCGTATGGGTTTTTTCCTGAATATATTCAGGAAAAAACGCATACGCCCTTTTTGGCCAAGGGCATCATTGTCAACGTTTTGCCGCTTTTCATGTGCTTTAAAGGCGATTCGTATCTACCTCCTGAAATCTGTTTCGTGCAATTCTGCCTTGATTTCAAATCCTCTTCTTTGCCTTCCCTCAATATATTTGTGGACGAGATTTATCATTTATAACTCTGCAGGTTTGTGAATTGCAGTGCCCTGAACCTCCATTTTACAACTCGCTTTTTTGGGAGCTGGCCGCAAAAGCGCAGGATGGCTTCAGGCCCTGTTCTGGTTCCGGGGGGCAGGCTGAGCCTGTGGTTAATTCTTCTTCCTGATGGGAAAATAGAGTGACCTGTGCCTGTCCCGACACCAAGAGCTTGTCTCTCGTTGGTTCCCCGTCTTCCCGTTCATCCTCAGGACAAATTGCAACCTGTACGGAACAGGAGGTTAAAGGTGCTGATGCTCCAAGTAGGGAGATTGCTAGTAAAGCGGCTGGAATGGCGAACCCGGGCACAAGGAGATGAGAAATGAGGTGCGTTTTAGAAACCTTTCCCTATCACACGGTGTACCATCTTCTGGGTTTCTCATGCATGTTTTCGATGTAGGAAGATGCCCTTGAACCTGGAGATTTGGGACCCATGCGATGGGTACCACGCAGTATTACTTTAAAGGGTCTGTGTTTGCTCACCCAACCTCACCAAACCTCTCAGCCCCAAGAGTGTCCACCCTTATGTCTCATCCAGCTGTGGGTCTAGATATGGTCAATCCAGGTTGCATCACAGCCCCTGAACTCATTGTGTAAGTATTTCTATCTCTTTCAATGTCGTTGTTTCATGGGTTTTTCAAAGTAATTTATTTTCATAATGGGGTTTAGCTGCTTTTCACTGCTGTGTTTATGCCGCTTTACACCCACTTGACACACTAACAGAGAGATATCAATACATAGGTGTTAAGATTATTACTAGTCAGGTATATTCTTGTGCGGTGAATAGGGCGTGTTGAGTCCAGTTCTCTGAGCAAGGAGTAGGTCTTGTCTACTACATATTGGGTTTATGGAACGGTATCTGAGCTAATTTGATACCCTTGTTTTATGTATCACCCCACCTCACCTTTCCCGTTAAGCAGCCATAGTCTGTTTTCTGCATGTTTGACTCTGTTCTGTTTTGTAATTCAGTTCAAGTGTAACGTTTTTTACATTCCCTCTAAAAGTGATACCTTATGAGAAGTGTCCTTTTCTGTGTGACTTATTTCAGTTAGAATCGTCGTACCTAAATCCACTCATCATGCTGCTACTAACCTTATGACATTGATTTCATGGCTGAGTGATATTCCATTGTACATAAGGACCACAACTTCTTTATCCATTTTTCTCTTTCCTTGGATATTTAAGGTGGAATGAAGTGGAGGTCCTTGTCAACAGAGCAGCCCTCAACTTTGGGGTGCTTGTGTCTTGCTGATTTTTCATTTTCCCAATTTATACCCCCATGAGTGGAAGTGCCCTATGCTCTCTAAGCTGTGTTTTTCAGATGTTTCAGGACACACCGTACACTTCTCCAGAGTGGCTGTTGGCAATTTACATCCCGCCCATCAGTGTAGCAAGGCTCTCATTTCTCCATGGCCTGTCCTGCATTTCTGGTTTTGACACTTTTTTCAGCATGGCCCTTTTGACCGATGGGAAGCGAGACTTCTCTGTAGCGCTGATTTGCCTTTCCAGGTTGCTTGGTTGGTCAAAAAGGGCGTATGCATTTTTTCCTGAATATATTCAGGAAAAAACGCATACGCCCTTTTTGGCCAAGGGCATCATTGTCAACATTTTGCCGCTTTCCATGTGCTTTAAAGGCGATTCGAATCTACCTCCTGAAATCTGTTTCCTGCAATTCTGCCTTGATTTCAAATCCTCTTCTTTGCCTTCCCTCAATATATTTGTGGACGAGAGTTATCATTTATAACTCTGCAGGTTTGTGAATTGCAGTGCCCTGAACCTCCATTTTACAACTCGCTTTTTTGGGAGCTGGCCGCAAAAGCGCAGGATGGCTTCAGGCCCTGTTCTGGTTCCGGGGGGCAGGCTGAGCCTGTGGTTAATTCTTCTTCCTGATGGGAAAATAGAGTGACCTGTGCCTGTCCCGACACCAAGAGCTAGTCTCTCGTTGGTTCCCCGTCTTCCCGTTCATCCTCAGGACAAATTGCAACCTGTACGGAACAGGAGGTTAAAGGTGCTGATGCTCCAAGTAGGGAGATTGCTAGTAAAGCGGCTGGAAAGGTGAACCCGGGCACAAGGAGATGAGAAATGAGGTGCGTTTTAGAAACCTTTCCCCATCACACGGTGTACCATCTTCTGGGTTTCTCATGCATGTTTTCGATGTAGGAAGATGCCCTTGAACCTGGAGATTTGGAACCCATGCGATGGGTACCACGCAGTATTACTTTAAAGGGTCTGCGTTTGCTCACCCAACCTCACCAAACCTCTCAGCCCCAAGAGTGTCCACCCTTATGTCTCATCCAGCTGTGGGTCTAGATATGGTCAATCCAGGTTGCATCACAGCCCCTGAACTCATTGTGTAAGAATTTCTATCTCTTTCACTGTCGTTGTTTCATGGGTTTTTCAAAGTAATTTATTTTCATAATGGGGTTTAGCTGCTTTTCACGGCTGTGTTTATGCCGCTTTACACCCACTTGACACACTAACAGAGAGATATCAATACATAGGTTTTAAGATTATTACTAGTCAGATATATTCTTGTGCGGTGAATAGGGCGTGTTGAGTCCAGTTCTCTGAGCAAGGAGTAGGTCTTGTCTACTACATATTGGGTTTATGGAACGGTATCTGAGCTAATTTGATACCCTTGTTTTATGTATCACCCCACCTCACCTTTCCCGTTAAGCAGCCATAGTGTGTTTTCTGCATGTGTGACTCTGTTCTGTTTTGTAATTCAGTTCAAGTGTAACGCTTTTTACATTCCCTCTATCAGTGATACATTATGAGAAGTGTCCTTTTCTGTGTGACTTATTTCACTTAGAATCGTCGTACCTAAATCCACTCATCATGCTGCTACTAACCTTATGACATTGATTTCATGGCTGAGTGATATTCCATTGTACATAAGGACCACAACTTCTTTATCCATTTTTCTCTTTCCTTGGATATTTAAGGTGGAATGAAGTGGAGGTCCTTGTCAACAGAGCAGCCCTCAACTTTGGGGTGCTTGTGTCTTGCTGATTTTTCATTTTCCCAATTTATACCCCCATGAGTGGAAGTGCCCTATGCTCTCTAAGCTGTGTTTTTCAGATGTTTCAGGACACACCGTACACTTCTCCAGAGTGGCTGTTGGCAATTTACATCCCGCCCATCAGTGTAGCAAGGCTCTCATTTCTCCATGGCCTGTCCTGCATTTCTGGTTTTGACACTTTTTTCAGCATGGCCCTTTTGACCGATGGGGAGCGAGACTTCTTTGTAGCGCTGATTTGCCTTTCCAGGTTGCTTGGTTGGCCAAAAAGGGCGTATGGGTTTTTTCCTGAATATATTCAGGAAAAAACGCATACGCCCTTTTTGGCCAAGGGCATCATTGTCAACGTTTTGCCGCTTTTCATGTGCTTTAAAGGCGATTCGTATCTACCTCCTGAAATCTGTTTCGTGCAATTCTGCCTTGATTTCAAATCCTTTTCTTTGCCTTCCCTCAATATATTTGTGGACGAGATTTATCATTTATAACTCTGCAGGTTTGTGAATTGCAGTGCCCTGAACCTCCATTTTACAACTCGCTTTTTTGGGAGCTGGCCGCAAAAGCGCAGGATGGCTTCAGGCCCTGTTCTGGTTCCGGGGGGCAGCCTGAGCCTGTGGTTAATTCTTCTTCCTGATGGGAAAATCGAGTGACCTGTGCCTGTCCCGACACCAAGAGCTTGTCTCTCGTTGGTTCCCCGTCTTCCCGTTCATCCTCAGGACAAATTGCAACCTGTACGGAACAGGAGGTTAAAGGTGCTGATGCTCCAAGTAGGGAGATTGCTAGTAAAGCGGCTGGAATGGCGAACCCGGGCACAAGGAGATGAGAAATGAGGTGCGTTTTAGAAACCTTTCCCTATCACACGGTGTACCATCTTCTGGGTTTCTCATGCATGTTTTCGATGTAGGAAGATGCCCTTGAACCTGGAGATTTGGGACCCATGCGATGGGTACCACGCAGTATTACTTTAAAGGGTCTGTGTTTGCTCACCCAACCTCACCAAACCTCTCAGCCCCAAGAGTGTCCACCCTTATGTCTCATCCAGCTGTGGGTCTAGATATGGTCAATCCAGGTTGCATCACAGCCCCTGAACTCATTGTGTAAGTATTTCTTTCTCTTTCAATGTCGTTGTTTCATGGGTTTTTCAAAGTAATTTATTTTCATAATGGGGTTTAGCTGCTTTTCACTGCTGTGTTTATGCCGCTTTACACCCACTTGACACACTAACAGAGAGATATCAATACATAGGTGTTAAGATTATTACTAGTCAGGTATATTCTTGTGCGGTGAATAGGGAGTGTTGAGTCCAGTTCTTTGAGCAAGGAGTAGGTCTTGTCTACTACATATTGGGTTTATGGAACGGTATCTGAGCTAATTTGATACCCTTGTTTTATGTATCACCCCACCTCACCTTTCCCGTTAAGCAGCCATAGTCTGTTTTCTGCATGTTTGACTCTGTTCTGTTTTGTAATTCAGTTCAAGTGTAACGTTTTTTACATTCCCTCTAAAAGTGATACCTTATGAGAAGTGTCCTTTTCTGTGTGACTTATTTCAGTTAGAATCGTCGTACCTAAATCCACTCATCATGCTGCTACTAACCTTATGACATTGATTTCATGGCTGAGTGATATTCCATTGTACATAAGGACCACAACTTCTTTATCCATTTTTCTCTTTCCTTGGATATTTAAGGTGGAATGAAGTGGAGGTCCTTGTCAACAGAGCAGCCCTCAACTTTGGGGTGCTTGTGTCTTGCTGATTTTTCATTTTCCCAATTTATACCCCCATGAGTGGAAGTGCCCTATGCTCTCTAAGCTGTGTTTTTCAGATGTTTCAGGACACACCGTACACTTCTCCAGAGTGGCTGTTGGCAATTTACATCCCGCCCATCAGTGTAGCAAGGCTCTCATTTCTCCATGGCCTGTCCTGCATTTCTGGTTTTGACACTTTTTTCAGCATGGCCCTTTTGACCGATGGGGAGCGAGACTTCTTTGTAGCGCTGATTTGCCTTTCCAGGTTGCTTGGTTGGCCAAAAAGGGCGTATGGGTTTTTTCCTGAATATATTCAGGAAAAAACGCATACGCCCTTTTTGGCCAAGGGCATCATTGTCAACGTTTTGCCGCTTTTCATGTGCTTTAAAGGCGATTCGTATCTACCTCCTGAAATCTGTTTCGTGCAATTCTGCCTTGATTTCAAATCCTCTTCTTTGCCTTCCCTCAATATATTTGTGGACGAGATTTATCATTTATAACTCTGCAGGTTTGTGAATTGCAGTGCCCTGAACCTCCATTTTACAACTCGCTTTTTTGGGAGCTGGCCGCAAAAGCGCAGGATGGCTTCAGGCCCTGTTCTGGTTCCGGGGGGCAGCCTGAGCCTGTGGTTAATTCTTCTTCCTGATGGGAAAATCGAGTGACCTGTGCCTGTCCCGACACCAAGAGCTAGTCTCTCGTTGGTTCCCCGTCTTCCCGTTCATCCTCAGGACAAATTGCAACCTGTACGGAACAGGAGGTTAAAGGTGCTGATGCTCCAAGTAGGGAGATTGCTAGTAAAGCGGCTGGAAAGGTGAACCCGGGCACAAGGAGATGAGAAATGAGGTGCGTTTTAGAAACCTTTCCCCATCACACGGTGTACCATCTTCTGGGTTTCTCATGCATGTTTTCGATGTAGGAAGATGCCCTTGAACCTGGAGATTTGGAACCCATGCGATGGGTACCACGCAGTATTACTTTAAAGGGTCTGCGTTTGCTCACCCAACCTCACCAAACCTCTCAGCCCCAAGAGTGTCCACCCTTATGTCTCATCCAGCTGTGGGTCTAGATATGGTCAATCCAGGTTGCATCACAGCCCCTGAACTCATTGTGTAAGAATTTCTATCTCTTTCACTGTCGTTGTTTCATGGGTTTTTCAAAGTAATTTATTTTCATAATGGGGTTTAGCTGCTTTTCACGGCTGTGTTTATGCCGCTTTACACCCACTTGACACACTAACAGAGAGATATCAATACATAGGTTTTAAGATTATTACTAGTCAGATATATTCTTGTGCGGTGAATAGGGCGTGTTGAGTCCAGTTCTCTGAGCAAGGAGTAGGTCTTGTCTACTACATATTGGGTTTATGGAACGGTATCTGAGCTAATTTGATACCCTTGTTTTATGTATCACCCCACCTCACCTTTCCCGTTAAGCAGCCATAGTGTGTTTTCTGCATGTGTGACTCTGTTCTGTTTTGTAATTCAGTTCAAGTGTAACGCTTTTTACATTCCCTCTATCAGTGATACATTATGAGAAGTGTCCTTTTCTGTGTGACTTATTTCACTTAGAATCGTCGTACCTAAATCCACTCATCATGCTGCTACTAACCTTATGACATTGATTTCATGGCTGAGTGATATTCCATTGTACATAAGGACCACAACTTCTTTATCCATTTTTCTCTTTCCTTGGATATTTAAGGTGGAATGAAGTGGAGGTCCTTGTCAACAGAGCAGCCCTCAACTTTGGGGTGCTTGTGTCTTGCTGATTTTTCATTTTCCCAATTTATACCCCCATGAGTGGAAGTGCCCTATGCTCTCTAAGCTGTGTTTTTCAGATGTTTCAGGACACACCGTACACTTCTCCAGAGTGGCTGTTGGCAATTTACATCCCGCCCATCAGTGTAGCAAGGCTCTCATTTCTCCATGGCCTGTCCTGCATTTCTGGTTTTGACACTTTTTTCAGCATGGCCCTTTTGACCGATGGGGAGCGAGACTTCTTTGTAGCGCTGATTTGCCTTTCCAGGTTGCTTGGTTGGCCAAAAAGGGCGTATGGGTTTTTTCCTGAATATATTCAGGAAAAAACGCATACGCCCTTTTTGGCCAAGGGCATCATTGTCAACGTTTTGCCGCTTTTCATGTGCTTTAAAGGCGATTCGTATCTACCTCCTGAAATCTGTTTCGTGCAATTCTGCCTTGATTTCAAATCCTTTTCTTTGCCTTCCCTCAATATATTTGTGGACGAGATTTATCATTTATAACTCTGCAGGTTTGTGAATTGCAGTGCCCTGAACCTCCATTTTACAACTCGCTTTTTTGGGAGCTGGCCGCAAAAGCGCAGGATGGCTTCAGGCCCTGTTCTGGTTCCGGGGGGCAGCCTGAGCCTGTGGTTAATTCTTCTTCCTGATGGGAAAATCGAGTGACCTGTGCCTGTCCCGACACCAAGAGCTTGTCTCTCGTTGGTTCCCCGTCTTCCCGTTCATCCTCAGGACAAATTGCAACCTGTACGGAACAGGAGGTTAAAGGTGCTGATGCTCCAAGTAGGGAGATTGCTAGTAAAGCGGCTGGAATGGCGAACCCGGGCACAAGGAGATGAGAAATGAGGTGCGTTTTAGAAACCTTTCCCTATCACACGGTGTACCATCTTCTGGGTTTCTCATGCATGTTTTCGATGTAGGAAGATGCCCTTGAACCTGGAGATTTGGGACCCATGCGATGGGTACCACGCAGTATTACTTTAAAGGGTCTGTGTTTGCTCACCCAACCTCACCAAACCTCTCAGCCCCAAGAGTGTCCACCCTTATGTCTCATCCAGCTGTGGGTCTAGATATGGTCAATCCAGGTTGCATCACAGCCCCTGAACTCATTGTGTAAGTATTTCTTTCTCTTTCAATGTCGTTGTTTCATGGGTTTTTCAAAGTAATTTATTTTCATAATGGGGTTTAGCTGCTTTTCACTGCTGTGTTTATGCCGCTTTACACCCACTTGACACACTAACAGAGAGATATCAATACATAGGTGTTAAGATTATTACTAGTCAGGTATATTCTTGTGCGGTGAATAGGGAGTGTTGAGTCCAGTTCTTTGAGCAAGGAGTAGGTCTTGTCTACTACATATTGGGTTTATGGAACGGTATCTGAGCTAATTTGATACCCTTGTTTTATGTATCACCCCACCTCACCTTTCCCGTTAAGCAGCCATAGTCTGTTTTCTGCATGTTTGACTCTGTTCTGTTTTGTAATTCAGTTCAAGTGTAACGTTTTTTACATTCCCTCTAAAAGTGATACCTTATGAGAAGTGTCCTTTTCTGTGTGACTTATTTCAGTTAGAATCGTCGTACCTAAATCCACTCATCATGCTGCTACTAACCTTATGACATTGATTTCATGGCTGAGTGATATTCCATTGTACATAAGGACCACAACTTCTTTATCCATTTTTCTCTTTCCTTGGATATTTAAGGTGGAATGAAGTGGAGGTCCTTGTCAACAGAGCAGCCCTCAACTTTGGGGTGCTTGTGTCTTGCTGATTTTTCATTTTCCCAATTTATACCCCCATGAGTGGAAGTGCCCTATGCTCTCTAAGCTGTGTTTTTCAGATGTTTCAGGACACACCGTACACTTCTCCAGAGTGGCTGTTGGCAATTTACATCCCGCCCATCAGTGTAGCAAGGCTCTCATTTCTCCATGGCCTGTCCTGCATTTCTGGTTTTGACACTTTTTTCAGCATGGCCCTTTTGACCGATGGGGAGCGAGACTTCTTTGTAGCGCTGATTTGCCTTTCCAGGTTGCTTGGTTGGCCAAAAAGGGCGTATGGGTTTTTTCCTGAATATATTCAGGAAAAAACGCATACGCCCTTTTTGGCCAAGGGCATCATTGTCAACGTTTTGCCGCTTTTCATGTGCTTTAAAGGCGATTCGTATCTACCTCCTGAAATCTGTTTCGTGCAATTCTGCCTTGATTTCAAATCCTCTTCTTTGCCTTCCCTCAATATATTTGTGGACGAGATTTATCATTTATAACTCTGCAGGTTTGTGAATTGCAGTGCCCTGAACCTCCATTTTACAACTCGCTTTTTTGGGAGCTGGCCGCAAAAGCGCAGGATGGCTTCAGGCCCTGTTCTGGTTCCGGGGGGCAGCCTGAGCCTGTGGTTAATTCTTCTTCCTGATGGGAAAATCGAGTGACCTGTGCCTGTCCCGACACCAAGAGCTTGTCTCTCGTTGGTTCCCCGTCTTCCCGTTCATCCTCAGGACAAATTGCAACCTGTACGGAACAGGAGGTTAAAGGTGCTGATGCTCCAAGTAGGGAGATTGCTAGTAAAGCGGCTGGAATGGCGAACCCGGGCACAAGGAGATGAGAAATGAGGTGCGTTTTAGAAACCTTTCCCTATCACACGGTGTACCATCTTCTGGGTTTCTCATGCATGTTTTCGATGTAGGAAGATGCCCTTGAACCTGGAGATTTGGGACCCATGCGATGGGTACCACGCAGTATTACTTTAAAGGGTCTGTGTTTGCTCACCCAACCTCACCAAACCTCTCAGCCCCAAGAGTGTCCACCCTTATGTCTCATCCAGCTGTGGGTCTAGATATGGTCAATCCAGGTTGCATCACAGCCCCTGAACTCATTGTGTAAGTATTTCTTTCTCTTTCAATGTCGTTGTTTCATGGGTTTTTCAAAGTAATTTATTTTCATAATGGGGTTTAGCTGCTTTTCACTGCTGTGTTTATGCCGCTTTACACCCACTTGACACACTAACAGAGAGATATCAATACATAGGTGTTAAGATTATTACTAGTCAGGTATATTCTTGTGCGGTGAATAGGGAGTGTTGAGTCCAGTTCTCTGAGCAAGGAGTAGGTCTTGTCTACTACATATTGGGTTTATGGAACGGTATCTGAGCTAATTTGATACCCTTGTTTTATGTATCACCCCACCTCACCTTTCCCGTTAAGCAGCCATAGTCTGTTTTCTGCATGTTTGACTCTGTTCTGTTTTGTAATTCAGTTCAAGTGTAACGTTTTTTACATTCCCTCTAAAAGTGATACCTTATGAGAAGTGTCCTTTTCTGTGTGACTTATTTCAGTTAGAATCGTCGTACCTAAATCCACTCATCATGCTGCTACTAACCTTATGACATTGATTTCATGGCTGAGTGATATTCCATTGTACATAAGGACCACAACTTCTTTATCCATTTTTCTCTTTCCTTGGATATTTAAGGTGGAATGAAGTGGAGGTCCTTGTCAACAGAGCAGCCCTCAACTTTGGGGTGCTTGTGTCTTGCTGATTTTTCATTTTCCCAATTTATACCCCCATGAGTGGAAGTGCCCTATGCTCTCTAAGCTGTGTTTTTCAGATGTTTCAGGACACACCGTACACTTCTCCAGAGTGGCTGTTGGCAATTTACATCCCGCCCATCAGTGTAGCAAGGCTCTCATTTCTCCATGGCCTGTCCTGCATTTCTGGTTTTGACACTTTTTTCAGCATGGCCCTTTTGACCGATGGGAAGCGAGACTTCTCTGTAGCGCTGATTTGCCTTTCCAGGTTGCTTGGTTGGTCAAAAAGGGCGTATGCATTTTTTCCTGAATATATTCAGGAAAAAACGCATACGCCCTTTTTGGCCAAGGGCATCATTGTCAACATTTTGCCGCTTTTCATGTGCTTTAAAGGCGATTCGAATCTACCTCCTGAAATCTGTTTCCTGCAATTCTGCCTTAATTTCAAATCCTCTTCTTTGCCTTCCCTCAATATATTTGTGGACGAGAGTTATCATTTATAACTCTGCAGGTTTGTGAATTGCACTGCCCTGAACCTCCATTTTACAACTCGCTTTTTTGGGAGCTGGCCGCAAAAGCGCAGGATGGCTTCAGGCCCTGTTCTGGTTCCGGGGGGCAGGCTGAGCCTGTGGTTAATTCTTCTTCCTGATGTGAAAATAGAGTGACCTGTGCCTGTCCCGACACCAAGAGCTAGTCTCTCGTTGGTTCCCCGTCTTCCCGTTCATCCTCAGGACAAATTGCAACCTGTACGGAACAGGAGGTTAAAGGTGCTGATGCTCCAAATAGGGAGATTGCTAGTAAAGCGGCTGGAAAGGTGAACCCGGGCACAAGGAGATGAGAAATGAGGTGCTTTTTAGAAACCTTTCCCCATCACACGGTGTACCATCTTCTGGGTTTCTCATGCATGTTTTCGATGTAGGAAGATGCCCTTGAACCTGGAGATTTGGAACCCATGCGATGGGTACCACGCAGTATTACTTTAAAGGGTCTGCGTTTGCTCACCCAACCTCACCAAACCTCTCAGCCCCAAGAGTGTCCACCCTTATGTCTCATCCAGCTGTGGGTCTAGATATGGTCAATCCAGGTTGCATCACAGCCCCTGAACTCATTGTGTAAGAATTTCTATCTCTTTCACTGTCGTTGTTTCATGGGTTTTTCAAAGTAATTTATTTTCATAATGGGGTTTAGCTGCTTTTCACGGCTGTGTTTATGCCGCTTTACACCCACTTGACACACTAACAGAGAGATATCAATACATAGGTGTTAAGATTATTACTAGTCAGGTATATTCTTGTGCGGTGAATAGGGAGTGTTGAGTCCAGTTCTCTGAGCAAGGAGTAGGTCTTGTCTACTACATATTGGGTTTATGGAACGGTATCTGAGCTAATTTGATACCCTTGTTTTATGTATCACCCCACCTCACCTTTCCCGTTAAGCAGCCATAGTCTGTTTTCTGCATGTTTGACTCTGTTCTGTTTTGTAATTCAGTTCAAGTGTAACGTTTTTTACATTCCCTCTAAAAGTGATACCTTATGAGAAGTGTCCTTTTCTGTGTGACTTATTTCACTTAGAATCGTCGTACCTAAATCCACTCATCATGCTGCTACTAACCTTATGACATTGATTTCATGGCTGAGTGATATTCCATTGTACATAAGGACCACAACTTCTTTATCCATTTTTCTCTTTCCTTGGATATTTAAGGTGGAATGAAGTGGAGGTCCTTGTCAACAGAGCAGCCCTCAACTTTGGGGTGCTTGTGTCTTGCTGATTTTTCATTTTCCCAATTTATACCCCCATGAGTGGAAGTGCCCTATGCTCTCTAAGCTGTGTTTTTCAGATGTTTCAGGACACACCGTACACTTCTCCAGAGTGGCTGTTGGCAATTTACATCCCGCCCATCAGTGTAGCAAGGCTCTCATTTCTCCATGGCCTGTCCTGCATTTCTGGTTTTGACACTTTTTTCAGCATGGCCCTTTTGACCGATGGGGAGCGAGACTTCTTTGTAGCGCTGATTTGCCTTTCCAGGTTGCTTGGTTGGCCAAAAAGGGCGTATGGGTTTTTTCCTGAATATATTCAGGAAAAAACGCATACGCCCTTTTTGGCCAAGGGCATCATTGTCAACGTTTTGCTGCTTTTCATGTGCTTTAAAGGCGATTCGAATCTACCTCCTGAAATCTGTTTCCTGCAATTCTGCCTTGATTTCAAATCCTCTTCTTTGCCTTCCCTCAATATATTTGTGGACGAGAGTTATCATTTATAACTCTGCAGGTTTGTGAATTGCAGTGCCCTGAACCTCCATTTTACAACTCGCTTTTTTGGGAGCTGGCCGCAAAAGCGCAGGATGGCTTCAGGCCCTGTTCTGGTTCCAGGGGGCAGGCTGAGCCTGTGGTTAATTCTTCTTCCTGATGGGAAAATAGAGTGACCTCTGCCTGTCCCGACACCAAGAGCTAGTCTCTCGTTGGTTCCCCATCTTCCCGTTCATCCTCAGGACAAATTGCAACCTGTACGGAACAGGAGGTTAAAGGTGCTGATGCTCCAAGTAGGGAGATTGCTAGTAAAGCGGCTGGAAAGGTGAACCCGGGCACAAGGAGATGAGAAATGAGGTGCGTTTTAGAAACCTTTCCCCATCACACGGTGTACCATCTTCTGGGTTTCTCATGCATGTTTTCGATGTAGGAACATGCCCTTGAACCTGGAGATTTGGGACCCATGCGATGGGTACCACGCAGTATTACTTTAAAGGGTCTGCGTTTGCTCACCCAACCTCACCAAACCTCTCAGCCCCAAGAGTGTCCACCCTTATGTCTCATCCAGCTGTGGGTCTAGATATGGTCAATCCAGGTTGCATCACAGCCCCTGAACTCATTGTGTAAGAATTTCTATCTCTTTCACTGTCGTTGTTTCATGGGTTTTTCAAAGTAATTTATTTTCATAATGGGGTTTAGCTGCTTTTCACGGCTGTGTTTATGCCGCTTTACACCCACTTGACACACTAAAAGAGAGATATCAATACATAGGTTTTAAGATTATTACTAGTCAGATATATTCTTGTGCGGTGAATAGGGCGTGTTGAGTCCAGTTCTCTGAGCAAGGAGTAGGTCTTGTCTACTACATATTGGGTTTATGGAACGGTATCTGAGCTAATTTGATACCCTTGTTTTATGTATCACCCCACCTCACCTTTCCCGTTAAGCAGCCATAGTGTGTTTTCTGCATGTGTGACTCTGTTCTGTTTTGTAATTCAGTTCAAGTGTAACGCTTTTTACATTCCCTCTATCAGTGATACATTATGAGAAGTGTCCTTTTCTGTGTGACTTATTTCACTTAGAATCGTCGTACCTAAATCCACTCATCATGCTGCTACTAACCTTATGACATTGATTTCATGGCTGAGTGATATTCCATTGTACATAAGGACCACAACTTCTTTATCCATTTTTCTCTTTCCTTGGATATTTAAGGTGGAATGAAGTGGAGGTCCTTGTCAACAGAGCAGCCCTCAACTTTGGGGTGCTTGTGTCTTGCTGATTTTTCATTTTCCCAATTTATACCCCCATGAGTGGAAGTGCCCTATGCTCTCTAAGCTGTGTTTTTCAGATGTTTCAGGACACACCGTACACTTCTCCAGAGTGGCTGTTGGCAATTTACATCCCGCCCATCAGTGTAGCAAGGCTCTCATTTCTCCATGGCCTGTCCTGCATTTCTGGTTTTGACACTTTTTTCAGCATGGCCCTTTTGACCGATGGGGAGCGAGACTTCTTTGTAGCGCTGATTTGCCTTTCCAGGTTGCTTGGTTGGCCAAAAAGGGCGTATGGGTTTTTTCCTGAATATATTCAGGAAAAAACGCATACGCCCTTTTTGGCCAAGGGCATCATTGTCAACGTTTTGCCGCTTTTCATGTGCTTTAAAGGCGATTCGTATCTACCTCCTGAAATCTGTTTCGTGCAATTCTGCCTTGATTTCAAATCCTCTTCTTTGCCTTCCCTCAATATATTTGTGGACGAGATTTATCATTTATAACTCTGCAGGTTTGTGAATTGCAGTGCCCTGAACCTCCATTTTACAACTCGCTTTTTTGGGAGCTGGCCGCAAAAGCGCAGGATGGCTTCAGGCCCTGTTCTGGTTCCGGGGGGCAGGCTGAGCCTGTGGTTAATTCTTCTTCCTGATGGGAAAATCGAGTGACCTGTGCCTGTCCCGACACCAAGAGCTTGTCTCTCGTTGGTTCCCTGTCTTCCCGTTCATCCTCAGGACAAATTGCAACCTGTACGGAACAGGAGGTTAAAGGTGCTGATGCTCCAAGTAGGGAGATTGCTAGTAAAGCGGCTGGAATGGCGAACCCGGGCACAAGGAGATGAGAAATGAGGTGCGTTTTAGAAACCTTTCCCTATCACACGGTGTACCATCTTCTGGGTTTCTCATGCATGTTTTCGATGTAGGAAGATGCCCTTGAACCTGGAGATTTGGGACCCATGCGATGGGTACCACGCAGTATTACTTTAAAGGGTCTGTGTTTGCTCACCCAACCTCACCAAACCTCTCAGCCCCAAGAGTGTCCACCCTTATGTCTCATCCAGCTGTGGGTCTAGATATGGTCAATCCAGGTTGCATCACAGCCCCTGAACTCATTGTGTAAGTATTTCTATCTCTTTCACTGTCGTTGTTTCATGGGTTTTTCAAAGTAATTTATTTTCATAATGGGGTTTAGCTGCTTTTCACTGCTGTGTTTATGCCGCTTTACACCCACTTGACACACTAACAGAGAGATATCAATACATAGGTGTTAAGATTATTACTAGTCAGGTATATTCTTGTGCGGTGAATAGGGAGTGTTGAGTCCAGTTCTCTGAGCAAGGAGTAGGTCTTGTCTACTACATATTGGGTTTATGGAACGGTATCTGAGCTAATTTGATACCCTTGTTTTATGTATCACCCCACCTCACCTTTCCCGTTAAGCAGCCATAGTCTGTTTTCTGCATGTTTGACTCTGTTCTGTTTTGTAATTCAGTTCAAGTGTAACGCTTTTTACATTCCCTCTATCAGTGATACCTTATGAGAAGTGTCCTTTTCTGTGTGACTTATTTCACTTAGAATCGTCGTACCTAAATCCACTCATCATGCTGCTACTAACCTTATGACATTGATTTCATGGCTGAGTGATATTCCATTGTACATAAGGACCACAACTTCTTTATCCATTTTTCTCTTTCCTTGGATATTTAAGGTGGAATGAAGTGGAGGTCCTTGTCAACAGAGCAGCCCTCAACTTTGGGGTGCTTGTGTCTTGCTGATTTTTCATTTTCCCAATTTATACCCCCATGAGTGGAAGTGCCCTATGCTCTCTAAGCTGTGTTTTTCAGATGTTTCAGGACACACCGTACACTTCTCCAGAGTGGCTGTTGGCAATTTACATCCCGCCCATCAGTGTAGCAAGGCTCTCATTTCTCCATGGCCTGTCCTGCATTTCTGGTTTTGACACTTTTTTCAGCATGGCCCTTTTGACCGATGGGGAGCGAGACTTCTTTGTAGCGCTGATTTGCCTTTCCAGGTTGCTTGGTTGGCCAAAAAGGGCGTATGGGTTTTTTCCTGAATATATTCAGGAAAAAACGCATACGCCCTTTTTGGCCAAGGGCATCATTGTCAACGTTTTGCCGCTTTTCATGTGCTTTAAAGGCGATTCGTATCTACCTCCTGAAATCTGTTTCGTGCAATTCTGCCTTGATTTCAAATCCTCTTCTTTGCCTTCCCTCAATATATTTGTGGACGAGATTTATCATTTATAACTCTGCAGGTTTGTGAATTGCAGTGCCCTGAACCTCCATTTTACAACTCGCTTTTTTGGGAGCTGGCCGCAAAAGCGCAGGATGGCTTCAGGCCCTGTTCTGGTTCCGGGGGGCAGGCTGAGCCTGTGGTTAATTCTTCTTCCTGATGGGAAAATCGAGTGACCTGTGCCTGTCCCGACACCAAGAGCTTGTCTCTCGTTGGTTCCCCGTCTTCCCGTTCATCCTCAGGACAAATTGCAACCTGTACGGAACAGGAGGTTAAAGGTGCTGATGCTCCAAGTAGGGAGATTGCTAGTAAAGCGGCTGGAATGGCGAACCCGGGCACAAGGAGATGAGAAATGAGGTGCGTTTTAGAAACCTTTCCCTATCACACGGTGTACCATCTTCTGGGTTTCTCATGCATGTTTTCGATGTAGGAAGATGCCCTTGAACCTGGAGATTTGGGACCCATGCGATGGGTACCACGCAGTATTACTTTAAAGGGTCTGTGTTTGCTCACCCAACCTCACCAAACCTCTCAGCCCCAAGAGTGTCCACCCTTATGTCTCATCCAGCTGTGGGTCTAGATATGGTCAATCCAGGTTGCATCACAGCCCCTGAACTCATTGTGTAATTATTTCTATCTCTTTCACTGTCGTTGTTTCATGGGTTTTTCAAAGTAATTTATTTTCATAATGGGGTTTAGCTGCTTTTCACTGCTGTGTTTATGCCGCTTTACACCCACTTGACACACTAACAGAGAGATATCAATACATAGGTGTTAAGATTATTACTAGTCAGGTATATTCTTGTGCGGTGAATAGGGAGTGTTGAGTCCAGTTCTCTGAGCAAGGAGTAGGTCTTGTCTACTACATATTGGGTTTATGGAACGGTATCTGAGCTAATTTGATACCCTAGTTTTATGTATCACCCCACCTCACCTTTCCCGTTAAGCAGCCATAGTCTGTTTTCTGCATGTTTGACTCTGTTCTGTTTTGTAATTCAGTTCAAGTGTAACGTTTTTTACATTCCCTCTAAAAGTGATACCTTATGAGAAGTGTCCTTTTCTGTGTGACTTATTTCAGTTAGAATCGTCGTACCTAAATCCACTCATCATGCTGCTACTAACCTTATGACATTGATTTCATGGCTGAGTGATATTCCATTGTACATAAGGACCACAACTTCTTTATCCATTTTTCTCTTTCCTTGGATATTTAAGGTGGAATGAAGTGGAGGTCCTTGTCAACAGAGCAGCCCTCAACTTTGGGGTGCTTGTGTCTTGCTGATTTTTCATTTTCCCAATTTATACCCCCATGAGTGGAAGTGCCCTATGCTCTCTAAGCTGTGTTTTTCAGATGTTGCAGGACACACCGTACACTTCTCCAGAGTGGCTGTTGGCAATTTACATCCCGCCCATCAGTGTAGCAAGGCTCTCATTTCTCCATGGCCTGTCCTGCATTTCTGGTTTTGACACTTTTTTCAGCATGGCCCTTTTGACCGATGGGAAGCGAGACTTCTCTGTAGCGCTGATTTGCCTTTCCAGGTTGCTTGGTTGGTCAAAAAGGGCGTATGCATTTTTTCCTGAATATATTCAGGAAAAAACGCATACGCCCTTTTTGGCCAAGGGCATCATTGTCAACATTTTGCCGCTTTTCATGTGCTTTAAAGGCGATTCGAATCTACCTCCTGAAATCTGTTTCCTGCAATTCTGCCTTGATTTCAAATCCTCTTCTTTGCCTTCCCTCAATATATTTGTGGACGAGAGTTATCATTTATAACTCTGCAGGTTTGTGAATTGCAGTGCCCTGAACCTCCATTTTACAACTCGCTTTTTTGGGAGCTGGCCACAGAAGTGCAGGATGGCTTCAGGCCCTGTTCTGGTTCCGGGGGGCAGGCTGAGCCTGTGGTTAATTCTTCTTCCTGATGGGAAAATAGAGTGACCTGTGCCTGTCCCGACACCAAGAGCTAGTCTCTCGTTGGATCTCCGTCTTCCCGTTCATCCTCAGGACAAATTGCAACCTGTACGGAACAGGAGGTTAAAGGTGCTGATGCTCCAAGTAGGGAGATTGCTAGTAAAGCGGCTGGAAAGGTGAACCCGGGCACAAGGAGATGAGAAATGAGGTGCGTTTTAGAAACCTTTCCCCATCACACGGTGTACCATCTTCTGGGTTTCTCATGCATGTTTTCGATGTAGGAAGATGCCCTTGAACCTGGAGATTTGGAACCCATGCGATGGGTACCACGCAGTATTACTTTAAAGGGTCTGCGTTTGCTCACCCAACCTCACCAAACCTCTCAGCCCCAAGAGTGTCCACCCTTATGTCTCATCCAGCTGTGGGTCTAGATATGGTCAATCCAGGTTGCATCACAGCCCCTGAACTCATTGTGTAAGAATTTCTATCTCTTTCACTGTCGTTGTTTCATGGGTTTTTCAAAGTAATTTATTTTCATAATGGGGTTTAGCTGCTTTTCACGGCTGTGTTTATGCCGCTTTACACCCACTTGACACACTAACAGAGAGATATCAATACATAGGTTTTAAGATTACTACTAGTCAGATATATTCTTGTGCGGTGAATAGGGCGTGTTGAGTCCAGTTCTCTGAGCAAGGAGTAGGTCTTGTCTACTACATATTGGGTTTATGGAACGGTATCTGAGCTAATTTGATACCCTTGTTTTATGTATCACCCCACCTCACCTTTCCCGTTAAGCAGCCATAGTGTGTTTTCTGCATGTGTGACTCTGTTCTGTTTTGTAATTCAGTTCAAGTGTAACGCTTTTTACATTCCCTCTATCAGTGATACATTATGAGAAGTGTCCTTTTCTGTGTGACTTATTTCACTTAGAATCGTCGTACCTAAATCCACTCATCATGCTGCTACTAACCTTATGACATTGATTTCATGGCTGAGTGATATTCCATTGTACATAAGGACCACAACTTCTTTATCCATTTTTCTCTTTCCTTGGATATTTAAGGTGGAATGAAGTGGAGGTCCTTGTCAACAGAGCAGCCCTCAACTTTGGGGTGCTTGTGTCTTGCTGATTTTTCATTTTCCCAATTTATACCCCCATGAGTGGAAGTGCCCTATGCTCTCTAAGCTGTGTTTTTCAGATGTTTCAGGACACACCGTACACTTCTCCAGAGTGGCTGTTGGCAATTTACATCCCGCCCATCAGTGTACCAAGGCTCTCATTTCTCCATGGCCTGTCCTGCATTTCTGGTTTTGAGACTTTTTTCAGCATGGCCCTTTTGACCGATGGGGAGCGAGACTTCTTTGTAGTGTTGATTTGCCTTTCCAGGTTGCTTGGTTGGCCAAAAAGGGCGTATGGGTTTTTTCCTGAATATATTCAGGAAAAAACGCATACGCCCTTTTTGGCCAAGGGCATCATTGTCAACGTTTTGCCGCTTTTCATGTGCTTTAAAGGCGATTCGTATCTACCTCCTGAAATCTGTTTCGTGCAATTCTGCCTTGATTTCAAATCCTCTTCTTTGCCTTCCCTCAATATATTTGTGGACGAGATTTATCATTTATAACTCTGCAGGTTTGTGAATTGCAGTGCCCTGAACCTCCATTTTACAACTCGCTTTTTTGGGAGCTGGCCGCAAAAGCGCAGGATGGCTTCAGGCCCTGTTCTGGTTCCGGGGGGCAGGCTGAGCCTGTGGTTAATTCTTCTTCCTGATGGGAAAATCGAGTGACCTGTGCCTGTCCCGACACCAAGAGCTTGTCTCTCGTTGGTTCCCTGTCTTCCCGTTCATCCTCAGGACAAATTGCAACCTGTACGGAACAGGAGGTTAAAGGTGCTGATGCTCCAAGTAGGGAGATTGCTAGTAAAGCGGCTGGAATGGCGAACCCGGGCACAAGGAGATGAGAAATGAGGTGCGTTTTAGAAACCTTTCCCTATCACACGGTGTACCATCTTCTGGGTTTCTCATGCATGTTTTCGATGTAGGAAGATGCCCTTGAACCTGGAGATTTGGGACCCATGCGATGGGTACCACGCAGTATTACTTTAAAGGGTCTGTGTTTGCTCACCCAACCTCACCAAACCTCTCAGCCCCAAGAGTGTCCACCCTTATGTCTCATCCAGCTGTGGGTCTAGATATGGTCAATCCAGGTTGCATCACAGCCCCTGAACTCATTGTGTAAGTATTTCTATCTCTTTCACTGTCGTTGTTTCATGGGTTTTTCAAAGTAATTTATTTTCATAATGGGGTTTAGCTGCTTTTCACTGCTGTGTTTATGCCGCTTTACACCCACTTGACACACTAACAGAGAGATATCAATACATAGGTGTTAAGATTATTACTAGTCAGGTATATTCTTGTGCGGTGAATAGGGAGTGTTGAGTCCAGTTCTCTGAGCAAGGAGTAGGTCTTGTCTACTACATATTGGGTTTATGGAACGGTATCTGAGCTAATTTGATACCCTTGTTTTATGTATCACCCCACCTCACCTTTCCCGTTAAGCAGCCATAGTCTGTTTTCTGCATGTTTGACTCTGTTCTGTTTTGTAATTCAGTTCAAGTGTAACGCTTTTTACATTCCCTCTATCAGTGATACCTTATGAGAAGTGTCCTTTTCTGTGTGACTTATTTCACTTAGAATCGTCGTACCTAAATCCACTCATCATGCTGCTACTAACCTTATGACATTGATTTCATGGCTGAGTGATATTCCATTGTACATAAGGACCACAACTTCTTTATCCATTTTTCTCTTTCCTTGGATATTTAAGGTGGAATGAAGTGGAGGTCCTTGTCAACAGAGCAGCCCTCAACTTTGGGGTGCTTGTGTCTTGCTGATTTTTCATTTTCCCAATTTATACCCCCATGAGTGGAAGTGCCCTATGCTCTCTAAGCTGTGTTTTTCAGATGTTTCAGGACACACCGTACACTTCTCCAGAGTGGCTGTTGGCAATTTACATCCCGCCCATCAGTGTAGCAAGGCTCTCATTTCTCCATGGCCTGTCCTGCATTTCTGGTTTTGACACTTTTTTCAGCATGGCCCTTTTGACCGATGGGGAGCGAGACTTCTTTGTAGCGCTGATTTGCCTTTCCAGGTTGCTTGGTTGGCCAAAAAGGGCGTATGGGTTTTTTCCTGAATATATTCAGGAAAAAACGCATACGCCCTTTTTGGCCAAGGGCATCATTGTCAACGTTTTGCCGCTTTTCATGTGCTTTAAAGGCGATTCGTATCTACCTCCTGAAATCTGTTTCGTGCAATTCTGCCTTGATTTCAAATCCTCTTCTTTGCCTTCCCTCAATATATTTGTGGACGAGATTTATCATTTATAACTCTGCAGGTTTGTGAATTGCAGTGCCCTGAACCTCCATTTTACAACTCGCTTTTTTGGGAGCTGGCCGCAAAAGCGCAGGATGGCTTCAGGCCCTGTTCTGGTTCCGGGGGGCAGGCTGAGCCTGTGGTTAATTCTTCTTCCTGATGGGAAAATCGAGTGACCTGTGCCTGTCCCGACACCAAGAGCTTGTCTCTCGTTGGTTCCCCGTCTTCCCGTTCATCCTCAGGACAAATTGCAACCTGTACGGAACAGGAGGTTAAAGGTGCTGATGCTCCAAGTAGGGAGATTGCTAGTAAAGCGGCTGGAATGGCGAACCCGGGCACAAGGAGATGAGAAATGAGGTGCGTTTTAGAAACCTTTCCCTATCACACGGTGTACCATCTTCTGGGTTTCTCATGCATGTTTTCGATGTAGGAAGATGCCCTTGAACCTGGAGATTTGGGACCCATGCGATGGGTACCACGCAGTATTACTTTAAAGGGTCTGTGTTTGCTCACCCAACCTCACCAAACCTCTCAGCCCCAAGAGTGTCCACCCTTATGTCTCATCCAGCTGTGGGTCTAGATATGGTCAATCCAGGTTGCATCACAGCCCCTGAACTCATTGTGTAATTATTTCTATCTCTTTCACTGTCGTTGTTTCATGGGTTTTTCAAAGTAATTTATTTTCATAATGGGGTTTAGCTGCTTTTCACTGCTGTGTTTATGCCGCTTTACACCCACTTGACACACTAACAGAGAGATATCAATACATAGGTGTTAAGATTATTACTAGTCAGGTATATTCTTGTGCGGTGAATAGGGAGTGTTGAGTCCAGTTCTCTGAGCAAGGAGTAGGTCTTGTCTACTACATATTGGGTTTATGGAACGGTATCTGAGCTAATTTGATACCCTAGTTTTATGTATCACCCCACCTCACCTTTCCCGTTAAGCAGCCATAGTCTGTTTTCTGCATGTTTGACTCTGTTCTGTTTTGTAATTCAGTTCAAGTGTAACGTTTTTTACATTCCCTCTAAAAGTGATACCTTATGAGAAGTGTCCTTTTCTGTGTGACTTATTTCAGTTAGAATCGTCGTACCTAAATCCACTCATCATGCTGCTACTAACCTTATGACATTGATTTCATGGCTGAGTGATATTCCATTGTACATAAGGACCACAACTTCTTTATCCATTTTTCTCTTTCCTTGGATATTTAAGGTGGAATGAAGTGGAGGTCCTTGTCAACAGAGCAGCCCTCAACTTTGGGGTGCTTGTGTCTTGCTGATTTTTCATTTTCCCAATTTATACCCCCATGAGTGGAAGTGCCCTATGCTCTCTAAGCTGTGTTTTTCAGATGTTGCAGGACACACCGTACACTTCTCCAGAGTGGCTGTTGGCAATTTACATCCCGCCCATCAGTGTAGCAAGGCTCTCATTTCTCCATGGCCTGTCCTGCATTTCTGGTTTTGACACTTTTTTCAGCATGGCCCTTTTGACCGATGGGAAGCGAGACTTCTCTGTAGCGCTGATTTGCCTTTCCAGGTTGCTTGGTTGGTCAAAAAGGGCGTATGCATTTTTTCCTGAATATATTCAGGAAAAAACGCATACGCCCTTTTTGGCCAAGGGCATCATTGTCAACATTTTGCCGCTTTTCATGTGCTTTAAAGGCGATTCGAATCTACCTCCTGAAATCTGTTTCCTGCAATTCTGCCTTGATTTCAAATCCTCTTCTTTGCCTTCCCTCAATATATTTGTGGACGAGAGTTATCATTTATAACTCTGCAGGTTTGTGAATTGCAGTGCCCTGAACCTCCATTTTACAACTCGCTTTTTTGGGAGCTGGCCACAGAAGCGCAGGATGGCTTCAGGCCCTGTTCTGGTTCCGGGGGGCAGGCTGAGCCTGTGGTTAATTCTTCTTCCTGATGGGAAAATAGAGTGACCTGTGCCTGTCCCGACACCAAGAGCTAGTCTCTCGTTGGATCCCCGTCTTCCCGTTCATCCTCAGGACAAATTGCAACCTGTACGGAACAGGAGGTTAAAGGTGCTGATGCTCCAAGTAGGGAGATTGCTAGTAAAGCGGCTGGAAAGGTGAACCCGGGCACAAGGAGATGAGAAATGAGGTGCGTTTTAGAAACCTTTCCCCATCACACGGTGTACCATCTTCTGGGTTTCTCATGCATGTTTTCGATGTAGGAAGATGCCCTTGAACCTGGAGATTTGGAACCCATGCGATGGGTACCACGCAGTATTACTTTAAAGGGTCTGCGTTTGCTCACCCAACCTCACCAAACCTCTCAGCCCCAAGAGTGTCCACCCTTATGTCTCATCCAGCTGTGGGTCTAGATATGGTCAATCCAGGTTGCATCACAGCCCCTGAACTCATTGTGTAAGAATTTCTATCTCTTTCACTGTCGTTGTTTCATGGGTTTTTCAAAGTAATTTATTTTCATAATGGGGTTTAGCTGCTTTTCACGGCTGTGTTTATGCCGCTTTACACCCACTTGACACACTAACAGAGAGATATCAATACATAGGTTTTAAGATTACTACTAGTCAGATATATTCTTGTGCGGTGAATAGGGCGTGTTGAGTCCAGTTCTCTGAGCAAGGAGTAGGTCTTGTCTACTGCATATTGGGTTTATGGAACGGTATCTGAGCTAATTTGATACGCTTGTTTTATGTATCACCCCACCTCACCTTTCCCGTTAAGCAGCCATAGTGTGTTTTCTGCATGTGTGACTCTGTTCTGTTTTGTAATTCAGTTCAAGTGTAACGCTTTTTACATTCCCTCTATCAGTGATACATTATGAGAAGTGTCCTTTTCTGTGTGACTTATTTCACTTAGAATCGTCGTACCTAAATCCACTCATCATGCTGCTACTAACCTTATGACATTGATTTCATGGCTGAGTGATATTCCATTGTACATAAGGACCACAACTTCTTTATCCATTTTTCTCTTTCCTTGGATATTTAAGGTGGAATGAAGTGGAGGTCCTTGTCAACAGAGCAGCCCTCAACTTTGGGGTGCTTGTGTCTTGCTGATTTTTCATTTTCCCAATTTATACCCCCATGAGTGGAAGTGCCCTATGCTCTCTAAGCTGTGTTTTTCAGATGTTTCAGGACACACCGTACACTTCTCCAGAGTGGCTGTTGGCAATTTACATCCCGCCCATCAGTGTAGCAAGGCTCTCATTTCTCCATGGCCTGTCCTGCATTTCTGGTTTTGACACTTTTTTCAGCATGGCCCTTTTGACTGATGGGGAGCGAGACTTCTTTGTAGCGCTGATTTGCCTTTCCAGGTTGCTTGGTTGGCCAAAAAGGGCGTATGCGTTTTTTCCTGAATATATTCAGGAAAAAACGCATACGCCCTTTTTGGCCAAGGGCATCATTGTCAACGTTTTGCTGCTTTTCAT
Organism: Balaenoptera borealis; assembly: GCF_965194805.1. NCBI lineage: Eukaryota > Metazoa > Chordata > Mammalia > Artiodactyla > Balaenopteridae > Balaenoptera > Balaenoptera borealis. The sequence goes on from NW_028123991.1 coordinate 56,313, forward strand.
GTGCTTTAAAGGCGATTCGAATCTACCTCCTGAAATCTGTTTCCTGCAATTCTGCCTTGATTTCAAATCCTCTTCTTTGCCTTCCCTCAATATATTTGTGGACGAGAGTTATCATTTATAACTCTGCAGGTTTGTGAATTGCAGTGCCCTGAACCTCCATTTTACAACTCGCTTTTTTGGGAGCTGGCCGCAAAAGCGCAGGATGGCTTCAGGCCCTGTTCTGGTTCCAGGGGGCAGGCTGAGCCTGTGGTTAATTCTTCTTCCTGATGGGAAAATAGAGTGACCTGTGCCTGTCCCGACACCAAGAGCTAGTCTCTCGTTGGTTCCCCATCTTCCCGTTCATCCTCAGGACAAATTGCAACCTGTACGGAACAGGAGGTTAAAGGTGCTGATGCTCCAAGTAGGGAGATTGCTAGTAAAGCGGCTGGAAAGGTGAACCCGGGCACAAGGAGATGAGAAATGAGGTGCGTTTTAGAAACCTTTCCCCATCACACGGTGTACCATCTTCTGGGTTTCTCATGCATGTTTTCGATGTAGGAACATGCCCTTGAACCTGGAGATTTGGGACCCATGCGATGGGTACCACGCAGTATTACTTTAAAGGGTCTGCGTTTGCTCACCCAACCTCACCAAACCTCTCAGCCCCAAGAGTGTCCACCCTTATGTCTCATCCAGCTGTGGGTCTAGATATGGTCAATCCAGGTTGCATCACAGCCCCTGAACTCATTGTGTAAGAATTTCTATCTCTTTCACTGTCGTTGTTTCATGGGTTTTTCAAAGTAATTTATTTTCATAATGGGGTTTAGCTGCTTTTCACGGCTGTGTTTATGCCGCTTTACACCCACTTGACACACTAACAGAGAGATATGAATACATAGGTTTTAAGATTATTACTAGTCAGATATATTCTTGTGCGGTGAATAGGGCGTGTTGAGTCCAGTTCTCTGAGCAAGGAGTAGGTCTTGTCTACTACATATTGGGTTTATGGAACGGTATCTGAGCTAATTTGATACCCTTGTTTTATGTATCACCCCACCTCACCTTTCCCGTTAAGCAGCCATAGTGTGTTTTCTGCATGTGTGACTCTGTTCTTTTTTGTAATTCAGTTCAAGTGTAACGGTTTTTACATTCCCTCTATCAGTGATACCTTATGAGAATTGTCCTTTTCTGTGTGACTTATTTCACTTAGAATCGTCGTACCTAAATCCACTCATCATGCTGCTACTAACCTTATGACATTGATTTCATGGCTGAGTGATATTCCATTGTACATAAGGACCACAACTTCTTTATCCATTTTTCTCTTTCCTGGGATATTTAAGGTGGAATGAAGTGGAGGTCCTTGTCAACAGAGCAACCCTCAACTTTGGGGTGCTTGTGTCTTGCTGATTTTTCATTTTCCCAATTTATACCCCCATGAGTGGAAGTGCCCTATGCTCTCTAAGCTGTGTTTTTCAGATGTTTCAGGACACACCGTACACTTCTCCAGAGTGGCTGTTGGCAATTTACATCCCGCCCATCAGTGTAGCAAGGCTCCCATTTCTCCATGGCCTGTCCTGCATTTCTGGTTTTGACACTTTTTTCAGCATGGCCCTTTTGACCGATGGGAAGTGAGACTTCTCTGTAGCGCTGATTTGCCTTTCCAGGTTGCTTGGTTGGCCAAAAAGGGCGTATGCGTTTTTTCCTGAATATATTCAGGAAAAAACGCATACGCCCTTTTTGGCCAAGGGCATCATTGTCAACGTTTTGCCGCTTTTCATGTGCTTTAAAGGCGATTCGTATCTACCTCCTGAAATCTGTTTCGTGCAATTCTGCCTTGATTTCAAATCCTCTTCTTTGCCTTCCCTCAATATATTTGTGGACGAGAGTTATCATTTATAACTCTGCAGGTTTGTGAATTGCAGTGCCCTGAACCTCCATTTTACAACTCGCTTTTTTGGGAGCTGGCCGCAAAAGCGCAGGATGGCTTCAGGCCCTGTTCTGGTTCCGGGGGGCAGGCTGAGCCTGTGGTTAATTCTTCTTCCTGATGGGAAAATAGAGTGACCTGTGCCTGTCCCGACACCAAGAGCTAGTCTCTCGTTGGTTCCCCGTCTTCCCGTTCATCCTCAGGACAAATTGCAACCTGTACGGAACAGGAGGTTAAAGGTGCTGATGCTCCAAGTAGGGAGATTGCTAGTAAAGCGGCTGGAATGGCGAACCCGGGCACAAGGAGATGAGAAATGAGGTGCGTTTTAGAAACCTTTCCCCATCACACGGTGTACCATCTTCTGGGTTTCTCATGCATGTTTTCGATGTAGGAAGATGCCCTTGAACCTGGAGATTTGGGACCCATGCGATGGGTACCACGCAGTATTACTTTAAAGGGTCTGCGTTTGCTCACCCAACCTCACCAAACCTCTCAGCCCCAAGAGTGTCCACCCTTATGTCTCATCCAGCTGTGGGTCTAGATATGGTCAATCCAGGTTGCATCACAGCCCCTGAACTCATTGTGTAAGAATTTCTATCTCTTTCACTGTCGTTGTTTCATGGGTTTTTCAAAGTAATTTATTTTCATAATGGGGTTTAGCTGCTTTTCACGGCTGTGTTTATGCCGCTTTACACCCACTTGACACACTAACAGAGAGATATGAATACATAGGTTTTAAGATTATTACTAGTCAGATATATTCTTGTGCGGTGAATAGGGCGTGTTGAGTCCAGTTCTCTGAGCAAGGAGTAGGTCTTGTCTACTACATATTGGGTTTATGGAACGGTATCTGAGCTAATTTGATACCCTTGTTTTATGTATCACCCCACCTCACCTTTCCCGTTAAGCAGCCATAGTGTGTTTTCTGCATGTGTGACTCTGTTCTGTTTTGTAATTCAGTTCAAGTGTAACGGTTTTTACATTCCCTCTATCAGTGATACCTTATGAGAAGTGTCCTTTTCTGTGTGACTTATTTCACTTAGAATCGTCGTACCTAAATCCACTCATCATGCTGCTACTAACCTTATGACATTGATTTCATGGCTGAGTGATATTCCATTGTACATAAGGACCACAACTTCTTTATCCATTTTTCTCTTTCCTGGGATATTGAAGGTGGAATGAAGTGGAGGTCCTTGTCAACAGAGCAGCCCTCAACTTTGGGGTGCTTGTGTCTTGCTGATTTTTCATTTTCCCAATTTATACCCCCATGAGTGGAAGTGCCCTATGCTCTCTAAGCTGTGTTTTTCAGATGTTTCAGGACACACCGTACACTTCTCCAGAGTGGCTGTTGGCAATTTACATCCCGCCCATCAGTGTAGCAAGGCTCTCATTTCTCCATGGCCTGTCCTGCATTTCTGGTTTTGACACTTTTTTCAGCATGGCCCTTTTGACTGATGGGGAGCGAGACTTCTTTGTAGCGCTGATTTGCCTTTCCAGGTTGCTTGGTTGGCCAAAAAGGGCGTATGCGTTTTTTCCTGAATATATTCAGGAAAAAACGCATACGCCCTTTTTGGCCAAGGGCATCATTGTCAACGTTTTGCTGCTTTTCATGTGCTTTAAAGGCGATTCGAATCTACCTCCTGAAATCTGTTTCCTGCAATTCTGCCTTGATTTCAAATCCTCTTCTTTGCCTTCCCTCAATATATTTGTGGACGAGAGTTATCATTTATAACTCTGCAGGTTTGTGAATTGCAGTGCCCTGAACCTCCATTTTACAACTCGCTTTTTTGGGAGCTGGCCGCAAAAGCGCAGGATGGCTTCAGGCCCTGTTCTGGTTCCAGGGGGCAGGCTGAGCCTGTGGTTAATTCTTCTTCCTGATGGGAAAATAGAGTGACCTGTGCCTGTCCCGACACCAAGAGCTAGTCTCTCGTTGGTTCCCCATCTTCCCGTTCATCCTCAGGACAAATTGCAACCTGTACGGAACAGGAGGTTAAAGGTGCTGATGCTCCAAGTAGGGAGATTGCTAGTAAAGCGGCTGGAAAGGTGAACCCGGGCACAAGGAGATGAGAAATGAGGTGCGTTTTAGAAACCTTTCCCCATCACACGGTGTACCATCTTCTGGGTTTCTCATGCATGTTTTCGATGTAGGAAGATGCCCTTGAACCTGGAGATTTGGGACCCATGCGATGGGTACCACGCAGTATTACTTTAAAGGGTCTGCGTTTGCTCACCCAACCTCACCAAACCTCTCAGCCCCAAGAGTGTCCACCCTTATGTCTCATCCAGCTGTGGGTCTAGATATGGTCAATCCAGGTTGCATCACAGCCCCTGAACTCATTGTGTAAGAATTTCTATCTCTTTCACTGTCGTTGTTTCATGGGTTTTTCAAAGTAATTTATTTTCATAATGGGGTTTAGCTGCTTTTCACGGCTGTGTTTATGCCGCTTTACACCCACTTGACACACTAACAGAGAGATATGAATACATAGGTTTTAAGATTATTACTAGTCAGATATATTCTTGTGCGGTGAATAGGGCGTGTTGAGTCCAGTTCTCTGAGCAAGGAGTAGGTCTTGTCTACTACATATTGGGTTTATGGAACGGTATCTGAGCTAATTTGATACCCTTGTTTTATGTATCACCCCACCTCACCTTTCCCGTTAAGCAGCCATAGTGTGTTTTCTGCATGTGTGACTCTGTTCTTTTTTGTAATTCAGTTCAAGTGTAACGGTTTTTACATTCCCTCTATCAGTGATACCTTATGAGAAGTGTCCTTTTCTGTGTGACTTATTTCACTTAGAATCGTCGTACCTAAATCCACTCATCATGCTGCTACTAACCTTATGACATTGATTTCATGGCTGAGTGATATTCCATTGTACATAAGGACCACAACTTCTTTATCCATTTTTCTCTTTCCTGGGATATTTAAGGTGGAATGAAGTGGAGGTCCTTGTCAACAGAGCAGCCCTCAACTTTGGGGTGCTTGTGTCTTGCTGATTTTTCATTTTCCCAATTTATACCCCCATGAGTGGAAGTGCCCTATGCTCTCTAAGCTGTGTTTTTCAGATGTTTCAGGACACACCGTACACTTCTCCAGAGTGGCTGTTGGCAATTTACATCCCGCCCATCAGTGTAGCAAGGCTCCCATTTCTCCATGGCCTGTCCTGCATTTCTGGTTTTGACACTTTTTTCAGCATGGCCCTTTTGACCGATGGGAAGTGAGACTTCTCTGTAGCGCTGATTTGCCTTTCCAGGTTGCTTGGTTGGCCAAAAAGGGCGTATGCGTTTTTTCCTGAATATATTCAGGAAAAAACGCATACGCCCTTTTTGGCCAAGGGCATCATTGTCAACGTTTTGCCGCTTTTCATGTGCTTTAAAGGCGATTCGTATCTACCTCCTGAAATCTGTTTCGTGCAATTCTGCCTTGATTTCAAATCCTCTTCTTTGCCTTCCCTCAATATATTTGTGGACGAGAGTTATCATTTATAACTCTGCAGGTTTGTGAATTGCAGTGCCCTGAACCTCCATTTTACAACTCGCTTTTTTGGGAGCTGGCCGCAAAAGCGCAGGATGGCTTCAGGCTCTGTTCTGGTTCCGGGGGGCAGGCTCAGCCTGTGGTTAATTCTTCTTCCTGATGGGAAAATAGAGTGACCTGTGCCTGTCCCGACACCAAGAGCTAGTCTCTCGTTGGTTCCCCGTCTTCCCGTTCATCCTCAGGACAAATTGCAACCTGTACGGAACAGGAGGTTAAAGGTGCTGATGCTCCAAGTAGGGAGATTGCTAGTAAAGCGGCTGGAATGGCGAACCCGGGCACAAGGAGATGAGAAATGAGGTGCGTTTTAGAAACCTTTCCCCATCACACGGTGTACCATCTTCTGGGTTTCTCATGCATGTTTTCGATGTAGGAAGATGCCCTTGAACCTGGAGATTTGGGACCCATGCGATGGGTACCACGCAGTATTACTTTAAAGGGTCTGCGTTTGCTCACCCAACCTCACCAAACCTCTCAGCCCCAAGAGTGTCCACCCTTATGTCTCATCCAGCTGTGGGTCTAGATATGGTCAATCCAGGTTGCATCACAGCCCCTGAACTCATTGTGTAAGAATTTCTATCTCTTTCACTGTCGTTGTTTCATGGGTTTTTCAAAGTAATTTATTTTCATAATGGGGTTTAGCTGCTTTTCACGGCTGTGTTTATGCCGCTTTACACCCACTTGACACACTAACCGAGAGATATGAATACATAGGTTTTAAGATTATTACTAGTCAGATATATTCTTGTGCGGTGAATAGGGCGTGTTGAGTCCAGTTCTCTGAGCAAGGAGTAGGTCTTGTCTACTACATATTGGGTTTATGGAACGGTATCTGAGCTAATTTGATACCCTTGTTTTATGTATCACCCCACCTCACCTTTCCCGTTAAGCAGCCATAGTGTGTTTTCTGCATGTGTGACTCTGTTCTTTTTTGTAATTCAGTTCAAGTGTAACGGTTTTTACATTCCCTCTATCAGTGATACCTTATGAGAAGTGTCCTTTTCTTTGTGACTTATTTCACTTAGAATCGTCGTACCTAAATCCACTCATCATGCTGCTACTAACCTTATGACATTGATTTCATGGCTGAGTGATATTCCATTGTACATAAGGACCACAACTTCTTTATCCATTTTTCTCTTTCCTGGGATATTGAAGGTGGAATGAAGTGGAGGTCCTTGTCAACAGAGCAGCCCTCAACTTTGGGGTGCTTGTGTCTTGCTGATTTTTCATTTTCCCAATTTATACCCCCATGAGTGGAAGTGCCCTATGCTCTCTAAGCTGTTTTTCAGATGTTTCAGGACACACCGTACACTTCTCCAGAGTGGCTGTTGGCAATTTACATCCCGTCCATCAGTGTAGCAAGGCTCCCATTTCTCCATGGCCTGTCCTGCATTTCTGGTTTTGACACTTTTTTCAGCATGGCCCTTTTGACCGATGGGAAGTGAGACTTCTCTGTAGCGCTGATTTGCCTTTCCAGGTTGCTTGGTTGGCCAAAAAGGGCGTATGCGTTTTTTCCTGAATATATTCAGGAAAAAACGCATACGCCCTTTTTGGCCAAGGGCATCATTGTCAACGTTTTGCCGCTTTTCATGTGCTTTAAAGGCGATTCGTATCTACCTCCTGAAATCTGTTTCGTGCAATTCTGCCTTGATTTCAAATCCTCTTCTTTGCCTTCCCTCAATATATTTGTGGACGAGAGTTATCATTTATAACTCTGCAGGTTTGTGAATTGCAGTGCCCTGAACCTCCATTTTACATCTCGCTTTTTTGGGAGCTGGCCGCAAAAGCGCAGGATGGCTTCAGGCCCTGTTCTGGTTCCGGGGGGCAGGCTGAGCCTGTGGTTAATTCTTCTTCCTGATGGGGAAATAGAGTGACCTGTGCCTGTCCCGACACCAAGAGCTAGTCTCTCGTTGGTTCCCCGTCTTCCCGTTCATCCTCAGGACAAATTGCAACCTGTACGGAACAGGTTAAAGGTGCTGATGCTCCAAGTAGGGAGATTGCTAGTAAAGCGGCTGGAAAGGTGAACCCGGGCACAAGGAGATGAGAAATGAGGTGCGTTTTAGAAACCTTTCCCCATCACACGGTGTACCATCTTCTGGGTTTCTCATGCATGTTTTCGATGTAGGAAGATGCCCTTGAACCTGGAGATTTGGAACCCATGCGATGGGTACCACGCAGTATTACTTTAAAGGGTCTGCGTTTGCTCACCCAACCTCACCAAACCTCTCAGCCCCAAGAGTGTCCACCCTTATGTCTCATCCAGCTGTGGGTCTAGATATGGTCAATCCAGGTTGCATCACAGCCCCTGAACTCATTGTGTAAGAATTTCTATCTCTTTCACTGTCATTGTTTCATGGGTTTTTCAAAGTAATTTATTTTCATAATGGGGTTTAGCTGCTTTTCACGGCTGTGTTTATGCCGCTTTACACCCACTTGACACACTAACAGAGAGATATCAATACATAGGTTTTAAGATTATTACTAGTCAGATATATTCTTGTGCGGTGAATAGGGCGTGTTGAGTCCAGTTCTCTGAGCAAGGAGTAGGTCTTGTCTACTACATATTGGGTTTATGGAACGGTATCTGAGCTAATTTGATACCCTTGTTTTATGTATCACCCCACCTCACCTTTCCCGTTAAGCAGCCATAGTGTGTTTTCTGCATGTGTGACTCTGTTCTGTTTTGTAATTCAGTTCAAGTGTAACGCTTTTTACATTCCCTCTATCAGTGATACATTATGAGAAGTGTCCTTTTCTGTGTGACTTATTTCACTTAGAATCGTCGTACCTAAATCCACTCATCATGCTGCTACTAACCTTATGACATTGATTTCATGGCTGAGTGATATTCCATTGTACATAAGGACCACAACTTCTTTATCCATTTTTCTCTTTCCTTGGATATTTAAGGTGGAATGAAGTGGAGGTCCTTGTCAACAGAGCAGCCCTCAACTTTGGGGTGCTTGTGTCTTGCTGATTTTTCATTTTCCCAATTTATACCCCCATGAGTGGAAGTGCCCTATGCTCTCTAAGCTGTGTTTTTCAGATGTTTCAGGACACACCGTACACTTCTCCAGAGTGGCTGTTGGCAATTTACATCCCGCCCATCAGTGTAGCAAGGCTCTCATTTCTCCATGGCCTGTCCTGCATTTCTGGTTTTGACACTTTTTTCAGCATGGCCCTTTTGACCGATGGGGAGCGAGACTTCTTTGTAGCGCTGATTTGCCTTTCCAGGTTGCTTGGTTGGCCAAAAAGGGCGTATGGGTTTTTTCCTGAATATATTCAGGAAAAAACGCATACGCCCTTTTTGGCCAAGGGCATCATTGTCAACGTTTTGCCGCTTTTCATGTGCTTTAAAGGCGATTCGTATCTACCTCCTGAAATCTGTTTCGTGCAATTCTGCCTTGATTTCAAATCCTCTTCTTTGCCTTCCCTCAATATATTTGTGGACGAGATTTATCATTTATAACTCTGCAGGTTTGTGAATTGCAGTGCCCTGAACCTCCATTTTACAACTCGCTTTTTTGGGAGCTGGCCGCAAAAGCGCAGGATGGCTTCAGGCCCTGTTCTTGTTCCGGGGGGCAGGCTGAGCCTGTGGTTAATTCTTCTTCCTGATGGGAAAATAGAGTGACCTGTGCCTGTCCCGACACCAAGAGCTAGTCTCTCGTTGGTTCCCCGTCTTCCCGTTCATCCTCAGGACAAATTGCAAGCTGTACAGAACCGGAGGTTAAAGGTGCTGATGCTCCAAGTAGGGAGATTGCTAGTAAAGTGGCTGGAATGGCGAACCCGGGCACAAGGAGATGAGAAATGAGGTGCGTTTTAGAAACCTTTCCCCATCACACGGTGTACCATCTTCTGGGTTTCTCATGCATGTTTTCGATGTAGGAAGATGCCATTGAACCTGGAGATTTGGGACCCATGCGATGGGTACCACGCAGTATTACTTTAAAGGGTCTGCGTTTGCTCACCCAACCTCACCAAACCTCTCAGCCCCAAGAGTGTCCACCCTTATGTCTCATCCAGCTGTGGGTCTAGATATGGTCAATCCAGGTTGCATCACAGCCCCTGAACTCATTGTGTAAGAATTTCTATCTCTTTCACTGTCTTTGTTTCATGGGTGTTTCAAAGTAATTTATTTTTATAATGGGGTTTAGCTGCTTTTCACTGCTGTGTTTATGCCGCTTTACACCCACTTGACACACTAACAGAGAGATATCAGTACATAGGTTTTAAGATTATTACTAGTCAGATATATTCTTGTGCGGTGAATAGGGCGTGTTGAGTCCAGTTCTCTGAGCAAGGAGTAGGTCTTGTCTATTACATATTGGGTTTATGGAACGGTATCTGAGCTAATTTGAAACCCTTGTTTTATGTATGACCCCACCTCCCCTTTCCCGTTAAGCAGCCATAGTGTGTTTTCTGCATGTGTGACTCTGTTCTGTTTTGTAATTCAGTGCAAGTGTAACGGTTTTTACATTCCCTCTATCAGTGATACCTTATGAGAAGTGTCCTTTTCTGTGTGACTTATTTCACTTAGAATCGTCATACCTAAATCCACTCATCATGCTGCTACTAACCTTATGACATTGATTTCATGGCTGAGTGATATTCCATTGTACATAAAGACCACAACTTTATTATCCATTTTTCTCTTTCCTTGGATATTTAAGGTGGAATGAAGTGGAGGTCCTTGTCAACAGAGCAGCCCTCAACTTTGGGTGCTTGTGTCTTGCTGATTTTTAATTTTCCCAATTTATACACCCATGAGTGGAAGTGCCCTATGCTCTCTAAGCTGTGTTTTTCAGATGTTTCAGGACACACCGTACACTCCTCCAGAGTGGCTGTTGGCAATTTACATCCCGTCCATCAGTGTAGCAAGGCTCCCATTTCTCCATGGCCTGTCCTGCATTTCTGGTTTTGACACTTTTTTCAGCATGGCCCCTTTGACCGATGTGAAGCGAGACTTCTCTGTAGCGCTGATTTGCCTTTCCAGGTTGCTTGGTTGGCCAAAAAGGGCGTATGCGTTTTTTCCTGAATATATTCAGGAAAAAAACGCATACGCCCTTTTTGGCCAAGGGCATCATTGTCAACGTTTTGCCGCTTTTCATGTGCTTTAAAGGCGATTCGTATCTACCTCCTGAAATCTGTTTCGTGCAATTCTGCCTTGATTTCAAATCCTCTTCTTTGCCTTCCCTCAATATATTTGTGGACGAGAGTTATCATTTATAACTCTGCAGGTTTGTGAATTGCAGTGTCCTGAACCTCCATTTTACAACTCGCATTTTTGGGAGCTGGCCGCAAAAGCGCAGGATGGCTTCAGGCCCTGTTCTGGTTCCGGGGGGCAGGCTGAGCCTGTGGTTAATTCTTCTTCCTGATGGGAAAATAGAATGACCTGTGCCTGTCCCGACACCAAGAGCTAGTCTCTCGTTGGTTCCCCGTCTTCCCGTTCATCCTCAGGACAAATTGCAACCTGTACGGAACCGGAGGTTAAAGGTGCTGATGCTCCAAGTAAGGAGATTGCTAGTAAAGCGGCTGGAATGGCGAACCCGGGCACAAGGAGATGAGAAATGAGGTGCGTTTTAGAAACCTTTCCCCATCACACGGTGTACCATCTTCTGGGTTTCTCATGCATGTTTTCGATGTAGGAAGATGCCCTTGAACCTGGAGATTTGGGACCCATGCGATGGGTACCACGCAGTATTACTTTAAAGGGTCTGCGTTTGCTCACCCAACCTCACCAAACCTCTCAGCCCCAAGAGTGTCCACCCTTATGTCTCATCCAGCTGTGGGTCTAGATATGGTCAATCCAGGTTGCATCACAGCCCCTGAACTCATTGTGTAAGAATTTCTATCTCTTTCACTGTCATTGTTTCATGGGTTTTTCAAAGTAATTTATTTTCATAAGGGGTTTAGCTGCTTTTCACGGCTGTGTTTATGCCGCTTTACACCCACTTGCCACACTAACCGAGAGATATCAATACATAGGTTTTAAGATTATTACTAGTCAGATATATTCTTGTGCGGTGAATAGGGCGTGTTGAGTCCAGTTCTCTGAGCAAGGAGTAGGTCTTGTCTACTACATATTGGGTTTATGGAACGGTATCTGAGCTAATTTGATACCCTTGTTTTATGTATCACCCCACGTCCCCTTTCCCGTTAAGCAGCCATAGTCTGTTTTCTGCATGTGTGACTCTGTTCTGTTTTGTAATTCAGTTCAAGTGTAACGGTTTTTACATTCCCTCTAAAAGTGATACCTTATGAGAAGTGTCCTTTTCTGTGTGACTTATTTCACTTAGAATCGTAGTACCTAAATCCACTCATCATGCTGCTACTAACCTTATGACATTGATTTCATGGCTGAGTGATATTCCATTGTACATAAGGACCACAACTTCTTTATCCATTTTTCTCATTCCTGGGATATTGAAGGTGGAATGAAGTGGAGGTCCTTGTCAACAGAGCAGCCATCAACTTTGGGGTGCTTGTGTCTTGCTGATTTTTCATTTTGCCAATTTATATCCCCACGAGTGGAAGTGCCCTATACTCTCTAAGCTGGGTTTTTCAGATGTTTCAGGACACACCGTACACTTCTCCAGAGTGGCTGTTGGCAATTTACATCCCGCCCATCAGTGTAGCAAGGCTCCCATTTCTCCATGGCCTGTCCTGCATTTCTGGTTTTGACACTTTTTTCAGCATGGCCCTTTTGACCGATGGGAAGTGAGACTTCTCTGTAGCGCTGATTTGCCTTTCCAGGTTGCTTGGTTGGCCAAAAAGGGCGTATGCGTTTTTTCCTGAATATATTCAGGAAAAAACGCATACGCCCTTTTTGGCCAAGGGCATCATTGTCAACGTTTTGCCGCTTTTCATGTGCTTTAAAGGCGATTCGTATCTACCTCCTGAAATCTGTTTCGTGCAATTCTGCCTTGATTTCAAATCCTCTTCTTTGCCTTCCCTCAATATATTTGTGGACGAGAGTTATCATTTATAACTCTGCAGGTTTGTGAATTGCAGTGCCCTGAACCTCCATTTTACAACTCGCATTTTTGGGAGCTGGCCGCAAAAGCGCAGGATGGCTTCAGGCCCTGTTCTTGTTCCTGGGGGCAGGCTGAGCCTGTGGTTAATTCTTCTTCCTGATGGGAAAATAGAGTGACCTGTGCCTGTCCCGACACCAAGAGCTAGTCTCTCGTTGGTTCCCCGTCTTCCCGTTCATCCTCAGGACAAATTGCAAGCTGTACGGAACCGGAGGTTAAAGGTGCTGATGCTCCAAGTAGGGAGATTGCTAGTAAAGCGGCTGGAATGGCGAACCCGGGCACAAGGAGATGAGAAATGAGGTGCGTTTTAGAAACCTTTCCCCATCACACGGTGTACCATCTTCTGGGTTTCTCATGCATGTTTTCGATGTAGGAAGATGCCATTGAACCTGGAGATTTGGGACCCATGCGATGGGTACCACGCAGTATTACTTTAAAGGGTCTGCGTTTGCTCACCCAACCTCACCAAACCTCTCAGCCCCAAGAGTGTCCACCCTTATGTCTCATCCAGCTGTGGGTCTAGATATGGTCAATCCAGGTTGCATCACAGCCCCTGAACTCATTGTGTAAGAATTTCTATCTCTTTCACTGTCTTTGTTTCATGGGTGTTTCAAAGTAATTTATTTTTATAATGGGGTTTAGCTGCTTTTCACTGCTGTGTTTATGCCGCTTTACACCCACTTGACACACTAACAGAGAGATATCAATACATAGGTTTTAAGATTATTACTAGTCAGATATATTCTTGTGCGGTGAATAGGGCGTGTTGAGTCCAGTTCTCTGAGCAAGGAGTAGGTCTTGTCTATTACATATTGGGTTTATGGAACGGTATCTGAGCTAATTTGAAACCCTTGTTTTATGTATGACCCCACCTCCCCTTTCCCGTTAAGCAGCCATAGTGTGTTTTCTGCATGTGTGACTCTGTTCTGTTTTGTAATTCAGTGCAAGTGTAACGGTTTTTACATTCCCTCTATCAGTGATACCTTATGAGAAGTGTCCTTTTCTGTGTGACTTATTTCACTTAGAATCGTCATACCTAAATCCACTCATCATGCTGCTACTAACCTTATGACATTGATTTCATGGCTGAGTGATATTCCCATGTACATAAAGACCACAACTTTATTATCCATTTTTCTCTTTCCTGGGATATTTAAGGTGGAATGAAGTGGAGGTCCTTGTCAACAGAGCAGCCCTCAACTTTGGGTGCTTGTGTCTTGCTGATTTTTAATTTTCCCAATTTATACACCCATGAGTGGAAGTGCCCTATGCTCTCTAAGCTGTGTTTTTCAGATGTTTCAGGACACACCGTACACTTCTCCAGAGTGGCTGTTGGCAATTTACATCCCGCCCATCAGTGTAGCAAGGCTCTCATTTCTCCATGGCCTGTCCTGCATTTCTGGTTTTGACACTTTTTTCAGCATGGCCCTTTTGACCGATGGGAAGCGAGACTTCTCTGTAGCGCTGATTTGCCTTTCCAGGTTGCTTGGTTGGCCAAAAAGGGCGTATGCGTTTTTTCCTGAATATATTCAGGAAAAAACGCATACGCCCTTTTTGGCCAAGGGGATCATTGTCAACGTTTTGCCGCTTTTCATGTGCTTTAAAGGCGATTCGAATCTACCTCCTGAAATCTGTTTCCTGCAATTCTGCCTTGATTTCAAATCCTCTTCTTTGCCTTCCCTCAATATATTTGTGGACGAGAGTTATCATTTATAACTCTGCAGGTTTGTGAATTGCAGTGCCCTGAACCTCCATTTTACAACTCGCTTTTTTGGGAGCTGGCCGCAAAATTGCAGTATGGCTTCAGGCCCTGTTCTGGTTCCGGGGGGCAGGCTGAGCCTGTGGTTAATTCTTCTTCCTGATGGGAAAATAGAGTGACCAGTGCCTGTCCCGACACCAAGAGCTAGTCTCTCGTTGGTTCCCCGTCTTCCCGTTCATCCTCAGGACAAATTGCAACCTGTACGGAACAGGAGGTTAAAGGTGCTGATGTTCCAAGTAGGGAGATTGCTAGTAAAGCGGCTGGAATGGCGAACCCGGGCACAAGGAGATGAGAAATGAGGTGCGTTTTAGAAACCTTTCCCCATCACACGGTGTACCATCTTCTGGGTTTCTCATGCATGTTTTCGATGTAGGAAGATGCCCTTGAACCTGGAGATTTGGGACCCATGCGATGGGTACCACGCAGTATTACTTTAAAGGTTCTGCATTTGCTCACCCAACCTCACCAAACCTCTCAGCCCGAAGAGTGTCCACCCTTATGTCTCATCCAGCTGTGGGTCTAGATATGGTCAATCCAGGTTGCATCACAGCCCCTGAAGTCATTGTGTAAGAATTTCTATCTCTTTCACTGTCGTTGTTTCATGGGTTTTTCAAAGTAATTTATTTTCATAATGGGAATTTAGCTGCTTTTCACGGCTGTTTTTATGCCGCTTTACACCCACTTGACACACTAACAGAGAGATATCAATACATAGGTTTTAAGATTATTACTAGTCAGATATATTCTTGTGCGGTGAATAGGGCGTGTTGAGTCCAGTTCTCTGAGCAAGGAGTAGGTCTTGTCTACTACATATTGGGTTTAGGGAACGGTATCTGAGCTAATTTGATACCCTTGTTTTATGTATCACCCCACCTCACCTTTCCCGTTAAGCAGCCATAGTGTGATTTCTGCATGTGTGACTCTGTTCTGTTTTGTAATTCAGTTCAAGTGTAACGGTTTTTACATTCCCTCTATCAGTGATACCTTATGAGAAGTGTCCTTTTCTGTGTGACTTATTTCACTTAGAATCGTCGTACCTAAATCCACTCATCATGCTGCTACTAACCTTATGACATTGATTTCATGGCTGAGTGATATTCCATTGTACATAAGGACCACAACTTCTTTATCCATTTTTCTCTTTCCTGGGATATTTAAGGTGGAATGAAGTGGAGGTCCTTGTCAACAGAGCAGCCCTCAACTTTGGGGTGCTTGTGTCTTGCTGATTTTTCATTTTCCCAATTTATACCCCCATGAGTGGAAGTGCCCTATGCTCTCTAAGCTGGGTTTTTCAGATGTTTCAGGACACACCGTACACTTCTCCAGAGTGGCTGTTGGCAATTTACATCCCGCCCATTAGTGTAGCAAGGCTCCCATTTCTCCATGGCCTGTCCTGCATTTCTGGTTTTGACACTTTTTTCAGCATGGCCCTTTTGACCGATGGGAAGTGAGACTTCTCTGTAGCGCTGATTTGCCTTTCCAGGTTGCTTGGTTGGCCAAAAAGGGCGTATGCGTTTTTTCCTGAATATATTCAGGAAAAAACGCATACGCCCTTTTTGGCCAAGGGCATCATTGTCAACGTTTTGCCGCTTTTCATGTGCTTTAAAGGCGATTCATATCTACCTCCTGAAATCTGTTTCGTGCAATTCTGCCTTGATTTCAAATCGTCTTCTTTGCCTTCCCTCAATATATTTGTGGACGAGAGTTATCATTTATAACTCTGCAGGTTTGTGAATTGCAGTGCCCTGAACCTCCATTTTACAACTCGCTTTTTTGGGAGCTGGCCGCAAAAGCGCAGGATGGCTTCAGGCCCTCTTCTGGTTCCGGGGGGCAGGCTGAGCCTGTGGTTAATTATTCTTCCTGATGGGAAAATAGAGTGACCTGTGCCTGTCCCGACACCAAGAGCTAGTCTCTCGTTGGTTCCCCGTCTTCCCGTTCATCTTCAGGACAAATTGCAACCTGTACGGAACAGGAGGTTAAAGGTGCTGATGCTCCAAGTAGGGAAATTGCTAGTAAAGCGGCTGGAATGGTGAACCCGGGCACAAGGAGATGAGAAATGAGGTGCGTTTTAGAAACCTTTCCCCATCACACGGTGTACCATCTTCTGGGTTTCTCATGCATGTTTTCGATGTAGGAAGATGCCCTTGAACCTGGAGATTTGGAACCCATGCGATGGGTACCATGCAGTATTACTTTAAAGGGTCTGCGTTTGCTCACCCAACCTCACCAAACCTCTCAGCCCCAAGAGTGTCCACCCTTATGTCTCATCCAGCTGTGGGTCTAGATATGGTCAATCCAGGTTGCATCACAGCCCCTGAACTCATTGTGTAAGAATTTCTATCTCTTTCACTGTCGTTGTTTCATGGGTTTTTCAAAGTAATTTATTTTCATAATGGGGTTTAGCTGCTTTTCACTGCTGTGTTTATGCCGCTTTACACCCACTTGACACACTAACAGAGAGATATCAATACATAGGTTTTAAGATTATTACTAGTCAGATATATTCTTGTGTGGTGAATAGGGCGTGTTGAGTCCAGTTCTCTGAGCAAGGAGTAGGTCTTTTCTGCTACATATTGGGTTTATGGAACGGTATCTGAGCTAATTTGATACCCTTTTTTTATGTATCACCCCACCTCCCCTTTCCCGTTAAGCAGCCATAGTCTGTTTTCTGCATGTGTGACTCTGTTCTGTTTTGTAATTCAGTTCAAGTGTAACGGTTTTTACATTCCCTCTAAAAGTGATACCTTATGAGAAGTGTCCTTTTCTGTGTGACTTATTTCACTTAGAATCGTCGTACCTAAATCCACTCATCATGCTGCTACTAACCTTATGACATTGATTTAATGGCTGAGTGATATTCCATTGTACATAAGGACAACAACTTCTTTATCCATTTTTCTCTTTCCTGGGATATTTAAGGTGGAATGAAGTGAAGGTCCTTGTCAACAGAGCAGCCCTCAACTTTGGGGTGCTTGTGTCTTGCTGATTTTTCATTTTCCCAATTTATACCCCCATGAGTGGAAATGCCCTATGCTCTCTAAGCTGTGTTTTTCAGATGTTTCAGGACACACCGTACACTCCTCCAGAGTGGCTGTTGGCAATTTACATCCCGCCCATCAGTGTAGCAAGGCTCCCATTTCTCCATGGCCTGTCCTGCATTTCTGGTTTTGACACTTTTTTCAGCATGGCCCTTTTGACCGATGGGAAGCGAGACTTCTCTGTAGCGCTGATTTGCCTTTCCAGGCTGCTTGGTTGGCCAAAAAGGGCGTATGCGTTTTTCCCTGAATATATTCAGGAAAAAACGCATACGCCCTTTTTGGCCAAGGGCATCATTGTCAACGTTTTGCCGCTTTTCATGTGCTTTAAAGGCGATTCGTATCTACCTCCTGAAATCTGTTTCGTGCAATTCTGCCTTGATTTCAAATCCTCTTCTTTGCCTTCCCTCAATATATTTGTGGACGAGAGTTATCATTTATAACTCTGCAGGTTTGTGAATTGCAGTTCCCTGAACCTCCATTTTACAACTCGCTTATTTGGGAGCTGGCCGCAAAAGCGCAGGATGGCTTCAGGCCCTGTTCTTGTTCCGGGGGGCAGGCTGAGCCTGTGGTTAATTCTTCTTCCTGATGGGAAAATAGAGTGACCTGTGCCTGTCCCAACACCAAGAGCTAGTCTCTCGTTGGTTCCCCGTCTTCCCGTTCATCCTCAGGACAAATTGCAACCTGTACGGAACCGGAGATTAAAGGTGCTGATGCTCCAAGTAGGGAGATTGCTAGTAAAGCGGCTGGAATGGCGAACCCGGGCACAAGGAGATGAGAAATGAGGTGCGTTTTAGAAACCTTTCCCCATCACACGGTGTACCATCTTCTGGGTTTCTCATGCATGTTTTCGATGTAGGAAGATGCCCTTGAACCTGGAGATTTGGGACCCATGCGATGGGTGCCACGCAGTATTACTTTAAAGGGTCTGCGTTTGCTCACCCAACCTCACCAAACCTCTCAGCCCCAAGAGTGTCCACCCTTATGTCTCATCCAGCTGTGGGTCTAGATATGGTCAATCCAGGTTGCATCACAGCCCCTGAACGCATTGTGTAAGAATTTCCCTCTCTTTCACTGTCGTTGTTTCACGGGTTTTTCAAAGTAATTTATTTTCATAATGGGGTTTAGCTGCTTTTCACTGCTGTGTTTATGCCGCTTAACACCCACTTGACACACTAACAGAGAGATATCAATACACAGGTTTTAAGATTATTACTAGTCAGATATATTCTTGTGCGGTGAATAGGGCGTGTTGAGTCCAGTTCTCTGAGCAAGGAGTAGGTCTTGTCTATTACATATTGGGTTTATGGAACGGTATCTGAGCTAATTTGATACCCTTGTTTTATGTATCACCCCACCTCCCCTTTCTCGTTAAGCAGCCATAGTGTGTTTTCTGCATGTGTGACGCTGTTCTGTTTTGTAATTCAGTTCAAGTGTAACGGTTTTTACATTCCCTCTATAAGTGATACCTTATGAGACGTGTCCTTTTCTGTGTGACTTATTTCACTTAGAATCGTCGTACCTAAATCCACTCATCATGCTGCTACTAACCTTTTGACTTTGATTTCATGGCTGAGTGATATTCCATTGTACATAAGGACCACAATTTTATTATCCATTTTTCTCTTTCGTGGGATATTTAAGGTGGAATGAAGTGGAGGTCCTTGTCAACAGAGCAGCCCTCAACTTTGGGTGCTTGTGTCTTGCTGATTTTTAATTTTCCCAATTTATACACCCATGAGTGGAAGTGCCCTATGCTCTCTAAGCTGTGTTTTTCAGATGTTTCAGGACACACCGTACACTCCTCCAGAGTGGCTGTTGGCAATTTACATCCCGTCCATCAGTGTAGCAAGGCTCCCATTTCTCCATGGCCTGTCCTGCATTTCTGGTTTTGACACTTTTTTCAGCATGGCCCCTTTGACCGATGGGAAGCGAGACGTCTCTGTAGCGCTGATTTGCCTTTCCAGGTTGCTTGGTTGGCCAAAAAGGGCGTATGCGTTTTTTCCTGAATATATTCAGGAAAAAAACGCATACGCCCTTTTTGGCCAAGGGCATCATTGTCAACGTTTTGCCGCTTTTCATGTGCTTTAAAGGCGATTCGTATCTACCTCCTGAAATCTGTTTCGTGCAATTCTGCCTTGATTTCAAATCCTCTTCTTTGCCTTCCCTCAATATATTTGTGGACGAGAGTTATCATTTATAACTCTGCAGGTTTGTGAATTGCAGTGTCCTGAACCTCCATTTTACAACTCGCATTTTTGGGAGCTGGCCGCAAAAGCGCAGGATGGCTTCAGGCCCTGTTCTGGTTCCGGGGGGCAGGCTGAGCCTGTGGTTAATTCTTCTTCCTGATGGGAAAATAGAATGACCTGTGCCTGTCCCGACACCAAGAGCTAGTCTCTCGTTGGTTCCCCGTCTTCCCGTTCATCCTCAGGACAAATTGCAACCTGTACGGAACCGGAGGTTAAAGGTGCTGATGCTCCAAGTAAGGAGATTGCTAGTAAAGCGGCTGGAATGGCGAACCCGGGCACAAGGAGATGAGAAATGAGGTGCGTTTTAGAAACCTTTCCCCATCACACGGTGTACCATCTTCTGGGTTTCTCATACATGTTTTCGATGTAGGAAGATGCCATTGAACCTGGAGATTTGGGACCCATGCGATGGGTACCACGCAGTATTACTTTAAAGGGTCTGCGTTTGCTCACCCAACCTCACCAAACCTCTCAGCCCCAAGAGTGTCCACCCTTATGTCTCATCCAGCTGTGGGTCTAGATATGGTCAATCCAGGTTGCATCACAGCCCCTGAACTCATTGTGTAAGAATTTCTATCTCTTTCACTGTCATTGTTTCATGGGTTTTTCAAAGTAATTTATTTTCATAATGGGGTTTAGCTGCTTTTCACGGCTGTGTTTATGCCGCTTTACACCCACTTGCCACACTAACCGAGAGATATCAATACATAGGTTTTAAGATTATTACTAGTCAGATATATTCTTGTGCGGTGAATAGGGCGTGTTGAGTCCAGTTCTCTGAGCAAGGAGTAGGTCTTGTCTACTACATATTGGGTTTATGGAACGGTATCTGAGCTAATTTAATACCCTTGTTTTATGTATCACCCCACGTCCCCTTTCCCGTTAAGCAGCCATAGTCTGTTTTCTGCATGTGTGACTCTGTTCTGTTTTGTAATTCAGTTCAAGTGTAACGGTTTTTACATTCCCTCTAAAAGTGATACCTTATGAGAAGTGTCCTTTTCTGTGTGACTTATTTCACTTAGAATCGTAGTACCTAAATCCACTCATCATGCTGCTACTAACCTTATGACATTGATTTCATGGCTGAGTGATATTCCATTGTACATAAGGACCACAACTTCTTTATCCATTTTTCTCTTTCCTGGGATATTGAAGGTGGAATGAAGTGGAGGTCCTTGTCAACAGAGCAGCCATCAACTTTGGGGTGCTTGTGTCTTGCTGATTTTTAATTTTCCCAATTTATACCCCCATGAGTGGAAGTGCCCTATGCTCTCTAAGCTGGGTTTTTCAGATGTTTCAGGACACACCGTACACTTCTCCAGAGTGGCTGTTGGCAATTTACATCCCGCCCATCAGTGTAGCAAGGCTCCCATTTCTCCATGGCCTGTCCTGCATTTCTGGTTTTGACACTTTTTTCAGCATGGCCCTTTTGACCGATGGGAAGTGAGACTTCTCTGTAGCGCTCATTTGCCTTTCCAGGTTGCTTGGTTGGCCAAAAAGGGCGTATGCGTTTTTTCCTGAATATATTCAGGAAAAAACGCATACGCCCTTTTTGGCCAAGGGCATCATTGTCAACGTTTTGCCGCTTTTCATGTGCTTTAAAGGCGATTCGTATCTACCTCCTGAAATCTGTTTCGTGCAATTCTGCCTTGATTTCAAATCCTCTTCTTTTCCTTCCCTCAATATATTTGTGGACGAGAGTTATCATTTATAACTCTGCAGGTTTGTGAATTGCAGTGCCCTGAACCTCCATTTTACAACTCGCATTATTGGGAGCTGGCCGCAAAAGCGCAGGATGGCTTCAGGCCCTGTTCTTGTTCCGGGGGGCAGGCTGAGCCTGTGGTTAATTCTTCTTCCTGATGGGAAAATAGAGTGACCTGTGCCTGTCCCGACACCAAGAGCTAGTCTCTCGTTGGTTCCCCGTCTTCCCGTTCATCCTCAGGACAAATTGCAAGCTGTACGGAACCGGAGGTTAAAGGTGCTGATGCTCCAAGTAGGGAGATTGCTAGTAAAGCGGCTGGAATGGCGAACCCGGGCACAAGGAGATGAGAAATGAGGTGCGTTTTAGAAACCTTTCCCCATCACACGGTGTACCATCTTCTGGGTTTCTCATGCATGTTTTCGATGTAGGAAGATGCCATTGAACCTGGAGATTTGGGACCCATGCGATGGGTACCACGCAGTATTACTTTAAAGGGTCTGCGTTTGCTCACCCAACCTCACCAAACCTCTCAGCCCCAAGAGTGTCCACCCTTATGTCTCATCCAGCTGTGGGTCTAGATATGGTCAATCCAGGTTGCATCACAGCCCCTGAACTCATTGTGTAAGAATTTCTATCTCTTTCACTGTCTTTGTTTCATGGGTGTTTCAAAGTAATTTATTTTCATAATGGGGTTTAGCTGCTTTTCACTGCTGTGTTTATGCCGCTTTACACCCACTTGACACACTAACAGAGAGATATCAGTACATAGGTTTTAAGATTATTACTAGTCAGATATATTCTTGTGCGGTGAATAGGGCGTGTTGAGTCCAGTTCTCTGAGCAAGGAGTAGGTCTTGTCTATTACATATTGGGTTTATGGAACGGTATCTGAGCTAATTTGAAACCCTTGTTTTATGTATGACCCCACCTCCCCTTTCCCGTTAAGCAGCCATAGTGTGTTTTCTGCATGTGTGACTCTGTTCTGTTTTGTAATTCAGTTCAAGTGTAACGGTTTTTACATTCCCTCTATCAGTGATACCTTATGAGAAGTGTCCTTTTCTGTGTGACTTATTTCACTTAGAATCGTCATACCTAAATCCACTCATCATGCTGCTACTAACCTTATGACATTGATTTCATGGCTGAGTGATATTCCATTGTACATAAAGACCACAACTTTATTATCCATTTTTCTCTTTCCTGGGATATTTAAGGTGGAATGAAGTGGAGGTCCTTGTCAACAGAGCAGCCCTCAACTTTGGGTGCTTGTGTCTTGCTGATTTTTAATTTTCCCAATTTATACACCCATGAGTGGAAGTGCCCTATGCTCTCTAAGCTGTGTTTTTCAGATGTTTCAGGACACACCGTACACTTCTCCAGAGTGGCTGTTGGCAATTTACATCCCGCCCATCAGTGTAGCAAGGCTCCCATTTCTCCATGGCCTGTCCTGCATTTCTGGTTTTGACACTTTTTTCAGCATGGCCCTTTTGACCGATGGGAAGCGAGACTTCTCTGTAGCGCTGATTTGCCTTTCCAGGTTGCTTGGTTGGCCAAAAAGGGCGTATGCGTTTTTTCCTGAATATATTCAGGAAAAAACGCATACGCCCTTTTTGGCCAAGGGCATCATTGTCAACGTTTTGCCGCTTTTCATGTGCTTTAAAGGCGATTCGTATCTACCTCCTGAAATCTGTTTCGTGCAATTCTGCCTTGATTTCAAATCCTCTTCTTTGCCTTCCCTCAATATATTTGTGGACGAGAGTTATCATTTATAACTCTGCAGGTTTGTGAATTGCAGTGCCCTGAACCTCCATTTTACAACTCGCTTTTTTGGGAGCTGGCCGCAAAAGCGCAGGATGGCTTCAGGCCCTGTTCTTGTTCCGGGGGGCAGGCTGAGCCTGTGGTTAATTCTTCTTCCTGATGGGAAAATAGAGTGACCTGTGCCTGTCCCGACACCAAGAGCTAGTCTCTCGTTGGTTCCCCGTCTTCCCGTTCATCCTCAGGACAAATTGCAACCTGTACGGAACCGGAGATTAAAGGTGCTGATGCTCCAAGTAGGGAGATTGCTAGTAAAGCGGCTGGAATGGCGAACCCGGGCACAAGGAGATGAGAAATGAGGTGCGTTTTAGAAACCTTTCCCCATCACACGGTGTACCATCTTCTGGGTTTCTCATGCATGTTTTCGATGTAGGAAGATGCCCTTGAACCTGGAGATTTGGGACCCATGCGATGGGTACCACGCAGTATTACTTTAAAGGGTCTGCGTTTGCTCACCCAACCTCACCAAACCTCTCAGCCCCAAGAGTGTCCACCCTTATGTCTCATCCAGCTGTGGGTCTAGATATGGTCAATCCAGGTTGCATCACAGCCCCTGAACGCATTGTGTAAGAATTACTCTCTCTTTCACTGTCTTTGTTTCATGGGTGTTTTAAAGTAATTTATTTTTATAATGGGGTTTAGCTGCTTTTCACTGCTGTGTTTATGCCGCTTTACACCCACTTGACACACTAACAGAGAGATATCAGTACATAGGTTTTAAGATTATTACTAGTCAGATATATTCTTGTGCGGTGAATAGGGCGTGTTGAGTCCAGTTCTCTGAGCAAGGAGTAGGTCTTGTCTATTACATATTGGGTTTATGGAACGGTATCTGAGCTAATTTGATACCCTTGTTTTATGTATGACCCCACCTCCCCTTTCCCGTTAAGCAGCCATAGTGTGTTTTCTGCATGTGTGACTCTGTTCTGTTTTGTAATTCAGTTCAAGTGTAACGGTTTTTACATTCCCTCTAAAAGTGATACCTTATGAGAAGTGTCCTTTTCTGTGTGACTTATGTCACATAGAATCGTCGTTCCTAAATCCACTCATCATGCTGCTACTAACCTTATGACATTGATTTCATGGCTGAGTGATATTCCGTTATACATAAGGACCACAACTTCTTTATCCATTTTTCTCTTTCCTTGGATATTTAAGGTGGAATGAAGTGGAGGTCCTTGTCAACAGAGCAGCCCTCAACTTTGGGGTGCTTGTGTCTTGCTGATTTTTCATTTTCCCAATTTATACCTCCATGAGTGGAAGTGCGCTATGCTCTCTAAGCTGTGTTTTTCAGATGTTTCAGGACACACCGTACACTTCTCCAGAGTGGCTGTTGGCAATTTACATCCCGCCCATCAGTATAGCAAGGCTCCCATTTCTCCATGGCCTCTCCTGCATTTCTGGTTTTGACACTTTTTTCAGCATGGCCCTTTTGACCGATGGGAAGCGAGACTTCTTTGTAGCGCTGATTTGCCTTTCCAGGTTGCTTGGTTGGCCAAAAAGGGCGTATGCGTTTTTTCCTGAATATATTCAGGAAAAAACGCATACGCCCTTTTTGGCCAAGGGCATCATTGTCAACATTTTGCCGCTTTTCATGTGCTTTAAAGGCGATTCGAATCTACCTCCTGAAATCTGTTTCCTGCAATTCTGCCTTGATTTCAAATCCTCTTCTTTGCCTTCCCTCAATATATTTGTGGACGAGAATTATCATTTATAACTCTGCAGGTTTGTGAATTGCAGTGCCCTGAACCTCCATTTTACAACTCGCTTTTTTGGGAGCTGGCTGCAAAAGCGCAGGATGGGTTCAGGCCCTGTTCTTGTTCCGGGGGGCAGGCTGAGCCTGTGGTTAATTCTTCT
Source organism: Balaenoptera borealis (assembly GCF_965194805.1). Taxonomy (NCBI): domain Eukaryota; kingdom Metazoa; phylum Chordata; class Mammalia; order Artiodactyla; family Balaenopteridae; genus Balaenoptera; species Balaenoptera borealis. The sequence goes on from NW_028123991.1 coordinate 81,207, forward strand.
TCCTGATGGGAAAATAGAGTGACCTGTGCCTGTCCCAACACCAAGAGCTAGTCTCTCGTTGGTTCCCCGTCTTCCCGTTCATCCTCAGGACAAATTGCAACCTGTACGGAACAGGAGGTTAAAGGTGCTGATGCTCCAAGTAGGGAGATTGCTAGTAAAGCGGCTGGAATGGCGAACCCGGGCACAAGGAGATGAGAAATGAGGTGCGTTTTAGAAACCTTTCCCCATCACACGGTGTACTATCTTCTGGGTTTCTCATGCATGTTTTCGATGTAGGAAGATGCCCTTGAAGCTGGACATTAGGGACCCATGCGATGGGTACCATGCAGTATTACTTTAAAGGGTCTGCGTTTGCTCACCCAACCTCACCAAACCTCTCAGCCCCAAGAGTGTCCACCCTTATGTCTCATCCAGCTGTGGGTCTAGATATGGTCAATCCAGGTTGCATCACAGCCCCTGAACGCATTGTGTAAGAATTTCTCTCTCTTTCACTGTCTTTGTTTCATGGGTTTTTAAAAGTAATTTATTTTCATAATGGGGTTTAGCTGCTTTTCACTGCTGTGTTTATGCCGCTTTACACCCACTTGATACAGTAACAGAGAGATATCAATACATAAGTTTTAACATTATTACTAGTCAGATATATTCTTGTGCGGTGAATAGGGCGTGTTGAGTCCAGTTCTCTGAGCAAGGAGTAGGTTTTGTCTATTACATACTGGGTTTATGGAACGGTATCTGAGCTAATTTGAAACCCTTGTTTTATGTATCACCCCACCTCACCTTTCCAGTTAAGCAGCCATAGTGTGTTTTCTGCATGTGTGACTCTGTTCTGTTTTGTAATTCAGTTCAAGTGTAACGGTTTTTACATTCCCTCTATCAGTGATACCTTATGAGAAGTGTCCTTTTCTGTGTGACTTATTTCACTTAGAATCGTCGTACCTAAATCCACACATCATGCTGCTACTAGCCTTGTGACATTGATTTCATGGCTGAGTGATATTCCATTGTACATAAGGACCACAACTTCTTTATCCATTTTTCTCTTTCCTGGGATATTTAAGGTGGAATGAAGTGGAGGTCCTGGTCAACATAGCAGCCCTAAACTTTGGGGTGCTTGTGTCTTGCTGATTTTTCATTTTCCCAATTTATACCCCCATGAGTGGAAGTGCCCTATGCTCTCTAAGCTGTGTTTTTCAGATGTTTCAGGACACACCGTACACTTCTCCAGAGTGGCTGTTGGCAATTTACATCCCGCCCATCAGTGTAGCAAGGCTCCCATTTCTCCATGGCCTGTCCTGCATTTCTGGTTTTGACACTTTTTTCAGCATGGCCCTTTTGACCGATGGGAAGCGAGACTTCTCTGTAGCGCTGATTTGCCTTTCCAGGTTGCTTGGTTGGCCAAAAAGGGCGTATGCGTTTTTTCCTGAATATATTCAGGAAAAAACGCATACGCCCTTTTTGGCCAAGGGCATCATTGTCAACGTTTTGCCGCTTTTCATGTGCTTTAAAGGCGATTCGAATCTACCTCCTGAAATCTGTTTCCTGCAATTCTGCCTTGATTTCAAATCCTCTTCTTTGCCTTCCCTCAATATATTTGTGGACGAGAGTTATCATTTATAACTCTGCAGGTTTGTGAATTGCAGTGCCCTGAACCTCCATTTTACAAATCGCTTTTTTGGGAGCTGGCCGCAAAATTGCAGTATGGCTTCAGGCCCTGTTCTGGTTCCGGGGGGCAGGCTGAGCCTGTGGTTAATTCTTCTTCCTGATGGGAAAATAGAGTGACCAGTGCCTGTCCCGACACCAAGAGCTAGTCTCTCGTTGGTTCCCCGTCTTCCCGTTCATCCTCAGGACAAATTGCAACCTGTACGGAACAGGAGGTTAAAGGTGCTGATGTTCCAAGTAGGGAGATTGCTAGTAAAGCGGCTGGAATGGCGAACCCGGGCACAAGGAGATGAGAAATGAGGTGCGTTTTAGAAACCTTTCCCCATCACACGGTGTACCATCTTCTGGGTTTCTCATGCATGTTTTCGATGTAGGAAGATGCCCTTGAACCTGGAGATTTGGGACCCATGCGATGGGTACCACGCAGTATTACTTTAAAGGTTCTGCATTTGCTCACCCAACCTCACCAAACCTCTCAGCCCCAAGAGTGTCCACCCTTATGTCTCATCCAGCTGTGGGTCTAGATATGGTCAATCCAGGTTGCATCACAGCCCCTGAAGTCATTGTGTAAGAATTTCTATCTCTTTCACTGTCGTTGTTTCATGGGTTTTTCAAAGTAATTTATTTTCATAATGGGAATTTAGCTGCTTTTCACGGCTGTGTTTATGCCGCTTTACACCCACTTGACACACTAACAGAGAGATATCAATACATAGGTTTTAAGATTATTACTAGTCAGATATATTCTTGTGCGGTGAATAGGGCGTGTTGAGTCCAGTTCTCTGAGCAAGGAGTAGGTCTTGTCTACAACATATTGGGTTTAGGGAACGGTATCTGAGCTAATTTGATACCCTTGTTTTATGTATCACCCCACCTCACCTTTCCCGTTAAGCAGCCATAGTGTGTTTTCTGCATGTGTGACTCTGTTCTGTTTTGTAATTCAGTTCAAGTGTAACGGTTTTTACATTCCCTCTATCAGTGATACCTTATGAGAAGTGTCCTTTTCTGTGTGACTTATTTCACTTAGAATCGTCGTACCTAAATCCACTCATCATGCTGCTACTAACCTTATGACATTGATTTCATGGCTGAGTGATATTCCATTGTACATAAGGACCACAACTTCTTTATCCATTTTTCTCTTTCCTGGGATATTTAAGGTGGAATGAAGTGGAGGTCCTTGTCAACAGAGCAGCCCTCAACTTTGGGGTGCTTGTGTCTTGCTGATTTTTCATTTTCCCAATTTATACCCCCATGAGTGGAAGTGCCCTATGCTCTCTAAGCTGTGTTTTTCAGATGTTTCAGGACACACCGTACACTTCTCCAGAGTGGCTGTTGGCAATTTACATCCCGCCCATCAGTGTAGCAAGGCTCCCATTTCTCCATGGCCTGTCCTGCATTTCTGGTTTTGACACTTTTTTCAGCATGGCCCTTTTGACCGATGGGAAGCGAGACTTCTCTGTAGCGCTGATTTGCCTTTCCAGGTTGCTTGGTTGGCCAAAAAGGGCGTATGCGTTTTTTCCTGAATATATTCAGGAAAAAACGCATACGCCCTTTTTGGCCAAGGGCATCATTGTCAACGTTTTGCCGCTTTTCATGTGCTTTAAAGGCGATTCATATCTACCTCCTGAAATCTGTTTCGTGCAATTCTGCCTTGATTTCAAATCGTCTTCTTTGCCTTCCCTCAATATATTTCTGGATGAGAGTTATCATTTATAACTCTGCAGGTTTGTGAATTGCAGTGCCCTGAACCTCCATTTTACAACTCGCTTTTTTGGGAGCTGGCCGCAAAAGCGCAGGATGGCTTCAGGCCCTGTTCTGGTTCCGGGGGGCAGGCTGAGCCTGTGGTTAATTATTCTTCCTGATGGGAAAATAGAGTGACCTGTGCCTGTCCCGACACCAAGAGCTAGTCTCTCGTTGGTTCCCCGTCTTCCCGTTCATCTTCAGGACAAATTGCAACCTGTACGGAACAGGAGGTTAAAGGTGCTGATGCTCCAAGTAGGGAGATTGCTAGTAAAGCGGCTGGAATGGTGAACCCGGGCACAAGGAGATGAGAAATGAGGTGCGTTTTAGAAACCTTTCCCCATCACACGGTGTACCATCTCCTGGGTTTCTCATGCATGTTTTCGATGTAGGAAGATGCCCTTGAACCTGGAGATTTGGAACCCATGCGATGGGTACCACGCAGTATTACTTTAAAGGGTCTGCGTTTGCTCACCCAACCTCACCAAACCTCTCAGCCCCAAGAGAGTCCACCCTTATGTCTCATCCAGCTGTGGGTCTAGATATGGTCAATCCAGGTTGCATCACAGCCCCTGAACGAATTGTGTAAGAATTTCTCTCTCTTTCACTGTCTTTGTTTCATGGGTTTTTAAAAGTAATTTATTTTTATAATGCGGTTTAGCTGCTTTTCACTGCTGTGTTTATGCCGCTTTACAGCGACTTGACACACTAACAGAGTGATATCAATACATAGGTTTTAAGATTATTACTAGTCAGATATATTCTTGTGCGGTGAATAGGGCGTGTTGAGTCCAGTTCTCTGAGCAAGGAGTAGGTCTTGTCTATTACATATTGGGTTTATGGAACGGTATCTGAGCTAGTTTGAAACCCTTGTTTTATGTATCACCCCACCTCACCTTTCCCGTTAAGCAGCCATAGTGTGTTTTCGGCATGTGTGACTTTGTTCTGTTTTGTAATTCAATTCAAGTGTAACGGTTTTTACATTCCCTCTATAAGTGATACCTTATGAGAAGTGTCTTTTTCTGTGTGACTTATTTCACTTAGAATCGTTGTACTTAAATCCACTCATCATGCTGCTACTACCCTTATGACATTGATTTCATTGCTGAGTGATATTCCATTGTACATAAGGACCACAACTTCTTTATCCATTTTTCTCTTTCCTTGGATATTTAAGGTGGAATTAAGTGGAGGTTCTTGTCAACAGAGCAGCCCTAAAGTTTTGGGTGCCTGTGTTTTGCTGATTTTTAGTTTTCCCTATTTATACGCCCATGAGTCGATGTGCCCCTTTCTCTCTAGCTGTGTTTTTTAGATGTTTTAGGAAACACCATACCCTTCTCCAGAGTCATCATTGGCAATTTACACCCCACCCATCAGTGTAACAAGGCTCCCTTTACTCCCTGGCCTCTCCTGCTTTTCTTGTTTTTACACTTTTGTAGGAAGGCCATTTTGACCGATGGGAAGTCAGACTTCTTTGTAGAGCTGAATTGCATTTCCGGCTTGCTTGGTTGGCCACAAAGGGCCTATGGGTTTTTTCCTGAATTCATTCAGAAAAAAACGCATATGCTCTTTTTGGCCAAGTGCATCATTGTCGACGTTTTGATGTTTTTCATGTGCTTTAGGGGTGATTCAAATCTAACTCCTGAAATCTGTTTCCTGCAATTCTGCCTTGATTTCAAATCCTCTTCGTTGCCTTCCCTCAATATATTTGTGGACGAGAGTTATCATTTATAACTCTGCATATTTGTGAATTGCAGTGCCCCTGAGCTCCATTTTTCAACTAGCTTTTTTGGGAGCTTTCCGCAGAACTGCTCGTTTGCTTCTGGACCTACTCTGGTTCCCGGTGGCAGGCTAAGCCTTTGCTTAATTCTTCTTCCTGACTGGAAAGTAGAGTGACATGTGCCTCTCCGAACATCTAGGGCTTGGCTCTCCTTGTTTCTCCTCCTTCCCCTTCTTCCTTTGGACAAATTCCGATTTCTGTGGAACTGGATGTTGAAGGTGCTGACATCCTCTAGTGGGGAGATTTTAAGGAAAAAGGCTGGAGGGGTGAACCCAACAACCAGGAAATTAGGCGTTTTGGTGCCTTTTCCAAAATCTTCCTGATCCAACCGTGTTCCATCTTCTGGGTGTCACAGGCATGTTTTAGCTGTAGGAAAGGTCCCGTGTATGTAAGGAGAACACAAGGGATTTTTCCAAATCAGTGTCTCCCCGAACTCCAATCTGGGGAATTTTTAAGCTACTGGTACATGTGTGTTCATTAAGGGACTTGGGCCGTAGGCAGAGTCCGAACTTTAGATGATTGAAGTCTTTAGGTTCAGAAACGCTCACCATCGGCCTCCTTTAGTTTCCATTTTATCTGTAGTTGATAGATGATGTCGATATAGATATCTATTGTTTTTCAGGTTATTTCCCCTCAGGGGTCATTACAAAATATTGAGTATAGTTCCCTGTGCTATACAGTAGTTCCTTGTTGATGATATATTTTATACATAGCAGTGTGTATATGTTAATCTGAAACTGTTAATTTATCCCTCCTCCCACCTTTCCCCTTTGGTAATAAAAAATATAAGATTTTATACTTCTCAGAAATCTAGGAGCTGAAAGAGAGGTATCATTTTCAATGGAAAATCATTCCAAACAAGGTTGAAACTTCAACCAAGATTATTAGATGTACATCCTTGGAAAGAAATCACTGCATTTCTCTACTCTTGACCTGACAAATAAGACAATCCCCTCCACTGAACTTGCTTATAATAAAGTGATGGAAATATCAAATGGAAGTGTTAGAAACATCTTATTTTACACGAGCCTTATACACTGCTCTATGTTAATTACAGTTTGGCTCACACATCTGTTCATTGAAGTTACAATGTTCTCAAATTCTGTTACTGATCCTGCAGAGTGGGCCCCAACAAGGGTCTCCCTGCCCAGTGTCATTGGAGCCAACAGATCGAGACTGACTTTGGTTCAGAAGCAAAGGAAAACTTTATATTTTGATCAGAGAATGGAGAGGTGAGAGTGTGTGCTCCCCTGCGGGTTGTGGGCCGGGCTGCTGTGTAGGGATCCTGTCAGCATCAGCGGGAGGGAGGGGGCGGAGCTCTCGAGGGCCAGGTTGGCTGGAGCTCAGGCTCTATGTCGCAGAGTCTGCACGGGGCCCCACGAGCTGAGGTGTCGGCCCAGCCATTTTGCACGAGGAAATCGGGTCTGAAGTGTCGGGTGTGGGACCTCTGCATGTGGAAACCTAGGAGCAAGTGAAATTAGACAAAGCACAAAGGAAAAAATGGTTAGACTTTATTTTATTGCCCAGATTCTATTTTTATCTCCCAGGAATTTTTAATGGGCTTTGCCAGTGACAAAGCCCTCCTCTGCCTTTTGTCCCATTCCTCATTCTTGGGGCGCTGAGGGTGCAGACACGTCTTCTGTAAATGCTTCATGCTGAGTTGGGTGTCCTCATACCCGGGGGGAGGGGCAGGACTTCTCCCCAGCAGCCTCCAGGTGAGGTTGATTGTCCGCAGGCCTCCTCCCTCACTGCTCGTCTGCCTGAGCACCAGCATTGGAAGTTTTATAGATTCTAATGACCTTTAAGGGTCCAGGAAAGAGATGTGCAGAGACGCTGGGGGGGTGGGCGGTTTTACCCTGCTCCACATTGGTTCGGCCCCCTTAGGCTGATGGTTTCTGCCAGCCTAGATGCTCTGACCAGTAGTCTGTGCTTTCTTCAGTTAGGCCACTGAATTAACGTACAAACAGCACCAGGTGTCAGAGCCCTGCTTGCTCAACTCCCAGACAGTCCAGGGCCGGTGGTGATCCAGGACCATGACGGCCACTCAGTCAACGGCCTTTTGAAGTAGCCAGGAGTACAGCCGGTCTCATTGGCCGCCATCACTGCGGTGTCTGTAGGCTTTTCTATGGTGGCAGCGTTATTTACAGTTCCCCTGCCAAGTTTATTAGCTCCGCTCTGGGTGCAGTAAGTCCTGTAAGCAATAGTCTGCTCTTTTGGGGCACACTCTTGTTGTTTTCTGAGAGAAGCTCCAGGTCAAGTGATGGTCACACGAGTCGTCATGGGGGCCCATTGCCCCAGGTTGTCTCTCTGGAGGTTGGTGTTGGAGGGCCTCCTCACTCGAGGTCATTGTGCCCACGGAGCAATCCCTGCAACTTCAGGGCATGGTGGGTGGTTAGGATCACCAAGTGGCGTCCTTTTCCCTTAGGAGGGAGCTGGCCTTGCGGGCTGCTGATTTCCAGGTTTTTAGATACCCCCAGTATCCTGGTCGGATGGGGTGGCTGGCCAATGCCTGGAGGGCATTCTTGCATTGTTCCATTTCAAGTGGTCCCAGTTTTTGCACTAATACTCCAAGGGCGATTCGCCTTGGACCAGGAATGTAAAGGTCAAAGGGTTTAGCTAACTTAGGGAGGTCCAGGGCCAGGGTCTGAATTGACTGCTCTTTCCATTCTTGAAAGGCCGCTTCTGGATTCTATTCAAAAGGATCATCATCTTTTCCTTTCAGTGTTTCATATAGAGGCCCAGCTATTAGACTGTAGTTAGGGATCCAGATGCAGCAAACCCCGGTCTCCCCAGGAACCCCTAAGCTGTCTTCTAGTTTCAGGAAAGGTGAGGCTGCAAATGGCTTCTTCCCTTTCCTGGGGTGGGCTTCTCCGACCTTCTGTGCGAATGAAGCCCAGGAAGGCCACCTTAGTTTGTGATATTTGAGCCTTTTCCTTGGACACCTTCTATCTTTTATTGGCTAGGTAGTTCAGAGGCCTCCTTAGTCGGGCTGGTGATCAGAATGTCATCTGCATATTGAAGGAGGGTTCCCTTCTCCAGAGGTAGATCTTTTAGGTCTTTAGCTAACGTTTCCCCAAAGATGGTGTGGGAATTTTTGAACCCCTGGGGCAGGACGGCCCAGCAGTATTGTTTTTGTTGTAGGTTGAGTCCTGCCACTCACGGCCAAAATTTCTTGTGACTCTGGGACTAATGGAATACAGAAGAAGGCATCATTGAAGTCTAATACAGAATGCCATGTCCTGGTGGATGGTAGAATGACCAGCAGGGTGTAGGAATTAGGAACTACTAGATGTATATCCTCTGTGGCTTCACTGACTGTCCTGGCGTCCTCTAGCAGGTCCCCAGCAGCCCACGGGGCTCTTGTGGTCAGGCCCCTCCCAGGATATGGAGCTCACCTGGGCAGGTACGCAGCAGCCCACGGGGCTCTCGTGGGCAGGCCCCTCCCTGGATATGGAGCTCCCGTGGACAGGTACCCCGGCAGGGCTGGGCACACAGGAACCGTGCACATAGCCCTCATTGCAGAGCACCCCCAGCACCCCTGTCACTCAGAGCTGACACAGAGCACCTCAGAGCAGAGCTTGAACTAACAAACAGCAGCTCCAACAGGTCTGTGACCCTAGGCTTCACTCTGTGCGGCCTCCCTCTGCCTGGTCTTCCAGGGGCTTCCACTGCAGCCGGGGCACCAGGCCTCTGTCTCCACCCACCACCCCTCCTCTCCCTGACTCCTGGGTTCCTCTCATTAGCAGAGGGTCTTCTTGAAGTTGTCTCCCACTCATGGACCAGATAAAATGATTCGAAAACAAGCCAGGGCTGCCGCCCCTTATCTATCCTGACTCTCGGGACCCTACGCCTGTTCCTTGGATCTGGCCGGTGCAGCAAGGCCCATTTTCTGCAACTCTGAGCCCCTGAGGGGCGAGGATTGGCTGACCTGGGCAGCCTGACCCGGCCGGCCAGCCCTTCCCAGGTGTGCCTGGGTTGAGGTCAATATAAACACCCCTCCAGGCAGCAAAAGCCTCTGCAGCTGTGCCTGACGCCATATTCTCTGCCCCGTCAGCAGTCTCGGGGTTGGGCTGGTGGGAGGGAGTAGGGCCCACGGCTCTATGAGTGGCCCAGTGTGACTGGGGCTCTGCTGGACTTTCTGCAGGAGATGCCAGGCTGCCACCTGCTAAAGAAGAGGATGTGTCACCCATACTAGCTGCTGGAATTTCTCCCCGGGCAGAGGTGAGGAAGGAAAAAAGCAGTGGGGGCCGGGACAGGAGGGGTACCTCAGGCAGGGAAATGGAAAGCTTCCAGACGAGCGCCCGGGGCCAGGACCATCCTGGCTGGCCTGCAGGCACCAAGTCGGCCTGCGTGCTGTCGCTGGTGTGACTCCAAGCCCCTTCCTCTAGTTTTTAAAGTCTTTGCACACATTCAGGTGTTTTACCTGGGAAGGGTGGGAAAAGTTCAGCAGCAGCTGGCCTGGGGCTCAGCTCACGTTTACTCAGAGACGCCTCCTCACGGTCCCCCAGCTTTGCAATGAGGACGCTCCTCGTGTGGGGGCTGCTGGCTGCATGGGAGATGATTCCCCACCTGTGACCAACTTCAGAATTGTTTACCCCTGGAGCAAGTGCCCTGATAGGGTTTTCCTCTGTATGACCAGTGGGTTCTGTTTTTTTTTTTTTTCTTTTTTGGTTCAAGGTAAGTTTTATTCCTCTTTTTGTATTTATGGATATAAGCATGGAAATAATTCATTCATATAAATACGTCTATGGGAAGGACAGAACTTTTTTTCTGTTTTATTTTTTTAAGTATTACTTATTTTTTAATTTTTGAATTTATTTTATTCATTTTTTTTATACAGCAGGCTCTTATTGGTAACCTATTTTATACATATAAGTGTATATATGTCAATCCCAGGCTCGCAATTCATCCCACCACCACCACCCTGCCACTTTCCCCCCTTGGTGTCCATACATTTGTTCTCTACATCTGTGTCTCTATTTCTGCCTTGCAAACCGGTTCATCTTTACCATTTTTCTAGGTTCCACATGTATGCGTTAATATACGATATTTGTTTTTCTCTTTCTGACTTACTTCACTCTGTATGACAGTCTCTAGATCTATCCACGTCTCTACAAATGACCCAATTTCATTCCTTTTTATGGCTGAGTAATATTCCATTTTATATATGTAGCACATCTTTTCTGTTCGTCTGTCTATGGGCATTTAGGTTGCTTCCATGACCTGGCTATTGTAAACAGTGCTGCAATGAATATTGTGGTGAATATGTCTTTTTGAATTATGGTTTTCTCTGGGTATATGGCCAGTAGTGGGATTGCTGGGTCATATGGTAATTCTATTTTTAGTTTCTTAAGGAACCTCCATACTGTTCTCCATCGTGACTGTATCAATTTACATTCCCACAAATAGTGTAAGAGGGTTCCCTTTTCTCCACACCCTCTCCAGCATTTGTTGCTTGTAGATTTTCTGATGATGCCCATTCTAACTCGTGTGAGGCGATACCTCATTGTAGTTTTGGTTTATATTTCTCTAATAATTAGTGATGTTGAGCAGCTTTTCATGTGCTTCTTGGTCATCTGTATGTCTTCTTGGGACAAATGTCTATTTACGTCATCTGCCCATTTTTGGATTGGGTTGTTTGTTTTTTTACTGTTGAGCTGCATGAGCTGTTTATATACATTGGAGATTAATCCTTTGTCCATTGATTCGTTTGCAAATATTTTCTCCCATTGTGAGGGTTGTCTTTTCGTCTTGTTTGTAGTTTCCTTTGCTTTGCAAAAGCTTTTAGGTTTCATTTGCTCCCATATGTTTATTTTTTTTTTATTCCATTACTCTAGGAGGTGGATCAAAAAAGATCTTGCTGTGATTTATGTCAAAGAGTATTCTTCCTATGTTTTCCTCTAAGAGTTTTATAGTGTCCGGTCTTACGTTTTGGTCTCTAATCCATTTTGAGTTTATTTTTTGTGTATGGTGTTAGGGAGTGTTCTAATTTCATTCTTTTACATGTAGCTGTCCATTTTTCCCAGCACCACTTATTGAAGAGACTGTCTTTTCTCCTTTGTATACCCTTGCCTCCTTTGTCATAGATTAGTGGGCCATAGGTGTGTAGGTTTATCTCTGGGCTTTTTTTTTCTTTTACATCTTTATTGGAGTATAATTGCGTTACAATTGTGTGTTAGTTTCTGCTGTATAAAAAAGTGAATCAGCTGTGCGTATACATATAACACCATATCCCCTCCCTCTTGCAACTCCCTCTCACTCCCTTATCCCACCCTTTTAGGTGGTCACAAAGCACAGCGCTGATCTCCCTGTGCTATGTGGCTGCTTCCCAGTAGCTATCAATTTTACATTTGGTAGTGTATATATGTCCATACCACTCTCTCACTTTGTCCCAGCTTACCCTTCCCTCTCCCCATGTCCTCAAGTCCTTTCTCTACGTCTGTGTCCTTAATCCTTTCCTGCCCCTAGGTTCTTCATAAACTTTTTTTTTTTAAGATTCCATATATATGTGTTAGCATACGGTATTTGTTTTTCTCTTTCTGACTTACTTCACTCTGTAGGACAGACTCTAGATCCATCCACCTCACTAAAAGTAACTCAATTTCGTTTCTTTTTATGGCTGAATAATGTTCCATTGTATATTTGTGCCACATCTTCCTTATCCATTTATCTGTTGATGGACACTTAGGTTGCTTCCATGTCCTGGCTATTGTAAATAGAGCTACAGTGAACATTGTGGTACATGACTCTTTTTGAATTATGGTTTTCTCAGGGTAAATGTCCAGGAGTGGGTTTGCTGGGTTGTATGGTAGTTCTATTTTTAGTTTTTAAGGAACCCCCATACCGTTCTCCCTAGTGGCTATATCAATTTACATTCCCACCAACAGTGCAAGAGGGTTCCCTTTGCTCCAATAAATGCCTCTCCAGCATTTATTGTTGGTAGATTTTTTGATGATGGCCATTCTGACTGGTGTGAGGTGATACCTCACTGTAGTTTTGATTTGCATTTCTCTAATGATTAGTGATGTTCAGCATCCTTTCATGTGTTTGTTGGCAACCTGTATATCTTCTTTGGAGAAATGTCTATTTAGGTCTTCTGCCCATTTTTGGATTGGGTTGTTTGGTTTTGTGATATTGAGCTACATGAGCTGCTTTTTGGAGATTAATCCTTTGCCATTTGCTTCATTTGAAAATATTTTCTCCCATTCTGATGGTTGTCTTTTCATCTTGCTTATGTTTTCCTTTGCTGTGCAAAAGAATTTATGTTTCATTCGGTCCCATTTTTTTATTTTTGTTTTTATTTCCATTTCTCTAGGAGGTGGGTCAAAAAGGATCTTGCTGTGATTTATGTCATAGACTGTTCTGCTTATGTTTTCCTCTAAGAGTTTTATAGTGGCTGGTCTTATATTTAGGTCTCTAATCCATTTTGAGTTTATTTTTGTGTATGGTGTTAGGGTGTGTACTAATTTCATTCTTTTACATGTAACTGTCCAGTTTTCCCAGCACCACTTGCTGAAGACACTGTCTTTTCTCCATTGTATACCCTTGCCTCCTTTGTCATAGATTAGTGAACCATAGGTACGTGGGTTTATCTCTGTGCTTTCTATCCTGCTCTATTGACCTATATTTCTGTTCTTGTGTCAGTACCATATTATCTTGATTACTGTAGCTTTGCAATATAGTCTGAAGTCTGGAAGTCTGATTCCTCCAGCTCTTTTTTTTCCCCCCTCAAGACTGCTTTGGCTATCCAGGGTCTTTTGTGTCTCCCTACAAATTTTAAGATTTTTTTTTTCTTGTTCTGTAGAAAATGCCAAAGGTATTTTGATCGGGATTGCATTGAATCTGTAGATTGCTTTGGGTAGTATAGTCATTTTCACAATATTGATTCTTCTAATCCGAGAACATGGTATATGTCTCCATCTGTTTATATCATCTTTGATTTCTTTCATCAGTGTCTTATAGTTTTCTGAGTACAGGTCTTTTACTTCCTTAGGTAGGTTTATTCCTAGGTATTTTATTCTTTTTGTTGCAGTGGTAATGGGATTGTTTCCTTAATTTCTCTTTCTGATCTTTCATTGTTAGTGTATAGGAATGCAAGCAATTTCTGTGCATTAATTTTGTATCCTGCAACTTTACCAAATTCATTGATTAGCTCCAGTGGTTTTCTGGTGGCATCTTTAGGATTCTCTATCTATGATATCATGTCATCTGCAAACAGTGACAATTTTACTTCTTCTTTTCCTTTTTGTATTCCTTTTATTTCTTTTTCTTCTCTGATTGCCATGGCTAGGACTTCCAAAACTATGTTGAATAGCAGTGGTGAGAGTGGACATCCTCGTCTTGTTCGTGATCTTAGAGGAAACGCTTTCAGTTTTTCACCATTGAGAATGTTGTTTGCTGTGGGTTTGTCATATATGGCCTTTATTATGTTGAGGTAGTTTCCCTCTATGCCCACACTCTGCAGAGTTTTTATCGTAAATGAGTGTTGAATTTTCTCAAAATCTTTTCCTTCATCTATTGAGATGATCATATGCTTTTATTCTACAATTTGTTAATATGGTGTATCACATTGATTTGTGTATATTGAAGAATCCTCGCATCCCTGGGATAAACCCCACTTGATCATGGTGTATGATCCTTTTCATGTGTTGTTCGATTCTGTTTGCTAGTATTTTGTTGAGGATTTTTACATCTATATTCATCAGTGATATTGGTCTATAATTTTCTTTCCTTGTAGTATCTCTGTCTGATTTTGGTATCAGGGTGATGGTGGTCTCATAGAATGAGTTTGGGAGTGTTCCTTCCGCTGCAATTGTTTTGAAGAATTTGAGAAGGTTGGGTGTTAGCTCTGCTCTAAATGTTTGATAGAATTCACCTGTGATGCCATCTGGTTCTGGACTTTTGTTTGTTGGAAGATTTTTAATCACAGTTTCAATTTCATTGCTTGTGATAGGTTTGTTCATATTTTCTATTTCTTCCTGGTTCAGTCTTAGAAGGTTATCCCTTTCTAAGAATTTGTCCATTTCTTCCAGATTGTCCATTTTATTGGCCTAGAGTTGCTTGTAGTAGTCTCTTAGGATGCTTTGTATTCCTGTGGTGTCTGTTATAACTTCTGCTTTTTCACTTCTAATTTTGTTGATTTGCGTCCTCTCCCTCTTTTTCTGGAGTCCGGCTAGAGGTTGATCATTTTTGCTTATCTTCTCAAAGAACCAGCTTTTAGTTTTATTGATCTTTGCTTTCGTTTTCTTTGTTTCTATTTCATTTATTTCTGCTCTGATCTTTATGATTTTTTTCCTTCTACTAACTTTGGGTTTTGTTCTTCTTTCTCTAGTTCCTCTAGGTGTAAGGTTAGATTGTTTATTTGAGATTTTTCTTGTTTCTTGAGGTAGGCTTGTATTGCTATAAACTTCCCTCTTAGAACTCCTTTTGCTGCATCCCATAGGTTTTGGATCATCGTGTTTTTGTTGTCATTTGTCTCTAGGTAGTTTTTGATTTCCTCTTTGATTTCTTCAGTGATCTCTTGGTTATTTAGTAACGTATTGTTTAGCCTCCATGTGTTTGTGTTTTTTACGGTTTTTTCCGTGTAATTGATTTCTAATCTCATAGCATTGTGGTCGGAACAGCTGCTTGATATGATTTCAGTTTTCTTAAATTTACTGAGGCTTTATCTGTGACCCAAGATGTGATCTATCCTGGAGAATGTTCCGTGTGCAGTTGAGAAGAACGTGTAATCTGCTGTTTTTGGATGGAATGTCCTATAAATATCAATTAACTCTATCTGGTCTATTGTGTCATTTAAAGCTTGTGTTTCCTTATTAATTGTCTGTCTGGCTGATCTCCACTGGTGTAAGTGAGCTGTTAAAGTCCCCCGCTATTATTGTGTTACTGTCGATTTCCTCTTTTATAGCTGTTAGCAGTTGCCTTATACATTGAGCTGCTCCTATTTTGGGTACATATATATTTATAGTTGTTATATCTTCTTCTTGGATTGATCCCCTGACCATTATGTAGTGCCTTTCCTCGTCTCTTGTAACATTCTTTATTTTAAAGTCTATTTTATCTGATATGAGTATTGCTACTGCAGCTTTCTTTTGATTTTCATTTGCATAGAATATATTTTTCCATCGCCTCACTTTGAGTCTGTATGTGTCCCTAGGTCTGAAATGGATCTCTTGTAGACAGCATATATATGGGTCTTGTTTTTGTATCCATTCAGCGAGCCTGTGTCTTTTGGTTGGAACATGTAGTGCATTCACGTTTAAGGTAATTATCGATATGTATGTTCCTACTACTATTTTCTTAATTGTTATGGGTTTGTCTTGGTGGGTCCTTTTCTTCTCTTGTGTTTCCCACTTAGAGAAGTTCCTTTAGCATTTGGTGTAGAGCTGGTTTCATGGTGCTGAATTCTCTTAGCTTTTGCTTGTCTGTAAGGCTTTTGATTTCTCCATCAAATCTGAATGAGCTCTTTGCAGGGTGGAGTACTCTTGGTTGTAGGTTCTTCCCTTTCATCACTTTAAATTTATCATGCCACTTCCTTCTGGCTTGTAGATTTTCTGCTGAGAAATCAGTTGTTATCCTTATGGGAGTTCCCTTGTATGTTATTTGTCATTTTTCCCTTGCTGCTTTCGATCATTTTTCTTTGTCGTTAATTTTTGTCAATTTGATTACTATGTGTCTTGTCATTTTTCTCCTTTGGTTTATCCTGCCTGGGACACTCTGTGCTTCTGGACTTGGGTGGCTATTTCTTTTCCCATGCTAGGGAAGTTTTTGACCATTATCTCTTTAAATATATTCTCGGGTCCTTTCTCTCTCTCTTCTCCTTCTGGGACCCCTATAATGCGAATGTTGTTGCGTTTAATGTTGTCCCAGAGGACTCTTGGGGTGTCTTCGTTTATTTTCATTCTTTTTCTTTATTCTGTTCCATGGCAGTGATTTCCACCTTTCTGTCTTCCAGGTCACTTATCCGTTCTTCTGCCACAGTTATTCTGCTACTGATTCCTTCTAGTGTATTTTTCATTTCAGTTATTCCATTGTTCACCTCTGTTTGTTTGTTCTTTAATTCTTCTAGGTGTTTGTTCCTTAATTCTTCTAGGTCTTTGTTAAACATTTCTTGCATCTTCTCGATCTTTGCCTCCTTTCTTTTTCCAAGGTCTTGGCTCAACTTCACTATCATTATTCTGAATTTTTTTTCTGGAAGGTTCCCTATCTCCACCTCATTTTGTTTTTTTTTTCTGGGGTTTTATCTTGTTCCTTGATCTGGTATAAAGTCCTCTGCGTTTTCATTTTGTCTATCTTTCTGTGAATGTGGTTTTCCTTCCACAGGCTGCAGAATTGTAGTTCTTCTTGCTTCTGCTGTCTGCTCTCCGGTGGATGAGTCTATCTTAGAGGCTTGTGCAAGCTTCCTGATGGGAAGGACTGGTGGTGGGTAGAGCTGGGTGTTGCTTTGGTGGGCAGAGCTTTAATCCGCTTGTCTACGGATTAAATAAAACTTTAATAAAAAGTTTAATCCGCTTGTCTGCTGATGCATGGGGCTGGGTTCCCTCCCTGTTGGTTGTTTGGCCTGAGGCGACCCAGCCCTGGAGCCTACCTTGCTCTTGGTGGGGCTAATGGCGGACTCTGGGAGGGCTCACACCAAGGAGTATTTCCCAGAACTTCTGCTGCCAGTGTCGTTGTCCTCACGGTGAGCCACAGCCACAGCCACCACCTGCCTCTGCAAGAGACCCTCTAAAAGTAGCAGGTAGTTCTGGTCATTCTCCTACAGGGTCACTGCTCCTTCCCCTGGGTCCTGATGTGCACACTACTTTGTGTGTGCCCTCCAAGAGTGGAGTATCTGAGTGGAGTTGAGACTCTGAGACTCTGTGTGGAGTTGCACAGACTCTGGGTCCTGTGAAGCTTTGATGTTTTGTGATTCTAGAAATCCTATAGGAGACGGTCCACAGCAGGTGACGCTAATGTTGTCAGTAGAGGTGTTGAAGCCAAAGATCTGCAGTTCCAACTAGAGGTGCCGATGTACATACAGGACAAAATCATCTCGTGTGAATGTAGTTCAGGCATGTTTAAGATGAATGCAGTCATGTTAATGTCTACCATATTCTATCTTGAGCCTCTCCTCAGGGACCCCCTCCTCAGTTCCTGAGGCTCCTGTAAGTCATGTACAGGGGACTGGAGAGTGGGCTCCGTCCAGTCTGAGCCCTGAGTTACCCTGTGTGTATCTTAGGATACTTTGTATTTCTGTGGTGTCCGTTGTAACATCATCTCTTTCATTTCAGATTTATTTGGGCCCTCTCTTTTTAAAAAAACATACTACTGTTGTCTTTTATTCTCTACAGAAGTTTAATAAGTGTTTGATCTACTATCCTTACCCTATGTATACTTTTTGCAGTGAGATTTTTACTTTTCTTTGTTTCCTTGTTACTATCAATAATTAGTGAGACTTCTTTTAAGCTACCTTCAACATTGCTTATAAAGCTGCTTTATTAGTGATGACAGAGCCTTAATGGAAGTCATGTTCTGGTTGTAAATTAGAATGCAATGTGCCAGCAAATAGCCCCTTAAGTTTATGTCTCATTACTTCTTGTTCTTTTTTTAATTTAATTTTTATTTTTTGTCAGAGCAAATTTAATTAAAATGTTTTGTTTCTTCTAGGTGTGAAAGATGTGGTTCTTTTAAACATATACATATATCTATTCTTCTTTGGATCATTTTCCCATGTAGGTTATGACACGATGTTGAGTAGTCTTGTCTTGGTATTATGTAGGTCTTTGGTGATTACATATTTCACATGTGTTTCTATATCTATCTTAACCCCAATATCCTAATGTATCCAATCCTCACACCTTTCCATTTGGTGAACCATAAGTTTGTTTAATGAATCTGTGATTGCATTTCTCTGTGGAAATATCTTCATTGGTATCAATTTTTAGCTAAGACCTATAAGTGATATTATAGGATATGTGTCTTTTGCTTTCTGACTTAGTACAATTTGCCTGATTACCTCAAGAATCATACATGGTGCTGCAAATGGCATTGTTTCATTTTTTTCCCGGGCTAATATTCCATCTGTACGTGTACCAGTTCTTCTTTGGCCACGAACCTCTTGATGGACTTTCTGGTTGCCTCCATGTCTTGGCTATTGTAATACTGCTGCAATGCACATTTGCTTGCCTGTGTCTTTCCAGTTATATCTTCTTATGTTATAGGCCAAGCAGTGGGCTTGCTGTATCATATGGTAGCTCAGTGTGTATGTTTTAAAGGCACCACCATTCAGTTCTCATTAGTGGCTCTTTCCAGGTTACGTCCCACTTAAAATTGAGGGTATGCATTTCTCCAAAACACCTTCAATATTTATTGTTTGTAGTTTTCTTGCTGATGGTTATTCTAATGGGTGCGAGCTGATGCCTATCTGTGGTTGAATTTGCATGTGTCCCATAATCTGTTGAAATTGAGCTTTAAAGCATGCCCTTTTTATTTATCAAACTGTGATTACAGCTCAGTTCTTCAAAGTGTTTTCTTAAAGTAAGTGTCACATTTTGAAAATTTTTGGCCATTACCTCCCTCAAGACATTTTGAGGGCACGTTTCATTTACAGCCCTGAAGTACTTGTTCATATGAAGTGACCATTAGCACAGGTTTTAAAGCTGCTTTTGCAGGTAACGGCCAGAGGGTGGCAGCCTTTCTACGTTCCTAATCTGGTAAATAGGGAAAGAGACCTTCAGCCCCAAGAGTGTCCAGCTTTATTTCTCATCCAGCTGTGGGTCTAGATATGGTCACACCAGGTTGCATCACAGCCCCGGAACGAATTACGTAAAAATTTTCCCTCTATCACTGTCTTTGTTTTTTGGAATTTTTAAGTAATTTATTTTTATAATGGGGTTTACCTGATTTTCACTGCTGTGTTTATGCCCCTTTACACCCACTTGATTCACTTACAGAGGGACATCAATACATAGGTTTTAAGATTATTACTAGTCAGATATATTCTTGTGCAGCGAATAGGGCGTGTTGAGTCCAGTTCTCTGAGCAAGGAGTAGGTCTTGTCTATTACATATTGGGTTTATGGAACGGTATCTGAGCTAATTTGAAACCCTTGTTTTATGTATCACCCCACCTCACCTTTCCCGTTAAGCAGCCATACTGTGTTTTCTGCATGTGTGACTCTGTTCTGTTTTGTAATTCAGTTCAAGTGTAATGGTTTTTACATTCCCTCTATAAGTGATACCTTATGAGAAGTGTCCTTTTCTGTGTGACTTATTTCACTTAGAATCGTCGTACCTAAATCCACTCATCATGCTGCTACTAGCCTTATGACATTGATTTCATGGCTGAGTGATATTCCATTGTACATAAGGACCACAACTTCTTTATCCATTTTTCTCTTTCCTGGGATATTGAAGGTGGAATGAAGTGGAGGTCCTTGTCAACAGAGCAGCCCTCAACTTGGGGGTGCTTGTGTCTTGCTGATTTTTCATTTTCCCAATTTATACCCCCATGAGTGGAAGTGCCCTATGCTCTCTAAGCTGTGTTTTTTAGATGTTTCAGGACTCACCGTACACTTCTCCAGAGTGGCTGTTGGCAATTTACATCCCGCCCATCAGTGTAGCAAGGCTCCCATTTCTCCATGGCCTGTCCTGCATTTCTGGTTTTGACACTTTTTTCAGCATGGCCCTTTTGACCGATGGGTAGCGAGTCTTCTTTGTAGTGCTGATTTGCCTTTCCAGGTTGCTTGGTTGGCCAAAAAGGGCGTATGCGTTTTTTCCTGAATATATTCAGGAAAAAACGCATACGCCCTTTTTGGCCAAGGGCATCATTGTCAACGTTTTGCCGCTTTTCATGTGCTTTAAAGGCGATTCGAATCTACCTCCTGAAATCTGTTTCCTGCAATTCTGCCTTGATGTCAAATCGTCTTCTTTGCCTTCCCTCAATATATTTGTGGACGAGAGTTATCATTTATAACTCTGCAGGTTTGTGAATTGCAGTGCCCTCAAGCTCCATTTTACAACTCGCTTTTTTGGGAGCTGGCCGCAAAAGCGCAGGATGGCTTCAGGCCCTCTTCTGGTTCCGGGGGGCAGGCTGAGCCTGTAGTTAATTCTTCTTCCTGATGGGAAAATAGAGTGACCTGTGCCTGTCCCAACACCAAGAGCTAGTCTCTCATTGGTTCCACGTCTTCCCGTTCATCCTCAGGACAAATTGCAACCTGTACGGAACAGGAGGTTAAAGGTGCTGATGCTCCAAGTAGGGAGATTGCTAGTAAAGCGGCTGGAATGGCGAACCCGGGCACAAGGAGATGAGAAATGAGGTGCGTTTTAGAAACCTTTCCCCATCACATGGTGTACCATCTTCTGGGTTTCTCATGCATGTTTTCGATGTAGCAAGATGCCCTTGAACCTGGAGATTGGGACCCATGCGATGGGTACCACGCAGTATTACTTTAAAAGGTCTGCGTTTGCTCACCCAACCTCACCAAACCTCTCAGCCCCAAGAGTGTCCACCCTTATGTCTCATCCAGCTGTGGGTCTAGATATGGTCAATCCAGGTTGCATCACAGCCCCTGAACGAATTGTGTAGGAATTTTTCTCTCTTTCACTGTCTTTGTTTCATGGGTTTTTCAAAGTAATTTATTTTTATAATGGGGTTTAGCTGCTTTTCACTGCTGTGTTTATGCCGCCTTACACCCACTTGACACACTAACAGAGAGATATCAATACATAGGTTTTAAGATTATTACTAGTCAGATATATTCTTGTGCGGTGAATAGGGCGTGTTGAGTCCAGTTCTCTGAGCAAGGAGTAGGTCTTGTCTATTACATATTGGTTTTATGGAACGGTATCTGAGCTAATTTGAAACCCTTGTTTTATGTATCACCCCACCTCACCTTTCCCCTTAAGCAGCCATAGTGTGTTTTTTGCATGTGTGACTCTGTTCTGTTTTGTAATTCAGTTCAAGTGTAACGGTTTTTACATTCCCTCTATCAGTGATACCTTATGAGAAGTGTCCTTTTCTGTGTGACTTATTTCACTTAGAATCGTCGTACCTAAATCCACTCATCATGCTGCTACTAGCCTTATGACATTGATTTCATGGCTGAGTGATATTCCATTGTACATAAGGACCACAACTTCTTTATCCATTTTTCTCTTTCCTGGGATATTGAAGGTGGAATGAAGTGGAGGTCCTTGTCAACAGAGCAGCCCTAAACTTTGGGGTGCTTGTGTCTTGCTGATTTTTCATTTTCCCAATTTATACCCCCATGAGTGGAAGTGCCCTATTCTCTCTAAGCTGTGTTTTTTAGATGTTTCAGGACACACCGTACACTTCTCCAGAGTGGCTGTTGGCAATTTACATCCCGCCCATCAGTGTAGCAAGGCTCCCTTGCCTCCCTGGCCTCTCCTGCTTTTCTTGTTTTACACTTTTTTAGGAAGGCCATTTTGACCGATGGGAAGTCAGACTTCTTTGTAGTGCTGAATTGCATTTCCGGCTTGCTTGGTTGGCCAAAAAGGGCCTATGGGTTTTTTCCTGAATTCATTCAGAAAAAAACGCATATGCTCTTTTTGGCCAAGTGCATCATTGTCGACGTTTTGCCGCTTTTCATGTGCTTTAGGGGTGATTCGAATCTATCTCCTGAAATCTGTTTCCTGCAATTCTGCCTTGATTTCAAATCCTCTTCGTTGCCTTCCCTCAATATATTTGTGGACGAGAGTTATCATTTATAATTCTGCAGGTTTGTGAATTGCAGTGCCCCTGAGCTCCATTTGTCAACTCGCTTTTTTGGGAGCTTTCCGCAGAACCGCTCGTTTGCTTCTGGACCTACTCTGGTTCCCGGTGGCAAGCTAAGCCTTTGCTTAATTCTTCTTCCTGACTGGAAAGTAGAGTGACATGTGCCTCTCCGAACATCTAGGGCTTGGCTCTCCTTGTTTCTCCTCCTTCCCCTTCTTCCTTTGCACAAATTCCGATTTCTGTGCAACTGGATGTTGAAGGTGCTGACATCCTCTAGTGGGGAGATTTTAAGGAAAAAGGCTGGAGGGGTGAACCCAACAACCAGGAAATTAGGCGTTTTGGTGCCTTTTCCAAAATCTTCCTGATCCAACCGTGTTCCATCTTCTGGGTGTCACAGGCATGTTTTAGCTGTAGGAAAGGTCCCGTGTATGTAAGGAGAACACAAGGGATTTTTCCAAATCAGTGTCTCCCCGAACTCCAATCTGGGGAATTTTTAAGCTACTGGTACATGTGTGTTCATTAAGGGACTTGGGCCGTAGGCAGAGTCCGAACTTTAGATGATTGAAGTCTTCAGGTTCAGAAACGCTCACCATCGGCCTCCTTTAGTTTCCATTTTATCTGTAGTTGATAGATGATGTCGATATAGATATCTATTGTTTTTCAGATTATTTCCCCTCAGGGGTCATTACAAAATATTGAGTATAGTTCCCTGTGCTATACAGTAGTTCCTTGTTGATGATATATTTTATACATAGCAGTGTGTATATGTTAATCTGAAACTGTTAATTTATCCCTCCTCCCACCTTTCCCCTTTGGTAATAAAAAATATAAGATTTTATACTTCTCAGAAATCTAGGAGCTGAAAGAGAGGTATCATTTTCAATGGAAAATCATTCCAAACAAGGTTGAAACTTCAACCAAGATTATTAGATGTACATCCTTGGAAAGAAATCACTGCATTTCTCTACTCTTGACCTGACAAATAAGACAATCCCCTCCACTGAACTTGCTTATAATAAAGTGATGGAAATATCAAATGGAAGTGTTAGAAACATCTTATTTTACACGAGCCTTATACACTGCTCTATGTTAATTACAGTTTGGCTCACACATCTGTTCATTGAAGTTACAATGTTCTCAAATTCTGTTACTGATCCTGCAGAGTGGGCCCCAACAAGGGTCTCCCTGCCCAGTGTCATTGGAGCCAACAGATCGAGACTGACTTTGGTTCAGAAGCAAAGGAAAACTTTATATTTTGATCAGAGAATGGAGAGGTGAGAGTGTGTGCTCCCCTGCGGGTTGTGGGCCGGGCTGCTGTGTAGGGATCCTGTCAGCATCAGCGGGAGGGAGGGGGCGGAGCTCTCGAGGGCCAGGTTGGCTGGAGCTCAGGCTCTATGTCGCAGAGTCTGCACGGGGCCCCACGAGCTGAGGTGTCGGCCCAGCCATTTTGCACGAGGAAATCGGGTCTGAAGTGTCGGGTGTGGGACCTCTTCATGTGGAAACCTAGGAGCAAGTGAAATTAGACAAAGCACAAAGGAAAAAATGGTTAGACTTTATTTTATTGCCCAGATTCTATTTTTATCTCCCAGGAATTTTTAATGGGCTTTGCCAGTGACAAAGCCCTCCTCTGCCTTTTGTCCCATTCCTCATTCTTGGGGCGCTGAGGGTGCAGACACGTCTTCTGTAAATGCTTCATGCTGAGTTGGGTGTCCTCATACCCGGGGGGAGGGGCAGGACTCCTCCCCAGCAGCCTCCAGGTGAGGTTGATTGTCCGCAGGCCTCCTCCCTCACTGCTCGTCTGCCTGAGCACCAGCATTGGAAGTTTTATAGATTCTAATGACCTTTAAGGGTCCAGGAAAGAGATGTGCAGAGACGCTGGGGGGGTGGGCGGTTTTACCCTGCTCCACATTGGTTCGGCCCCCTTAGGCTGACGGTTTCTGCCAGCCTAGATGCTCTGACCAGTAGTCTGTGCTTTCTTCAGTTAGGCCACTGAATTAACGTACAAACAGCACCAGGTGTCAGAGCCCTGCTTGCTCAACTCCCAGACAGTCCAGGGCCGGTGGTGATCCAGGACCATGACGGCCACTCAGTCAACGGCCTTTTGAAGTAGCCAGGAGTACAGCCGGTCTCATTGGCCGCCGTCACTGCGGTGTCTGTAGGCTTTTCTATGGTGGCAGCGTTATTTACGGTTCCCCTGCCAAGTTTATTAGCTCCGCTCTGGGTGCAGTAAGTCCTGTAAGCAATAGTCTGCTCTTTTGGGGCACACTCTTGTTGTTTTCTGAGAGAAGCTCCAGGTCAAGTGATGGTCACACGAGTCGTCATGGGGGCCCATTGCCCCAGGTTGTCTCTCTGGAGGTTGGTGTTGGAGGGCCTCCTCACTCGAGGTCATTGTGCCCACGGAGCAATCCCTGCAACTTCAGGGCATGGTGGGTGGTTAGGATCACCAAGTGGCGTCCTTTTCCCTTAGGAGGGAGCTGGCCTTGTGGGCTGCTGATTTCCAGGTTTCTAGATACCCCCAGTATCCTGGTCGGATGGGGTGGCTGGCCAATGCCTGGAGGGCATTCTTGCATTGTTCCATTTCAAGTGGTCCCAGTTTTTGCACTAATACTCCAAGGGCGATTCGCCTTGGACCAGGAATGTAAAGGTCAAAGGGTTTAGCTAACTTAGGGAGGTCCAGGGCCAGGGTCTGAATTGACTGCTCTTTCCATTCTTGAAAGGCCCCTTCTGGATTCTATTCAAAAGGATCATCATCTTTTCCTTTCAGTGTTTCATATAGAGGCCCAGTCTAACTATTAGACTGTAGTTAGGGATCCAGATGCAGCAAACCCCGGTCTCCCCAGGAACCCCTAAGCTGTCTTCTAGTTTCAGGAAAGGTGAGGCTGCAAATGGCTTCTTCCCTTTCCTGGGGTGGGCTTCTCCGACCTTCTGTGCGAATGAAGCCCAGGAAGGCCACCTTAGTTTGTGATATTTGAGCCTTTTCCTTGGACACCTTCTATCTTTTATTGGCTAGGTAGTTCAGAGGCCTCCTTAGTCGGGCTGGTGATCAGAATGTCATCTGCATATTGAAGGAGGGTTCCCTTCTCCAGAGGTAGATCTTTTAGGTCTTTAGCTAACGTTTCCCCAAAGATGGTGTGGGAATTTTTGAACCCCTGGGGCAGGACGGCCCAGCAGTATTGTTTTTGTTGTAGGTTGAGTCCTGCCACTCACGGCCAAAATTTCTTGTGACTCTGGGACTAATGGAATACAGAAGAAGGCATCATTGAAGTCTAATACAGAATGCCATGTCCTGGTGGATGGTAGAATGACCAGCAGGGTGTAGGAATTAGGAACTACTAGATGTATATCCTCTGTGGCTTCACTGACTGTCCTGGCGTCCTCTACCAGGTCCCCAGCAGCCCACGGGGCTCTTGTGGTCAGGCCCCTCCCAAGATATGGAGCTCACCTGGGCAGGTACGCAGCAGCCCACGGGGCTCTCGTGGGCAGGCCCCTCCCTGGATATGGAGCTCCCGTGGACAGGTACCCCGGCAGGGCTGGGCACACAGGAACCGTGCACATAGCCCTCATTGCAGAGCACCCCCAGCACCCCTGTCACTCAGAGCTGACACAGAGCACCTCAGAGCAGAGCTTGAACTAACAAACAGCAGCTCCAACAGGTCTGTGACCCTAGGCTTCACTCTGTGCGGCCTCCCTCTGCCTGGTCTTCCAGGGGCTTCCACTGCAGCCGGGGCACCAGGCCTCTGTCTCCACCCACCACCCCTCCTCTCCCTGACTCCTGGGTTCCTCTCATTAGCAGAGGGTCTTCTTGAAGTTGTCTCCCACTCATGGACCAGATAAAATGATTCGAAAACAAGCCAGGGCTGCCGCCCCTTATCTATCCTGACTCTCGGGACCCTACACCTGTTCCTTGGATCTGGCTGGTGTAGCAAGGCCCATTTTCTGCAACTCTGAGCCCCTGAGGGGCGAGGATTGGCTGACCTGGGCAGCCTGACCCGGCCGGCCAGCCCTTCCCAGGTGTGCCTGGGTTGAGGTCAATATAAACACCCCTCCAGGCAGCAAAAGCCTCTGCAGCTGTGCCTGACGCCATATTCTCTGCCCCGTCAGCAGTCTCGGGGTTGGGCTGGTGGGAGGGAGTAGGGCCCACGGCTCTATGAGTGGCCCAGTGTGACTGGGGCTCTGCTGGACTTTCTGCAGGAGTTGCCGGGCTGCCACCTGCTAAAGAAGAGGATGTGTCACCCATACTAGCTGCTGGAATTTCTCCCCGGGCAGAGGTGAGGAAGGAAAAAAGCAGTGGGGGCCGGGACAGGAGGGGTACCTCAGGCAGGGAAATGGAAAGCTTCCAGACGAGCGCCCGGGGCCAGGACCATCCTGGCTGGCCTGCAGGCACCAAGTCGGCCTGCGTGCTGTCGCTGGTGTGACTCCAAGCCCCTTCCTCTAGTTTTTAAAGTCTTTGCACACATTCAGGTGTTTTACCTGGGAAGGGTGGGAAAAGTTCAGCAGCAGCTGGCCTGGGGCTCAGCTCACGTTTACTCAGAGACGCCTCCTCACGGTCCCCCAGCTTTGCAATGAGGACGCTCCTCGTGTGGGGGCTGCTGGCTGCATGGGAGATGATTCCCCACCTGTGACCAACTTCAGAATTGTTTACCCCTGGAGCAAGTGCCCTGATAGGGTTTTCCTCTGTATGACCAGTGGGTTCTGTTTTTTTTTTTTTTTTCTTTTTTGGTTCAAGGTAAGTTTTATTCCTCTTTTTGTATTTATGGATATAAGCATGGAAATAATTCATTCATATAAATACGTCTATGGGAAGGACAGAACTTTTTTTTCTGTTTTATTTTTTTAAGTATGATTTATTTTTTAATTTTTGAATTTATTTTATTCATTTTTTTATACAGCAGGCTCTTATTGGTAACCTATTTTATACATATAAGTGTATATATGTCAATCCCAGGCTCGCAATTCATCCCACTACCACCACCCTGCCACTTTCCCCCCTTGGTGTCCATACATTTGTTCTCTACATCTGTGTCTCTATTTCTGCCTTGCAAACCGGTTCATCTTTACCATTTTTCTAGGTTCCACATGTATGCGTTAATATACGATATTTGTTTTTCTCTTTCTGACTTACTTCACTCTGTATGACAGTCTCTAGATCTATCCACGTCTCTACAAATGACCCAATTTCATTCCTTTTTATGGCTGAGTAATATTCCATTTTATATATGTAGCACATCTTTTCTGTTCGTCTGTCTATGGGCATTTAGGTTGCTTCCATGACCTGGCTATTGTAAACAGTGCTGCAATGAATATTGTGGTGAATATGTCTTTTTGAATTATGGTTTTCTCTGGGTATATGGCCAGTAGTGGGATTGCTGGGTCATATGGTAATTCTATTTTTAGTTTTTTAAGGAACCTCCATACTGTTCTCCATCGTGACTGTATCAATTTACATTCCCACAAATAGTGTAAGAGGGTTCCCTTTTCTCCACACCCTCTCCAGCATTTGTTGCTTGTAGATTTTCTGATGATGCCCATTCTAACTCGTGTGAGGCGATACCTCATTGTAGTTTTGGTTTATATTTCTCTAATAATTAGTGATGTTGAGCAGCTTTTCATGTGCTTCTTGGTCATCTGTATGTCTTCTTGGGACAAATGTCTATTTACGTCATCTGCCCATTTTTGGATTGGGTTGTTTGTTTTTTTACTGTTGAGCTGCATGAGCTGTTTATATACATTGGAGATTAATCCTTTGTCCATTGATTCGTTTGCAAATATTTTCTCCCATTGTGAGGGTTGTCTTTTCGTCTTGTTTGTAGTTTCCTTTGCTTTGCAAAAGCTTTTAGGTTTCATTTGCTCCCATATGTTTATTTTTTTTTTATTCCATTACTCTAGGAGGTGGATCAAAAAAGATCTTGCTGTGATTTATGTCAAAGAGTATTCTTCCTGTGTTTTCCTCTAAGAGTTTTATAGTGTCCGGTCTTACATTTCGGTCTCTAAACCATTTTGAGTTTATTTTTTGTGTATGGTGTTAGGGAGTGTTCTAATTTCATTCTTTTACATGTAGCTGTCCATTTTTCCCAGCACCACTTATTGAAGAGACTGTCTTTTCTCCTTTGTATACCCTTGCCTCCTTTGTCATAGATTAGTGGGCCATAGGTGTGTAGGTTTATCTCTGGGCTTTTTTTTTTCTTTTACATCTTTATTGGAGTATAATTGCTTTACAATTGTGTGTTAGTTTCTGCTGTATAAAAAAGTGAATCAGCTGTGCGTATACATATAACACCATATCCCCTCCCTCTTGCACCTCCCTCTCACTCCCTTATCCCACCCTTTTAGGTGGTCACAAAGCACAGAGCTGATCTCCCTGTGCTATGTGGCTGCTTCCCAGTAGCTATCAATTTTACATTTGGTAGTGTATATATGTCCATACCACTCTCTCACTTTGTCCCAGCTTACCCTTCCCTCTCCCCATGTCCTCAAGTCCTTTCTCTACGTCTGTGTCCTTAATCCTTTCCTGCCCCTAGGTTCTTCATAAATTTTTTTTTTTAAGATTCCATATATATGTGTTAGCATACGGTATTTGTTTTTCTCTTTCTGACTTACTTCACTCTGTAGGACAGACTCTAGATCCATCCACCTCACTAAAAATAACTCAATTTCGTTTCTTTTTATGGCTGAATAATGTTCCATTGTATATATGTGCCACATCTTCTTTATCCATTTATCTGTTGATGGACACTTAGGTTGCTTCCATGTCCTGGCTATTGTAAATAGAGCTACAGTGAACATTGTGGTACATGACTCTTTTTGAATTATGGTTTTCTCAGGGTAAATGTCCAGGAGTGGGTTTGCTGGGTTGTATGGTAGTTCTATTTTTAGTGTTTAAGGAACCCCCATACCTTTCTCCCTAGTGGCTATATCAATTTACATTCCCACCAACAGTGCAAGAGGGTTCCCTTTGCTCCAATAAATGCCTCTCCAGCATTTATTGTTGGTAGATTTTTTGATGATGGCCATTCTGACTGGTGTGAGGTGATACCTCACTGTAGTTTTGATTTGCATTTCTCTAATGATTAGTGATGTTCAGCATCCTTTCATGTGTTTGTTGGCAACCTGTATATCTTCTTTGGAGAAATGTCTATTTAGGTCTTCTGCCCATTTTTGGATTGGGTTGTTTGGTTTTGTGATATTGAGCTACATGAGCTGCTTTTTGGAGATTAATCCTTTGCCATTTGCTTCATTTGAAAATATTTTCTCCCATTCTGATGGTTGTCTTTTCATCTTGCTTATGTTTTCCTTTGCTGTGCAAAAGAATTTATGTTTCATTCGGTCCCATTTTTTTATTTTTGTTTTTATTTCCATTTCTCTAGGAGGTGGGTCAAAAAGGATCTTGCTGTGATTTATGTCATAGACTGTTCTGCTTATGTTTTCCTCTAAGAGTTTTATAGTGGCTGGTCTTATATTTAGGTCTCTAATCCATTTTGAGTTTATTTTTGTGTATGGTGTTAGGGAGTGTACTAATTTCATTCTTTTACATGTAACTGTCCAGTTTTCCCAGCACCACTTGCTGAAGACACTGTCTTTTCTCCATTGTATACCCTTGCCTCCTTTGTCATAGATTAGTGAACCATAGGTACGTGGGTTTATCTCTGTGCTTTCTATCCTGTTCTATTGACCTATATTTCTGTTTTTGTGTCAGTACCATATTATCTTGATTACTGTAGCTTTGCAATATAGTCTGAAGTCTGGAAGTCTGATTCCTCCAGCTCTTTTTTTTCCCCCCTCAAGACTGCTTTGGCTATCCAGGGTCTTTTGTGTCTCCCTACAAATTTTAAGATTTTTTTTTCTTGTTTTGTAGAAAATGCCAAATGTATTTTGATCGGGATTGCATTGAATCTGTAGATTGCTTTGGGTAGTATAGTCATTTTCACAATATTGATTCTTCTAATCCGAGAACATGGTATATGTCTCCATCTGTTTATATCATCTTTGATTTCTTTCATCAGTGTCTTATAGTTTTCTGAGTACAGGTCTTTTACTTCCTTAGGTAGGTTTATTCCTAGGTATTTTATTCTTTTTGTAGCAGTGGTAATGGGATTGTTTCCTTAATTTCTCTTTCTGATCTTTCATTGTTAGTGTATAGGAATGCAAGCAATTTCTGTGCATTAATTTTGTATCCTGCAACTTTACCAAATTCATTGATTAGCTCCAGTGGTTTTCTGGTGGCATCTTCAGGATTCTCTTTCTATGATATCATGTCATCTGCAAACAGTGACAATTTTACTTCTTCTTTTCCTTTTTGTATTCCTTTTATTTCTTTTTCTTCTCTGATTGCCATGGCTAGGACTTCCAAAACTATGTTGAATAGCAGTGGTGAGAGTGGACATCCTCGTCTTGTTCCTGATCTTAGAGGAAACGCTTTCAGTTTTTCACCATTGAGAATGCTGTTTGCTGTGGGTTTGTCATATATGGCCTTTATTATGTTGAGGTAGTTTCCCTCTATGCCCACACTCTGCAGAGTTTTTATCGTAAATGAGTGTTGAATTTTCTCAAAATCTTTTCCTTCCTCTATTGAGATGATCATATGCTTTTATTCTACAATTTGTTAATATGGTGTATCACATTGATTTGTGTATATTGAAGAATCCTTGCATCCCTGGGATAAACCCCACTTGATCATGGTGTATGATCCTTTTAATGTGTTGTTCGATTCTGTTTGCTAGTATTTTGTTGAGGATTTTTACATCTATATTCATCAGTGATATTGGTCTATAATTTTCTTTCCTTGTAGTATCTCTGTCTGATTTTGGTATCAGGGTGATGGTGGTCTCATAGAATGAGTTTGGGAGTGTTCCTTCCCCTGCAATTGTTTTGAAGAATTTGAGAAGGTTGGGTGTTAGCTCTTCTCTAAATGTTTGATAGAATTCACCTGTGATGCCATCTGGTTCTGGACTTTTGTTTGTTGGAAGATTTTTAATCACAGTTTCAATTTCATTGCTTGTGATAGGTTTGTTCATATTTTCTATTTCTTCCTGGTTCAGTCTTAGAAGGTTATCCCTTTCTAAGAATTTGTCCATTTCTTCCAGATTGTCCATTTTATTGGCCTAGAGTTGCTTGTAGTAGTCTCTTAGGATGCTTTGTATTCCTGTGGTGTCTGTTGTAACTTCTGCTTTTTCACTTCTAATTTTGTTGATTTGCGTCCTCTCCCTCTTTTTCTGGAGTCTGGCAAAAGGTTGATCATTTTTGCTTATCTTCTCAAAGAACCAGCTTTTAGTTTTATTGATCTTTGCTTTCGTTTTCTTTGTTTCTATTTCATTTATTTCTGCTCTGATCTTTATGATTTCTTTCCTTCTACTAACTTTGGGTTTTGTTCTTCTTTCTCTAGTTCCTCTAGGTGTAAGGTTAGATTGTTTATTTGAGATTTTTCTTGTTTCTTGAGGTAGGCTTGTATTGCTATAAACTTCCCTCTTAGAACTCCTTTTGCTGCATCCCATAGGTTTTGGATCATCGTGTTTTTGTTGTCATTTGTCTCTAGGTAGTTTTTGATTTCCTCTTTGGTTTCTTCAGTGATCTCTTGGTTATTTAGTAACGTATTGTTTAGCCTCCATGTGTTTGTGTTTTTTACGGTTTTTTCCGTGTAATTGATTTCTAATCTCATAGCATTGTGGTCGGAACAGCTGCTTGATATGATTTCAGTTTTCTTAAATTTACTGAGGCTTTATCTGTGACCCAAGATGTGATCTATCCTGGAGAATGTTCCGTGTGCAGTTGAGAAGAACGTGTAATCTGCTGTTTTTGGATGGAATGTCCTATAAATATCAATTAACTCTATCTGGTCTATTGTGTCATTTAAAGCTTGTGTTTCCTTATTAATTGTCTGTCTGGCTGATCTCCACTGGTGTAAGTGAGCTGTTAAAGTCCCCCGCTATTATTGTGTTACTGTCGATTTCCTCTTTTATAGCTGTTAGCAGTTGCCTTATACATTGAGCTGCTCCTATTTTGGGTACATATATATTTATAGTTGTTATATCTTCTTCTTGGATTGATCCCCTGACCATTATGTAGTGCCTTTCCTCGTCTCTTGTAACATTCTTTATTTTAAAGTCTATTTTATCTGATATGAGTATTGCTACTCCAGCTTTCTTTTGATTTTCATTTGCATAGAATATATTTTTCCATCGCCTCACTTTGAGTCTGTATGTGTCCCTAGGTCTGAAATGGATCTCTTGTAGACAGCATATATATGGGTCTTGTTTTTGTATCCATTCAGCGAGCCTGTGTCTTTTGGTTGGAACATGTAGTGCATTCACGTTTAAGGTAATTATCGATATGTATGTTCCTACTACTATTTTCTTAATTGTTATGGGTTTGTCTTGGTGGGTCCTTTTCTTCTCTTGTGTTTCCCACTTAGAGAAGTTCCTTTAGCATTTGGTGTAGAGCTGGTTTCATGGTGCTGAATTCTCTTAGCTTTTGCTTGTCTGTAAGGCTTTTGATTTCTCCATCAAATCTGAATGAGCTCTTTGCAGGGTGGAGTACTCTTGGTTGTAGGTTCTTCCCTTTCATCACTTTAAATTTATCATGCCACTTCCTTCTGGCTTGTAGATTTTCTGCTGAGAAATCAGTTGTTATCCTTATGGGAGTTCCCTTGTATGTTATTTGTCATTTTTCCCTTGCTGCTTTCGATCATTTTTCTTTGTCGTTAATTTTTGTCAATTTGATTACTATGTGTCTTGTCATTTTTCTCCTTTGGTTTATCCTGCCTGGGACACTCTGTGCTTCTGGACTTGGGTGGCTATTTCTTTTCCCATGCTAGGGAAGTTTTTGACCATTATCTCTTTAAATATATTCTCGGGTCCTTTCTCTCTCTCTTCTCCTTCTGGGACCCCTATAATGCGAATGTTGTTGCGTTTAATGTTGTCCCAGAGGACTCTTGGGGTGTCTTCGTTTATTTTCATTCTTTTTCTTTATTCTGTTCCATGGCAGTGATTTCCACCTTTCTGTCTTCCAGGTCACTTATCCGTTCTTCTGCCACAGTTATTCTGCTACTGATTCCTTCTAGTGTATTTTTCATTTCAGTTATTCCATTGTTCACCTCTGTTTGTTTGTTCTTTAATTCTTCTAGGTGTTTGTTCCTTAATTCTTCTAGGTCTTTGTTAAACATTTCTTGCATCTTCTCGATCTTTGCCTCCTTTCTTTTTCCAAGGTCTTGGCTCAACTTCACTATCATTATTCTGAATTTTTTTTCTGGAAGGTTCCCTATCTCCACCTCATTTTGTTTTTTTTTTCTGGGGTTTTATCTTGTTCCTTGATCTGGTATAAAGTCCTCTGCCTTTTCATTTTGTCTATCTTTCTGTGAATGTGGTTTTCCTTCCACAGGCTGCAGAATTGTAGTTCTTCTTGCTTCTGCTGTCTGCTCTCCGGTGGATGAGTCTATCTTAGAGGCTTGTGCAAGCTTCCTGATGGGAAGGACTGGTGGTGGGTAGAGCTGGGTGTTGCTTTGGTGGGCAGAGCTTTAATCCGCTTGTCTACGGATTAAATAAAACTTTAATAAAAAGTTTAATCCGCTTGTCTGCTGATGCATGGGGCTGGGTTCCCTCCCTGTTGGTTGTTTGGCCTGAGGCGACCCAGCCCTGGAGCCTACCTTGCTCTTGGTGGGGCTAATGGCGGACTCTGGGAGGGCTCACACCAAGGAGTATTTCCCAGAACTTCTGCTGCCAGTGTCGTTGTCCTCACGGTGAGCCACAGCCACAGCCACCACCTGCCTCTGCAAGAGACCCTCTAAAAGTAGCAGGTAGTTCTGGTCATTCTCCTACAGGGTCACTGCTCCTTCCCCTGGGTCCTGATGTGCACACTACTTTGTGTGTGCCCTCCAAGAGTGGAGTATCTGAGTGGAGTTGAGACTCTGAGACTCTGTGTGGAGTTGCACAGACTCTGGGTCCTGTGAAGCTTCGATGTTTTGTGATTCTAGAAATCCTATAGGAGACGGTCCACAGCAGGTGACGCTAATGTTGTCAGTAGAGGTGTTGAAGCCAAAGATCTGCAGTTCCAACTAGAGGTGCCGATGTACATACAGGACAAAATCATCTCGTGTGAATGTAGTTCAGGCATGTTTAAGATGAATGCAGTCATGTTAATGTCTACCATATTCTATCTTGAGCCTCTCCTCAGGGACCCCCTCCTCAGTTCCTGAGGCTCCTGTAAGTCATGTACAGGGGACTGGAGAGTGGGCTCCGTCCAGTCTGAGCCCTGAGTTACCCTGTGTGTATCTTAGGATACTTTGTATTTCTGTGGTGTCCGTTGTAACATCATCTCTTTCATTTCAGATTTATTTGGGCCCTCTCTTTTTAAAAAAACATACTACTGTTGTCTTTTATTCTCTACAGAAGTTTAATAAGTGTTTGATCTACTATCCTTACCCTATGTATACTTTTTGCAGTGAGATTTTTACTTTTCTTTGTTTCCTTGTTACTATCAATAATTAGTGAGACTTCTTTTAAGCTACCTTCAACATTGCTTATAAAGCTGCTTTATTAGTGATGACAGAGCCTTAATGGAAGTCATGTTCTGGTTGTAAATTAGAATGCAATGTGCCAGCAAATAGCCCCTTAAGTTTATGTCTCATTACTTCTTGTTCTTTTTTTAATTTAATTTTTATTTTTTGTCAGAGCAAATTTAATTAAAATGTTTTGTTTCTTCTAGGTGTGAAAGATGTGGTTCTTTTAAACATATACATATATCTATTCTTCTTTGGATCATTTTCCCATGTAGGTTATGACACGATGTTGAGTAGTCTTGTCTTGGTATTATGTAGGTCTTTGGTGATTACATATTTCACATGTGTTTCTATATCTATCTTAACCCCAATATCCTAATGTATCCAATCCTCACACCTTTCCATTTGGTGAACCATAAGTTTGTTTAATGAATCTGTGATTGCATTTCTCTGTGGAAATATCTTCATTGGTATCAATTTTTAGCTAAGACCTATAAGTGATATTATAGGATATGTGTCTTTTGCTTTCTGACTTAGTACAATTTGCCTGATTACCTCAAGAATCATACATGGTGCTGCAAATGGCATTGTTTCATTTTTTTCCCGGGCTAATATTCCATCTGTACGTGTACCAGTTCTTCTTTGGCCACGCACCTCTTGATGGACTTTCTGGTTGCCTCCATGTCTTGGCTATTGTAATACTGCTGCAATGCACATTTGCTTGCCTGTGTCTTTCCAGTTATATCTTCTTATGTTATAGGCCAAGCAGTGGGCTTGCTGTATCATATGGTAGCTCAGTGTGTATGTTTTAAAGGCACCACCATTCAGTTCTCATTAGTGGCTCTTTCCAGGTTACGTCCCACTTAAAATTGAGGGTATGCATTTCTCCAAAACACCTTCAATATTTATTGTTTGTAGTTTTCTTGCTGATGGTTATTCTAATGGGTGCGAGCTGATGCCTATCTGTGGTTGAATTTGCATGTGTCCCATAATCTGTTGAAATTGAGCTTTAAAGCATGCCCTTTTTATTTATCAAACTGTGATTACAGCTCAGTTCTTCAAAGTGTTTTCTTAAAGTAAGTGTCACATTTTGAAAATTTTTGGCCATTACCTCCCTCAAGACATTTTGAGGGCACGTTTCATTTACAGCCCTGAAGTACTTGTTCATATGAAGTGACCATTAGCACAGGTTTTAAAGCTGCTTTTGCAGGTAACGGCCAGAGGGTGGCAGCCTTTCTACGTTCCTAATCTGGTAAATAGGGAAAGAGACCTTCAGCCCCAAGAGTGTCCAGCTTTATTTCTCATCCAGCTGTGGGTCTAGATATGGTCACACCAGGTTGCATCACAGCCCCGGAACGAATTACGTAAAAATTTTCCCTCTATCACTGTCTTTGTTTTTTGGAATTTTTAAGTAATTTATTTTTATAATGGGGTTTACCTGATTTTCACTGCTGTGTTTATGCCCCTTTACACCCACTTGATTCACTTACAGAGGGACATCAATACATAGGTTTTAAGATTATTACTAGTCAGATATATTCTTGTGCAGCGAATAGGGCGTGTTGAGTCCAGTTCTCTGAGCAAGGAGTAGGTCTTGTCTATTACATATTGGGTTTATGGAACGGTATCTGAGCTAATTTGAAACCCTTGTTTTATGTATCACCCCACCTCACCTTTCCCGTTAAGCAGCCATACTGTGTTTTCTGCATGTGTGACTCTGTTCTGTTTTGTAATTCAGTTCAAGTGTAATGGTTTTTACATTCCCTCTATAAGTGATACCTTATGAGAAGTGTCCTTTTCTGTGTGACTTATTTCACTTAGAATCGTCGTACCTAAATCCACTCATCATGCTGCTACTAGCCTTATGACATTGATTTCATGGCTGAGTGATATTCCATTGTACATAAGGACCACAACTTCTTTATCCATTTTTCTCTTTCCTGGGATATTGAAGGTGGAATGAAGTGGAGGTCCTTGTCAACAGAGCAGCCCTCAACTTGGGGGTGCTTGTGTCTTGCTGATTTTTCATTTTCCCAATTTATACCCCCATGAGTGGAAGTGCCCTATGCTCTCTAAGCTGTGTTTTTTAGATGTTTCAGGACTCACCGTACACTTCTCCAGAGTGGCTGTTGGCAATTTACATCCCGCCCATCAGTGTAGCAAGGCTCCCATTTCTCCATGGCCTGTCCTGCATTTCTGGTTTTGACACTTTTTTCAGCATGGCCCTTTTGACCGATGGGTAGCGAGTCTTCTTTGTAGTGCTGATTTGCCTTTCCAGGTTGCTTGGTTGGCCAAAAAGGGCGTATGCGTTTTTTCCTGAATATATTCAGGAAAAAACGCATACGCCCTTTTTGGCCAAGGGCATCATTGTCAACGTTTTGCCGCTTTTCATGTGCTTTAAAGGCGATTCGAATCTACCTCCTGAAATCTGTTTCCTGCAATTCTGCCTTGATGTCAAATCGTCTTCTTTGCCTTCCCTCAATATATTTGTGGACGAGAGTTATCATTTATAACTCTGCAGGTTTGTGAATTGCAGTGCCCTCAAGCTCCATTTTACAACTCGCTTTTTTGGGAGCTGGCCGCAAAAGCGCAGGATGGCTTCAGGCCCTCTTCTGGTTCCGGGGGGCAGGCTGAGCCTGTAGTTAATTCTTCTTCCTGATGGGAAAATAGAGTGACCTGTGCCTGTCCCAACACCAAGAGCTAGTCTCTCATTGGTTCCACGTCTTCCCGTTCATCCTCAGGACAAATTGCAACCTGTACGGAACAGGAGGTTAAAGGTGCTGATGCTCCAAGTAGGGAGATTGCTAGTAAAGCGGCTGGAATGGCGAACCCGGGCACAAGGAGATGAGAAATGAGGTGCGTTTTAGAAACCTTTCCCCATCACATGGTGTACCATCTTCTGGGTTTCTCATGCATGTTTTCGATGTAGCAAGATGCCCTTGAACCTGGAGATTGGGACCCATGCGATGGGTACCACGCAGTATTACTTTAAAAGGTCTGCGTTTGCTCACCCAACCTCACCAAACCTCTCAGCCCCAAGAGTGTCCACCCTTATGTCTCATCCAGCTGTGGGTCTAGATATGGTCAATCCAGGTTGCATCACAGCCCCTGAACGAATTGTGTAGGAATTTTTCTCTCTTTCACTGTCTTTGTTTCATGGGTTTTTCAAAGTAATTTATTTTTATAATGGGGTTTAGCTGCTTTTCACTGCTGTGTTTATGCCGCCTTACACCCACTTGACACACTAACAGAGAGATATCAATACATAGGTTTTAAGATTATTACTAGTCAGATATATTCTTGTGCGGTGAATAGGGCGTGTTGAGTCCAGTTCTCTGAGCAAGGAGTAGGTCTTGTCTATTACATATTGGTTTTATGGAACGGTATCTGAGCTAATTTGAAACCCTTGTTTTATGTATCACCCCACCTCACCTTTCCCCTTAAGCAGCCATAGTGTGTTTTTTGCATGTGTGACTCTGTTCTGTTTTGTAATTCAGTTCAAGTGTAACGGTTTTTACATTCCCTCTATCAGTGATACCTTATGAGAAGTGTCCTTTTCTGTGTGACTTATTTCACTTAGAATCGTCGTACCTAAATCCACTCATCATGCTGCTACTAGCCTTATGACATTGATTTCATGGCTGAGTGATATTCCATTGTACATAAGGACCACAACTTCTTTATCCATTTTTCTCTTTCCTGGGATATTGAAGGTGGAATGAAGTGGAGGTCCTTGTCAACAGAGCAGCCCTAAACTTTGGGGTGCTTGTGTCTTGCTGATTTTTCATTTTCCCAATTTATACCCCCATGAGTGGAAGTGCCCTATTCTCTCTAAGCTGTGTTTTTTAGATGTTTCAGGACACACCGTACACTTCTCCAGAGTGGCTGTTGGCAATTTACATCCCGCCCATCAGTGTAGCAAGGCTCCCTTGCCTCCCTGGCCTCTCCTGCTTTTCTTGTTTTACACTTTTTTAGGAAGGCCATTTTGACCGATGGGAAGTCAGACTTCTTTGTAGTGCTGAATTGCATTTCCGGCTTGCTTGGTTGGCCAAAAAGGGCCTATGGGTTTTTTCCTGAATTCATTCAGAAAAAAACGCATATGCTCTTTTTGGCCAAGTGCATCATTGTCGACGTTTTGCCGCTTTTCATGTGCTTTAGGGGTGATTCGAATCTATCTCCTGAAATCTGTTTCCTGCAATTCTGCCTTGATTTCAAATCCTCTTCGTTGCCTTCCCTCAATATATTTGTGGACGAGAGTTATCATTTATAATTCTGCAGGTTTGTGAATTGCAGTGCCCCTGAGCTCCATTTGTCAACTCGCTTTTTTGGGAGCTTTCCGCAGAACCGCTCGTTTGCTTCTGGACCTACTCTGGTTCCCGGTGGCAAGCTAAGCCTTTGCTTAATTCTTCTTCCTGACTGGAAAGTAGAGTGACATGTGCCTCTCCGAACATCTAGGGCTTGGCTCTCCTTGTTTCTCCTCCTTCCCCTTCTTCCTTTGCACAAATTCCGATTTCTGTGCAACTGGATGTTGAAGGTGCTGACATCCTCTAGTGGGGAGATTTTAAGGAAAAAGGCTGGAGGGGTGAACCCAACAACCAGGAAATTAGGCGTTTTGGTGCCTTTTCCAAAATCTTCCTGATCCAACCGTGTTCCATCTTCTGGGTGTCACAGGCATGTTTTAGCTGTAGGAAAGGTCCCGTGTATGTAAGGAGAACACAAGGGATTTTTCCAAATCAGTGTCTCCCCGAACTCCAATCTGGGGAATTTTTAAGCTACTGGTACATGTGTGTTCATTAAGGGACTTGGGCCGTAGGCAGAGTCCGAACTTTAGATGATTGAAGTCTTCAGGTTCAGAAACGCTCACCATCGGCCTCCTTTAGTTTCCATTTTATCTGTAGTTGATAGATGATGTCGATATAGATATCTATTGTTTTTCAGATTATTTCCCCTCAGGGGTCATTACAAAATATTGAGTATAGTTCCCTGTGCTATACAGTAGTTCCTTGTTGATGATATATTTTATACATAGCAGTGTGTATATGTTAATCTGAAACTGTTAATTTATCCCTCCTCCCACCTTTCCCCTTTGGTAATAAAAAATATAAGATTTTATACTTCTCAGAAATCTAGGAGCTGAAAGAGAGGTATCATTTTCAATGGAAAATCATTCCAAACAAGGTTGAAACTTCAACCAAGATTATTAGATGTACATCCTTGGAAAGAAATCACTGCATTTCTCTACTCTTGACCTGACAAATAAGACAATCCCCTCCACTGAACTTGCTTATAATAAAGTGATGGAAATATCAAATGGAAGTGTTAGAAACATCTTATTTTACACGAGCCTTATACACTGCTCTATGTTAATTACAGTTTGGCTCACACATCTGTTCATTGAAGTTACAATGTTCTCAAATTCTGTTACTGATCCTGCAGAGTGGGCCCCAACAAGGGTCTCCCTGCCCAGTGTCATTGGAGCCAACAGATCGAGACTGACTTTGGTTCAGAAGCAAAGGAAAACTTTATATTTTGATCAGAGAATGGAGAGGTGAGAGTGTGTGCTCCCCTGCGGGTTGTGGGCCGGGCTGCTGTGTAGGGATCCTGTCAGCATCAGCGGGAGGGAGGGGGCGGAGCTCTCGAGGGCCAGGTTGGCTGGAGCTCAGGCTCTATGTCGCAGAGTCTGCACGGGGCCCCACGAGCTGAGGTGTCGGCCCAGCCATTTTGCACGAGGAAATCGGGTCTGAAGTGTCGGGTGTGGGACCTCTTCATGTGGAAACCTAGGAGCAAGTGAAATTAGACAAAGCACAAAGGAAAAAATGGTTAGACTTTATTTTATTGCCCAGATTCTATTTTTATCTCCCAGGAATTTTTAATGGGCTTTGCCAGTGACAAAGCCCTCCTCTGCCTTTTGTCCCATTCCTCATTCTTGGGGCGCTGAGGGTGCAGACACGTCTTCTGTAAATGCTTCATGCTGAGTTGGGTGTCCTCATACCCGGGGGGAGGGGCAGGACTCCTCCCCAGCAGCCTCCAGGTGAGGTTGATTGTCCGCAGGCCTCCTCCCTCACTGCTCGTCTGCCTGAGCACCAGCATTGGAAGTTTTATAGATTCTAATGACCTTTAAGGGTCCAGGAAAGAGATGTGCAGAGACGCTGGGGGGGTGGGCGGTTTTACCCTGCTCCACATTGGTTCGGCCCCCTTAGGCTGACGGTTTCTGCCAGCCTAGATGCTCTGACCAGTAGTCTGTGCTTTCTTCAGTTAGGCCACTGAATTAACGTACAAACAGCACCAGGTGTCAGAGCCCTGCTTGCTCAACTCCCAGACAGTCCAGGGCCGGTGGTGATCCAGGACCATGACGGCCACTCAGTCAACGGCCTTTTGAAGTAGCCAGGAGTACAGCCGGTCTCATTGGCCGCCGTCACTGCGGTGTCTGTAGGCTTTTCTATGGTGGCAGCGTTATTTACGGTTCCCCTGCCAAGTTTATTAGCTCCGCTCTGGGTGCAGTAAGTCCTGTAAGCAATAGTCTGCTCTTTTGGGGCACACTCTTGTTGTTTTCTGAGAGAAGCTCCAGGTCAAGTGATGGTCACACGAGTCGTCATGGGGGCCCATTGCCCCAGGTTGTCTCTCTGGAGGTTGGTGTTGGAGGGCCTCCTCACTCGAGGTCATTGTGCCCACGGAGCAATCCCTGCAACTTCAGGGCATGGTGGGTGGTTAGGATCACCAAGTGGCGTCCTTTTCCCTTAGGAGGGAGCTGGCCTTGTGGGCTGCTGATTTCCAGGTTTCTAGATACCCCCAGTATCCTGGTCGGATGGGGTGGCTGGCCAATGCCTGGAGGGCATTCTTGCATTGTTCCATTTCAAGTGGTCCCAGTTTTTGCACTAATACTCCAAGGGCGATTCGCCTTGGACCAGGAATGTAAAGGTCAAAGGGTTTAGCTAACTTAGGGAGGTCCAGGGCCAGGGTCTGAATTGACTGCTCTTTCCATTCTTGAAAGGCCCCTTCTGGATTCTATTCAAAAGGATCATCATCTTTTCCTTTCAGTGTTTCATATAGAGGCCCAGTCTAACTATTAGACTGTAGTTAGGGATCCAGATGCAGCAAACCCCGGTCTCCCCAGGAACCCCTAAGCTGTCTTCTAGTTTCAGGAAAGGTGAGGCTGCAAATGGCTTCTTCCCTTTCCTGGGGTGGGCTTCTCCGACCTTCTGTGCGAATGAAGCCCAGGAAGGCCACCTTAGTTTGTGATATTTGAGCCTTTTCCTTGGACACCTTCTATCTTTTATTGGCTAGGTAGTTCAGAGGCCTCCTTAGTCGGGCTGGTGATCAGAATGTCATCTGCATATTGAAGGAGGGTTCCCTTCTCCAGAGGTAGATCTTTTAGGTCTTTAGCTAACGTTTCCCCAAAGATGGTGTGGGAATTTTTGAACCCCTGGGGCAGGACGGCCCAGCAGTATTGTTTTTGTTGTAGGTTGAGTCCTGCCACTCACGGCCAAAATTTCTTGTGACTCTGGGACTAATGGAATACAGAAGAAGGCATCATTGAAGTCTAATACAGAATGCCATGTCCTGGTGGATGGTAGAATGACCAGCAGGGTGTAGGAATTAGGAACTACTAGATGTATATCCTCTGTGGCTTCACTGACTGTCCTGGCGTCCTCTACCAGGTCCCCAGCAGCCCACGGGGCTCTTGTGGTCAGGCCCCTCCCAAGATATGGAGCTCACCTGGGCAGGTACGCAGCAGCCCACGGGGCTCTCGTGGGCAGGCCCCTCCCTGGATATGGAGCTCCCGTGGACAGGTACCCCGGCAGGGCTGGGCACACAGGAACCGTGCACATAGCCCTCATTGCAGAGCACCCCCAGCACCCCTGTCACTCAGAGCTGACACAGAGCACCTCAGAGCAGAGCTTGAACTAACAAACAGCAGCTCCAACAGGTCTGTGACCCTAGGCTTCACTCTGTGCGGCCTCCCTCTGCCTGGTCTTCCAGGGGCTTCCACTGCAGCCGGGGCACCAGGCCTCTGTCTCCACCCACCACCCCTCCTCTCCCTGACTCCTGGGTTCCTCTCATTAGCAGAGGGTCTTCTTGAAGTTGTCTCCCACTCATGGACCAGATAAAATGATTCGAAAACAAGCCAGGGCTGCCGCCCCTTATCTATCCTGACTCTCGGGACCCTACACCTGTTCCTTGGATCTGGCTGGTGTAGCAAGGCCCATTTTCTGCAACTCTGAGCCCCTGAGGGGCGAGGATTGGCTGACCTGGGCAGCCTGACCCGGCCGGCCAGCCCTTCCCAGGTGTGCCTGGGTTGAGGTCAATATAAACACCCCTCCAGGCAGCAAAAGCCTCTGCAGCTGTGCCTGACGCCATATTCTCTGCCCCGTCAGCAGTCTCGGGGTTGGGCTGGTGGGAGGGAGTAGGGCCCACGGCTCTATGAGTGGCCCAGTGTGACTGGGGCTCTGCTGGACTTTCTGCAGGAGTTGCCGGGCTGCCACCTGCTAAAGAAGAGGATGTGTCACCCATACTAGCTGCTGGAATTTCTCCCCGGGCAGAGGTGAGGAAGGAAAAAAGCAGTGGGGGCCGGGACAGGAGGGGTACCTCAGGCAGGGAAATGGAAAGCTTCCAGACGAGCGCCCGGGGCCAGGACCATCCTGGCTGGCCTGCAGGCACCAAGTCGGCCTGCGTGCTGTCGCTGGTGTGACTCCAAGCCCCTTCCTCTAGTTTTTAAAGTCTTTGCACACATTCAGGTGTTTTACCTGGGAAGGGTGGGAAAAGTTCAGCAGCAGCTGGCCTGGGGCTCAGCTCACGTTTACTCAGAGACGCCTCCTCACGGTCCCCCAGCTTTGCAATGAGGACGCTCCTCGTGTGGGGGCTGCTGGCTGCATGGGAGATGATTCCCCACCTGTGACCAACTTCAGAATTGTTTACCCCTGGAGCAAGTGCCCTGATAGGGTTTTCCTCTGTATGACCAGTGGGTTCTGTTTTTTTTTTTTTTTTCTTTTTTGGTTCAAGGTAAGTTTTATTCCTCTTTTTGTATTTATGGATATAAGCATGGAAATAATTCATTCATATAAATACGTCTATGGGAAGGACAGAACTTTTTTTTCTGTTTTATTTTTTTAAGTATGATTTATTTTTTAATTTTTGAATTTATTTTATTCATTTTTTTATACAGCAGGCTCTTATTGGTAACCTATTTTATACATATAAGTGTATATATGTCAATCCCAGGCTCGCAATTCATCCCACTACCACCACCCTGCCACTTTCCCCCCTTGGTGTCCATACATTTGTTCTCTACATCTGTGTCTCTATTTCTGCCTTGCAAACCGGTTCATCTTTACCATTTTTCTAGGTTCCACATGTATGCGTTAATATACGATATTTGTTTTTCTCTTTCTGACTTACTTCACTCTGTATGACAGTCTCTAGATCTATCCACGTCTCTACAAATGACCCAATTTCATTCCTTTTTATGGCTGAGTAATATTCCATTTTAT
Source organism: Balaenoptera borealis (assembly GCF_965194805.1). Taxonomy (NCBI): domain Eukaryota; kingdom Metazoa; phylum Chordata; class Mammalia; order Artiodactyla; family Balaenopteridae; genus Balaenoptera; species Balaenoptera borealis. Next base: position 125,080 of record NW_028123991.1, read on the forward strand.
ATATGTAGCACATCTTTTCTGTTCGTCTGTCTATGGGCATTTAGGTTGCTTCCATGACCTGGCTATTGTAAACAGTGCTGCAATGAATATTGTGGTGAATATGTCTTTTTGAATTATGGTTTTCTCTGGGTATATGGCCAGTAGTGGGATTGCTGGGTCATATGGTAATTCTATTTTTAGTTTCTTAAGGAACCTCCATACTGTTCTCCATCGTGACTGTATCAATTTACATTCCCACAAATAGTGTAAGAGGGTTCCCTTTTCTCCACACCCTCTCCAGCATTTGTTGCTTGTAGATTTTCTGATGATGCCCATTCTAACTCGTGTGAGGCGATACCTCATTGTAGTTTTGGTTTATATTTCTCTAATAATTAGTGATGTTGAGCAGCTTTTCATGTGCTTCTTGGTCATCTGTATGTCTTCTTGGGACAAATGTCTATTTACGTCATCTGCCCATTTTTGGATTGGGTTGTTTGTTTTTTTACTGTTGAGCTGCATGAGCTGTTTATATACATTGGAGATTAATCCTTTGTCCATTGATTCGTTTGCAAATATTTTCTCCCATTGTGAGGGTTGTCTTTTCGTCTTGTTTGTAGTTTCCTTTGCTTTGCAAAAGCTTTTAGGTTTCATTTGCTCCCATATGTTTATTTTTTTTTTATTCCATTACTCTAGGAGGTGGATCAAAAAAGATCTTGCTGTGATTTATGTCAAAGAGTATTCTTCCTGTGTTTTCCTCTAAGAGTTTTATAGTGTCCGGTCTTACATTTCGGTCTCTAAACCATTTTGAGTTTATTTTTTGTGTATGGTGTTAGGGAGTGTTCTAATTTCATTCTTTTACATGTAGCTGTCCATTTTTCCCAGCACCACTTATTGAAGAGACTGTCTTTTCTCCTTTGTATACCCTTGCCTCCTTTGTCATAGATTAGTGGGCCATAGGTGTGTAGGTTTATCTCTGGGCTTTTTTTTTTCTTTTACATCTTTATTGGAGTATAATTGCTTTACAATTGTGTGTTAGTTTCTGCTGTATAAAAAAGTGAATCAGCTGTGCGTATACATATAACACCATATCCCCTCCCTCTTGCACCTCCCTCTCACTCCCTTATCCCACCCTTTTAGGTGGTCACAAAGCACAGAGCTGATCTCCCTGTGCTATGTGGCTGCTTCCCAGTAGCTATCAATTTTACATTTGGTAGTGTATATATGTCCATACCACTCTCTCACTTTGTCCCAGCTTACCCTTCCCTCTCCCCATGTCCTCAAGTCCTTTCTCTACGTCTGTGTCCTTAATCCTTTCCTGCCCCTAGGTTCTTCATAAATTTTTTTTTTTAAGATTCCATATATATGTGTTAGCATACGGTATTTGTTTTTCTCTTTCTGACTTACTTCACTCTGTAGGACAGACTCTAGATCCATCCACCTCACTAAAAATAACTCAATTTCGTTTCTTTTTATGGCTGAATAATGTTCCATTGTATATATGTGCCACATCTTCTTTATCCATTTATCTGTTGATGGACACTTAGGTTGCTTCCATGTCCTGGCTATTGTAAATAGAGCTACAGTGAACATTGTGGTACATGACTCTTTTTGAATTATGGTTTTCTCAGGGTAAATGTCCAGGAGTGGGTTTGCTGGGTTGTATGGTAGTTCTATTTTTAGTGTTTAAGGAACCCCCATACCTTTCTCCCTAGTGGCTATATCAATTTACATTCCCACCAACAGTGCAAGAGGGTTCCCTTTGCTCCAATAAATGCCTCTCCAGCATTTATTGTTGGTAGATTTTTTGATGATGGCCATTCTGACTGGTGTGAGGTGATACCTCACTGTAGTTTTGATTTGCATTTCTCTAATGATTAGTGATGTTCAGCATCCTTTCATGTGTTTGTTGGCAACCTGTATATCTTCTTTGGAGAAATGTCTATTTAGGTCTTCTGCCCATTTTTGGATTGGGTTGTTTGGTTTTGTGATATTGAGCTACATGAGCTGCTTTTTGGAGATTAATCCTTTGCCATTTGCTTCATTTGAAAATATTTTCTCCCATTCTGATGGTTGTCTTTTCATCTTGCTTATGTTTTCCTTTGCTGTGCAAAAGAATTTATGTTTCATTCGGTCCCATTTTTTTATTTTTGTTTTTATTTCCATTTCTCTAGGAGGTGGGTCAAAAAGGATCTTGCTGTGATTTATGTCATAGACTGTTCTGCTTATGTTTTCCTCTAAGAGTTTTATAGTGGCTGGTCTTATATTTAGGTCTCTAATCCATTTTGAGTTTATTTTTGTGTATGGTGTTAGGGAGTGTACTAATTTCATTCTTTTACATGTAACTGTCCAGTTTTCCCAGCACCACTTGCTGAAGACACTGTCTTTTCTCCATTGTATACCCTTGCCTCCTTTGTCATAGATTAGTGAACCATAGGTACGTGGGTTTATCTCTGTGCTTTCTATCCTGTTCTATTGACCTATATTTCTGTTTTTGTGTCAGTACCATATTATCTTGATTACTGTAGCTTTGCAATATAGTCTGAAGTCTGGAAGTCTGATTCCTCCAGCTCTTTTTTTTCCCCCCTCAAGACTGCTTTGGCTATCCAGGGTCTTTTGTGTCTCCCTACAAATTTTAAGATTTTTTTTTCTTGTTTTGTAGAAAATGCCAAATGTATTTTGATCGGGATTGCATTGAATCTGTAGATTGCTTTGGGTAGTATAGTCATTTTCACAATATTGATTCTTCTAATCCGAGAACATGGTATATGTCTCCATCTGTTTATATCATCTTTGATTTCTTTCATCAGTGTCTTATAGTTTTCTGAGTACAGGTCTTTTACTTCCTTAGGTAGGTTTATTCCTAGGTATTTTATTCTTTTTGTAGCAGTGGTAATGGGATTGTTTCCTTAATTTCTCTTTCTGATCTTTCATTGTTAGTGTATAGGAATGCAAGCAATTTCTGTGCATTAATTTTGTATCCTGCAACTTTACCAAATTCATTGATTAGCTCCAGTGGTTTTCTGGTGGCATCTTCAGGATTCTCTTTCTATGATATCATGTCATCTGCAAACAGTGACAATTTTACTTCTTCTTTTCCTTTTTGTATTCCTTTTATTTCTTTTTCTTCTCTGATTGCCATGGCTAGGACTTCCAAAACTATGTTGAATAGCAGTGGTGAGAGTGGACATCCTCGTCTTGTTCCTGATCTTAGAGGAAACGCTTTCAGTTTTTCACCATTGAGAATGCTGTTTGCTGTGGGTTTGTCATATATGGCCTTTATTATGTTGAGGTAGTTTCCCTCTATGCCCACACTCTGCAGAGTTTTTATCGTAAATGAGTGTTGAATTTTCTCAAAATCTTTTCCTTCCTCTATTGAGATGATCATATGCTTTTATTCTACAATTTGTTAATATGGTGTATCACATTGATTTGTGTATATTGAAGAATCCTTGCATCCCTGGGATAAACCCCACTTGATCATGGTGTATGATCCTTTTAATGTGTTGTTCGATTCTGTTTGCTAGTATTTTGTTGAGGATTTTTACATCTATATTCATCAGTGATATTGGTCTATAATTTTCTTTCCTTGTAGTATCTCTGTCTGATTTTGGTATCAGGGTGATGGTGGTCTCATAGAATGAGTTTGGGAGTGTTCCTTCCCCTGCAATTGTTTTGAAGAATTTGAGAAGGTTGGGTGTTAGGTCTTCTCTAAATGTTTGATAGAATTCACCTGTGATGCCATCTGGTTCTGGACTTTTGTTTGTTGGAAGATTTTTAATCACAGTTTCAATTTCATTGCTTGTGATAGGTTTGTTCATATTTTCTATTTCTTCCTGGTTCAGTCTTAGAAGGTTATCCCTTTCTAAGAATTTGTCCATTTCTTCCAGATTGTCCATTTTATTGGCCTAGAGTTGCTTGTAGTAGTCTCTTAGGATGCTTTGTATTCCTGTGGTGTCTGTTGTAACTTCTGCTTTTTCACTTCTAATTTTGTTGATTTGCGTCCTCTCCCTCTTTTTCTGGAGTCTGGCTAAAGGTTGATCATTTTTGCTTATCTTCTCAAAGAACCAGCTTTTAGTTTTATTGATCTTTGCTTTCGTTTTCTTTGTTTCTATTTCATTTATTTCTGCTCTGATCTTTATGATTTCTTTCCTTCTACTAACTTTGGGTTTTGTTCTTCTTTCTCTAGTTCCTCTAGGTGTAAGGTTAGATTGTTTATTTGAGATTTTTCTTGTTTCTTGAGGTAGGCTTGTATTGCTATAAACTTCCCTCTTAGAACTCCTTTTGCTGCATCCCATAGGTTTTGGATCATCGTGTTTTTGTTGTCATTTGTCTCTAGGTAGTTTTTGATTTCCTCTTTGGTTTCTTCAGTGATCTCTTGGTTATTTAGTAACGTATTGTTTAGCCTCCATGTGTTTGTGTTTTTTACGGTTTTTTCCGTGTAATTGATTTCTAATCTCATAGCATTGTGGTCGGAACAGCTGCTTGATATGATTTCAGTTTTTTTAAATTTACTGAGGCTTTATCTGTGACCCAAGATGTGATCTATCCTGGAGAATGTTCCGTGTGCAGTTGAGAAGAACGTGTAATCTGCTGTTTTTGGATGGAATGTCCTATAAATATCAATTAACTCTATCTGGTCTATTGTGTCATTTAAAGCTTGTGTTTCCTTATTAATTGTCTGTCTGGCTGATCTCCACTGGTGTAAGTGAGCTGTAAAAGTCCCCCGCTATTATTGTGTTACTGTCGATTTCCTCTTTTATAGCTGTTAGCAGTTGCCTTATACATTGAGCTGCTCCTATTTTGGGTACATATATATTTATAGTTGTTATATCTTCTTCTTGGATTGATCCCCTGACCATTATGTAGTGCCTTTCCTCGTCTCTTGTAACATTCTTTATTTTAAAGTCTATTTTATCTGATATGAGTATTGCTACTCCAGCTTTCTTTTGATTTTCATTTGCATAGAATATATTTTTCCATCGCCTCACTTTGAGTCTGTATGTGTCCCTAGGTCTGAAATGGATCTCTTGTAGACAGCATATATATGGGTCTTGTTTTTGTATCCATTCAGCGAGCCTGTGTCTTTTGGTTGGAACATGTAGTGCATTCACGTTTAAGGTAATTATCGATATGTATGTTCCTACTACTATTTTCTTAATTGTTATGGGTTTGTCTTGGTGGGTCCTTTTCTTCTCTTGTGTTTCCCACTTAGAGAAGTTCCTTTAGCATTTGGTGTAGAGCTGGTTTCATGGTGCTGAATTCTCTTAGCTTTTGCTTGTCTGTAAGGCTTTTGATTTCTCCATCAAATCTGAATGAGCTCTTTGCAGGGTGGAGTACTCTTGGTTGTAGGTTCTTCCCTTTCATCACTTTAAATTTATCATGCCACTTCCTTCTGGCTTGTAGATTTTCTGCTGAGAAATCAGTTGTTATCCTTATGGGAGTTCCCTTGTATGTTATTTGTCATTTTTCCCTTGCTGCTTTCAATCATTTTTCTTTGTCGTTAATTTTTGTCAATTTGATTACTATGTGTCTTGTCATTTTTCTCCTTTGGTTTATCCTGCCTGGGACACTCTGTGCTTCTGGACTTGGGTGGCTATTTCTTTTCCCATGCTAGGGAAGTTTTTGACCATAATCTCTTCAAATATATTCTCGGGTCCTTTCTCTCTCTCTTCTCCTTCTGGGACCCCTATAATGCGAATGTTGTTGCGTTTAAAGTTGTCCCAGAGGACTCTTGGGGTATCTTCGTTTATTTTCATTCTTTTTCTTTATTCTGTTCCATGGCAGTGATTTCCACCTTTCTGTCTTCCAGGTCACTTATCCGTTCTTCTGCCACAGTTATTCTGCTACTGATTCCTTCTAGTGTATTTTTCATTTCAGTTATTCCATTGTTCACCTCTGTTTGTTTGTTCTTTAATTCTTCTAGGTGTTTGTTCCTTAATTCTTCTAGGTCTTTGTTAAACATTTCTTGCATCTTCTCGATCTTTGCCTCCTTTCTTTTTCCAAGGTCTTGGCTCAACTTCACTATCATTATTCTGAATTCTTTTTCTGGAAGGTTCCCTATCTCCACCTCATTTCATTTTTTTTCTGGGGTTTTATCTTGTTCCTTGATCTGGTATAAAGTCCTCTGCCTTTTCATTTTGTCTATCTTTCTGTGAATGTGGTTTTCCTTCCACAGGCTGCAGAATTGTAGTTCTTCTTGCTTCTGCTGTCTGCTCTCCGGTGGATGAGTCTATCTTAGAGGCTTGTGCAAGCTTCCTGATGGGAGGGACTGGTGGTGGGTAGAGCTGGGTGTTGCTTTGGTGGGCAGAGCTTTAATCCGCTTGTCTACGGATTAAATAAAACTTTAATAAAAAGTTTAATCCGCTTGTCTGCTGATGCATGGGGCTGGGTTCCCTCCCTGTTGGTTGTTTGGCCTGAGGCGACCCAGCCCTGGAGCCTACCTTGCTCTTGGTGGGGCTAATGGCGGACTCTGGGAGGGCTCACACCAAGGAGTATTTCCCAGAACTTCTGCTGCCAGTGTCGTTGTCCTCACGGTGAGCCACAGCCACAGCCACCACCTGCCTCTGCAGGAGACCCTCTAAAAGTAGCAGGTAGTTCTGGTCATTCTCCTACAGGGTCACTGCTCCTTCCCCTGGGTCCTGATGTGCACACTACTTTGTGTGTGCCCTCCAAGAGTGGAGTATCTGAGTGGAGTTGAGACTCTGAGACTCTGTGTGGAGTTGCACAGACTCTGGGTCCTGTGAAGCTTCGATGTTTTGTGATTCTAGAAATCCTATAGGAGACGGTCCACAGCAGGTGACGCTAATGTTGTCAGTAGAGGTGTTGAAGCCAAAGATCTGCAGTTCCAACTAGAGGTGCCGATGTACATACAGGACAAAATCATCTCGTGTGAATGTAGTTCAGGCATGTTTAAGATGAATGCAGTCATGTTAATGCCTACCATATTCTATCTTGAGCCTCTCCTCAGGGACCCCCTCCTCAGTTCCTGAGGCTCCTGTAAGTCATGTACAGGGGACTGGAGAGTGGGCTCTGTCCAGTCTGAGCCCTGAGTTACCCTGTGTGTATCTTAGGATACTTTGTATTTCTGTGGTGTCTGTTGTAACATCATCTCTTTCATTTCAGATTTATTTGGGCCCTCTCTTTTTAAAAAAAACATACTACTGTTGTCTTTTATTCTCTACAGAAGTTTAATAAGTGTTTGATCTACTATCCTTACCCTATGTATACTTTTTGCAGTGAGATTTTTACTTTTCTTTGTTTCCTTGTTACTATCAATAATTAGTGAGACTTCTTTTAAGCTACCTTCAACATTGCTTATAAAGCTGCTTTATTAGTGATGACAGAGCCTTAATGGAAGTCATGTTCTGGTTGTAAATTAGAATGCAATGTGCCAGCAAATAGCCCCTTAAGTTTATGTCTCATTACTTCTTGTTCTTTTTTTAATTTAATTTTTATTTTTTGTCAGAGCAAATTTAATTAAAATGTTTTGTTTCTTCTAGGTGTGAAAGATGTGGTTCTTTTAAACATATACATATATCTATTCTTCTTTGGATCATTTTCCCATGTAGGTTATGACACGATGTTGAGTAGTCTTGTCTTGGTATTACGTAGGTCTTTGGTGATTACATATTTCACATGTGTTTCTATATCTATCTTAACCCCAATATCCTAATGTATCCAATCCTCACACCTTTCCATTTGGTGAACCATAAGTTTGTTTAATGAATCTGTGATTGCATTTCTCTGTGGAAATATTTTCATTGGTATCAATTTTTAGCTAAGACCTATAAGTGATATTATAGGATATGTGTCTTTTGCTTTCTGACTTAGTACAATTTGCCTGATTACCTCAAGAATCATACATGGTGCTGCAAATGGCATTGTTTCATTTTTTTCCCTGGCTAATATTCCATCTGTACGTGTACCAGTTCTTCTTTGGCCACGCACCTCTTGATGGACTTTCTGGTTGCCTCCATGTCTTGGCTATTGTAATACTGCTGCAATGCACATTTGCTTGCCTGTGTCTTTCCAGTTATATCTTCTTATGTTATAGGCCAAGCAGTGGGCTTGCTGTATCATATGGTAGCTCAGTGTGTATGTTTTAAAGGCACCACCGTTCAGTTCTCATTAGTGGCTCTTTCCAGGTTACGTCCCACTTAAAATTGAGGGTATGCATTTCTCCAAAACACCTTCAATATTTATTGTTTGTAGTTTTCTTGCTGATGGTTATTCTAATGGGTGCGAGCTGATGCCTATCTGTGGTTGAATTTGCATGTGTCCCATAATCTGTTGAAATTGAGCTTTAAAGCATGCCCTTTTTATTTATCAAACTGTGATTACAGCTCAGTTCTTCAAAGTGTTTTCTTAAAGTAAGTGTCACATTTTGAAAATTTTTGGCCATTACCTCCCTCAAGACATTTTGAGGGCACGTTTCATTTACAACCCTGAAGTACTTGTTCATATGAAGTGACCATTAGCACAGGTTTTAAAGCTGCTTTTGCAGGTAACGGCCAGAGGGTGGCAGCCTTTCTACGTTCCTAATCTGGTAAATAGGGAAAGAGACCTTCAGCCCCAAGAGTGTCCAGCTTTATTTCTCATCCAGCTGTGGGTCTAGATATGGTCACACCAGGTTGCATCACAGCCCCGGAACGAATTACGTAAAAATTTTCCCTCTATCACTGTCTTTGTTTTTTGGAATTTTTAAGTAATTTATTTTTATAATGGGGTTTACCTGATTTTCACTGCTGTGTTTATGCCCCTTTACACCCACTTGATTCACTTACAGAGGGACATCAATACATAGGTTTTAAGAATATTACTAGTCAGATATATTCTTGTGCGGCGAATAGGGCGTGTTGAGTCCAGTTCTCTGAGCAAGGAGTAGGTCTTGTCTATTACATATTGGGTTTATGGAACGGTATCTGAGCTAATTTGAAACCCTTGTTTGATGTATCACCCCACCTCACCTTTCCCGTTAAGCAGCCATACTGTGTTTTCTGCATGTGTGACTCTGTTCTGTTTTGTAATTCAGTTCAAGTGTAACGGGTTTTACATTCCCTCTATAAGTGATACCTTATGAGAAATGTCCTTTTCTGTGTGACTTATTTCACTTAGAATCGTCGTACCTAAATCCACTCATCATGCTGCTACTAGCCTTATGACATTGATTTCATGGCTGAGTGATATTCCATTGTACATAAGGACCACAACTTCTTTATCCATTTTTCTCTTTCCTGGGATATTGAAGGTGGAATGAAGTGGAGGTCCTTGTCAACAGAGCAGCCCTCAACTTTGGGGTGCTTGTGTCTTGCTGATTTTTCATTTTCCCAATTTATACCCCCATGAGTGGAAGTGCCCTATGCTCTCTAAGCTGTGTTTTTTAGATGTTTCAGGACACACCGTACACTTCTCCAGAGTGGCTGTTGGCAATTTACAACCCGCCCATCAGTGTGGCAAGGCTCCCATTTCTCCATGGGCTGTCCTGCATTTCTGGTTTTGAGACATTTTTCAGCATGGCCCTTTTGACCGATGGGTAGCGAGTCTTCTTTGTAGCGCTGATTTGCCTTTCCAGGTTGCTTGGTTGGCCAAAAAGGGCGTATGCGTTTTTTCCTGAATATATTCAGGAAAAAACGCATACGCCCTTTTTGGCCAAGGGCATCATTGTCAACGTTTTGCCGCTTTTCATGTGCTTTAAAGGCGATTCGAATCTACCTCCTGAAATCTGTTTCCTGCAATTCTGCCTTGATTTCAAATCGTCTTCTTTGCCTTCCCTCAATATATTTGTGGACGAGAGTTATCATTTATAACTCTGCAGGTTTGTGAATTGCAGTGCCCTGAAGCTCCATTTTACAACTCGCTTTTTTGGGAGCAGGCCGCAAAAGAGCAGGATGGCTTCAGGCCCTCTTCTGGTTCCGGGGGGCAGGCTGAACCTGTAGTTAATTCTTCTTCCTGATGGGAAAATAGAGTGACCTGTGCCTGTCCCAACACCAAGAGCTAGTCTCTCATTGGTTCCACGTCTTCCCGTTCATCCTCAGGACAAATTGCAACCTGTACGGAACAGGAGGTTAAAGGTGCTGATGCTCCAAGTAGGGAGATTGCTAGTAAAGCGGCTGGAATGGCGAACCCGGGCACAAGGAGATGAGAAATGACGTGCGTTTTAGAAACCTTTCCCCATCACACGGTGTACCATCTTCTGGGTTTCTCATGCATGTTTTCGATGTAGCAAGATGCCCTTGAACCTGGAGATTTGGGACCCATGCGATGGGTACCACGCAGTATTACTTTAAAGGGTCTGCGTTTGCTCACCCAACCTCACCAAACCTCTCAGCCCCAAGAGTGTCCACCCTTATGTCTCATCCAGCTGTGGGTCTAGATATGGTCAATCCAGGTTGCATCACAGCCCCTGAACGAATTGTATAGGAATTTCTCTCTCTTTCACTGTCTTTGTTTCATGGGTTTTTCAAAGTAATTTATTTTTATAATGGGGTTTAGCTGCTTTTCACTGCTGTGTTTATGCCGCCTTACACCCACTTGACACACTAACAGAGAGATATCAATACATAGGTTTTAAGATTATTACTAGTCAGATATATTCTTGTGCGGTGAATAGGGCGTGTTGAGTCCAGTTCTCTGAGCAAGGAGTAGGTCTTGTCTATTACATATTGGGTTTATGGAACGGTATCTGAGCTAATTTGAAACCCTTGTTTTATGTATCACCCAACCTCACCTTTCCTGTTAAGCAGCCATAGTGTGTTTTCTGCATGTGTGACTCTGTTCTGTTTTGCAATTCAGTTCAAGTGTAATGGTTTTTACATTCCCTCTATAAGTGATACCTTATGAGAAATGTCCTTTTCTGTGTGACTCATTTCACTTAGAATCGTCGTACCTAAATCCACTCATCATGCTGCTACTAGCCTTATGACAGTGATTTCATGGCTGAGTGATATTCCATTGTACATAAGGACCACAACTTCTTTATCCATTTTTCTCTTTCCTGGGATATTGAAGGTGGAATGAAGTGGAGGTCCTTGTCAACAGAGCAGCCCTAAACTTTGAGGTGCTTGTGTCTTGCTGATTTTTCATTTTCCCAGTGTATACCCCCATGAGTGGAAGTGCCCTATGCTCTCTAAGCTGTGTTTTTTAGATGTTTCAGGACACACCGTACACTTCTCCAGAGTGGCTGTTGGGAATGTACATCCGCCCATCAGTGTAGCAAGGCTCCCATTTCTCCATGGCCTGTCCTGCATTTCTGGTTTTGACACGTTTTTCAGCATGGCCCTTTTGACCGATGGGTAGCGAGTCTTCTTTGTAGCGCTGATTTGCCTTTCCAGGTTGCTTGGTTGGCCAAAAAGGGCGTATGCGTTTTTTCCTGAATATATTCAGGAAAAAACGCATACGCCCTTTTTGGCCAAGGGCATCATTGTCAACGTTTTGCCGCTTTTCATGTGCTTTAAAGGCGATTCGAATCTACCTCCTGAAATCTGTTTCCTGCAATTCTGCCTTGATTTCAAATCCTCTTCTTTGCCTTCCCTCAATATATTTGTGGACGAGACTTATCATTTATTACTCTGCAGGTTTGTGAATTGCAGTGCCCTGAAGCTCCTATTTTACAACTCGCTTTTTAGGGAGCTGGCCGCAAAAGCGCAGGATGGCTTCAGGCCCTGTTCTGGTTCCGGGGGGCAGGCTGAGCCTGTGGTTAATTCTTCTTCCTGATGGGAAAATAGAGTGACCTGTGCCTGTCCCTACACCAAAAGCTAGTCTCTCATTGGTTCCAAGTCTTCCCGTTCATCCTCAGGACAAATTGCAAACTGTACGGAACAGGAAGTTAAAGGTGCTGATGCTCCAAGTAGGGAGATTGCTAGTAAAGTGGCTGGAATGGCGAACACGAGCACAAGGAGATGAGAAATGAGGTGCGTTTTAGAAACCTTTCCCCATCACACGGTGTACCATCTTCTGGGTTTCTTATGCATGTTTTCGATGTAGGAAGATGCCCTTGAACCTGGAGATTTGGGACCCATGCGATGGGTACCACGCAGTATTACTTTAAAGGGTCTGCGTTTGCTCACCCAACCTCACCAAACCTCTCAGCCCCAAGAGTGTCCACCCTTATGTCTCATCCAGCTGTGGGTCTAGATATGGTCAATCCAGGTTGCATCACAGCCCCTGAACGCATTGTGTAAGAATTTCGCTCTCTTTCACTGTCTTTGTTTCATGGGTTTTTCAAAGTAATTTATTTTTATAATGGGGTTTAGCTGCTTTTCACTGCTGTGTTTATGCCGCTTTACACCCACTTGACACACTAACAGAGAGATATCAATACATAGGTTTTAAGATTATTACTAGTCAGATATATTCTTGTGCGGTGAATAGGGCGTGTTGAGTCCAGTTCTCTGAGCAAGGAGTAGGTCTTGTCTATTACATATTGGTTTTATGGAACGGTATCTGAGCTAATTTGAAACCCTTGTTTTATGTATCACCCCACCTCACCTTTCCCGTTAAGCAGCCATAGTGTGTTTTCTGCATGTGTGACTCTGTTCTGTTTTGTAATTCAGTTCAAGTGTAACGGTTTTTACATTCCCTCTATAAGTGATACATTATGAGAAGTGTCCTTTTCTGTGTGACTTATTTCACTTAGAATCGTCGTACCTAAATCCACTCATCATGCTGCTACTAGCCTTATGACATTGATTTCATGGCTGAGTGATATTCCATTGTATATAAGGACCACAACTTCTTTATCCATTTTTCTCTTTCCTGGGATATTGAAGGTGGAATGAAGTGGAGGTCCTTGTCAACAGGGCAGCCCTAAACTTTGGGGTGCTTGTGTCTTGCTGATTTTTAATTTTCCCAATGTATACCCCCATGAGTGGAAGTGCCCTATGCTCTCTAAGCTTTGCTTTTTAGACGTTTCAGGACTCACCGTACACTTCTCCAGAGTGGCTGTTGGCAATTTATATCCCGCCCATCAGTGTAGCACGGCTCCCATTTCTCCATGGCCTTTCCTGCATTTCTGGTTTTGACACTTTTTTCAGCATGGCCATTTTGACCAATGGGTAGCGAGAGTTCTTTTTAGCGCTGATTTGTCTTTCCAGGTTGCTTGGTTGGCCAAAAAGGGCGTATGCGTTTTTTCCTGAATATATTCAGGAAAAAATGCATACGCCCTTTTTGGCCAAGGGCATCATTGTCAACGTTTTGCCGCTTTTCATGTGCTTTAAAGGCGATTCGAATCTACCTCCTGAAATCTGTTTCCTGCAATTCTGCCTTGATTTCAAATCGTCTTCTTTGCCTTCCCTCAATATATTTGTGGACGAGAGTTATCATTTATAACTCTGCAGGTTTGTGAATTGCAGTGCCCTGAAGCTCCATTTTACAACTCGCCTTTTTGGGAGATGGCCGCAAAAGCGCAGGATGGCTTCAGGCCCTGTTCTGGTTCCGGGGGGCAGGCTGAGCCTGTGGTTAATTCTTCTTCCTGATGGGAAAATAGAGTGACCTGTGCCTGTCCCTACACCAAGAGCTAGTCTCTCATTGGTTCCAAGTCTTCCCGTTCATCCTCAGGACAAATTGCAACCTGTACGGAACAGGAGGTTAAAGGTGCTGATGCTCCAAGTAGGGAGATTGCTAGTAAAGTGGCTGGAATGGCGAACCCGAGCACAAGGAGAAGAGAAATGAGGTGCGTTTTAGAAACCTTTCCCCATCACACGGTGTACCATCTTCTGGGTTTCTCATGCATGTTTTCGATGTAGCAAGATGCCCTTGAACCTGGAGATTTGGGACCCATGCGATGGGTACCACGCAGTATTACTTTAAAGGGTCTGCGTTTGCTCACCCAACCTCACCAAACCTCTTAGCCCCAAGAGTGTCCACCCTTATGTCTCATCCAGCTGTGGGTCTAGATATGGTCAATCCAGGTTGCATCACAGCCCCTGAACGCATTGTGTAAGAATTTCGCTCTCTTTCACTGTCTTTGTTTCATGGGTTTTTCAAAGTAATTTATTTTTATAATGGGGTTTAGCTGCTTTTCACTGCTGTGTTTATGCCGCTTTACACCCACTTGACACACTAACAGAGAGATATCAATACCTAGGTTTTAAGATTATTACTAGTCAGATATATTCTTGTGCAGTGAATAGGGCGTGTTGAGTCCAGTTCTCTGAGCAAGGAGTAGGTCTTGTCTATTACATATTGGGTTTATGGAACGGTATCTGAGCTAATTTGAAACCCTTGTTTTATGTATCACCCCACCTCACCTTTCCCGTTAAGCAGCCATAGAGTGTTTTCTGCATGTGTGACTCCGTTCTGTTTTGTAATTCAGTTCAAGTGTAACGGTTTTTACAGTCCCTCTATCAGTGATACCTTATGAGAAGTGTCCTTTTCTGTGTGACTTATTTCACTTAGAATCGTCGTACCTAAATCCACTCATCATGCTGCTACTAGCCTTATAACATTGATTTCATGGCTGAGTGATATTCCATTGTACATAAGGACCACAACTCCTTTATCCATTTTTCTCTTTCCTGGGATATTTAAGGTGGAATGAAGTGGAGGTCCTGGTCAACAGAGCAGCCCTAAACTTTGGGGTGCTTGTGTCTTGCTGATTTTTCATTTTCCCAATTTATACCCCCATGAGTGGAAGTGCCCTATGCTCTCTAAGCTGTGTTTTTTAGATGTTTCAGGACACACCGTACTCTTCTCCAGAGTGGCTGTTGGCAATTTACATCCCGCCCATCAGTGTAGCAAGGCTCCCATTTCTCCATGGCCTGTCCTGCATTTCTGGTTTTGACACTTTTTTCAGCATGGCCCTTTTAACCGATGGGAAGCGAGACTTCTTTGTAGCGCTGATTTGCCTTTCCAGGTTGCTTGGTTGGCCAAAAAGGGCGTATGCGTTTTTTCCTGAATATATTCAGGATAAAACGCATACGCCCTTTTTGGCCAAGGGCATCATTGTCAACGTTTTGCCGCTTTTCATGTGCTTTAAAGGCGATTCGAATCTACCTCCTGAAATCTGTTTCCTGCAATTCTGCCTTGATTTCAAATCCTCTTCTTTGCCTTCCCTCAATATATTTGTGGACGAGAGTTATCATTTATAACTCTGCAGCTTTGTGAATTGCAGTGCCCTGAACCTCCATTTTACAACTCGCCTTTTTGGGAGATGGCCGCAAAAGCGCAAGATGGCTTCAGGCCCTGTTCTGGTTCCGGGGGGCAGGCTGAGCCTGTTGTTAATTCTTCTTCCTGATGGGAAAATAGAGTGACCTGTGCCTGTCCCTACACCAAGAGCTAGTCTCTCTTTGGTTCCACGTCTTCCCGTTCATCCTCAGGACAAATTGCAACCTGTACGGAACAGGAGGTTAAAGGTGCTGATGCTCCAAGTAGGGAGATTGCTAGTAAAGTGGCTGGAATGGCGAACCCGAGCACAAGGAGATGAGAAATGACGTGCGTTTTAGAAACCTTTCCCCAGCACACGGTGTACCATCTTCTGGGTTTCTCATGCATGTTTTCGATGTAGCAAGATGCCCTTGAACCTGGAGATTTGGGACCCATGCGATGGGTACCACGCAGTATTACTTTAAAGGGTCTGCGTTTGCTCACCCAACCTCACCAAACCTCTCAGCCCCAAGAGTGTCCACCCTTATGTCTCATCCAGCTGTGGGTCTAGATATGGTCAATCCAGGTTGCATCACAGCCCCTGAACGCATTGTGCAAGAATTTCGCTCTCTTTCACTGTCTTTGTTTCATGGGTTTTTCAAAGTAATTTATTTTTATAATGGGGTTTAGCTGCTTTTCACTGCTGTGTTTATGCCGCTTTACACCCACTTGACACACTAACAGAGAGATATCAATACCTAGGTTTTAAGATTATTACTAGACAGATATATTCTTGTGCGGTGAATAGGGCATGTTGAGTCCAGTTCTCTGAGCAAGGAGTAGGTCTTATCTATTACATATTGGTTTTATGGAACGGTATCTGAGCTAATTTGAAACCCTTGTTTTATGTATCACCCCACCTCACCTTTCCCGTTAAGCAGCCATAGTGTGTTTTCTGCATGTGTGACTCTGTTCTGTTTTGTAATTCAGTTCAAGTGTAACGGTTTTTACATTCCCTCTATAAGTGATACATTATGAGAAGTGTCCTTTTCTGTGTGACTTATTTCACTTAGAATCGTCGTACCTAAATCCACTCATCATGCTGCTACTAGCCTTATGACATTGATTTCATGGCTGAGTGATATTCCATTGTACATAAGGACCAAAACTTCTTTATCCATTTTTCTCTTTCCTGGGATATTGAAGGTGGAATGAAGTGGAGGTCCTTGTCAAGAGAGCAGCCCTAAACTTTGGGGTTCTTCTCTCTTGCTGATTTTTAATTTTCCCAATGTATACCCCCATGAGTGGAAGTGCCCTATGCTCTGTAGCTTTGCTTTTTAGACGTTTCAGGACTCACCGTACACTTCTCCAGAGTGGCTGTTGGCAATTTACATCCCGCCCATCAGTGTAGCAAGGCTCCCATTTCTCCATGGCCTTTCCTGCATTTCTGGTTTTGACACTTTTTTCAGCATGGCCATTTTGACCAATGGGTAGCGAGACTTCTTTGTAGCGCTGATTTGCCTTTCCAGGTTGCTTGGTTGGCCAAAAAGGGCGTATGCGTTTTTTCCTGAATATATTCAGGAAAAAACGCATACGCCCTTTTTGGCCAAGGGCATCATTGTCAACGTTTTGCCGCTTTTCATGTGCTTTAAAGGCGATTCGAATCTACCTCCTGAAATCTGTTTCCTGCAATTCTGCCTTGATTTCAAATCCTCTTCTTTGCCTTCCCTCAATATATTTGTGGACGAGAGTTATCATTTATAACTCTGCAGGTTTGTGAATTGCAGTGCCCTGAACCTCCATTTTACAACTCGCCTTTTTGGGAGATGGCCGCAAAAGCGCAGGATGGCTTCAGGCCCTGTTCTGGTTCCGGGGGGCAGGATGAGCCTGAGGTTAATTCTTCTTCCTGATGGGAAAATAGAGTGACCTCTGCATGTCCCAACACCAAGAGCTAGTCTCTCATTGGTTCCATGTCTTCTCGTTCATCCTCAGGACAAATTGCAACCTGTACGGAACAGGAGGTTAAAGATGCTGATGCTCCAAGTAGGGAGATTGCTAGTAAAGCGGCTGTTATGGCGAACCCGGGCACAAGGAGATGAGAAATGAGGTACGTTTTAGAAACCTTTCCCCATCACACGGTGTACCATCTTCTGGGTTTCTCATGCATGTTTTCGATGTAGCAAGATGCCCTTGAACCTGGAGATTTGGGACCCATGCGATGGGTACCACGCAGTATTACTTTAAAGGGTCTGCGTTTGCTCACCCAACCTCACCAAACCTCTCAGCCCCAAGAGTGTCCACCCTTATGTCTCATCCAGCTGTGGGTCTAGATATGGTCAATCCAGGTTGAATCACAGCCCCTGAACGCATTGTGTAAGAATTTCTCTCTCTTTCACTGTCTTTGTTTCATGGGTTTTTCAAAGTAATTTATTTTTATAATGGGGTTTAGCTGCTTTTCACTGCTGTGTTTATGCCGCTTTACACCCATTTGACACACTAACAGAGAGATATCAATACATAGGTTTTAAGATTATTACTAGTCAGATATATTCTTGTGCGGTGAATAGGGCGTGTTGAGTCCAGTTCTCTGAGCAAGGAGTAGGTCTTGTCTATTACATATTGGTTTTATGGAACGGTATCTGAGCTAATTTGAAACCCTTGTTTTATGTATCACCCCACCTCACCTTTCCCGTTAAGCAGCCATAGTGTGTTTTCTGCATGTGTGACTCCGTTCTGTTTTGTAATTCAGTTCAAGTGTAACGGTTTTTACATTCCCTCTATCAGTGATACCTTATGAGAAGTGTCCTTTTCTGTGTGACTTATTTCACTTAGAATCGTCGTACCTAAATCCACTCATCATGCTGCTACTAGCCTTATGACATTGATTTCATGGCTGAGTGATATTCCATTGTACATAAGGACCACAACACCTTTATCCATTTTTCTCTTTCCTGGGATATTTAAGGTGGAATGAAGTGGAGGTCCTGGTCAACAGAACAGCCCTAAACTTTGGGGTGCTTGTGTCTTGCTGATTTTTCATTTTCCCAATTTATACCCCCATGAGTGGAAGTGCCCTATGCTCTCTAAGCTGTGTTTTTTAGATGTTTCAGGACACACCGTACTCTTCTCCAGAGTGGCTGTTGGCAATTTACATCCCGCCCATCAGTGTAGCAAGGCTCCCATTTCTCCATGGCCTGTCCTGCATTTCTGGTTTTGACACTTTTTTCAGCATGGCCCTTTTAACCGATGGGAACCGAGACTTTTTTGTAGCGCTGATTTGCCTTTCCAGGTTGCTTGGTTGGCCAAAAAGGGCGTATGCGTTTTTTCCTGAATATATTCAGGATAAAACGCATACGCCCTTTTTCGCCAAGGGCATCATTGTCAACGTTTTGCCGCTTTTCATGTGCTTTAAAGGCGATTCGAATCTACCTCCTGAAATCTGTTTCCTGCAATTCTGCCTTGATTTCAAATCCTCTTCTTTGCCTTCCCTCAATATATTTGTGGACGAGAGTTATCATTTATAACTCTGCAGGTTTGTGAATTGCAGTGCCCTGAACCTCCATTTTACAACTCGCCTTTTTGGGAGATGGCCGCAAAAGCGCAGGATGGCTTCAGGCCCTGTTCTGGTTCCGGGGGGCAGGATGAGCCTGAGGTTAATTCTTCTTCCTGATGGGAAAATAGAGTGACCTCTGCATGTCCCAACACCAAGAGCTAGTCTCTCATTGGTTCCAGGTCTTCCCGTTCATCCTCAGGACAAATTGCAACCTGTACGGAACAGGAGGTTAAAGGTGCTGATGCTCCAAGTAGGGAGATTGCTAGTAAAGCGGCTGGAATGGCGAACCCGGGCACAAGGAGATGAGAAATGACGTGCGTTTTAGAAACCTTTCCCCATCACACGGTGTACCATCTTCTGGGTTTCTCATGCATGTTTTCGATGTAGCAAGATGCCCTTGAACCTGGAGATTTGGGACCCATGCGATGGGTACCACGCAGTATTACTTTAAAGGGTCTGCGTTTGCTCACCCAACCTCACCAAACCTCTCAGCCCCAAGAGTGTCCACCCTTATGTCTCATCCAGCTGTGGGTCTAGATATGGTCAATCCAGGTTGCATCACAGCCCCTGAACGAATTGTATAGGAATTTCTCTCTCTTTCACTGTCTTTGTTTCATGGGTTTTTCAAAGTAATTTATTTTTATAATGGGGTTTAGCTGCTTTTCACTGCTGTGTTTATGCCGCCTTACACCCACTTGACACACTAACAGAGAGATATCAATACATAGGTTTTAAGATTATTACTAGTCAGATATATTCTTGTGCGGTGAATAGGGCGTGTTGAGTCCAGTTCTCTGAGCAAGGAGTAGGTCTTGTCTATTACATATTGGGTTTATGGAACGGTATCTGAGCTAATTTGAAACCCTTGTTTTATGTATCACCCAACCTCACCTTTCCTGTTAAGCAGCCATAGTGTGTTTTCTGCATGTGTGACTCTGTTCTGTTTTGCAATTCAGTTCAAGTGTAATGGTTTTTACATTCCCTCTATAAGTGATACCTTATGAGAAATGTCCTTTTCTGTCTGACTCATTTCACTTAGAATCGTCGTACCTAAATCCACTCATCATGCTGCTACTAGCCTTATGACAGTGATTTCATGGCTGAGTGATATTCCATTGTACATAAGGACCACAACTTCTTTATCCATTTTTCTCTTTCCTGGGATATTGAAGGTGGAATGAAGTGGAGGTCCTTGTCAACAGAGCAGCCCTAAACTTTGAGGTGCTTGTGTCTTGCTGATTTTTCATTTTCCCAGTGTATACCCCCATGAGTGGAAGTGCCCTATGCTCTCTAAGCTGTGTTTTTTAGATGTTTCAGGACACACCGTACACTTCTCCAGAGTGGCTGTTGGGAATGTACATCCGCCCATCAGTGTAGCAAGGCTCCCATTTCTCCATGGCCTGTCCTGCATTTCTGGTTTTGACACGTTTTTCAGCATGGCCCTTTTGACCGATGGGTAGCGAGTCTTCTTTGTAGCGCTGATTTGCCTTTCCAGGTTGCTTGGTTGGCCAAAAAGGGCGTATGCGTTTTTTCCTGAATATATTCAGGAAAAAACGCATACGCCCTTTTTGGCCAAGGGCATCATTGTCAACGTTTTGCCGCTTTTCATGTGCTTTAAAGGCGATTCGAATCTACCTCCTGAAATCTGTTTCCTGCAATTCTGCCTTGATTTCAAATCCTCTTCTTTGCCTTCCCTCAATATATTTGTGGACGAGACTTATCATTTATTACTCTGCAGGTTTGTGAATTGCAGTGCCCTGAAGCTCCTATTTTACAACTCGCTTTTTAGGGAGCTGGCCGCAAAAGCGCAGGATGGCTTCAGGCCCTGTTCTGGTTCCGGGGGGCAGGCTGAGCCTGTGGTTAATTCTTCTTCCTGATGGGAAAATAGAGTGACCTGTGCCTGTCCCTACACCAAAAGCTAGTCTCTCAATGGTTCCAAGTCTTCCCGTTCATCCTCAGGACAAATTGCAAACTGTACGGAACAGGAAGTTAAAGGTGCTGATGCTCCAAGTAGGGAGATTGCTAGTAAAGTGGCTGGAATGGCGAACACGAGCACAAGGAGATGAGAAATGAGGTGCGTTTTAGAAACCTTTCCCCATCACACGGTGTACCATCTTCTGGGTTTCTTATGCATGTTTTCGATGTAGGAAGATGCCCTTGAACCTGGAGATTTGGGACCCATGCGATGGGTACCACGCAGTATTACTTTAAAGGGTCTGCGTTTGCTCACCCAACCTCACCAAACCTCTCAGCCCCAAGAGTGTCCACCCTTATGTCTCATCCAGCTGTGGGTCTAGATATGGTCAATCCAGGTTGCATCACAGCCCCTGAACGCATTGTGTAAGAATTTCGCTCTCTTTCACTGTCTTTGTTTCATGGGTTTTTCAAAGTAATTTATTTTTATAATGGGGTTTAGCTGCTTTTCACTGCTGTGTTTATGCCGCTTTACACCCACTTGACACACTAACAGAGAGATATCAATACATAGGTTTTAAGATTATTACTAGTCAGATATATTCTTGTGCGGTGAATAGGGCGTGTTGAGTCCAGTTCTCTGAGCAAGGAGTAGGTCTTGTCTATTACATATTGGTTTTATGGAACGGTATCTGAGCTAATTTGAAACCCTTGTTTTATGTATCACCCCACCTCACCTTTCCCGTTAAGCAGCCATAGTGTGTTTTCTGCATGTGTGACTCTGTTCTGTTTTGTAATTCAGTTCAAGTGTAACGGTTTTTACATTCCCTCTATAAGTGATACATTATGAGAAGTGTCCTTTTCTGTGTGACTTATTTCACTTAGAATCGTCGTACCTAAATCCACTCATCATGCTGCTACTAGCCTTATGACATTGATTTCATGGCTGAGTGATATTCCATTGTATATAAGGACCACAACTTCTTTATCCATTTTTCTCTTTCCTGGGATATTGAAGGTGGAATGAAGTGGAGGTCCTTGTCAACAGGGCAGCCCTAAACTTTGGGGTGCTTGTGTCTTGCTGATTTTTAATTTTCCCAATGTATACCCCCATGAGTGGAAGTGCCCTATGCTCTCTAAGCTTTGCTTTTTAGACGTTTCAGGACTCACCGTACACTTCTCCAGAGTGGCTGTTGGCAATTTATATCCCGCCCATCAGTGTAGCACGGCTCCCATTTCTCCATGGCCTTTCCTGCATTTCTGGTTTTGACACTTTTTTCAGCATGGCCATTTTGACCAATGGGTAGCGAGAGTTCTTTTTAGCGCTGATTTGTCTTTCCAGGTTGCTTGGTTGGCCAAAAAGGGCGTATGCGTTTTTTCCTGAATATATTCAGGAAAAAACGCATACGCCCTTTTTGGCCAAGGGCATCATTGTCAACGTTTTGCCGCTTTTCATGTGCTTTAAAGGCGATTCGAATCTACCTCCTGAAATCTGTTTCCTGCAATTCTGCCTTGATTTCAAATCGTCTTCTTTGCCTTCCCTCAATATATTTGTGGACGAGAGTTATCATTTATAACTCTGCAGGTTTGTGAATTGCAGTGCCCTGAAGCTCCATTTTACAACTCGCCTTTTTGGGAGATGGCCGCAAAAGCGCAGGATGGCTTCAGGCCCTGTTCTGGTTCCGGGGGGCAGGCTGAGCCTGTGGTTAATTCTTCTTCCTGATGGGAAAATAGAGTGACCTGTGCCTGTCCCTACACCAAGAGCTAGTCTCTCATTGGTTCCAAGTCTTCCCGTTCATCCTCAGGACAAATTGCAACCTGTACGGAACAGGAGGTTAAAGGTGCTGATGCTCCAAGTAGGGAGATTGCTAGTAAAGTGGCTGGAATGGCGAACCCGAGCACAAGGAGAAGAGAAATGAGGTGCGTTTTAGAAACCTTTCCCCATCACACGGTGTACCATCTTCTGGGTTTCTCATGCATGTTTTCGATGTAGCAAGATGCCCTTGAACCTGGAGATTTGGGACCCATGCGATGGGTACCACGCAGTATTACTTTAAAGGGTCTGCGTTTGCTCACCCAACCTCACCAAACCTCTTAGCCCCAAGAGTGTCCACCCTTATGTCTCATCCAGCTGTGGGTCTAGATATGGTCAATCCAGGTTGCATCACAGCCCCTGAACGCATTGTGTAAGAATTTCGCTCTCTTTCACTGTCTTTGTTTCATGGGTTTTTCAAAGTAATTTATTTTTATAATGGGGTTTAGCTGCTTTTCACTGCTGTGTTTATGCCGCTTTACACCCACTTGACACACTAACAGAGAGATATCAATACCTAGGTTTTAAGATTATTACTAGTCAGATATATTCTTGTGCGGTGAATAGGGCGTGTTGAGTCCAGTTCTCTGAGCAAGGAGTAGGTCTTGTCTATTACATATTCGTTTTATGGAACGGTATCTGAGCTAATTTGAAACCCTTGTTTTATGTATCACCCCACCTCACCTTTCCCGTTAAGCAGCCATAGAGTGTTTTCTGCATGTGTGACTCCGTTCTGTTTTGTAATTCAGTTCAAGTGTAACGGTTTTTACAGTCCCTCTATCAGTGATACCTTATGAGAAGTGTCCTTTTCTGTGTGACTTATTTCACTTAGAATCGTCGTACCTAAATCCACTCATCATGCTGCTACTAGCCTTATAACATTGATTTCATGGCTGAGTGATATTCCATTGTACATAAGGACCACAACTCCTTTATCCATTTTTCTCTTTCCTGGGATATTTAAGGTGGAATGAAGTGGAGGTCCTGGTCAACAGAGCAGCCCTAAACTTTGGGGTGCTTGTGTCTTGCTGATTTTTCATTTTCCCAATTTATACCCCCATGAGTGGAAGTGCCCTATGCTCTCTAAGCTGTGTTTTTTAGATGTTTCAGGACACACCGTACTCTTCTCCAGAGTGGCTGTTGGCAATTTACATCCCGCCCATCAGTGTAGCAAGGCTCCCATTTCTCCATGGCCTGTCCTGCATTTCTGGTTTTGACACTTTTTTCAGCATGGCCCTTTTAACCGATGGGAAGCGAGACTTCTTTGTAGCGCTGATTTGCCTTTCCAGGTTGCTTGGTTGGCCAAAAAGGGCGTATGCGTTTTTTCCTGAATATATTCAGGATAAAACGCATACGCCCTTTTTGGCCAAGGGCATCATTGTCAACGTTTTGCCGCTTTTCATGTGCTTTAAAGGCGATTCGAATCTACCTCCTGAAATCTGTTTCCTGCAATTCTGCCTTGATTTCAAATCCTCTTCTTTGCCTTCCCTCAATATATTTGTGGACGAGAGTTATCATTTATAACTCTGCAGCTTTGTGAATTGCAGTGCCCTGAACCTCCATTTTACAACTCGCCTTTTTGGGAGATGGCCGCAAAAGCGCAAGAT
This sequence comes from Balaenoptera borealis, assembly GCF_965194805.1. Lineage (NCBI taxonomy): Eukaryota > Metazoa > Chordata > Mammalia > Artiodactyla > Balaenopteridae > Balaenoptera > Balaenoptera borealis. The sequence continues at coordinate 149,027 of NW_028123991.1, forward strand.
GGCTTCAGGCCCTGTTCTGGTTCCGGGGGGCAGGCTGAGCCTGTTGTTAATTCTTCTTCCTGATGGGAAAATAGAGTGACCTGTGCCTGTCCCTACACCAAGAGCTAGTCTCTCTTTGGTTCCACGTCTTCCCGTTCATCCTCAGGACAAATTGCAACCTGTACGGAACAGGAGGTTAAAGGTGCTGATGCTCCAAGTAGGGAGATTGCTAGTAAAGTGGCTGGAATGGCGAACCCGAGCACAAGGAGATGAGAAATGACGTGCGTTTTAGAAACCTTTCCCCAGCACACGGTGTACCATCTTCTGGGTTTCTCATGCATGTTTTCGATGTAGCAAGATGCCCTTGAACCTGGAGATTTGGGACCCATGCGATGGGTACCACGCAGTATTACTTTAAAGGGTCTGCGTTTGCTCACCCAACCTCACCAAACCTCTCAGCCCCAAGAGTGTCCACCCTTATGTCTCATCCAGCTGTGGGTCTAGATATGGTCAATCCAGGTTGCATCACAGCCCCTGAACGCATTGTGCAAGAATTTCGCTCTCTTTCACTGTCTTTGTTTCATGGGTTTTTCAAAGTAATTTATTTTTATAATGGGGTTTAGCTGCTTTTCACTGCTGTGTTTATGCCGCTTTACACCCACTTGACACACTAACAGAGAGATATCAATACCTAGGTTTTAAGATTATTACTAGACAGATATATTCTTGTGCGGTGAATAGGGCGTGTTGAGTCCAGTTCTCTGAGCAAGGAGTAGGTCTTATCTATTACATATTGGTTTTATGGAACGGTATCTGAGCTAATTTGAAACCCTTGTTTTATGTATCACCCCACTTCACCTTTCCCGTTAAGCAGCCATAGTGTGTTTTCTGCATGTGTGACTCTGTTCTGTTTTGTAATTCAGTTCAAGTGTAACGGTTTTTACATTCCCTCTATAAGTGATACATTATGAGAAGTGTCCTTTTCTGTGTGACTTATTTCACTTAGAATCGTCGTACCTAAATCCACTCATCATGCTGCTACTAGCCTTATGACATTGATTTCATGGCTGAGTGATATTCCATTGTACATAAGGACCAAAACTTCTTTATCCATTTTTCTCTTTCCTGGGATATTGAAGGTGGAATGAAGTGGAGGTCCTTGTCAAGAGAGCAGCCCTAAACTTTGGGGTTCTTCTCTCTTGCTGATTTTTAATTTTCCCAATGTATACCCCCATGAGTGGAAGTGCCCTATGCTCTGTAGCTTTGCTTTTTAGACGTTTCAGGACTCACCGTACACTTCTCCAGAGTGGCTGTTGGCAATTTACATCCCGCCCATCAGTGTAGCAAGGCTCCCATTTCTCCATGGCCTTTCCTGCATTTCTGGTTTTGACACTTTTTTCAGCATGGCCATTTTGACCAATGGGTAGCGAGACTTCTTTGTAGCGCTGATTTGCCTTTCCAGGTTGCTTGGTTGGCCAAAAAGGGCGTATGCGTTTTTTCCTGAATATATTCAGGAAAAAACGCATACGCCCTTTTTGGCCAAGGGCATCATTGTCAACGTTTTGCCGCTTTTCATGTGCTTTAAAGGCGATTCGAATCTACCTCCTGAAATCTGTTTCCTGCAATTCTGCCTTGATTTCAAATCCTCTTCTTTGCCTTCCCTCAATATATTTGTGGACGAGAGTTATCATTTATAACTCTGCAGGTTTGTGAATTGCAGTGCCCTGAACCTCCATTTTACAACTCGCCTTTTTGGGAGATGGCCGCAAAAGCGCAGGATGGCTTCAGGCCCTGTTCTGGTTCCGGGGGGCAGGATGAGCCTGAGGTTAATTCTTCTTCCTGATGGGAAAATAGAGTGACCTCTGCATGTCCCAACACCAAGAGCTAGTCTCTCATTGGTTCCATGTCTTCTCGTTCATCCTCAGGACAAATTGCAACCTGTACGGAACAGGAGGTTAAAGATGCTGATGCTCCAAGTAGGGAGATTGCTAGTAAAGCGGCTGTTATGGCGAACCCGGGCACAAGGAGATGAGAAATGAGGTACGTTTTAGAAACCTTTCCCCATCACACGGTGTACCATCTTCTGGGTTTCTCATGCATGTTTTCGATGTAGCAAGATGCCCTTGAACCTGGAGATTTGGGACCCATGCGATGGGTACCACGCAGTATTACTTTAAAGGGTCTGCGTTTGCTCACCCAACGTCACCAAACCTCTCAGCCCCAAGAGTGTCCACCCTTATGTCTCATCCAGCTGTGGGTCTAGATATGGTCAATCCAGGTTGAATCACAGCCCCTGAACGCATTGTGTAAGAATTTCTCTCTCTTTCACTGTCTTTGTTTCATGGGTTTTTCAAAGTAATTTATTTTTATAATGGGGTTTAGCTGCTTTTCACTGCTGTGTTTATGCCGCTTTACACCCATTTGACACACTAACAGAGAGATATCAATACATACGTTTTAAGATTATTACTAGTCAGATATATTCTTGTGCGGTGAATAGGGCGTGTTGAGTCCAGTTCTCTGAGCAAGGAGTAGGTCTTGTCTATTACATATTGGTTTTATGGAACGGTATCTGAGCTAATTTGAAACCCTTGTTTTATGTATCACCCCACCTCACCTTTCCCGTTAAGCAGCCATAGTGTGTTTTCTGCATGTGTGACTCCGTTCTGTTTTGTAATTCAGTTCAAGTGTAACGGTTTTTACATTCCCTCTATCAGTGATACCTTATGAGAAGTGTCCTTTTCTGTGTGACTTATTTCACTTAGAATCGTCGTACCTAAATCCACTCATCATGCTGCTACTAGCCTTATGACATTGATTTCATGGCTGAGTGATATTCCATTGTACATAAGGACCACAACACCTTTATCCATTTTTCTCTTTCCTGGGATATTTAAGGTGGAATGAAGTGGAGGTCCTGGTCAACAGAACAGCCCTAAACTTTGGGGTGCTTGTGTCTTGCTGATTTTTCATTTTCCCAATTTATACCCCCATGAGTGGAAGTGCCCTATGCTCTCTAAGCTGTGTTTTTTAGATGTTTCAGGACACACCGTACTCTTCTCCAGAGTGGCTGTTGGCAATTTACATCCCGCCCATCAGTGTAGCAAGGCTCCCATTTCTCCATGGCCTGTCCTGCATTTCTGGTTTTGACACTTTTTTCAGCATGGCCCTTTTAACCGATGGGAACCGAGACTTTTTTGTAGCGCTGATTTGCCTTTCCAGGTTGCTTGGTTGGCCAAAAAGGGCGTATGCGTTTTTTCCTGAATATATTCAGGATAAAACGCATACGCCCTTTTTCGCCAAGGGCATCATTGTCAACGTTTTGCCGCTTTTCATGTGCTTTAAAGGCGATTCGAATCTACCTCCTGAAATCTGTTTCCTGCAATTCTGCCTTGATTTCAAATCCTCTTCTTTGCCTTCCCTCAATATATTTGTGGACGAGAGTTATCATTTATAACTCTGCAGGTTTGTGAATTGCAGTGCCCTGAACCTCCATTTTACAACTCGCCTTTTTGGGAGATGGCCGCAAAAGCGCAGGATGGCTTCAGGCCCTGTTCTGGTTCCGGGGGGCAGGATGAGCCTGAGGTTAATTCTTCTTCCTGATGGGAAAATAGAGTGACCTCTGCATGTCCCAACACCAAGAGCTAGTCTCTCATTGGTTCCAGGTCTTCTCGTTCATCCTCAGGACAAATTGCAACCTGTACGGAACAGGAGGTTAAAGGTGCTGATGCTCCAAGTAGGGAGATTGCTAGTAAAGCGGCTGGAATGGCGAACCCGGGCACAAGGAGATGAGAAATGACGTGCGTTTTAGAAACCTTTCCCCATCACACGGTGTACCATCTTCTGGGTTTCTCATGCATGTTTTCGATGTAGCAAGATGCCCTTGAACCTGGAGATTTGGGACCCATGCGATGGGTACCACGCAGTATTACTTTAAAGGGTCTGCGTTTGCTCACCCAACCTCACCAAACCTCTCAGCCCCAAGAGTGTCCACCCTTATGTCTCATCCAGCTGTGGGTCTAGATATGGTCAATCCAGGTTGCATCACAGCCCCTGAACGAATTGTATAGGAATTTCTCTCTCTTTCACTGTCTTTGTTTCATGGGTTTTTCAAAGTAATTTATTTTTATAATGGGGTTTAGCTGCTTTTCACTGCTGTGTTTATGCCGCCTTACACCCACTTGACACACTAACAGAGAGATATCAATACATAGGTTTTAAGATTATTACTAGTCAGATATATTCTTGTGCGGTGAATAGGGCGTGTTGAGTCCAGTTCTCTGAGCAAGGAGTAGGTCTTGTCTATTACATATTGGGTTTATGGAACGGTATCTGAGCTAATTTGAAACCCTTGTTTTATGTATCACCCAACCTCACCTTTCCTGTTAAGCAGCCATAGTGTGTTTTCTGCATGTGTGACTCTGTTCTGTTTTGCAATTCAGTTCAAGTGTAATGGTTTTTACATTCCCTCTATAAGTGATACCTTATGAGAAATGTCCTTTTCTGTCTGACTCATTTCACTTAGAATCGTCGTACCTAAATCCACTCATCATGCTGCTACTAGCCTTATGACAGTGATTTCATGGCTGAGTGATATTCCATTGTACATAAGGACCACAACTTCTTTATCCATTTTTCTCTTTCCTGGGATATTGAAGGTGGAATGAAGTGGAGGTCCTTGTCAACAGAGCAGCCCTAAACTTTGAGGTGCTTGTGTCTTGCTGATTTTTCATTTTCCCAGTGTATACCCCCATGAGTGGAAGTGCCCTATGCTCTCTAAGCTGTGTTTTTTAGATGTTTCAGGACACACCGTACACTTCTCCAGAGTGGCTGTTGGGAATGTACATCCGCCCATCAGTGTAGCAAGGCTCCCATTTCTCCATGGCCTGTCCTGCATTTCTGGTTTTGACACGTTTTTCAGCATGGCCCTTTTGACCGATGGGTAGCGAGTCTTCTTTGTAGCGCTGATTTGCCTTTCCAGGTTGCTTGGTTGGCCAAAAAGGGCGTATGCGTTTTTTCCTGAATATATTCAGGAAAAAACGCATACGCCCTTTTTGGCCAAGGGCATCATTGTCAACGTTTTGCCGCTTTTCATGTGCTTTAAAGGCGATTCGAATCTACCTCCTGAAATCTGTTTCCTGCAATTCTGCCTTGATTTCAAATCCTCTTCTTTGCCTTCCCTCAATATATTTGTGGACGAGACTTATCATTTATTACTCTGCAGGTTTGTGAATTGCAGTGCCCTGAAGCTCCTATTTTACAACTCGCTTTTTAGGGAGCTGGCCGCAAAAGCGCAGGATGGCTTCAGGCCCTGTTCTGGTTCCGGGGGGCAGGCTGAGCCTGTGGTTAATTCTTCTTCCTGATGGGAAAATAGAGTGACCTGTGCCTGTCCCTACACCAAAAGCTAGTCTCTCATTGGTTCCAAGTCTTCCCGTTCATCCTCAGGACAAATTGCAAACTGTACGGAACAGGAAGTTAAAGGTGCTGATGCTCCAAGTAGGGAGATTGCTAGTAAAGTGGCTGGAATGGCGAACACGAGCACAAGGAGATGAGAAATGAGGTGCGTTTTAGAAACCTTTCCCCATCACACGGTGTACCATCTTCTGGGTTTCTTATGCATGTTTTCGATGTAGGAAGATGCCCTTGAACCTGGAGATTTGGGACCCATGCGATGGGTACCACGCAGTATTACTTTAAAGGGTCTGCGTTTGCTCACCCAACCTCACCAAACCTCTCAGCCCCAAGAGTGTCCACCCTTATGTCTCATCCAGCTGTGGGTCTAGATATGGTCAATCCAGGTTGCATCACAGCCCCTGAACGCATTGTGTAAGAATTTCGCTCTCTTTCACTGTCTTTGTTTCATGGGTTTTTCAAAGTAATTTATTTTTATAATGGGGTTTAGCTGCTTTTCACTGCTGTGTTTATGCCGCTTTACACCCACTTGACACACTAACAGAGAGATATCAATACATAGGTTTTAAGATTATTACTAGTCAGATATATTCTTGTGCGGTGAATAGGGCGTGTTGAGTCCAGTTCTCTGAGCAAGGAGTAGGTCTTGTCTATTACATATTGGTTTTATGGAACGGTATCTGAGCTAATTTGAAACCCTTGTTTTATGTATCACCCCACCTCACCTTTCCCGTTAAGCAGCCATAGTGTGTTTTCTGCATGTGTGACTCTGTTCTGTTTTGTAATTCAGTTCAAGTGTAACGGTTTTTACATTCCCTCTATAAGTGATACATTATGAGAAGTGTCCTTTTCTGTGTGACTTATTTCACTTAGAATCGTCGTACCTAAATCCACTCATCATGCTGCTACTAGCCTTATGACATTGATTTCATGGCTGAGTGATATTCCATTGTATATAAGGACCACAACTTCTTTATCCATTTTTCTCTTTCCTGGGATATTGAAGGTGGAATGAAGTGGAGGTCCTTGTCAACAGGGCAGCCCTAAACTTTGGGGTGCTTGTGTCTTGCTGATTTTTAATTTTCCCAATGTATACCCCCATGAGTGGAAGTGCCCTATGCTCTCTAAGCTTTGCTTCTTAGACGTTTCAGGACTCACCGTACACTTCTCCAGAGTGGCTGTTGGCAATTTATATCCCGCCCATCAGTGTAGCACGGCTCCCATTTCTCCATGGCCTTTCCTGCATTTCTGGTTTTGACACTTTTTTCAGCATGGCCATTTTGACCAATGGGTAGCGAGAGTTCTTTTTAGCGCTGATTTGTCTTTCCAGGTTGCTTGGTTGGCCAAAAAGGGCGTATGCGTTTTTTCCTGAATATATTCAGGAAAAAATGCATACGCCCTTTTTGGCCAAGGGCATCATTGTCAACGTTTTGCCGCTTTTCATGTGCTTTAAAGGCGATTCGAATCTACCTCCTGAAATCTGTTTCCTGCAATTCTGCCTTGATTTCAAATCGTCTTCTTTGCCTTCCCTCAATATATTTGTGGACGAGAGTTATCATTTATAACTCTGCAGGTTTGTGAATTGCAGTGCCCTGAAGCTCCATTTTACAACTCGCCTTTTTGGGAGATGGCCGCAAAAGCGCAGGATGGCTTCAGGCCCTGTTCTGGTTCCGGGGGGCAGGCTGAGCCTGTGGTTAATTCTTCTTCCTGATGGGAAAATAGAGTGACCTGTGCCTGTCCCTACACCAAGAGCTAGTCTCTCATTGGTTCCAAGTCTTCCCGTTCATCCTCAGGACAAATTGCAACCTGTACGGAACAGGAGGTTAAAGGTGCTGATGCTCCAAGTAGGGAGATTGCTAGTAAAGTGGCTGGAATGGCGAACCCGAGCACAAGGAGAAGAGAAATGAGGTGCGTTTTAGAAACCTTTCCCCATCACACGGTGTACCATCTTCTGGGTTTCTCATGCATGTTTTCGATGTAGCAAGATGCCCTTGAACCTGGAGATTTGGGACCCATGCGATGGGTACCACGCAGTATTACTTTAAAGGGTCTGCGTTTGCTCACCCAACCTCACCAAACCTCTTAGCCCCAAGAGTGTCCACCCTTATGTCTCATCCAGCTGTGGGTCTAGATATGGTCAATCCAGGTTGCATCACAGCCCCTGAACGCATTGTGTAAGAATTTCGCTCTCTTTCACTGTCTTTGTTTCATGGGTTTTTCAAAGTAATTTATTTTTATAATGGGGTTTAGCTGCTTTTCACTGCTGTGTTTATGCCGCTTTACACCCACTTGACACACTAACAGAGAGATATCAATACCTAGGTTTTAAGATTATTACTAGTCAGATATATTCTTGTGCGGTGAATAGGGCGTGTTGAGTCCAGTTCTCTGAGCAAGGAGTAGGTCTTGTCTATTACATATTCGTTTTATGGAACGGTATCTGAGCTAATTTGAAACCCTTGTTTTATGTATCACCCCACCTCACCTTTCCCGTTAAGCAGCCATAGAGTGTTTTCTGCATGTGTGACTCCGTTCTGTTTTGTAATTCAGTTCAAGTGTAACGGTTTTTACAGTCCCTCTATCAGTGATACCTTATGAGAAGTGTCCTTTTCTGTGTGACTTATTTCACTTAGAATCGTCGTACCTAAATCCACTCATCATGCTGCTACTAGCCTTATAACATTGATTTCATGGCTGAGTGATATTCCATTGTACATAAGGACCACAACTCCTTTATCCATTTTTCTCTTTCCTGGGATATTTAAGGTGGAATGAAGTGGAGGTCCTGGTCAACAGAGCAGCCCTAAACTTTGGGGTGCTTGTGTCTTGCTGATTTTTCATTTTCCCAATTTATACCCCCATGAGTGGAAGTGCCCTATGCTCTCTAAGCTGTGTTTTTTAGATGTTTCAGGACACACCGTACTCTTCTCCAGAGTGGCTGTTGGCAATTTACATCCCGCCCATCAGTGTAGCAAGGCTCCCATTTCTCCATGGCCTGTCCTGCATTTCTGGTTTTGACACTTTTTTCAGCATGGCCCTTTTAACCGATGGGAAGCGAGACTTCTTTGTAGCGCTGATTTGCCTTTCCAGGTTGCTTGGTTGGCCAAAAAGGGCGTATGCGTTTTTTCCTGAATATATTCAGGATAAAACGCATACGCCCTTTTTGGCCAAGGGCATCATTGTCAACGTTTTGCCGCTTTTCATGTGCTTTAAAGGCGATTCGAATCTACCTCCTGAAATCTGTTTCCTGCAATTCTGCCTTGATTTCAAATCCTCTTCTTTGCCTTCCCTCAATATATTTGTGGACGAGAGTTATCATTTATAACTCTGCAGCTTTGTGAATTGCAGTGCCCTGAACCTCCATTTTACAACTCGCCTTTTTGGGAGATGGCCGCAAAAGCGCAAGATGGCTTCAGGCCCTGTTCTGGTTCCGGGGGGCAGGCTGAGCCTGTTGTTAATTCTTCTTCCTGATGGGAAAATAGAGTGACCTGTGCCTGTCCCTACACCAAGAGCTAGTCTCTCTTTGGTTCCACGTCTTCCCGTTCATCCTCAGGACAAATTGCAACCTGTACGGAACAGGAGGTTAAAGGTGCTGATGCTCCAAGTAGGGAGATTGCTAGTAAAGTGGCTGGAATGGCGAACCCGAGCACAAGGAGATGAGAAATGACGTGCGTTTTAGAAACCTTTCCCCAGCACACGGTGTACCATCTTCTGGGTTTCTCATGCATGTTTTCGATGTAGCAAGATGCCCTTGAACCTGGAGATTTGGGACCCATGCGATGGGTACCACGCAGTATTACTTTAAAGGGTCTGCGTTTGCTCACCCAACCTCACCAAACCTCTCAGCCCCAAGAGTGTCCACCCTTATGTCTCATCCAGCTGTGGGTCTAGATATGGTCAATCCAGGTTGCATCACAGCCCCTGAACGCATTGTGCAAGAATTTCGCTCTCTTTCACTGTCTTTGTTTCATGGGTTTTTCAAAGTAATTTATTTTTATAATGGGGTTTAGCTGCTTTTCACTGCTGTGTTTATGCCGCTTTACACCCACTTGACACACTAACAGAGAGATATCAATACCTAGGTTTTAAGATTATTACTAGACAGATATATTCTTGTGCGGTGAATAGGGCGTGTTGAGTCCAGTTCTCTGAGCAAGGAGTAGGTCTTATCTATTACATATTGGTTTTATGGAACGGTATCTGAGCTAATTTGAAACCCTTGTTTTATGTATCACCCCACTTCACCTTTCCCGTTAAGCAGCCATAGTGTGTTTTCTGCATGTGTGACTCTGTTCTGTTTTGTAATTCAGTTCAAGTGTAACGGTTTTTACATTCCCTCTATAAGTGATACATTATGAGAAGTGTCCTTTTCTGTGTGACTTATTTCACTTAGAATCGTCGTACCTAAATCCACTCATCATGCTGCTACTAGCCTTATGACATTGATTTCATGGCTGAGTGATATTCCATTGTACATAAGGACCAAAACTTCTTTATCCATTTTTCTCTTTCCTGGGATATTGAAGGTGGAATGAAGTGGAGGTCCTTGTCAAGAGAGCAGCCCTAAACTTTGGGGTTCTTCTCTCTTGCTGATTTTTAATTTTCCCAATGTATACCCCCATGAGTGGAAGTGCCCTATGCTCTGTAGCTTTGCTTTTTAGACGTTTCAGGACTCACCGTACACTTCTCCAGAGTGGCTGTTGGCAATTTACATCCCGCCCATCAGTGTAGCAAGGCTCCCATTTCTCCATGGCCTTTCCTGCATTTCTGGTTTTGACACTTTTTTCAGCATGGCCATTTTGACCAATGGGTAGCGAGACTTCTTTGTAGCGCTGATTTGCCTTTCCAGGTTGCTTGGTTGGCCAAAAAGGGCGTATGCGTTTTTTCCTGAATATATTCAGGAAAAAACGCATACGCCCTTTTTGGCCAAGGGCATCATTGTCAACGTTTTGCCGCTTTTCATGTGCTTTAAAGGCGATTCGAATCTACCTCCTGAAATCTGTTTCCTGCAATTCTGCCTTGATTTCAAATCCTCTTCTTTGCCTTCCCTCAATATATTTGTGGACGAGAGTTATCATTTATAACTCTGCAGGTTTGTGAATTGCAGTGCCCTGAACCTCCATTTTACAACTCGCCTTTTTGGGAGATGGCCGCAAAAGCGCAGGATGGCTTCAGGCCCTGTTCTGGTTCCGGGGGGCAGGATGAGCCTGAGGTTAATTCTTCTTCCTGATGGGAAAATAGAGTGACCTCTGCATGTCCCAACACCAAGAGCTAGTCTCTCATTGGTTCCATGTCTTCTCGTTCATCCTCAGGACAAATTGCAACCTGTACGGAACAGGAGGTTAAAGATGCTGATGCTCCAAGTAGGGAGATTGCTAGTAAAGCGGCTGTTATGGCGAACCCGGGCACAAGGAGATGAGAAATGAGGTACGTTTTAGAAACCTTTCCCCATCACACGGTGTACCATCTTCTGGGTTTCTCATGCATGTTTTCGATGTAGCAAGATGCCCTTGAACCTGGAGATTTGGGACCCATGCGATGGGTACCACGCAGTATTACTTTAAAGGGTCTGCGTTTGCTCACCCAACCTCACCAAACCTCTCAGCCCCAAGAGTGTCCACCCTTATGTCTCATCCAGCTGTGGGTCTAGATATGGTCAATCCAGGTTGAATCACAGCCCCTGAACGCATTGTGTAAGAATTTCTCTCTCTTTCACTGTCTTTGTTTCATGGGTTTTTCAAAGTAATTTATTTTTATAATGGGGTTTAGCTGCTTTTCACTGCTGTGTTTATGCCGCTTTACACCCATTTGACACACTAACAGAGAGATATCAATACATACGTTTTAAGATTATTACTAGTCAGATATATTCTTGTGCGGTGAATAGGGCGTGTTGAGTCCAGTTCTCTGAGCAAGGAGTAGGTCTTGTCTATTACATATTGGTTTTATGGAACGGTATCTGAGCTAATTTGAAACCCTTGTTTTATGTATCACCCCACCTCACCTTTCCCGTTAAGCAGCCATAGTGTGTTTTCTGCATGTGTGACTCCGTTCTGTTTTGTAATTCAGTTCAAGTGTAACGGTTTTTACATTCCCTCTATCAGTGATACCTTATGAGAAGTGTCCTTTTCTGTGTGACTTATTTCACTTAGAATCGTCGTACCTAAATCCACTCATCATGCTGCTACTAGCCTTATGACATTGATTTCATGGCTGAGTGATATTCCATTGTACATAAGGACCACAACACCTTTATCCATTTTTCTCTTTCCTGGGATATTTAAGGTGGAATGAAGTGGAGGTCCTGGTCAACAGAACAGCCCTAAACTTTGGGGTGCTTGTGTCTTGCTGATTTTTCATTTTCCCAATTTATACCCCCATGAGTGGAAGTGCCCTATGCTCTCTACGCTGTGTTTTTTAGATGTTTCAGGACACACCGTACTCTTCTCCAGAGTGGCTGTTGGCAATTTACATCCCGCCCATCAGTGTAGCAAGGCTCCCATTTCTCCATGGCCTGTCCTGCATTTCTGGTTTTGACACTTTTTTCAGCATGGCCCTTTTAACCGATGGGAACCGAGACTTTTTTGTAGCGCTGATTTGCCTTTCCAGGTTGCTTGGTTGGCCAAAAAGGGCGTATGCGTTTTTTCCTGAATATATTCAGGATAAAACGCATACGCCCTTTTTCGCCAAGGGCATCATTGTCAACGTTTTGCCGCTTTTCATGTGCTTTAAAGGCGATTCGAATCTACCTCCTGAAATCTGTTTCCTGCAATTCTGCCTTGATTTCAAATCCTCTTCTTTGCCTTCCCTCAATATATTTGTGGACGAGAGTTATCATTTATAACTCTGCAGGTTTGTGAATTGCAGTGCCCTGAACCTCCATTTTACAACTCGCCTTTTTGGGAGATGGCCGCAAAAGCGCAGGATGGCTTCAGGCCCTGTTCTGGTTCCGGGGGGCAGGATGAGCCTGAGGTTAATTCTTCTTCCTGATGGGAAAATAGAGTGACCTCTGCATGTCCCAACACCAAGAGCTAGTCTCTCATTGGTTCCAGGTCTTCTCGTTCATCCTCAGGACAAATTGCAACCTGTACGGAACAGGAGGTTAAAGATGCTGATGCTCCAAGTAGGGAGATTGCTAGTAAAGCGGCTGTTATGGCGAACCCGGGCACAAGGAGATGAGAAATGAGGTACGTTTTAGAAACCTTTCCCCATCACACGGTGTACCATCTTCTGGGTTTCTCATGCATGTTTTCGATGTAGCAAGATGCCCTTGAACCTGGAGATTTGGGACCCATGCGATGGGTACCACGCAGTATTACTTTAAAGGGTCTGCGTTTGCTCACCCAACCTCACCAAACCTCTCAGCCCCAAGAGTGTCCACCCTTATGTCTCATCCAGCTGTGGGTCTAGATATGGTCAATCCAGGTTGAATCACAGCCCCTGAACGCATTGTGTAAGAATTTCTCTCTCTTTCACTGTCTTTGTTTCATGGGTTTTTCAAAGTAATTTATTTTTATAATGGGGTTTAGCTGCTTTTCACTGCTGTGTTTATGCCGCTTTACACCCATTTGACACACTAACAGAGAGATATCAATACATAGGTTTTAAGATTATTACTAGTCAGATATATTCTTGTGCGGTGAATAGGGCGTGTTGAGTCCAGTTCTCTGAGCAAGGAGTAGGTCTTGTCTATTACATATTGGTTTTATGGAACGGTATCTGAGCTAATTTGAAACCCTTGTTTTATGTATCACCCCACCTCACCTTTCCCGTTAAGCAGCCATAGTGTGTTTTCTGCATGTGTGACTCTGTTCTGTTTTGTAATTCAGTTCAAGTGTAACGGTTTTTACATTCCCTCTATCAGTGATACCTTATGAGAAGTGTCCTTTTCTGTGTGACTTATTTCTCTTAGAATCGTCGTACCTAAATCCACTCATCATGCTGCTACTAGCCTTATGACATTGATTTCATGGCTGAGTGATATTCCATTGTACATAAGGACCACAACACCTTTATCCATTTTTCTCTTTCCTGGGATATTTAAGGTGGAATGAAGTGGAGGTCCTTGTCAACAGAGCAGCCCTAAACTTTGGGGTGCTTGTGTCTTGCTGATTTTTCATTTTCCCAATTTATACCCCCATGAGTGGAAGTGCCCTATGCTCTCTAAGCTGTGTTTTTTAGATGTTTCAGGACACACCGTACTCTTCTCCAGAGTGGCTGTTGGCAATTTACATCCCGCCCATCAGTGTAGCAAGGCTCCCATTTCTCCATGGCCTGTCCTGCATTTCTGGTTTTGACACTTTTTTCAGCATGGCCCTTTTAACCGATGGGAACCGAGACTTTTTTGTAGCGCTGATTTGCCTTTCCAGGTTGCTTGGTTGGCCAAAAAGGGCGTATGCGTTTTTTCCTGAATATATTCAGGATAAAACGCATACGCCCTTTTTCGCCAAGGGCATCATTGTCAACGTTTTGCCGCTTTTCATGTGCTTTAAAGGCGATTCGAATCTACCTCCTGAAATCTGTTTCCTGCAATTCTGCCTTGATTTCAAATCCTCTTCTTTGCCTTCCCTCAATATATTTGTGGACGAGAGTTATCATTTATAACTCTGCAGGTTTGTGAATTGCAGTGCCCTGAACCTCCATTTTACAACTCGCCTTTTTGGGAGATGGCCGCAAAAGCGCAGGATGGCTTCAGGCCCTGTTCTGGTTCCGGGGGGCAGGCTGAGCCTGTGGTTAATTCTTCTTCCTGATGGGAAAATAGGGTGACCTCTGCATGTCCCAACACCAGGAGCTAGTCTCTCATTGGTTCCATGTCTTCTCGTTCATCCTCAGGACAAATTGCAACCTGTACGGAACAGGAGGTTAAAGGTGCTGATGCTCCAAGTAGGGAGATTGCTAGTAAAGTGGCTGGAATGGCGAACCCGAGCACCAGGAGATGAGAAATGACGTGCGTTTTAGAAACCTTTCCCCATCACACGGTGTACCATCTTCTGGGTTTCTCATGCATGTTTTCAATGTAGGAAGATGCCCTTGAACCTGGAGATTTGGGACCCATGCGATGGGTACCACGCAGTATTACTTTAAAGGGTCTGCGTTTGCTCACCCAACCTCACCAAACCTCTCAGCCCCAAGAGTGTCCACCCTTATGTCTCATCCAGCTGTGGGTCTAGATATGGTCAATCCAGGTTGCATCACAGCCCCTGAACGCATTGTGTAAGAATTTCTCTCTCTTTCACTGTCTTTGTTTCATGGGTTTTTCAAAGTAATTTATTTTTATAATGGGGTTTAGCTGCTTTTCACTGCTGTGTTTATGCCGCTTTACACCCATTTGACACACTAACAGAGAGATATCAATACATAGGTTTTAAGATTATTACTAGTCAGATATATTCTTGTGCGGTGAATAGGGCGTGTTGAGTCCAGTTCTCTGAGCAAGGAGTAGGTCTTGTCTATTACATATTGGTTTTATGGAACGGTATCTGAGCTAATTTGAAACCCTTGTTTTATGTATCACCCCACCTCACCTTTCCCGTTAAGCAGCCATAGTGTGTTTTCTGCATGTGTGACTCCGTTCTGTTTTGTAATTCAGTTCAAGTGTAACGGTTTTTACATTCCCTCTATCAGTGATACCTTATGAGAAGTGTCCTTTTCTGTGTGACTTATTTCACTTAGAATCGTCGTACCTAAATCCACTCATCATGCTGCTACTAGCCTTATGACATTGATTTCATGGCTGAGTGATATTCCATTGTACATAAGGACCACAACACCTTTATCCATTTTTCTCTTTCCTGGGATATTTAAGGTGGAATGAAGTGGAGGTCCTGGTCAACAGAGCAGCCCTAAACTTTGGGGTGCTTGTGTCTTGCTGATTTTTCATTTTCCCAATTTATACCCCCATGAGTGGAAGTGCCCTATGCTCTCTAAGCTGTGTTTTTTAGATGTTTCAGGACACACCGTACTCTTCTCCAGAGTGGCTGTTGGCAATTTACATCCCGCCCATCAGTGTAGCAAGGCTCCCATTTCTCCATGGCCTGTCCTGCATTTCTGGTTTTGACACTTTTTTCAGCATGGCCCTTTTAACCGATGGGAACCGAGACTTTTTTGTAGCGCTGATTTGCCTTTCCAGGTTGCTTGGTTGGCCAAAAAGGGCGTATGCGTTTTTTCCTGAATATATTCAGGATAAAACGCATACGCCCTTTTTGGCCAAGGGCATCATTGTCAACGTTTTGCCGCTTTTCATGTGCTTTAAAGGCGATTCGAATCTACCTCCTGAAATCTGTTTCCTGCAATTCTGCCTTGATTTCAAATCCTCTTCTTTGCCTTCCCTCAATATATTTGTGGACGAGAGTTATCATTTATAACTCTGCAGGTTTGTGAATTGCAGTGCCCTGAACCTCCATTTTACAACTCGCCTTTTTGGGAGATGGCCGCAAAAGCGCAGGATGGCTTCAGGCCCTGTTCTGGTTCCAGGGGGCAGGATGAGCCTGAGGTTAATTCTTCTTCCTGATGGGAAAATAGAGTGACCTCTGCATGTCCCAACACCAAGAGCTAGTCTCTCATTGGTTCCATGTCTTCTCGTTCATCCTCAGGACAAATTGCAACCTGTACGGAACAGGAGGTTAAAGGTGATGATGCTCCAAGTAGGGAGATTGCTAGTAAAGTGGCTGGAATGGCGAACCCGAGCACCAGGAGATGAGAAATGACGTGCGTTTTAGAAACCTTTCCCCATCACACGGTGTACCATCTTCTGGGTTTCTCATGCATGTTTTCAATGTAGGAAGATGCCCTTGAACCTGGAGATTTGGGACCCATGCGATGGGTACCACGCAGTACTACTTTAAAGGGTCTGCGTTTGCTCACCCAACCTCACCAAACCTCTCAGCCCCAAGAGTGTCCACCCTTATGTCTCATCCAGCTGTGGGTCTAGATATGGTCAATCCAGGTTGCATCACAGCCCCTGAACGCATTGTGTAAGAATTTCGCTCTCTTTCACTGTCTTTGTTTCATGGGTTTTTCAAAGTAATTTATTTTTATAATGGGGTTTAGCTGCTTTTCACTGCTGTGTTTATGCCGCTTTACACCCATTTGACACACTAACAGAGAGATATCAATACATAGGTGTTAAGATTATTACTAGTCAGGTATATTCTTGTGCGGTGAATAGGGAGTGTTGAGTCCAGTTCTCTGAGCAAGGAGTAGGTCTTGTCTACTACATATTGGGTTTATGGAACGGTATCTGAGCTAATTTGAAACCCTTGTTTTATGTATCACCCCACCTCACCTTTCCCGTTAAGCAGCCATAGTGTGTTTTCTGCATGTGTGACTCTGTTCTGTTTTGTAATTCAGTTCAAGTGTAACGGTTTTTACATTCCCTCTATCAGTGATACCTTATGAGAAGTGTCCTTTTCTGTGTGACTTATTTCTCTTAGAATCGTCGTACCTAAATCCACTCATCATGCTGCTACTAGCCTTATGACATTGATTTCATGGCTGAGTGATATTCCATTGTACATAAGGACCACAACACCTTTATCCATTTTTCTCTTTCCTGGGATATTTAAGGTGGAATGAAGTGGAGGTCCTTGTCAACAGAGCAGCCCTAAACTTTGGGGTGCTTGTGTCTTGCTGATTTTTCATTTTCCCAATTTATACCCCCATGAGTGGAAGTGCCCTATGCTCTCTAAGCTGTGTTTTTTAGATGTTTCAGGACACACCGTACTCTTCTCCAGAGTGGCTGTTGGCAATTTACATCCCGCCCATCAGTGTAGCAAGGCTCCCATTTCTCCATGGCCTGTCCTGCATTTCTGGTTTTGACACTTTTTTCAGCATGGCCCTTTTAACCGATGGGAACCGAGACTTTTTTGTAGCGCTGATTTGCCTTTCCAGGTTGCTTGGTTGGCCAAAAAGGGCGTATGCGTTTTTTCCTGAATATATTCAGGATAAAACGCATACGCCCTTTTTCGCCAAGGGCATCATTGTCAACGTTTTGCCGCTTTTCATGTGCTTTAAAGGCGATTCGAATCTACCTCCTGAAATCTGTTTCCTGCAATTCTGCCTTGATTTCAAATCCTCTTCTTTGCCTTCCCTCAATATATTTGTGGACGAGAGTTATCATTTATAACTCTGCAGGTTTGTGAATTGCAGTGCCCTGAACCTCCATTTTACAACTCGCCTTTTTGGGAGATGGCCGCAAAAGCGCAGGATGGCTTCAGGCCCTGTTCTGGTTCCGGGGGGCAGGCTGAGCCTGTGGTTAATTCTTCTTCCTGATGGGAAAATAGGGTGACCTCTGCATGTCCCAACACCAGGAGCTAGTCTCTCATTGGTTCCATGTCTTCTCGTTCATCCTCAGGACAAATTGCAACCTGTACGGAACAGGAGGTTAAAGGTGCTGATGCTCCAAGTAGGGAGATTGCTAGTAAAGTGGCTGGAATGGCGAACCCGAGCACCAGGAGATGAGAAATGACGTGCGTTTTAGAAACCTTTCCCCATCACACGGTGTACCATCTTCTGGGTTTCTCATGCATGTTTTCAATGTAGGAAGATGCCCTTGAACCTGGAGATTTGGGACCCATGCGATGGGTACCACGCAGTATTACTTTAAAGGGTCTGCGTTTGCTCACCCAACCTCACCAAACCTCTCAGCCCCAAGAGTGTCCACCCTTATGTCTCATCCAGCTGTGGGTCTAGATATGGTCAATCCAGGTTGCATCACAGCCCCTGAACGCATTGTGTAAGAATTTCTCTCTCTTTCACTGTCTTTGTTTCATGGGTTTTTCAAAGTAATTTATTTTTATAATGGGGTTTAGCTGCTTTTCACTGCTGTGTTTATGCCGCTTTACACCCATTTGACACACTAACAGAGAGATATCAATACATAGGTTTTAAGATTATTACTAGTCAGATATATTCTTGTGCGGTGAATAGGGCGTGTTGAGTCCAGTTCTCTGAGCAAGGAGTAGGTCTTGTCTATTACATATTGGTTTTATGGAACGGTATCTGAGCTAATTTGAAACCCTTGTTTTATGTATCACCCCACCTCACCTTTCCCGTTAAGCAGCCATAGTGTGTTTTCTGCATGTGTGACTCCGTTCTGTTTTGTAATTCAGTTCAAGTGTAACGGTTTTTACATTCCCTCTATCAGTGATACCTTATGAGAAGTGTCCTTTTCTGTGTGACTTATTTCACTTAGAATCGTCGTACCTAAATCCACTCATCATGCTGCTACTAGCCTTATGACATTGATTTCATGGCTGAGTGATATTCCATTGTACATAAGGACCACAACACCTTTATCCATTTTTCTCTTTCCTGGGATATTTAAGGTGGAATGAAGTGGAGGTCCTGGTCAACAGAGCAGCCCTAAACTTTGGGGTGCTTGTGTCTTGCTGATTTTTCATTTTCCCAATTTATACCCCCATGAGTGGAAGTGCCCTATGCTCTCTAAGCTGTGTTTTTTAGATGTTTCAGGACACACCGTACTCTTCTCCAGAGTGGCTGTTGGCAATTTACATCCCGCCCATCAGTGTAGCAAGGCTCCCATTTCTCCATGGCCTGTCCTGCATTTCTGGTTTTGACACTTTTTTCAGCATGGCCCTTTTAACCGATGGGAACCGAGACTTTTTTGTAGCGCTGATTTGCCTTTCCAGGTTGCTTGGTTGGCCAAAAAGGGCGTATGCGTTTTTTCCTGAATATATTCAGGAAAAAACGCATACGCCCTTTTTGGCCAAGGGCATCATTGTCAACGTTTTGCCGCTTTTCATGTGCTTTAAAGGCGATTCGAATCTACCTCCTGAAATCTGTTTCCTGCAATTCTGCCTTGATTTCAAATCCTCTTCTTTGCCTTCCCTCAATATATTTGTGGACGAGAGTTATCATTTATAACTCTGCAGGTTTGTGAATTGCAGTGCCCTGAACCTCCATTTTACAACTCGCCTTTTTGGGAGATGGCCGCAAAAGCGCAGGATGGCTTCAGGCCCTGTTCTGGTTCCAGGGGGCAGGATGAGCCTGAGGTTAATTCTTCTTCCTGATGGGAAAATAGAGTGACCTCTGCATGTCCCAACACCAAGAGCTAGTCTCTCATTGGTTCCATGTCTTCTCGTTCATCCTCAGGACAAATTGCAACCTGTACGGAACAGGAGGTTAAAGGTGATGATGCTCCAAGTAGGGAGATTGCTAGTAAAGTGGCTGGAATGGCGAACCCGAGCACCAGGAGATGAGAAATGACGTGCGTTTTAGAAACCTTTCCCCATCACACGGTGTACCATCTTCTGGGTTTCTCATGCATGTTTTCAATGTAGGAAGATGCCCTTGAACCTGGAGATTTGGGACCCATGCGATGGGTACCACGCAGTACTACTTTAAAGGGTCTGCGTTTGCTCACCCAACCTCACCAAACCTCTCAGCCCCAAGAGTGTCCACCCTTATGTCTCATCCAGCTGTGGGTCTAGATATGGTCAATCCAGGTTGCATCACAGCCCCTGAACGCATTGTGTAAGAATTTCGCTCTCTTTCACTGTCTTTGTTTCATGGGTTTTTCAAAGTAATTTATTTTTATAATGGGGTTTAGCTGCTTTTCACTGCTGTGTTTATGCCGCTTTACACCCATTTGACACACTAACAGAGAGATATCAATACATAGGTTTTAAGATTATTACTAGTCAGATATATTCTTGTGCGGTGAATAGGGCGTGTTGAGTCCAGTTCTCTGAGCAAGGAGTACGTCTTGTCTATTACATATTGGGTTTATGGAACGGTATCTGAGCTAATTTGAAACCCTTGTTTTATGTATCACCCCACCTCACCTTTCCCGTTAAGCAGCCATAGTGTGTTTTCTGCATGTGTGACTCCGTTCTGTTTTGTAATTCAGTTCAAGTGTAACGGTTTTTACATTCCCTCTATCAGTGATACCTTATGAGAAGTGTCCTTTTCTGTGTGACTTATTTCACTTAGAATCGTCGTACCTAAATCCACTCATCATGCTGCTACTAGCCTTATGACATTGATTTCATGGCTGAGTGATATTCCATTGTACATAAGGACCACAACACCTTTATCCATTTTTCTCTTTCCTGGGATATTTAAGGTGGAATGAAGTGGAGGTCCTGGTCAACAGAACAGCCCTAAACTTTGGGGTGCTTGTGTCTTGCTGATTTTTCATTTTCCCAATTTATACCCCCATGAGTGGAAGTGCCCTATGCTCTCTAAGCTGTGTTTTTTAGATGTTTCAGGACACACCGTACTCTTCTCCAGAGTGGCTGTTGGCAATTTACATCCCGCCCATCAGTGTAGCAAGGCTCCCATTTCTCCATGGCCTGTCCTGCATTTCTGGTTTTGACACTTTTTTCAGCATGGCCCTTTTAACCGATGGGAACCGAGACTTTTTTTGTAGCGCTGATTTGCCTTTCCAGGTTGCTTGGTTGGCCAAAAAGGGCGTATGCGTTTTTTCCTGAATATATTCAGGATAAAACGCATACGCCCTTTTTCGCCAAGGGCATCATTGTCAACGTTTCGCCGCTTTTCATGTGCTTTAAAGGCGATTCGAATCTACCTCCTGAAATCTGTTTCCTGCAATTCTGCCTTGATTTCAAATCCTCTTCTTTGCCTTCCCTCAATATATTTGTGGACGAGAGTTATCATTTATAACTCTGCAGGTTTGTGAATTGCAGTGCCCTGAACCTCCATTTTACAACTCGCCTTTTTGGGAGATGGCCGCAAAAGCGCAGGATGGCTTCAGGCCCTGTTCTGGTTCCGGGGGGCAGGATGAGCCTGAGGTTAATTCTTCTTCCTGATGGGAAAATAGAGTGACCTCTGCATGTCCCAACACCAAGAGCTAGTCTCTCATTGGTTCCAGGTCTTCTCGTTCATCCTCAGGACAAATTGCAACCTGTACGGAACAGGAGGTTAAAGATGCTGATGCTCCAAGTAGGGAGATTGCTAGTAAAGCGGCTGTTATGGCGAACCCGGGCACAAGGAGATGAGAAATGAGGTACGTTTTAGAAACCTTTCCCCATCACACGGTGTACCATCTTCTGGGTTTCTCATGCATGTTTTCGATGTAGCAAGATGCCCTTGAACCTGGAGATTTGGGACCCATGCGATGGGTACCACGCAGTATTACTTTAAAGGGTCTGCGTTTGCTCACCCAACCTCACCAAACCTCTCAGCCCCAAGAGTGTCCACCCTTATGTCTCATCCAGCTGTGGGTCTAGATATGGTCAATCCAGGTTGAATCACAGCCCCTGAACGCATTGTGTAAGAATTTCTCTCTCTTTCACTGTCTTTGTTTCATGGGTTTTTCAAAGTAATTTATTTTTATAATGGGGTTTAGCTGCTTTTCACTGCTGTGTTTATGCCGCTTTACACCCATTTGACACACTAACAGAGAGATATCAATACATAGGTTTTAAGATTATTACTAGTCAGATATATTCTTGTGCGGTGAATAGGGCGTGTTGAGTCCAGTTCTCTGAGCAAGGAGTAGGTCTTGTCTATTACATATTGGTTTTATGGAACGGTATCTGAGCTAATTTGAAACCCTTGTTTTATGTATCACCCCACCTCACCTTTCCCGTTAAGCAGCCATAGTGTGTTTTCTGCATGTGTGACTCCGTTCTGTTTTGTAATTCAGTTCAAGTGTAACGGTTTTTACATTCCCTCTATCAGTGATACCTTATGAGAAGTGTCCTTTTCTGTGTGACTTATTTCTCTTAGAATCGTCGTACCTAAATCCACTCATCATGCTGCTACTAGCCTTATGACATTGATTTCATGGCTGAGTGATATTCCATTGTACATAAGGACCACAACACCTTTATCCATTTTTCTCTTTCCTGGGATATTTAAGGTGGAATGAAGTGGAGGTCCTGGTCAACAGAGCAGCCCTAAACTTTGGGGTGCTTGTGTCTTGCTGATTTTTCATTTTCCCAATTTATACCCCCATGAGTGGAAGTGCCCTATGCTCTCTAAGCTGTGTTTTTTAGATGTTTCAGGACACACCGTACTCTTCTCCAGAGTGGCTGTTGGCAATTTACATCCCGCCCATCAGTGTAGCAAGGCTCCCATTTCTCCATGGCCTGTCCTGCATTTCTGGTTTTGACACTTTTTTCAGCATGGCCCTTTTAACCGATGGGAACCGAGACTTTTTTGTAGCGCTGATTTGCCTTTCCAGGTTGCTTGGTTGGCCAAAAAGGGCGTATGCGTTTTTTCCTGAATATATTCAGGATAAAACGCATATGCCCTTTTTCGCCAAGGGCATCATTGTCAACGTTTTGCCGCTTTTCATGTGCTTTAAAGGCGATTCGAATCTACCTCCTGAAATCTGTTTCCTGCAATTCTGCCTTGATTTCAAATCCTCTTCTTTGCCTTCCCTCAATATATTTGTGGACGAGAGTTATCATTTATAACTCTGCAGGTTTGTGAATTGCAGTGCCCTGAACCTCCATTTTACAACTCGCCTTTTTGGGAGATGGCCGCAAAAGCGCAGGATGGCTTCAGGCCCTGTTCTGGTTCCGGGGGGCAGGCTGAGCCTGTGGTTAATTCTTCTTCCTGATGGGAAAATAGAGTGACCTCTGCATGTCCCAACACCAGGAGCTAGTCTCTCATTGGTTCCATGTCTTCTCGTTCATCCTCAGGACAAATTGCAACCTGTACGGAACAGGAGGTTAAAGGTGCTGATGCTCCAAGTAGGGAGATTGCTAGTAAAGTGGCTGGAATGGCGAACCCGAGCACCAGGAGATGAGAAATGACGTGCGTTTTAGAAACCTTTCCCCATCACACGGTGTACCATCTTCTGGGTTTCTCATGCATATTTTCAATGTAGGAAGATGCCCTTGAACCTGGAGATTTGGGACCCATGCGATGGGTACCACGCAGTATTACTTTAAAGGGTCTGCGTTTGCTCACCCAACCTCACCAAACCTCTCAGCCCCAAGAGTGTCCACCCTTATGTCTCATCCAGCTGTGGGTCTAGATATGGTCAATCCAGGTTGCATCACAGCCCCTGAACGCATTGTGTAAGAATTTCGCTCTCTTTCACTGTCTTTGTTTCATGGGTTTTTCAAAGTAATTTATTTTTATAATGGGGTTTAGCTGCTTTTCACTGCTGTGTTTATGCCGCTTTACACCCATTTGACACACTAACAGAGAGATATCAATACATAGGTTTTAAGATTATTACTAGTCAGATATATTCTTGTGCGGTGAATAGGGCGTGTTGAGTCCAGTTCTCTGAGCAAGGAGTAGGTCTTGTCTATTACATATTGGTTTTATGGAACGGTATCTGAGCTAATTTGAAACCCTTGTTTTATGTATCACCCCACCTCACCTTTCCCGTTAAGCAGCCATAGTGTGTTTTCTGCATGTGTGACTCCGTTCTGTTTTGTAATTCAGTTCAAGTGTAACGGTTTTTACATTCCCTCTATCAGTGATACCTTATGAGAAGTGTCCTTTTCTGTGTGACTTATTTCACTTAGAATCGTCGTACCTAAATCCACTCATCATGCTGCTACTAGCCTTATGACATTGATTTCATGGCTGAGTGATATTCCATTGTACATAAGGACCACAACACCTTTATCCATTTTTCTCTTTCCTGGGATATTTAAGGTGGAATGAAGTGGAGGTCCTGGTCAACAGAACAGCCCTAAACTTTGGGGTGCTTGTGTCTTGCTGATTTTTCATTTTCCCAATTTATACCCCCATGAGTGGAAGTGCCCTATGCTCTCTAAGCTGTGTTTTTTAGATGTTTCAGGACACACCGTACTCTTCTCCAGAGTGGCTGTTGGCAATTTACATCCCGCCCATCAGTGTAGCAAGGCTCCCATTTCTCCATGGCCTGTCCTGCATTTCTGGTTTTGACACTTTTTTCCGCATGGCCCTTTTAACCGATGGGAACCGAGACTTTTTTGTAGCGCTGATTTGCCTTTCCAGGTTGCTTGGTTGGCCAAAAAGGGCGTATGCGTTTTTTCCTGAATATATTCAGGATAAAACGCATACGCCCTTTTTCGCCAAGGGCATCATTGTCAACGTTTTGCCGCTTTTCATGTGCTTTAAAGGCGATTCGAATCTACCTCCTGAAATCTGTTTCCTGCAATTCTGCCTTGATTTCAAATCCTCTTCTTTGCCTTCCCTCAATATATTTGTGGACGAGAGTTATCATTTATAACTCTGCAGGTTTGTGAATTGCAGTGCCCTGAACCTCCATTTTACAACTCGCCTTTTTGGGAGATGGCCGCAAAAGCGCAGGATGGCTTCAGGCCCTGTTCTGGTTCCGGGGGGCAGGATGAGCCTGAGGTTAATTCTTCTTCCTGATGGGAAAATAGAGTGACCTCTGCATGTCCCAACACCAAGAGCTAGTCTCTCATTGGTTCCAGGTCTTCTCGTTCATCCTCAGGACAAATTGCAACCTGTACGGAACAGGAGGTTAAAGATGCTGATGCTCCAAGTAGGGAGATTGCTAGTAAAGCGGCTGTTATGGCGAACCCGGGCACAAGGAGATGAGAAATGAGGTACGTTTTAGAAACCTTTCCCCATCACACGGTGTACCATCTTCTGGGTTTCTCATGCATGTTTTCGATGTAGCAAGATGCCCTTGAACCTGGAGATTTGGGACCCATGCGATGGGTACCACGCAGTATTACTTTAAAGGGTCTGCATTTGCTCACCCAACCTCACCAAACCTCTCAGCCCCAAGAGTGTCCACCCTTATGTCTCATCCAGCTGTGGGTCTAGATATGGTCAATCCAGGTTGAATCACAGCCCCTGAACGCATTGTGTAAGAATTTCTCTCTCTTTCACTGTCTTTGTTTCATGGGTTTTTCAAAGTAATTTATTTTTATAATGGGGTTTAGCTGCTTTTCACTGCTGTGTTTATGCCGCTTTACACCCATTTGACACACTAACAGAGAGATATCAATACATAGGTTTTAAGATTATTACTAGTCAGATATATTCTTGTGCGGTGAATAGGGCGTGTTGAGTCCAGTTCTCTGAGCAAGGAGTAGGTCTTGTCTATTACATATTGGTTTTATGGAACGGTATCTGAGCTAATTTGAAACCCTTGTTTTATGTATCACCCCACCTCACCTTTCCCGTTAAGCAGCCATAGTGTGTTTTCTGCATGTGTGACTCCGTTCTGTTTTGTAATTCAGTTCAAGTGTAACGGTTTTTACATTCCCTCTATCAGTGATACCTTATGAGAAGTGTCCTTTTCTGTGTGACTTATTTCTCTTAGAATCGTCGTACCTAAATCCACTCATCATGCTGCTACTAGCCTTATGACATTGATTTCATGGCTGAGTGATATTCCATTGTACATAAGGACCACAACACCTTTATCCATTTTTCTCTTTCCTGGGATATTTAAGGTGGAATGAAGTGGAGGTCCTGGTCAACAGAGCAGCCCTAAACTTTGGGGTGCTTGTGTCTTGCTGATTTTTCATTTTCCCAATTTATACCCCCATGAGTGGAAGTGCCCTATGCTCTCTAAGCTGTGTTTTTTAGATGTTTCAGGACACACCGTACTCTTCTCCAGAGTGGCTGTTGGCAATTTACATCCCGCCCATCAGTGTAGCAAGGCTCCCATTTCTCCATGGCCTGTCCTGCATTTCTGGTTTTGACACTTTTTTCAGCATGGCCCTTTTAACCGATGGGAACCGAGACTTTTTTGTAGCGCTGATTTGCCTTTCCAGGTTGCTTGGTTGGCCAAAAAGGGCGTATGCGTTTTTTCCTGAATATATTCAGGATAAAACGCATATGCCCTTTTTCGCCAAGGGCATCATTGTCAACGTTTTGCCGCTTTTCATGTGCTTTAAAGGCGATTCGAATCTACCTCCTGAAATCTGTTTCCTGCAATTCTGCCTTGATTTCAAATCCTCTTCTTTGCCTTCCCTCAATATATTTGTGGACGAGAGTTATCATTTATAACTCTGCAGGTTTGTGAATTGCAGTGCCCTGAACCTCCATTTTACAACTCGCCTTTTTGGGAGATGGCCGCAAAAGCGCAGGATGGCTTCAGGCCCTGTTCTGGTTCCGGGGGGCAGGCTGAGCCTGTGGTTAATTCTTCTTCCTGATGGGAAAATAGAGTGACCTCTGCATGTCCCAACACCAGGAGCTAGTCTCTCATTGGTTCCATGTCTTCTCGTTCATCCTCAGGACAAATTGCAACCTGTACGGAACAGGAGGTTAAAGGTGCTGATGCTCCAAGTAGGGAGATTGCTAGTAAAGTGGCTGGAATGGCGAACCCGAGCACCAGGAGATGAGAAATGACGTGCGTTTTAGAAACCTTTCCCCATCACACGGTGTACCATCTTCTGGGTTTCTCATGCATGTTTTCAATGTAGGAAGATGCCCTTGAACCTGGAGATTTGGGACCCATGCGATGGGTACCACGCAGTATTACTTTAAAGGGTCTGCGTTTGCTCACCCAACCTCACCAAACCTCTCAGCCCCAAGAGTGTCCACCCTTATGTCTCATCCAGCTGTGGGTCTAGATATGGTCAATCCAGGTTGCATCACAGCCCCTGAACGCATTGTGTAAGAATTTCGCTCTCTTTCACTGTCTTTGTTTCATGGGTTTTTCAAAGTAATTTATTTTTATAATGGGGTTTAGCTGCTTTTCACTGCTGTGTTTATGCCGCTTTACACCCATTTGACACACTAACAGAGAGATATCAATACATAGGTTTTAAGATTATTACTAGTCAGATATATTCTTGTGCGGTGAATAGGGCGTGTTGAGTCCAGTTCTCTGAGCAAGGAGTAGGTCTTGTCTATTACATATTGGTTTTATGGAACGGTATCTGAGCTAATTTGAAACCCTTGTTTTATGTATCACCCCACCTCACCTTTCCCGTTAAGCAGCCATAGTGTGTTTTCTGCATGTGTGACTCCGTTCTGTTTTGTAATTCAGTTCAAGTGTAACGGTTTTTACATTCCCTCTATCAGTGATACCTTATGAGAAGTGTCCTTTTCTGTGTGACTTATTTCACTTAGAATCGTCGTACCTAAATCCACTCATCATGCTGCTACTAGCCTTATGACATTGATTTCATGGCTGAGTGATATTCCATTGTACATAAGGACCACAACACCTTTATCCATTTTTCTCTTTCCTGGGATATTTAAGGTGGAATGAAGTGGAGGTCCTGGTCAACAGAACAGCCCTAAACTTTGGGGTGCTTGTGTCTTGCTGATTTTTCATTTTCCCAATTTATACCCCCATGAGTGGAAGTGCCCTATGCTCTCTAAGCTGTGTTTTTTAGATGTTTCAGGACACACCGTACTCTTCTGCAGAGTGGCTGTTGGCAATTTACATCCCGCCCATCAGTGTAGCAAGGCTCCCATTTCTCCATGGCCTGTCCTGCATTTCTGGTTTTGACACTTTTTTCAGCATGGCCCTTTTAACCGATGGGAACCGAGACTTTTTTGTAGCGCTGATTTGCCTTACCAGGTTGCTTGGTTGGCCAAAAAGGGCGTATGCGTTTTTTCCTGAATATATTCAGGATAAAACGCATACGCCCTTTTTCGCCAAGGGCATCATTGTCAACGTTTTGCCGCTTTTCATGTGCTTTAAAGGCGATTCGAATCTACCTCCTGAAATCTGTTTCCTGCAATTCTGCCTTGATTTCAAATCCTCTTCTTTGCCTTCCCTCAATATATTTGTGGACGAGAGTTATCATTTATAACTCTGCAGGTTTGTGAATTGCAGTGCCCTGAACCTCCATTTTACAACTCGCCTTTTTGGGAGATGGCCGCAAAAGCGCAGGATGGCTTCAGGCCCTGTTCTGGTTCCGGGGGGCAGGCTGAGCCTGTGGTTAATTCTTCTTCCTGATGGGAAAATAGAGTGACCTCTGCATGTCCCAACACCAAGAGCTAGTCTCTCATTGGTTCCATGTCTTCTCGTTCATCCTCAGGACAAATTGCAACCTGTACGGAACAGGAGGTTAAAGGTGCTGATGCTCCAAGTAGGGAGATTGCTAGTAAAGTGGCTGGAATGGCGAACCCGAGCACCAGGAGATGAGAAATGACGTGCGTTTTAGAAACCTTTCCCCATCACACGGTGTACCATCTTCTGGGTTTCTCATGCATGTTTTCAATGTAGGAAGATGCCCTTGAACCTGGAGATTTGGGACCCATGCGATGGGTACCACGCAGTATTACTTTAAAGGGTCTGCGTTTGCTCACCCAACCTCACCAAACCTCTCAGCCCCAAGAGTGTCCACCCTTATGTCTCATCCAGCTGTGGGTCTAGATATGGTCAATCCAGGTTGCATCACAGCCCCTGAACGCATTGTGTAAGAATTTCGCTCTCTTTCACTGTCTTTGTTTCATGGGTTTTTCAAAGTAATTTATTTTTATAATGGGGTTTAGCTGCTTTTCACTGCTGTGTTTATGCCACTTTACACCCATTTGACACACTAACAGAGAGATATCAATACATAGGTTTTAAGATTATTACTAGTCAGATATATTCTTGTGCGGTGAATAGGGCGTGTTGAGTCCAGTTCTCTGAGCAAGGAGTAGGTCTTGTCTATTACATATTGGTTTTATGGAACGGTATCTGAGCTAATTTGAAACCCTTGTTTTATGTATCACCCCACCTCACCTTTCCCGTTAAGCAGCCATAGTGTGTTTTCTGCATGTGTGACTCCGTTCTGTTTTGTAATTCAGTTCAAGTGTAACGGTTTTTACATTCCCTCTATCAGTGATACCTTATGAGAAGTGTCCTTTTCTGTGTGACTTATTTCACTTAGAATCGTCGTACCTAAATCCACTCATCATGCTGCTACTAGCCTTATGACATTGATTTCATGGCTGAGTGATATTCCATTGTACATAAGGACCACAACACCTTTATACATTTTTCTCTTTCCTGGGATATTTAAGGTGGAATGAAGTGGAGGTCCTTGTCAACAGAGCAGCCCTAAACTTTGGGGTGCTTGTGTCTTGCTGATTTTTCATTTTCCCAATTTATACCCCCATGAGTGGAAGTGCCCTATGCTCTCTAAGCTGTGGTTTTTAGATGTTTCAGGACACACCGTACTCTTCTCCAGAGTGGCTGTTGGCAATTTACATCCCGCCCATCAGTGTAGCAAGGCTCCCATTTCTCCATGGCCTGTCCTGCATTTCTGGTTTTGAGACTTTTTTCAGCATGGCCCTTTTGACCGATGGGTAGCGAGTCTTCTTTGTAGCGCTGATTTGCCTTTCCAGGTTGCTTGGTTGGCCAAAAAGGGCGTATGCGTTTTTTCCTGAATATATTCAGGAAAAAACGCATACGCCCTTTTTGGCCAAGGGCATCATTGTCAACGTTTTGCCGCTTTTCATGTGCTTTAAAGGCGATTCGAATCTACCTCCTGAAATCTGTTTCCTGCAATTCTGCCTTGATTTCAAATCCTCTTCTTTGCCTTCCCTCAATATATTTGTGGACGAGAGTTATCATTTATAACTCTGCAGGTTTGGGAATTGCAGTGCCCTGAAGCTCCATTTTACAACTCGCTTTTTTGGGAGCTGGCCGCAAAAGCGCAGGATGGCTTCAGGCCCTGTTCTGGTTCCGGGGGGGAGGATGAGCCTGTTGTTAATTCTTCTTCCTGATGGGAAAATAGAGTGACCTGTGCCTGTCCCAACACCAAGAGCTAGTCTCTCACTGGTTCCCCGTCTACCCGTTCATCCTCAGGACAAATTGCAACCTGTACGGAACAGGAGGTTAAAGGTGCTGATGCTCCAAGTAGGGAGATTGTTAGTAAAGCAGCTGGAATGGCGAACCCGGGCACAAGGAGAAGAGAAATGAGGTGCGTTTTAGAAACCTTTCCACATCACACGGTGTACTATCTTCTGGGTTTCTCATGCATGTTTTCGATGTAGGAAGATGCCCTTGAACCTGGAGATTTGGGACCCATGCGATGGGTACCACGCAGTATTACTTTAAAGGGTCTGCATTTGCTCACCCAACCTCACCAAACCTCTCAGCCCCAAGAGTGTCTACCCTTATGTCTCATCCAGCTGTGGGTCTAGATATGGTCAATCCAGGTTGCATCACAGCCCCTGAACGCATTGTGTAAGAATTTCTCTCTCTTTCACTGTCTTTGTTTCATGGGTTTGTAAAAGTAATTTATTTTTATAATGGGGTTTAGCTGCTTTTCACTGCTGTGTTTATGCTGCTTTTCACCCACTTGACACACTAACAGAGAGATATCAATACATAGGTTTTAAGATTATTACTAGTCAGATATATTCTTGTGCGGTGAATAGGGCGTGTTGAGTCCAGTTCTCTGAGCAAGGAGTAGGTCTTGTCTATTACATATTGGGTTTATGGAACGGTATCTGAGCTAATTTGAAACCCTTGTTTTATGTATCACCCCACCTCACCTTTCCCGTTAAGCAGCCATAGTGTGTTTTCTGCATGTGTGACTCTGTTCTGTTTTGTAATTCAGTTCAAGTGTAACGCTTTTTACATTCCCTCTATAAGTGATACCTTATGAGAAGTGTCCTTTTCTGTGTGACTTATTTCACTTAGAATCGTTGTACCTAAATCCACTCATCATGCTGCTACTAGCCTTATGACATTGATTTCATGGCTGAGTGATATTCCATTGTACATAAGGACCACAACTTCTTTATCCATTTTTCTCTTTCCTGGGATATTGAAGGTGGAATGAAGTGGAGGTCCTTGTCAACAGAGCAGCCCTAAACTTTGGGGTGCTTGTGTCTTGCTGATTTTTCATTTTCCCAATTTATACCCCCATGAGTGGAAGTGCCCTATGCTCTCTAAGCTGTGTTTTTTAGATGTTTCAGGACACACCGTACACTTCCCCAGAGTGGCTGTTGGCAATTTACATCCCGCCCATCAGTGTAGCAAGGCTCCCATTTCTCCATGGCCTGTGCTGCATTTCTGGTTTTGAGACTTTTTTCAGCATGGCCCTTTTGACCGATGGGTAGCGAGTCTGCTTTGTCGCGCTGATTTGCCTTTCTAGGTTGCTTGGTTGGCCAAAAAGGGCATCATTGTCAACGTTTTGCCGCTTTTCATGTGCTTTAAAGGCGATTCGAATCTACCTCCTGAAATCTGTTTCCTACAATTCTGCCTTGATTTCAAATCCTCTTCTTTGCCTTCCCTCAATATATTTGTGGACGAGAGTTATCATTTATAACTCTGCAGGTTTGTGAATTGCAGTGCCCTCAAGCTCCATTTTACAACTCGCTTTTTTGGGAGCTGGCCGCAAAAGCGCAGGATGGCTTCAGGCCCTTTTCTGGTTCCGGGGGGGAGGATGAGCCTGTGGTTAATTCTTCTTCCTGATGGGAAAATAGAGTGACCTGTGCCTGTCCCAACACCAAGAGCTAGTCTCTCACTGGTTCCCCGTCTACCCGTTCATCCTCAGGACAAATTGCAACCTGTACGGAACAG
The DNA here is from genome assembly GCF_965194805.1 of Balaenoptera borealis. Lineage (NCBI taxonomy): Eukaryota > Metazoa > Chordata > Mammalia > Artiodactyla > Balaenopteridae > Balaenoptera > Balaenoptera borealis. The sequence continues at coordinate 180,816 of NW_028123991.1, forward strand.
GAGGTTAAAGGTGCTGATGCTCCAAGTAGGGAGATTGTTAGTAAAGCGGCTGGAATGGCGATCCCGGGCACAAGGAGAAGAGAAATGAGGTGTGTTTTAGAAACCTTTCCCCATCACATGGTGTACCATCTTTTTGTTTTCTCATGCATGTTTTCGATGTAGGAAGATGCCCTTGAACCTGGAGATTTGGGACCCATGCGATGGGTACCACGCAGTATTACTTTAAAGGGTCTGCGTTTGCTCACCCAACCTCACCAAACCTCTCAGCCCCAAGAGTGTCCACCCTTATGTCTCATCCAGCTGTGGGTCTAGAAATGGTCAATCCAGGTTGCATCACAGCCCCTGAACGCATTGTGTAAGAATTTCTCTCTCTTTCACTGTCTTTGTTTCATGGGTTTTTCAAAGTAATTTATTTTTATAATGGGGTTTAGCTGCTTTTCACTGCTGTGTTTATGCCGCTTTACACCCACTTGACACACTAACAGAGAGATATCAATACATAGGTTTTAAGATTATTACTAGTCAGATATATTCTTGTGCGGTGAATAGGGCGTGTTGAGTCCAGTTCTCTGAGCAAGGAGTACGTCTTGTCTATTACATATTGGGTTTATGGAACGGTATCTGAGCTAATTTGAAACCCTTGTTTTATGTATCACCCCACCTCACCTTTCCCGTTAAGCAGCCATAGTGTGTTTTCTGCATGTGTGACTCTGTTCTGTTTTGTAATTCAGTTCAAGTGTAACGGTTTTTACATTCCCTCTATAAGTGATACCTTATGAGAAGTTTCCTTTTCTGTGTGACTTATTTCACTTAGAATCGTCGTACCTAAATCCACTCATCATGCTGCTATTAGCCTTATGACATTGATTTCATGGCTGAGTGATATTCCATTGTACATAAGGACCACAACTTCTTTATCCATTTTTCTCCCTCCTGGGATATTGAAGGTGGAATGAAGTGGAGGTCCTTGTCAACAGAGCAGCCCTAAACTTTGGGGTGCTTGTGTCTTGCTGATTTTTCATTTTCCCAATTTATACCCCCATGAGTGGAAGTGCCCTATGCTCTCTAAGATGTGTTTTTTAGATGTTTCAGGACACACCGTACACTTCTCCAGAGTGGCTGTTGGCAATTTACATCCCGCCCATCAGTGTAGCAAGGCTCCCATTACTCCATGGCCTGTCCTGCATTTCTGGTTTTGAGACTTTTTTCAGCATGGCCCTTTTGACCGATGGGTAGCGAGTCTTCTTTGTAGCCCTGATTTGCCTTTCCAGGTTGCTTGGTTGGCCAAAAAGGGCGTATGCGTTTTTTCCTGAATATATTCAGGAAAAAACGCATACGCCCTTTTTGGCCAAGGGCATCATTGTCAACGTTTTGCCGCTTTTCATGTGCTTTAAAGGTGATTCGAATCTACCTCCTGAAATCTGTTTCCTGCATTTCTGCCTTGATTTCAAATCCTCTTCTTTGCCTTCCCTCAATATATTTGTGGATGAGAGTTATCATTTATAACTCTGCAGGTTTGTGAATTGCAGTGCCCTGAAGCTCCATTTTACAACTCGCTTTTTTGGGAGCTGGCCGCAAAAGCGCAGGATGGCTTTAGGCCCTGTTCTGGTTCCGGGGGGAGGATGAGCCTGTGGTTAATTCTTCTTCCTGATGGGAAAATAGAGTGACCTGTGCCTGTCCCAACACCAAGAGCTAGTCTCTCACTGGTTCCCCGTCTACCCGTTCATCCTCAGGACAAATTGCAACCTGTATGGAACAGGAGGTTAAAGGTGCTGATGCTCCAAGTAGGGAGATTGTTAGTAAAGCGGCTGGAATGGCGAACCCGGTCACAAGGAGAAGAGAAATGAGGTGCGTTTTAGAAAACTTTCCCCATCACATGGTGTACCATCTTTTTGTTTTCTCATGCATGTTTTCGATGTAGGAAGATGCCCTTGAACCTGGAGATTTGGGACCCATGCGATGGGTACCACGCAGTATTACTTTAAAGGGTCTGCGTTTGCTCACCCAACCTCACCAAACCTCTCAGCCCCAAGAGTGTCCACCCTTATGTCTCATCCAGCTGTGGGTCTAGATATGGTCAATCCAGGTTGCATCACAGCCCCTGAACGCATTGTGTAAGAATTTCTCTCTCTTTCACTGTCTTTGTTTCATGGGTTTGTAAAAGTAATTTATTTTTTTAATGGGGTTTAGCTGCTTTTCACTGCTGTGTTTATGCCGCTTTACACCCACTTGACACACTAACAGAGAGATATCAATACATAGGTTTAAAGATTATTACTAGTCAGATATATTCTTGTGCGGTGAATAGGGCGTGTTGAGTCCAGTTCTCTGAGCAAGGAGTACGTCTTGTCTATTACATATTGGGTGTATGGAACGGTATCTGAGCTAATTTGAAACCCTTGTTTTATGTATCACCCCACCTCACCTTTCCCGTTAAGCAGCCATAGTGTGTTTTCTTCCTGTGTGACTCTGTTCTGTTTTGTAATTCAGTTCAAGTGTAACGGGTTTTACATTCCCTCTATAAGTGATACCTTATGAGAAGTGTCCTTTTCTGTGTGACTTATTTCACTTAGAATCGTCTTACCTAAATCCACTCATCATGCTGCTACTAGCCTTATGACATTGATTTCATGGCTGAGTGATATTCCATTGTACATAAGGACCACAACTTCTTTATCCATTTTTCTCTTTCCTGGGATATTGAAGGTGGAATGAAGTGGAGGTCCTTGTCAACAGAGCAGCCCTAAACTTTGGGGTGCTTGTGTCTTGCTGATTTTTCATTTTCCCAATTTATACCCCCATGAGTGGAAGTGCCCTATGCTCTCTAAGCTGTGTTTTTTAGATGTTTCAGGACACACCGTACACTTCTCCAGAGTGGCTGTTGGCAATTTACATCCCGCCCATCAGTGTAGCAAGGCTCCCATTTCTCCATGGCCTGTCCTGCATTTCTGGTTTTGAGACTTTTTTCAGCATGGCCCTTTTGACCGATGGGTAGCCAGTCTTCTTTGTAGCCCTAATTTGCCTTTCTAGGTTGCTTGGTTGGCCAAAAAGGGCGTATGCATTTTTTCCTGAATATATTCAGGATAAAACGCATACGCCCTTTTTGGCCAAGGGCATCATTGTCAACGTTTTGCCACTTTTCATGTGCTTTAAAGGCGATTCGAATCTACCTCCTGAAATCTGTTTCCTGCATTTCTGCCTTGATTTCAAATCCTCTTCTTTGCCTTCCCTCAATATATTTGTGGACGAGAGTTGTCATTTATAACTCTGCAGGTTTGTGAATTGCAGTGCCCTGAAGCTCCATTTTACAACTCGCTTTTTTGGAAGCTGGCCGCAAAAGCGCAGGATGGCTTCAGGCCCTGTTCTGGTTCCGGGGGGGTGGATGAGCCTGTGGTTAATTCTTCTTCCTGATGGGAAAATAGAGTGACCTGTGCCTGTCCCAACACCAAGAGCTAGTCTCTCACTGGTTCCCCGTCTACCCGTTCATCCTCAGGACAAATTGCAACCTGTACGGAACAGGAGGTTAAAGGTGCTGATGCTCCAAGTAGGGAGATTGTTAGTAAAGCGGATGGAATGGCGAACCCGGGCACAAGGAGAAGAGAAATGAGGTGCATTTTAGAAACCTTTCCCCATCACATGGTGTACCATCTTTTTGTTTTCTCATGCATGTTTTCGATGTAGGAAGATGCCCTTGAACCTGGAGATTTGGGACACATGTGATGGGTACCACGCAGTATTACTTTAAAGGGTCTGCGTTTGCTCACCCAACCTCACCAAACCTCTCAGCCCCAAGAGTGTCCACCCTTATGTCTCATCCAGCTGTGGGTCTAGATATGGTCAATCCAGGTTGCATCACAGCCCCTGAACGCATTGTGTAAGAATTTCTCTCTCTTTCACTGTCTTTGTTTCATGGGTTTTTCAAAGTAATTTATTTTTATAATGGGGTTTAGCTGCTTTTCACTGCTGTGTTTATGCCGCTTTACACCCACTTGACACACTAACAGAGAGATATCAATACATAGGTTTTAAGATTATTACTAGTCAGATATATTCTTGTGCGGTGAATAGGGCGTGTTGAGTCCAGTTCTCTGAGCAAGGAGTAGGTCTTGTCTATTACATATTGGGTTTATGGAACGGTATCTGAGCTAATTTGAAACCCTTGTTTTATGTATCACCCCACCTCACCTTTCCCGTTAAGCAGCCATAGTGTGTTTTCTGCATGTGTGACTCTGTTCTGTTTTGTAATTCAGTTCAAGTGTAACGGTTTTTACATTCCCTCTATAAGTGATACCTTATGAGAAGTGTCCTTTTCTGTGTGACTTATTTCACTTAGAATCGTCGTACCTAAATCCACTCATCATGCTGCTATTAGCCTTATGACATTGATTTCATGGCTGAGTGATATTCCATTGTACATAAGGACCACAACTTCTTTCTCCATTTTTCTCCCTCCTGGGATATTGAAGGTGGAATGAAGTGGAGGTCCTTGTCAACAGAGCAGCCCTAAACTTTGGGGTGCTTGTGTCTTGCTGATTTTTCATTTTCCCAATTTATACCCCCATGAGTGGAAGTGCCCTATGCTCTCTAAGCTGTGTTTTTTAGATGTTTCAGGACACACCGTACACTTCTCCAGAGTGGCTGTTGGCAATTTACATCCCGCCCATCAGTGTAGCAAGGCTCCCATTACTCCATGGCCTGTCCTGCATTTCTGGTTTTGAGACTTTTTTCAGCATGGCCCTTTTGACCGATGGGTAGCGAGTCTTCTTTGTAGCCCTGATTTGCCTTTCCAGGTTGCTTGGTTGGCCAAAAAGGGCGTATGCGTTTTTTCCTGAATATATTCAGGAAAAACCGCATACGCCCTTTTTGGCCAAGGGCATCATTGTCAATGTTTTGCCGCTTTTCATGTGCTTTAAAGGTGATTCGAATCTACCTCCTGAAATCTGTTTCCTGTATTTCTGCCTTGATTTCAAATCCTCTTCTTTGCCTTCCCTCAATATATTTGTGGACGAGAGTTATCATTTATAACTCTGCAGGTTTGTGAATTGCAGTGCCCTGAAGCTCCATTTTACAACTCGCTTTTTTGGGAGCTGGCCGCAAAAGCGCAGGATGGCTTCAGGCCCTGTTCTGGTTCCGGGGGGAGGATGAGCCTGTGGTTAATTCTTCTTCCTGATGGGAAAATAGAGTGACCTGTGCCTGTCCCAACACCAAGAGCTAGTCTCTCACTGGTTCCCCGTCTACCCGTTCATCCTCAGGACAAATTGCAACCTGTACGGAACAGGAGGTTAAAGGTGCTGATGCTCCAAGTAGGGAGATTGTTAGTAAAGCGGCTGGAATGGCGAACCCGGTCACAAGGAGAAGAGAAATGAGGTGCGTTTTAGAAAACTTTCCCCATCACATGGTGTACCATCTTTTTGTTTTCTCATGCATGTTTTCGATGTAGGAAGATGCCCTTGAACCTGGAGATTTGGGACCCATGCGATGGGTACCACGCAGTATTACTTTAAAGGGTCTGCGTTTGCTCACCCAACCTCACCAAACCTCTCAGCCCCAAGAGTGTCCACCCTTATGTCTCATCCAGCTGTGGGTCTAGATATGGTCAATCCAGGTTGCATCACAGCCCCTGAACGCATTGTGTAAGAATTTCTCTCTCTTTCACTGTCTTTGTTTCATGGGTTTGTAAAAGTAATGTATTTTTTTAATGGGGTTTAGCTGCTTTTCACTGCTGTGTTTATGCCGCGTTACACCCACTTGACACACTAACAGAGAGATATCAATACATAGGTTTTAAGATTATTACTAGTCAGATATATTCTTGTGCGGTGAATAGGGCGTGTTGAGTCCAGTTCTCTGAGCAAGGAGTACGTCTTGTCTATTACATATTGGGTTTATGGAACGGTATCTGAGCTAATTTGAAACCCTTGTTTTATGTATCACCCCACCTCACCTTTCCCGTTAAGCAGCCATAGTGTGTTTTCTGCATGTGTGACTCTGTTCTGTTTTGTAATTCAGTTCAAGTGTAATGGGTTTTACATTCCCTCTATAAGTGATACCTTATGAGAAGTGTCCTTTTCTGTGTGACTTATTTCACTTAGAATCGTCGTACCTAAATCCACTCATCATGCTGCTACTAGCCTTATGACATTGATTTCATGGCTGAGTGATATTCCATTGTACATAAGGACCACAACTTCTTTATCCATTTTTCTCTTTCCTGGGATATTGAAGGTGGAATGAAGTGGAGGTCCTTGTCAACAGAGCAGCCCTAAACTTTGGGGTGCTTGTGTCTTGCTGATTTTTCATTTTCCCAATTTATACCCCCATGAGTGGAAGTGCCCTATGCTCTCTAAGCTGTGTTTTTTAGATGTTTCAGGACACACCGTACACTTCTCCAGAGTGGCTGTTGGCAATTTACATCCCGCCCATCAGTGTAGCAAGGCTCCCATTTCTCCATGGCCTGTCCTGCATTTCTGGTTTTGAGACTTTTTTCAGCATGGCCCTTTTGACCGATGGGTAGCCAGTCTTCTTTGTAGCCCTAATTTGCCTTTCTAGGTTGCTTGGTTGGCCAAAAAGGGCGTATGCATTTTTTCCTGAATATATTCAGGATAAAACGCATACGCCCTTTTTGGCCAAGGGCATCATTGTCAACGTTTTGCCACTTTTCATGTGCTTTAAAGGCGATTCGAATCTACCTCCTGAAATCTGTTTCCTGCATTTCTGCCTTGATTTCAAATCCTCTTCTTTGCCTTCCCTCAATATATTTGTGGACGAGAGTTGTCATTTATAACTCTGCAGGTTTGTGAATTGCAGTGCCCTGAAGCTCCATTTTACAACTCGCTTTTTTGGAAGCTGGCCGCAAAAGCGCAGGATGGCTTCAGGCCCTGTTCTGGTTCCGGGGGGGTGGATGAGCCTGTGGTTAATTCTTCTTCCTGATGGGAAAATAGAGTGACCTGTGCCTGTCCCAACACCAAGAGCTAGTCTCTCACTGGTTCCCCGTCTACCCGTTCATCCTCAGGACAAATTGCAACCTGTACGGAACAGGAGGTTAAAGGTGCTGATGCTCCAAGTAGGGAGATTGTTAGTAAAGCGGATGGAATGGCGAACCCGGGCACAAGGAGAAGAGAAATGAGGTGCATTTTAGAAACCTTTCCCCATCACATGGTGTACCATCTTTTTGTTTTCTCATGCATGTTTTCGATGTAGGAAGATGCCCTTGAACCTGGAGATTTGGGACCCATGTGATGGGTACCACGCAGTATTACTTTAAAGGGTCTGCGTTTGCTCACCCAACCTCACCAAACCTCTCAGCCCCAAGAGTGTCCACCCTTATGTCTCATCCAGCTGTGGGTCTAGATATGGTCAATCCAGGTTGCATCACAGCCCCTGAACGCATTGTGTAAGAATTTCTCTCTCTTTCACTGTCTTTGTTTCATGGGTTTTTCAAAGTAATTTATTTTTATAATGGGGTTTAGCTGCTTTTCACTGCTGTGTTTATGCCGCTTTACACCCACTTGACACACTAACAGAGAGATATCAATACATAGGTTTTAAGATTATTACTAGTCAGATATATTCTTGTGCGGTGAATAGGGCGTGTTGAGTCCAGTTCTCTGAGCAAGGAGTAGGTCTTGTCTATTACATATTGGGTTTATGGAACGGTATCTGAGCTAATTTGAAACCCTTGTTTTATGTATCACCCCACCTCACCTTTCCCGTTAAGCAGCCATAGTGTGTTTTCTGCATGTGTGACTCTGTTCTGTTTTGTAATTCAGTTCAAGTGTAATGGGTTTTACATTCCCTCTATAAGTGATACCTTATGAGAAGTGTCCTTTTCTGTGTGACTTATTTCACTTAGAATCGTCGTACCTAAATCCACTCATCATGCTGCTACTAGCCTTATGACATTGATTTCATGGCTGAGTGATATTCCATTGTACATAAGGACCACAACTTCTTTATCCATTTTTCTCTTTCCTGGGATATTGAAGGTGGAATGAAGTGGAGGTCCTTGTCAACAGAGCAGCCCTAAACTTTGGGGTGCTTGTGTCTTGCTGATTTTTCATTTTCCCAATTTATACCCCCATGAGTGGAAGTGCCCTATGCTCTCTAAGCTGTGTTTTTTAGATGTTTCAGGACACACCGTACACTTCTCCAGAGTGGCTGTTGGCAATTTACATCCCGCCCATCAGTGTAGCAATGCTCCTATTTCTCCATGGCCTGTGCTGCATTTCTGGTTTTGAGACTTTTTTCAGCATGGCCCTTTCGACCGATGGGTAGCGAGTCTGCTTTGTCGCGCTGATTTGCCTTTCTAGGTTGCTTGGTTGGCCAAAAAGGGCATCATTGTCAACGTTTTGCCGCTTTTCATGTGCTTTAAAGGCGATTCGAATCTACCTCCTGAAATCTGTTTCCTACAATTCTGCCTTGATTTCAAATCCTCTTCTTTGCCTTCCCTCAATATATTTGTGGACGAGAGTTATCATTTATAACTCTGCAGGTTTGTGAATTGCAGTGCCCTGAAGCTCCATTTTACAACTCGCTTTTTTGGGAGCTGGCCGCAAAAGCGCAGGATGGCTTCAGGCCCTGTTCTGGTTCCGGGGGGGAGGATGAGCCTGTGGTTAATTCTTCTTCCTGATGGGAAAATAGAGTGACCTGTGCCTGTCCCAACACCAAGAGCTAGTCTCTCACTGGTTCCCCGTCTACCCGTTCATCCTCAGGACAAATTGCAACCTGTACGGAACAGGAGGTTAAAGGTGCTGATGCTCCAAGTAGGGAGATTGTTAGTAAAGCGGCTGGAATGGCGATCCCGGGCACAAGGAGAAGAGAAATGAGGTGTGTTTTAGAAACCTTTCCCCATCACATGGTGTACCATCTTTTTGTTTTCTCATGCATGTTTTCGATGTAGGAAGATGCCCTTGAACCTGGAGATTTGGGACCCATGCGATGGGTACCACGCAGTATTACTTTAAAGGGTCTGCGTTTGCTCACCCAACCTCACCAAACCTCTCAGCCCCAAGAGTGTCCACCCTTATGTCTCATCCAGCTGTGGGTCTAGAAATGGTCAATCCAGGTTGCATCACAGCCCCTGAACGCATTGTGTAAGAATTTCTCTCTCTTTCACTGTCTTTGTTTCATGGGTTTTTCAAAGTAATTTATTTTTATAATGGGGTTTAGCTGCTTTTCACTGCTGTGTTTATGCCGCTTTACACCCACTTGACACACTAACAGAGAGATATCAATACATAGGTTTTAAGATTATTACTAGTCAGATATATTCTTGTGCGGTGAATAGGGCGTGTTGAGTCCAGTTCTCTGAGCAAGGAGTAGGTCTTGTCTATTACATATTGGGTTTATGGAACGGTATCTGAGCTAATTTGAAACCCTTGTTTTATGTATCACCCCACCTCACCTTTCCCGTTAAGCAGCCATAGTGTGTTTTCTGCATGTGTGACTCTGTTCTGTTTTGTAATTCAGTTCAAGTGTAACGGTTTTTACATTCCCTCTATAAGTGATACCTTATGAGAAGTGTCCTTTTCTGTGTGACTTATTTCACTTAGAATCGTCGTACCTAAATCCACTCATCATGCTGCTATTAGCCTTATGACATTGATTTCATGGCTGAGTGATATTCCATTGTACATAAGGACCACAACTTCTTTCTCCATTTTTCTCCCTCCTGGGATATTGAAGGTGGAATGAAGTGGAGGTCCTTGTCAACAGAGCAGCCCTAAACTTTGGGGTGCTTGTGTCTTGCTGATTTTTCATTTTCCCAATTTATACCCCCATGAGTGGAAGTGCCCTATGCTCTCTAAGCTGTGTTTTTTAGATGTTTCAGGACACACCGTACACTTCTCCAGAGTGGCTGTTGGCAATTTACATCCCGCCCATCAGTGTAGCAAGGCTCCCATTACTCCATGGCCTGTCCTGCATTTCTGGTTTTGAGACTTTTTTCAGCATGGCCCTTTTGACCGATGGGTAGCGAGTCTTCTTTGTAGCCCTGATTTGCCTTTCCAGGTTGCTTGGTTGGCCAAAAAGGGCGTATGCGTTTTTTCCTGAATATATTCAGGAAAAAACGCATACGCCCTTTTTGGCCAAGGGCATCATTGTCAATGTTTTGCCGCTTTTCATGTGCTTTAAAGGTGATTCGAATCTACCTCCTGAAATCTGTTTCCTGTATTTCTGCCTTGATTTCAAATCCTCTTCTTTGCCTTCCCTCAATATATTTGTGGACGAGAGTTATCATTTATAACTCTGCAGGTTTGTGAATTGCAGTGCCCTGAAGCTCCATTTTACAACTCGCTTTTTTGGGAGCTGGCCGCAAAAGCGCAGGATGGCTTCAGGCCCTGTTCTGGTTCCGGGGGGAGGATGAGCCTGTGGTTAATTCTTCTTCCTGATGGGAAAATAGAGTGACCTGTGCCTGTCCCAACACCAAGAGCTAGTCTCTCACTGGTTCCCCGTCTACCCGTTCATCCTCAGGACAAATTGCAACCTGTACGGAACAGGAGGTTAAAGGTGCTGATGCTCCAAGTAGGGAGATTGTTAGTAAAGCGGCTGGAATGGCGAACCCGGTCACAAGGAGAAGAGAAATGAGGTGCGTTTTAGAAAACTTTCCCCATCACATGGTGTACCATCTTTTTGTTTTCTCATGCATGTTTTCGATGTAGGAAGATGCCCTTGAACCTGGAGATTTGGGACCCATGCGATGGGTACCACGCAGTATTACTTTAAAGGGTCTGCGTTTGCTCACCCAACCTCACCAAACCTCTCAGCCCCAAGAGTGTCCACCCTTATGTCTCATCCAGCTGTGGGTCTAGAAATGGTCAATCCAGGTTGCATCACAGCCCCTGAACGCATTGTGTAAGAATTTCTCTCTCTTTCACTGTCTTTGTTTCATGGGTTTTTCAAAGTAATTTATTTTTATAATGGGGTTTAGCTGCTTTTCACTGCTGTGTTTATGCCGCTTTACACCCACTTGACACACTAACAGAGAGATATCAATACATAGGTTTTAAGATTATTACTAGTCAGATATATTCTTGTGCGGTGAATAGGGCGTGTTGAGTCCAGTTCTCTGAGCAAGGAGTAGGTCTTGTCTATTACATATTGGGTTTATGGAACGGTATCTGAGCTAATTTGAAACCCTTGTTTTATGTATCACCCCACCTCACCTTTCCCGTTAAGCAGCCATAGTGTGTTTTCTGCATGTGTGACTCTGTTCTGTTTTGTAATTCAGTTCAAGTGTAACGGTTTTTACATTCCCTCTATAAGTGATACCTTATGAGAAGTGTCCTTTTCTGTGTGACTTATTTCACTTAGAATCGTCGTACCTAAATCCACTCATCATGCTGCTATTAGCCTTATGACATTGATTTCATGGCTGAGTGATATTCCATTGTACATAAGGACCACAACTTCTTTCTCCATTTTTCTCCCTCCTGGGATATTGAAGGTGGAATGAAGTGGAGGTCCTTGTCAACAGAGCAGCCCTAAACTTTGGGGTGCTTGTGTCTTGCTGATTTTTCATTTTCCCAATTTATACCCCCATGAGTGGAAGTGCCCTATGCTCTCTAAGCTGTGTTTTTTAGATGTTTCAGGACACACCGTACACTTCTCCAGAGTGGCTGTTGGCAATTTACATCCCGCCCATCAGTGTAGCAAGGCTCCCATTACTCCATGGCCTGTCCTGCATTTCTGGTTTTGAGACTTTTTTCAACATGGCCCTTTTGACCGATGGGTAGCGAGTCTTCTTTGTAGCCCTGATTTGCCTTTCCAGGTTGCTTGGTTGGCCAAAAAGGGCGTATGCGTTTTTTCCTGAATATATTCAGGAAAAAACGCATACGCCCTTTTTGGCCAAGGGCATCATTGTCAATGTTTTGCCGCTTTTCATGTACTTTAAAGGTGATTCGAATCTACCTCCTGAAATCTGTTTGCTGTATTTCTGCCTTGATTTCAAATCCTCTTCTTTGCCTTCCCTCAATATATTTGTGGACGAGAGTTATCATTTATAACTCTGCAGGTTTGTGAATTGCAGTGCCCTGAAGCTCCATTTTACAACTCGCTTTTTTGGGAGCTGGCCGCAAAAGCGCAGGATGGCTTCAGGCCCTGTTCTGGTTCCGGGGGGAGGATGAGCCTGTGGTTAATTCTTCTTCCTGATGGGAAAATAGAGTGACCTGTGCCTGTCCCAACACCAAGAGCTAGTCTCTCACTGGTTCCCCGTCTACCCGTTCATCCTCAGGACAAATTGCAACCTGTACGGAACAGGAGGTTAAAGGTGCTGATGCTCCAAGTAGGGAGATTGTTAGTAAAGCGGCTGGAATGGCGAACCCGGTCACAAGGAGAAGAGAAATGAGGTGCGTTTTAGAAAACTTTCCCCATCACATGGTGTACCATCTTTTTGTTTTCTCATGCATGTTTTCGATGTAGGAAGATGCCCTTGAACCTGGAGATTTGGGACCCATGCGATGGGTACCACGCAGTATTACTTTAAACGGTCTGCGTTTGCTCACCCAACCTCACCAAACCTCTCAGCCCCAAGAGTGTCCACCCTTATGTCTCATCCAGCTGTGGGTCTAGATATGGTCAATCCAGGTTGCATCACAGCCCCTGAACGCATTGTGTAAGAATTTCTCTCTCTTTCACTGTCTTTGTTTCATGGGTTTGTAAAAGTAATGTATTTTTTTAATGGGGTTTAGCTGCTTTTCACTGCTGTGTTTATGCCGCGTTACACCCACTTGACACACTAACAGAGAGATATCAATACATAGGTTTTAAGATTATTACTAGTCAGATATATTCTTGTGCGGTGAATAGGGCGTGTTGAGTCCAGTTCTCTGAGCAAGGAGTACGTCTTGTCTATTACATATTGGGTTTATGGAACGGTATCTGAGCTAATTTGAAACCCTTGTTTTATGTATCACCCCACCTCACCTTTCCCGTTAAGCAGCCATAGTGTGTTTTCTGCATGTGTGACTCTGTTCTGTTTTGTAATTCAGTTCAAGTGTAACGGGTTTTACATTCCCTCTATAAGTGATACCTTATGAGAAGTGTCCTTTTCTGTGTGACTTATTTCACTTAGAATCGTCGTACCTAAATCCACTCATCATGCTGCTACTAGCCTTATGACATTGATTTCATGGCTGAGTGATATTCCATTGTACATAAGGACCACAACTTCTTTATCCATTTTTCTCTTTCCTGGGATATTGAAGGTGGAATGAAGTGGAGGTCCTTGTCAACAGAGCAGCCCTAAACTTTGGGGTGCTTGTGTCTTGCTGATTTTTCATTTTCCCAATTAATACCCCCATGAGTGGAAGTGCCCTAAGCTCTCTAAGCTGTGTTTTTTAGATGTTTCAGGACACACCGTACACTTCTCCAGAGTGGCTGTTGGCAATTTACATCCCGCCCATCAGTGTAGCAAGGCTCCCATTTCTCCATGGCCTGTCCTGCATTTCTGGTTTTGAGACTTTTTTCAGCATGGCCCTTTTGACCGATGGGTAGCGAGTCTTCTTTGTAGCGCTGATTTGCCTTTCCAGGTTGCTTGGTTGGCCAAAAAGGGCGTATGCGTTTTTTCCTGAATATATTCAGGAAAAAACGCATACGCCCTTTTTGGCCAAGGGCATCATTGTCAACGTTTTGCCGCTTTTCATGTGCTTTAAAGGCGATTCGAATCTACCTCCTGAAATCTGTTTCCTGCAATTCTGCCTTGATTTCAAATCCTCTTCTTTGCCTTCCCTCAATATATTTGTGGACGAGAGTTATCATTTATAACTCTGCAGGTTTGGGAATTGCAGTGCCCTGAAGCTCCATTTTACAACTCGCTTTTTTGGGAGCTGGCCGCAAAAGCGCAGGATGGCTTCAGGCCCTGTTCTGGTTCCGGGGGGGAGGATGAGCCTGTGGTTAATTCTTCTTCCTGATGGGAAAATAGAGTGACCTGTGCCTGTCCCAACACCAAGAGCTAGTCTCTCACTGGTTCCCCGTCTACCCGTTCATCCTCAGGACAAATTGCAACCTGTACGGAACAGGAGGTTAAAGGTGCTGATGCTCCAAGTAGGGAGATTGTTAGTAAAGCGGCTGGAATGGCGATCCCGGGCACAAGGAGAAGAGAAATGAGGTGTGTTTTAGAAACCTTTCCCCATCACATGGTGTACCATCTTTTTGTTTTCTCATGCATGTTTTCGATGTAGGAAGATGCCCTTGAACCTGGAGATTTGGGACCCATGCGATGGGTACCACGCAGTATTACTTTAAAGGGTCTGCGTTTGCTCACCCAACCTCACCAAACCTCTCAGCCCCAAGAGTGTCCACCCTTATGTCTCATCCAGCTGTGGGTCTAGAAATGGTCAATCCAGGTTGCATCACAGCCCCTGAACGCATTGTGTAAGAATTTCTCTCTCTTTCACTGTCTTTGTTTCATGGGTTTTTCAAAGTAATTTATTTTTATAATGGGGTTTAGCTGCTTTTCACTGCTGTGTTTATGCCGCTTTACACCCACTTGACACACTAACAGAGAGATATCAATACATAGGTTTTAAGATTATTACTAGTCAGATATATTCTTGTGCGGTGAATAGGGCGTGTTGAGTCCAGTTCTCTGAGCAAGGAGTAGGTCTTGTCTATTACATATTGGGTTTATGGAACGGTATCTGAGCTAATTTGAAACCCTTGTTTTATGTATCACCCCACCTCACCTTTCCCGTTAAGCAGCCATAGTGTGTTTTCTGCATGTGTGACTCTGTTCTGTTTTGTAATTCAGTTCAAGTGTAACGGGTTTTACATTCCCTCTATAAGTGATACCTTATGAGAAGTGTCCTTTTCTGTGTGACTTATTTCACTTAGAATCGTCGTACCTAAATCCACTCATCATGCTGCTACTAGCCTTATGACATTGATTTCATGGCTGAGTGATATTCCATTGTACATAAGGACCACAACTTCTTTATCCATTTTTCTCTTTCCTGGGATATTGAAGGTGGAATGAAGTGGAGGTCCTTGTCAACAGAGCAGCCCTAAACTTTGGGGTGCTTGTGTCTTGCTGATTTTTCATTTTCCCAATTTATACCCCCATGAGTGGAAGTGCCCTAAGCTCTCTAAGCTGTGTTTTTTAGATGTTTCAGGACACACCGTACAGTTCTCCAGAGTGGCTGTTGGCAATTTACATCCCGCCCATCAGTGTAGCAAGGCTCCCATTTCTCCATGGCCTGTCCTGCATTTCTGGTTTTGAGACTTTTTTCAGCATGGCCCTTTTGACCGATGGGTAGCGAGTCTTCTTTGTAGCGCTGATTTGCCTTTCCAGGTTGCTTGGTTGGCCAAAAAGGGCGTATGCGTTTTTTCCTGAATATATTCAGGAAAAAACGCATACGCCCTTTTTGGCCAAGGGCATCATTGTCAACGTTTTGCCGCTTTTCATGTGCTTTAAAGGCGATTCGAATCTACCTCCTGAAATCTGTTTCCTGCAATTCTGCCTTGATTTCAAATCCTCTTCTTTGCCTTCCCTCAATATATTTGTGGACGAGAGTTATCATTTATAACTCTGCAGGTTTGGGAATTGCAGTGCCCTGAAGCTCCATTTTACAACTCGCTTTTTTGGGAGCTGGCCGCAAAAGCGCAGGATGGCTTCAGGCCCTGTTCTGGTTCCGGGGGGGAGGATGAGCCTGTGGTTAATTCTTCTTCCTGATGGGAAAATAGAGTGACCTGTGCCTGTCCCAACACCAAGAGCTAGTCTCTCACTGGTTCCCCGTCTACCCGTTCATCCTCAGGACAAATTGCAACCTGTACGGAACAGGAGGTTAAAGGTGCTGATGCTCCAAGTAGGGAGATTGTTAGTAAAGCGGCTAGAATGGCGATCCCGGGCACAAGGAGAAGAGAAATGAGGTGTGTTTTAGAAACCTTTCCCCATCACATGGTGTACCATCTTTTTGTTTTCTCATGCATGTTTTCGATGTAGGAAGATGCCCTTGAACCTGGAGATTTGGGACCCATGCGATGGGTACCACGCAGTATTACTTTAAAGGGTCTGCGTTTGCTCACCCAACCTCACCAAACCTCTCAGCCCCAAGAGTGTCCACCCTTATGTCTCATCCAGCTGTGGGTCTAGAAATGGTCAATCCAGGTTGCATCACAGCCCCTGAACGCATTGTGTAAGAATTTCTCTCTCTTTCACTGTCTTTGTTTCATGGGTTTTTCAAAGTAATTTATTTTTATAATGGGGTTTAGCTGCTTTTCACTGCTGTGTTTATGCCGCTTTACACCCACTTGACACACTAACAGAGAGATATCAATACATAGGTTTTAAGATTATTACTAGTCAGATATATTCTTGTGCGGTGAATAGGGCGTGTTGAGTCCAGTTCTCTGAGCAAGGAGTAGGTCTTGTCTATTACATATTGGGTTTATGGAACGGTATCTGAGCTAATTTGAAACCCTTGTTTTATGTATCACCCCACCTCACCTTTCCCGTTAAGCAGCCATAGTGTGTTTTCTGCATGTGTGACTCTGTTCTGTTTTGTAATTCAGTTCAAGTGTAACGGTTTTTACATTCCCTCTATAAGTGATACCTTATGAGAAGTGTCCTTTTCTGTGTGACTTATTTCACTTAGAATCGTCGTACCTAAATCCACTCATCATGCTGCTATTAGCCTTATGACATTGATTTCATGGCTGAGTGATATTCCATTGTACATAAGGAACACAACTTCTTTATCCATTTTTCTCTTTCCTGGGATATTGAAGGTGGAATGAAGTGGAGGTCCTTGTCAACAGAGCAGCCCTAAACTTTGGGGTGCTTGTGTCTTGCTGATTTTTCATTTTCCCAATTTATACCCCCATGAGTGGAAGTGCCCTAAGCTCTCTAAGCTGTGTTTTTTAGATGTTTCAGGACACACCGTACACTTCTCCAGAGTGGCTGTTGGCAATTTACATCCCGCCCATCAGTGTAGCAAGGCTCCCATTACTCCATGGCCTGTCCTGCATTTCTGGTTTTGAGACTTTTTTCAGCATGGCCCTTTTGACCGATGGGTAGCGAGTCTTCTTTGTAGCCCTGATTTGCCTTTCCAGGTTGCTTGGTTGGCCAAAAAGGGCGTATGCGTTTTTTCCTGAATATATTCAGGAAAAAACGCATACGCCCTTTTTGGCCAAGGGCATCATTGTCAACGTTTTGCCGCTTTTCATGTGCTTTAAAGGCGATTCGAATCTACCTCCTGAAATCTGTTTCCTGCAATTCTGTCTTGATTTCAAATCCTCTTCTTTGCCTTCCCTCAATATATTTGTGGACGAGAGTTATCATTTATAACTCTGCAGGTTTGGGAATTGCAGTGCCCTGAAGCTCCATTTTACAACTCGCTTTTTTGGGAGCTGGCCGCAAAAGCGCAGGATGGCTTCAGGCCCTGTTCTGGTTCCGGGGGGGAGGATGAGCCTGTGGTTAATTCTTCTTCCTGATGGGAAAATAGAGTGACCTGTGCCTGTCCCAACACCAAGAGCTAGTCTCTCACTGGTTCCCCGTCTACCCGTTCATCCTCAGGACAAATTGCAACCTGTACGGAACAGGAGGTTAAAGGTGCTGATGCTCCAAGTAGGGAGATTGTTAGTAAAGCGGATGGAATGGCGAACCCGGGCACAAGGAGAAGGGAAATGAGGTGCGTTTTAGAAACCTTTCCCCATCACATGGTGTACCATCTTTTTGTTTTCTCATGCATGTTTTCGACGTAGGAAGATGCCCTTGAACCTGGAGATTTGGGACCCATGCGATGGGTACCACGCAGTATTACTTTAAAGGGTCTGCGTTTGCTCACCCAACCTCACCAAACCTCTCAGCCCCAAGAGTGTCCACCCTTATGTCTCATCCAGCTGTGGGTCTAGATATGGTCAATCCAGGTTGCATCACAGCCCCTGAACGCATTGTGTAAGAATTTCTCTCTCTTTCACTGTCTTTGTTTCATGGGTTTTTCAAAGTAATTTATTTTTATAATGGGGTTTAGCTGCTTTTCACTGCTGTGTTTATGCCGCTTTACACCCACTTGACACACTAACAGAGAGATATCAATACATAGGTTTTAAGATTATTACTAGTCAGATATATTCTTGTGCGGTGAATAGGGCGTGTTGAGTCCAGTTCTCTGAGCAAGGAGTAGGTCTTGTCTATTACATATTGGGTTTATGGAACGGTATCTGAGCTAATTTGAAACCCTTGTTTTATGTATCACCCCACCTCACCTTTCCCGTTAAGCAGCCATAGTGTGTTTTCTGCATGTGTGACTCTGTTCTGTTTTGTAATTCAGTTCAAGTGTAACGGTTTTTACATTCCCTCTATAAGTGATACCTTATGAGAAGTGTCCTTTTCTGTGTGACTTATTTCACTTAGAATCGTCGTACCTAAATCCACTCATCATGCTGCTATTAGCCTTATGACATTGATTTCATGGCTGAGTGATATTCCATTGTACATAAGGACCACAACTTCTTTCTCCATTTTTCTCCCTCCTGGGATATTGAAGGTGGAATGAAGTGGAGGTCCTTGTCAACAGAGCAGCCCTAAACTTTGGGGTGCTTGTGTCTTGCTGATTTTTCATTTTCCCAATTTATACCCCCATGAGTGGAAGTGCCCTATGCTCTCTAAGCTGTGTTTTTTAGATGTTTCAGGACACACCGTACACTTCTCCAGAGTGGCTGTTGGCAATTTACATCCCGCCCATCAGTGTAGCAAGGCTCCCATTACTCCATGGCCTGTCCTGCATTTCTGGTTTTGAGACTTTTTTCAACATGGCCCTTTTGACCGATGGGTAGCGAGTCTTCTTTGTAGCCCTGATTTACCTTTCCAGGTTGCTTGGTTGGCCAAAAAGGGCGTATGCGTTTTTTGCTGAATATATTCAGGAAAAAACGCATACGCCCTTTTTGGCCAAGGGCATCATTGTCAATGTTTTGCCGCTTTTCATGTGCTTTAAAGGTGATTCGAATCTACCTCCTGAAATCTGTTTCCTGTATTTCTGCCTTGATTTCAAATCCTCTTCTTTGCCTTCCCTCAATATATTTGTGGACGAGAGTTATCATTTATAACTCTGCAGGTTTGTGAATTGCAGTGCCCTGAAGCTCCATTTTACAACTCGCTTTTTTGGGAGCTGGCCGCAAAAGCGCAGGATGGCTTCAGGCCCTGTTCTGGTTCCGGGGGGAGGATGAGCCTGTGGTTAATTCTTCTTCCTGATGGGAAAATAGAGTGACCTGTGCCTGT
The DNA here is from genome assembly GCF_965194805.1 of Balaenoptera borealis. Classification (NCBI taxonomy): domain Eukaryota; kingdom Metazoa; phylum Chordata; class Mammalia; order Artiodactyla; family Balaenopteridae; genus Balaenoptera; species Balaenoptera borealis. Next base: position 200,029 of record NW_028123991.1, read on the forward strand.
CCCAACACCAAGAGCTAGTCTCTCACTGGTTCCCCGTCTACCCGTTCATCCTCAGGACAAATTGCAACCTGTACGGAACAGGAGGTTAAAGGTGCTGATGCTCCAAGTAGGGAGATTGTTAGTAAAGCGGCTGGAATGGCGAACCCGGTCACAAGGAGAAGAGAAATGAGGTGCGTTTTAGAAAACTTTCCCCATCACATGGTGTACCATCTTTTTGTTTTCTCATGCATGTTTTCGATGTAGGAAGATGCCCTTGAACCTGGAGATTTGGGACCCATGCGATGGGTACCACGCAGTATTACTTTAAAGGGTCTGCGTTTGCTCACCCAACCTCACCAAACCTCTCAGCCCCAAGAGTGTCCACCCTTATGTCTCATCCAGCTGTGGGTCTAGATATGGTCAATCCAGGTTGCATCACAGCCCCTGAACGCATTGTGTAAGAATTTCTCTCTCTTTCACTGTCTTTGTTTCATGGGTTTGTAAAAGTAATGTATTTTTTTAATGGGGTTTAGCTGCTTTTCACTGCTGTGTTTATGCCGCGTTACACCCACTTGACACACTAACAGAGAGATATCAATACATAGGTTTTAAGATTATTACTAGTCAGATATATTCTTGTGCGGTGAATAGGGCGTGTTGAGTCCAGTTCTCTGAGCAAGGAGTACGTCTTGTCTATTACATATTGGGTTTATGGAACGGTATCTGAGCTAATTTGAAACCCTTGTTTTATGTATCACCCCACCTCACCTTTCCCGTTAAGCAGCCATAGTGTGTTTTCTGCATGTGTGACTCTGTTCTGTTTTGTAATTCAGTTCAAGTGTAATGGGTTTTACATTCCCTCTATAAGTGATACCTTATGAGAAGTGTCCTTTTCTGTGTGACTTATTTCACTTAGAATCGTCGTACCTAAATCCACTCATCATGCTGCTACTAGCCTTATGACATTGATTTCATGGCTGAGTGATATTCCATTGTACATAAGGACCACAACTTCTTTATCCATTTTTCTCTTTCCTGGGATATTGAAGGTGGAATGAAGTGGAGGTCCTTGTCAACAGAGCAGCCCTAAACTTTGGGGTGCTTGTGTCTTGCTGATTTTTCATTTTCCCAATTTATACCCCCATGAGTGGAAGTGCCCTATGCTCTCTAAGCTGTGTTTTTTAGATGTTTCAGGACACACCGTACACTTCTCCAGAGTGGCTGTTGGCAATTTACATCCCGCCCATCAGTGTAGCAAGGCTCCTATTTCTCCATGGCCTGTGCTGCATTTCTGGTTTTGAGACTTTTTTCAGCATGGCCCTTTTGACCGATGGGTAGCCAGTCTTCTTTGTAGCCCTAATTTGCCTTTCTAGGTTGCTTGGTTGGCCAAAAAGGGCGTATGCATTTTTTCCTGAATATATTCAGGATAAAACGCATACGCCCTTTTTGGCCAAGGGCATCATTGTCAACGTTTTGCCGCTTTTCATGTGCTTTAAAGGCGATTCGAATCTACCTCCTGAAATCTGTTTCCTGCATTTCTGCCTTGATTTCAAATCCTCTTCTTTGCCTTCCCTCAATATATTTGTGGACGAGAGTTGTCATTTATAACTCTGCAGGTTTGTGAATTGCAGTGCCCTGAAGCTCCATTTTACAACTCGCTTTTTTGGAAGCTGGCCGCAAAAGCGCAGGATGGCTTCAGGCCCTGTTCTGGTTCCGGGGGGGAGGATGAGCCTGTGGTTAATTCTTCTTCCTGATGGGAAAATAGAGTGACCTGTGCCTGTCCCAACACCAAGAGCTAGTCTCTCACTGGTTCCCCGTCTACCCGTTCATCCTCAGGACAAATTGCAACCTGTACGGAACAGGAGGTTAAAGGTACTGATGCTCCAAGTAGGGAGATTGTTAGTAAAGCGGATGGAATGGCGAACCCGGGCACAAGGAGAAGAGAAATGAGGTGCATTTTAGAAACCTTTCCCCATCACATGGTGTACCATCTTTTTGTTTTCTCATGCATGTTTTCGATGTAGGAAGATGCCCTTGAACCTGGAGATTTGGGACCCATGTGATGGGTACCACGCAGTATTACTTTAAAGGGTCTGCGTTTGCTCACCCAACCTCACCAAACCTCTCAGCCCCAAGAGTGTCCACCCTTATGTCTCATCCAGCTGTGGGTCTAGATATGGTCAATCCAGGTTGCATCACAGCCCCTGAACGCATTGTGTAAGAATTTCTCTCTCTTTCACTGTCTTTGTTTCATGGGTTTGTAAAAGTAATTTATTTTTATAATGGGGTTTAGCTGCTTTTCACTGCTGTGTTTATGCCGCTTTTCACCCACTTGACACACTAACAGAGAGATATCAATACATAGGTTTTAAGATTATTACTAGTCAGATATATTCTTGTGCGGTGAATAGGGCGTGTTGAGTCCAGTTCTCTGAGCAAGGAGTAGGTCTTGTCTATTACATATTGGGTTTATGGAACGGTATCTGAGCTAATTTGAAACCCTTGTTTTATGTATCACCCCACCTCACCTTTCCCGTTAAGCAGCCATAGTGTGTTTTCTGCATGTGTGACTCTGTTCTGTTTTGTAATTCAGTTCAAGTGTAACGGTTTTTACATTCCCTCTATAAGTGATACCTTATGAGAAGTGTCCTTTTCTGTGTGACTTATTTCACTTAGAATCGTCGTACCTAAATCCACTCATCATGCTGCTATTAGCCTTATGACATTGATTTCATGGCTGAGTGATATTCCATTGTACATAAGGACCACAACTTCTTTCTCCATTTTTCTCCCTCCAGGGATATTGAAGGTGGAATGAAGTGGAGGTCCTTGTCAACAGAGCAGCCCTAAACTTTGGGGTGCTTGTGTCTTGCTGATTTTTCATTTTCCCAATTTATACCCCCATGAGTGGAAGTGCCCTATGCTCTCTAAGCTGTGTTTTTTAGATGTTTCAGGACACACCGTACACTTCTCCAGAGTGGCTGTTGGCAATTTACATCCCGCCCATCAGTGTAGCAAGGCTCCCATTACTCCATGGCCTGTCCTGCATTTCTGGTTTTGAGACTTTTTTCAACATGGCCCTTTTGACCGATGGGTAGCGAGTCTTCTTTGTAGCCCTGATTTGCCTTTCCAGGTTGCTTGGTTGGCCAAAAAGGGCGTATGCGTTTTTTCCTGAATATATTCAGGAAAAAACGCTTACGCCCTTTTTGGCCAAGGGCATCATTGTCAATGTTTTGCCGCTTTTCATGTGCTTTAAAGGTGATTCGAATCTACCTCCTGAAATCTGTTTCCTGTATTTCTGCCTTGATTTCAAATCCTCTTCTTTGCCTTCCCTCAATATATTTGTGGACGAGAGTTATCATTTATAACTCTGCAGGTTTGTGAATTGCAGTGCCCTGAAGCTCCATTTTACAACTCGCTTTTTTGGGAGCTGGCCGCAAAAGCGCAGGATGGCTTCAGGCCCTGTTCTGGTTCCGGGGGGAGGATGAGCCTGTGGTTAATTCTTCTTCCTGATGGGAAAATAGAGTGACCTGTGCCTGTCCCAACACCAAGAGCTAGTCTCTCACTGGTTCCCCGTCTACCCGTTCATCCTCAGGACAAATTGCAACCTGTACGGAACAGGAGGTTAAAGGTGCTGATGCTCCAAGTAGGGAGATTGTTAGTAAAGCGGCTGGAATGGCGAACCCGGTCACAAGGAGAAGAGAAATGAGGTGCGTTTTAGAAAACTTTCCCCATCACATGGTGTACCATCTTTTTGTTTTCTCATGCATGTTTTCGATGTAGGAAGATGCCCTTGAACCTGGAGATTTGGGACCCATGCGATGGGTACCACGCAGTATTACTTTAAAGGGTCTGCGTTTGCTCACCCAACCTCACCAAACCTCTCAGCCCCAAGAGTGTCCACCCTTATGTCTCATCCAGCTGTGGGTCTAGATATGGTCAATCCAGGTTGCATCACAGCCCCTGAACGCATTGTGTAAGAATTTCTCTCTCTTTCACTGTCTTTGTTTCATGGGTTTGTAAAAGTAATGTATTTTTTTAATGGGGTTTAGCTGCTTTTCACTGCTGTGTTTATGCCGCGTTACACCCACTTGACACACTAACAGAGAGATATCAATACATAGGTTTTAAGATTATTACTAGTCAGATATATTCTTGTGCGGTGAATAGGGCGTGTTGAGTCCAGTTCTCTGAGCAAGGAGTACGTCTTGTCTATTACATATTGGGTTTATGGAACGGTATCTGAGCTAATTTGAAACCCTTGTTTTATGTATCACCCCACCTCACCTTTCCCGTTAAGCAGCCATAGTGTGTTTTCTGCATGTGTGACTCTGTTCTGTTTTGTAATTCAGTTCAAGTGTAATGGGTTTTACATTCCCTCTATAAGTGATACCTTATGAGAAGTGTCCTTTTCTGTGTGACTTATTTCACTTAGAATCGTCGTACCTAAATCCACTCATCATGCTGCTACTAGCCTTATGACATTGATTTCATGGCTGAGTGATATTCCATTGTACATAAGGACCACAACTTCTTTATCCATTTTTCTCTTTCCTGGGATATTGAAGGTGGAATGAAGTGGAGGTCCTTGTCAACAGAGCAGCCCTAAACTTTGGGGTGCTTGTGTCTTGCTGATTTTTCATTTTCCCAATTTATACCCCCATGAGTGGAAGTGCCCTATGCTCTCTAAGCTGTGTTTTTTAGATGTTTCAGGACACACCGTACACTTCTCCAGAGTGGCTGTTGGCAATTTACATCCCGCCCATCAGTGTAGCAAGGCTCCTATTTCTCCATGGCCTGTGCTGCATTTCTGGTTTTGAGACTTTTTTCAGCATGGCCCTTTTGACCGATGGGTAGCCAGTCTTCTTTGTAGCCCTAATTTGCCTTTCTAGGTTGCTTGGTTGGCCAAAAAGGGCGTATGCATTTTTTCCTGAATATATTCAGGATAAAACGCATACGCCCTTTTTGGCCAAGGGCATCATTGTCAACGTTTTGCCGCTTTTCATGTGCTTTAAAGGCGATTCGAATCTACCTCCTGAAATCTGTTTCCTGCATTTCTGCCTTGATTTCAAATCCTCTTCTTTGCCTTCCCTCAATATATTTGTGGACGAGAGTTGTCATTTATAACTCTGCAGGTTTGTGAATTGCAGTGCCCTGAAGCTCCATTTTACAACTCGCTTTTTTGGAAGCTGGCCGCAAAAGCGCAGGATGGCTTCAGGCCCTGTTCTGGTTCCGGGGGGGAGGATGAGCCTGTGGTTAATTCTTCTTCCTGATGGGAAAATAGAGTGACCTGTGCCTGTCCCAACACCAAGAGCTAGTCTCTCACTGGTTCCCCGTCTACCCGTTCATCCTCAGGACAAATTGCAACCTGTACGGAACAGGAGGTTAAAGGTGCTGATGCTCCAAGTAGGGAGATTGTTAGTAAAGCGGCTAGAATGGCGATCCCGGGCACAAGGAGAAGAGAAATGAGGTGCATTTTAGAAACCTTTCCCCATCACATGGTGTACCATCTTTTTGTTTTCTCATGCATGTTTTCGATGTAGGAAGATGCCCTTGAACCTGGAGATTTGGGACCCATGTGATGGGTACCACGCAGTATTACTTTAAAGGGTCTGCGTTTGCTCACCCAACCTCACCAAACCTCTCAGCCCCAAGAGTGTCCACCCTTATGTCTCATCCAGCTGTGGGTCTAGATATGGTCAATCCAGGTTGCATCACAGCCCCTGAACGCATTGTGTAAGAATTTCTCTCTCTTTCACTGTCTTTGTTTCATGGGTTTTTCAAAGTAATTTATTTTTATAATGGGGTTTAGCTGCTTTTCACTGCTGTGTTTATGCCGCTTTACACCCACTTGACACACTAACAGAGAGATATCAATACATAGGTTTTAAGATTATTACTAGTCAGATATATTCTTGTGCGGTGAATAGGGCGTGTTGAGTCCAGTTCTCTGAGCAAGGAGTAGGTCTTGTCTATTACATATTGGGTTTATGGAACGGTATCTGAGCTAATTTGAAACCCTTGTTTTATGTATCACCCCACCTCACCTTTCCCGTTAAGCAGCCATAGTGTGTTTTCTGCATGTGTGACTCTGTTCTGTTTTGTAATTCAGTTCAAGTGTAACGGGTTTTACATTCCCTCTATAAGTGATACCTTATGAGAAGTGTCCTTTTCTGTGTGACTTATTTCACTTAGAATCGTCGTACCTAAATCCACTCATCATGCTGCTACTAGCCTTATGACATTGATTTCATGGCTGAGTGATATTCCATTGTACATAAGGACCACAACTTCTTTATCCATTTTTCTCTTTCCTGGGATATTGAAGGTGGAATGAAGTGGAGGTCCTTGTCAACAGAGCAGCCCTAAACTTTGGGGTGCTTGTGTCTTGCTGATTTTTCATTTTCCCAATTTATACCCCCATGAGTGGAAGTGCCCTAAGCTCTCTAAGCTGTGTTTTTTAGATGTTTCAGGACACACCGTACACTTCTCCAGAGTGGCTGTTGGCAATTTACATCCCGCCCATCAGTGTAGCAAGGCTCCCATTTCTCCATGGCCTGTCCTGCATTTCTGGTTTTGAGACTTTTTTCAGCATGGCCCTTTTGACCGATGGGTAGCGAGTCTTCTTTGTAGCGCTGATTTGCCTTTCCAGGTTGCTTGGTTGGCCAAAAAGGGCGTATGCGTTTTTTCCTGAATATATTCAGGAAAAAACGCATACGCCCTTTTTGGCCAAGGGCATCATTGTCAACGTTTTGCCGCTTTTCATGTGCTTTAAAGGCGATTCGAATCTACCTCCTGAAATCTGTTTCCTGCAATTCTGCCTTGATTTCAAATCCTCTTCTTTGCCTTCCCTCAATATATTTGTGGACGAGAGTTATCATTTATACCTCTGCAGGTTTGGGAATTGCAGTGCCCTGAAGCTCCATTTTACAACTCGCTTTTTTGGGAGCTGGCCGCAAAAGCGCAGGATGGCTTCAGGCCCTGTTCTGGTTCCGGGGGGGAGGATGAGCCTGTGGTTAATTCTTCTTCCTGATGGGAAAATAGAGTGACCTGTGCCTGTCCCAACACCAAGAGCTAGTCTCTCACTGGTTCCCCGTCTACCCGTTCATCCTCAGGACAAATTGCAACCTGTACGGAACAGGAGGTTAAAGGTGCTGATGCTCCAAGTAGGGAGATTGTTAGTAAAGCGGCTGGAATGGCGATCCCGGGCACAAGGAGAAGAGAAATGAGGTGTGTTTTAGAAACCTTTCCCCATCACATGGTGTACCATCTTTTTGTTTTCTCATGCATGTTTTCGATGTAGGAAGATGCCCTTGAACCTGGAGATTTGGGACCCATGCGATGGGTACCACGCAGTATTACTTTAAAGGGTCTGCGTTTGCTCACCCAACCTCACCAAACCTCTCAGCCCCAAGAGTGTCCACCCTTATGTCTCATCCAGCTGTGGGTCTAGAAATGGTCAATCCAGGTTGCATCACAGCCCCTGAACGCATTGTGTAAGAATTTCTCTCTCTTTCACTGTCTTTGTTTCATGGGTTTTTCAAAGTAATTTATTTTTATAATGGGGTTTAGCTGCTTTTCACTGCTGTGTTTATGCCGCTTTACACCCACTTGACACACTAACAGAGAGATATCAATACATAGGTTTTAAGATTATTACTAGTCAGATATATTCTTGTGCGGTGAATAGGGCGTGTTGAGTCCAGTTCTCTGAGCAAGGAGTAGGTCTTGTCTATTACATATTGGGTTTATGGAACGGTATCTGAGCTAATTTGAAACCCTTGTTTTATGTATCACCCCACCTCACCTTTCCCGTTAAGCAGCCATAGTGTGTTTTCTGCATGTGTGACTCTGTTCTGTTTTGTAATTCAGTTCAAGTGTAACGGGTTTTACATTCCCTCTATAAGTGATACCTTATGAGAAGTGTCCTTTTCTGTGTGACTTATTTCACTTAGAATCGTCGTACCTAAATCCACTCATCATGCTGCTACTAGCCTTATGACATTGATTTCATGGCTGAGTGATATTCCATTGTACATAAGGACCACAACTTCTTTATCCATTTTTCTCTTTCCTGGGATATTGAAGGTGGAATGAAGTGGAGGTCCTTGTCAACAGAGCAGCCCTAAACTTTGGGGTGCTTGTGTCTTGCTGATTTTTCATTTTCCCAATTTATACCCCCATGAGTGGAAGTGCCCTAAGCTCTCTAAGCTGTGTTTTTTAGATGTTTCAGGACACACCGTACACTTCTCCAGAGTGGCTGTTGGCAATTTACATCCCGCCCATCAGTGTAGCAAGGCTCCCATTTCTCCATGGCCTGTCCTGCATTTCTGGTTTTGAGACTTTTTTCAGCATGGCCCTTTTGACCGATGGGTAGCGAGTCTTCTTTGTAGCGCTGATTTGCCTTTCCAGGTTGCTTGGTTGGCCAAAAAGGGCGTATGCGTTTTTTCCTGAATATATTCAGGAAAAAACGCATACGCCCTTTTTGGCCAAGGGCATCATTGTCAACGTTTTGCCGCTTTTCATGTGCTTTAAAGGCGATTCGAATCTACCTCCTGAAATCTGTTTCCTGCAATTCTGCCTTGATTTCAAATCCTCTTCTTTGCCTTCCCTCAATATATTTGTGGACGAGAGTTATCATTTATAACTCTGCAGGTTTGGGAATTGCAGTGCCCTGAAGCTCCATTTTACAACTCGCTTTTTTGGGAGCTGGCCGCAAAAGCGCAGGATGGCTTCAGGCCCTGTTCTGGTTCCGGGGGGGAGGATGAGCCTGTGGTTAATTCTTCTTCCTGATGGGAAAATAGAGTGACCTGTGCCTGTCCCAACACCAAGAGCTAGTCTCTCACTGGTTCCCCGTCTACCCGTTCATCCTCAGGACAAATTGCAACCTGTACGGAACAGGAGGTTAAAGGTGCTGATGCTCCAAGTAGGGAGATTGTTAGTAAAGCGGCTAGAATGGCGATCCCGGGCACAAGGAGAAGAGAAATGAGGTGTGTTTTAGAAACCTTTCCCCATCACATGGTGTACCATCTTTTTGTTTTCTCATGCATGTTTTCGATGTAGGAAGATGCCCTTGAACCTGGAGATTTGGGACCCATGCGATGGGTACCACGCAGTATTACTTTAAAGGGTCTGCGTTTGCTCACCCAACCTCACCAAACCTCTCAGCCCCAAGAGTGTCCACCCTTATGTCTCATCCAGCTGTGGGTCTAGAAATGGTCAATCCAGGTTGCATCACAGCCCCTGAACGCATTGTGTAAGAATTTCTCTCTCTTTCACTGTCTTTGTTTCATGGGTTTTTCAAAGTAATTTATTTTTATAATGGGGTTTAGCTGCTTTTCACTGCTGTGTTTATGCCGCTTTACACCCACTTGACACACTAACAGAGAGATATCAATACATAGGTTTTAAGATTATTACTAGTCAGATATATTCTTGTGCGGTGAATAGGGCGTGTTGAGTCCAGTTCTCTGAGCAAGGAGTAGGTCTTGTCTATTACATATTGGGTTTATGGAACGGTATCTGAGCTAATTTGAAACCCTTGTTTTATGTATCACCCCACCTCACCTTTCCCGTTAAGCAGCCATAGTGTGTTTTCTGCATGTGTGACTCTGTTCTGTTTTGTAATTCAGTTCAAGTGTAACGGTTTTTACATTCCCTCTATAAGTGATACCTTATGAGAAGTGTCCTTTTCTGTGTGACTTATTTCACTTAGAATCGTCGTACCTAAATCCACTCATCATGCTGCTATTAGCCTTATGACATTGATTTCATGGCTGAGTGATATTCCATTGTACATAAGGACCACAACTTCTTTCTCCATTTTTCTCCCTCCTGGGATATTAAAGGTGGAATGAAGTGGAGGTCCTTGTCAACAGAGCAGCCCTAAACTTTGGGGTGCTTGTGTCTTGCTGATTTTTCGTTTTCCCAATTTATACCCCCATGAGTGGAAGTGCCCTATGCTCTCTAAGCTGTGTTTTTTAGATGTTTCAGGACACACCGTACACTTCTCCAGAGTGGCTGTTGGCAATTTACATCCCGCCCATCAGTGTAGCAAGGCTCCCATTACTCCATGGCCTGTCCTGCATTTCTGGTTTTGAGACTTTTTTCAGCATGGCCCTTTTGACCGATGGGTAGCGAGTCTTCTTTGTAGCCCTGATTTGCCTTTCCAGGTTGCTTGGTTGGCCAAAAAGGGCGTATGCGTTTTTTCCTGAATATATTCAGGAAAAAACGCATACGCCCTTTTTGGCCAAGGGCATCATTGTCAACGTTTTGCCGCTTTTCATGTGCTTTAAAGGCGATTCGAATCTACCTCCTGAAATCTGTTTCCTGCAATTCTGCCTTGATTTCAAATCCTCTTCTTTGCCTTCCCTCAATATATTTGTGGACGAGAGTTATCATTTATAACTCTGCAGGTTTGTGAATTGCAGTGCCCTGAAGCTCCATTTTACAACTCGCTTTTTTGGGAGCTGGCCGCAAGAGCGCAGGATGGCTTCAGGCCCTGTTTTGGTTCCGGGGGGAGGATGAGCCTGTGGTTAATTCTTCTTCCTGATGGGAAAATAGAGTGACCTGTGCCTGTCCCAACACCAAGAGCTAGTCTCTCACTGGTTCCCCGTCTACCCGTTCATCCTCAGGACAAATTGCAACCTGTACGGAACAGGAGGTTAAAGGTGCTGATGCTCCAAGTAGGGAGATTGTTAGTAAAGCGGCTGGAATGGCGAACCCGGTCACAAGGAGAAGAGAAATGAGGTGCGTTTTAGAAAACTTTCCCCATCACATGGTGTACCATCTTTTTGTTTTCTCATGCATGTTTTCGATGTAGGAAGATGCCCTTGAACCTGGAGATTTGGGACCCATGCGATGGGTACCACGCAGTATTACTTTAAAGGGTCTGCGTTTGCTCACCCAACCTCACCAAACCTCTCAGCCCCAAGAGTGTCCACCCTTATGTCTCATCCAGCTGTGGGTCTAGATATGGTCAATCCAGGTTGCATCACAGCCCCTGAACGCATTGTGTAAGAATTTCTCTCTCTTTCACTGTCTTTGTTTCATGGGTTTGTAAAAGTAATTTATTTTTTTAATGGGGTTTAGCTGCTTTTCACTGCTGTGTTTATGCCGCTTTACACCCACTTGACACACTAACAGAGAGATATCAATACATAGGTTTTAAGATTATTACTAGTCAGATATATTCTTGTGCGGTGAATAGGGCGTGTTGAGTCCAGTTCTCTGAGCAAGGAGTACGTCTTGTCTATTACATATTGGGTTTATTGAACGGTATCTGAGCTAATTTGAAACCCTTGTTTTATGTATCACCCCACCTCACCTTTCCCGTTAAGCAGCCATAGTGTGTTTTCTGCATGTGTGACTCTGTTCTGTTTTGTAATTCAGTTCAAGTGTAACGGGTTTTACATTCCCTCTATAAGTGATACCTTATGAGAAGTGTCCTTTTCTGTGTGACTTATTTCACTTAGAATCGTCGTACCTAAATCCACTCATCATGCTGCTATTAGCCTTATGACATTGATTTCATGGCTGAGTGATATTCCATTGTACATAAGGACCACAACTTCTTTATCCATTTTTCTCTTTCCTGGGATATTGAAGGTGGAATGAAGTGGAGGTCCTTGTCAACAGAGCAGCCCTAAACTTTGGGGTGCTTGTGTCTTGCTGATTTTTCATTTTCCCAATTTATACCCCCATGAGTGGAAGTGCCCTAAGCTCTCTAAGCTGTGTTTTTTAGATGTTTCAGGACACACCGTACACTTCTCCAGAGTGGCTGTTGGCAATTTACATCCCGCCCATCAGTGTAGCAAGGCTCCCATTTCTCCATGGCCTGTCCTGCATTTCTGGTTTTGAGACTTTTTTCAGCATGGCCCTTTTGACCGATGGGTAGCGAGTCTTCTTTGTAGCGCTGATTTGCCTTTCCAGGTTGCTTGGTTGGCCAAAAAGGGCGTATGCGTTTTTTCCTGAATATATTCAGGAAAAAACGCATACGCCCTTTTTGGCCAAGGGCATCATTGTCAACGTTTTGCCGCTTTTCATGTGCTTTAAAGGCGATTCTAATCTACCTCCTGAAATCGGTTTCCTGCAATTCTGCCTTGATTTCAAATCCTCTTCTTTGCCTTCCCTCAATATATTTGTGGACGAGAGTTATCATTTATAACTCTGCAGGTTTGTGAATTGCAGTGCTCTGAACCTCCATTTTACAACTCGCTTTTTTGGAAGCTGGCCGCAAAAGCGCAGGATGGCTTCAGGCCCTGTTCTGGTTCCGGGGGGGAGGATGAGCCTGTGGTTAATTCTTCTTCCTGATGGGAAAATAGAGTGACCTGTGCCTGTCCCAACACCAAGAGCTAGTCTCTCACTGGTTCCCCGTCTACCCGTTCATCCTCAGGACAAATTGCAACCTGTACGGAACAGGAGGTTAAAGGTGCTGATGCTCCAAGTAGGGAGATTGTTAGTAAAGCGGATGGAATGGCGAACCCGGGCACAAGGAGAAGGGAAATGAGGTGCGTTTTAGAAACCTTTCCCCATCACATGGTGTACCATCTTTTTGTTTTCTCATGCATGTTTTCGACGTAGGAAGATGCCCTTGAACCTGGAGATTTGGGACCCATGCGATGGGTACCACGCAGTATTACTTTAAAGGGTCTGCGTTTGCTCACCCAACCTCACCAAACCTCTCAGCCCCAAGAGTGTCCACCCTTATGTCTCATCCAGCTGTGGGTCTAGATATGGTCAATCCAGGTTGCATCACAGCCCCTGAACGCATTGTGTAAGAATTTCTCTCTCTTTCACTGTCTTTGTTTCATGGGTTTGTAAAAGTAATTTATTTTTATAATGGGGTTTAGCTGCTTTTCACTGCTGTGTTTATGCCGCTTTTCACCCACTTGACACACTAACAGAGAGATATCAATACATAGGTTTTAAGATTATTACTAGTCAGATATATTCTTGTGCGGTGAATAGGGCGTGTTGAGTCCAGTTCTCTGAGCAAGGAGTAGGTCTTGTCTATTACATATTGGGTTTATGGAACGGTATCTGAGCTAATTTGAAACCCTTGTTTTATGTATCACCCCACCTCACCTTTCCCGTTAAGCAGCCATAGTGTGTTTTCTGCATGTGTGACTCTGTTCTGTTTTGTAATTCAGTTCAAGTGTAACGGGTTTTACATTCCCTCTATAAGTGATACCTTATGAGAAGTGTCCTTTTCTGTGTGACTTATTTCACTTAGAATCGTCGTACCTAAATCCACTCATCATGCTGCTACTAGCCTTATGACATTGATTTCATGGCTGAGTGATATTCCATTGTACATAAGGACCACAACTTCTTTATCCATTTTTCTCTTTCCTGGGATATTGAAGGTGGAATGAAGTGGAGGTCCTTGTCAACAGAGCAGCCCTAAACTTTGGGGTGCTTGTGTCTTGCTGATTTTTCATTATCCCAATTTATACCCCCATGAGTGGAAGTGCCCTAAGCTCTCTAAGCTGTGTTTTTTAGATGTTTCAGGACACACCGTACACTTCTCCAGAGTGGCTGTTGGCAATTTACATCCCGCCCATCAGTGTAGCAAGGCTCCCATTTCTCCATGGCCTGTCCTGCATTTCTGGTTTTGAGACTTTTTTCAGCATGGCCCTTTTGACCGATGGGTAGCCAGTCTTCTTTGTAGCCCTAATTTGCCTTTCTAGGTTGCTTGGTTGGCCAAAAAGGGCGTATGCATTTTTTCCTGAATATATTCAGGATAAAACGCATACGCCCTTTTTGGCCAAGGGCATCATTGTCAACGTTTTGCCGCTTTTCATGTGCTTTAAAGGCGATTCGAATCTACCTCCTGAAATCTGTTTCCTGCATTTCTGCCTTGATTTCAAATCCTCTTCTTTGCCTTCCCTCAATATATTTGTGGACGAGAGTTGTCATTTATAACTCTGCAGGTTTGTGAATTGCAGTGCCCTGAAGCTCCATTTTACAACTCGCTTTTTTGGAAGCTGGCCGCAAAAGCGCAGGATGGCTTCAGGCCCTGTTCTGGTTCCGGGGGGGAGGATGAGCCTGTGGTTAATTCTTCTTCCTGATGGGAAAATAGAGTGACCTGTGCCTGTCCCAACACCAAGAGCTAGTCTCTCACTGGTTCCCCGTCTACTCGTTCATCCTCAGGACAAATTGCAACCTGTACGGAACAGGAGGTTAAAGGTGCTGATGCTCCAAGTAGGGAGATTGTTAGTAAAGCTGCTGGAATGGCGATCCCGGGCACAAGGAGAAGAGAAATGAGGTGTGTTTTAGAAACCTTTCCCCATCACATGGTGTACCATCTTTTTGTTTTCTCATGCATGTTTTCGATGTAGGAAGATGCCCTTGAACCTGGAGATTTGGGACCCATGCGATGGGTACCACGCAGTATTACTTTAAAGGGTCTGCGTTTGCTCACCCAACCTCACCAAACCTCTCAGCCCCAAGAGTGTCCACCCTTATGTCTCATCCAGCTGTGGGTCTAGAAATGGTCAATCCAGGTTGCATCACAGCCCCTGAACGCATTGTGTAAGAATTTCTCTCTCTTTCACTGTCTTTGTTTCATGGGTTTTTCAAAGTAATTTATTTTTATAATGGGGTTTAGCTGCTTTTCACTGCTGTGTTTATGCCGCTTTACACCCACTTGACACACTAACAGAGAGATATCAATACCTAGGTTTTAAGATTATTACTAGACAGATATATTCTTGTGCGGTGAATAGGGCGTGTTGAGTCCAGTTCTCTGAGCAAGGAGTAGGTCTTATCTATTACATATTGGTTTTATGGAACGGTATCTGAGCTAATTTGAAACCTTTGTTTTATGTATCACCCCACCTCACCTTTCCCGTTAAGCAGCCATAGTGTGTTTTCTGCATGTGTGACTCTGTTCTGTTTTGTAATTCAGTTCAAGTGTAACGGTTTTTACATTCCCTCTATAAGTGATACATTATGAGAAGTGTCATTTTCTGTGTGACTTATTTCACTTAGAATCGTCGTACCTAAATCCACTCATCATGCTGCTACTAGCCTTATGACATTGATTTCATGGCTGAGTGATATTCCATTGTACATAAGGACCAAAACTTCTTTATCCATTTTTCTCTTTCCTGGGATATTGAAGGTGGAATGAAGTGGAGGTCCTTGTCAACAGAGCAGCCCTAAACTTTGGGGTGCTTGTGTCTTGCTGATTTTTCATTTTCCCAATGTATACCCCCATGAGTGGAAGTGCCCTATGCTCTGTAGCTTTGCTTTTTAGACGTTTCAGGACTCACCGTACACTTCTCCAGAGTGGCTGTTGGCAATTTACATCCCGCCCATTAGTGTAGCAAGGCTCCCATTTCTCCATGGCCTGTCCTGCATTTCTGGTTTTGACACTTTTTTCAGCATGGCCATTTTGACCAATGGGTAGCGAGACTTCTTTGTAGCGCTGATTTGCCTTTCCAGGTTGCTTGGTTGGCCAAAAAGGGCGTATGCGTTTTTTCCTGAATATATTCAGGAAAAAACGCATACGCCCTTTTTGGCCAAGGGCATCATTGTCAACGTTTTGCCGCTTTTCATGTGCTTTAAAGGCGATTCGAATCTACCTCCTGAAATCTGTTTCCTGCAATCCTGCCTTGATTTCAAATCCTCTTCTTTGCCTTCCCTCAATATATTTGTGGACGAGAGTTATCATTTATAACTCTGCAGGTTTGTGAATTGCAGTGCCCTGAACCTCCATTTTACAACTCGCCTTTTTGGGAGATGGCCGCAAAAGCGCAGGATGGCTTCAGGCCCTGTTCTGGTTCCGGGGGGCAGGATGAGCCTGAGGTTAATTCTTCTTCCTGATGGGAAAATAGAGTGACCTCTGCATGTCCCAACACCAAGAGCTAGTCTCTCATTGGTTCCATGTCTTCTCGTTCATCCTCAGGACAAATTGCAACCTGTACGGAACAGGAGGTTAAAGATGCTGATGCTCCAAGTAGGGAGATTGCTAGTAAAGCGGCTGTTATGGCGAACCCGGGCACAAGGAGATGAGAAATGAGGTACGTTTTAGAAACCTTTCCCCATCACACGGTGTACCATCTTCTGGGTTTCTCATGCATGTTTTCGATGTAGCAAGATGCCCTTGAACCTGGAGATTTGGGACCCATGCGATGGGTACCACGCAGTATTACTTTAAAGGGTCTGCGTTTGCTCACCCAACCTCACCAAACCTCTCAGCCCCAAGAGTGTCCACCCTTATGTCTCATCCAGCTGTGGGTCTAGATATGGTCAATCCAGGTTGCATCACAGCCCCTGAACGCATTGTGTAAGAATTTCGCTCTCTTTCACTGTCTTTGTTTCATGGGTTTGTAAAAGTAATTTATTTTTATAATGGGGTTTAGCTGCTTTTCACTGCTGTGTTTATGCCGCTTTACACCCATTTGACACACTAACAGAGAGATATCAATACATAGGTTTTAAGATTATTACTAGTCAGATATATTCTTGTGCGGTGAATAGGGCGTGTTGAGTCCAGTTCTCTGAGCAAGGAGTAGGTCTTGTCTATTACATATTGGTTTTATGGAACGGTATCTGAGCTAATTTGAAACCCTTGTTTTATGTATCACCCCACCTCACCTTTCCCGTTAAGCAGCCATAGTGTGTTTTCTGCATGTGTGACTCTGTTCTGTTTTGTAATTCAGTTCAAGTGTAACGGTTTTTACATTCCCTCTATCAGTGATACCTTATGAGAAGTGTCCTTTTCTGTGTGACTTATTTCACTTAGAATCGTCGTACCTAAATCCACTCATCATGCTGCTACTAGCCTTATGACATTGATTTCATGGCTGAGTGATATTCCATTGTACATAAGGACCACAACACCTTTATCCATTTTTCTCTTTCCTGGGATATTTAAGGTGGAATGAAGTGGAGGTCCTGGTCAACAGAGCAGCCCTAAACTTTGGGGTGCTTGTGTCTTGCTGATTTTTCATTTTCCCAATTTATACCCCCATGAGTGGAAGTGCCCTATGCTCTCTAAGCTTTGCTTTTTAGACGTTTCAGGACTCACTGTACACTTCTCCAGAGTGGCTGTTGGCAATTTACATCCCGCCCATCAGTGTAGCATGGCTCCCATTTCTCCATGGCCTTTCCTGCATTTCTGGTTTTGACACTTTTTTCAGCATGGCCATTTTGACCAATGGGTAGCGAGACTTCTTTGTAGCGCTGATTTGCCTTTCCAGGTTGCTTGGTTGGCCAAAAAGGGCGTATGCGTTTTTTCCTGAATATATTCAGGAAAAAACGCTTACGCCCTTTTTGGCCAAGGGCATCATTGTCAACGTTTTGCCGCTTTTCATGTGCTTTAAAGGCGATTCGAATCTACCTCCTGAAATTTGTTTCCTGCAATTCTGCCTTGATTTCAAATCCTCTTCTTTGCCTTCCCTCAATATATTTGTGGACGAGAGTTATCATTTATAACTCTGCAGGTTTGTGAATTGCAGTGCCCTGAACCTCCATTTTACAACTCGCCTTTTTGGGAGATGGCTGCAGAAGCGCAAGATGGCTTCAGGCCCTGTTCTGGTTCCGGGGGGC
Organism: Balaenoptera borealis; assembly: GCF_965194805.1. Classification (NCBI taxonomy): domain Eukaryota; kingdom Metazoa; phylum Chordata; class Mammalia; order Artiodactyla; family Balaenopteridae; genus Balaenoptera; species Balaenoptera borealis. Next base: position 217,567 of record NW_028123991.1, read on the forward strand.
AGGCTGAGCCTGTTGTTAATTCTTCTTCCTGATGGGAAAATAGAGTGACCTGTGCCTGTCCCTACACCAAGAGCTAGTCTCTCTTTGGTTCCACGTCTTCCCGTTCATCCTCAGGACAAATTGCAACCTGTACGGAACAGGAGGTTAAAGGTGCTGATGCTCCAAGTAGGGAGATTGCTAGTAAAGTGGCTGGAATGGCGTACCCGAGCACAAGGAGATGAGAAATGAGGTGCGTTTTAGAAACCTTTCCCCATCACACGGTGTACCATCTTCTGGGTTTCTCATGCATGTTTTCGATGTAGGAAGATGCCCTTGAACCTGGAGATTTGGGACCCATGCGATGGGTACCACGCAGTATTACTTTAAAGGGTCTGCATTTGCTCACCCAACCTCACCAAAGCTCTCAGCCCCAAGAGTGTCCACCCTTATGTCTCATCCAGCTGTGGGTCTAGATATGGTCAATCCAGGTTGCATCACAGCCCCTGAACGCATTGTGTAAGAATTTCGCTCTCTTTCACTGTCTTTGTTTCATGGGTTTTTCAAAGTAATTTATTTTTATAATGGGGTTTAGCTGCATTTCACTGCTGTGTTTATGCCGCTTTACACCCACTTGACACACTAACAGAGAGATATCAATACCTAGGTTTTAAGATTATTACTAGACAGATATATTCTTGTGCGGTGAATAGGGCGTGTTGAGTCCAGTTCTCTGAGCAAGGAGTAGGTCTTATCTATTACATATTGGTTTTATGGAACGGTATCTGAGCTAATTTGAAACCCTTGTTTTATGTATCACCCCACCTCACCTTTCCCGTTAAGCAGCCATAGTGTGTTTTCTGCATGTGTGACTCTGTTCTGTTTTGTAATTCAGTTCAAGTGTAACGGTTTTTACATTCCCTCTATAAGTGATACATTATGAGAAGTGTCCTTTTCTGTGTGACTTATTTCACTTAGAATCGTCGTACCTAAATCCACTCATCATGCTGCTACTAACCTTATGACATTGATTTCATGGCTGAGTGATATTCCATTGTACATAAGGACCAAAACTTCTTTATCCATTTTTCTCTTTCCTGGGATATTGAAGGTGGAATGAAGTGGAGGTCCTTGTCAACACAGCAGCCCTCAACTTTGGGGTTCTTCTCTCTTGCTGATTTTTAATTTTCCCAATGTATACCCCCATGAGTGGAAGTGCCCTATGCTCTGTAGCTTTGCTTTTTAGACGTTTCAGGACTCACCGTACACTTCTCCAGAGTGGCTGTTGGCAATTTACATCCCGCCCATCAGTGTAGCAAGGCTCCCATTTCTCCATGGCCTTTCCTGCATTTCTGGTTTTGACACTTTTTTCAGCATGGCCATTTTGACCAATGGGTAGCGAGACTTCTTTGTAGCGCTGATTTGCCTTTCCAGGTTGCTTGGTTGGCCAAAAAGGGCGTATGCGTTTTTTCCTGAATATATTCAGGAAAAAACGCATACGCCCTTTTTGGCCAAGGGCATCATTGTCAACGTTTTGCCGCTTTTCATGTGCTTTAAAGGCGATTCGAATCTACCTCCTGAAATCTGTTTCCTGCAATTCTGCCTTGATTTCAAATCCTCTTCTTTGCCTTCCCTCAATATATTTGTGGACGAGAGTTATCATTTATAACTCTGCAGGTTTGTGAATTGCAGTGCCCTGAACCTCCATTTTACAACTCGCTTTTTTGGAAGCTGGCCGCAAAAGCGCAGGATGGCTTCAGGCCCTCTTCTGGTTCCGGGGGGCAGGATGAGCCTGTGGTTAATTCTTCTTCCTGATGGGAAAATAGAGTGGCCTGTGCCTGTCCCAACACCAAGAGCTAGTCTCTCACTGGTTCCCCGTCTACCCGTTCATCCTCAGGACAAATTGCAACCTGTACGGAACAGGAGGTTAAAGGTGCTGATGCTCCAAGTAGGGAGATTGTTAGTAAAGCGGATGGAATGGCGAACCCGGTCACAAGGAGAAGAGAAATGAGGTGCGTTTTAGAAACCTTTCCCCATCACATGGTGTACCATATTTTTGTTTTCTCATGCATGTTTTCGATGTAGGAAGATGCCCTTGAACCTGGAGATTTGGGACCCATGCGATGGGTACCACGCAGTATTACTTTAAAGGGTCTGCGTTTGCTCACCCAACCTCACCAAACCTCTCAGCCCCAAGAGTGTCCACCCTTATGTCTCATCCAGCTGTGGGTCTAGATATGGTCAATCCAGGTTGCATCACAGCCCCTGAACGCATTGTGTAAGAATTTCTCTCTCTTTCACTGTCTTTGTTTCATGGGTTTTTCGAAGTAATTTATTTTTATAATGGGGTTTAGCTGCTTTTCACTGCTGTGTTTATGCCGCTTTACACCCACTTGACACACTAACAGAGAGATATCAATACATAGGTTTTAAGATTATTACTAGTCAGATATATTCTTGTGCGGTGAATAGGGCGTGTTGAGTCCAGTTCTCTGAGCAAGGAGTAGGTCTTGTCTATTACATATTGGGTTTATGGAACGGTATCTGAGCTAATTTGAAACCCTTGTTTTATGTATCACCCCACCTCACCTTTCCCGTTAAGCAGCCATAGTGTGTTTTCTGCATGTGTGACTCTGTTCTGTTTTGTAATTCAGTTCAAGTGTAACGGTTTTTACAGTCCCTCTATAAGTGATACCTTATGAGAAGTGTCCTTTTCTGTGTGACTTATTTCACTTAGAATCGTCGTACCTAAATCCACTCATCATGCTGCTACTAGCCTTATGACATTGATTTCATGGCTGAGTGATATTCCATTGTACATAAGGACCACAACTCCTTTATCCATTTTTCTCTTTCCTGGGATATTGAAGGTGGAATGAAGTGGAGGTCCTTGTCAACAGAGCAGCCCTATACTTTGGGGTGCTTGTGTCTTGCTGATTTTTCATTTTCCCAATTTATACCCCCATGAGTGGAAGTGCCCTATGCTCTCTAAGCTGTGTTTTTTAGATGTTTCAGGACACACCGTACACTTCTCCAGAGTGGCTGTTGGCAATTTACATCCCGCCCATCAGTGTAGCAAGGCTCCCATTTCTCCATGGCCTGTCCTGCATTTCTGGTTTTGACACGTTTTTCAGCATGGCCCTTTTGACCGATGGGTAGCGAGTCTTCTTTGTAGCGCTGATTTGCCTTTCCAGGTTGCTTGGTTGGCCAAAAAGGGCGTATGCGTTTTTTCCTGAATATATTCAGGAAAAAACGCATACGCCCTTTTTGGCCAAGGGCATCATTGTCAACGTTTTGCCGCTTTTCATGTGCTTTAAAGGCGATTCGAATCTACCTCCTGAAATCTGTTTCCTGCAATTCTGCCTTGATTTCAAATCCTCTTCTTTGCCTTCCCTCAATATATTTGTGGACGAGAGTTATCATTTATAACTCTGCAGGTTTGGGAATTGCAGTGCCCTGAAGCTCCATTTTACAACTCGCTTTTTTGGGAGCTGGCCGCAAAAGCGCAGGATGGCTTCAGGCCCTGTTCTGGTTCCGGGGGGGAGGATGAGCCTGTGGTTAATTCTTCTTCCTGATGGGAAAATAGAGTGACCTGTGCCTGTCCCAACACCAAGAGCTAGTCTCTCACTGATTCCCCGTCTACCCGTTCATCCTCAGGACAAATTGCAACCTGTACGGAACAGGAGGTTAAAGGTGCTGATGCTCCAAGTAGGGAGATTGTTAGTAAAGCGGCTGGAATGGCGAACCCGGGCACAAGGAGAAGAGAAATGAGGTGCGTTTTAGAAACCTTTCCACATCACACGGTGTACCATCTTCTGGGTTTCTCATGCATGTTTTCGATGTAGGAAGATGCCCTTGAACCTGGAGATTTGGGACCCATGCGATGGGTACCACGCAGTATTACTTTAAAGGGTCTGCGTTTGCTCACCCAACCTCACCAAACCTCTCAGCCCCAAGAGTGTCCACCCTTATGTCTCATCCAGCTGTGGGTCTAGATATGGTCAATCCAGGTTGCATCACAGCCCCTGAACGCATTGTGTAAGAATTTCTCTCTCTTTCACTGTCTTTGTTTCATGGGTTTGTAAAAGTAATTTATTTTTATAATGGGGTTTAGCTGCTTTTCACTGCTGTGTTTATGCTGCTTTTCACCCACTTGACACACTAACAGAGAGATATCAATACATAGGTTTTAAGATTATTACTAGTCAGATATATTCTTGTGCGGTGAATAGGGCGTGTTGAGTCCAGTTCTCTGAGCAAGGAGTAGGTCTTCTCTATTACATATTGGGTTTATGGAACGGTATCTGAGCTAATTTGAAACCCTTGTTTTATGTATCACCCCACCTCACCTTTCCCGTTAAGCAGCCATAGTGTGTTTTCTGCATGTGTGACTCTGTTCTGTTTTGTAATTCAGTTCAAGTGTAACGGGTTTTACATTCCCTCTATAAGTGATACCTTATGAGAAGTGTCCTTTTCTGTGTGACTTATTTCACTTAGAATCGTCTTACCTAAATCCACTCATCATGCTGCTACTAGCCTTATGACATTGATTTCATGGCTGAGTGATATTCCATTGTACATAAGGACCACAACTTCTTTATCCATTTTTCTCCCTCCTGGGATATTGAAGGTGGAATGAAGTGGAGGTCCTTGTCAACAGAGCAGCCCTAAACTTTGGGGTGCTTGTGTCTTGCTGATTTTTCATTTTCCCAATTTATACCCCCATGAGTGGAAGTGCCCTAAGCTCTCTAAGCTGTGTTTTTTAGATGTTTCAGGACACACCGTACAGTTCTCCAGAGTGGCTGTTGGCAATTTACATCCCGCCCATCAGTGTAGCAAGGCTCCCATTACTCCATGGCCTGTCCTGCATTTCTGGTTTTGAGACTTTTTTCAGCATGGCCCTTTTGATCGATGGGTAGCGAGTCTTCTTTGTAGCCCTGATTTGCCTTTCCAGGTTGCTTGGTTGGCCAAAAAGGGCGTATGCGTTTTTTCCTGAATATATTCAGGAAAAAACGCATACGCCCTTTTTGGCCAAGGGCATCATTGTCAACGTTTTGCCGCTTTTCATGTGCTTTAAAGGTGATTCGAATCTACCTCCTGAAATCTGTTTCCTGCATTTCTGCCTTGATTTCAAATCCTCTTCTTTGCCTTCCCTCAATATATTTGTGGATGAGAGTTATCATTTATAACTCTGCAGGTTTGTGAATTGCAGTGCCCTTAAGCTCCATTTTACAACTCGCTTTTTTGGGAGCTGGCCGCAAAAGCGCAGGATGGCTTCAGGCCCTGTTCTGGTTCCGGGGGGAGGATGAGCCTGTGGTTAATTCTTCTTCCTGATGGGAAAATAGAGTGACCTGTGCCTGTCCCAACACCAAGAGCTAGTCTCTCACTGGTTCCCCGTCTACCCGTTCATCCTCAGGACAAATTGCAACCTGTACGGAACAGGAGGTTAAAGGTGCTGATGCTCCAAGTAGGGAGATTGTTAGTAAAGCGGCTGGAATGGCGAACCCGGTCACAAGGAGAAGAGAAATGAGGTGCGTTTTAGAAAACTTTCCCCATCACATGGTGTACCATCTTTTTGTTTTCTCATGCATGTTTTCGATGTAGGAAGATGCCCTTGAACCTGGAGATTTGGGACCCATGCGATGGGTACCACGCAGTATTACTTTAAAGGGTCTGCGTTTGCTCACCCAACCTCACCAAACCTCTCAGCCCCAAGAGTGTCCACCCTTATGTCTCATCCAGCTGTGGGTCTAGATATGGTCAATCCAGGTTGCATCACAGCCCCTGAACGCATTGTGTAAGAATTTCTCTCTCTTTCACTGTCTTTGTTTCATGGGTTTGTAAAAGTAATTTATTTTTTTAATGGGGTTTAGCTGCTTTTCACTGCTGTGTTTATGCCGCTTTACACCCACTTGACACACTAACAGAGAGATATCAATACATAGGTTTTAAGATTATTACTAGTCAGATATATTCTTGTGCGGTGAATAGGGCGTGTTGAGTCCAGTTCTCTGAGCAAGGAGTACGTCTTGTCTATTACATATTGGGTTTATGGAACGGTATCTGAGCTAATTTGAAACCCTTGTTTTATGTATCACCCCACCTCACCTTTCCCGTTAAGCAGCCATAGTGTGTTTTCTGCATGTGTGACTCTGTTCTGTTTTGTAATTCAGTTCAAGTGTAACGGGTTTTACATTCCCTCTATAAGTGATACCTTATGAGAAGTGTCCTTTTCTGTGTGACTTATTTCACTTAGAATCGTCGTACCTAAATCCACTCATCATGCTGCTACTAGCCTTATGACATTGATTTCATGGCTGAGTGATATTCCATTGTACATAAGGACCACAACTTCTTTATCCATTTTTCTCTTTCCTGGGATATTGAAGGTGGAATGAAGTGGAGGTCCTTGTCAACAGAGCAGCCCTAAACTTTGGGGTGCTTGTGTCTTGCTGATTTTTCATTTTCCCAATTTATACCCCCATGAGTGGAAGTGCCCTATGCTCTCTAAGCTGTGTTTTTTAGATGTTTCAGGACACACCGTACACTTCTCCAGAGTGGCTGTTGGCAATTTACATCCCGCCCATCAGTGTAGCAAGGCTCCCATTTCTCCATGGCCTGTCCTGCATTTCTGGTTTTGAGACTTTTTTCAGCATGGCCCTTTTGACCGATGGGTAGCCAGTCTTCTTTGTAGCCCTAATTTGCCTTTCTAGGTTGCTTGGTTGGCCAAAAAGGGCGTATGCATTTTTTCCTGAATATATTCAGGATAAAACGCATACGCCCTTTTTGGCCAAGGGCATCATTGTCAACGTTTTGCCACTTTTCATGTGCTTTAAAGGCGATTCGAATCTACCTCCTGAAATCTGTTTCCTGCATTTCTGCCTTGATTTCAAATCCTCTTCTTTGCCTTCCCTCAATATATTTGTGGACGAGAGTTGTCATTTATAACTCTGCAGGTTTGTGAATTGCAGTGCCCTGAAGCTCCATTTTACAACTCGCTTTTTTGGAAGCTGGCCGCAAAAGCGCAGGATGGCTTCAGGCCCTGTTCTGGTTCCGGGGGGGAGGATGAGCCTGTGGTTAATTCTTCTTCCTGATGGGAAAATAGAGTGACCTGTGCCTGTCCCAACACCAAGAGCTAGTCTCTCACTGGTTCCCCGTCTACCCGTTCATCCTCAGGACAAATTGCAACCTGTACGGAACAGGAGGTTAAAGGTGCTGATGCTCCAAGTAGGGAGATTGTTAGTAAAGCGGATGGAATGGCGACCCCGGGCACAAGGAGAAGAGAAATGAGGTGCATTTTAGAAACCTTTCCCCATCACATGGTGTACCATCTTTTTGTTTTCTCATGCATGTTTTCGATGTAGGAAGATGCCCTTGAACCTGTAGATTTGGGACCCATGTGATGGGTACCACACAGTATTACTTTAAAGGGTCTGCGTTTGCTCACCCAACCTCACCAAACCTCTCAGCCCCAAGAGTGTCCACCCTTATGTCTCATCCAGCTGTGGGTCTAGATATGGTCAATCCAGGTTGCATCACAGCCCCTGAACGCATTGTGTAAGAATTTCTCTCTCTTTCACTGTCTTTGTTTCATGGGTTTTTCAAAGTAATTTATTTTTATAATGGGGTTTAGCTGCTTTTCACTGCTGTGTTTATGCCGCTTTACACCCACTTGACACACTAACAGAGAGATATCAATACATAGGTTTTAAGATTATTACTAGTCAGATATATTCTTGTGCGGTGAATAGGGCGTGTTGAGTCCAGTTCTCTGAGCAAGGAGTAGGTCTTGTCTATTACATATTGGGTTTATGGAACGGTATCTGAGCTAATTTGAAACCCTTGTTTTATGTATCACCCCACCTCACCTTTCCCGTTAAGCAGCCATAGTGTGTTTTCTTCCTGTGTGACTCTGTTCTGTTTTGTAATTCAGTTCAAGTGTAACGGGTTTTACATTCCCTCTATAAGTGATACCTTATGAGAAGTGTCCTTTTCTGTGTGACTTATTTCACTTAGAATCGTCGTACCTAAATCCACTCATCATGCTGCTACTAGCCTTATGACATTGATTTCATGGCTGAGTGATATTCCATTGTACATAAGGACCACAACTTCTTTATCCATTTTTCTCTTTCCTGGGATATTGAAGGTGGAATGAAGTGGAGGTCCTTGTCAACAGAGCAGCCCTAAACTTTGGGGTGCTTGTGTCTTGCTGATTTTTCATTTTCCCAATTTATACCCCCATGAGTGGAAGTGCCCTATGCTCTCTAAGCTGTGTTTTTTAGATGTTTCAGGACACACCGTACACTTCTCCAGAGTGGCTGTTGGCAATTTACATCCCGCCCATCAGTGTAGCAAGGCTCCCATTTCTCCATGGCCTGTCCTGCATTTCTGGTTTTGAGACTTTTTTCAGCATGGCCCTTTTGACCGATGGGTAGCCAGTCTTCTTTGTAGCCCTAATTTGCCTTTCTAGGTTGCTTGGTTGGCCAAAAAGGGCGTATGCATTTTTTCCTGAATATATTCAGGATAAAACGCATACGCCCTTTTTGGCCAAGGGCATCATTGTCAACGTTTTGCCACTTTTCATGTGCTTTAAAGGCGATTCGAATCTACCTCCTGAAATCTGTTTCCTGCATTTCTGCCTTGATTTCAAATCCTCTTCTTTGCCTTCCCTCAATATATTTGTGGACGAGAGTTGTCATTTATAACTCTGCAGGTTTGTGAATTGCAGTGCCCTGAAGCTCCATTTTACAACTCGCTTTTTTGGAAGCTGGCCGCAAAAGCGCAGGATGGCTTCAGGCCCTGTTCTGGTTCCGGGGGGGAGGATGAGCCTGTGGTTAATTCTTCTTCCTGATGGGAAAATAGAGTGACCTGTGCCTGTCCCAACACCAAGAGCTAGTCTCTCACTGGTTCCCCGTCTACCCGTTCATCCTCAGGACAAATTGCAACCTGTACGGAACAGGAGGTTAAAGGTGCTGATGCTCCAAGTAGGGAGATTGTTAGTAAAGCGGATGGAATGGCGACCCCGGGCACAAGGAGAAGAGAAATGAGGTGCATTTTAGAAACCTTTCCCCATCACATGGTGTACCATCTTTTTGTTTTCTCATGCATGTTTTCGATGTAGGAAGATGCCCTTGAACCTGTAGATTTGGGACCCATGTGATGGGTACCACACAGTATTACTTTAAAGGGTCTGCGTTTGCTCACCCAACCTCACCAAACCTCTCAGCCCCAAGAGTGTCCACCCTTATGTCTCATCCAGCTGTGGTTCTAGATATGGTCAATCCAGGTTGCATCACAGCCCCTGAACGCATTGTGTAAGAATTTCTCTCTCTTTCACTGTCTTTGTTTCATGGGTTTTTCAAAGTAATTTATTTTTATAATGGGGTTTAGCTGCTTTTCACTGCTGTGTTTATGCCGCTTTACACCCACTTGACACACTAACAGAGAGATATCAATACATAGGTTTTAAGATTATTACTAGTCAGATATATTCTTGTGCGGTGAATAGGGCGTGTTGAGTCCAGTTCTCTGAGCAAGGAGTAGGTCTTGTCTATTACATATTGGGTTTATGGAACGGTATCTGAGCTAATTTGAAACCCTTGTTTTATGTATCACCCCACCTCACCTTTCCCGTTAAGCAGCCATAGTGTGTTTTCTGCATGTGTGACTCTGTTCTGTTTTGTAATTCAGTTCAAGTGTAACGGTTTTTACAGTCCCTCTATAAGTGATACCTTATGAGAAGTGTCCTTTTCTGTGTGACTTATTTCACTTAGAATCGTCGTACCTAAATCCACTCATCATGCTGCTACTAGCCTTATGACATTGATTTCATGGCTGAGTGATATTCCATTGTACATAAGGACCACAACTCCTTTATCCATTTTTCTCTTTCCTGGGATATTGAAGGTGGAATGAAGTGGAGGTCCTTGTCAACAGAGCAGCCCTATACTTTGGGGTGCTTGTGTCTTGCTGATTTTTCATTTTCCCAATTTATACCCCCATGAGTGGAAGTGCCCTATGCTCTCTAAGCTGTGTTTTTTAGATGTTTCAGGACACACCGTACACTTCTCCAGAGTGGCTGTTGGCAATTTACATCCCGCCCATCAGTGTAGCAAGGCTCCCATTTCTCCATGGCCTGTCCTGCATTTCTGGTTTTGACACGTTTTTCAGCATGGCCCTTTTGACCGATGGGTAGCGAGTCTTCTTTGTAGCGCTGATTTGCCTTTCCAGGTTGCTTGGTTGGCCAAAAAGGGCGTATGCGTTTTTTCCTGAATATATTCAGGAAAAAACGCATACGCCCTTTTTGGCCAAGGGCATCATTGTCAACGTTTTGCCGCTTTTCATGTGCTTTAAAGGCGATTCGAATCTACCTCCTGAAATCTGTTTCCTGCAATTCTGCCTTGATTTCAAATCCTCTTCTTTGCCTTCCCTCAATATATTTGTGGACGAGAGTTATCATTTATAACTCTGCAGGTTTGGGAATTGCAGTGCCCTGAAGCTCCATTTTACAACTCGCTTTTTTGGGAGCTGGCCGCAAAAGCGCAGGATGGCTTCAGGCCCTGTTCTGGTTCCGGGGGGGAGGATGAGCCTGTGGTTAATTCTTCTTCCTGATGGGAAAATAGAGTGACCTGTGCCTGTCCCAACACCAAGAGCTAGTCTCTCACTGATTCCCCGTCTACCCGTTCATCCTCAGGACAAATTGCAACCTGTACGGAACAGGAGGTTAAAGGTGCTGATGCTCCAAGTAGGGAGATTGTTAGTAAAGCGGCTGGAATGGCGAACCCGGGCACAAGGAGAAGAGAAATGAGGTGCGTTTTAGAAACCTTTCCACATCACACGGTGTACCATCTTCTGGGTTTCTCATGCATGTTTTCGATGTAGGAAGATGCCCTTGAACCTGGAGATTTGGGACCCATGCGATGGGTACCACGCAGTATTACTTTAAAGGGTCTGCGTTTGCTCACCCAACCTCACCAAACCTCTCAGCCCCAAGAGTGTCCACCCTTATGTCTCATCCAGCTGTGGGTCTAGATATGGTCAATCCAGGTTGCATCACAGCCCCTGAACGCATTGTGTAAGAATTTCTCTCTCTTTCACTGTCTTTGTTTCATGGGTTTGTAAAAGTAATTTATTTTTATAATGGGGTTTAGCTGCTTTTCACTGCTGTGTTTATGCCGCTTTTCACCCACTTGACACACTAACAGAGAGATATCAATACATAGGTTTTAAGATTATTACTAGTCAGATATATTCTTGTGCGGTGAATAGGGCGTGTTGAGTCCAGTTCTCTGAGCAAGGAGTAGGTCTTGTCTATTACATATTGGGTTTATGGAACGGTATCTGAGCTAATTTGAAACCCTTGTTTTATGTATCACCCCACCTCACCTTTCCCGTTAAGCAGCCATAGTGTGTTTTCTGCATGTGTGACTCTGTTCTGTTTTGTAATTCAGTTCAAGTGTAACGGGTTTTACATTCCCTCTATAAGTGATACCTTATGAGAAGTGTCCTTTTCTGTGTGACTTATTTCACTTAGAATCGTCTTACCTAAATCCACTCATCATGCTGCTACTAGCCTTATGACATTGATTTCATGGCTGAGTGATATTCCATTGTACATAAGGACCACAACTTCTTTATCCATTTTTCTCCCTCCTGGGATATTGAAGGTGGAATGAAGTGGAGGTCCTTGTCAACAGAGCAGCCCTAAACTTTGGGGTGCTTGTGTCTTGCTGATTTTTCATTTTCCCAATTTATACCCCCATGAGTGGAAGTGCCCTATGCTCTCTAAGCTGTGTTTTTTAGATGTTTCAGGACACACCGTACACTTCTCCAGAGTGGCTGTTGGCAATTTACATCCCGCCCATCAGTGTAGCAAGGCTCCCATTACTCCATGGCCTGTCCTGCATTTCTGGTTTTGAGACTTTTTTCAGCATGGCCCTTTTGACCGATGGGTAGCGAGTCTTCTTTGCAGCCCTGATTTGCCTTTCCAGGTTGCTTGGTTGGCCAAAAAGGGCGTATGCGTTTTTTCCTGAATATATTCAGGAAAAAACGCATACGCCCTTTTTGGCCAAGGGCATCATTGTCAACGTTTTGCCGCTTTTCATGTGCTTTAAAGGTGATTCGAATCTACCTCCTGAAATCTGTTTCCTGCATTTCTGCCTTGATTTCAAATCCTCTTCTTTGCCTTCCCTCAATATATTTGTGGATGAGAGTTATCATTTATAACTCTGCAGGTTTGTGAATTGCAGTGCCCTGAAGCTCCATTTTACAACTCGCTTTTTTGGGAGCTGGCCGCAAAAGCGCAGGATGGCTTCAGGCCCTGTTCTGGTTCCGGGGGGAGGATGAGCCTGTGGTTAATTCTTCTTCCTGATGGGAAAATAGAGTGACCTGTGCCTGTCCCAACACCAAGAGCTAGTCTCTCACTGGTTCCCCGTCTACCCGTTCATCCTCAGGACAAATTGCAACCTGTACGGAACAGGAGGTTAAAGGTGCTGATGCTCCAAGTAGGGAGATTGTTAGTAAAGCGGCTGGAATGGCGAACCCGGTCACAAGGAGAAGAGAAATGAGGTGCGTTTTAGAAAACTTTCCCCATCACATGGTGTACCATCTTTTTGTTTTCTCATGCATGTTTTCGATGTAGGAAGATGCCCTTGAACCTGGAGATTTGGGACCCATGCGATGGGTACCACGCAGTATTACTTTAAAGGGTCTGCGTTTGCTCACCCAACCTCACCAAACCTCTCAGCCCCAAGAGTGTCCACCCTTATGTCTCATCCAGCTGTGGGTCTAGATATGGTCAATCCAGGTTGCATCACAGCCCCTGAACGCATTGTGTAAGAATTTCTCTCTCTTTCACTGTCTTTGTTTCATGGGTTTTTCGAAGTAATTTATTTTTATAATGGGGTTTAGCTGCTTTTCACTGCTGTGTTTATGCCGCTTTACACCCACTTGACACACTAACAGAGAGATATCAATACATAGGTTTTAAGATTATTACTAGTCAGATATATTCTTGTGCGGTGAATAGGGCGTGTTGAGTCCAGTTCTCTGAGCAAGGAGTAGGTCTTGTCTATTACATATTGGGTTTATGGAACGGTATCTGAGCTAATTCGAAACCCTTGTTTTATGTATCACCCCACCTCACCTTTCCCGTTAAGCAGCCATAGTGTGTTTTCTTCCTGTGTGACTCTGTTCTGTTTTGTAATTCAGTTCAAGTGTAACGGTTTTTACAGTCCCTCTATAAGTGATACCTTATGAGAAGTGTCCTTTTCTGTGTGACTTATTTCACTTAGAATCGTCGTACCTAAATCCACTCATCATGCTGCTACTAGCCTTATGACATTGATTTCATGGCTGAGTGATATTCCATTGTACATAAGGACCACAACTCCTTTATCCATTTTTCTCTTTCCTGGGATATTGAAGGTGGAATGAAGTGGAGGTCCTTGTCAACAGAGCAGCCCTATACTTTGGGGTGCTTGTGTCTTGCTGATTTTTCATTTTCCCAATTTATACCCCCATGAGTGGAAGTGCCCTATGCTCTCTAAGCTGTGTTTTTTAGATGTTTCAGGACACACCGTACACTTCTCCAGAGTGGCTGTTGGCAATTTACATCCCGCCCATCAGTGTAGCAAGGCTCCCATTTCTCCATGGCCTGTCCTGCATTTCTGGTTTTGACACGTTTTTCAGCATGGCCCTTTTGACCGATGGGTAGCGAGTCTTCTTTGTAGCGCTGATTTGCCTTTCCAGGTTGCTTGGTTGGCCAAAAAGGGCGTATGCGTTTTTTCCTGAATATATTCAGGAAAAAACGCATACGCCCTTTTTGGCCAAGGGCATCATTGTCAACGTTTTGCCGCTTTTCATGTGCTTTAAAGGCGATTCGAATCTACCTCCTGAAATCTGTTTCCTGCAATTCTGCCTTGATTTCAAATCCTCTTCTTTGCCTTCCCTCAATATATTTGTGGACGAGAGTTATCATTTATAACTCTGCAGGTTTGGGAATTGCAGTGCCCTGAAGCTCCATTTTACAACTCGCTTTTTTGGGAACTGGCCGCAAAAGCGCAGGATGGCTTCAGGCCCTGTTCTGGTTCCGGGGGGGAGGATGAGCCTGTGGTTAATTCTTCTTCCTGATGGGAAAATAGAGTGACCTGTGCCTGTCCCAACACCAAGAGCTAGTCTCTCACTGATTCCCCGTCTACCCGTTCATCCTCAGGACAAATTGCAACCTGTACGGAACAGGAGGTTAAAGGTGCTGATGCTCCAAGTAGGGAGATTGTTAGTAAAGCGGCTGGAATGGCGAACCCGGGCACAAGGAGAAGAGAAATGAGGTGCGTTTTAGAAACCTTTCCACATCACACGGTGTACCATCTTCTGGGTTTCTCATGCATGATTTCGATGTAGGAAGATGCCCTTGAACCTGGAGATTTGGGACCCATGCGATGGGTACCACGCAGTATTACTTTAAAGGGTCTGCATTTGCTCACCCAACCTCACCAAACCCCTCAGCCCCAAGAGTGTCCACCCTTATGTCTCATCCAGCTGTGGGTCTAGATATGGTCAATCCAGGTTGCATCACAGCCCCTGAACGCATTGTGTAAGAATTTCTCTCTCTTTCACTGTCTTTGTTTCATGGGTTTGTAAAAGTAATTTATTTTTATAATGGGGTTTAGCTGCTTTTCACTGCTGTGTTTATGCTGCTTTTCACCCACTTGACACACTAACAGAGAGATATCAATACATAGGTTTTAAGATTATTACTAGTCAGATATATTCTTGTGCGGTGAATAGGGCGTGTTGAGTCCAGTTCTCTGAGCAAGGAGTAGGTCTTCTCTATTACATATTGGGTTTATGGAACGGTATCTGAGCTAATTTGAAACCCTTGTTTTATGTATCACCCCACCTCACCTTTCCCGTTAAGCAGCCATAGTGTGTTTTCTGCATGTGTGACTCTGTTCTGTTTTGTAATTCAGTTCAAGTGTAACGGGTTTTACATTCCCTCTATAAGTGATACCTTATGAGAAGTGTCCTTTTCTGTGTGACTTATTTCACTTAGAATCGTCTTACCTAAATCCACTCATCATGCTGCTACTAGCCTTATGACATTGATTTCATGGCTGAGTGATATTCCATTGTACATAAGGACCACAACTTCTTTATCCATTTTTCTCCCTCCTGGGATATTGAAGGTGGAATGAAGTGGAGGTCCTTGTCAACAGAGCAGCCCTAAACTTTGGGGTGCTTGTGTCTTGCTGATTTTTCATTTTCCCAATTTATACCCCCATGAGTGGAAGTGCCCTATGCTCTCTAAGCTGTGTTTTTTAGATGTTTCAGGACACACCGTACACTTCTCCAGAGTGGCTGTTGGCAATTTACATCCCGCCCATCAGTGTAGCAAGGCTCCCATTACTCCATGGCCTGTCCTGCATTTCTGGTTTTGAGACTTTTTTCAGCATGGCCCTTTTGACCGATGGGTAGCGAGTCTTCTTTGTAGCCCTGATTTGCCTTTCCAGGTTGCTTGGTTGGCCAAAAAGGGCGTATGCGTTTTTTCCTGAATATATTCAGGAAAAAACGCATACGCCCTTTTTGGCCAAGGGCATCATTGTCAACGTTTTGCCGCTTTTCATGTGCTTTAAAGGTGATTCGAATCTACCTCCTGAAATCTGTTTCCTGCATTTCTGCCTTGATTTCAAATCCTCTTCTTTGCCTTCCCTCAATATATTTGTGGATGAGAGTTATCATTTATAACTCTGCAGGTTTGTGAATTGCAGTGCCCTGAAGCTCCATTTTACAACTCGCTTTTTTGGGAGCTGGCCGCAAAAGCGCAGGATGGCTTCAGGCCCTGTTCTGGTTCCGGGGGGAGGATGAGCCTGTGGTTAATTCTTCTTCCTGATGGGAAAATAGAGTGACCTGTGCCTGTCCCAACACCAAGAGCTAGTCTCTCACTGGTTCCCCGTCTACCCGTTCATCCTCAGGACAAATTGCAACCTGTACGGAACAGGAGGTTAAAGGTGCTGATGCTCCAAGTAGGGAGATTGTTAGTAAAGCGGCTGGAATGGCGAACCCGGTCACAAGGAGAAGAGAAATGAGGTGCGTTTTAGAAAACTTTCCCCATCACATGGTGTACCATCTTTTTGTTTTCTCATGCATGTTTTCGATGTAGGAAGATGCCCTTGAACCTGGAGATTTGGGACCCATGCGATGGGTACCACGCAGTATTACTTTAAAGGGTCTGCGTTTGCTCACCCAACCTCACCAAACCTCTCAGCCCCAAGAGTGTCCACCCTTATGTCTCATCCAGCTGTGGGTCTAGATATGGTCAATCCAGGTTGCATCACAGCCCCTGAACGCATTGTGTAAGAATTTCTCTCTCTTTCACTGTCTTTGTTTCATGGGTTTGTAAAAGTAATTTATTTTTTTAATGGGGTTTAGCTGCTTTTCACTGCTGTGTTTATGCCGCTTTACACCCACTTGACACACTAACAGAGAGATATCAATACATAGGTTTTAAGATTATTACTAGTCAGATATATTCTTGTGCGGTGAATAGGGCGTGTTGAGTCCAGTTCTCTGAGCAAGGAGTACGTCTTGTCTATTACATATTGGGTTTATGGAACGGTATCTGAGCTAATTTGAAACCCTTGTTTTATGTATCACCCCACCTCACCTTTCCCGTTAAGCAGCCATAGTGTGTTTTCTTCCTGTGTGACTCTGTTCTGTTTTGTAATTCAGTTCAAGTGTAACGGGTTTTACATTCCCTCTATAAGTGATACCTTATGAGAAGTGTCCTTTTCTGTGTGACTTATTTCACTTAGAATCGTCGTACCTAAATCCACTCATCATGCTGCTACTAGCCTTATGACATTGATTTCATGGCTGAGTGATATTCCATTGTACATAAGGACCACAACTTCTTTATCCATTTTTCTCTTTCCTGGGATATTGAAGGTGGAATGAAGTGGAGGTCCTTGTCAACAGAGCAGCCCTAAACTTTGGGGTGCTTGTGTCTTGCTGATTTTTCATTTTCCCAATTTATACCCCCATGAGTGGAAGTGCCCTATGCTCTCTAAGCTGTGTTTTTTAGATGTTTCAGGACACACCGTACACTTCTCCAGAGTGGCTGTTGGCAATTTACATCCCGCCCATCAGTGTAGCAAGGCTCCCATTTCTCCATGGCCTGTCCTGCATTTCTGGTTTTGAGACTTTTTTCAGCATGGCCCTTTTGACCGATGGGTAGCCAGTCTTCTTTGTAGCCCTAATTTGCCTTTCTAGGTTGCTTGGTTGGCCAAAAAGGGCGTATGCATTTTTTCCTGAATATATTCAGGATAAAACGCATACGCCCTTTTTGGCCAAGGGCATCATTGTCAACGTTTTGCCACTTTTCATGTGCTTTAAAGGCGATTCGAATCTACCTCCTGAAATCTGTTTCCTGCATTTCTGCCTTGATTTCAAATCCTCTTCTTTGCCTTCCCTCAATATATTTGTGGACGAGAGTTGTCATTTATAACTCTGCAGGTTTGTGAATTGCAGTGCCCTGAAGCTCCATTTTACAACTCGCTTTTTTGGAAGCTGGCCGCAAAAGCGCAGGATGGCTTCAGGCCCTGTTCTGGTTCCGGGGGGGAGGATGAGCCTGTGGTTAATTCTTCTTCCTGATGGGAAAATAGAGTGACCTGTGCCTGTCCCAACACCAAGAGCTAGTCTCTCACTGGTTCCCCGTCTACCCGTTCATCCTCAGGACAAATTGCAACCTGTACGGAACAGGAGGTTAAAGGTGCTGATGCTCCAAGTAGGGAGATTGTTAGTAAAGCGGATGGAATGGCGACCCCGGGCACAAGGAGAAGAGAAATGAGGTGCATTTTAGAAACCTTTCCCCATCACATGGTGTACCATCTTTTTGTTTTCTCATGCATGTTTTCGATGTAGGAAGATGCCCTTGAACCTGTAGATTTGGGACCCATGTGATGGGTACCACACAGTATTACTTTAAAGGGTCTGCGTTTGCTCACCCAACCTCACCAAACCTCTCAGCCCCAAGAGTGTCCACCCTTATGTCTCATCCAGCTGTGGTTCTAGATATGGTCAATCCAGGTTGCATCACAGCCCCTGAACGCATTGTGTAAGAATTTCTCTCTCTTTCACTGTCTTTGTTTCATGGGTTTTTCAAAGTAATTTATTTTTATAATGGGGTTTAGCTGCTTTTCACTGCTGTGTTTATGCCGCTTTACACCCACTTGACACACTAACAGAGAGATATCAATACATAGGTTTTAAGATTATTACTAGTCAGATATATTCTTGTGCGGTGAATAGGGCGTGTTGAGTCCAGTTCTCTGAGCAAGGAGTAGGTCTTGTCTATTACATATTGGGTTTATGGAACGGTATCTGAGCTAATTTGAAACCCTTGTTTTATGTATCACCCCACCTCACCTTTCCCGTTAAGCAGCCATAGTGTGTTTTCTGCATGTGTGACTCTGTTCTGTTTTGTAATTCAGTTCAAGTGTAACGGTTTTTACAGTCCCTCTATAAGTGATACCTTATGAGAAGTGTCCTTTTCTGTGTGACTTATTTCACTTAGAATCGTCGTACCTAAATCCACTCATCATGCTGCTACTAGCCTTATGACATTGATTTCATGGCTGAGTGATATTCCATTGTACATAAGGACCACAACTTCTTTATCCATTTTTCTCTTTCCTGGGATATTGAAGGTGGAATGAAGTGGAGGTCCTTGTCAACAGAGCAGCCCTAAACTTTGGGGTGCTTGTGTCTTGCTGATTTTTCATTTTCCCAATTTATACCCCCATGAGTGGAAGTGCCCTATGCTCTCTAAGCTGTGTTTTTTAGATGTTTCAGGACACACCGTACACTTCTCCAGAGTGGCTGTTGGCAATTTACATCCCGCCCATCAGTGTAGCAAGGCTCCCATTTCTCCATGGCCTGTCCTGCATTTCTGGTTTTGAGACTTTTTTCAGCATGGCCCTTTTGACCGATGGGTAGCGAGTCTTCTTTGTAGCGCTGATTTGCCTTTCCAGGTTGCTTGGTTGGCCAAAAAGGGCGTATGCGTTTTTTCCTGAATATATTCAGGAAAAAACGCATACGCCCTTTTTGGCCAAGGGCATCATTGTCAACGTTTTGCGGCTTTTCATGTGCTTTAAAGGCGATTCGAATCTACCTCCTGAAATCTGTTTCCTGCAATTCTGCCTTGATTTCAAATCCTCTTCTTTGCCTTCCCTCAATATATTTGTGGACGAGAGTTATCATTTATAACTCTGCAGGTTTGGGAATTGCAGTGCCCTGAAGCTCCATTTTACAACTCGCTTTTTTGGGAGCTGGCCGCAAAAGCGCAGGATGGCTTCAGGCCCTGTTCTGGTTCTGGGGGGGAGGATGAGCCTGTGGTTAATTCTTCTTCCTGATGGGAAAATAGAGTGACCTGTGCCTGTCCCAACACCAAGAGCTAGTCTCTCACTGGTTCCCCGTCTACCCGTTCATCCTCAGGACAAATTGCAACCTGTACGGAACAGGAGGTTAAAGGTGCTGATGCTCCAAGTAGGGAGATTGTTAGTAAAGCGGCTGGAATGGCGAACCCGGTCACAAGGAGAAGAGAAATGAGGTGCGTTTTAGAAAACTTTCCCCATCACATGGTGTACCATCTTTTTGTTTTCTCATGCATGTTTTCGATGTAGGAAGATGCCCTTGAACCTGGAGATTTGGGACCCATGCGATGGGTACCACGCAGTATTACTTTAAAGGGTCTGCGTTTGCTCACCCAACCTCACCAAACCTCTCAGCCCCAAGAGTGTCCACCCTTATGTCTCATCCAGCTGTGGGTCTAGATATGGTCAATCCAGGTTGCATCACAGCCCCTGAACGCATTGTGTAAGAATTTCTCTCTCTTTCACTGTCTTTGTTTCATGGGTTTGTAAAAGTAATTTATTTTTTTAATGGGGTTTAGCTGCTTTTCACTGCTGTGTTTATGCCGCTTTACACCCACTTGACACACTAACAGAGAGATATCAATACATAGGTTTTAAGATTATTACTAGTCAGATATATTCTTGTGCGGTGAATAGGGCGTGTTGAGTCCAGTTCTCTGAGCAAGGAGTACGTCTTGTCTATTACATATTGGGTTTATGGAACGGTATCTGAGCTAATTTGAAACCCTTGTTTTATGTATCACCCCACCTCACCTTTCCCGTTAAGCAGCCATAGTGTGTTTTCTTCCTGTGTGACTCTGTTCTGTTTTGTAATTCAGTTCAAGTGTAACGGGTTTTACATTCCCTCTATAAGTGATACCTTATGAGAAGTGTCCTTTTCTGTGTGACTTATTTCACTTAGAATCGTCGTACCTAAATCCACTCATCATGCTGCTACTAGCCTTATGACATTGATTTCATGGCTGAGTGATATTCCATTGTACATAAGGACCACAACTTCTTTATCCATTTTTCTCTTTCCTGGGATATTGAAGGTGGAATGAAGTGGAGGTCCTTGTCAACAGAGCAGCCCTAAACTTTGGGGTGCTTGTGTCTTGCTGATTTTTCATTTTCCCAATTTATACCCCCATGAGTGGAAGTGCCCTATGCTCTCTAAGCTGTGTTTTTTAGATGTTTCAGGACACACCGTACACTTCTCCAGAGTGGCTGTTGGCAATTTACATCCCGCCCATCAGTGTAGCAAGGCTCCCATTTCTCCATGGCCTGTGCTGCATTTCTGGTTTTGAGACTTTTTTCAGCATGGCCCTTTTGACCGATGGGTAGCGAGTCTGCTTTGTCGCGCTGATTTGCCTTTCTAGGTTGCTTGGTTGGCCAAAAAGGGCATCATTGTCAACGTTTTGCCGCTTTTCATGTGCTTTAAAGGCGATTCGAATCTACCTCCTGAAATCTGTTTCCTACAATTCTGCCTTGATTTCAAATCCTCTTCTTTGCCTTCCCTCAATATATTTGTGGACGAGAGTTATCATTTATAACTCTGCAGGTTTGGGAATTGCAGTGCCCTGAAGCTCCATTTTACAACTCGCTTTTTTGGGAGCTGGCCGCAAAAGCGCAGGATGGCTTCAGGCCCTGTTCTGGTTCCGGGGGGGAGGATGAGCCTGTGGTTAATTCTTCTTCCTGATGGGAAAATAGAGTGACCTGTGCCTGTCCCAACACCAAGAGCTAGTCTCTCACTGGTTCCCCGTCTACCCGTTCATCCTCAGGACAAATTGCAACCTGTACGGAACAGGAGGTTAAAGGTGCTGATGCTCCAAGTAGGGAGATTGTTAGTAAAGCGGCTGGAATGGCGATCCCGGGCACAAGGAGAAGAGAAATGAGGTGTGTTTTAGAAACCTTTCCCCATCACATGGTGTACCATCTTTTTGTTTTCTCATGCATGTTTTCGATGTAGGAAGATGCCCTTGAACCTGGAGATTTGGGACCCATGCGATGGGTACCACGCAGTATTACTTTAAAGGGTCTGCGTTTGCTCACCCAACCTCACCAAACCTCTCAGCCCCAAGAGTGTCCACCCTTATGTCTCATCCAGCTGTGGGTCTAGAAATGGTCAATCCAGGTTGCATCACAGCCCCTGAACGCATTGTGTAAGAATTTCTCTCTCTTTCACTGTCTTTGTTTCATGGGTTTTTCAAAGTAATTTATTTTTATAATGGGGTTTAGCTGCTTTTCACTGCTGTGTTTATGCCGCTTTACACCCACTTGACACACTAACAGAGAGATATCAATACATAGGTTTTAAGATTATTACTAGTCAGATATATTCTTGTGCGGTGAATAGGGCGTGTTGAGTCCAGTTCTCTGAGCAAGGAGTAGGTCTTGTCTATTACATATTGGGTTTATGGAACGGTATCTGAGCTAATTTGAAACCCTTGTTTTATGTATCACCCCACCTCACCTTTCCCGTTAAGCAGCCATAGTGTGTTTTCTGCATGTGTGACTCTGTTCTGTTTTGTAATTCAGTTCAAGTGTAACGGTTTTTACATTCCCTCTATAAGTGATACCTTATGAGAAGTGTCCTTTTCTGTGTGACTTATTTCACTTAGAATCGTCGTACCTAAATCCACTCATCATGCTGCTATTAGCCTTATGACATTGATTTCATGGCTGAGTGATATTCCATTGTACATAAGGACCACAACTTCTTTCTCCATTTTTCTCCCTCCTGGGATATTGAAGGTGGAATGAAGTGGAGGTCCTTGTCAACAGAGCAGCCCTAAACTTTGGGGTGCTTGTGTCTTGCTGATTTTTCATTTTCCCAATTTATACCCCCATGAGTGGAAGTGCCCTATGCTCTCTAAGCTGTGTTTTTTAGATGTTTCAGGACACACCGTACACTTCTCCAGAGTGGCTGTTGGCAATTTACATCCCGCCCATCAGTGTAGCAAGGCTCCCATTACTCCATGGCCTGTCCTGCATTTCTGGTTTTGAGACTTTTTTCAGCATGGCCCTTTTGACCGATGGGTAGCGAGTCTTCTTTGTAGCCCTGATTTGCCTTTCCAGGTTGCTTGGTTGGCCAAAAAGGGCGTATGCGTTTTTTCCTGAATATATTCAGGAAAAAACGCATACGCCCTTTTTGGCCAAGGGCATCATTGTCAACGTTTTGCCGCTTTTCATGTGCTTTAAAGGCGATTCGAATCTACCTCCTGAAATCTGTTTCCTGCAATTCTGCCTTGATTTCAAATCCTCTTCTTTGCCTTCCCTCAATATATTTGTGGACGAGAGTTATCATTTATAACTCTGCAGGTTTGGGAATTGCAGTGCCCTGAAGCTCCATTTTACAACTCGCTTTTTTGGGAACTGGCCGCACAAGCGCAGGATGGCTTCAGGCCCTGTTCTGGTTCCGGGGGGGAGGATGAGCCTGTGGTTAATTCTTCTTCCTGATGGGAAAATAGAGTGACCTGTGCCTGTCCCAACACCAAGAGCTAGTCTCTCACTGATTCCCCGTCTACCCGTTCATCCTCAGGACAAATTGCAACCTGTACGGAACAGGAGGTTAAAGGTGCTGATGCTCCAAGTAGGGAGATTGTTAGTAAAGCGGCTGGAATGGCGAACCCGGGCACAAGGAGAAGAGAAATGAGGTGCGTTTTAGAAACCTTTCCACATCACACGGTGTACCATCTTCTGGGTTTCTCATGCATGTTTTCGATGTAGGAAGATGCCCTTGAACCTGGAGATTTGGGACCCATGCGATGGGTACCACGCAGTATTACTTTAAAGGGTCTGCATTTGCTCACCCAACCTCACCAAACCTCTCAGCCCCAAGAGTGTCCACCCTTATGTCTCATCCAGCTGTGGGTCTAGATATGGTCAATCCAGGTTGCATCACAGCCCCTGAACGCATTGTGTAAGAATTTCTCTCTCTTTCACTGTCTTTGTTTCATGGGTTTGTAAAAGTAATTTATTTTTATAATGGGGTTTAGCTGCTTTTCACTGCTGTGTTCATGCCGCTTTTCACCCACTTGACACACTAACAGAGAGATATCAATACATAGGTTTTAAGATTATTACTAGTCAGATATATTCTTGTGCGGTGAATAGGGCGTGTTGAGTCCAGTTCTCTGAGCAAGGAGTAGGTCTTGTCTATTACATATTGGGTTTATGGAACGGTATCTGATCTAATTTGAAACCCTTGTTTTATGTATCACCCCACCTCACCTTTCCCGTTAAGCAGCCATAGTGTGTTTTCTGCATGTGTGACTCTGTTCTGTTTTGTAATTCAGTTCAAGTGTAACGGGTTTTACATTCCCTCTATAAGTGATACCTTATGAGAAGTGTCCTTTTCTGTGTGACTTATTTCACTTAGAATCGTCTTACCTAAATCCACTCATCATGCTGCTACTAGCCTTATGACATTGATTTCATGGCTGAGTGATATTCCATTGTACATAAGGACCACAACTTCTTTATCCATTTTTCTCCCTCCTGGGATATTGAAGGTGGAATGAAGTGGAGGTCCTTGTCAACAGAGCAGCCCTAAACTTTGGGGTGCTTGTGTCTTGCTGATTTTTCATTTTCCCAATTTATACCCCCATGAGTGGAAGTGCCCTATGCTCTCTAAGCTGTGTTTTTTAGATGTTTCAGGACACACCGTACACTTCTCCAGAGTGGCTGTTGGCAATTTACATCCCGCCCATCAGTGTAGCAAGGCTCCCATTACTCCATGGCCTGTCCTGCATTTCTGGTTTTCAGACTTTTTTCAGCATGGCCCTTTTGACCGATGGGTAGCGAGTCTTCTTTGTAGCCCTGATTTGCCTTTCCAGGTTGCTTGGTTGGCCAAAAAGGGCGTATGCGTTTTTTCCTGAATATATTCAGGAAAAAACGCATACGCCCTTTTTGGCCAAGGGCATCATTGTCAACGTTTTGCCGCTTTTCATGTGCTTTAAAGGTGATTCGAATCTACCTCCTGAAATCTGTTTCCTGCATTTCTGCCTTGATTTCAAATCCTCTTCTTTGCCTTCCCTCAATATATTTGTGGATGAGAGTTATCATTTATAACTCTGCAGGTTTGTGAATTGCAGTGCCCTGAAGCTCCATTTTACAACTCGCTTTTTTGGGAGCTGGCCGCAAAAGCGCAGGATGGCTTCAGGCCCTGTTCTGGTTCCGGGGGGAGGATGAGCCTGTGGTTAATTCTTCTTCCTGATGGGAAAATAGAGTGACCTGTGCCTGTCCCAACACCAAGAGCTAGTCTCTCACTGGTTCCCCGTCTACCCGTTCATCCTCAGGACAAATTGCAACCTGTACGGAACAGGAGGTTAAAGGTGCTGATGCTCCAAGTAGGGAGATTGTTAGTAAAGCGGATGGAATGGCGAACCCGGGCACAAGGAGAAGAGAAATGAGGTGCATTTTAGAAACCTTTCCCCATCACATGGTGTACCATCTTTTTGTTTTCTCATGCATGTTTTCGATGTAGGAAGATGCCCTTGAACCTGGAGATTTGGGACCCATGTGATGGGTACCACGCAGTATTACTTTAAAGGGTCTGCGTTTGCTCACCCAACCTCACCAAACCTCTCAGCCCCAAGAGTGTCCACCCTTATGTCTCATCCAGCTGTGGGTCTAGATATGGTCAATCCAGGTTGCATCACAGCCCCTGAACGCATTGTGTAAGAATTTCTCTCTCTTTCACTGTCTTTGTTTCATGGGTTTGTAAAAGTAATTTATTTTTTTAATGGGGTTTAGCTGCTTTTCACTGCTGTGTTTATGCCGCTTTACACCCACTTGACACACTAACAGAGAGATATCAATACATAGGTTTTAAGATTATTACTAGTCAGATATATTCTTGTGCGGTGAATAGGGCGTGTTGAGTCCAGTTCTCTGAGCAAGGAGTACGTCTTGTCTATTACATATTGGGTTTATGGAACGGTATCTGAGCTAATTTGAAACCCTTGTTTTATGTATCACCCCACCTCACCTTTCCCGTTAAGCAGCCATAGTGTGTTTTCTGCATGTGTGACTCTGTTCTGTTTTGTAATTCAGTTCAAGTGTAACGGGTTTTACATTCCCTCTATAAGTGATACCTTATGAGAAGTGTCCTTTTCTGTGTGACTTATTTCACTTAGAATCGTCGTACCTAAATCCACTCATCATGCTGCTACTAGCCTTATGACATTGATTTCATGGCTGAGTGATATTCCATTGTACATAAGGACCACAACTTCTTTATCCATTTTTCTCTTTCCTGGGATATTGAAGGTGGAATGAAGTGGAGGTCCTTGTCAACAGAGCAGCCCTAAACTTTGGGGTGCTTGTGTCTTGCTGATTTTTCATTTTCCCAATTTATACCCCCATGAGTGGAAGTGCCCTATGCTCTCTAAGCTGTGTTTTTTAGATGTTTCAGGACACACCGTACACTTCTCCAGAGTGGCTGTTGGCAATTTACATCCCGCCCATCAGTGTAGCAAGGCTCCCATTTCTCCATGGCCTGTGCTGCATTTCTGGTTTTGAGACTTTTTTCAGCATGGCCCTTTTGACCGATGGGTAGCGAGTCTTCTTTGTAGCCCTGATTTGCCTTTCTAGGTTGCTTGGTTGGCCAAAAAGGGCATCATTGTCAACGTTTTGCCGCTTTTCATGTGCTTTAAAGGCGATTCGAATCTACCTCCTGAAATCTGTTTCCTACAATTCTGCCTTGATTTCAAATCCTCTTCTTTGCCTTCCCTCAATATATTTGTGGACGAGAGTTATAATTTATAACTCTGCAGGTTTGTGAATTGCAGTGCCCTGAAGCTCCATTTTACAACTCGCTTTTTTGGGAGCTGGCCGCAAAAGCGCAGGATGGCTTCAGGCCCTGTTCTGGTTCCGGGGGGGAGGATGAGCCTGTGGTTAATTCTTCTTCCTGATGGGAAAATAGAGTGACCTGTGCCTGTCCCAACACCAAGAGCTAGTCTCTCACTGGTTCCCCGTCTACCCGTTCATCCTCAGGACAAATTGCAACCTGTACGGAACAGGAGGTTAAAGGTGCTGATGCTCCAAGTAGGGAGATTGTTAGTAAAGCGGCTGGAATGGCGATCTCGGGCACAAGGAGAAGAGAAATGAGGTGTGTTTTAGAAACCTTTCCCCATCACATGGTGTACCATCTTTTTGTTTTCTCATGCATGTTTTCGATGTAGGAAGATGCCCTTGAACCTGGAGATTTGGGACCCATGCGATGGGTACCACGCAGTATTACTTTAAAGGGTCTGCGTTTGCTCACCCAACCTCACCAAACCTCTCAGCCCCAAGAGTGTCCACCCTTATGTCCAATCCAGCTGTGGGTCTAGAAATGGTCAATCCAGGTTGCATCACAGCCCCTGAACGCATTGTGTAAGAATTTCTCTCTCTTTCACTGTCTTTGTTTCATGGGTTTTTCAAAGTAATTTATTTTTATAATGGGGTTTAGCTGCTTTTCACTGCTGTGTTTATGCCGCTTTACACCCACTTGACACACTAACAGAGAGATATCAATACATAGGTTTTAAGATTATTACTAGTCAGATATATTCTTGTGCGGTGAATAGGGCGTGTTGAGTCCAGTTCTCTGAGCAAGGAGTAGGTCTTGTCTATTACATATTGGGTTTATGGAACGGTATCTGAGCTAATTTGAAACCCTTGTTTTATGTATCACCCCACCTCACCTTTCCCGTTAAGCAGCCATAGTGTGTTTTCTGCATGTGTGACTCTGTTCTGTTTTGTAATTCAGTTCAAGTGTAACGGTTTTTACATTCCCTCTATAAGTGATACCTTATGAGAAGTGTCCTTTTCTGTGTGACTTATTTCACTTAGAATCGTCGTACCTAAATCCACTCATCATGCTGCTATTAGCCTTATGACATTGATTTCATGGCTGAGTGATATTCCATTGTACATAAGGACCACAACTTCTTTCTCCATTTTTCTCCCTCCTGGGATATTGAAGGTGGAATGAAGTGGAGGTCCTTGTCAACAGAGCAGCCCTAAACTTTGGGGTGCTTGTGTTTTGCTGATTTTTCATTTTCCCAATTTATACCCCCATGAGTGGAAGTGCCCTATGCTCTCTAAGCTGTGTTTTTTAGATGTTTCAGGACACACCGTACACTTCTCCAGAGTGGCTGTTGGCAATTTACATCCCGCCCATCAGTGTAGCAAGGCTCCCATTACTCCATGGCCTGTCCTGCATTTCTGGTTTTGAGACTTTTTTCAGCATGGCCCTTTTGACCGATGGGTAGCGAGTCTTCTTTGTAGCCCTGATTTGCCTTTCCAGGTTGCTTGGTTGGCCAAAAAGGGCGTATGCGTTTTTTCCTGAATATATTCAGGAAAAAACGCATACGCCCTTTTTGGCCAAGGGCATCATTGTCAACGTTTTGCCGCTTTTCATGTGCTTTAAAGGCGATTCGAATCTATCTCCTGAAATCTGTTTCCTGCAATTCTGCCTTGATTTCAAATCCTCTTCTTTGCCTTCCCTCAATATATTTGTGGACGAGAGTTATCATTTATAACTCTGCAGGTTTGGGAATTGCAGTGCCCTGAAGCTCCATTTTACAACTCGCTTTTTTGGGAACTGGCCGCACAAGCGCAGGATGGCTTCAGGCCCTGTTCTGGTTCCGGGGGGGAGGATGAGCCTGTGGTTAATTCTTCTTCCTGATGGGAAAATAGAGTGACCTGTGCCTGTCCCAACACCAAGAGCTAGTCTCTCACTGATTCCCCGTCTACCCGTTCATCCTCAGGACAAATTGCAACCTGTACGGAACAGGAGGTTAAAGGTGCTGATGCTCCAAGTAGGGAGATTGTTAGTAAAGCGGCTGGAATGGCGAACCCGGGCACAAGGAGAAGAGAAATGAGGTGCGTTTTAGAAACCTTTCCACATCACACGGTGTACCATCTTCTGGGTTTCTCATGCATGTTTTCGATGTAGGAAGATGCCCTTGAACCTGGAGATTTGGTACCCATGCGATGGGTACCACGCAGTATTACTTTAAAGGGTCTGCATTTGCTCACCCAACCTCACCAAACCTCTCAGCCCCAAGAGTGTCCACCCTTATGTCTCATCCAGCTGTGGGTCTAGATATGGTCAATCCAGGTTGCATCACAGCCCCTGAACGCATTGTGTAAGAATTTCTCTCTCTTTCACTGTCTTTGTTTCATGGGTTTGTAAAAGTAATTTATTTTTATAATGGGGTTTAGCTGCTTTTCACTGCTGTGTTTATGCCGCTTTTCACCCACTTGACACACTAACAGAGAGATATCAATACATAGGTTTTAAGATTATTACTAGTCAGATATATTCTTGTGCGGTGAATAGGGCGTGTTGAGTCCAGTTCTCTGAGCAAGGAGTAGGTCTTGTCTATTACATATTGGGTTTATGGAACGGTATCTGATCTAATTTGAAACCCTTGTTTTATGTATCACCCCACCTCACCTTTCCCGTTAAGCAGCCATAGTGTGTTTTCTGCATGTGTGACTCTGTTCTGTTTTGTAATTCAGTTCAAGTGTAACGGGTTTTACATTCCCTCTATAAGTGATACCTTATGAGAAGTGTCCTTTTCTGTGTGACTTATTTCACTTAGAATCGTCTTACCTAAATCCACTCATCATGCTGCTACTAGCCTTATGACATTGATTTCATGGCTGAGTGATATTCCATTGTACATAAGGACCACAACTTCTTTATCCATTTTTCTCCCTCCTGGGATATTGAAGGTGGAATGAAGTGGAGGTCCTTGTCAACAGAGCAGCCCTAAACTTTGGGGTGCTTGTGTCTTGCTGATTTTTCATTTTCCCAATTTATACCCCCATGAGTGGAAGTGCCCTATGCTCTCTAAGCTGTGTTTTTTAGATGTTTCAGGACACACCGTACACTTCTCCAGAGTGGCTGTTGGCAATTTACATCCCGCCCATCAGTGTAGCAAGGCTCCCATTACTCCATGGCCTGTCCTGCATTTCTGGTTTTCAGACTTTTTTCAGCATGGCCCTTTTGACCGATGGGTAGCGAGTCTTCTTTGTAGCCCTGATTTGCCTTTCCAGGTTGCTTGGTTGGCCAAAAAGGGCGTATGCGTTTTTTCCTGAATATATTCAGGAAAAAACGCATACGCCCTTTTTGGCCAAGGGCATCATTGTCAACGTTTTGCCGCTTTTCATGTGCTTTAAAGGTGATTCGAATCTACCTCCTGAAATCTGTTTCCTGCATTTCTGCCTTGATTTCAAATCCTCTTCTTTGCCTTCCCTCAATATATTTGTGGATGAGAGTTATCATTTATAACTCTGCAGGTTTGTGAATTGCAGTGCCCTGAAGCTCCATTTTACAACTCGCTTTTTTGGGAGCTGGCCGCAAAAGCGCAGGATGGCTTCAGGCCCTGTTCTGGTTCCGGGGGGAGGATGAGCCTGTGGTTAATTCTTCTTCCTGATGGGAAAATAGAGTGACCTGTGCCTGTCCCAACACCAAGAGCTAGTCTCTCACTGGTTCCCCGTCTACCCGTTCATCCTCAGGACAAATTGCAACCTGTACGGAACAGGAGGTTAAAGGTGCTGATGCTCCAAGTAGGGAGATTGTTAGTAAAGCGGCTGGAATGGCGAACCCGGTCACAAGGAGAAGAGAAATGAGGTGCGTTTTAGAAAACTTTCCCCATCACATGGTGTACCATCTTTTTGTTTTCTCATGCATGTTTTCGATGTAGGAAGATGCCCTTGAACCTGGAGATTTGGGACCCATGTGATGGGTACCACGCAGTATTACTTTAAAGGGTCTGCGTTTGCTCACCCAACCTCACCAAACCTCTCAGCCCCAAGAGTGTCCACCCTTATGTCTCATCCAGCTGTGGGTCTAGATATGGTCAATCCAGGTTGCATCACAGCCCCTGAACGCATTGTGTAAGAATTTCTCTCTCTTTCACTGTCTTTGTTTCATGGGTTTGTAAAAGTAATTTATTTTTTTAATGGGGTTTAGCTGCTTTTCACTGCTGTGTTTATGCCGCTTTACACCCACTTGACACACTAACAGAGAGATATCAATACATAGGTTTTAAGATTATTACTAGTCAGATATATTCTTGTGCGGTGAATAGGGCGTGTTGAGTCCAGTTCTCTGAGCAAGGAGTAGGTCTTGTCTATTACATATTGGGTTTATGGAACGGTATCTGAGCTAATTTGAAACCCTTGTTTTATGTATCACCCCACCTCACCTTTCCCGTTAAGCAGCCATAGTGTGTTTTCTGCATGTGTGACTCTGTTCTGTTTTGTAATTCAGTTCAAGTGTAACGGGTTTTACATTCCCTCTATAAGTGATACCTTATGAGAAGTGTCCTTTTCTGTGTGACTTATTTCACTTAGAATCGTCTTACCTAAATCCACTCATCATGCTGCTACTAGCCTTATGACATTGATTTCATGGCTGAGTGATATTCCATTGTACATAAGGACCACAACTTCTTTATCCATTTTTCTCCCTCCTGGGATATTGAAGGTGGAATGAAGTGGAGGTCCTTGTCAACAGAGCAGCCCTAAACTTTGGGGTGCTTGTGTCTTGCTGATTTTTCATTTTCCCAATTTATACCCCCATGAGTGGAAGTGCCCTATGCTCTCTAAGCTGTGTTTTTTAGATGTTTCAGGACACACCATACACTTCTCCAGAGTGGCTGTTGGCAATTTACATCCCGCCGATCAGTGTAGCAAGGCTCCCATTTCTCCATGGCCTGTCCTGCATTTCTGGTTTTGACACGTTTTTCAGCATGGCCCTTTTGACCGACGGGTAGCGAGTCTTCTTTGTAGCGCTGATTTGCCTTTCCAGGTTGCTTGGTTGGCCAAAAAGGGCGTATGCGTTTTTTCCTGAATATATTCAGGAAAAAACGCATACGCCCTTTTTGGCCAAGGGCATCATTGTCAACGTTTTGCGGCTTTTCATGTGCTTTAAAGGCGATTCGAATCTACCTCCTGAAATCTGTTTCCTGCAATTCTGCCTTGATTTCAAATCCTCTTCTTTGCCTTCCCTCAATATATTTGTGGATGAGAGTTATCATTTATAACTCTGCAGGTTTGGGAATTGCAGTGCCCTGAAGCTCCATTTTACAACTCGCTTTTTTGGGAGCTGGCCGCAAAAGCGCAGGATGGCTTCAGGCCCTGTTCTGGTTCCGGGGGGGAGGATGAGCCTGTGGTTAATTCTTCTTCCTGATGGGAAAATAGAGTGACCTGTGCCTGTCCCAACACCAAGAGCTAGTCTCTCACTGGTTCCCCGTCTACCCGTTCATCCTCAGGACAAATTGCAACCTGTACGGAACAGGAGGTTAAAGGTGCTGATGCTCCAAGTAGGGAGATTGTTAGTAAAGCGGCTGGAATGGCGAACCCGGTCACAAGGAGAAGAGAAATGAGGTGCGTTTTAGAAAACTTTCCCCATCACATGGTGTACCATCTTTTTGTTTTCTCATGCATGTTTTCGATGTAGGAAGATGCCCTTGAACCTGGAGATTTGGGACCCATGCGATGGGTACCACGCAGTATTACTTTAAAGGGTCTGCGTTTGCTCACCCAACCTCACCAAACCTCTCAGCCCCAAGAGTGTCCACCCTTATGTCTCATCCAGCTGTGGGTCTAGATATGGTCAATCCAGGTTGCATCACAGCCCCTGAACGCATTGTGTAAGAATTTCTCTCTCTTTCACTGTCTTTGTTTCATGGGTTTGTAAAAGTAATTTATTTTTTTAATGGGGTTTAGCTGCTTTTCACTGCTGTGTTTATGCCGCTTTTCACCCACTTGACACACTAACAGAGAGATATCAATACATAGGTTTTAAGATTATTACTAGTCAGATATATTCTTGTGCGGTGAATAGGGCGTGTTGAGTCCAGTTCTCTGAGCAAGGAGTAGGTCTTGTCTATTACATATTGGGTTTATGGAACGGTATCTGAGCTAATTTGAAACCCTTCTTTTATGTATCACCCCACCTCACCTTTCCCGTTAAGCAGCCATAGTGTGTTTTCTGCATGTGTGACTCTGTTCTGTTTTGTAATTCAGTTCAAGTGTAACGCTTTTTACATTCCCTCTATAAGTGATACCTTATGAGAAGTGTCCTTTTCTGTGTGACTTATTTCACTTAGAATCGTTGTACCTAAATCCACTCATCATGCTGCTACTAGCCTTATGACATTGATTTCATGGCTGAGTGATATTCCATTGTACATAAGGACCACAACTTCTTTATCCATTTTTCTCTTTCCTGGGATATTGAAGGTGGAATGAAGTGGAGGTCCTTGTCAACAGAGCAGCCCTAAACTTTGGGGTGCTTGTGTCTTGCTGATTTTTCATTTTCCCAATTTATACCCCCATGAGTGGAAGTGCCCTATGCTCTCTAAGCTGTGTTTTTTAGATGTTTCAGGACACACCGTACACTTCCCCAGAGTGGCTGTTGGCAATTTACATCCCGCCCATCAGTGTAGCAAGGCTCCCATTTCTCCATGGCCTGTGCTGCATTTCTGGTTTTGAGACTTTTTTCAGCATGGCCCTTTTGACCGATGGGTAGCGAGTCTGCTTTGTTGCGCTGATTTGCCTTTCTAGGTTGCTTGGTTGGCCAAAAAGGGCATCATTGTCAACGTTTTGCCGCTTTTCATGTGCTTTAAAGGCGATTCGAATCTGCCTCCTGAAATCTGTTTCCTACAATTCTGCCTTGATTTCAAATCCTCTTCTTTGCCTTCCCTCAATATATTTGTGGACGAGAGTTATCATTTATAACTCTGCAGTTTTGTGAATTGCAGTGCCCTGAAGCTCCATTTTACAACTCGCTTTTTTGGGAGCTGGCCGCAAAAGCGCAGGATGGCTTCAGGCCCTGTTCTGGTTCCGGGGGGGAGGATGAGCCTGTGGTTAATTCTTCTTCCTGATGGGAAAATAGAGTGACCTGTGCCTGTCCCAACACCAAGAGCTAGTCTCTCACTGGTTCCCCGTCTACCCGTTCATCCTCAGGACAAATTGCAACCTGTACGGAACAGGAGGTTAAAGGTGCTGATGCTCCAAGTAGGGAGATTGTTAGTAAAGCGGCTGGAATGGCGATCCCGGGCACAAGGAGAAGAGAAATGAGGTGTGTTTTAGAAACCTTTCCCCATCACATGGTGTACCATCTTTTTGTTTTCTCATGCATGTTTTCGATGTAGGAAGATGCCCTTGAACCTGGAGATTTGGGACCCATGCGATGGGTACCACGCAGTATTACTTTAAAGGGTCTGCGTTTGCTCACCCAACCTCACCAAACCTCTCAGCCCCAAGAGTGTCCACCCTTATGTCTCATCCAGCTGTGGGTCTAGAAATGGTCAATCCAGGTTGCATCACAGCCCCTGAACGCATTGTGTAAGAATTTCTCTCTCTTTCACTGTCTTTGTTTCATGGGTTTTTCAAAGTAATTTATTTTTATAATGGGGTTTAGCTGCTTTTCACTGCTGTGTTTATGCCGCTTTACACCCACTTGACACACTAACAGAGAGATATCAATACATAGGTTTTAAGATTATTACTAGTCAGATATATTCTTGTGCGGTGAATAGGGCGTGTTGAGTCCAGTTCTCTGAGCAAGGAGTAGGTCTTGTCTATTACATATTGGGTTTATGGAACGGTATCTGAGCTAATTTGAAACCCTTGTTTTATGTATCACCCCACCTCACCTTTCCCGTTAAGCAGCCATAGTGTGTTTTCTGCATGTGTGACTCTGTTCTGTTTTGTAATTCAGTTCAAGTGTAACGGTTTTTACATTCCCTCTATAAGTGATACCTTATGAGAAGTTTCCTTTTCTGTGTGACTTATTTCACTTAGAATCGTCGTACCTAAATCCACTCATCATGCTGCTATTAGCCTTATGACATTGATTTCATGGCTGAGTGATATTCCATTGTACATAAGGACCACAACTTCTTTATCCATTTTTCTCCCTCCTGGGATATTGAAGGTGGAATGAAGTGGAGGTCCTTGTCAACAGAGCAGCCCTAAACTTTGGGGTGCTTGTGTCTTGCTGATTTTTCATTTTCCCAATTTATACCCCCATGAGTGGAAGTGCCCTATGCTCTCTAAGCTGTGTTTTTTAGATGTTTCAGGACACACCGTACACTTCTCCAGAGTGGCTGTTGGCAATTTACATCCCGCCCATCAGTGTAGCAAGGCTCCCATTACTCCATGGCCTGTCCTGCATTTCTGGTTTTGAGACTTTTTTCAGCATGGCCCTTTTGACCGATGGGTAGCGAGTCTTCTTTGTAGCCCTGATTTGCCTTTCCAGGTTGCTTGGTTGGCCAAAAAGGGCGTATGCGTTTTTTCCTGAATATATTCAGGAAAAAACGCATACGCCCTTTTTGGCCAAGGGCATCATTGTCAACGTTTTGCCGCTTTTCATGTGCTTTAAAGGTGATTCGAATCTACCTCCTGAAATCTGTTTCCTGCATTTCTGCCTTGATTTCAAATCCTCTTCTTTGCCTTCCCTCAATATATTTGTGGATGAGAGTTATCATTTATAACTCTGCAGGTTTGTGAATTGCAGTGCCCTGAAGCTCCATTTTACAACTCGCTTTTTTGGGAGCTGGCCGCAAAAGCGCAGGATGGCTTCAGGCCCTGTTCTGGTTCCGGGGGGAGGATGAGCCTGTGGTTAATTCTTCTTCCTGATGGGAAAATAGAGTGACCTGTGCCTGTCCCAACACCAAGAGCTAGTCTCTCACTGGTTCCCCGTCTACCCGTTCATCCTCAGGACAAATTGCAACCTGTACGGAACAGGAGGTTAAAGGTGCTGATGCTCCAAGTAGGGAGATTGTTAGTAAAGCGGATGGAATGGCGAACCCGGGTACAAGGAGAAGAGAAATGAGGTGCATTTTAGAAACCTTTCCCCATCACATGGTGTACCATCTTTTTGTTTTCTCATGCATGTTTTCGATGTAGGAAGATGCCCTTGAACCTGGAGATTTGGGACCCATGTGATGGGTACCACGCAGTATTACTTTAAAGGGTCTGCGTTTGCTCACCCAACCTCACCAAACCTCTCAGCCCCAAGAGTGTCCACCCTTATGTCTCATCCAGCTGTGGGTCTAGATATGGTCAATCCAGGTTGCATCACAGCCCCTGAACGCATTGTGTAAGAATTTCTCTCTCTTTCACTGTCTTTGTTTCATGGGTTTTTCAAAGTAATTTATTTTTATAATGGGGTTTAGCTGCTTTTCACTGCTGTGTTTATGCCGCTTTACACCCACTTGACACACTAACAGAGAGATATCAATACATAGGTTTTAAGATTATTACTAGTCAGATATATTCTTGTGCGGTGAATAGGGCGTGTTGAGTCCAGTTCTCTGAGCAAGGAGTAGGTCTTGTCTATTACATATTGGGTTTATGGAACGGTATCTGAGCTAATTTGAAACCCTTGTTTTATGTATCACCCCACCTCACCTTTCCCGTTAAGCAGCCATAGTGTGTTTTCTGCATGTGTGACTCTGTTCTGTTTTGTAATTCAGTTCAAGTGTAACGGGTTTTACATTCCCTCTATAAGTGATACCTTATGAGAAGTGTCCTTTTCTGTGTGACTTATTTCACTTAGAATCGTCGTACCTAAATCCACTCATCATGCTGCTACTAGCCTTATGACATTGATTTCATGGCTGAGTGATATTCCATTGTACATAAGGACCACAACTTCTTTATCCATTTTTCTCTTTCCTGGGATATTGAAGGTGGAATGAAGTGGAGGTCCTTGTCAACAGAGCAGCCCTAAACTTTGGGGTGCTTGTGTCTTGCTGATTTTTCATTTTCCCAATTTATACCCCCATGAGTGGAAGTGCCCTAAGCTCTCTAAGCTGTATTTTTTAGATGTTTCAGGACACACCGTACACTTCTCCAGAGTGGCTGTTGGCAATTTACATCCCTCCCATCAGTGTAGCAAGGCTCCCATTTCTCCATGGCCTGTCCTGCATTTCTGGTTTTGAGACTTTTTTCAGCATGGCCCTTTTGACCGATGGGTAGCGAGTCTTCTTTGTAGCGCTGATTTGCCTTTCCAGGTTGCTTGGTTGGCCAAAAAGGGCGTATGCGTTTTTTCCTGAATATATTCAGGAAAAAACGCATACGCCCTTTTTGGCCAAGGGCATCATTGTCAACGTTTTGCGGCTTTTCATGTGCTTTAAAGGCGATTCGAATCTACCTCCTGAAATCTGTTTCCTGCAATTCTGCCTTGATTTCAAATCCTCTTCTTTGCCTTCCCTCAATATATTTGTGGACGAGAGTTATCATTTATAACTCTGCAGGTTTGGGAATTGCAGTGCCCTGAAGCTCCATTTTACAACTCGCTTTTTTGGAAGCTGGCCGCAAAAGCGCAGGATGGCTTCAGGCCCTGTTCTGGTTCCGGGGGGGAGGATGAGCCTGTGGTTAATTCTTCTTCCTGATGGGAAAATAGAGTGACCTGTGCCTGTCCCAACACCAAGAGCTAGTCTCTCACTGGTTCCCCGTCTACCCGTTCATCCTCAGGACAAATTGCAACCTGTACGGAACAGGAGGTTAAAGGTGCTGATGCTCCAA
Organism: Balaenoptera borealis; assembly: GCF_965194805.1. Taxonomy (NCBI): domain Eukaryota; kingdom Metazoa; phylum Chordata; class Mammalia; order Artiodactyla; family Balaenopteridae; genus Balaenoptera; species Balaenoptera borealis. Next base: position 254,502 of record NW_028123991.1, read on the forward strand.
GTAGGGAGATTGTTAGTAAAGCGGCTGGAATGGCGAACCCGGTCACAAGGAGAAGAGAAATGAGGTGCGTTTTAGAAAACTTTCCCCATCACATGGTGTACCATCTTTTTGTTTTCTCATGCATGTTTTCGATGTAGGAAGATGCCCTTGAACCTGGAGATTTGGGACCCATGCGATAGGTACCACGCAGTATTACTTTAAAGGGTCTGCGTTTGCTCACCCAACCTCACCAAACCTCTCAGCCCCAAGAGTGTCCACCCTTATGTCTCATCCAGCTGTGGGTCTAGATATGGTCAATCCAGGTTGCATCACAGCCCCTGAACGCATTGTGTAAGAATTTCTCTCTCTTTCACTGTCTTTGTTTCATGGGTTTGTAAAAGTAATGTATTTTTTTAATGGGGTTTAGCTGCTTTTCACTGCTGTGTTTATGCCGCGTTACACCCACTTGACACACTAACAGAGAGATATCAATACATAGGTTTTAAGATTATTACTAGTCAGATATATTCTTGTGCGGTGAATAGGGCGTGTTGAGTCCAGTTCTCTGAGCAAGGAGTAGGTCTTCTCTATTACATATTGGGTTTATGGAACGGTATCTGAGCTAATTTGAAACCCTTGTTTTATGTATCACCCCACCTCACCTTTCCCGTTAAGCAGCCATAGTGTGTTTTCTGCATGTGTGACTCTGTTCTGTTTTGTAATTCAGTTCAAGTGTAACGGTTTTTACAGTCCCTCTATAAGTGATACCTTATGAGAAGTGTCCTTTTCTGTGTGACTTATTTCACTTAGAATCGTCGTACCTAAATCCACTCATCATGCTGCTACTAGCCTTATGACATTGATTTCATGGCTGAGTGATATTCCATTGTACATAAGGACCACAACTTCTTTATCCATTTTTCTCTTTCCTGGGATATTGAAGGTGGAATGAAGTGGAGGTCCTTGTCAACAGAGCAGCCCTAAACTTTGGGGTGCTTGTGTCTTGCTGATTTTTCATTTTCCCAATTTATACCCCCATGAGTGGAAGTGCCCTATGCTCTCTAAGCTGTGTTTTTTAGATGTTTCAGGACAGACCGTACACTTCTCCAGAGTGGCTGTTGGCAATTTACATCCCGCCCATCAGTGTAGCAAGGCTCCCATTTCTCCATGGCCTGTGCTGCATTTCTGGTTTTGAGACTTTTTTCAGCATGGCCCTTTTGACCGATGGGTAGCGAGTCTGCTTTGTCGCGCTGATTTGCCTTTCTAGGTTGCTTGGTTGGCCAAAAAGGGCATCATTGTCAACGTTTTGCCGCTTTTCATGTGCTTTAAAGGCGATTCGAATCTACCTCCTGAAATCTGTTTCCTACAATTCTGCCTTGATTTCAAATCCTCTTCTTTGCCTTCCCTCAATATATTTGTGGACGAGAGTTATCATTTATAACTCTGCAGGTTTGTGAATTGCAGTGCCCTGAAGCTCCATTTTACAACTCGCTTTTTTGGGAGCTGGCCGCAAAAGCGCAGGATGGCTTCAGGCCCTGTTCTGGTTCCGGGGGAGAGGATGAGCCTGTGGTTAATTCTTCTTCCTGATGGGAAAATAGAGTGACCTGTGCCTGTCCCAACACCAAGAGCTATTCTCTCACTGGTTCCCCGTCTACCCGTTCATCCTCAGGACAAATTGCAACCTGTACGGAACAGGAGGTTAAAGGTGCTGATGCTCCAAGTAGGGAGATTGTTAGTAAAGCGGCTGGAATGGCGATCCCGGGCACAAGGAGAAGAGAAATGAGGTGTGTTTTAGAAACCTTTCCCCATCACACGGTGTACCATCTTTTTGTTTTCTCATGCATGTTTTCGATGTAGGAAGATGCCCTTGAACCTGGAGATTTGGGACCCATGCGATGGGTACCACGCAGTATTACTTTAAAGGGTCTGCGTTTGCTCACCCAACCTCACCAAACCTCTCAGCCCCAAGAGTGTCCACCCTTATGTCTCATCCAGCTGTGGGTCTAGAAATGGTCAATCCAGGTTGCATCACAGCCCCTGAACGCATTGTGTAAGAATTTCTCTCTCTTTCACTGTCTTTGTTTCATGGGTTTTTCAAAGTAATTTATTTTTATAATGGGGTTTAGCTGCTTTTCACTGCTGTGTTTATGCCGCTTTACACCCACTTGACACACTAACAGAGAGATATCAATACATAGGTTTTAAGATTATTACTAGTCAGATATATTCTTGTGCGGTGAATAGGGCGTGTTGAGTCCAGTTCTCTGAGCAAGGAGTACGTCTTGTCTATTACATATTGGGTTTATGGAACGGTATCTGAGCTAATTTGAAACCCTTGTTTTATGTATCACCCCACCTCACCTTTCCCGTTAAGCAGCCATAGTGTGTTTTCTGCATGTGTGACTCTGTTCTGTTTTGTAATTCAGTTCAAGTGTAACGGGTTTTACATTCCCTCTATAAGTGATACCTTATGAGAAGTGTCCTTTTCTGTGTGACTTATTTCACTTAGAATCGTCGTACCTAAATCCACTCATCATGCTGCTACTAGCCTTATGACATTGATTTCATGGCTGAGTGATATTCCATTGTACATAAGGACCACTACTTCTTTATCCATTTTTCTCTTTCCTGGGATATTGAAGGTGGAATGAAGTGGAGGTCCTTGTCAACAGAGCAGCCCTAAACTTTGGGGTGCTTGTGTCTTGCTGATTTTTCATTTTCCCAATTTATACCCCCATGAGTGGAAGTGCCCTAAGCTCTCTAAGCTGTGTTTTTTAGATGTTTCAGGACACACCGTACACTTCTCCAGAGTGGCTGTTGGCAATTTACATCCCGCCCATCAGTGTAGCAAGGCTCCCATTTCTCCATGGCCTGTCCTGCATTTCTGGTTTTGAGACTTTTTTCAGCATGGCCCTTTTGACCGATGGGTAGCGAGTCTTCTTTGTAGCGCTGATTTGCCTTTCCAGGTTGCTTGGTTGGCCAAAAAGGGCGTATGCGTTTTTTCCTGAATATATTCAGGAAAAAACGCATACGCCCTTTTTGGCCAAGGGCATCATTGTCAACGTTTTGCCGCTTTTCATGTGCTTTAAAGGCGATTCGAATCTACCTCCTGAAATCTGTTTCCTGCAATTCTGCCTTGATTTCAAATCCTCTTCTTTGCCTTCCCTCAATATATTTGTGGACGAGAGTTATCATTTATAACTCTGCAGGTTTGGGAATTGCAGTGCCCTGAAGCTCCATTTTACAACTCGCTTTTTTGGGAGCTGGCCGCAAAAGCGCAGGATGGCTTCAGGCCCTGTTCTGGTTCCGGGGGGGAGGATGAGCCTGTGGTTAATTCTTCTTCCTGATGGGAAAATAGAGTGACCTGTGCCTGTCCCAACACCAAGAGCTAGTCTCTCACTGGTTCCCCGTCTACCCGTTCATCCTCAGGACAAATTGCAACCTGTACGGAACAGGAGGTTAAAGGTGCTGATGCTCCAAGTAGGGAGATTGTTAGTAAAGCGGCTGGAATGGCGAACCCGGGCACAAGGAGAAGAGAAATGAGGTGCGTTTTAGAAACCTTTCCACATCACACGGTGTACTATCTTCTGGGTTTCTCATGCATGTTTTCCATGTAGGAAGATGCCCTTGAACCTGGAGATTTGGGACCCATGCGATGGGTACCACGCAGTATTACTTTAAAGGGTCTGCATTTGCTCACCCAACCTCACCAAACCTCTCAGCCCCAAGAGTGTCCACCCTTATGTCTCATCCAGCTGTGGGTCTAGATATGGTCAATCCAGGTTGCATCACAGCCCCTGAACGCATTGTGTAAGAATTTCTCTCTCTTTCACTGTCTTTGTTTCATGGGTGTTTCAAAGTAATTTATTTTTATAATGGGGTTTAGCTGCTTTTCACTGCTGTGTTTATGCCGCTTTTCACCCACTTGACACACTAACAGAGAGATATCAATACATAGGTTTTAAGATTATTACTAGTCAGATATATTCTTGTGCGGTGAATAGGGCGTGTTGAGTCCAGTTCTCTGAGCAAGGAGTAGGTCTTGTCTATTACATATTGGGTTTATGGAACGGTATCTGAGCTAATTTGAAACCCTTGTTTTATGTATCACCCCACCTCACCTTTCCCGTTAAGCAGCCATAGTGTGTTTTCTGCATGTGTGACTCTGTTCTGTTTTGTAATTCAGTTCAAGTGTAACGCTTTTTACATTCCCTCTATAAGTGATACCTTATGAGAAGTGTCCTTTTCTGTGTGACTTATTTCACTTAGAATCGTCGTACCTAAATCCACTCATCATGCTGCTACTAGCCTTATGACATTGATTTCATGGCTGAGTGATATTCCATTGTACATAAGGACCACAACTTCTTTATCCATTTTTCTCTTTCCTGGGATATTGAAGGTGGAATGAAGTGGAGGTCCTTGTCAACAGAGCAGCCCTAAACTTTGGGGTGCTTGTGTCTTGCTGATTTTTCATTTTCCCAATTTATACCCCCATGAGTGGAAGTGCCCTATGCTCTCTAAGCTGTGTTTTTTAGATGTTTCAGGACACACCGTACACTTCCCCAGAGTGGCTGTTGGCAATTTACATCCCGCCCATCAGTGTAGCAAGGCTCCCATTTCTCCATGGCCTGTGCTGCATTTCTGGTTTTGAGACTTTTTTCAGCATGGCCCTTTTGACCGATGGGTAGCGAGTCTGCTTTGTCGCGCTGATTTGCCTTTCTAGGTTGCTTGGTTGGCCAAAAAGGGCATCATTGTCAACGTTTTGCCGCTTTTCATGTGCTTTAAAGGCGATTCGAATCTACCTCCTGAAATCTGTTTCCTACAATTCTGCCTTGATTTCAAATCCTCTTCTTTGCCTTCCCTCAATATATTTGTGGACGAGAGTTATCATTTATAACTCTGCAGGTTTGTGAATTGCAGTGCCCTGAAGCTCCATTTTACAACTCGCTTTTTTGGGAGCTGGCCGCAAAAGCGCAGGATGGCTTCAGGCCCTGTTCTGGTTCCGGGGGGGAGGATGAGCCTGTGGTTAATTCTTCTTCCTGATGGGAAAATAGAGTGACCTGTGCCTGTCCCAACACCAAGAGCTATTCTCTCACTGGTTCCCCGTCTACCCGTTCATCCTCAGGACAAATTGCAACCTGTACGGAACAGGAGGTTAAAGGTGCTGATGCTCCAAGTAGGGAGATTGTTAGTAAAGCGGCTGGAATGGCGATCCCGGGCACAAGGAGAAGAGAAATGAGGTGTGTTTTAGAAACCTTTCCCCATCACACGGTGTACCATCTTTTTGTTTTCTCATGCATGTTTTCGATGTAGGAAGATGCCCTTGAACCTGGAGATTTGGGACCCATGCGATGGGTACCACGCAGTATTACTTTAAAGGGTCTGCGTTTGCTCACCCAACCTCACCAAACCTCTCAGCCCCAAGAGTGTCCACCCTTATGTCTCATCCAGCTGTGGGTCTAGAAATGGTCAATCCAGGTTGCATCACAGCCCCTGAACGCATTGTGTAAGAATTTCTCTCTCTTTCACTGTCTTTGTTTCATGGGTTTTTCAAAGTAATTTATTTTTATAATGGGGTTTAGCTGCTTTTCACTGCTGTGTTTATGCCGCTTTACACCCACTTGACACACTAACAGAGAGATATCAATACATAGGTTTTAAGATTATTACTAGTCAGATATATTCTTGTGCGGTGAATAGGGCGTGTTGAGTCCAGTTCTCTGAGCAAGGAGTAGGTCTTGTCTATTACATATTGGGTTTATGGAACGGTATCTGAGCTAATTTGAAACCCTTGTTTTATGTATCACCCCACCTCACCTTTCCCGTTAAGCAGCCATAGTGTGTTTTCTGCATGTGTGACTCTGTTCTGTTTTGTTATTCAGTTCAAGTGTAACGGGTTTTACATTCCCTCTATAAGTGATACCTTATGAGAAGTGTCCTTTTCTGTGTGACTTATTTCACTTAGAATCGTCGTACCTAAATCCACTCATCATGCTGCTACTAGCCTTATGACATTGATTTCATGGCTGAGTGATATTCCATTGTACATAAGGACCACAACTTCTTTATCCATTTTTCTCTTTCCTGGGATATTGAAGGTGGAATGAAGTGGAGGTCCTTGTCAACAGAGCAGCCCTAAACTTTGGGGTGCTTGTGTCTTGCTGATTTTTCATTTTCCCAATTTATACCCCCATGAGTGGAAGTGCCCTAAGCTCTCTAAGCTGTGTTTTTTAGATGTTTCAGGACACACCGTACACTTCTCCAGAGTGGCTGTTGGCAATTTACATCCCGCCCATCAGTGTAGCAAGGCTCCCATTTCTCCATGGCCTGTCCTGCATTTCTGGTTTTGAGACTTTTTTCAGCATGGCCCTTTTGACCGATGGGTAGCGAGTCTTCTTTGTAGCGCTGATTTGCCTTTCCAGGTTGCTTGGTTGGCCAAAAAGGGCGTATGCGTTTTTTCCTGAATATATTCAGGAAAAAACGCATACGCCCTTTTTTGCCAAGGGCATCATTGTCAACGTTTTGCCGCTTTTCATGTGCTTTAAAGGCGATTCGAATCTACCTCCTGAAATCTGTTTCCTGCAATTCTGCCTTGATTTCAAATCCTCTTCTTTGCCTTCCCTCAATATATTTGTGGACGAGAGTTATCATTTATAACTCTGCAGGTTTGGGAATTGCAGTGCCCTGAAGCTCCATTTTACAACTCGCTTTTTTGGGAGCTGGCCGCAAAAGCGCAGGATGGCTTCAGGCCCTGTTCTGGTTCCGGGGGGGAGGATGAGCCTGTGGTTAATTCTTCTTCCTGATGGGAAAATAGAGTGACCTGTGCCTGTCCCAACACCAAGAGCTAGTCTCTCACTGGTTCCCCGTCTACCCGTTCATCCTCAGGACAAATTGCAACCTGTACGGAACAGGAGGTTAAAGGTGCTGATGCTCCAAGTAGGGAGATTGTTAGTAAAGCGGCTGGAATGGCGAACCCGGGCACAAGGAGAAGAGAAATGAGGTGCGTTTTAGAAACCTTTCCACATCACACGGTGTACTATCTTCTGCGTTTCTCATGCATGTTTTCGATGTAGGAAGATGCCCTTGAACCTGGAGATTTGGGACCCATGCGATGGGTACCACGCAGTATTACTTTAAAGGGTCTGCATTTGCTCACCCAACCTCACCAAACCTCTCAGCCCCAAGAGTGTCCACCCTTATGTCTCATCCAGCTGTGGGTCTAGATATGGTCAATCCAGGTTGCATCACAGCCCCTGAACGCATTGTGTAAGAATTTCTCTCTCTTTCACTGTCTTTGTTTCATGGGTTTGTAAAAGTAATTTATTTTTATAATGGGGTTTAGCTGCTTTTCACTGCTGTGTTTATGCCGCTTTTCACCCACTTGACACACTAACAGAGAGATATCAATACATAGGTTTTAAGATTATTACTAGTCAGATATATTCTTGTGCGGTGAATAGGGCGTGTTGAGTCCAGTTCTCTGAGCAAGGAGTAGGTCTTGTCTATTACATATTGGGTTTATGGAACGGTATCTGAGCTAATTTGAAACCCTTGTTTTATGTATCACCCCACCTCACCTTTCCCGTTAAGCAGCCATAGTGTGTTTTCTGCATGTGTGACTCTGTTCTGTTTTGTAATTCAGTTCAAGTGTAACGCTTTTTACATTCCCTCTATAAGTGATACCTTATGAGAAGTGTCCTTTTCTGTGTGACTTATTTCACTTAGAATCGTTGTACCTAAATCCACTCATCATGCTGCTACTAGCCTTATGACATTGATTTCATGGCTGAGTGATATTCCATTGTACATAAGGACCACAACTTCTTTATCCATTTTTCTCTTTCCTGGGATATTGAAGGTGGAATGAAGTGGAGGTCCTTGTCAACAGAGCAGCCCTAAACTTTGGGGTGCTTGTGTCTTGCTGATTTTTCATTTTCCCAATTTATACCCCCATGAGTGGAAGTGCCCTATGCTCTCTAAGCTGTGTTTTTTAGATGTTTCAGGACACACCATACATTTCTCCAGAGTGGCTGTTGGCAATTTACATCCCGCCCATCAGTGTAGCAAGGCTCCCATTTCTCCATGGCCTGTGCTGCATTTCTGGTTTTGAGACTTTTTTCAGCATGGCCCTTTTGACCGATGGGTAGCGAGTCTGCTTTGTCGCGCTGATTTGCCTTTCTAGGTTGCTTGGTTGGCCAAAAAGGGCATCATTGTCAACGTTTTGCCGCTTTTCATGTGCTTTAAAGGCGATTCGAATCTACCTCCTGAAATCTGTTTCCTACAATTCTGCCTTGATTTCAAATCCTCTTCTTTGCCTTCCCTCAATATATTTGTGGACGAGAGTTATCATTTATAACTCTGCAGGTTTGTGAATTGCAGTGCCCTGAAGCTCCATTTTACAACTCGCTTTTTTGGGAGCTGGCCGCAAAAGCGCAGGATGGCTTCAGGCCCTGTTCTGGTTCCGGGGCGGAGGATGAGCCTGTGGTTAATTCTTCTTCCTGATGGGAAAATAGAGTGACCTGTGCCTGTCCCAACACCAAGAGCTAGTCTCTCACTGGTTCCCCGTCTACCCGTTCATCCTCAGGACAAATTGCAACCTGTACGGAACAGGAGGTTAAAGGTGCTGATGCTCCAAGTAGGGAGATTGTTAGTAAAGCGGCTGGAATGGCGATCCCGGGCACAAGGAGAAGAGAAATGAGGTGTGTTTTAGAAACCTTTCCCCATCACATGGTGTACCATCTTTTTGTTTTCTCATGCATGTTTTCGATGTAGGAAGATGCCCTTGAACCTGGAGATTTGGGACCCATGCGATGGGTACCACGCAGTATTACTTTAAAGGGTCTGCGTTTGCTCACCCAACCTCACCAAACCTCTCAGCCCCAAGAGTGTCCACCCTTATGTCTCATCCAGCTGTGGGTCTAGAAATGGTCAATCCAGGTTGCATCACAGCCCCTGAACGCATTGTGTAAGAATTTCTCTCTCTTTCACTGTCTTTGTTTCATGGGTGTTTCAAAGTAATTTATTTTTATAATGGGGTTTAGCTGCTTTTCACTGCTGTGTTTATGCCGCTTTACACCCACTTGACACACTAACAGAGAGATATCAATACATAGGTTTTAAGATTATTACTAGTCAGATATATTCTTGTGCGGTGAATAGGGCGTGTTGAGTCCAGTTCTCTGAGCAAGGAGTAGGTCTTGTCTATTACATATTGGGTTTATGGAACGGTATCTGAGCTAATTTGAAACCCTTGTTTTATGTATCACCCCACCTCACCTTTCCCGTTAAGCAGCCATAGTGTGTTTTCTGCATGTGTGACTCTGTTCTGTTTTGTAATTCAGTTCAAGTGTAACGGTTTTTACATTCCCTCTATAAGTGATACCTTATGAGAAGTTTCCTTTTCTGTGTGACTTATTTCACTTAGAATCGTCGTACCTAAATCCACTCATCATGCTGCTATTAGCCTTATGACATTGATTTCATGGCTGAGTGATATTCCATTGTACATAAGGACCACAACTTCTTTATCCATTTTTCTCCCTCCTGGGATATTGAAGGTGGAATGAAGTGGAGGTCCTTGTCAACAGAGCAGCCCTAAACTTTGGGGTGCTTGTGTCTTGCTGATTTTTCATTTTCCCAATTTATACCCCCATGAGTGGAAGTGCCCTAAGCTCTCTAAGCTGTGTTTTTTAGATGTTTCAGGACACACCGTACACTTCTCCAGAGTGGCTGTTGGCAATTTACATCCCGCCCATCAGTGTAGCAAGGCTCCCATTACTCCATGGCCTGTCCTGCATTTCTGGTTTTGAGACTTTTTTCAGCATGGCCCTTTTGACCGATGGGTAGCGAGTCTTCTTTGTAGCCCTGATTTGCCTTTCCAGGTTGCTTGGTTGGCCAAAAAGGGCGTATGCGTTTTTTCCTGAATATATTCAGGAAAAAACGCATACGCCCTTTTTGGCCAAGGGCATCATTGTCAACGTTTTGCCGCTTTTCATGTGCTTTAAAGGTGATTCGAATCTACCTCCTGAAATCTGTTTCCTGCATTTCTGCCTTGATTTCAAATCCTCTTCTTTGCCTTCCCTCAATATATTTGTGGACGAGAGTTATCATTTATAACTCTGCAGGTTTGGGAATTGCAGTGCCCTGAAGCTCCATTTTACAACTCGCTTTTTTGGGAGCTGGCCGCAAAAGCGCAGGATGGCTTCAGGCCCTGTTCTGGTTCCGGGGGGAGGATGAGCCTGTGGTTAATTCTTCTTCCTGATGGGAAAATAGAGTGACCTGTGCCTGTCCCAACACCAAGAGCTAGTCTCTCACTGGTTCCCCGTCTACCCGTTCATCCTCAGGACAAATTGCAACCTGTACGGAACAGGAGGTTAAAGGTGCTGATGCTCCAAGTAGGGAGATTGTTAGTAAAGCGGCTGGAATGGCGAACCCGGTCACAAGGAGAAGAGAAATGAGGTGCGTTTTAGAAAACTTTCCCCATCACATGGTGTACCATCTTTTTGTTTTCTCATGCATGTTTTCGATGTAGGAAGATGCCCTTGAACCTGGAGATTTGGGACCCATGCGATGGGTACCACGCAGTATTACTTTAAAGGGTCTGCGTTTGCTCACCCAACCTCACCAAACCTCTCAGCCCCAAGAGTGTCCACCCTTATGTCTCATCCAGCTGTGGGTCTAGATATGGTCAATCCAGGTTGCATCACAGCCCCTGAACGCATTGTGTAAGAATTTCTCTCTCTTTCACTGTCTTTGTTTCATGGGTTTGTAAAAGTAATTTATTTTTATAATGGGGTTTAGCTGCTTTTCACTGCTGTGTTTATGCCACTTTACACCCACTTGACACACTAACAGAGAGATATCAATACATAGGTTTTAAGATTATTACTAGTCAGATATATTCTTGTAGGGTGAATAGGGCGTGTTGAGTCCAGTTCTCTGAGCAAGGAGTACGTCTTGTCTATTACATATTGGGTGTATGGAACGGTATCTGAGCTAATTTGAAACCCTTGTTTTATGTATCACCCCACCTCACCTTTCCCGTTAAGCAGCCATAGTGTGTTTTCTTCCTGTGTGACTCTGTTCTGTTTTGTAATTCAGTTCAAGTGTAACGGGTTTTACATTCCCTCTATAAGTGATACCTTATGAGAAGTGTCCTTTTCTGTGTGACTTATTTCACTTAGAATCGTCGTACCTAAATCCACTCATCATGCTGCTACTAGCCTTATGACATTGATTTCATGGCTGAGTGATATTCCATTGTACATAAGGACCACAACTTCTTTATCCATTTTTCTCTTTCCTGGGATATTGAAGGTGGAATGAAGTGGAGGTCCTTGTCAACAGAGCAGCCCTAAACTTTGGGGTGCTTGTGTCTTGCTGATTTTTCATTTTCCCAATTTATACCCCCATGAGTGGAAGTGCCCTATGCTCTCTAAGCTGTGTTTTTTAGATGTTTCAGGACACACCGTACACTTCTCCAGAGTGGCTGTTGGCAATTTACATCCCGCCCATCAGTGTAGCAAGGCTCCCATTACTCCATGGCCTGTCCTGCATTTCTGGTTTTGAGACTTTTTTCAGCATGGCCCTTTTGACCGATGGGTAGCGAGTCTTCTTTGTAGCCCTGATTTGCCTTTCCAGGTTGCTTGGTTGGCCAAAAAGGGCGTATGCGTTTTTTCCTGAATATATTCAGGAAAAAACGCATACGCCCTTTTTGGCCAAGGGCATCATTGTCAACGTTTTGCCGCTTTTCATGTGCTTTAAAGGTGATTCGAATCTACCTCCTGAAATCTGTTTCCTGCATTTCTGCCTTGATTTCAAATCCTCTTCTTTGCCTTCCCTCAATATATTTGTGGATGAGAGTTATCATTTATAACTCTGCAGGTTTGGGAATTGCAGTGCCCTGAAGCTCCATTTTACAACTCGCTTTTTTGGGAGCTGGCCGCAAAAGCGCAGGATGGCTTCAGGCCCTGTTCTGGTTCCGGGGGGAGGATGAGCCTGTGGTTAATTCTTCTTCCTGATGGGAAAATAGAGTGACCTGTGCCTGTCCCAACACCAAGAGCTAGTCTCTCACTGGTTCCCCGTCTACCCGTTCATCCTCAGGACAAATTGCAACCTGTACGGAACAGGAGGTTAAAGGTGCTGATGCTCCAAGTAGGGAGATTGTTAGTAAAGCGGCTGGAATGGCGAACCCGGTCACAAGGAGAAGAGAAATGAGGTGCGTTTTAGAAAACTTTCCCCATCACATGGTGTACCATCTTTTTGTTTTCTCATGCATGTTTTCGATGTAGGAAGATGCCCTTGAACCTGGAGATTTGGGACCCATGTGATGGGTACCACGCAGTATTACTTTAAAGGGTCTGCGTTTGCTCACCCAACCTCACCAAACCTCTCAGCCCCAAGAGTGTCCACCCTTATGTCTCATCCAGCTGTGGGTCTAGATATGGTCAATCCAGGTTGCATCACAGCCCCTGAACGCATTGTGTAAGAATTTCTCTCTCTTTCACTGTCTTTGTTTCATGGGTTTTTCAAAGTAATTTATTTTTATAATGGGGTTTAGCTGCTTTTCACTGCTGTGTTTATGCCGCTTTACACCCACTTGACACACTAACAGAGAGATATCAATACATAGGTTTTAAGATTATTACTAGTCAGATATATTCTTGTGCGGTGAATAGGGCGTGTTGAGTCCAGTTCTCTGAGCAAGGAGTAGGTCTTGTCTATTACATATTGGGTTTATGGAACGGTATCTGAGCTAATTTGAAACCCTTGTTTTATGTATCACCCCACCTCACCTTTCCCGTTAAGCAGCCATAGTGTGTTTTCTGCATGTGTGACTCTGTTCTGTTTTGTAATTCAGTTCAAGTGTAACGGGTTTTACATTCCCTCTATAAGTGATACCTTATGAGAAGTGTCCTTTTCTGTGTGACTTATTTCACTTAGAATCGTCGTACCTAAATCCACTCATCATGCTGCTACTAGCCTTATGACATTGATTTCATGGCTGAGTGATATTCCATTGTACATAAGGACCACAACTTCTTTATCCATTTTTCTCTTTCCTGGGATATTGAAGGTGGAATGAAGTGGAGGTCCTTGTCAACAGAGCAGCCCTAAACTTTGGGGTGCTTGTGTCTTGCTGATTTTTCATTTTCCCAATTTATACCCCCATGAGTGGAAGTGCCCTAAGCTCTCTAAGCTGTGTTTTTTAGATGTTTCAGGACACACCGTACACTTCTCCAGAGTGGCTGTTGGCAATTTACATCCCGCCCATCAGTGTAGCAAGGCTCCCATTTCTCCATGGCCTGTCCTGCATTTCTGGTTTTGAGACTTTTTTCAGCATGGCCCTTTTGACCGATGGGTAGCGAGTCTTCTTTGTAGCGCTGATTTGCCTTTCCAGGTTGCTTGGTTGGCCAAAAAGGGCGTATGCGTTTTTTCCTGAATATATTCAGGAAAAAACGCATACGCCCTTTTTGGCCAAGGGCATCATTGTCAACGTTTTGCGGCTTTTCATGTGCTTTAAAGGCGATTCGAATCTACCTCCTGCAATCTGTTTCCTGCAATTCTGCCTTGATTTCAAATCCTCTTCTTTGCCTTCCCTCAATATATTTGTGGACGAGAGTTATCATTTATAACTCTGCAGGTTTGGGAATTGCAGTGCCCTGAAGCTCCATTTTACAACTCGCTTTTTTGGAAGCTGGCCGCAAAAGCGCAGGATGGCTTCAGGCCCTGTTCTGGTTCCGGGGGGGAGGATGAGCCTGTGGTTAATTCTTCTTCCTGATGGGAAAATAGAGTGACCTGTGCCTGTCCCAACACCAAGAGCTAGTCTCTCACTGGTTCCCCGTCTACCCGTTCATCCTCAGGACAAATTGCAACCTGTACGGAACAGGAGGTTAAAGGTGCTGATGCTCCAAGTAGGGAGATTGTTAGTAAAGCGGCTGGAATGGCGATCCCGGGCACAAGGAGAAGAGAAATGAGGTGTGTTTTAGAAACCTTTCCCCATCACATGGTGTACCATCTTTTTGTTTTCTCATGCATGTTTTCGATGTAGGAAGATGCCCTTGAACCTGGAGATTTGGGACCCATGCGATGGGTACCACGCAGTATTACTTTAAAGGGTCTGCGTTTGCTCACCCAACCTCACCAAACCTCTCAGCCCCAAGAGTGTCCACCCTTATGTCTCATCCAGCTGTGGGTCTAGAAATGGTCAATCCAGGTTGCATCACAGCCCCTGAACGCATTGTGTAAGAATTTCTCTCTCTTTCACTGTCTTTGTTTCATGGGTTTTTCCAAGTAGTTTATTTTTATAATGGGGTTTAGCTGCTTTTCACTGCTGTGTTTATGCCGCTTTACACCCACTTGACACACTAACAGAGAGATATCAATACATAGGTTTTAAGATTATTACTAGTCAGATATATTCTTGTGCGGTGAATAGGGCGTGTTGAGTCCAGTTCTCTGAGCAAGGAGTACGTCTTGTCTATTACATATTGGGTTTATGGAACGGTATCTGAGCTAATTTGAAACCCTTGTTTTATGTATCACCCCACCTCACCTTTCCCGTTAAGCAGCCATAGTGTGTTTTCTGCATGTGTGACTCTGTTCTGTTTTGTAATTCAGTTCAAGTGTAACGGTTTTTACATTCCCTCTATAAGTGATACCTTATGAGAAGTGTCCTTTTCTGTGTGACTTATTTCACTTAGAATCGTCGTACCTAAATCCACTCATCATGCTGCTATTAGCCTTATGACATTGATTTCATGGCTGAGTGATATTCCATTGTACATAAGGCCACAACTTCTTTATCCATTTTTCTCCCTCCTGGGATATTGAAGGTGGAATGAAGTGGAGGTCCTTGTCAACAGAGCAGCCCTAAACTTTGGGGTGCTTGTGTCTTGCTGATTTTTCATTTTCCCAATTTATACCCCCATGAGTGGAAGTGCCCTATGCTCTCTAAGCTGTGTTTTTTAGATGTTTCAGGACACACCGTACACTTCTCCAGAGTGGCTGTTGGCAATTTACATCCCGCCCATCAGTGTAGCAAGGCTCCCATTACTCCATGGCCTGTCCTGCATTTCTGGTTTTGAGACTTTTTTCAGCATGGCCCTTTTGACCGATGGGTAGCGAGTCTTCTTTGTAGCCCTGATTTGCCTTTCCAGGTTGCTTGGTTGGCCAAAAAGGGCGTATGCGTTTTTTCCTGAATATATTCAGGAAAAAACGCATACGCCCTTTTTGGCCAAGGGCATCATTGTCAACGTTTTGCCGCTTTTCATGTGCTTTAAAGGTGATTCGAATCTACCTCCTGAAATCTGTTTCCTGTATTTCTGCCTTGATTTCAAATCCTCTTCTTTGCCTTCCCTCAATATATTTGTGGACGAGAGTTATCATTTATAACTCTGCAGGTTTGTGAATTGCAGTGCCCTGAAGCTCCATTTTACAACTCGCTTTTTTGGGAGCTGGCCGCAAGAGCGCAGGATGGCTTCAGGCCCTGTTCTGGTTCCGGGGGGAGGATGAGCCTGTGGTTAATTCTTCTTCCTGATGGGAAAATAGAGTGACCTGTGCCTGTCCCAACACCAAGAGCTAGTCTCTCACTGGTTCCCCGTCTACCCGTTCATCCTCAGGACAAATTGCAACCTGTACGGAACAGGAGGTTAAAGGTGCTGATGCTCCAAGTAGGGAGATTGTTAGTAAAGCGGCTGGAATGGCGATCCCGGGCACAAGGAGAAGAGAAATGAGGTGTGTTTTAGAAACCTTTCCCCATCACATGGTGTACCATCTTTTTGTTTTCTCATGCATGTTTTCGATGTAGGAAGATGCCCTTGAACCTGGAGATTTGGGACCCATGCGATGGGTACCACGCAGTATTACTTTAAAGGGTCTGCGTTTGCTCACCCAACCTCACCAAACCTCTCAGCCCCAAGAGTGTCCACCCTTATGTCTCATCCAGCTGTGGGTCTAGAAATGGTCAATCCAGGTTGCATCACAGCCCCTGAACGAATTGTGTAAGAATTTCTCTCTCTTTCACTGTCTTTGTTTCATGGGTTTTTCCAAGTAGTTTATTTTTATAATGGGGTTTAGCTGCTTTTCACTGCTGTGTTTATGCCGCTTTACACCCACTTGACACACTAACAGAGAGATATCAATACATAGGTTTTAAGATTATTACTAGTCAGATATATTCTTGTGCGGTGAATAGGGCGTGTTGAGTCCAGTTCTCTGAGCAAGGAGTAGGTCTTGTCTATTACATATTGGGTTTATGGAACGGTATCTGAGCTAATTTGAAACCCTTGTTTTATGTATCACCCCACCTCACCTTTCCCGTTAAGCAGCCATAGTGTGTTTTCTGCATGTGTGACTCTGTTCTGTTTTGTAATTCAGTTCAAGTGTAACGGTTTTTACATTCCCTCTATAAGTGATACCTTATGAGAAGTGTCCTTTTCTGTGTGACTTATTTCACTTAGAATCGTCGTACCTAAATCCACTCATCATGCTGCTATTAGCCTTATGACATTGATTTCATGGCTGAGCGATATTCCATTGTACATAAGGACCACAACTTCTTTATCCATTTTTCTCCCTCCTGGGATATTGAAGGTGGAATGAAGTGGAGGTCCTTGTCAACAGAGCAGCCCTAAACTTTGGGGTGCTTGTGTCTTGCTGATTTTTCATTTTCCCAATTTATACCCCCATGAGTGGAAGTGCCCTATGCTCTCTAAGCTGTGTTTTTTAGATGTTTCAGGACACACCGTACACTTCTCCAGAGTGGCTGTTGGCAATTTACATCCCGCCCATCAGTGTAGCAAGGCTCCCATTACTCCATGGCCTGTCCTGCATTTCTGGTTTTGAGACTTTTTTCAGCATGGCCCTTTTGACCGATGGGTAGCGAGTCTTCTTTGTAGCCCTGATTTGCCTTTCCAGGTTGCTTGGTTGGCCAAAAAGGGCGTATGCGTTTTTTCCTGAATATATTCAGGAAAAAACGCATACGCCCTTTTTGGCCAAGGGCATCATTGTCAACGTTTTGCCGCTTTTCATGTGCTTTAAAGGTGATTCGAATCTACCTCCTGAAATCTGTTTCCTGTATTTCTGCCTTGATTTCAAATCCTCTTCTTTGCCTTCCCTCAATATATTTGTGGACGAGAGTTATCATTTATAACTCTGCAGGTTTGTGAATTGCAGTGCCCTGAAGCTCCATTTTACAACTCGCTTTTTTGGGAGCTGGCCGCAAGAGCGCAGGATGGCTTCAGGCCCTGTTCTGGTTCCGGGGGGAGGATGAGCCTGTGGTTAATTCTTCTTCCTGATGGGAAAATAGAGTGACCTGTGCCTGTCCCAACACCAAGAGCTAGTCTCTCACTGGTTCCCCGTCTACCCGTTCATCCTCAGGACAAATTGCAACCTGTACGGAACAGGAGGTTAAAGGTGCTGATGCTCCAAGTAGGGAGATTGTTAGTAAAGCGGCTGGAATGGCGAACCCGGTCACAAGGAGAAGAGAAATGAGGTGCGTTTTAGAAAACTTTCCCCATCACATGGTGTACCATCTTTTTGTTTTCTCATGCATGTTTTCGATGTAGGAAGATGCCCTTGAACCTGGAGATTTGGGACCCATGCGATGGGTACCACGCAGTATTACTTTAAAGGGTCTGCGTTTGCTCACCCAACCTCACCAAACCTCTCAGCCCCAAGAGTGTCCACCCTTATGTCTCATCCAGCTGTGGGTCTAGATATGGTCAATCCAGGTTGCATCACAGCCCCTGAACGCATTGTGTAAGAATTTCTCTCTCTTTCACTGTCTTTGTTTCATGGGTTTGTAAAAGTAATTTATTTTTTTAATGGGGTTTAGCTGCTTTTCACTGCTGTGTTTATGCCGCTTTACACCCACTTGACACACTAACAGAGAGATATCAATACATAGGTTTTAAGATTATTACTAGTCAGATATATTCTTGTGCGGTGAATAGGGCGTGTTGAGTCCAGTTCTCTGAGCAAGGAGTACGTCTTGTCTATTACATATTGGGTTTATGGAACGGTATCTGAGCTAATTTGAAACCCTTGTTTTATGTATCACCCCACCTCACCTTTCCCGTTAAGCAGCCATAGTGTGTTTTCTGCATGTGTGACTCTGTTCTGTTTTGTAATTCAGTTCAAGTGTAACGGGTTTTACATTCCCTCTATAAGTGATACCTTATGAGAAGTGTCCTTTTCTGTGTGACTTATTTCACTTAGAATCGTCGTACCTAAATCCACTCATCATGCTGCTATTAGCCTTATGACATTGATTTCATGGCTGAGTGATATTCCATTGTACATAAGGACCACAACTTCTTTATCCATTTTTCTCTTTCCTGGGATATTGAAGGTGGAATGAAGTGGAGGTCCTTGTCAACAGAGCAGCCCTAAACTTTGGGGTGCTTGTGTCTTGCTGATTTTTCATTTTCCCAATTTATACCCCCATGAGTGGAAGTGCCCTAAGCTCTCTAAGCTGTGTTTTTTAGATGTTTCAGGACACACCGTACACTTCTCCAGAGTGGCTGTTGGCAATTTACATCCCGCCCATCAGTGTAGCAAGGCTCCCATTTCTCCATGGCCTGTGCTGCATTTCTGGTTTTGAGACTTTTTTCAGCATGGCCCTTTTGACCGATGGGTAGCGAGTCTTCTTTGTAGCGCTGATTTGCCTTTCCAGGTTGCTTGGTTGGCCAAAAAGGGCGTATGCGTTTTTTCCTGAATATATTCAGGAAAAAACGCATACGCCCTTTTTGGCCAAGTGCATCATTGTCAACGTTTTGCCGCTTTTCATGTGCTTTAAAGGCGATTCGAATCTACCTCCTGAAATCTGTTTCCTGCAATTCTGCCTTGATTTCAAATCCTCTTCTTTGCCTTCCCTCAATATATTTGTGGACGAGAGTTATCATTTATAACTCTGCAGGTTTGGGAATTGCAGTGCCCTGAAGCTCCATTTTACAACTCGCTTTTTTGGGAGCTGGCCGCAAAAGCGCAGGATGGCTTCAGGCCCTGTTCTGGTTCCGGGGGGGAGGATGAGCCTGTGGTTAATTCTTCTTCCTGATGGGAAAATAGAGTGACCTGTGCCTGTCCCAACACCAAGAGCTAGTCTCTCACTGGTTCCCCGTCTACCCGTTCATCCTCAGGACAAATTGCAACCTGTACGGAACAGGAGGTTAAAGGTGCTGATGCTCCAAGTAGGGAGATTGTTAGTAAAGCGGCTGGAATGGCGAACCCGGGCACAAGGAGAAGAGAAATGAGGTGCGTTTTAGAAACCTTTCCACATCACACGGTGTACCATCTTCTGGGTTTCTCATGCATGTTTTCGATGTAGGAAGATGCCCTTGAACCTGGAGATTTGGGACCCATGCGATGGGTACCACGCAGTATTACTTTAAAGGGTCTGCGTTTGCTCACCCAACCTCACCAAACCTCTCAGCCCCAAGAGTGTCCACCCTTATGTCTCATCCAGCTGTGGGTCTAGATATGGTCAATCCAGGTTGCATCACAGCCCCTGAACGCATTGTGTAAGAATTTCTCTCTCTTTCACTGTCTTTGTTTCATGGGTTTGTAAAAGTAATTTATTTTTATAATGGGGTTTAGCTGCTTTTCACTGCTGTGTTTATGCCGCTTTTCACCCACTTGACACACTAACAGAGAGATATCAATACATAGGTTTTAAGATTATTACTAGTCAGATATATTCTTGTGCGGTGAATAGGGCGTGTTGAGTCCAGTTCTCTGAGCAAGGAGTAGGTCTTGTCTATTACATATTGGGTTTATGGAACGGTATCTGAGCTAATTTGAAACCCTTGTTTTATGTATCACCCCACCTCACCTTTCCCGTTAAGCAGCCATAGTGTGTTTTCTGCATGTGTGACTCTGTTCTGTTTTGTAATTCAGTTCAAGTGTAACGGGTTTTACATTCCCTCTATAAGTGATACCTTATGAGAAGTGTCCTTTTCTGTGTGACTTATTTCACTTAGAATCGTCGTACCTAAATCCACTCATCATGCTGCTATTAGCCTTATGACATTGATTTCATGGCTGAGTGATATTCCATTGTACATAAGGACCACAACTTCTTTATCCATTTTTCTCCCTCCTGGGATATTGAAGGTGGAATGAAGTGGAGGTCCTTGTCAACAGAGCAGCCCTAAACTTTGGGGTGCTTGTGTCTTGCTGATTTTTCATTTTCCCAATTTATACCCCCATGAGTGGAAGTGCCCTATGCTCTCTAAGCTGTGTTTTTTAGATGTTTCAGGACACACCGTACACTTCTCCAGAGTGGCTGTTGGCAATTTACATCCCGCCCATCAGTGTAGCAAGGCTCCCATTACTCCATGGCCTGTCCTGCATTTCTGGTTTTGAGACTTTTTTCAGCATGGCCCTTTTGACCGATGGGTAGCGAGTCTTCTTTGTAGCCCTGATTTGCCTTTCCAGGTTGCTTGGTTGGCCAAAAAGGGCGTATGCGTTTTTTCCTGAATATATTCAGGAAAAAACGCATACGCCCTTTTTGGCCAAGGGCATCATTGTCAACGTTTTGCCGCTTTTCATGTGCTTTAAAGGTGATTCGAATCTACCTCCTGAAATCTGTTTCCTGTATTTCTGCCTTGATTTCAAATCCTCTTCTTTGCCTTCCCTCAATATATTTGTGGACGAGAGTTATCATTTATAACTCTGCAGGTTTGTGAATTGCAGTGCCCTGAAGCTCCATTTTACAACTCGCTTTTTTGGGAGCTGGCCGCAAGAGCGCAGGATGGCTTCAGGCCCTGTTCTGGTTCCGGGGGGAGGATGAGCCTGTGGTTAATTCTTCTTCCTGATGGGAAAATAGAGTGACCTGTGCCTGTCCCAACACCAAGAGCTAGTCTCTCACTGGTTCCCCGTCTACCCGTTCATCCTCAGGACAAATTGCAACCTGTACGGAACAGGAGGTTAAAGGTGCTGATGCTCCAAGTAGGGAGATTGTTAGTAAAGCGGATGGAATGGCGAACCCGGGCACAAGGAGAAGAGAAATGAGGTGCGTTTTAGAAACCTTTCCCCATCACATGGTGTACCATCTTTTTGTTTTCTCATGCATGTTTTCGATGTAGGAAGATGCCCTTGAACCTGGAGATTTGGGACCCATGCGATGGGTACCACGCAGTATTACTTTAAAGGGTCTGCGTTTGCTCACCCAACCTCACCAAACCTCTCAGCCCCAAGAGTGTCCACCCTTATGTCTCATCCAGCTGTGTGTCTAGATATGGTCAATCCAGGTTGCATCACAGCCCCTGAACGCATTGTGTAAGAATTTCTCTCTCTTTCACTGTCTTTGTTTCATGGGTTTTTCGAAGTAATTTATTTTGATAATGGGGTTTAGCTGCTTTTCACTGCTGTGTTTATGCCGCTTTACACCCACTTGACACACTAACAGAGAGATATCAATACATAGGTTTTAAGATTATTACTAGTCAGATATATTCTTGTGCGGTGAATAGGGCGTGTTGAGTCCAGTTCTCTGAGCAAGGAGTAGGTCTTGTCTATTACATATTGGGTTTATGGAACGGTATCTGAGCTAATTTGAAACCCTTGTTTTATGTATCTCCCCACCTCACCTTTCCCGTTAAGCAGCCATAGTGTGTTTTCTGCATGTGTGACTCTGTTCTGTTTTGTAATTCAGTTCAAGTGTAACGCTTTTTACATTCCCTCTATAAGTGATACCTTATGAGAAGTGTCCTTTTCTGTGTGACTTATTTCACTTAGAATCTTTGTACCTAAATCCACTCATCATGCTGCTACTAGCCTTATGACATTGATTTCATGGCTGAGTGATATTCCATTGTACATAAGGACCACAACTTCTTTATCCATTTTTCTCTTTCCTGGGATATTGAAGGTGGAATGAAGTGGAGGTCCTTGTCAACAGAGCAGCCCTAAACTTTGGGGTGCTTGTGTCTTGCTGATTTTTCATTTTCCCAATTTATACCCCCATGAGTGGAAGTGCCCTATGCTCTCTAAGCTGTGTTTTTTAGATGTTT
The DNA here is from genome assembly GCF_965194805.1 of Balaenoptera borealis. Classification (NCBI taxonomy): domain Eukaryota; kingdom Metazoa; phylum Chordata; class Mammalia; order Artiodactyla; family Balaenopteridae; genus Balaenoptera; species Balaenoptera borealis. The sequence continues at coordinate 276,497 of NW_028123991.1, forward strand.
CAGGACACACCGTACACTTCTCCAGAGTGGCTGTTGGCAATTTACATCCCGCCCATCAGTGTAGCAAGGCTCCCATTTCTCCATGGCCTGTCCTGCATTTCTGGTTTTGACACGTTTTTCAGCATGGCCCTTTTGACCGATGGGTAGCGAGTCTTCTTTGTAGCGCTGATTTGCCTTTCCAGGTTGCTTGGTTGGCCAAAAAGGGCGTATGCGTTTTTCCCTGAATATATTCAAGAAAAAACGCATACGCCCTTTTTGGCCAAGGGCATCATTGTCAACGTTTTGCCGCTTTTCATGTGCTTTAAAGGCGATTCGAATCTACCTCCTGAAATCTGTTTCCTGCAATTCTGCCTTGATTTCAAATCCTCTTCTTTGCCTTCCCTCAATATATTTGTGGACGAGAGTTATCATTTATAACTCTGCAGGTTTGGGAATTGCAGTGCCCTGAAGCTCCATTTTACAACTCGCTTTTTTGGGAGCTGGCCGCAAAAGCGCAGGATGGCTTCAGGCCCTGTTCTGGTTCCGGGGGGGAGGATGAGCCTGTGGTTAATTCTTCTTCCTGATGGGAAAATAGAGTGACCTGTGCCTGTCCCAACACCAAGAGCTAGTCTCTCACTGGTTCCCCGTCTACCCGTTCATCCTCAGGACAAATTGCAACCTGTACGGAACAGGAGGTTAAAGGTGCTGATGCTCCAAGTAGGGAGATTGTTAGTAAAGCGGCTGGAATGGCGAACCCGGGCACAAGGAGAAGAGAAATGAGGTGCGTTTTAGAAACCTTTCCACATCACACGGTGTACCATCTTCTGGGTTTCTCATGCATGTTTTCGATGTAGGAAGATGCCCTTGAACCTGGAGATTTGGGACCCATGCGATGGGTACCACGCAGTATTACTTTAAAGGGTCTGCATTTGCTCACCCAACCTCACGAAACCTCTCAGCCCCAAGAGTGTCCACCCTTATGTCTCATCCAGCTGTGGGTCTAGATATGGTCAATCCAGGTTGCATCACAGCCCCTGAACGCATTGTGTAAGAATTTCTCTCTCTTTCACTGTCTTTGTTTCATGGGTTTGTAAAAGTAATTTATTTTTATAATGGGGTTTAGCTGCTTTTCACTGCTGTGTTTATGCCGCTTTTCACCCACTTGACACACTAACAGAGAGATATCAATACATAGGTTTTAAGATTATTACTAGTCAGATATATTCTTGTGCGGTGAATAGGGCGTGTTGAGTCCAGTTCTCTGAGCAAGGAGTAGGTCTTGTCTATTACATATTGGGTTTATGGAACGGTATCTGAGCTAATTTGAAACCCTTGTTTTATGTATCTCCCCACCTCACCTTTCCCGTTAAGCAGCCATAGTGTGTTTTCTGCATGTGTGACTCTGTTCTGTTTTGTAATTCAGTTCAAGTGTAACGCTTTTTACATTCCCTCTATAAGTGATACCTTATGAGAAGTGTCCTTTTCTGTGTGACTTATTTCACTTAGAATCGTTGTACCTAAATCCACTCATCATGCTGCTACTAGCCTTATGACATTGATTTCATGGCTGAGTGATATTCCATTGTACATAAGGACCACAACTTCTTTATCCATTTTTCTCTTTCCTGGGATATTGAAGGTGGAATGAAGTGGAGGTCCTTGTCAACAGAGCAGCCCTAAACTTTGGGGTGCTTGTGTCTTGCTGATTTTTCATTTTCCCAATTTATACCCCCATGAGTGGAAGTGCCCTATGCTCTCTAAGCTGTGTTTTTTAGATGTTTCAGGACACACCGTACACTTCTCCAGAGTGGCTGTTGGCAATTTACATCCCGCCCATCAGTGTAGCAAGGCTCCCATTTCTCCATGGCCTGTCCTGCATTTCTGGTTTTGAGACTTTTTTCAGCATGGCCCTTTTGACCGATGGGTAGCGAGTCTGCTTTGTCGCGCTGATTTGCCTTTCTAGGTTGCTTGGTTGGCCAAAAAGGGCATCATTGTCAACGTTTTGCCGCTTTTCATGTGCTTTAAAGGCGATTCGAATCTACCTCCTGAAATCTGTTTCCTACAATTCTGCCTTGATTTCAAATCCTCTTCTTTGCCTTCCCTCAATATATTTGTGGACGAGAGTTATCATTTATAACTCTGCAGGTTTGTGAATTGCAGTGCCCTGAAGCTCCATTTTACAACTCGCTTTTTTGGGAGCTGGCCACAAAAGCGCAGGATGGCTTCAGGCCCTGTTCTGGTTCCGGGGGGGAGGATGAGCCTGTGGTTAATTCTTCTTCCTGATGGGAAAATAGAGTGACCTGTGCCTTTCCCAACACCAAGAGCTAGTCTCTCACTGGTTCCCCGTCTACCCGTTCATCCTCAGGACAAATTGCAACCTGTACGGAACAGGAGGTTAACTGTGCGGATGCTCCAAGTAGGGAGATTGTTAGTAAAGCGGCTGGAATGGCGAACCCGGGCACAAGGAGAAGAGAAATGAGGTGCGTTTTAGAAACCTTTCCCCATCACTTGGTGTACCATCTTTTTGTTTTCTCATGCATGTTTTCGATGTAGGAAGATGCCCTTGAACCTGGAGATTTGGGACCCATGCGATGGGTACCACGCAGTATTACTTTAAAGGGTCTGCGTTTGCTCACCCAACCTCACCAAACCTCTCAGCCCCAAGAGTGTCCACCCTTATGTCTCATCCAGCTGTGGGTCTAGATATGGTCAATCCAGGTTGCATCACAGCCCCTGAACGCATTGTGTAACAATTTCTCTCTCTTTCACTGTCTTTGTTTCATGGGTTTGTAAAAGTAATTTATTTTTATAATGGGGTTTAGCTGCTTTTCACTGCTGTGCTTATGCCACTTTACACCCACTTGACACACTAACAGAGAGATATCAATACATAGGTTTTAAGATTATTACTAGTCAGATATATTCTTGTGCGGTGAATAGGGCGTGTTGAGTCCAGTTCTCTGAGCAAGGAGTAGGTCTTGTCTATTACATATTGGGTTTATGGAACGGTATCTGAGCTAATTTGAAACCCTTGTTTTATGTATCACCCCACCTCACCTTTCCCGTTAAGCAGCCATAGTGTGTTTTCTGCATGTGTGACTCTGTTCTGTTTTGTAATTCAGTTCAAGTGTAACGGTTTCTACATTCCCTCTATAAGTGATACCTTATGAGAAGTGTCCTTTTCTGTGTGACTTATTTCACTTAGAATCGTCGTACCTAAATCCACTCATCATGCTGCTATTAGCCTTATGACATTGATTTCATTGCTGAGTGATATTCCATTGTACATAAGGACCACAACTTCTTTATCCATTTTTCTCCCTCCTGGGATATTGAAGGTGGAAAGAAGTGGAGGTCCTTGTCAACAGAGCAGCCCTAAACTTTGGGGTGCTTGTGTCTTGCTGATTTTTCATTTTCCCAATTTATACCCCCATGAGTGGAAGTGCCCTATGCTCTCTAAGCTGTGTTTTTTAGATGTTTCAGGACACACCGTACACTTCTCCAGAGTGGCTGTTGGCAATTTACATCCCACCCATCAGTGTAGCAAGGCTCCCATTTCTCCATGGCCTGTCCTGCATTTCTGGTTTTGAGACTTTTTTCAGCATGGCCCTTTTGACCGATGGGTAGCGAGTCTTCTTTGTAGCCCTGATTTGCCTTTCCAGGTTGCTTGGTTGGCCAAAAAGGGCGTATTCGTTTTTTCCTGAATATATTCAGGAAAAAACGCATACGCCCTTTTTGGCCAAGGGCATCATTGTCAACGTTTTGCCGCTTTTCATGTGCTTTAAAGGCGATTCGAATCTACCTCCTGAAATCTGTTTCCTGCATTTCTGCCTTGATTTCAAATCCTCTTCTTTGCCTTCCCTCAATATATTTGTGGACGAGAGTTATCATTTATAACTCTGCAGGTTTGTGAATTGCAGTGCCCTGAAGCTCCATTTTACAACTCGCTTTTTTGGGAGCTGGCCGCAAAAGCGCAGGATGGCTTCAGGCCGTGTTCTGGTTCCGGGGGGGAGGATGAGCCTGTGGTTAATTCTTCTTCCTGATGGGAAAATAGAGTGACCTGTGCCTGTCCCAACACCAAGAGCTAGTCTCTCACTGGTTCCCCGTCTACCCGTTCATCCTCAGGACAAATTGCAACCTGTACGGAACAGGAGGTTAAAGGTGCTGATGCTCCAAGTAGGGAGATTGTTAGTAAAGCGGATGGAATGGCAAACCCGGGCACAAGGAGAAGAGAAATGAGGTGCGTTTTAGAAACCTTTCCCCATCACATGGTGTACCATCTTTTTGTTTTCTCATGCATGTTTTCGATGTAGGAAGATGCCCTTGAACCTGGAGATTTGGGACCCATGCGATGGGTACCATGCAGTATTACTTTAAAGGGTCTGCGTTTGCTCACCCAACCTCACCAAACCTCTCAGCCCCAAGAGTGTCCACCCTTATGTCTCATCCAGCTGTGGGTCTAGATATGGTCAATCCAGGTTGCATCACAGCCCCTGAACGCATTGTGTAAGAATTTCTCTCTCTTTCACTGTCTTTGTTTCATGGGTTTTTCAAAGTAATTTATTTTTATAATGGGGTTTAGCTGCTTTTCACTGCTGTGTTTATGCCGCTTTACACCCACTTGACACACTAACAGAGAGATATCAATACATAGGTTTTAAGATTATTACTAGTCAGATATATTCTTGTGCGGTGAATAGGGCGTGTTGAGTCCAGTTCTCTGAGCAAGGAGTAGGTCTTGTCTATTACATAGTGGGTTTATGGAACGGTATCTGAGCTAATTTGAAACCCTTGTTTTATGTATCACCCCACCTCACCTTTCCCGTTAAGCAGCCATAGTGTGTTTTCTGCATGTGTGACTCTGTTCTGTTTTGTAATTCAGTTCAAGTGTAACGGTTTTTACAGTCCCTCTATAAGTGATACCTTATGAGAAGTGTCCTTTTCTGTGTGACTTATTTCACTTAGAATCGTCGTACCTAAATCCACTGATCATGCTGCTACTAGCCTTATGACATTGATTTCATGGCTGAGTGATATTCCATTGTACATAAGGACCACAACTTCTTTATCCATTTTTCTCTTTCCTGGGATATTGAAGGTGGAATGAAGTGGAGGTCCTTGTCAACAGAGCAGCCCTAAACTTTGGGGTGCTTGTGTCTTGCTGATTTTTCATTTTCCCAATTTATACCCCCATGAGTGGAAGTGCCCTCTGCTCTCTAAGCTGTGTTTTTTAGATGTTTCTGGACACACCGTACACTTCTCCAGAGTGGCTGTTGGCAATTTACATCCCGCCCATCAGTGTAGCAAGGCTCCCATTTCTCCATGGCCTGTCCTGCATTTCTGGTTTTGAGACTTTTTTCAGCATGGCCCTTTTGACCAATGGGTAACAAGTCTTCTTTGTAGCGCTGATTTGCCTTTCCAGGTTGCTTGGTTGGCCAAAAAGGGCGTATGCGTTTTTCCCTGAATATATTCAAGAAAAAACGCATACGCCCTTTTTGGCCAAGGGCATCATTGTCAACGTTTTGCCGCTTTTCATGTGCTTTAAAGGCGATTCGAATCTACCTCCTGAAATCTGTTTCCTGCAATTCTGCCTTGATTTCAAATCCTCTTCTTTGCCTTCCCTCAATATATTTGTGGACGAGAGTTATCATTTATAACTCTGCAGGTTTGTGAATTGCAGTGCCCTGAAGCTCCATTTTACAACTCGCTTTTTTGGGAGCTGGCCGCAAAAGCGCAGGATGGCTTCAGGCCCTGTTCTGGTTCTGAGGGGGAGGATGAGCCTGTGGTTAATTCTTCTTCCTGATGGGAAAATAGAGTGACCTGTGCCTGTCCCAACACCAAGAGCTAGTCTCTCACTGGTTCCCCGTCTACCCGTTCATCCTCAGGACAAATTGCAACCTGTACGGAACAGGAGGTTAAAGGTGCTGATGCTCCAAGTAGGGAGATTTTTAGTAAAGCGGATGGAATGGCGAACCCGGGCACAAGGAGAAGAGAAATGAGGTGCGTTTTAGAAACCTTTCCCCATCACATGGTGTACCATCTTTTTGTTTTCTCATGCATGTTTTCGATGTAGGAAGATGCCCTTGAACCTGGAGATTTGGGACCCGTGCGATGGGTACCACGCAGTATTACTTTAAAGGGTCTGCGTTTGCTCACCCAACCTCACCAAACCTCTCAGCCCCAAGAGTGTCCACCCTTATGTCTCATCCAGCTGTGGGTCTAGAAATGGTCAATCCAGGTTGCATCACAGCCCCTGAACGCATTGTGTAAGAATTTCTCTCTCTTTCACTGTCTTTGTTTCATGGGTTTTTCAAAGTAATTTATTTTTATAATGGGGTTTAGCTGCTTTTCACTGCTGTGTTTATGCCGCTTTACAGCCACTTGACTCACTAACAGAGAGATATCAATACATAGGTTTTAAGATTATTACTAGTCAGATATATTCTTGTGCGGTGAATAGGGCGTGTTGAGTCCAGTTCTCTGAGCAAGGAGTAGGTCTTGTCTATTACATATTGGGTTTATGGAACGGTATCTGAGCTAATTTGAAACCCTTGTTTTATGTATCACCCCACCTCACCTTTCCCGTTAAGCAGCCATAGTGTGTTTTCTGCCTGTGTGACTCTGTTCTGTTTTGTAATTCAGTTCAAGTGTAACGGTTTTTACATTCCCTCTATAAGTGATACCTTATGAGAAGTGTCCTTTTCTGTGTGACTTATTTCACTTAGAATTGTCGTACCTAAATCCACTCATCATGCTGCTACTAGCCTTATGACATTGATTTCATGGCTGAGTGATATTCCATTGTACATCAGGACCACAACTTCTTTATCCATTTTTCTCTTTCCTGGGATATTGAAGGTGGAATGAAGTGGAGGTCCTTGTCAACAGAGCAGCCCTAAACTTTGGGGTGCTTGTGTCTTACTGATTTTTCTTTTTCCCAATTTATACCCCCATGAGTGGAAGTGCCCTATGCTCTCTAAGCTGTGTTTTTTAGATGTTTCAGGACACACCGTACACTTCTCCAGAGTGGCTGTTGGCAATTTACATCCCGCCCATCAGTGTAGCAAGGCTCCCATTTCTCCATGGCCTGTCCTGCATTTCTGGTTTTGAGACTTTTTTCAGCATGGCCCTTTTGACCGATGGGTAGCGAGTCTTCTTTGTAGCGCTGATTTGCCTTTCCAGTTGGCTTGGTTGGCCAAAAAGGGCGTATGCGTTTTTTCCTGAATATATTCAGGAAAAAACGCATACGCCCTTTTTGGCCAAGGGCATCATTGTCAACGTTTTGCCGCTTTTCATGTGCTTTAAAGGCGATTCGAATCTACCTCCTGAAATCTGTTTCCTGCAATTCTGCCTTGATTTCAAATCCTCTTCTTTGCCTTCCCTCAATATATTTGTGGACGAGAGTTATCATTTATAACTCTGCAGGTTTGTGAATTGCAGTGCCCTGAAGCTCCATTTTACAACTCGCTTTTTTGGGAGCTGGCCGCAAAAGCGCAGGATGGCTTCAGGCCCTGTTCTGGTTCTGGGGGGGAGGATGAGCCTGTGGTTAATTCTTCTTCCTGATGGGAAAATAGAGTGACCTGTGCCTGTCCCAACACCAAGAGCTAGTCTCTCACTGGTTCCCCGTCTACCCGTTCATCCTCAGGACAAATTGCAACCTGTACGGAACAGGAGGTTAAAGGTGCTGATGCTCCAAGTAGGGAGATTGTTAGTAAAGCGGCTGGAATGGCGAACCCGGGCACAAGGAGAAGAGAAATGAGGTGCGTTTTAGAAACCTTTCCCCATCACATGGTGTACCATCTTTTTGTTTTCTCATGCATGTTTTCGATGTAGGAAGATGCCCTTGAACCTGGAGATTTGGGACCCATGCGATGGGTACCACGCAGTATTACTTTAAAGGGTCTGTGTTTGCTCACCCAACCTCACCAAACCTCTCAGCCCCAAGAGTGTCCACCCTTATGTCTCATCCAGCTGTGGGTCTAGATATGGTCAATCCAGGTTGCATCACAGCCCCTGAACGCATTGTGTAAGAATTTCTCTCTCTTTCACTTTCTTTGTTTCATGGGTTTTTCAAAGTAATTTATTTTTATAATGGGGTTTAGCTGCTTTTCACTGCTGTGTTTATGCCGCTTTACACCCACTTGACACACTAACAGAGAGATATCAATACATAGGTTTTAAGATTATTACTAGTCAGATATATTCTTGTGCGGTGAATAGGGCGTGTTGAGTCCAGTTCTCTGAGCAAGGAGTAGGTCTTGTCTATTACATATTGGGTTTATGGAACGGTATCTGAGCTAATTTGAAACCCTTGTTTTATGTATCACCCCACCTCACCTTTCCCGTTAAGCAGCCATAGTGTGTTTTCTGCATGTGTGACTCTGTTCTGTTTTGTAATTCAGTTCAAGTGTAACGGTTTTTACAGTCCCTCTATAAGTGATACCTTATGAGAAGTGTCCTTTTCTGTGTGACTTATTTCACTTAGAATCGTCGTACCTAAATCCACTCATCATGCTGCTACTAGCCTTATGACATTGATTTCATGGCTGAGTGATATTCCATTGTACATAAGGACCACAACTTCTTTATCCATTTTTCTCCCTCCTGGGATATTGAAGGTAGAATGAAGTGGAGGTCCTTGTCAACAGAGCAGCCCTAAACTTTGGGGTGCTTGTGTCTTGCTGATTTTTCATTTTCCCAATTTATACCCCCATGAGTGGAAGTGCGCTATGCTCTCTAAGCTGTGTTTTTTAGATGTTTCTGGACACACCGTACACTTCTCCAGAGTGGCTGTTGGCAATTTACATCCCGCCCATCAGTGTAGCAAGGCTCCCATTTCTCCATGGCCTGTCCTGCATTTCTGGTTTTGAGACTTTTTTCAGCATGGCCCTTTTGACCGATGGGTAACAAGTCTTCTTTGTAGCGCTGATTTGCCTTTCCAGGTTGCTTGGTTGGCCAAAAAGGGCGTATGCGTTTTTTCCTGAATATATTCAGGAAAAAACGCATACGCCCTTTTTGGCCAAGGGCATCATTGTCAACGTTTTGCCGCTTTTCATGTGCTTTAAAGGCGATTCGAATCTACCTCCTGAAATCTGTTTCCTGCAATTCTGCCTTGATTTCAAATCCTCTTCTTTGCCTTCCCTCAATATATTTGTGGACGAGAGTTATGATTTATAACTCTGCAGGTTTGTGAATTGCAGTGCCCTGAAGCTCCATTTTACAACTCGCTTTTTTGGGAGCTGGCCGCAAAAGCGCAGGATGGCTTCAGGCCCTGTTCTGGTTCCGGGGGGGAGGATGAGCCTGTGGTTAATTCTTCTTCCTGATGGGAAAATAGAGTGACCTGTGCCTGTCCCAACACCAAGAGCTAGTCTCTCACTGGTTCCCCGTCTACCCGTTCATCCTCAGGACAAATTGCAACCTGTACGGAACAGGAGGTTAAAGGTGCTGATGCTCCAAGTAGGGAGATTGTTAGTAAAGCGGATGGAATGGCAAACCCGGGCACAAGGAGAAGAGAAATGAGGTGCGTTTTAGAAACCTTTCCCCATCACATGGTGTACCATCTTTTTGTTTTCTCATGCATGTTTTCGATGTAGGAAGATGCCCTTGAACCTGGAGATTTGGGACCCATTCGATGGGTACCATGCAGTATTACTTTAAAGGGTCTGCGTTTGCTCACCCAACCTCACCAAACCTCTCAGCCCCAAGAGTGTCCACCCTTATGTCTCATCCAGCTGTGGGTCTAGATATGGTCAATCCAGGTTGCATCACAGCCCCTGAACGCATTGTGTAAGAATTTCTCTCTCTTTCACTGTCTTTGTTTCATGGGTTTTTCAAAGTAATTTATTTTTATAATGGGGTTTAGCTGCTTTTCACTGCTGTGTTTATGCCGCTTTACACCCACTTGACACACTAACAGAGAGATATCAATACATAGGTTTTAAGATTATTACTAGTCAGATATATTCTTGTGCGGTGAATAGGGCGTGTTGAGTCCAGTTCTCTGAGCAAGGAGTAGGTCTTGTCTATTACATATTGGGTTTATGGAACGGTATCTGAGCTAATTTGAAACCCTTGTTTTATGTATCACCCCACCTCACCTTTCCCGTTAAGCAGCCATAGTGTGTTTTCTGCATGTGTGACTCTGTTCTGTTTTGTAATTCAGTTCAAGTGTAACGGTTTTTACATTCCCTCTAAAAGTGATACCTTATGAGAAGTGTCCTTTTCTGTGTGACTTATTTCACTTAGAATCGTCGTACCTAAATCCACTCATCATGCTGCTACTAGCCTTATGACATTGATTTCATGGCTGAGTGATATTCCATTGTACATAAGGACCACAACTTCTTTATCCATTTTTCTCTTTCCTGGGATATTGAAGGTGGAATGAAGTGGAGGTCCTTGTCAACAGAGCAGCCCTAAACTTTGGGGTGCTTGTGTCTTGCTGATTTTTCATTTTCCCAATTTATACCCCCATGAGTGGAAGTGCGCTATGCTCTCTAAGCTGTGTTTTTTAGATGTTTCTGGACACACCGTACACTTCTCCAGAGTGGCTGTTGGCAATTTACATCCCGCCCATCAGTGTAGCAAGGCTCCCATTTCTCCATGGCCTGTCCTGCATTTCTGGTTTTGAGACTTTTTTCAGCATGGCCCTTTTGACCGATGGGTAGCGAGTCTTCTTTGTAGCGCTGATTTGCCTTTCCAGGTGGCTTGGTTGGCCAAAAAGGGCGTATGCGTTTTTTCCTGAATATATTCAGGAAAAAACGCATACGCCCTTTTTGGCCAAGGGCATCATTGTCAACGTTTTGCCGCTTTTCATGTGCTTTAAAGGCGATTCGAATCTACCTCCTGAAATCTGTTTCCTGCAATTCTGCCTTGATTTCAAATCCTCTTCTTTGCCTTCCCTCAATATATTTGTGGACGAGAGTTATCATTCATAACTCTGCAGGTTTGGGAATTGCAGTGCCCTGAAGCTCCATTTTACAACTCGCTTTTTTGGGAGCTGGCCGCAAAAGCGCAGGATGGCTTCAGGCCCTGTTCTGGTTCCGGGGGGGAGGATGAGCCTGTGTTTAATTCTTCTTCCTGATGGGAAAATAGAGTGACCTGTGCCTGTCCCAACACCAAGAGCTAGTCTCTCACTGGTTCCCCATCTACCCGTTCATCCTCAGGACAAATTGCAACCTGTAGGGAACAGGAGGTTAAAGGTGCTGATGCTCCAAGTAGGGAGATTTTTAGTAAAGCGGATGGAATGGCGAACCCGGGCACAAGGAGAAGAGAAATGAGGTGCGTTTTAGAAACCTTTCCCCATCACATGGTGTACCATCTTTTTGTTTTCTCATGCATGTTTTCGATGTAGGAAGATGCCCTTGAACCTGGAGATTTGGGACCCATGCGATGGGTACCACGCAGTATTACTTTAAAGGGTCTGCGTTTGCTCACCCAACCTCACCAAACCTCTCAGCCCCAAGAGTGTCCACCCTTATGTCTCATCCAGCTGTGGGTCTAGAAATGGTCAATCCAGGTTGCATCACAGCCCCTGAACGCATTGTGTAAGAAATTCTCTCTCTTTCACTGTCTTTGTTTCATGGGTTTTTCAAAGTAATTTATTTTTATAATGGGGTTTAGCTGCTTTTCACTGCTGTGTTTATGCCGCTTTACAGCCACTTGACTCACTAACAGAGAGATATCAATACATAGGTTTTAAGATTATTACTAGTCAGATATATTCTTGTGCGGTGAATAGGGCGTGTTGAGTCCAGTTCTCTGAGCAAGGAGTAGGTCTTGTCTATTACATATTGGGTTTATGGAATGGTATCTGAGCTAATTTGAAACCCTTGTTTTATGTATCACCCCACCTCACCTTTCCAGTTAAGCAGCCATAGTGTGTTTTCTGCATGTGTGACTCTGTTCTGTTTTGTAATTCAGTTCAAGTGCAACGCTTTTTACATTCCCTCTATAAGTGATACCTTATGAGAAGTGTCCTTTTCTGTGTGACTTATTTCACTTAGAATCGTCGTACATAAATCCACTCATCATGCTGCTACTAGCCTTATGACATTGGTTTCATGGCTGAGTGATATTCCATTGTACATAAGGACCACAACTTCTTTATCCATTTTTCTCTTTCCTGGGATATTGAAGGTGGAATGACGTGGAGGTCCTTGTCAACAGAGCAGCCCTAAACTTTGGGGTGCTTGTGTCTTGGTGATTTTTCATTTTCCCAATTTATACCCCCATGAGTGGAAGTGCCCTAAGCTCTCTAAGCTGTGTTTTTTAGATGTTTCAGGACACACCGTACACTTCTCCAGAGTGGCTGTTGGCAATTTAAATCCCGCCCATCAGTGTAGCAAGGCTCCCATTTCTCCATGGCCTGTCCTGCATTTCTGGTTTTGAGACTTTTTTCAGCATTGCCCTTTTGACCGATGGGTAGCGAGTCTTCTTTGTAGCGCTGATTTGCCTTTCCAGGTTGCTTGGTTGGCCAAAAAGGGCGTATGCGTTTTTTCCTGAATATATTCAGGAAAAAACGCATACGCCCTTTTTGGCCAAGGGCATCATTGTCAACGTTTTGCCGCTTTTCATGTGCTTTAAAGGCGATTCGTATCTACCTCCTGAAATCTGTTTCCTGCAATTCTGCCTTGATTTCAAATCCTCTTCTTTGCCTTCCCTCAATATATTTGTGGACGAGAGTTATCATTTATAACTCTGCAGGTTTGTGAATTGCAGTGCCCTGAACCTCCGTTTTACAACTCGTTTTTATGGGAGCTGGCCGCAAAATCGCAGAATGGCTTCAGGCCCTGTTCTGGTTCCGGGGGGCAGGCTGAGCCTGTGGTTAATTCTTCTTTCTGATGGGAAAATAGAGTGACCTGTGCCTGTCCCAACACCAAGAGCTAGTTTCTCGTTGGTTCCACGTCTTCCCGTTTATCCTCAGGACAAATTGCAACCTGTACGGAACAGGAGGTTAAAGGTGCTGATGCTCCAAGTAGGGAGCTTGCTAGTAAAGCGGCTGGAATGGCGAACCCGGGTACAAGGAGATGAGAAATGAGGTGCGTTTTAGAAGCCTTTCCCCATCACACGGTGTACCATCTTCTGGGTTTCTCATGCATGTTTTGGATGTAGGAAGATGCCCTTGAACCTGGAGATTTGGGACCCATGCGATGGGTACCACACAGTATTACTTTAAAGGGTCTGCGTTTGCTCACCCAACCTCACCAAACCTCTCAGCCCCAAGAGTGTCCACCCTTATGTCTCATCCAGCTGTGGGTCTAGATATGGTCAATCCAGGTTGCATCACAGCCCCTGATCTCATTGTGTAAGAATTTCTATCTCTTTCACTGTCGTTGTTTCATGGGTTTTTCAAAGTAATTTATTTTCATAATGGGGTTTAGCTGCTTTTCACGGCTGTGTTTATGCCGCTTTACACCCACTTGACACACTAACAGAGAGATATCAATACATAGGTTTTAAGATTATTACTAGTCAGATATATTCTTGTGCGGTGAATAGGGCGTGTTGAGTCCAGTTCTCTGAGCAAGGAGTAGGTCTTGTCTACTACATATTGGGTTTATGGAACGGTATCTGAGCTAATTTGATACCCTTGTTTTATGTGTCACCCCACCTCACCTTTCCCGTTAAGCAGCCATAGTCTATTTTCTGCATGTGTGACTCCGTTCTGTTTTGTAATTCAGTTCAAGTGTAACGGTTTTTACATTCCCTCTAAAAGTGATACCTTATGAGAAGTGTCCTTTTCTGTTTGACTTATTTCACTTAGAATCGTCGTACCTAAATCCACTCATCATGCTGCTACTAACCTTATGACATTGATTTCATGGCTGAGTGATATTCCATTGTACATAAGGACCACAACTTCTTTATCCATTTTTCTCTTTCCTTGGATATTTAAGGTGGAATGAAGTGGAGGTCCTTGTCAACAGAGCAGCCCTAAACTTTGGGGTGCTTGTGTCTTGCTGATTTTTCATTTTCCCAATTTATACCCCCATGAGTGGAAGTGCCCTATGCTCTCTAAGCTGTGTTTTTCAGATGATTCAGGACTCACCGGACACTTCTCCAGAGTGGCTCTTGGCAATTTACATCCCGCCCATCAGTGTAGCAAGGCTCCCATTTCTCCATGGCCTGTCCTGCATTTCTGGTTTTGACACTTTTTTCAGCATGGCCCTTTTGACCGATGGGAAGCGAGACTTCTTTGTAGCGCTGATTTGCCTTTCCAGGTTGCTTGGTTGGCCAAAAAGGGCGTATGCGTTTTTTCCTGAATATATTCAGGAAAAAACGCATACGCCCTTTTTGGCCAAGGGCATCATTGTCAACGTTTTGCCGCTTTTCATGTGCTTTAAAGGCGATTCGTATCTACCTCCTGAAATCTGTTTCCTGCAATTCTGCCTTGATTTCAAATCCTCTTCTTTGCCTTCCCTCAATATATTTGTGGACGAGAGTTATCATTTATAACTCTGCAGGTTTGTGAATTGCAGTGCCCTGAACCTCCGTTTTACAACTCGTTTTTATGGGAGCTGGCCGCAAAATCGCAGAATGGCTTCAGGCCCTGTTCTGGTTCCGGGGGGCAGGCTGAGCCTGTGGTTAATTCTTCTTTCTGATGGGAAAATAGAGTGACCTGTGCCTGTCCCAACACCAAGAGCTAGTCTCTCGTTGGTTCCACGTCTTCCCGTTTATCCTCAGGACAAATTGCAACCTGTACGGAACAGGAGGTTAAAGGTGCTGATGCTCCAAGTAGGGAGCTTGCTAGTAAAGCGGCTGGAATGGCGAACCCGGGCACAAGGAGATGAGAAATGAGGCGCGTTTTAGAAGCCTTTCCCCATCACACGGTGTACCATCTTCTGGGTTTCTCATGCATGTTTTGGATGTAGGAAGATGCCCGTGAACCTAGAGATTTGGGACCCATGCGATGGGTACCACGCAGTATTACTTTAAAGGGTCTGCGTTTGCTCACCCAACCTCACCAAACCTCTCAGCCCCAAGAGTGTCCACCCTTATGTCTCATCCAGCTGTGCGTCTAGATATGGTCAATCCAGGTTGCATCACAGCCCCTGAACGCATTGTGTAAGAATTTCTCTCTCTTTCACTGTCTTTGTTTCATGGGTGTTTCAAAGTAATTTATTTTTATAATGGGGTTTAGCTGCTTTTCACTGCTGTGTTTATGCCACTTTACACCCACTTGACACACTAACAGAGAGATATCAATACATAGGTTTTACGATTATTATTAGTCAGATATATTCTTGTGCGGCGAATAGGGCGTGTTGAGTCCAGTTCTCTGAGCAAGGAGTAGGTCTTGTCTATTACATATTGGGTTTATGGAACGGTATCTGAGCTAATTTGATACCCTTGTTTTATGTATCACCCCACCTCACCTTTCCCGTTAAGCAGCCATAGTGTGTTTTCTGCATGTGTGACTCTGTTCTGTTTTGTAATTCAGTTCAAGTGTAACGCTTTTTACATTCCCTCTATCAGTGATACCTTATGAGAAGTGTCCTTTTCTGTATGACTTATTTCACTTAGAATCGTCATACCTAAATCCACTCATCATGCTGCTACTAACCTTACGGCATTGATTTCATGGCTGAGTGATATTCCATTGTACATAAGGACCACAACTTCTTTATCCATTTTTCCCTTTCCTGGGATATTGAAGGAGGAATGAAGTGGAGGTCCTTGTCAACAGAGCAGCCCTAAACTTTGGGGTGCTTGTGTCTTGCTGATTTTTCATTTTCCCAGTTTATACCCCCATGAGTGGAAGTGCCCTATGCTCTCTAAGCTGTGTTTTTTAGATGTTTCAGGACTCACCGGACACTTCTCCAGAGTGGCTCTTGGCAATTTACATCCCGCCCATCAGTGTAGCAAGGCTCCCATTTCTCCATGGCCTGTCCTGCATTTCTGGTTTTGACACTTTTTTCAGCATGGCCCTTTTGACCGATGGGAAGCGAGACTTCTTTGTAGCGCTGATTTGCCTTTCCAGGTTGCTTGGTTGGCCAAAAAGGGCGTATGCGTTTTTTCTTGAATATATTCAGGAAAAAACGCATACGCCCTTTTTGGCCAAGGGCATCATTGTCAACGTTTTGCCGCTTTTCATGTGCTTTAAAGGCGATTCGTATCTACCTCCTGAAATCTGTTTGCTGCAATTCTGCCTTGATTTCAAATCCTCTTCTTTGCCTTCCCTCAATATATTTGTGGACGAGAGTTATCATTTATAACTCTGCAGGTTTGTGAATTGCAGTGCCCTGAACCTCCGTTTTACAACTCGTTTTTATGGGAGCTGGCCGCAAAATCGCAGAATGGCTTCAGGCCCTGTTCTGGTTCCGGGGGGCAGGCTGAGCCTGTGGTTAATTCTTCTTTCTGATGGGAAAATAGAGTGACCTGTGCCTGTCCCAACACCAAGAGCTAGTTTCTCGTTGGTTCCACGTCTTCCCGTTTATCCTCAGGACAAATTGCAACCTGTACGGAACAGGAGGTTAAAGGTGCTGATGCTCCAAGTAGGGACCTTGCTAGTAAAGCGGCTGGAATGGCGAACCCGGGCACAAGGAGATGAGAAATGAGGTGCGTTTTAGAAGCCTTTCCCCATCACACGGTGTACCATCTTCTGGGTTTCTCATGCATGTTTTGGATGTAGGAAGATGCCCTTGAACCTGGAGATTTGGGACCCATGCGATGGGTACCACGCAGTATTACTTTAAAGGGTCTGCGTTTGCTCACCCAACCTCACCAAACCTCTCAGCCCCAAGAGTGTCCACCCTTATGTCTCATCCAGCGGTGGGTCTAGATATGGTCAATCCAGGTTGCATCACAGCCCCTGAACTCATTGTGTAAGAATTTCTATCTCTTTCACTGTCGTTGTTTCATGGGTTTTTCAAAGTAATTTATTTTCATAATGGGGTTTAGCTGCTTTTCACGGCTGTGTTTATGCCGCTTTACACCCACTTGACACACTAACAGAGAGATATCAATACATAGGTTTTAAGATTATTACTAGTCAGATATATTCTTGTGCGGTGAATAGGGCGTGTTGAGTCCAGTTCTCTGAGCAAGGAGTAGGTCTTGTCTACTACATATTGGGTTTATGGAACGGTATCTGAGTTAATTTGATACCCTTGTTTTATGTGTCACCCCACCTCACCTTTCCCGTTAAGCAGCCATAGTCTGTTTTCTGCATGTGTGACTCTGTTCTGTTTTGTAATTCAGTTCAAGTGTAACGGTTTTTACATTCCCTCTAAAAGTGATACCTTATGAGAAGTGTCCTTTTCTGTGTGACTTATTTCACTTAGAATCATCGTACCTAAATCCACTCATCATGCTGCTACTAACCTTATGACATTGATTTCATGGCTGAGTGATATTCCATTGTACATAAGGACCACAACTTCTTTATCCATTTTTCTCTTTCCTTGGATATTTAAGGTGGAATGAAGTGGAGGTCCTTGTCAACAGAGCAGCCCTAAACTTTGGGGTGCTTGTGTCTTGCTGATTTTTCATTTTCCCAATTTATACCCCCATGAGTGGAAGTGCCCTATGCTCTCTAAGCTGTGTTTTTCAGATGTTTCAGGACACACCGTACACTTCTCCAGAGTGGCTGTTGGCAATTTACATCCCGCCCATCAGTGTAGCAAGGCTCTCATTTCTCCATGGCCTGTCCTGCATTTCTGGTTTTGACACTTTTTTCAGCATGGCCCTTTTGACCGATGGGAAGCGAGACTTCTTTGTAGCGCTGATTTGCCTTTCCAGGTTGCTTGGTTGGCCAAAAAGGGCGTATGCGTTTTTTCCTGAATATATTCAGGAAAAAACGCATACGCCCTTTTTGGCCAAGGGCATCATTGTCAACATTTTGCCGCTTTTCATGTGCTTTAAAGGCGATTCGAATCTACCTCCTGAAATCTGTTTCCTGCAATTCTGCCTTGATTTCAAATCCTCTTCTTTGCCTTCCCTCAATATATTTGTGGACGAGAGTTATCATTTATAACTCTGCAGGTTTGTGAATTGCAGTGCCCTGAACCTCCATTTTACAACTCGCTTTTTGGGGAGCTGGCCGCAAAAGCGCAGGATGGCTTCAGGCCCTGTTCTGGTTCCGGGGGGCAGGCTGAGCCTGTGGTTAATTCTTCTTCCTGATGGGAAAATAGAGTGACCTGTGCCTGTCCCAACACCAAGAGCTAGTCTCTCGTTGGTTCCCCGTCTTCCCGTTCATCCTCAGGACAAATTGCAACCTGTACGGAACAGGAGGTTAAAGGTGCTGATGCTCCAAGTAGGGAGATTGCTAGTAAAGTGGCTGGAATGGCGAACCCGGGCACAAGGAGATGAGAAATGAGGTGCGTTTTAGAAACCTTTCCCCATCACACGGTGTACCATCTTCTGGGTTTCTCATGCATGTTTTGGATGTAGGAAGATGCCCTTGAACCTGGAGATTTGGGACCCATGCGATGGGTACCACGCCGTATTACTTTAAAGGGTCTGCGTTTGCTCACCCAACCTCACCAAACCTCTCAGCCCCAAGAGTGTCCACCCTTATGTCTCATCCAGCTGTGCGTCTAGATATGGTCAATCCAGGTTGCATCACAGCCCCTGAACGCATTGTGTAAGAATTTCTCTCTCTTTCACTGTCTTTGTTTCATGGGTGTTTCAAAGTAATTTATTTTTATAATGGGGTTTAGCTGCTTTTCACTGCTGTGTTTATGCCGCTTTACACCCACTTGACACACTAACAGAGAGATATCAATACATAGGTTTTACGATTATTATTAGTCAGATATATTCTTGTGCGGTGAATAGGGCGTGTTGAGTCCAGTTCTCTGAGCAAGGAGTAGGTCTTGTCTATTACATATTGGGTTTATGGAACGGTATCTGAGCTACTTTGATACCCTTGTTTTATGTATCACCCCACCTCACCTTTCCCGTTAAGCAGCCATAGTGTGTTTTCTGCATGTGTGACTCTGTTCTGTTTTGTAATTCAGTTCAAGTGTAACGCTTTTTACATTCCCTCTATCAGTGATACCTTATGAGAAGTGTCCTTTTCTGTGTGACTTATTTCACTTAGAATCGTCGTACCTAAATCCACTCATCATGCTGCTACTAACCTTACGGCATTGATTTCATGGCTGAGTGATATTCCATTGTACATAAGGACCACAACTTCTTTATCCATTTTTCTCTTTCCTGGGATATTTAAGGTGGAATGAAGTGGAGGTCCTGGTCAACAGAGCAGCCCTAAACTTTGGGGTGCTTGTGTCTTGCTGATTTTTAATTTTCCCAATTTATACCCCCATGAGTGGAAGTGCCCTATGCTCTCTAAGCTGTGTTTTTCAGATGTTTCAGGACTCACCGGACACTTCTCCAGAGTGGCTGTTGGCAATTTACATCCCGCCCATCAGTGTAGCAAGGCTCCCATTTCTCCATGGCCTGTCCTGCATTTCTGGTTTTGACACTTTTTTCAGCATGGCCCTTTTGACCGATGGGAAGCGAGACTTCTTTGTAGCGCTGATTTGCCTTTCCAGGTTGCTTGGTTGGCCAAAAAGGGCGTATGCGTTTTTTCCTGAATATATTCAGGAAAAAACGCATACGCCCTTTTTGTCCAAGGGCATCATTGTCAACGTTTTGCCGCTTTTCATGTGCTTTAAAGGCGATTCGTATCTACCTCCTGAAATCTGTTTCCTGCAATTCTGCCTTGATTTCAAATCCTCTTCTTTGCCTTCCCTCAATATATTTGTGGACGAGAGTTATCATTTATAACTCTGCAGGTTTGTGAATTGCAGTGCCCTGAACCTCCGTTTTACAACTCGTTTTTATGGGAGCTGGCCGCAAAATCGCAGAATGGCTTCAGGCCCTGTTCTGGTTCCGGGGGGCAGGCTGAGCCTGTGGTTAATTCTTCTTTCTGATGGGAAAATAGAGTGACCTGTGCCTGTCACAACGCCAAGAGCTAGTTTCTCGTTGGTTCCACGTCTTCCCGTTTATCCTCAGGACAAATTGCAACCTGTACGGAACAGGAGGTTAAAGGTGCTGATGCTCCAAGTAGGGAGCTTGCTAGTAAAGCGGCTGGAATGGCGAACCCGGGCACAAGGAGATGAGAAATGAGGTGCGTTTTAGAAGCCTTTCCCCATCACACGGTGTACCATCTTCTGGGTTTCTCATGCATGTTTTGGATGTAGGAAAATGCCCTTGAACCTGGAGATTTGGGACCCATGCGATGGGTACCACGCAGTATTACTTTAAAGGGTCTGCGTTTGCTCACCCAACCTCACCAAACCTCTCAGCCCCAAGAGTGTCCACCCTTATGTCTCATCCAGCTGTGCGTCTAGATATGGTCAATCCAGGTTGCATCACAGCCCCTGAACGCATTGTGTAAGAATTTCTCTCTCTTTCACTGTCTTTGTTTCATGGGTGTTTCAAAGTAATTTATTTTTATAATGGGGTTTAGCTGCTTTTCACTGCTGTGTTTATGCCGCTTTACACCCACTTGACACACTAACAGAGAGATATCAATACATAGGTTTTAAGATTATTACTAGTCAGATATATTCTTGTGCGGTGAATAGGGCGTGTTGAGTCCAGTTCTCTGAGCAAGGAGTAGGTCTTGTCTATTACATATTGGGTTTATGGAACGGTATCTGAGCTAATTTGAAACCCCTGTTGTATGTATCACCCCACCTCACCTTTCCCGTTAAGCAGCCATAGTGTGTTTTCTGCATGTGTGACTCTGTTCTGTTTTGTAATTCAGTTCAAGTGTAACGCTTTTTACATTCCCTCTATAAGTGATACCTTATGAGAAGTGTCCTTTTCTGTGTGACTTATTTCACTTAGAATCATCGTACCGAAATCCACTCATCATGCTGCTACTCCCTTATGACATTGATTTCATGGCTGAGTGATATTCCATTGTACATAAGGACCACAACTTCTTTATCCATTTTTCCCTTTCCTGGGATATTGAAGGTGGAATGAAGTGGAGGTCCTTGTCAACAGAGCAGCCCTAAACTTTGGGGTGCTTGTGTCTTGCTGATTTTTCATTTTCCCAATTTATACCCCCATGAGTGGAAGTGCCCTATGCTCTCTAAGCTGTGTTTTTTAGATATTTCAGGACACACCGTACACTTCTCCAGAGTGGCTGTTGGCAATTTACATCTCGCCCATCAGTGTAGCAAGGCTCCCATTTTGCCATGGCCTGTCCTGCATTTCTGGTTTTGACACGTTTTTCAGCATGGCCCTTTTGACCGATGGGTAGCGAGTCTTCTTTGTAGCGCTGATTTGCCTTTCCAGGTTGCTTGGTTGGCCAAAAAGGTCGTATGCGTTTTTTCCTGAATATATTCAGGAAAAACCGCATACGACCTTTTTGGCCAAGGGCATCATTGTCAACGTTTTGCCGCTTTTCATGTGCTTTAAAGGCGATTCGAATCTACCTCCTGAAATCTGTTTCCTGCAATTCTGCCTCGATTTCAAATCCTCTTCTTTGCCTTCCCTCAATATATTTGTGGACGAGAGTTATCATTTATAACTCTGCAGGTTTGTGAATTGCAGTGCCCTGAAGCTCCATTTTACAACTCGCTTTTTTGGGAGCTGACCGCAAAAGCGCAGGATGGCTTCAGGCCCTGTTCTGATTCCGGCGGGAGGATGAGCCTGTGGTTAATTCTTCTTCCTGATGGGAAAATAGAGTGACCTGTGCCTGTCCCAACACCAAGAGCTAGTCTCTCACTGGTTCCCCGTCTACCCGTTCATCCTCAGGACAAATTGCAACCTGTACGGAACAGGATGTTAAAGGTGCTGATGCTCCAAGTAGGGAGATTGTTAGTAAAGCAGCTGGAATGGCGAACCCGGGCACAAGGAGAAGAGAAATGAGGTGCGTTTTAGAAACCTTTCCCCATCACATGGTGTACCATCTTTTTGTTTTCTCATGCATGTTTTCGATGTAGGAAGATGCCCTTGAACCTGGAGATTTGGGACCCATGCGATGGGTACCACGCAGTATTACTTTAAAGGGTCTGCGTTTGCTCACCCAACCTCACCAAACCTCTCAGCCCCAAGAGTGTCCACCCTTATGTCTCATCCAGCTGTGGGTCTAGATATGGTCAATCCAGGTTGCATCACAGCCCCTGAACGCATTGTGTAAGAATTTCTCTCTCTTTCACTGTCTTTGTTTCATCGGTTTTTCAAAGTAATTTATTTTGATAATGGGGTTTAGCTGCTTTTCACTGCTGTGTTTATGCCGCTTTACACCCACTTGACACACTAACAGAGAGATATCAATACATAGGTTTTAAGATTATTACTAGTCAGATATATTCTTGTGCGGTGAATAGGGTGTGTTGAGTCCAGTTCTCTGAGCAAAGAGTAGGTCTTGTCTATTACATATTGGGTTTATGGAACGGTATCTGAGCTAATTTGAAACCCTTGTTGTATGTATCACCCCACCTCACCTTTCCCGTTAAGCAGCCATAGTGTGTTTTCTGCATGTGTGACTCTGTTCTGTTTTGTAATTCAGTTCAAGTGTAACGGTTTTTACATTCCCTCTATAAGTGATACCTTATGAGAAGTGTCCTTTTCTGTGTGACTTATTTCACTTAGAATCATCGTACCGAAATCCACTCATCATGCTGCTACTCCCTTATGACATTGATTTCATGGCTGAGTGATATTCCATTGTACATAAGGACCACAACTTCTTTATCCATTTTTCCCTTTCCTGGGATATTGAAGGTGGAATGAAGTGGAGGTCCTTGTCAACAGAGCAGCCCTAAACTTTGGGGTGCTTGTGTCTTGCTGATTTTTCATTTTCCCAATTTATACCCCCATGAGTGGAAGTGCCCTATGCTCTCTAAGCTGTGTTTTTTAGATGTTTCAGGACACACCGTACACTTCTCCAGAGTGGCTGTTGGCAATTTACATCTCGCCCATCAGTGTAGCAAGGCTCCCATTTCTCCATGGCCTGTCCTGCATTTCTGGTTTTGACACTTTTTTCAGCATGGCCCTTTTGACCGATGGGAAGCGAGACTTCTTTGTAGCGCTGATTTGCCTTTCCAGGTTGCTTGGTTGGCCAAAAAGGGCGTATGCGTTTTTTCTTGAATATATTCAGGAAAAAACGCATACGCCCTTTTTGGCCAAGGGCATCATTGTCAACGTTTTGCCGCTTTTCATGTGCTTTAAAGGCGATTCGTATCTACCTCCTGAAATCTGTTTCCTGCAATTCTGCCTTGATTTCAAATCCTCTTCTTTGCCTTCCCTCAATATATTTGTGGACGAGAGTTATCATTTATAACTCTGCAGGTTTGTGAATTGCAGTGCCCTGAACCTCCGTTTTACAACTCGTTTTTATGGGAGCTGGCCGCAAAATCGCAGAATGGCTTCAGGCCCTGTTCTGGTTCCGGGGGGCAGGCTGAGCCTGTGGTTAATTCTTCTTTCTGATGGGAAAATAGAGTGACCTGTGCCTGTCCCAACACCAAGATCTAGTTTCTCGTTGGTTCCACGTCTTCCCGTTTATCCTCAGGACAAATTGCAACCTGTACGGAACAGGAGGTTAAAGGTGCTGATGCTCCAAGTAGGGAGCTTGCTAGTAAAGCGGCTGGAATGGCGAACCCGGGCACAAGGAGATGAGAAATGAGGTGCGTTTTAGAAGCCTTTCCCCATCACACGGTGTACCATCTTCTGGGTTTCTCATGCATGTTTTGGATGTAGGAAGATGCCCTTGAACCTGGAGATTTGGGACCCATGCGATGGGTACCACGCAGTATTACTTTAAAGGGTCTGCGTTTGCTCACCCAACCTCACCAAACCTCTCAGCCCCAAGAGTGTCCACCCTTATGTCTCATCCAGCGGTGGGTCTAGATATGGTCAATCCAGGTTGCATCACAGCCCCTGAACTCATTGTGTAAGAATTTCTATCTCTTTCACTGTCGTTGTTTCATGGGTTTTTCAAAGTAATTTATTTTCATAATGGGGTTTAGCTGCTTTTCACGGCTGTGTTTATGCCGCTTTACACCCACTTGACACACTAACAGAGAGATATCAATACATAGGTTTTAAGATTATTACTAGTCAGATATATTCTTGTGCGGTGAATAGGGCGTGTTGAGTCCAGTTCTCTGAGCAAGGAGTAGGTCTTGTCTACTACATATTGGGTTTATGGAACGGTATCTGAGCTAATTTGATACCCTTGTTTTATGTGTCACCCCACCTCACCTTTCCCGTTAAGCAGCCATAGTCTGTTTTCTGCATGTGTGACTCTGTTCTGTTTTGTAATTCAGTTCAAGTGTAACGGTTTTTACATTCCCTCTAAAAGTGATACCTTATGAGAAGTGTCCTTTTCTGTGTGACTTATTTCACTTAGAATCGTCGTACCTAAATCCACTCATCATGCTGCTACTAACCTTATGACATTGATTTCATGGCTGAGTGATATTCCATTGTACATAAGGACCACAACTTCTTTATCCATTTTTCTCTTTCCTTGGATATTTAAGGTGGAATGAAGTGGAGGTCCTTGTCAACAGAGCAGCCCTAAACTTTGGGGTGCTTGTGTCTTGCTGATTTTTCATTTTCCCAATTTATACCCCCATGAGTGGAAGTGCCCTATGCTCTCTAAGCTGTGTTTTTCAGATGTTTCAGCACTAACCGGACACTTCTCCAGAGTGGCTCTTGGCAATTTACATCCCGCCCATCAGTGTAGCAAGGCTCCCATTTCTCCATGGCCTGTCCTGCATTTCTGGTTTTGACACTTTTTTCAGCATGGCCCTTTTGACCGATGGGAAGCGAGACTTCTTTGTAGCGCTGATTTGCCTTTCCAGGTTGCTTGGTTGGCCAAAAAGGGCGTATGCGTTATTTCCTGAATATATTTAGGAAAAAACGCATACGCCCTTTTTGGCCAAGGGCATCATTGTCAACGTTTTGCCGCTTTTCATGTGCTTTAAAGGCGATTCGTATCTACCTCCTGAAATCTGTTTCCTGCAATTCTGCCTTGATTTCAAATCCTCTTCTTTGCCTTCCCTCAATATATTTGTGGACGAGAGTTATCATTTATAACTCTGCAGGTTTGTGAATTGCAGTGCCCTGAACATCCGTTTTACAACTCGTTTTTATGGGAGCTGGCCGCAAAATCGCAGAATGGCTTCAGGCCCTGTTCTGGTTCCGGGGGGCAGGCTGAGCTTGTGGTTAATTCTTCTTTCTGATGGGAAAATAGAGTGACCTGTGCCTGTCCCAACGCCAAGAGCTAGTTTCTCGTTGGTTCCACGTCTTCCCGTTTATCCTCAGGACAAATTGCAACCTGTACGGAACAGGAGGTTAAAGGTGCTGATGCTCCAAGTAGGGAGCTTGCTAGTAAAGCGGCTGGAATGGCGAACCCGGGCACAAGGAGATGAGAAATGAGGTGCGTTTTAGAAGCCTTTCCCCATCACACGGTGTACCATCTTCTGGGTTTCTCATGCATGTTTTGGATGTAGGAAGATGCCCTTGAACCTAGAGATTTGGGACCCATGCGATGGGTACCACGCAGTATTACTTTAAAGGGTCTGCGTTTGCTCACCCAACCTCACCAAACCTCTCAGCCCCAAGAGTGTCCACCCTTATGTCTCATCCAGCTGTGCGTCTAGATATGGTCAATCCAGGTTGCATCACAGCCCCTGAACGCATTGTGTAAGAATTTCTCTCTCTTTCACTGTCTTTGTTTCATGGGTGTTTCAAAGTAATTTATTTTGATAATGGGGTTTAGCTGCTTTTCACTGCTGTGTTTATGCCGCTTTACACCCACTTGACACACTAACAGAGAGATATCAATACATAGGTTTTACGATTATTATTAGTCAGATATATTCTTGTGCGGTGAATAGGGCGTGTTGAGTCCAGTTCTCTGAGCAAGGAGTAGGTCTTGTCTATTACATATTGGGTTTATGGAACGGTATCTGAGCTACTTTGATACCCTTGTTTTATGTATCACCCCACCTCACCTTTCCCGTTAAGCAGCCATAGTGTGTTTTCTGCATGTGTGACTCTGTTCTGTTTTGTAATTCAGTTCAAGTGTAACGCTTTTTACATTCCCTCTATCAGTGATACCTTATGAGAAGTGTCCTTTTCTGTGTGACTTATTTCACTTAGAATCGTCGTACCTAAATCCACTCATCATGCTGCTACTAACCTTACGGCATTGATTTCATGGCTGAGTGATATTCCATTGTACATAAGGACCACAACTTCTTTATCCATTTTTCCCTTTACTGTGATATTGAAGGAGGAATGAAGTGGAGGTCCTTGTCAACAGAGCAGCCCTAAACTTTGGGGTGCTTGTGTCTTGCTGATTTTTCATTTTCCCAGTTTATACCCCCATGAGTGGAAGTGCCCTATGCTCTAAGCTGTGTTTTTTAGATGTTTCAGGACTCACCGGACACTTCTCCAGAGTGGCTCTTGGCAATTTACATCCCGCCCATCAGTGTAGCAAGGCTCCCATTTCGCCATGGCCTGTCCTGCATTTCTGGTTTTGACACTTTTTTCAGCATGGCCCTTTTGACCGATGGGAAGCGAGACTTCTTTGTAGCGCTGATTTGCCTTTCCAGGTTGCTTGGTTGGCCAAAAAGGGCGTATGCGTTTTTTCTTGAATATATTCAGGAAAAAACGCATACGCCCTTTTTGGCCAAGGGCATCATTGTCAACGTTTTGCCGCTTTTCATGTGCTTTAAAGGCGATTCGTATCTACCTCCTGAAATCTGTTTCCTGCAATTCTGCCTTGATTTCAAATCCTCTTCTTTGCCTTCCCTCAATATATTTGTGGACGAGAGTTATCATTTATAACTCTGCAGGTTTGTGAATTGCAGTGCCCTGAACCTCCGTTTTACAACTCGTTTTTATGGGAGCTGGCCGCAAAATCGCAGAATGGCTTCAGGCCCTGTTCTGGTTCCGGGGGGCAGGCTGAGCCTGTGGTTAATTCTTCTTTCTGATGGGAAAATAGAGTGACCTGTGCCTGTCCCAACACCAAGAGCTAGTTTCTCGTTGGTTCCACGTCTTCCCGTTTATCCTCAGGACAAATTGCAACCTGTACGGAACAGGAGGTTAAAGGTGCTGATGCTCCAAGTAGGGAGACTGCTAGTAAAGTGGCTGGAATGGCGAACCCGGGCACAAGGAGATGAGAAATGAGGTGCGTTTTAGAAACCTTTCCCCATCACACGGTGTACCATCTTCTGGGTTTCTCATGCATGTTTTGGATGTAGGAAGATGCCCTTGAACCTGGAGATTTGGGACCCATGCGATGGGTACCACGCCGTATTACTTTAAAGGGTCTGCGTTTGCTCACCCAACCTCACCAAACCTCTCAGCCCCAAGAGTGTCCACCCTTATGTCTCATCCAGCTGTGCGTCTAGATATGGTCAATCCAGGTTGCATCACTGCCCCTGAACGCATTGTGTAAGAATTTCTCTCTCTTTCACTGTCTTTGTTTCATGGGTGTTTCAAAGTAATTTATTTTTATAATGGGGTTTAGCTGCTTTTCACTGCTGTGTTTATGCCGCTTTACACCCACTTGACACACTAACAGAGAGATATCAATACATAGGTTTTACGATTATTATTAGTCAGATATATTCTTGTGCGGTGAATAGGGCGTGTTGAGTCCAGTTCTCTGAGCAAGGAGTAGGTCTTGTCTATTACATATTGGGTTTATGGAACGGTATCTGAGCTACTTTGATACCCTTGTTTTATGTATCACCCCACCTCACCTTTCCCGTTAAGCAGCCATAGTGTGTTTTCTGCATGTGTGACTCTGTTCTGTTTTGTAATTCAGTTCAAGTGTAACGCTTTTTACATTCCCTCTATCAGTGATACCTTATGAGAAGTGTCCTTTTCTGTGTGACTTATTTCACTTAGAATCGTCGTACCTAAATCCACTCATCATGCTGCTACTAACCTTACGGCATTGATTTCATGGCTGAGTGATATTCCATTGTACATAAGGACCACAACTTCTTTATCCATTTTTCTCTTTCCTGGGATATTTAAGGTGGAATGAAGTGGAGGTCCTGGTCAACAGAGCAGCCCTAAACTTTGGGGTGCTTGTGTCTTGCTGATTTTTAATTTTCCCAATTTATACCCCCATGAGTGGAAGTGCCCTATGCTCTCTAAGCTGTGTTTTTCAGATGTTTCAGGACTCACCGGACACTTCTCCAGAGTGGCTCTTGGCAATTTACATCCCGCCCATCAGTGTAGCAAGGCTCCCATTTCTCCATGGCCTGTCCTGCATTTCTGGTTTTGACACTTTTTTCAGCATGGCCCTTTTGACCGATGGGAAGCGAGACTTCTTTGTAGCGCTGATTTGCCTTTCCAGGTTGCTTGGTTGGCCAAAAAGGGCGTATGCGTTTTTTCCTGAATATATTCAGGAAAAAACGCATACGCCCTTTTTGGGCAAGGGCATCATTGTCAACGTTTTGCCGCTTTTCATGTGCTTTAAAGGCGATTCGAATCTACCTCCTGAAATCTGTTTCCTGCAATTCTGCCTTGATTTCAAATCCTCTTCTTTGCCTTCCCTCAATATATTTGTGGACGAGATTTATCATTTATAACTCTGCAGGTTTGTGAATTGCAGTGCCCTGAAGCTCCATTTTACAACTCGCTTTTTTGGGAGCTGGCCGCAAAAGCGCAGGATGGCTTCAGGCCCTGTTCTGGTTCCGGGGGGCAGGCTGAGCCTGTGGTTATTTCTTCTTCCTGATGGGAAAATAGAGTGACCTGTGCCTGTCCCAACACCAAGAGCTAGTCTCTCGTTGGTTCCCCGTCTTCCCGTTCATCCTCAGGACAAATTGCAACCTGTACGGAACAGGAGGTTAAAGGTGCTGATGCTCCAAGTAGGGAGATTGCTAGTAAAGTGGCTGGAATGGCGAACCCGGGCACAAGGAGATGAGAAATGAGGTGCGTTTTAGAAACCTTTCCCCATCACACGGTGTACCATCTTCTGGGTTTCTCATGCATGTTTTGGATGTAGGAAGATGCCCTTGAACCTGGAGATTTGGGACCCATGCGATGGGTACCACGCCGTATTACTTTAAAGGGTCTGCGTTTGCTCACCCAACCTCACCAAACCTCTCAGCCCCAAGAGTGTCCACCCTTATGTCTCATCCAGCTGTGCGTCTAGATATGGTCAATCCAGGTTGCATCACAGCCCCTGAACGCATTGTGTAAGAATTTCTCTCTCTTTCACTGTCTTTGTTTCATGGGTGTTTTAAAGTAATTTATTTTTATAATGGGGTTTAGCTGCTTTTCACTGCTGTGTTTATGCCGCTTTACACCCACTTGACACACTAACAGAGAGATATCAATACATAGGTTTTACGATTATTATTAGTCAGATATATTCTTGTGCGGTGAATAGGGCGTGTTGAGTCCAGTTCTCTGAGCAAGGAGTAGGTCTTGTCTATTACATATTGGGTTTATGGAACGGTATCTGAGCTACTTTGATACCCTTGTTTTATGTATCACCCCACCTCACCTTTCCCGTTAAGCAGCCATAGTGTGTTTTCTGCATGTGTGACTCTGTTCTGTTTTGTAATTCAGTTCAAGTGTAACGCTTTTTACATTCCCTCTATCAGTGATACCTTATGAGAAGTGTCCTTTTCTGTGTGACTTATTTCACTTAGAATCGTCGTACCTAAATCCACTCATCATGCTGCTACTAACCTTACGGCATTGATTTCATGGCTGAGTGATATTCCATTGTACATAAGGACCACAACTTCTTTATCCATTTTTCTCTTTCCTGGGATATTTAAGGTGGAATGAAGTGGAGGTCCTGGTCAACAGAGCAGCCCTAAACTTTGGGGTGCTTGTGTCTTGCTGATTTTTCATTTTCCCAATTTATACCCCCATGAGTGGAAGTGCCCTATGCTCTCTAAGCTGTGTTTTTCAGATGTTTCAGGACTCACCGGACACTTCTCCAGAGTGGCTCTTGGCAATTTACATCCCGCCCATCAGTGTAGCAAGGCTCCCATTTCTCCATGGCCTGTCCTGCATTTCTGGTTTTGACACTTTTTTCAGCATGGCCCTTTTGACCGATGGGAAGCGAGACTTCTTTGTAGCGCTGATTTGCCTTTCCAGGTTGCTTGGTTGGCCAAAAAGGGCGTATGCGTTTTTTCCTGAATATATTCAGGAAAAAAGGCATACGCCCTTTTTGGCCAAGGGCATCATTGTCAACGTTTTGCCGCTTTTCATGTGCTTTAAAGGCGATTCGTATCTACCTCCTGAAATCTGTTTCCTGCAATTCTGCCTTGATTTCAAATCCTCTTCTTTGCCTTCCCTCAATATATTTGTGGACGAGAGTTATCATTTATAACTCTGCAGGTTTGTGAATTGCAGTGCCCTGAACCTCCGTTTTACAACTCGTTTTTATGGGAGCTGGCCGCAAAATCGCAGAATGGCTTTAGGCCCTGTTCTGGTTCCGGGGGGCAGGCTGAGCCTGTGGTTAATTCTTCTTTCTGAAGGGAAAATAGAGTGACCTGTGCCTGTCCCAACGCCAAGAGCTAGTTTCTCGTTGGTTCCACGTCTTCCCGTTTATCCTCAGGACAAATTGCAACCTGTACGGAACAGGAGGTTAAAGGTGCTGATGCTCCAAGTAGGGAGCTTGCTAGTAAAGCGACTGGAATGGCGAACCCGGGCACAAGGAGAAGAGAAATGAGGTGCGTTTTAGAAGCCTTTCCCCATCACATGGTGTACCATCTTCTGGGTTTCTCATGCATGTTTTGGATGTAGGAAAATGCCCTTGAACCTGGAGATTTGGGACCCATGCGATGGGTACCACGCAGTATTACTTTAAAGGGTCTGCGTTTGCTCACCCAACCTCACCAAACCTCTCAGCCCCAAGAGTGTCCACCCTTATGTCTCATCCAGCTGTGCGTCTAGATATGGTCAATCCAGGTTGCATCACAGCCCCTGAACGCATTGTGTAAGAATTTCTCTCTCTTTCACTGTCTTTGTTTCATGGGTGTTTCAAAGTAATTTATTTTTATAATGGGGTTTAGCTGCTTTTCACTGCTGTGTTTATGCCGCTTTACACCCACTTGACACACTAACAGAGAGATATCAATACATAGGTTTTACGATTATTACTAGTCAGATATATTCTTGTGCGGTGAATAGGGCGTGTTGAGTCCAGTTCTCTGAGCAAGGAGTAGGTCTTGTCTATTACATATTGGGTTTATGGAACGGTATCTGAGCTAATTTGAAACCCTTGTTTTATGTATCACCCCACCTCACCTTTCCCGTTAAGCAGCCATAGTGTGTTTTCTGCATGTGTGACTCTGTTCTGTTTTGTAATTCAGTTCAAGTGTAACGGCTTTTACATTCCCTTATAAGTGATACCTTATGAGAAGTGTCCTTTTCTGTGTGACTTATTTCACTTAGAATCGTCGTACCTAAATCCACTCATCATGCTGCTACTAGCCTTATGACGTTGATTTCATGGCTGAGTGATATTCCATTGTACATAAGGACCACAACTTCTTTATCCATTTTTCTCTTTCCTGGGATATTGAAGGTGGAATGAAGTGGAGGTCCTTGTCAACAGAAGAACCCTAAACTTTGGGGTGCTTGTGTCTTGCTGATTTTTCATTTTCCCAATTTATACCCCCATGAGTGGAAGTGCCCTATGCTCTCTAAGCTGTGTTTTTTAGATGTTTCAGGACACACCGTACACTTCTCCAGAGTGGCTGTTGGCAATTTACATCCCGCCCATCAGTGTAGCAAGGCTCCCATTTCTCCATGGCCTGTCCTGCATTTCTGCTTTTGAGACTTTTTTCAGCATGGCCCTTTTGACCGATGGGTAGCGAGTCTTCTTTGTGGCCCTGATTTGCCTTTCCAGATTGCTTGGTTGGCCAAAAAGGGCATATGCGTTTTTTCCTGAATATACTCAGGAAAAAACGCATACGCCCTTTTTGGCCAAGGGCATCATTGTCAACGTTTTGCCGCTTTTCATGTGCTTTAAAGGCGATTTGAATCTACCTCCTGAAATCTGTTTCCTGCAAATCTGCCTTGATTTCAAATCCTCTTCTTTGCCTTCCCTCAATATATTTGTGGACAAGAGTTATCATTTATAACTCTGCAGGTTTGTGAATTGCAGTGCCCTGAAGCTCCATTTTACTACTCGCTTTTTTGGGAGCTGGCCGCAAAAGCGCAGGATGGCTTCAGGCCCTGTTCTGCTTCCCGGGGGGGGATGAGCCTGTGGTTAATTCTTCTTCCTGATGGGAAAATAGAGTGACCTGTGCCTGTCCCAACACCAAGAGCTAGTCTCTCACTGGTTCCCCGTCTACCCGTTCATCCTCAGGACAAATTGCAACCTGTACGGAACAGGAGGTTAAAGGTGCTGATGCTCCAAATAGGGAGATTGTTAGTAAAGCAGCTGGAATGGCGAACCCGGGCACAAGGAGAAGATAAATGAGGTGCGTTTTAGAAACCTTTCCCCATCACATGGTGTACCATCTTTTTGTTTTCTCATGCATGTTTTCGATGTAGGAAGATGCCCTTGAACCTGGAGATTTGGGACCCATGCGATGGGTACCACGCAGTATTACTTTAAAGGGTCTGCGTTTGCTCACCCAACCTCACCAAACCTCTCAGCCCCAAGAGTGTCCACCCTTATGTCTCATCCAGCTGTGGGTCTAGATATGGTCAATCCAGGTTGCATCACAGCCCCTGAACGCATTGTGTAAGAATTTCTCTCTCTTTCACTGTCTTTGTTTCATGGGTGTTTCAAAGTAATTTATTTTGATAATGGGGTTTAGCTGCTTTTCACTGCTGTGTTTATGCCGCTTTACACCCACTTGACACACTAACAGAGAGATATCAATACATAGGTTTTAAGATTATTACTAGTCAGATATATTCTTGTGCGGTGAATAGGGCGTGTTGAGTCCAGTTCTCTGAGCAAGGAGTAGGTCTTGTCTATTACATATTGGGTTTATGGAACGGTATCTGAGCTAATTTGAAACCCTTGTTTTATGTATCACCCCACCTCACCTTTCCCGTTAAGCAGCCATAGTGTGTTTTCTGCATGTGTGACTCTGTTCTGTTTTGTAATTCAGTTCAAGTGTAACGCTTTTTACATTCCCTCTATAAGTGATACCTTATGAGAAGTGTCCTTTTCTGTGTGACTTATTTCACTTAGAATCGTCGTACCTAAATCCACTCATCATGCTGCTACTAGCCTTATGACATTGATTTCATGGCTGAGTGATATTCCATTGTACATAAGGACCACAATTTCTTTATCCATTTTTCTCTTTCCTGGGATATTGAAGGTGGAATGAAGTGGAGGTCCTTGTCAACAGAGCAGCCCTAAACTTTGGGGTGCTTGTGTCTTGCTGATTTTTCATTTTCCCAATTTATACCCCCATGAGTGGAAGTGCCCTATGCTCTCTAAGCTGTGTTTTTTAGATGTTTCTGGACACACCGTACACTTCTCCAGAGTGGCTGTTGGCAATTTACATCCCGCCCATCAGTGTAGCAAGGCTCCCATTTCTCCATGGCCTGTCCTGCATTTCTGCTTTTGAGACTTTTTTCAGCATGGCCCTTTTGACCGATGGGTAGCGAGTCTTCTTTGTGGCCCTGATTTGCCTTTCCAGGTTGCTTGGTTGGCCAAAAAGGGCGTATGCGTTTTTTCCTGAATATATTCAGGAAAAAACGCATACGCCCTTTTTGGCCAAGGGCATCATTGTCAATGTTTTGCCGCTTTTCATGTGCTTTAAAGGCGATTCGAATCTACCTCCTGAAATCTGTTTCCTGCAATTCTGCCTTGATTTCAAATCCTCTTCTTTGCCTTCCCTCAATATATTTGTGGACGAGAGTTATCATTTATAACTCTGCAGGTTTGTGAATTGCAGTGCCCTGAAGCTCCATTTTACAACTCGCTTTTTTGGGAGCTGGCCGCAAAAGCACTGGATGGCTTCAGGCCCTGTTCTGGTTCCGGGGGGGAGGATGAGCCTGTGGTTAATTCTTCTTCCTGATGGGAAAATAGAGTGACCTGTGCCTGTCCCAACACCAAGAGCTAGTCTCTCACTGGTTCCCTGTCTTCCCGTACATCCTCAGGACAAATTGCAACCTGTACGGAACAGGAGGTTAAAGGTGCTGATGCTCCAAGTAGGGAGATTGTTAGTAAAGCGGCTGGAATGGCGACCCCGGGCACAAGGAGAAGAGAAATGAGGTGCGTTTTAGAAACCTTTCCCCATCACATGGTGTACCATCTTTTTGTTTTCTCATGCATGTTTTCGATGTAGGAAGATGCCCTTGAACCTGGAGATTTGGGACCCATGCGATGGGTACCACGCAGTATTACTTTAAAGGGTCTGCGTTTGCTCACCCAACCTCACCAAACCTCTCAGCCCCAAGAGTGTCCACCC
The DNA here is from genome assembly GCF_965194805.1 of Balaenoptera borealis. NCBI lineage: Eukaryota > Metazoa > Chordata > Mammalia > Artiodactyla > Balaenopteridae > Balaenoptera > Balaenoptera borealis. Next base: position 310,825 of record NW_028123991.1, read on the forward strand.
TTATGTCTCATCCAGCTGTGGGTCTAGATATGGTCAATCCAGGTTGCATCACAGCCCCTGAACGCATTGTGTAAGAATTTCTCTCTCTTTCACTGTCTTTGTTTCATGGGTGTTTCAAAGTAATTTATTTTGATAATGGGGTTTAGCTGCTTTTCACTGCTGTGTTTATGCCGCTTTACACCCACTTGACACACTAACAGAGAGATATCAATACATAGGTTTTAAGATTATTACTAGTCAGATATATTCTTGTGCGGTGAATAGGGCGTGTTGAGTCCAGTTCTCTGAGCAAGGAGTAGGTCTTGTCTATTACATATTGGGTTTATGGAACGGTATCTGAGCTAATTTGAAACCCTTGTTTTATGTATCACCCCACCTCACCTTTCCCGTTAAGCAGCCATAGTGTGTTTTCTGCATGTGTGACTCTGTTCTGTTTTGTAATTCAGTTCAAGTGTAACGCTTTTTACATTCCCTCTATAAGTGATACCTTATGAGAAGTGTCCTTTTCTGTGTGACTTATTTCACTTAGAATCGTCGTACCTAAATCCACTCATCATGCTGCTACTAGCCTTATGACATTGATTTCATGGCTGAGTGATATTCCATTGTACATAAGGACCACAATTTCTTTATCCATTTTTCTCTTTCCTGGGATATTGAAGGTGGAATGAAGTGGAGGTCCTTGTCAACAGAGCAGCCCTAAACTTTGGGGTGCTTGTGTCTTGCTGATTTTTCATTTTCCCAATTTATACCCCCATGAGTGGAAGTGCCCTATGCTCTCTAAGCTGTGTTTTTTAGATGTTTCTGGACACACCGTACACTTCTCCAGAGTGGCTGTTGGCAATTTACATCCCGCCCATCAGTGTAGCAAGGCTCCCATTTCTCCATGGCCTGTCCTGCATTTCTGCTTTTGAGACTTTTTTCAGCATGGCCCTTTTGACCGATGGGTAGCGAGTCTTCTTTGTGGCCCTGATTTGCCTTTCCAGGTTGCTTGGTTGGCCAAAAAGGGCGTATGCGTTTTTTCCTGAATATATTCAGGAAAAAACGCATACGCCCTTTTTGGCCAAGGGCATCATTGTCAATGTTTTGCCGCTTTTCATGTGCTTTAAAGGCGATTCGAATCTACCTCCTGAAATCTGTTTCCTGCAATTCTGCCTTGATTTCAAATCCTCTTCTTTGCCTTCCCTCAATATATTTGTGGACGAGAGTTATCATTTATAACTCTGCAGGTTTGTGAATTGCAGTGCCCTGAAGCTCCATTTTACAACTCGCTTTTTTGGGAGCTGGCCGCAAAAGCACTGGATGGCTTCAGGCCCTGTTCTGGTTCCGGGGGGGAGGATGAGCCTGTGGTTAATTCTTCTTCCTGATGGGAAAATAGAGTGACCTGTGCCTGTCCCAACACCAAGAGCTAGTCTCTCACTGGTTCCCTGTCTTCCCGTACATCCTCAGGACAAATTGCAACCTGTACGGAACAGGAGGTTAAAGGTGCTGATGCTCCAAGTAGGGAGATTGTTAGTAAAGCGGCTGGAATGGCGAACCCGGGCACAAGGAGAAGAGAAATGAGGTGCGTTTTAGAAACCTTTCCCCATCACATGGTGTACCATCATTTTGTTTTCTCATGCATGTTTTCGATGTAGGAAGATGCCCTTGAACCTGGAGATTTGGGACCCATGCGATGGGTACCACGCAGTATTACTTTAAAGGGTCTGCGTTTGCTCACCCAACCTCACCAAACCTCTCAGCCCCAAGAGTGTCCACCCTTATGTCTCATCCAGCTGTGGGTCTAGATATGGTCAATCCAGGTTGCATCACAGCCCCTGAACACATTGTGTAAGAATTTCTCTCTCTTTCACTGTCTTTGTTTCATGGGTTTTTCAAAGTAATTTATTTTGATAATGGGGTTTAGCTGCTTTTCACTGCTGTGTTTATGCCGCTTTACACCCACTTGACACACTAACAGAGAGATATCAATACATAGGTTTTAAGATTATTACTAGTCAGATATATTCTTGTGCGGTGAATAGGGTGTGTTGAGTCCAGTTCTCTGAGCAAAGAGTAGGTCTTGTCTATTACATATTGGGTTTATGGAACGGTATCTGAGCTAATTTGAAACCCTTGTTTTATGTATCACGCCACCTCACCTTTCCCGTTAAGCAGCCATAGTGTGTTTTCTGCATGTGTGACTCTGTTCTGTTTTGTAATTCAGTTCAAGTGTAACGCTTTTTACATTCCCTCTATCAGTGATACCTTATGAGAAGTGTCCTTTTCTGTGTGACTTATTTCACTTAGAATCGTCGTACCTAAATCCACTCATCATGCTGCTACTAACCTTACGGCATTGATTTCATGGCTGAGTGATATTCCATTGTACATAAGGACCACAACTTCTTTATCCATTTTTCTCTTTCCTGGGATATTTAAGGTGGAATGAAGTGGAGGTCCTGGTCAACAGAGCAGCCCTAAACTTTGGGGTGCTTGTGTCTTGCTGATTTTTAATTTTCCCAATTTATACCCCCATGAGTGGAAGTGCCCTATGCTCTCTAAGCTGTGTTTTTCAGATGTTTCAGGACTCACCGGACACTTCTCCAGAGTGGCTCTTGGCAATTTACATCCCGCCCATCAGTGTAGCAAGGCTCCCATTTCTCCATGGCCTGTCCTGCATTTCTGGTTTTGACACTTTTTTCAGCATGGCCCTTTTGACCGATGGGAAGCGAGACTTCTTTGTAGCGCTGATTTGCCTTTCCAGGTTGCTTGGTTGGCCAAAAAGGGCGTATGCGTTTTTTCCTGAATATATTCAGGAAAAAACGCATACGCCCTTTTTGGCCAAGGGCATCATTGTCAACATTTTGCCGCTTTTCATGTGCTTTAAGGGCGATTCGAATCTACCTCCTGAAATCTGTTTCCTGCAATTCTGCCTTGATTTCAAATCCTCTTCTTTGCCTTCCCTAAATATATTTGTGGACGAGAGTTATCATTTATAACTCTGCAGGTTTGTGAATTGCAGTGCCCTGAACCTCCATTTTACAACTCGCTTTTTTGGGAGCTGGCCGCAAAAGCGCAGGATGGCTTCAGGCCCTGTTCTGGTTCCGGGGGGCAGGCTGAGCCTGTGGTTATTTCTTCTTCCTGATGGGAAAATAGAGTGACCTGTGCCTGTCCCAACACCAAGAGCTAGTCTCTCGTTGGTTCCCCGTCTTCCCGTTCATCCTCAGGACAAATTGCAACCTGTACGGAACAGGAGGTTAAAGGTGCTGATGCTCCAAGTAGGGAGATTGCTAGTAAAGTGGCTGGAATGGCGAACCCGGGCACAAGGAGATGAGAAATGAGGTGCGTTTTAGAAACCTTTCCCCATCACACGGTGTACCATCTTCTGGGTTTCTCATGCATGTTTTTGATGTAGGAAGATGCCCTTGAACCTGGAGATTTGGGACCCATGCGATGGGTACCACGCCGTATTACTTTAAAGGGTCTGCGTTTGCTCACCCAACCTCACCAAACCTCTCAGCCCCAAGAGTGTCCACCCTTATGTCTCATCCAGCTGTGCGTCTAGATATGGTCAATCCAGGTTGCATCACAGCCCCTGAACGCATTGTGTAAGAATTTCTCTCTCTTTCACTGTCTTTGTTTCATGGGTGTTTCAAAGTAATTTATTTTTATAATGGGGTTTAGCTGCTTTTCACTGCTGTGTTTATGCCGCTTTACACCCACTTGACACACTAACAGAGAGATATCAATACATAGGTTTAAGATTATTACTAGTCAGATATATTCTTGTGCGGTGAATAGGGCGTGTTGAGTCCAGTTCTCTGAGCAAGGAGTAGGTCTTGTCTATTACATATTGGGTTTATGGAACGGTATCTGAGCTAATTTGAAACCCTTGTTTTATGTATCACCCCACCTCACCTTTCCCGTTAAGCAGCCATAGTGTGTTTTCTGCATGTGTGACTCTGTTCTGTTTTGTAATTCAGTTCAAGTGTAACGGCTTTTACATTCCCTTATAAGTGATACCTTATGAGAAGTGTCCTTTTCTGTGTGACTTATTTCACTTAGAATCGTCGTACCTAAATCCACTCATCATGCTGCTACTAGCCTTATGACATTGATTTCATGGCTGAGTGATATTCCATTGTACATAAGGACCACAACTTCTTTATCCATTTTTCTCTTTCCTGGGATATTGAAGGTGGAATGAAGTGGAGGTCCTTGTCAACAGAAGAACCCTAAACTTTGGGGTGCTTGTGTCTTGCTGATTTTTCATTTTCCCAATTTATACCCCCATGAGTGGAAGTGCCCTATGCTCTCTAAGCTGTGTTTTTTAGATGTTTCAGGACACACCGTACACTTCTCCAGAGTGGCTGTTGGCAATTTACATCCCGCCCATCAGTGTAGCAAGGCTCCCATTTCTCCATGGCCTGTCCTGCATTTCTGGTTTTGAGACTTTTTTCAGCATGGCCCTTTTGACCGATGGGTAGCGAGTCTTCTTTGTGGCCCTGATTTGCCTTTCCAGGTTGCTTGGTTGGCCAAAAAGGGCATATGCGTTTTTTCCTGAATATACTCAGGAAAAAACGCATACGCCCTTTTTGGCCAAGGGCATCATTGTCAACGTTTTGCCGCTTTTCATGTGCTTTAAAGGCGATTTGAATCTACCTCCTGAAATCTGTTTCCTGCAAATCTGCCTTGATTTCAAATCCTCTTCTTTGCCTTCCCTCAATATATTTGTGGACGAGAGTTATCATTTATAACTCTGCAGGTTTGTGAATTGCAGTGCCCTGAAGCTCCATTTTACTACTCGCTTTTTTGGGAGCTGGCCGCAAAAGCGCAGGATGGCTTCAGGCCCTGTTCTGCTTCCCTGGGGGGGATGAGCCTGTGGTTAATTCTTCTTCCTGATGGGAAAATAGAGTGACCTGTGCCTGTCCCAACACCAAGAGCTAGTCTCTCACTGGTTCCCCGTCTACCCGTTCATCCTCAGGACAAATTGCAACCTGTACGGAACAGGAGGTTAAAGGTGCTGATGCTCCAAGTAGGGAGATTGTTAGTAAAGCAGCTGGAATGGCGAACCCGGGCACAAGGAGAAGATAAATGAGGTGCGTTTTAGAAACCTTTCCCCATCACATGGTGTACCATCTTTTTGTTTTCTCATGCATGTTTTCGATGTAGGAAGATGCCCTTGAACCTGGAGATTTGGGACCCATGCGATGGGTACCACGCAGTATTACTTTAAAGGGTCTGCGTTTGCTCACCCAACCTCACCAAACCTCTCAGCCCCAAGAGTGTCCACCCTTATGTCTCAACCAGCTGTGGGTCTAGATATGGTCAATCCAGGTTGCATCACAGCCCCTGAACGCATTGTGTAAGAATTTCTCTCTCTTTCACTGTCTTTGTTTCATGGGTGTTTCAAAGTAATTTATTTTGATAATGGGGTTTAGCTGCTTTTCACTGCTGTGTTTATGCCGCTTTACACCCACTTGACACACTAACAGAGAGATATCAATACATAGGTTTTAAGATTATTACTAGTCAGATATATTCTTGTGCGGTGAATAGGGCGTGTTGAGTCCAGTTCTCTGAGCAAGGAGTAGGTCTTGTCTATTACATATTGGGTTTATGGAACGGTATCTGAGCTAATTTGAAACCCTTGTTTTATGTATCACCCCACCTCACCTTTCCCGTTAAGCAGCCATAGTGTGTTTTCTGCATGTGTGACTCTGTTCTGTTTTGTAATTCAGTTCAAGTGTAACGCTTTTTACATTCCCTCTATAAGTGATACCTTATGAGAAGTGTCCTTTTCTGTGTGACTTATTTCACTTAGAATCGTCGTACCTAAATCCACTCATCATGCTGCTACTAGCCTTATGACATTGATTTCATGGCTGAGTGATATTCCATTGTACATAAGGACCACAATTTCTTTATCCATTTTTCTCTTTCCTGGGATATTGAAGGTGGAATGAAGTGGAGGTCCTTGTCAACAGAGCAGCCCTAAACTTTGGGGTGCTTGTGTCTTGCTGATTTTTCATTTTCCCAATTTATACCCCCATGAGTGGAAGTGCCCTATGCTCTCTAAGCTGTGTTTTTTAGATGTTTCTGGACACACCGTACACTTCTCCAGAGTGGCTGTTGGCAATTTACATCCCGCCCATCAGTGTAGCAAGGCTCCCATTTCTCCATGGCCTGTCCTGCATTTCTGCTTTTGAGACTTTTTTCAGCATGGCCCTTTTGACCGATGGGTAGCGAGTCTTCTTTGTGGCCCTGATTTGCCTTTCCAGGTTGCTTGGTTGGCCAAAAAGGGCGTATGCGTTTTTTCCTGAATATATTCAGGAAAAAACGCATACGCCCTTTTTGGCCAAGGGCATCATTGTCAATGTTTTGCCGCTTTTCATGTGCTTTAAAGGCGATTCGAATCTACCTCCTGAAATCTGTTTCCTGCAATTCTGCCTTGATTTCAAATCCTCTTCTTTGCCTTCCCTCAATATATTTGTGGACGAGAGTTATCATTTATAACTCTGCAGGTTTGTGAATTGCAGTGCCCTGAAGCTCCATTTTACAACTCGCTTTTTTGGGAGCTGGCCGCAAAAGCACTGGATGGCTTCAGGCCCTGTTCTGGTTCCGGGGGGGAGGATGAGCCTGTGGTTAATTCTTCTTCCTGATGGGAAAATAGAGTGACCTGTGCCTGTCCCAACACCAAGAGCTAGTCTCTCACTGGTTCCCTGTCTTCCCGTACATCCTCAGGACAAATTGCAACCTGTACGGAACAGGAGGTTAAAGGTGCTGATGCTCCAAGTAGGGAGATTGTTAGTAAAGCGGCTGGAATGGCGACCCCGGGCACAAGGAGAAGAGAAATGAGGTGCGTTTTAGAAACCTTTCCCCATCACATGGTGTACCATCTTTTTGTTTTCTCATGCATGTTTTCGATGTAGGAAGATGCCCTTGAACCTGGAGATTTGGGACCCATGCGATGGGTACCACGCAGTATTACTTTAAAGGGTCTGCGTTTGCTCACCCAACCTCACCAAACCTCTCAGCCCCAAGAGTGTCCACCCTTATGTCTCATCCAGCTGTGGGTCTAGATATGGTCAATCCAGGTTGCATCACAGCCCCTGAACGCATTGTGTAAGAATTTCTCTCTCTTTCACTGTCTTTGTTTCATGGGTGTTTCAAAGTAATTTATTTTGATAATGGGGTTTAGCTGCTTTTCACTGCTGTGTTTATGCCGCTTTACACCCACTTGACACACTAACAGAGAGATATCAATACATAGGTTTTAAGATTATTACTAGTCAGATATATTCTTGTGCGGTGAATAGGGCGTGTTGAGTCCAGTTCTCTGAGCAAGGAGTAGGTCTTGTCTATTACATATTGGGTTTATGGAACGGTATCTGAGCTAATTTGAAACCCTTGTTTTATGTATCACCCCACCTCACCTTTCCCGTTAAGCAGCCATAGTGTGTTTTCTGCATGTGTGACTCTGTTCTGTTTTGTAATTCAGTTCAAGTGTAACGCTTTTTACATTCCCTCTATAAGTGATACCTTATGAGAAGTGTCCTTTTCTGTGTGACTTATTTCACTTAGAATCGTCGTACCTAAATCCACTCATCATGCTGCTACTAGCCTTATGACATTGATTTCATGGCTGAGTGATATTCCATTGTACATAAGGACCACAATTTCTTTATCCATTTTTCTCTTTCCTGGGATATTGAAGGTGGAATGAAGTGGAGGTCCTTGTCAACAGAGCAGCCCTAAACTTTGGGGTGCTTGTGTCTTGCTGATTTTTCATTTTCCCAATTTATACCCCCATGAGTGGAAGTGCCCTATGCTCTCTAAGCTGTGTTTTTTAGATGTTTCTGGACACACCGTACACTTCTCCAGAGTGGCTGTTGGCAATTTACATCCCGCCCATCAGTGTAGCAAGGCTCCCATTTCTCCATGGCCTGTCCTGCATTTCTGCTTTTGAGACTTTTTTCAGCATGGCCCTTTTGACCGATGGGTAGCGAGTCTTCTTTGTGGCCCTGATTTGCCTTTCCAGGTTGCTTGGTTGGCCAAAAAGGGCGTATGCGTTTTTTCCTGAATATATTCAGGAAAAAACGCATACGCCCTTTTTGGCCAAGGGCATCATTGTCAATGTTTTGCCGCTTTTCATGTGCTTTAAAGGCGATTCGAATCTACCTCCTGAAATCTGTTTCCTGCAATTCTGCCTTGATTTCAAATCCTCTTCTTTGCCTTCCCTCAATATATTTGTGGACGAGAGTTATCATTTATAACTCTGCAGGTTTGTGAATTGCAGTGCCCTGAAGCTCCATTTTACAACTCGCTTTTTTGGGAGCTGGCCGCAAAAGCACTGGATGGCTTCAGGCCCTGTTCTGGTTCCGGGGGGGAGGATGAGCCTGTGGTTAATTCTTCTTCCTGATGGGAAAATAGAGTGACCTGTGCCTGTCCCAACACCAAGAGCTAGTCTCTCACTGGTTCCCTGTCTTCCCGTACATCCTCAGGACAAATTGCAACCTGTACGGAACAGGAGGTTAAAGGTGCTGATGCTCCAAGTAGGGAGATTGTTAGTAAAGCGGCTGGAATGGCGAACCCGGGCACAAGGAGAAGAGAAATGAGGTGCGTTTTAGAAACCTTTCCCCATCACATGGTGTACCATCATTTTGTTTTCTCATGCATGTTTTCGATGTAGGAAGATGCCCTTGAACCTGGAGATTTGGGACCCATGCGATGGGTACCACGCAGTATTACTTTAAAGGGTCTGCGTTTGCTCACCCAACCTCACCAAACCTCTCAGCCCCAAGAGTGTCCACCCTTATGTCTCATCCAGCTGTGGGTCTAGATATGGTCAATCCAGGTTGCATCACAGCCCCTGAACGCATTGTGTAAGAATTTCTCTCTCTTTCACTGTCTTTGTTTCATGGGTTTTTCAAAGTAATTTATTTTGATAATGGGGTTTAGCTGCTTTTCACTGCTGTGTTTATGCCGCTTTACACCCACTTGACACACTAACAGAGAGATATCAATACATTGGTTTTAAGATTATTACTAGTCAGATATATTCTTGTGCGGTGAATAGGGTGTGTTGAGTCCAGTTCTCTGAGCAAAGAGTAGGTCTTGTCTATTACATATTGGGTTTATGGAACGGTATCTGAGCTAATTTGAAACCCTTGTTTTATGTATCACGCCACCTCACCTTTCCCGTTAAGCAGCCATAGTGTGTTTTCTGCATGTGTGACTCTGTTCTGTTTTGTAATTCAGTTCAAGTGTAACGCTTTTTACATTCCCTCTGTCAGTGATACCTTATGAGAAGTGTCCTTTTCTGTGTGACTTATTTCACTTAGAATCGTCGTACCTAAATCCACTCATCATGCTGCTACTAACCTTACGGCATTGATTTCATGGCTGAGTGATATTCCATTGTACATAAGGACCACAACTTCTTTATCCATTTTTCTCTTTCCTGGGATATTTAAGGTGGAATGAAGTGGAGGTCCTGGTCAACAGAGCAGCCCTAAACTTTGGGGTGCTTGTGTCTTGCTGATTTTTAATTTTCCCAATTTATACCCCCATGAGTGGAAGTGCCCTATGCTCTCTAAGCTGTGTTTTTCAGATGTTTCAGGACTCACCGGACACTTCTCCAGAGTGGCTCTTGGCAATTTACATCCCGCCCATCAGTGTAGCAAGGCTCCCATTTCTCCATGGCCTGTCCTGCATTTCTGGTTTTGACACTTTTTTCAGCATGGCCCTTTTGACCGATGGGAAGCGAGACTTCTTTGTAGCACTGATTTGCCTTTCCAGGTTGCTTGGTTGGCCAAAAAGGGCGTATGCGTTTTTTCCTGAATATATTCAGGAAAAAACGCATACGCCCTTTTTGGCCAAGGGCATCATTGTCAACATTTTGCCGCTTTTCATGTGCTTTAAGGGCGATTCGAATCTACCTCCTGAAATCTGTTTCCTGCAATTCTGCCTTGATTTCAAATCCTCTTCTTTGCCTTCCCTCAATATATTTGTGGACGAGAGTTATCATTTATAACTCTGCAGGTTTGTGAATTGCAGTGCCCTGAACCTCCATTTTACAACTCGCTTTTTTCGGAGCTGGCCGCAAAAGCGCAGGATGGCTTCAGGCCCTGTTCTGGTTCCGGGGGGCAGGCTGAGCCTGTGGTTAATTCTTCTTCCTGATGGGAAAATAGAGTGACCTGTGCCTGTCCCAACACCAAGAGCTAGTCTCTCGTTGGTTCCCCGTCTTCCCGTTCATCCTCAGGACAAATTGCAACCTGTACGGAACAGGAGGTTAAAGGTGCTGATGCTCCAAGTAGGGAGATTGCTAGTAAAGTGGCTGGAATGGCGAACCCGGGCACAAGGAGATGAGAAATGAGGTGCGTTTTAGAAACCTTTCCCCATCACACGGTGTACCATCTTCTCGGTTTCTCATGCATGTTTTTGATGTAGGAAGATGCCCTTGAACCTGGAGATTTGGGACCCATGCGATGGGTACCACGCCGTATTACTTTAAAGGGTCTGCGTTTGCTCACCCAACCTCACCAAACCTCTCAGCCCCAAGAGTGTCCACCCTTATGTCTCATCCAGCTGTGCGTCTAGATATGGTCAATCCAGGTTGCATCACAGCCCCTGAACGCATTGTGTAGGAATTTCTCTCTCTTTCACTGTCTTTGTTTCATGGGTGTTTCAAAGTAATTTATTTTTATAATGGGGTTTAGCTGCTTTTCACTGCTGTGTTTATGCCGCTTTACACCCACTTGACACACTAACAGAGAGATATCAATACATAGGTTTTACGATTATTATTAGTCAGATATATTCTTGTGCGGTGAATAGGGCGTGTTGAGTCCAGTTCTCTGAGCAAGGAGTAGGTCTTGTCTATTACATATTGGGTTTATGGAACGGTATCTGAGCTACTTTGATACCCTTGTTTTATGTATCACCCCACCTCACCTTTCCCGTTAAGCAGCCATAGTGTGTTTTCTGCATGTGTGACTCTGTTCTGTTTTGTAATTCAGTTCAAGTGTAACGCTTTTTACATTCCCTCTATCAGTGATACCTTATGAGAAGTGTCCTTTTCTGTGTGACTTATTTCACTTAGAATCGTCGTACCTAAATCCACTCATCATGCTGCTACTAACCTTACGGCATTGATTTCATGGCTGAGTGATATTCCATTGTACATAAGGACCACAACTTCTTTATCCATTTTTCTCTTTCCTGGGATATTTAAGGTGGAATGAAGTGGAGGTCCTGGTCAACAGAGCAGCCCTAAACTTTGGGGTGCTTGTGTCTTGCTGATTTTTAATTTTCCCAATTTATACCCCCATGAGTGGAAGTGCCCTATGCTCTCTAAGCTGTGTTTTTCAGATGTTTCAGGACTCACCGGACACTTCTCCAGAGTGGCTCTTGGCAATTTACATCCCGCCCATCAGTGTAGCAAGGCTCCCATTTCTCCATGGCCTGTCCTGCATTTCTGGTTTTGACACTTTTTTCAGCATGGCCCTTTTGACCGATGGGAAGCGAGACTTCTTTGTAGCGCTGATTTGCCTTTCCAGGTTGCTTGGTTGGCCAAAAAGGGCGTATGCGTTTTTTCCTGAATATATTCAGGAAAAAACGCATACGCCCTTTTTGGCCAAGGGCATCATTGTCAACGTTTTGCCGCTTTTCATGTGCTTTAAAGGCGATTCGTATCTACCTCCTGAAATCTGTTTCCTGCAATTCTGCCTTGATTTCAAATCCTCTTCTTTGCCTTCCCTCAATATATTTGTGGACGAGAGTTATCATTTATAACTCTGCAGGTTTGTGAATTGCAGTGCCCTGAACCTCCGTTTTACAACTCGTTTTTATGGGAGCTGGCCGCAAAAGCGCAGGATGGCTTCAGGCCCTGTTCTGGTTCCGGGGGGGAGGATGAGCCTCTGGTTAATTCTTCTTCCTGATGGGAAAATAGAGTGACCTGTGCCTGTCCCAACACCAAGAGCTAGTCTCTCACTGGTTCCCCGTCTACCCGTTCATCCTCAGGACAAATTGCAACCTTACGGAACAGGAGGTTAAAGGTGCTGATGCTCCAAGTAGGGAGATTGTTAGTAAAGCAGCTGGAATGGCGAACCCGGGCACAAGGAGAAGAGAAATGAGGTGCGTTTTAGAAACCTTTCCCCATCACATGGTGTACCATCTTTTTGTTTTCTCATGCATGTTTTCGATGTAGGAAGATGCCCTTGAACCTGGAGATTTGGGACCCATGCGATGGGTACCACGCAGTATTACTTTAAAGGGTCTGCGTTTGCTCACCCAACCTCACCAAACCTCTCAGCCCAAAGAGTGTCCACCCTTATGTCTCATCCAGCTGTGGGTCTAGATATGGTCAATCCAGGTTGCATCACAGCCCCTGAACGCATTGTGTAAGAATTTCTCTCTCTTTCACTGTCTTTGTTTCATGGTTGTTTCAAAGTAATTTATTTTTATAATGGGGTTTAGCTGCTTTTCACTGCTGTGTTTATGCCGCTTTACACCCACTTGACACACTAACAGAGAGATATCAATACATAGGTTTTACGATTATTATTAGTCAGATATATTCTTGTGCGGTGAATAGGGCGTGTTGAGTCCAGTTCTCTGAGCAAGGAGTAGGTCTTGTCTATTACATATTGGGTTTATGGAACGGTATCTGAGCTAATTTGAAACCCTTGTTTTATGTATCACCCCACCTCACCTTTCCCGTTAAGCAGCCATAGTGTGTTTTCTGCATGTGTGACTCTGTTCTGTTTTGTAATTCAGTTCAAGTGTAACGCTTTTTACATTCCCTCTGTCAGTGATACCTTATGAGAAGTGTCCTTTTCTGTGTGACTTATTTCACTTAGAATCGTCGTACCTAAATCCACTCATCATGCTGCTACTAACCTTACGGCATTGATTTCATGGCTGAGTGATATTCCATTGTACATAAGGACCACAACTTCTTTATCCATTTTTCTCTTTCCTGGGATATTTAAGGTGGAATGAAGTGGAGGTCCTGGTCAACAGAGCAGCCCTAAACTTTGGGGTGCTTGTGTCTTGCTGATTTTTAATTTTCCCAATTTATACCCCCATGAGTGGAAGTGCCCTATGCTCTCTAAGCTGTGTTTTTCAGATGTTTCAGGACTCACCGGACACTTCTCCAGAGTGGCTCTTGGCAATTTACATCCCGCCCATCAGTGTAGCAAGGCTCCCATTTCTCCATGGCCTGTCCTGCATTTCTGGTTTTGACACTTTTTTCAGCATGGCCCTTTTGACCGATGGGAAGCGAGACTTCTTTGTAGCACTGATTTGCCTTTCCAGGTTGCTTGGTTGGCCAAAAAGGGCGTATGCGTTTTTTCCTGAATATATTCAGGAAAAAACGCATACGCCCTTTTTGGCCAAGGGCATCATTGTCAACATTTTGCCGCTTTTCATGTGCTTTAAGGGCGATTCGAATCTACCTCCTGAAATCTGTTTCCTGCAATTCTGCCTTGATTTCAAATCCTCTTCTTTGCCTTCCCTCAATATATTTGTGGACGAGAGTTATCATTTATAACTCTGCAGGTTTGTGAATTGCAGTGCCCTGAACCTCCATTTTACAACTCGCTTTTTTCGGAGCTGGCCGCAAAAGCGCAGGATGGCTTCAGGCCCTGTTCTGGTTCCGGGGGGCAGGCTGAGCCTGTGGTTAATTCTTCTTCCTGATGGGAAAATAGAGTGACCTGTGCCTGTCCCAACACCAAGAGCTAGTCTCTCGTTGGTTCCCCGTCTTCCCGTTCATCCTCAGGACAAATTGCAACCTGTACGGAACAGGAGGTTAAAGGTGCTGATGCTCCAAGTAGGGAGATTGCTAGTAAAGTGGCTGGAATGGCGAACCCGGGCACAAGGAGATGAGAAATGAGGTGCGTTTTAGAAACCTTTCCCCATCACACGGTGTACCATCTTCTCGGTTTCTCATGCATGTTTTTGATGTAGGAAGATGCCCTTGAACCTGGAGATTTGGGACCCATGCGATGGGTACCACGCCGTATTACTTTAAAGGGTCTGCGTTTGCTCACCCAACCTCACCAAACCTCTCAGCCCCAAGAGTGTCCACCCTTATGTCTCATCCAGCTGTGCGTCTAGATATGGTCAATCCAGGTTGCATCACAGCCCCTGAACGCATTGTGTAGGAATTTCTCTCTCTTTCACTGTCTTTGTTTCATGGGTGTTTCAAAGTAATTTATTTTTATAATGGGGTTTAGCTGCTTTTCACTGCTGTGTTTATGCCGCTTTACACCCACTTGACACACTAACAGAGAGATATCAATACATAGGTTTTACGATTATTATTAGTCAGATATATTCTTGTGCGGTGAATAGGGCGTGTTGAGTCCAGTTCTCTGAGCAAGGAGTAGGTCTTGTCTATTACATATTGGGTTTATGGAACGGTATCTGAGCTACTTTGATACCCTTGTTTTATGTATCACCCCACCTCACCTTTCCCGTTAAGCAGCCATAGTGTGTTTTCTGCATGTGTGACTCTGTTCTGTTTTGTAATTCAGTTCAAGTGTAACGCTTTTTACATTCCCTCTATCAGTGATACCTTATGAGAAGTGTCCTTTTCTGTGTGACTTATTTCACTTAGAATCGTCGTACCTAAATCCACTCATCATGCTGCTACTAACCTTACGGCATTGATTTCATGGCTGAGTGATATTCCATTGTACATAAGGACCACAACTTCTTTATCCATTTTTCTCTTTCCTGGGATATTTAAGGTGGAATGAAGTGGAGGTCCTGGTCAACAGAGCAGCCCTAAACTTTGGGGTGCTTGTGTCTTGCTGATTTTTAATTTTCCCAATTTATACCCCCATGAGTGGAAGTGCCCTATGCTCTCTAAGCTGTGTTTTTCAGATGTTTCAGGACTCACCGGACACTTCTCCAGAGTGGCTCTTGGCAATTTACATCCCGCCCATCAGTGTAGCAAGGCTCCCATTTCTCCATGGCCTGTCCTGCATTTCTGGTTTTGACACTTTTTTCAGCATGGCCCTTTTGACCGATGGGAAGCGAGACTTCTTTGTAGCGCTGATTTGCCTTTCCAGGTTGCTTGGTTGGCCAAAAAGGGCGTATGCGTTTTTTCCTGAATATATTCAGGAAAAAACGCATACGCCCTTTTTGGCCAAGGGCATCATTGTCAACGTTTTGCCGCTTTTCATGTGCTTTAAAGGCGATTCGTATCTACCTCCTGAAATCTGTTTCCTGCAATTCTGCCTTGATTTCAAATCCTCTTCTTTGCCTTCCCTCAATATATTTGTGGACGAGAGTTATCATTTATAACTCTGCAGGTTTGTGAATTGCAGTGCCCTGAACCTCCGTTTTACAACTCGTTTTTATGGGAGCTGGCCGCAAAAGCGCAGGATGGCTTCAGGCCCTGTTCTGGTTCCGGGGGGGAGGATGAGCCTCTGGTTAATTCTTCTTCCTGATGGGAAAATAGAGTGACCTGTGCCTGTCCCAACACCAAGAGCTAGTCTCTCACTGGTTCCCCGTCTACCCGTTCATCCTCAGGACAAATTGCAACCTGTACGGAACAGGAGGTTAAAGGTGCTGATGCTCCAAGTAGGGAGATTGTTAGTAAAGCAGCTGGAATGGCGAACCCGGGCACAAGGAGAAGAGAAATGAGGTGCGTTTTAGAAACCTTTCCCCATCACATGGTGTACCATCTTTTTGTTTTCTCATGCATGTTTTCGATGTAGGAAGATGCCCTTGAACCTGGAGATTTGGGACCCATGCGATGGGTACCACGCAGTATTACTTTAAAGGGTCTGCGTTTGCTCACCCAACCTCACCAAACCTCTCAGCCCAAAGAGTGTCCACCCTTATGTCTCATCCAGCTGTGGGTCTAGATATGGTCAATCCAGGTTGCATCACAGCCCCTGAACGCATTGTGTAAGAATTTCTCTCTCTTTCACTGTCTTTGTTTCATGGTTGTTTCAAAGTAATTTATTTTTATAATGGGGTTTAGCTGCTTTTCACTGCTGTGTTTATGCCGCTTTACACCCACTTGACACACTAACAGAGAGATATCAATACATAGGTTTTACGATTATTATTAGTCAGATATATTCTTGTGCGGTGAATAGGGCGTGTTGAGTCCAGTTCTCTGAGCAAGGAGTAGGTCTTGTCTATTACATATTGGGTTTATGGAACGGTATCTGAGCTAATTTGAAACCCTTGTTTTATGTATCACCCCACCTCACCTTTCCCGTTAAGCAGCCATAGTGTGTTTTCTGCATGTGTGACTCTGTTCTGTTTTGTAATTCAGTTCAAGTGTAACGCTTTTTACATTCCCTCTATCAGTGATACCTTATGAGAAGTGTCCTTTTCTGTGTGACTTATTTCACTTAGAATCGTCGTACCTAAATCCACTCATCATGCTGCTACTAACCTTACGGCATTGATTTCATGGCTGAGTGATATTCCATTGTACATAAGGACCACAACTTCTTTATCCATTTTTCTCTTTCCTGGGATATTTAAGGTGGAATGAAGTGGAGGTCCTGGTCAACAGAGCAGCCCTAAACTTTGGGGTGCTTGTGTCTTGCTGATTTTTAATTTTCCCAATTTATACCCCCATGAGTGGAAGTGCCCTATGCTCTCTAAGCTGTGTTTTTCAGATGTTTCAGGACTCACCGGACACTTCTCCAGAGTGGCTCTTGGCAATTTACATCCCGCCCATCAGTGTAGCAAGGCTCCCATTTCTCCATGGCCTGTCCTGCATTTCTGGTTTTGACACTTTTTTCAGCATGGCCCTTTTGACCGATGGGAAGCGAGACTTCTTTGTAGCGCTGATTTGCCTTTCCAGGTTGCTTGGTTGGCCAAAAAGGGCGTATGCGT
The DNA here is from genome assembly GCF_965194805.1 of Balaenoptera borealis. Taxonomy (NCBI): domain Eukaryota; kingdom Metazoa; phylum Chordata; class Mammalia; order Artiodactyla; family Balaenopteridae; genus Balaenoptera; species Balaenoptera borealis. The sequence goes on from NW_028123991.1 coordinate 327,679, forward strand.
TTTTTCCTGAATATATTCAGGAAAAAACGCATACGCCCTTTTTGGCCAAGGGCATCATTGTCAACATTTTGCCGCTTTTCATGTGCTTTAAAGGCGATTCGAATCTACCTCCTGAAATCTGTTTCCTGCAATTCTGCCTTGATTTCAAATCCTCTTCTTTGCCTTCCCTCAATATATTTGTGGACGAGAGTTATCATTTATAACTCTGCAGGTTTGTGAATTGCAGTGCCCTGAACCTCCATTTTACAACTCGCTTTTTTGGGAGCTGGCCGCAAAAGCGCAGGATGGCTTCAGGCCCTGTTCTGCTTCCCGGGGGGGGATGAGCCTCTGGTTAATTCTTCTTCCTGATGGGAAAATAGAGTGACCTGTGCCTGTCCCAACACCAAGAGCTAGTCTCTCACTGGTTCCCCGTCTACCCGTTCATCCTCAGGACAAATTGCAACCTGTACGGAACAGGAGGTTAAAGGTGCTGATGCTCCAAGTAGGGAGATTGTTAGTAAAGCGGCTGGAATGGCGAACCCGGGCACAAGGAGAAGAGAAATGAGGTGCGTTTTAGAAACCTTTCCCCATCACATGGTGTACCATCATTTTGTTTTCTCATGCATGTTTTCGATGTAGGAAGATGCCCTTGAACCTGGAGATTTGGGACCCATGCGATGGGTACCACGCAGTATTACTTTAAAGGGTCTGCGTTTGCTCACCCAACCTCACCAAACCTCTCAGCCCCAAGAGTGTCCACCCTTATGTCTCATCCAGCTGTGGGTCTAGATATGGTCAATCCAGGTTGCATCACAGCCCCTGAACGCATTGTGTAAGAATTTCTCTCTCTTTCACTGTCTTTGTTTCATGGGTGTTTCAAAGTAATTTATTTTGATAATGGGGTTTAGCTGCTTTTCACTGCTGTGTTTATGCCGCTTTACACCCACTTGACACACTAACAGAGAGATATCAATACATAGGTTTTAAGATTATTACTAGTCAGATATATTCTTGTGCGGTTAATAGGGCGTGTTGAGTCCAGTTCTCTGAGCAAGGAGTAGGTCTTGTCTATTACATATTGGGTTTATGGAACGGTATCTGAGCTAATTTGAAACCCTTGTTTTATGTATCACCCCACCTCACCTTTCCCGTTAAGCAGCCATAGTGTGTTTTCTGCATGTGTGACTCTGTTCTGTTTTGTAATTCAGTTCAAGTGTAACGCTTTTTACATTCCCTCCTTAAGTGATACCTTATGAGAAGTGTCCTTTTCTGTGTGACTTATTTCACTTAGAATCGTCGTACCTAAATCCACTCATCATGCTGCTACTAGCCTTATGACATTGATTTCATGGCTGAGTGATATTCCATTGTACATAAGGACCACAACTTCTTTATCCATTTTTCTCTTTCCTGGGATATTGAAGGTGGAATGAAGTGGAGGTCCTTGTCAACAGAGCAGCCCTAAACTTTGGGGTGCTTGTGTCTTGCTGATTTTTCATTTTCCCAATTTATATCCCCATGAGTGGAAGTGCCCTATGCTCTCTAAGCTGTGTTTTTTAGATGTTTCAGGACACACCGTACACTTCTCCAGAGTGGCTGTTGGCAATTTACATCGCGCCCATCAGTGTAGCAAGGCTCCCATTTCTCCATGGCCTGTCCTGCATTTCTGGTTTTGAGACATTTTTCAGCATGGCCCTTTTGACCGACGGGTAGCGAGTCTTCTTTGTAGCGCTGATTTGCCTTTCCAGGTTGCTTGGTTGGCCAAAAAGTGCGTATGCGTTTTTTCCTGAATATATTCAGGAAAAAACGCATACGCCCTTTTTGGCCAAGGGCATCATTGTCAACGTTTTGCCGCTTTTCATGTGCTTTAAAGGCGATTCGAATCTACTTCCTGAAATCTGTTTCCTGCAATTCTGCCTTGATTTCAAATCCTCTTCTTTGCCTTCCCTCAATATATTTGTGGACGAGAGTTATCATTTATAACTCTGCATGTTTGTGAATTGCAGTGCCCTGAAGCTCCATTTTACAACTCGCTTTTTTGGGAGCTGGCCGCAAAAGCGCAGGATGGCTTCAGGCCCTGTTCTGGTTCCGGGGGGGAGGATGAGCCTCTGGTTAATTCTTCTTCCTGATGGGAAAATAGAGTGACCTGTGCCTGTCCCAACACCAAGAGCTAGTCTCTCACTGGTTCCCCGTCTACCCGTTCATCCTCAGGACAAATTGCAACCTGTACGGAACAGGAGGTTAAAGGTGCTGATGCTCCAAGTAGGGAGATTGTTAGTAAAGCAGCTGGAATGGCGAACCCGGGCACAAGGAGAAGAGAAATGAGGTGCGTTTTAGAAACCTTTCCCCATCACATGGTGTACCATCATTTTGTTTTCTCATGCATGTTTTCGATGTAGGAAGATGCCCTTGAACCTGGAGATTTGGGACCCATGCGATGGGTACCACGCAGTATTACTTTAAAGGGTCTGCGTTTGCTCACCCAACCTCACCAAACCTCTCAGCCCCAAGAGTGTCCACCCTTATGTCTCATCCAGCTGTGGGTCTAGATATGGTCAATCCAGGTTGCATCACAGCCCCTGAACACATTGTGTAAGAATTTCTCTCTCTTTCACTGTCTTTGTTTCATGGGTTTTTCAAAGTAATTTATTTTGATAATGGGGTTTAGCTGCTTTTCACTGCTGTGTTTATGCCGCTTTACACCCACTTGACACACTAACAGAGAGATATCAATACATAGGTTTTAAGATTATTACTAGTCAGATATATTCTTGTGCGGTGAATAGGGTGTGTTGAGTCCAGTTCTCTGAGCAAAGAGTAGGTCTTGTCTATTACATATTGGGTTTATGGAACGGTATCTGAGCTAATTTGAAACCCTTGTTTTATGTATCACGCCACCTCACCTTTCCCGTTAAGCAGCCATAGTGTGTTTTCTGCATGTGTGACTCTGTTCTGTTTTGTAATTCAGTTCAAGTGTAACGCTTTTTACATTCCCTCTATCAGTGATACCTTATGAGAAGTGTCCTTTTCTGTGTGACTTATTTCACTTAGAATCGTCGTACCTAAATCCACTCATCATGCTGCTACTAACCTTACGGCATTGATTTGATGGCTGAGTGATATTCCATTGTACATAAGGACCACAACTTCTTTATCCATTTTTCTCTTTCCTGGGATATTTAAGGTGGAATGAAGTGGAGGTCCTGGTCAACAGAGCAGCCCTAAACTTTGGGGTGCTTGTGTCTTGCTGATTTTTAATTTTCCCAATTTATACCCCCATGAGTGGAAGTGCCCTATGCTCTCTAAGCTGTGTTTTTCAGATGTTTCAGGACTCACCGGACACTTCTCCAGAGTGGCTCTTGGCAATTTACATCCCGCCCATCAGTGTAGCAAGGCTCCCATTTCTCCATGGCCTGTCCTGCATTTCTGGTTTTGACACTTTTTTCAGCATGGCCCGTTTGACCGATGGGAAGCGAGACTTCTTTGTAGCGCTGATTTGCCTTTCCAGGTTGCTTGGTTGGCCAAAAAGGGCGTATGCGTTTTTTCCTGAATATATTCAGGAAAAAACGCATACGCCCTTTTTGGCCAAGGGCATCATTGTCAACATTTTGCCGCTTTTCATGTGCTTTAAAGGCGATTCGAATCTACCTCCTGAAATCTGTTTCCTGCAATTCTGCCTTGATTTCAAATCCTCTTCTTTGCCTTCCCTCAATATATTTGTGGACGAGAGTTATCATTTATAACTCTGCAGGTTTGTGAATTGCAGTGCCCTGAACCTCCATTTTACAACTCGCTTTTGTGGGAGCTGGCCGCAAAAGCGCAGGATGGCTTCAGGCCCTGTTCTGGTTCCGGGGGGCAGGCTGAGCCTGTGGTTAATTCTTCTTCCTGATGGGAAAATAGAGTGACCTGTGCCTGTCCCAACACCAAGAGCTAGTCTCTCGTTGGTTCCCCGTCTTCCCGTTCATCCTCAGGACAAATTGCAACCTGTACGGAACAGGAGGTTAAAGGTGCTGATGCTCCAAGTAGGGAGATTGCTAGTAAAGTGGCTGGAATGGCGAACCCGGGCACAAGGAGATGAGAAATGAGGTGCGTTTTAGAAACCTTTCCCCATCACACGGTGTACCATCTTCTCGGTTTCTCATGCATGTTTTTGATGTAGGAAGATGCCCTTGAACCTGGAGATTTGGGACCCATGCGATGGGTACCACGCCGTATTACTTTAAAGGGTCTGCGTTTGCTCACCCAACCTCACCAAACCTCTCAGCCCCAAGAGTGTCCACCCTTATGTCTCATCCAGCTGTGCGTCTAGATATGGTCAATCCAGGTTGCATCACAGCCCCTGAACGCATTGTGTAGGAATTTCTCTCTCTTTCACTGTCTTTGTTTCATGGGTGTTTCAAAGTAATTTATTTTTATAATGGGGTTTAGCTGCTTTTCACTGCTGTGTTTATGCCGCTTTACACCCACTTGACACACTAACAGAGAGATATCAATACATAGGTTTTACGATTATTATTAGTCAGATATATTCTTGTGCGGTGAATAGGGCGTGTTGAGTCCAGTTCTCTGAGCAAGGAGTAGGTCTTGTCTATTACATATTGGGTTTATGGAACGGTATCTGAGCTACTTTGATACCCTTGTTTTATGTATCACCCCACCTCACCTTTCCCGTTAAGCAGCCATAGTGTGTTTTCTGCATGTGTGACTCTGTTCTGTTTTGTAATTCAGTTCAAGTGTAACGCTTTTTACATTCCCTCTATCAGTGATACCTTATGAGAAGTGTCCTTTTCTGTGTGACTTATTTCACTTAGAATCGTCGTACCTAAATCCACTCATCATGCTGCTACTAACCTTACGGCATTGATTTCATGGCTGAGTGATATTCCATTGTACATAAGGACCACAACTTCTTTATCCATTTTTCTCTTTCCTGGGATATTTAAGGTGGAATGAAGTGGAGGTCCTGGTCAACAGAGCAGCCCTAAACTTTGGGGTGCTTGTGTCTTGCTGATTTTTAATTTTCCCAATTTATACCCCCATGAGTGGAAGTGCCCTATGCTCTCTAAGCTGTGTTTTTCAGATGTTTCAGGACTCACCGGACACTTCTCCAGAGTGGCTCTTGGCAATTTACATCCCGCCCATCAGTGTAGCAAGGCTCCCATTTCTCCATGGCCTGTCCTGCATTTCTGGTTTTGACACTTTTTTCAGCATGGCCCTTTTGACCGATGGGAAGCGAGACTTCTTTGTAGCGCTGATTTGCCTTTCCAGGTTGCTTGGTTGGCCAAAAAGGGCGTATGCGTTTTTTCCTGAATATATTCAGGAAAAAACGCATACGCCCTTTTTGGCCAAGGGCATCATTGTCAACGTTTTGCCGCTTTTCATGTGCTTTAAAGGCGATTCGTATCTACCTCCTGAAATCTGTTTCCTGCAATTCTGCCTTGATTTCAAATCCTCTTCTTTGCCTTCCCTCAATATATTTGTGGACGAGAGTTATCATTTATAACTCTGCAGGTTTGTGAATTGCAGTGCCCTGAACCTCCGTTTTACAACTCGTTTTTATGGGAGCTGGCCGCAAAAGCGCAGGATGGCTTCAGGCCCTGTTCTGGTTCCGGGGGGGAGGATGAGCCTCTGGTTAATTCTTCTTCCTGATGGGAAAATAGAGTGACCTGTGCCTGTCCCAACACCAAGAGCTAGTCTCTCACTGGTTCCCCGTCTACCCGTTCATCCTCAGGACAAATTGCAACCTTACGGAACAGGAGGTTAAAGGTGCTGATGCTCCAAGTAGGGAGATTGTTAGTAAAGCAGCTGGAATGGCGAACCCGGGCACAAGGAGAAGAGAAATGAGGTGCGTTTTAGAAACCTTTCCCCATCACATGGTGTACCATCTTTTTGTTTTCTCATGCATGTTTTCGATGTAGGAAGATGCCCTTGAACCTGGAGATTTGGGACCCATGCGATGGGTACCACGCAGTATTACTTTAAAGGGTCTGCGTTTGCTCACCCAACCTCACCAAACCTCTCAGCCCAAAGAGTGTCCACCCTTATGTCTCATCCAGCTGTGGGTCTAGATATGGTCAATCCAGGTTGCATCACAGCCCCTGAACGCATTGTGTAAGAATTTCTCTCTCTTTCACTGTCTTTGTTTCATGGTTGTTTCAAAGTAATTTATTTTTATAATGGGGTTTAGCTGCTTTTCACTGCTGTGTTTATGCCGCTTTACACCCACTTGACACACTAACAGAGAGATATCAATACATAGGTTTTACGATTATTATTAGTCAGATATATTCTTGTGCGGTGAATAGGGCGTGTTGAGTCCAGTTCTCTGAGCAAGGAGTAGGTCTTGTCTATTACATATTGGGTTTATGGAACGGTATCTGAGCTAATTTGAAACCCTTGTTTTATGTATCACCCCACCTCACCTTTCCCGTTAAGCAGCCATAGTGTGTTTTCTGCATGTGTGACTCTGTTCTGTTTTGTAATTCAGTTCAAGTGTAACGCTTTTTACATTCCCTCTGTCAGTGATACCTTATGAGAAGTGTCCTTTTCTGTGTGACTTATTTCACTTAGAATCGTCGTACCTAAATCCACTCATCATGCTGCTACTAACCTTACGGCATTGATTTCATGGCTGAGTGATATTCCATTGTACATAAGGACCACAACTTCTTTATCCATTTTTCTCTTTCCTGGGATATTTAAGGTGGAATGAAGTGGAGGTCCTGGTCAACAGAGCAGCCCTAAACTTTGGGGTGCTTGTGTCTTGCTGATTTTTAATTTTCCCAATTTATACCCCCATGAGTGGAAGTGCCCTATGCTCTCTAAGCTGTGTTTTTCAGATGTTTCAGGACTCACCGGACACTTCTCCAGAGTGGCTCTTGGCAATTTACATCCCGCCCATCAGTGTAGCAAGGCTCCCATTTCTCCATGGCCTGTCCTGCATTTCTGGTTTTGACACTTTTTTCAGCATGGCCCTTTTGACCGATGGGAAGCGAGACTTCTTTGTAGCACTGATTTGCCTTTCCAGGTTGCTTGGTTGGCCAAAAAGGGCGTATGCGTTTTTTCCTGAATATATTCAGGAAAAAACGCATACGCCCTTTTTGGCCAAGGGCATCATTGTCAACATTTTGCCGCTTTTCATGTGCTTTAAGGGCGATTCGAATCTACCTCCTGAAATCTGTTTCCTGCAATTCTGCCTTGATTTCAAATCCTCTTCTTTGCCTTCCCTCAATATATTTGTGGACGAGAGTTATCATTTATAACTCTGCAGGTTTGTGAATTGCAGTGCCCTGAACCTCCATTTTACAACTCGCTTTTTTCGGAGCTGGCCGCAAAAGCGCAGGATGGCTTCAGGCCCTGTTCTGGTTCCGGGGGGCAGGCTGAGCCTGTGGTTAATTCTTCTTCCTGATGGGAAAATAGAGTGACCTGTGCCTGTCCCAACACCAAGAGCTAGTCTCTCGTTGGTTCCCCGTCTTCCCGTTCATCCTCAGGACAAATTGCAACCTGTACGGAACAGGAGGTTAAAGGTGCTGATGCTCCAAGTAGGGAGATTGCTAGTAAAGTGGCTGGAATGGCGAACCCGGGCACAAGGAGATGAGAAATGAGGTGCGTTTTAGAAACCTTTCCCCATCACACGGTGTACCATCTTCTCGGTTTCTCATGCATGTTTTTGATGTAGGAAGATGCCCTTGAACCTGGAGATTTGGGACCCATGCGATGGGTACCACGCCGTATTACTTTAAAGGGTCTGCGTTTGCTCACCCAACCTCACCAAACCTCTCAGCCCCAAGAGTGTCCACCCTTATGTCTCATCCAGCTGTGCGTCTAGATATGGTCAATCCAGGTTGCATCACAGCCCCTGAACGCATTGTGTAGGAATTTCTCTCTCTTTCACTGTCTTTGTTTCATGGGTGTTTCAAAGTAATTTATTTTTATAATGGGGTTTAGCTGCTTTTCACTGCTGTGTTTATGCCGCTTTACACCCACTTGACACACTAACAGAGAGATATCAATACATAGGTTTTACGATTATTATTAGTCAGATATATTCTTGTGCGGTGAATAGGGCGTGTTGAGTCCAGTTCTCTGAGCAAGGAGTAGGTCTTGTCTATTACATATTGGGTTTATGGAACGGTATCTGAGCTACTTTGATACCCTTGTTTTATGTATCACCCCACCTCACCTTTCCCGTTAAGCAGCCATAGTGTGTTTTCTGCATGTGTGACTCTGTTCTGTTTTGTAATTCAGTTCAAGTGTAACGCTTTTTACATTCCCTCTATCAGTGATACCTTATGAGAAGTGTCCTTTTCTGTGTGACTTATTTCACTTAGAATCGTCGTACCTAAATCCACTCATCATGCTGCTACTAACCTTACGGCATTGATTTCATGGCTGAGTGATATTCCATTGTACATAAGGACCACAACTTCTTTATCCATTTTTCTCTTTCCTGGGATATTTAAGGTGGAATGAAGTGGAGGTCCTGGTCAACAGAGCAGCCCTAAACTTTGGGGTGCTTGTGTCTTGCTGATTTTTAATTTTCCCAATTTATACCCCCATGAGTGGAAGTGCCCTATGCTCTCTAAGCTGTGTTTTTCAGATGTTTCAGGACTCACCGGACACTTCTCCAGAGTGGCTCTTGGCAATTTACATCCCGCCCATCAGTGTAGCAAGGCTCCCATTTCTCCATGGCCTGTCCTGCATTTCTGGTTTTGACACTTTTTTCAGCATGGCCCTTTTGACCGATGGGAAGCGAGACTTCTTTGTAGCGCTGATTTGCCTTTCCAGGTTGCTTGGTTGGCCAAAAAGGGCGTATGCGTTTTTTCCTGAATATATTCAGGAAAAAACGCATACGCCCTTTTTGGCCAAGGGCATCATTGTCAACGTTTTGCCGCTTTTCATGTGCTTTAAAGGCGATTCGTATCTACCTCCTGAAATCTGTTTCCTGCAATTCTGCCTTGATTTCAAATCCTCTTCTTTGCCTTCCCTCAATATATTTGTGGACGAGAGTTATCATTTATAACTCTGCAGGTTTGTGAATTGCAGTGCCCTGAACCTCCGTTTTACAACTCGTTTTTATGGGAGCTGGCCGCAAAAGCGCAGGATGGCTTCAGGCCCTGTTCTGGTTCCGGGGGGGAGGATGAGCCTCTGGTTAATTCTTCTTCCTGATGGGAAAATAGAGTGACCTGTGCCTGTCCCAACACCAAGAGCTAGTCTCTCACTGGTTCCCCGTCTACCCGTTCATCCTCAGGACAAATTGCAACCTGTACGGAACAGGAGGTTAAAGGTGCTGATGCTCCAAGTAGGGAGATTGTTAGTAAAGCAGCTGGAATGGCGAACCCGGGCACAAGGAGAAGAGAAATGAGGTGCGTTTTAGAAACCTTTCCCCATCACATGGTGTACCATCTTTTTGTTTTCTCATGCATGTTTTCGATGTAGGAAGATGCCCTTGAACCTGGAGATTTGGGACCCATGCGATGGGTACCACGCAGTATTACTTTAAAGGGTCTGCGTTTGCTCACCCAACCTCACCAAACCTCTCAGCCCAAAGAGTGTCCACCCTTATGTCTCATCCAGCTGTGGGTCTAGATATGGTCAATCCAGGTTGCATCACAGCCCCTGAACGCATTGTGTAAGAATTTCTCTCTCTTTCACTGTCTTTGTTTCATGGTTGTTTCAAAGTAATTTATTTTTATAATGGGGTTTAGCTGCTTTTCACTGCTGTGTTTATGCCGCTTTACACCCACTTGACACACTAACAGAGAGATATCAATACATAGGTTTTACGATTATTATTAGTCAGATATATTCTTGTGCGGTGAATAGGGCGTGTTGAGTCCAGTTCTCTGAGCAAGGAGTAGGTCTTGTCTATTACATATTGGGTTTATGGAACGGTATCTGAGCTAATTTGAAACCCTTGTTTTATGTATCACCCCACCTCACCTTTCCCGTTAAGCAGCCATAGTGTGTTTTCTGCATGTGTGACTCTGTTCTGTTTTGTAATTCAGTTCAAGTGTAATGCTTTTTACATTCCCTCTATCAGTGATACCTTATGAGAAGTGTCCTTTTCTGTGTGACTTATTTCACTTAGAATCGTCGTACCTAAATCCACTCATCATGCTGCTACTAACCTTACGGCATTGATTTCATGGCTGAGTGATATTCCATTGTACATAAGGACCACAACTTCTTTATCCATTTTTCTCTTTCCTGGGATATTTAAGGTGGAATGAAGTGGAGGTCCTGGTCAACAGAGCAGCCCTAAACTTTGGGGTGCTTGTGTCTTGCTGATTTTTAATTTTCCCAATTTATACCCCCATGAGTGGAAGTGCCCTATGCTCTCTAAGCTGTGTTTTTCAGATGTTTCAGGACTCACCGGACACTTCTCCAGAGTGGCTCTTGGCAATTTACATCCCGCCCATCAGTGTAGCAAGGCTCCCATTTCTCCATGGCCTGTCCTGCATTTCTGGTTTTGACACTTTTTTCAGCATGGCCCTTTTGACCGATGGGAAGCGAGACTTCTTTGTAGCGCTGATTTGCCTTTCCAGGTTGCTTGGTTGGCCAAAAAGGGCGTATGCGTTTTTTCCTGAATATATTCAGGAAAAAACGCATACGCCCTTTTTGGCCAAGGGCATCATTGTCAACATTTTGCCGCTTTTCATGTGCTTTAAAGGCGATTCGAATCTACCTCCTGAAATCTGTTTCCTGCAATTCTGCCTTGATTTCAAATCCTCTTCTTTGCCTTCCCTCAATATATTTGTGGACGAGAGTTATCATTTATAACTCTGCAGGTTTGTGAATTGCAGTGCCCTGAACCTCCATTTTACAACTCGCTTTTTTGGGAGCTGGCCGCAAAAGCGCAGGATGGCTTCAGGCCCTGTTCTGCTTCCCGGGGGGGGATGAGCCTCTGGTTAATTCTTCTTCCTGATGGGAAAATAGAGTGACCTGTGCCTGTCCCAACACCAAGAGCTAGTCTCTCACTGGTTCCCCGTCTACCCGTTCATCCTCAGGACAAATTGCAACCTGTACGGAACAGGAGGTTAAAGGTGCTGATGCTCCAAGTAGGGAGATTGTTAGTAAAGCGGCTGGAATGGCGAACCCGGGCACAAGGAGAAGAGAAATGAGGTGCGTTTTAGAAACCTTTCCCCATCACATGGTGTACCATCATTTTGTTTTCTCATGCATGTTTTCGATGTAGGAAGATGCCCTTGAACCTGGAGATTTGGGACCCATGCGATGGGTACCACGCAGTATTACTTTAAAGGGTCTGCGTTTGCTCACCCAACCTCACCAAACCTCTCAGCCCCAAGAGTGTCCACCCTTATGTCTCATCCAGCTGTGGGTCTAGATATGGTCAATCCAGGTTGCATCACAGCCCCTGAACGCATTGTGTAAGAATTTCTCTCTCTTTCACTGTCTTTGTTTCATGGGTGTTTCAAAGTAATTTATTTTGATAATGGGGTTTAGCTGCTTTTCACTGCTGTGTTTATGCCGCTTTACACCCACTTGACACACTAACAGAGAGATATCAATACATAGGTTTTAAGATTATTACTAGTCAGATATATTCTTGTGCGGTTAATAGGGCGTGTTGAGTCCAGTTCTCTGAGCAAGGAGTAGGTCTTGTCTATTACATATTGGGTTTATGGAACGGTATCTGAGCTAATTTGAAACCCTTGTTTTATGTATCACCCCACCTCACCTTTCCCGTTAAGCAGCCATAGTGTGTTTTCTGCATGTGTGACTCTGTTCTGTTTTGTAATTCAGTTCAAGTGTAACGCTTTTTACATTCCCTCCTTAAGTGATACCTTATGAGAAGTGTCCTTTTCTGTGTGACTTATTTCACTTAGAATCGTCGTACCTAAATCCACTCATCATGCTGCTACTAGCCTTATGACATTGATTTCATGGCTGAGTGATATTCCATTGTACATAAGGACCACAACTTCTTTATCCATTTTTCTCTTTCCTGGGATATTGAAGGTGGAATGAAGTGGAGGTCCTTGTCAACAGAGCAGCCCTAAACTTTGGGGTGCTTGTGTCTTGCTGATTTTTCATTTTCCCAATTTATATCCCCATGAGTGGAAGTGCCCTATGCTCTCTAAGCTGTGTTTTTTAGATGTTTCAGGACACACCGTACACTTCTCCAGAGTGGCTGTTGGCAATTTACATCGCGCCCATCAGTGTAGCAAGGCTCCCATTTCTCCATGGCCTGTCCTGCATTTCTGGTTTTGAGACATTTTTCAGCATGGCCCTTTTGACCGACGGGTAGCGAGTCTTCTTTGTAGCGCTGATTTGCCTTTCCAGGTTGCTTGGTTGGCCAAAAAGTGCGTATGCGTTTTTTCCTGAATATATTCAGGAAAAAACGCATACGCCCTTTTTGGCCAAGGGCATCATTGTCAACGTTTTGCCGCTTTTCATGTGCTTTAAAGGCGATTCGAATCTACTTCCTGAAATCTGTTTCCTGCAATTCTGCCTTGATTTCAAATCCTCTTCTTTGCCTTCCCTCAATATATTTGTGGACGAGAGTTATCATTTATAACTCTGCATGTTTGTGAATTGCAGTGCCCTGAAGCTCCATTTTACAACTCGCTTTTTTGGGAGCTGGCCGCAAAAGCGCAGGATGGCTTCAGGCCCTGTTCTGGTTCCGGGGGGGAGGATGAGCCTCTGGTTAATTCTTCTTCCTGATGGGAAAATAGAGTGACCTGTGCCTGTCCCAACACCAAGAGCTAGTCTCTCACTGGTTCCCCGTCTACCCGTTCATCCTCAGGACAAATTGCAACCTGTACGGAACAGGAGGTTAAAGGTGCTGATGCTCCAAGTAGGGAGATTGTTAGTAAAGCAGCTGGAATGGCGAACCCGGGCACAAGGAGAAGAGAAATGAGGTGCGTTTTAGAAACCTTTCCCCATCACATGGTGTACCATCATTTTGTTTTCTCATGCATGTTTTCGATGTAGGAAGATGCCCTTGAACCTGGAGATTTGGGACCCATGCGATGGGTACCACGCAGTATTACTTTAAAGGGTCTGCGTTTGCTCACCCAACCTCACCAAACCTCTCAGCCCCAAGAGTGTCCACCCTTATGTCTCATCCAGCTGTGGGTCTAGATATGGTCAATCCAGGTTGCATCACAGCCCCTGAACACATTGTGTAAGAATTTCTCTCTCTTTCACTGTCTTTGTTTCATGGGTTTTTCAAAGTAATTTATTTTGATAATGGGGTTTAGCTGCTTTTCACTGCTGTGTTTATGCCGCTTTACACCCACTTGACACACTAACAGAGAGATATCAATACATAGGTTTTAAGATTATTACTAGTCAGATATATTCTTGTGCGGTGAATAGGGTGTGTTGAGTCCAGTTCTCTGAGCAAAGAGTAGGTCTTGTCTATTACATATTGGGTTTATGGAACGGTATCTGAGCTAATTTGAAACCCTTGTTTTATGTATCACGCCACCTCACCTTTCCCGTTAAGCAGCCATAGTGTGTTTTCTGCATGTGTGACTCTGTTCTGTTTTGTAATTCAGTTCAAGTGTAACGCTTTTTACATTCCCTCTATCAGTGATACCTTATGAGAAGTGTCCTTTTCTGTGTGACTTATTTCACTTAGAATCGTCGTACCTAAATCCACTCATCATGCTGCTACTAACCTTACGGCATTGATTTGATGGCTGAGTGATATTCCATTGTACATAAGGACCACAACTTCTTTATCCATTTTTCTCTTTCCTGGGATATTTAAGGTGGAATGAAGTGGAGGTCCTGGTCAACAGAGCAGCCCTAAACTTTGGGGTGCTTGTGTCTTGCTGATTTTTAATTTTCCCAATTTATACCCCCATGAGTGGAAGTGCCCTATGCTCTCTAAGCTGTGTTTTTCAGATGTTTCAGGACTCACCGGACACTTCTCCAGAGTGGCTCTTGGCAATTTACATCCCGCCCATCAGTGTAGCAAGGCTCCCATTTCTCCATGGCCTGTCCTGCATTTCTGGTTTTGACACTTTTTTCAGCATGGCCCGTTTGACCGATGGGAAGCGAGACTTCTTTGTAGCGCTGATTTGCCTTTCCAGGTTGCTTGGTTGGCCAAAAAGGGCGTATGCGTTTTTTCCTGAATATATTCAGGAAAAAACGCATACGCCCTTTTTGGCCAAGGGCATCATTGTCAACATTTTGCCGCTTTTCATGTGCTTTAAAGGCGATTCGAATCTACCTCCTGAAATCTGTTTCCTGCAATTCTGCCTTGATTTCAAATCCTCTTCTTTGCCTTCCCTCAATATATTTGTGGACGAGAGTTATCATTTATAACTCTGCAGGTTTGTGAATTGCAGTGCCCTGAACCTCCATTTTACAACTCGCTTTTGTGGGAGCTGGCCGCAAAAGCGCAGGATGGCTTCAGGCCCTGTTCTGGTTCCGGGGGGCAGGCTGAGCCTGTGGTTAATTCTTCTTCCTGATGGGAAAATAGAGTGACCTGTGCCTGTCCCAACACCAAGAGCTAGTCTCTCGTTGGTTCCCCGTCTTCCCGTTCATCCTCAGGACAAATTGCAACCTGTACGGAACAGGAGGTTAAAGGTGCTGATGCTCCAAGTAGGGAGATTGCTAGTAAAGTGGCTGGAATGGCGAACCCGGGCACAAGGAGATGAGAAATGAGGTGCGTTTTAGAAACCTTTCCCCATCACACGGTGTACCATCTTCTGGGTTTCTCATGCATGTTTTTGATGTAGGAAGATGCCCTTGAACCTGGAGATTTGGGACCCATGCGATGGGTACCACGCCGTATTACTTTAAAGGGTCTGCGTTTGCTCACCCAACCTCACCAAACCTCTCAGCCCCAAGAGTGTCCACCCTTATGTCTCATCCAGCTGTGCGTCTAGATATGGTCAATCCAGGTTGCATCACAGCCCCTGAACGCATTGTGTAGGAATTTCTCTCTCTTTCACTGTCTTTGTTTCATGGGTGTTTCAAAGTAATTTATTTTTATAATGGGGTTTAGCTGCTTTTCACTGCTGTGTTTATGCCGCTTTACACCCACTTGACACACTAACAGAGAGATATCAATACATAGGTTTTACGATTATTATTAGTCAGATATATTCTTGTGCGGTGAATAGGGCGTGTTGAGTCCAGTTCTCTGAGCAAGGAGTAGGTCTTGTCTATTACATATTGGGTTTATGGAACGGTATCTGAGCTACTTTGATACCCTTGTTTTATGTATCACCCCACCTCACCTTTCCCGTTAAGCAGCCATAGTGTGTTTTCTGCATGTGTGACTCTGTTCTGTTTTGTAATTCAGTTCAAGTGTAACGCTTTTTACATTCCCTCTATCAGTGATACCTTATGAGAAGTGTCCTTTTCTGTGTGACTTATTTCACTTAGAATCGTCGTACCTAAATCCACTCATCATGCTGCTACTAACCTTACGGCATTGATTTCATGGCTGAGTGATATTCCATTGTACATAAGGACCACAACTTCTTTATCCATTTTTCTCTTTCCTGGGATATTTAAGGTGGAATGAAGTGGAGGTCCTGGTCAACAGAGCAGCCCTAAACTTTGGGGTGCTTGTGTCTTGCTGATTTTTAATTTTCCCAATTTATACCCCCATGAGTGGAAGTGCCCTATGCTCTCTAAGCTGTGTTTTTCAGATGTTTCAGGACTCACCGGACACTTCTCCAGAGTGGCTCTTGGCAATTTACATCCCGCCCATCAGTGTAGCAAGGCTCCCATTTCTCCATGGCCTGTCCTGCATTTCTGGTTTTGACACTTTTTTCAGCATGGCCCTTTTGACCGATGGGAAGCGAGACTTCTTTGTAGCGCTGATTTGCCTTTCCAGGTTGCTTGGTTGGCCAAAAAGGGCGTATGCGTTTTTTCCTGAATATATTCAGGAAAAAACGCATACGCCCTTTTTGGCCAAGGGCATCATTGTCAACGTTTTGCCGCTTTTCATGTGCTTTAAAGGCGATTCGTATCTACCTCCTGAAATCTGTTTCCTGCAATTCTGCCTTGATTTCAAATCCTCTTCTTTGCCTTCCCTCAATATATTTGTGGACGAGAGTTATCATTTATAACTCTGCAGGTTTGTGAATTGCAGTGCCCTGAACCTCCGTTTTACAACTCGTTTTTATGGGAGCTGGCCGCAAAATCGCAGAATGGCTTCAGGCCCTGTTCTGGTTCCGGGGGGCAGGCTGAGCCTGTGGTTAATTCTTCTTTCTGATGGGAAAATAGAGTGACCTGTGCCTGTCCCAACGCCAAGAGCTAGTTTCTCGTTGGTTCCACGTCTTCCCGTTTATCCTCAGGACAAATTGCAACCTGTACGGAACAGGAGGTTAAAGGTGCTGATGCTCCAAGTAGGGAGCTTGCTAGTAAAGCGGCTGGAATGGCGAACCCGGGCACAAGGAGATGAGAAATGAGGTGCGTTTTAGAAGCCTTTCCCCATCACACGGTGTACCATCTTCTGGGTTTCTCATGCATGTTTTGGATGTAGGAAAATGCCCTTGAACCTGGAGATTTGGGACCCATGCGATGGGTACCACGCAGTATTACTTTAAAGGGTCTGCGTTTGCTCACCCAACCTCACCAAACCTCTCAGCCCCAAGAGTGTCCACCCTTATGTCTCATCCAGCTGTGCGTCTAGATATGGTCAATCCAGGTTGCATCACAGCCCCTGAACGCATTGTGTAAGAATTTCTCTCTCTTTCACTGTCTTTGTTTCATGGGTGTTTCAAAGTAATTTATTTTGATAATGGGGTTTAGCTGCTTTTCACTGCTGTGTTTATGCCGCTTTACACCCACTTGACACACTAACAGAGAGATATCAATACATAGGTTTTAAGATTATTACTAGTCAGATATATTCTTGTGCGGTGAATAGAGTGTGTTGAGTCCAGTTCTCTGAGCAAAGAGTAGGTCTTGTCTATTACATATTGGGTTTATGGAACGGTATCTGAGCTAATTTGAAACCCTTGTTTTATGTATCACGCCACCTCACCTTTCCCGTTAAGCAGCCGTAGTGTGTTTTCTGCATGTGTGACTCTGTTCTGTTTTGTAATTCAGTTCAAGTGTAACGCTTTTTACATTCCCTCCTTAAGTGATACCTTATGAGAAGTGTCCTTTTCTGTGTGACTTATTTCACTTAGAATCGTCGTACCTAAATCCACTCATCATGCTGCTACTAGCCTTATGACATTGATTTCATGGCTGAGTGATATTCCATTGTACATAAGGACCACAACTTCTTTATCCATTTTTCTCTTTCCTGGGATATTGAAGGTGGAATGAAGTGGAGGTCCTTGTCAACAGAGCAGCCCTAAACTTTGGGGTGCTTGTGTCTTGCTGATTTTTCATTTTCCCAATTTATATCCCCATGAGTGGAAGTGCCCTATGCTCTCTAAGCTGTGTTTTTTAGATGTTTCAGGACACACCGTACACTTCTCCAGAGTGGCTGTTGGCAATTTACATCGCGCCCATCAGTGTAGCAAGGCTCCCATTTCTCCATGGCCTGTCCTGCATTTCTGGTTTTGAGACTTTTTTCAGCATGGCCCTTTTGACCGACGGGTAGCGAGTCTTCTTTGTAGCGCTGATTTGCCTTTCCAGGTTGCTTGGTTGGCCAAAAAGGGCGTATGCGTTTTTTCCTGAATATATTCAGGAAAAAACGCATACGCCCTTTTTGGCCAAGGGCATCATTGTCAACGTTTTGCCGCTTTTCATGTGCTTTAAAGGCGATTCGAATCTACCTCCTGAAATCTGTTTCCTGCAATTCTGCCTTGATTTCAAATCCTCTTCTTTGCCTACCCTCAATATATTTGTGGACGAGAGTTATCATTTATAACTCTGCATGTTTGTGAATTGCAGTGCCCTGAAGCTCCATTTTACAACTCGCTTTTTTGGGAGCTGGCCGCAAAAGCGCAGGATGGCTTCAGGCCCTGTTCTGGTTCCGGGGGGGAGGATGAGCCTCTGGTTAATTCTTCTTCCTGATGGGAAAATAGAGTGACCTGTGCCTGTCCCAACACCAAGAGCTAGTCTCTCACTGGTTCCCCGTCTACCCGTTCATCCTCAGGACAAATTGCAACCTGTACGGAACAGGAGGTTAAAGGTGCTGATGCTCCAAGTAGGGAGATTGTTAGTAAAGCAGCTGGAATGGCGAACCCGGGCACAAGGAGAAGAGAAATGAGGTGCGTTTTAGAAACCTTTCCCCATCACATGGTGTACCATCTTTTTGTTTTCTCATGCATGTTTTCGATGTAGGAAGATGCCCTTGAACCTGGAGATTTGGGACCCATGCGATGGGTACCACGCAGTATTACTTTAAAGGGTCTGCGTTTGCTCACCCAACCTCACCAAACCTCTCAGCCCAAAGAGTGTCCACCCTTATGTCTCATCCAGCTGTGGGTCTAGATATGGTCAATCCAGGTTGCATCACAGCCCCTGAACGCATTGTGTAAGAATTTCTCTCTCTTTCACTGTCTTTGTTTCATGGGTTTTTCAAAGTAATTTATTTTGATAATGGGGTTTAGCTGCTTTTCACTGCTGTGTTTATGCCGCTTTACACCCACTTGACACACTAACAGAGAGATATCAATACATAGGTTTTAAGATTATTACTAGTCAGATATATTCTTGTGCGGTGAATAGGGTGTGTTGAGTCCAGTTCTCTGAGCAAAGAGTAGGTCTTGTCTATTACATATTGGGTTTATGGAACGGTATCTGAGCTAATTTGAAACCCTTGTTGTATGTATCACCCCACCTCACCTTTCCCGTTAAGCAGCCATAGTTTGTTTTCTGCATGTGTGACTCTGTTCTGTTTTGTAATTCAGTTCAAGTGTAACGGCTTTTACATTCCCTCTATAAGTGATACCTTATGAGAAGTGTCCTTTTCTGTGTGACTTATTTCACTTAGAATCGTCGTACCTAAATCCACTCATCATGCTGCTACTAGCCTTATGACATTGATTTCATGGCTGAGTGATATTCCATTGTACATAAGGACCACAACTTCTTTATCCATTTTTCTCTTTCCTGGGATATTGAAGGTGGAATGAAGTGGAGGTCCTTGTCAACAGAGCAGCCCTAAACTTTGGGGTGCTTGTGTCTTGCTGATTTTTCATTTTCCCAATTTATACCCCCATGAGTGGAAGTGCCCTATGCTCTCTAAGCTGTGTTTTTTAGATGTTTCAGGACACAACGTACATTTCTCCAGAGTGGCTGTTGGCAATTTACATCCCGCCCATCAGTGTAGCAAGGCTCCCATTTCTCCATGGCCTGTCCTGCATTTCTGGTTTTGAGACTTTTTTCAGCATGGCCCTTTTGACCAATGGGTAGCGAGTCTTCTTTGTAGCGCTGATTTGCCTTTCCAGGTTGCTTGGTTGGCCAAAAAGGGCGTATGCGTTTTTTCCTGAATATATTCAGGAAAAAACGCATACGCCCTTTTTGGCCAAGGGCATCATTGTCAACGTTTTGCCGCTTTTCATGTGCTTTAAAGGCGATTCGAATCTACCTCCTGAAATCTGTTTCCTGCAAATCTGCCTTGATTTCAAATCCTCTTCTTTGCCTTCCCTCAATATATTTGTGGACGAGAGTTATCATTTATAACTCTGCAGGTTTGTGAATTGCAGTGCCCTGAAGCTCCATTTTACTACTCGCTTTTTTGGGAGCTGGCCGCAAAAGCGCAGGATGGCTTCAGGCCCTGTTCTGGTTCCCGGGGGGGGGATGAGCCTGTGGTTAATTCTTCTTCCTGATGGGAAAATAGAGTGACCTGTGCCTGTCCCAACACCAAGAGCTAGTCTCTCACTGGTTCCCCGTCTACCCGTTCATCCTCAGGACAAATTGCAACCTGTACGGAACAGGAGGTTAAAGGTGCTGATGCTCCAAGTAGGGAGATTGTTAGTAAAGCGGCTGGAATGGCGAACCCGGGCACAAGGAGAAGAGAAATGAGGTGCGTTTTAGAAACCTTTCCCCATCACATGGTGTACCATCTTTTTGTTTTCTCATGCATGTTTTCGATGTAGGAAGATGCCCTTGAACCTGGAGATTTGGGACCCATGCGATGTGTACCACGCAGTATTACTTTAAAGGGTCTGCGTTTGCTCACCCAACCTCACCAAACCTCTCAGCCCAAAGAGTGTCCACCCTTATGTCTCATCCAGCTGTGGGTCTAGATATGGTCAATCCAGGTTGCATCACAGCCCCTGAACGCATTGTGTAAGAATTTCTCTCTCTTTCACTGTCTTTGTTTCATGGGTGTTTCAAAGTAATTTATTTTGATAATGGGGTTTAGCTGCTTTTCACTGCTGTGTTTATGCCGCTTTACACCCACTTGACACACTAACAGAGAGATATCAATACATAGGTTTTAAGATTATTACTAGTCAGATATATTCTTGTGCGGTGAATAGGGCGTGTTGAGTCCAGTTCTCTGAGCAAGGAGTAGGTCTTGTCTATTACATATTGGGTTTATGGAACGGTATCTGAGCTAATTTGAAACCCTTGTTTTATGTATCACCCCACCTCACCTTTCCCGTTAAGCAGCCATAGTGTGTTTTCTGCATGTGTGACTCTGTTCTGTTTTGTAATTCAGTTCAAGTGTAACGCTTTTTACATTCCCTCTATCAGTGATACCTTATGAGAAGTGTCCTTTTCTGTGTGACTTATTTCACTTAGAATCGTCGTACCTAAATCCACTCATCATGCTGCTACTAACCTTACGGCATTGATTTCATGGCTGAGTGATATTCCATTGTACATAAGGACCACAACTTCTTTATCCATTTTTCTCTTTCCTGGGATATTTAAGGTGGAATGAAGTGGAGGTCCTGGTCAACAGAGCAGCCCTAAACTTTGGGGTGCTTGTGTCTTGCTGATTTTTAATTTTCCCAATTTATACCCCCATGAGTGGAAGTGCCCTATGCTCTCTAAGCTGTGTTTTTCAGATGTTTCAGGACTCACCGGACACTTCTCCATAGTGGCTCTTGTCAATTTACATCCCGCCCATCAGTGTAGCAAGGCTCCCATTTCTCCATGGCCTGTCCTGCATTTCTGGTTTTGACACTTTTTTCAGCATGGCCCGTTTGACCGATGGGAAGCGAGACTTTTTGTAGCGCTGATTTGCCTTTCCAGGTTGCTTTGTTGGCCAAAAAGGGCGTATGCGTTTTTTCCTGAATATATTCAGGAAAAAACGCATATGCCCTTTTTGGCCAAGGGCATCATTGTCAACATTTTGCCGCTTTTCATGTGCTTTAAAGGCGATTCGAATCTACCTCCTGAAATCTGTTTCCTGCAATTCTGCCTTGATTTCAAATCCTCTTCTTTGCCTTCCCTCAATATATTTGTGGACGAGAGTTATCATTTATAACTCTGCAGGTTTGTGAATTGCAGTGCCCTGAACCTCCATTTTACAACTCGCTTTTTTGGGAGCTGGCCGCAAAAGCGCAGGATGGCTTCAGGCCCTGTTCTGGTTCCGGGGGGCAGGCTGAGCCTGTGGTTAATTCTTCTTCCTGATGGGAAAATAGAGTGACCTGTGCCTGTCCCAACACCAAGAGCTAGTCTCTCGTTGGTTCCCCGTCTTCCCGTTCATCCTCAGGACAAATTGCAACCTGTACGGAACAGGAGGTTAAAGGTGCTGATGCTCCAAGTAGGGAGATTGCTAGTAAAGTGGCTGGAATGGCGAACCCGGGCACAAGGAGATGAGAAATGAGGTGCGTTTTAGAAACCTTTCCCCATCACACGGTGTACCATCTTCTGGGTTTCTCATGCATGTTTTTGATGTAGGAAGATGCCCTTGAACCTGGAGATTTGGGACCCATGCGATGGGTACCACGCCGTATTACTTTAAAGGGTCTGCGTTTGCTCACCCAACCTCACCAAACCTCTCAGCCCCAAGAGTGTCCACCCTTATGTCTCATCCAGCTGTGCGTCTAGATATGGTCAATCCAGGTTGCATCACAGCCCCTGAACGCATTGTGTAGGAATTTCTCTCTCTTTCACTGTCTTTGTTTCATGGGTGTTTCAAAGTAATTTATTTTTATAATGGGGTTTAGCTGCTTTTCACTGCTGTGTTTATGCCGCTTTACACCCACTTGACACACTAACAGAGAGATATCAATACATAGGTTTTACGATTATTATTAGTCAGATATATTCTTGTGCGGTGAATAGGGCGTGTTGAGTCCAGTTCTCTGAGCAAGGAGTAGGTCTTGTCTATTACATATTGGGTTTATGGAACGGTATCTGAGCTACTTTGATACCCTTGTTTTATGTATCACCCCACCTCACCTTTCCCGTTAAGCAGCCATAGTGTGTTTTCTGCATGTGTGACTCTGTTCTGTTTTGTAATTCAGTTCAAGTGTAACGCTTTTTACATTCCCTCTATCAGTGATACCTTATGAGAAGTGTCCTTTTCTGTGTGACTTATTTCACTTAGAATCGTCGTACCTAAATCCACTCATCATGCTGCTACTAGCCTTATGACATTGATTTCATGGCTGAGTGATATTCCATTGTACATAAGGACCACAACTTCTTTATCCATTTTTCTCTTTCCTGGGATATTTAAGGTGGAATGAAGTGGAGGTCCTGGTCAACAGAGCAGCCCTAAACTTTGGGGTGCTTGTGTCTTGCTGATTTTTAATTTTCCCAATTTATACCCCATGAGTGGAAGTGCCCTATGCTCTCTAAGCTGTGTTTTTCAGATGTTTCAGGACTCACCGGACACTTCTCCAGAGTGGCTCTTGGCAATTTACATCCCGCCCATCAGTGTAGCAAGGCTCCCATTTCTCCATGGCCTGTCCTGCATTTCTGGTTTTGAGACTTTTTTCAGCATGGCCCTTTTGACCGATGGGAAGCGAGACTTCTTTGTAGCGCTGATTTGCCTTTCCAGGTTGCTTGGTTGGCCAAAAAGGGCGTATGCGTTTTTTCCTGAATATATTCAGGAAAAAACGCATACGCCCTTTTTGGCCAAGGGCATCATTGTCAACGTTTTGCTGCTTTTCATGTGCTTTAAAGGCGATTCGTATCTACCTCCTGAAATCTGTTTCCTGCAATTCTGCCTTGATTTCAAATCCTCTTCTTTGCCTTCCCTCAATATATTTGTGGACGAGAGTTATCATTTATAACTCTGCAGGTTTGTGAATTGCAGTGCCCTGAACCTCCGTTTTACAACTCGTTTTTATGGGAGCTGGCCGCAAAATCGCAGAATGGCTTCAGGCCCTGTTCTGGTTCCGGGGGGCAGGCTGAGCCTGTGGTTAATTCTTCTTTCTGATGGGAAAATAGAGTGACCTGTGCCTGTCCCAACGCCAAGAGCTAGTTTCTCGTTGGTTCCACGTCTTCCCGTTTATCCTCAGGACAAATTGCAACCTGTACGGAACAGGAGGTTAAAGGTGCTGATGCTCCAAGTAGGGAGCTTGCTAGTAAAGCGGCTGGAATGGCGAACCCGGGCACAAGGAGATGAGAAATGAGGTGCGTTTTAGAAGCCTTTCCCCATCACACGGTGTACCATCTTCTGGGTTTCTCATGCATGTTTTGGATGTAGGAAAATGCCCTTGAACCTGGAGATTTGGGACCCATGCGATGGGTACCACGCAGTATTCCTTTAAAGGGTCTGCGTTTGCTCACCCAACCTCACCAAACCTCTCAGCCCCAAGAGTGTCCACCCTTATGTCTCATCCAGCTGTGCGTCTAGATATGGTCAATCCAGGTTGCATCACAGCCCCTGAACGCATTGTGTAAGAATTTCTCTCTCTTTCACTGTCTTTGTTTCATGGGTGTTTCAAAGTAATTTATTTTGATAATGGGGTTTAGCTGCTTTTCACTGCTGTGTTTATGCCGCTTTACACCCACTTGACACACTAACAGAGAGATATCAATACATAGGTTTTAAGATTATTACTAGTCAGATATATTCTTGTGCGGTGAATAGAGTGTGTTGAGTCCAGTTCTCTGAGCAAAGAGTAGGTCTTGTCTATTACATATTGGGTTTATGGAACGGTATCTGAGCTAATTTGAAACCCTTGTTTTATGTATCACGCCACCTCACCTTTCCCGTTAAGCAGCCGTAGTGTGTTTTCTGCATGTGTGACTCTGTTCTGTTTTGTAAT
Organism: Balaenoptera borealis; assembly: GCF_965194805.1. Lineage (NCBI taxonomy): Eukaryota > Metazoa > Chordata > Mammalia > Artiodactyla > Balaenopteridae > Balaenoptera > Balaenoptera borealis. The sequence continues at coordinate 351,738 of NW_028123991.1, forward strand.
TCAGTTCAAGTGTAACGCTTTTTACATTCCCTCCTTAAGTGATACCTTATGAGAAGTGTCCTTTTCTGTGTGACTTATTTCACTTAGAATCGTCGTACCTAAATCCACTCATCATGCTGCTACTAGCCTTATGACATTGATTTCATGGCTGAGTGATATTCCATTGTACATAAGGACCACAACTTCTTTATCCATTTTTCTCTTTCCTGGGATATTTAAGGTGGAATGAAGTGGAGGTCCTGGTCAACAGAGCAGCCCTAAACTTTGGGGTGCTTGTGTCTTGCTGATTTTTAATTTTCCCAATTTATACCCCATGAGTGGAAGTGCCCTATGCTCTCTAAGCTGTGTTTTTCAGATGTTTCAGGACTCACCGGACACTTCTCCAGAGTGGCTCTTGGCAATTTACATCCCGCCCATCAGTGTAGCAAGGCTCCCATTTCTCCATGGCCTGTCCTGCATTTCTGGTTTTGAGACTTTTTTCAGCATGGCCCTTTTGACCGATGGGAAGCGAGACTTCTTTGTAGCGCTGATTTGCCTTTCCAGGTTGCTTGGTTGGCCAAAAAGGGCGTATGCGTTTTTTCCTGAATATATTCAGGAAAAAACGCATACGCCCTTTTTGGCCAAGGGCATCATTGTCAACGTTTTGCTGCTTTTCATGTGCTTTAAAGGCGATTCGTATCTACCTCCTGAAATCTGTTTCCTGCAATTCTGCCTTGATTTCAAATCCTCTTCTTTGCCTTCCCTCAATATATTTGTGGACGAGAGTTATCATTTATAACTCTGCAGGTTTGTGAATTGCAGTGCCCTGAACCTCCGTTTTACAACTCGTTTTTATGGGAGCTGGCCGCAAAATCGCAGAATGGCTTCAGGCCCTGTTCTGGTTCCGGGGGGCAGGCTGAGCCTGTGGTTAATTCTTCTTTCTGATGGGAAAATAGAGTGACCTGTGCCTGTCCCAACGCCAAGAGCTAGTTTCTCGTTGGTTCCACGTCTTCCCGTTTATCCTCAGGACAAATTGCAACCTGTACGGAACAGGAGGTTAAAGGTGCTGATGCTCCAAGTAGGGAGCTTGCTAGTAAAGCGGCTGGAATGGCGAACCCGGGCACAAGGAGATGAGAAATGAGGTGCGTTTTAGAAGCCTTTCCCCATCACACGGTGTACCATCTTCTGGGTTTCTCATGCATGTTTTGGATGTAGGAAAATGCCCTTGAACCTGGAGATTTGGGACCCATGCGATGGGTACCACGCAGTATTACTTTAAAGGGTCTGCGTTTGCTCACCCAACCTCACCAAACCTCTCAGCCCCAAGAGTGTCCACCCTTATGTCTCATCCAGCTGTGCGTCTAGATATGGTCAATCCAGGTTGCATCACAGCCCCTGAACGCATTGTGTAAGAATTTCTCTCTCTTTCACTGTCTTTGTTTCATGGGTGTTTCAAAGTAATTTATTTTGATAATGGGGTTTAGCTGCTTTTCACTGCTGTGTTTATGCCGCTTTACACCCACTTGACACACTAACAGAGAGATATCAATACATAGGTTTTAAGATTATTACTAGTCAGATATATTCTTGTGCGGTGAATAGAGTGTGTTGAGTCCAGTTCTCTGAGCAAAGAGTAGGTCTTGTCTATTACATATTGGGTTTATGGAACGGTATCTGAGCTAATTTGAAACCCTTGTTTTATGTATCACGCCACCTCACCTTTCCCGTTAAGCAGCCGTAGTGTGTTTTCTGCATGTGTGACTCTGTTCTGTTTTGTAATTCAGTTCAAGTGTAACGCTTTTTACATTCCCTCCTTAAGTGATACCTTATGAGAAGTGTCCTTTTCTGTGTGACTTATTTCACTTAGAATCGTCGTACCTAAATCCACTCATCATGCTGCTACTAGCCTTATGACATTGATTTCATGGCTGAGTGATATTCCATTGTACATAAGGACCACAACTTCTTTATCCATTTTTCTCTTTCCTGGGATATTGAAGGTGGAATGAAGTGGAGGTCCTTGTCAACAGAGCAGCCCTAAACTTTGGGGTGCTTGTGTCTTGCTGATTTTTCATTTTCCCAATTTATATCCCCATGAGTGGAAGTGCCCTATGCTCTCTAAGCTGTGTTTTTTAGATGTTTCAGGACACACCGTACACTTCTCCAGAGTGGCTGTTGGCAATTTACATCGCGCCCATCAGTGTAGCAAGGCTCCCATTTCTCCATGGCCTGTCCTGCATTTCTGGTTTTGAGACTTTTTTCAGCATGGCCCTTTTGACCGACGGGTAGCGAGTCTTCTTTGTAGCGCTGATTTGCCTTTCCAGGTTGCTTGGTTGGCCAAAAAGGGCGTATGCGTTTTTTCCTGAATATATTCAGGAAAAAACGCATACGCCCTTTTTGGCCAAGGGCATCATTGTCAACGTTTTGCCGCTTTTCATGTGCTTTAAAGGCGATTCGAATCTACCTCCTGAAATCTGTTTCCTGCAATTCTGCCTTGATTTCAAATCCTCTTCTTTGCCTACCCTCAATATATTTGTGGACGAGAGTTATCATTTATAACTCTGCATGTTTGTGAATTGCAGTGCCCTGAAGCTCCATTTTACAACTCGCTTTTTTGGGAGCTGGCCGCAAAAGCGCAGGATGGCTTCAGGCCCTGTTCTGGTTCCGGGGGGGAGGATGAGCCTCTGGTTAATTCTTCTTCCTGATGGGAAAATAGAGTGACCTGTGCCTGTCCCAACACCAAGAGCTAGTCTCTCACTGGTTCCCCGTCTACCCGTTCATCCTCAGGACAAATTGCAACCTGTACGGAACAGGAGGTTAAAGGTGCTGATGCTCCAAGTAGGGAGATTGTTAGTAAAGCAGCTGGAATGGCGAACCCGGGCACAAGGAGAAGAGAAATGAGGTGCGTTTTAGAAACCTTTCCCCATCACATGGTGTACCATCTTTTTGTTTTCTCATGCATGTTTTCGATGTAGGAAGATGCCCTTGAACCTGGAGATTTGGGACCCATGCGATGGGTACCACGCAGTATTACTTTAAAGGGTCTGCGTTTGCTCACCCAACCTCACCAAACCTCTCAGCCCCAAGAGTGTCCACCCTTATGTCTCATCCAGCTGTGGGTCTAGATATGGTCAATCCAGGTTGCATCACAGCCCCTGAACGCATTGTGTAAGAATTTCTCTCTCTTTCACTGTCTTTGTTTCATGGGTTTTTCAAAGTAATTTATTTTGATAATGGGGTTTAGCTGCTTTTCACTGCTGTGTTTATGCCGCTTTACACCCACTTGACACACTAACAGAGAGATATCAATACATAGGTTTTAAGATTATTACTAGTCAGATATATTCTTGTGCAGTGAATAGGGTGTGTTGAGTCCAGTTCTCTGAGCAAAGAGTAGGTCTTGTCTATTACATATTGGGTTTATGGAACGGTATCTGAGCTAATTTGAAACCCTTGTTGTATGTATCACCCCACCTCACCTTTCCCGTTAAGCAGCCATAGTGTGTTTTCTGCATGTGTGACTCTGTTCTGTTTTGTAATTCAGTTCAAGTGTAACGGCTTTTACATTCCCTCTATAAGTGATACCTTATGAGAAGTGTCCTTTTCTGTGTGACTTATTTCACTTAGAATCGTCGTACCTAAATCCACTCATCATGCTGCTACTAGCCTTATGACATTGATTTCATGGCTGAGTGATATTCCATTGTACATAAGGACCACAACTTCTTTATCCATTTTTCTCTTTCCTGGGATATTGAAGGTGGAATGAAGTGGAGGTCCTGGTCAACAGAGCAGCCCTAAACTTTGGGGTGCTTGTGTCTTGCTGATTTTTCATTTTCCCAATTTATACCCCCATGAGTGGAAGTGCCCTATGCTCTCTAAGCTGTGTTTTTTAGATGTTTCAGGACACACCGTACATTTCTCCAGAGTGGCTGTTGGCAATTTACATCCCGCCCATCAGTGTAGCAAGGCTCCCATTTCTCCATGGCCTGTCCTGCATTTCTGGTTTTGAGACTTTTTTCAGCATGGCCCTTTTGACCAATGGGTAGCGAGTCTTCTTTGTAGCGCTGATTTGCCTTTCCAGGTTGCTTGGTTGGCCAAAAAGGGCGTATGCGTTTTTTCCTGAATATATTCAGGAAAAAACGCATACGCCCTTTTTGGCCAAGGGCATCATTGTCAACGTTTTGCCGCTTTTCATGTGCTTTAAAGGCGATTCGAATCTACCTCCTGAAATCTGTTTCCTGCAAATCTGCCTTGATTTCAAATCCTCTTCTTTGCCTTCCCTCAATATATTTGTGGACGAGAGTTATCATTTATAACTCTGCAGGTTTGTGAATTGCAGTGCCCTGAAGCTCCATTTTACTACTCGCTTTTTTGGGAGCTGGCCGCAAAAGCGCAGGATGGCTTCAGGCCCTGTTCTGGTTCCCGGGGGGGGGATGAGCCTGTGGTTAATTCTTCTTCCTGATGGGAAAATAGAGTGACCTGTGCCTGTCCCAACACCAAGAGCTAGTCTCTCACTGGTTCCCCGTCTACCCGTTCATCCTCAGGACAAATTGCAACCTGTACGGAACAGGAGGTTAAAGGTGCTGATGCTCCAAGTAGGGAGATTGTTAGTAAAGCGGCTGGAATGGCGAACCCGGGCACAAGGAGAAGAGAAATGAGGTGCGTTTTAGAAACCTTTCCCCATCACATGGTGTACCATCTTTTTGTTTTCTCATGCATGTTTTCGATGTAGGAAGATGCCCTTGAACCTGGAGATTTGGGACCCATGCGATGGGTACCACGCAGTATTACTTTAAAGGGTCTGCGTTTGCTCACCCAACCTCACCAAACCTCTCAGCCCAAAGAGTGTCCACCCTTATGTCTCATCCAGCTGTGGGTCTAGATATGGTCAATCCAGGTTGCATCACAGCCCCTGAACGCATTGTGTAAGAATTTCTCTCTCTTTCACTGTCTTTGTTTCATGGGTGTTTCAAAGTAATTTATTTTGATAATGGGGTTTAGCTGCTTTTCACTGCTGTGTTTATGCCGCTTTACACCCACTTGACACACTAACAGAGAGATATCAATACATAGGTTTTAAGATTATTACTAGTCAGATATATTCTTGTGCGGTGAATAGGGCGTGTTGAGTCCAGTTCTCTGAGCAAGGAGTAGGTCTTGTCTATTACATATTGGGTTTATGGAACGGTATCTGAGCTAATTTGAAACCCTTGTTTTATGTATCACGCCACGTCACCTTTCCCGTTAAGCAGCCATAGTGTGTTTTCTGCATGTGTGACTCTGTTCTGTTTTGTAATTCAGTTCAAGTGTAACGCTTTTTACATTCCCTCCTTAAGTGATACCTTATGAGAAGTGTCCTTTTCTGTGTGACTTATTTCACTTAGAATCGTCGTACCTAAATCCACTCATCATGCTGCTACTAGCCTTATGACATTGATTTCATGTCTGAGTGATATTCCATTGTACATAAGGACCACAACTACTTTATCCATTTTTCTCTTTCCTGGGATATTGAAGGTGGAATGAAGTGGAGGTCCTTGTCAACAGAGCAGCCCTAAACTTTGGGGTGCTTGTGTCTTGCTGATTTTTCATTTTCCCAATTTATATCCCCATGAGTGGAAGTGCCCTATGCTCTCTAAGCTGTGTTTTTTAGATGTTTCAGGACACACCGTACACTTCTCCAGAGTGGCTGTTGGCAATTTACATCGCGCCCATCAGTGTAGCAAGGCTCCCATTTCTCCATGGCCTGTCCTGCATTTCTGGTTTTGAGACTTTTTTCAGCATGGCCCTTTTGACCGACGGGTAGCGAGTCTTCTTTGTAGCGCTGATTTGCCTTTCCAGGTTGCTTGGTTGGCCAAAAAGGGCGTATGCGTTTTTTCCTGAATATATTCAGGAAAAAACGCATACGCCCTTTTTGGCCAAGGGCATCATTGTCAACGTTTTGCCGCTTTTCATGTGCTTTAAAGGCGATTCGAATCTACCTCCTGAAATCTGTTTCCTGCAATTCTGCCTTGATTTCAAATCCTCTTCTTTGCCTTCCCTCAATATATTTGTGGACGAGAGTTATCATTTATAACTCTGCATGTTTGTGAATTGCAGTGCCCTGAAGCTCCATTTTACAACTCGCTTTTTTGGGAGCTGGCCGCAAAAGCGCAGGATGGCTTCAGGCCCTGTTCTGCTTCCGGGGGGGAGGATGAGCCTCTGGTTAATTCTTCTTCCTGATGGGAAAATAGAGTGACCTGTGCCTGTCCCAACACCAAGAGCTAGTCTCTCACTGGTTCCCCGTCTACCCGTTCATCCTCAGGACAAATTGCAACCTGTACGGAACAGGAGGTTAAAGGTGCTGATGCTCCAAGTAGGGAGATTGTTAGTAAAGCGGCTGGAATGGCGAACCCGGGCACAAGGAGAAGAGAAATGAGGTGCGTTTTAGAAACCTTTCCCCATCACATGGTGTACCATCTTTTTGTTTTCTCATGCATGTTTTCGATGTAGGAAGATGCCCTTGAACCTGGAGATTTGGGACCCATGCGAGGGGTACCACGCAGTATTACTTTAAAGGGTCTGCGTTTGCTCACCCAACCTCACCAAACCTCTCAGCCCCAAGAGTGTCCACCCTTATGTCTCATCCAGCTGTGGGTCTAGATATGGTCAATCCAGGTTGCATCACAGCCCCTGAACGCATTGTGTAAGAATTTCTCTCTCTTTCACTGTCTTTGTTTCATGGGTTTTTCAAAGTAATTTATTTTGATAATGGGGTTTAGCTGCTTTTCACTGCTGTGTTTATGCCGCTTTACACCCACTTGACACACTAACAGAGAGATATCAATACATAGGTTTTAAGATTATTACTAGTCAGATATATTCTTGTGCGGTGAATAGGGTGTGTTGAGTCCAGTTCTCTGAGCAAAGAGTAGGTCTTGTCTATTACATATTGGGTTTATGGAACGGTATCTGAGCTAATTTGAAACCCTTGTTGTATGTATCACCCCACCTTACCTTTCCCGTTAAGCAGCCATAGTGTGTTTTCTGCATGTGTGACTCTGTTCTGTTTTGTAATTCAGTTCAAGTGTAACGGCTTTTACATTCCCTCTATAAGTGATACCTTATGAGAAGTGTCCTTTTCTGTGTGACTTATTTCACTTAGAATCGTCGTACCTAAATCCACTCATCATGCTGCTACTAGCCTTATGACATTGATTTCATGGCTGAGTGATATTCCATTGTACATAAGGACCACAACTTCTTTATCCATTTTTCTCTTTCCTGGGATATTGAAGGTGGAATGAAGTGGAGGTCCTTGTCAACAGAGCAGCCCTAAACTTTGAGGTGCTTGTGTCTTGCTGATTTTTCATTTTCCCAATTTATACCCCCATGAGTGGAAGTGCCCTATGCTCTCTAAGCTGTGTTTTTTAGATGTTTCAGGACACACCGTACACTTCTCCAGAGTGGCTGTTGGCAATTTACATCGCGCCCATCAGTGTAGCAAGGCTCCCATTTCTCCATGGCCTGTCCTGCATTTCTGGTTTTGAGACTTTTTTCAGCATGGCCCTTTTGACCAATGGGTAGCGAGTCTTCTTTGTAGCGCTGATTTGCCTTTCCAGGTTGCTTGGTTGGCCAAAAAGGGCGTATGCGTTTTTTCCTGAATATATTCAGGAAAAAACGCATACGCCCTTTTTGGCCAAGGGCATCATTGTCAACGTTTTGCCGCTTTTCATGTGCTTTAAAGGCGATTCGAATCTACCTCCTGAAATCTGTTTCCTGCAAATCTGCCTTGATTTCAAATCTTCTTCTTTGGCTTCCCTCAATATATTTGTGGACGAGAGTTATCATTTATAACTCTGCAGTTTTGTGAATTGCAGTGCCCTGAAGCTCCATTTTACAACTCGCTTTTTTGGGAGCTGGCCGCAAAAGCGCAGGATGGCTTCAGGCCCTGTTCTGGTTCCCGGGGGGGGGATGAGCCTGTGGTTAATACTTCTTCCTGATGAGAAAATAGAGTGACCTGTGCCTGTCCCAACACCAAGAGCTAGTCTCTCACTGGTTCCCCGTCTACCCGTTCATCCTCAGGACAAATTGCAACCTGTACGGAACAGGAGGTTAAAGGTGCTGATGCTCCAAGTAGGGAGATTGTTAGTAAAGCGGCTGGAATGGCGAACCCGGGCACAAGGAGAAGAGAAATGAGGTGCGTTTTAGAAACCTTTCCCCATCACATGGTGTACCATCTTTTTGTTTTCTCATGCATGTTTTCGATGTAGGAAGATGCCCTTGAACCTGGAGATTTGGGACCCATGCGATGGGTACCACGCAGTATTACTTTAAAGGGTCTGCGTTTGCTCACCCAACCTCACCAAACCTCTCAGCCCCAAGAGTGTCCACCCTTATGTCTCATCCAGCTGTGGGTCTAGATATGGTCAATCCAGGTTGCATCACAGCCCCTGAACGCATTGTGTAAGAATTTCTCTCTCTTTCACTGTCTTTGTTTCATGGGTTTTTCAAAGTAATTTATTTTTATAATGGGGTTTAGCTGCTTTTCACTGCTGTGTTTATGCCGCTTTACACCCACTTGACACACTAACAGAGAGATATCAATACATAGGTTTTAAGATTATTACTAGTCAGATATATTCTTGTGCGGTGAATAGGGCGTGTTGAGTCCAGTTCTCTGAGCAAAGAGTAGGTCTTGTCTATTACATATTGGGTTTATGGAACGGTATCTGAGCTAATTTGAAACCCTTGTTTTATGTATCACGCCACCTCACCTTTCCCGTTAAGCAGCCGTAGTGTGTTTTCTGCATGTGTGACTCTGTTCTGTTTTGTAATTCAGTTCAAGTGTAACGGCTTTTACATTCCCTCTATAAGTGATACCTTATGAGAAGTGTCCTTTTCTGTGTGACTTATTTCACTTAGAATCGTCGTACCTAAATCCACTCATCATGCTGCTACTAGCCTTATGACATTGATTTCATGGCTGAGTGATATTCCATTGTACATAAGGACCACAACTTCTTTATCCATTTTTCTCTTTCCTGGGATATTGAAGGTGGAATGAAGTGGAGGTCCTTGTCAACAGAGCAGCCCTAAACTTTGAGGTGCTTGTGTCTTGCTGATTTTTCATTTTCCCAATTTATACCCCCATGAGTGGAAGTGCCCTATGCTCTCTAAGCTGTGTTTTTTAGATGTTTCAGGACACACCGTACACTTCTCCAGAGTGGCTGTTGGCAATTTACATCGCGCCCATCAGTGTAGCAAGGCTCCCATTTCTCCATGGCCTGTCCTGCATTTCTGGTTTTGAGACTTTTTTCAGCATGGCCCTTTTGACCAATGGGTAGCGAGTCTTCTTTGTAGCGCTGATTTGCCTTTCCAGGTTGCTTGGTTGGCCAAAAAGGGCGTATGCGTTTTTTCCTGAATATATTCAGGAAAAAACGCATACGCCCTTTTTGGCCAAGGGCATCATTGTCAACGTTTTGCCGCTTTTCATGTGCTTTAAAGGCGATTCGAATCTACCTCCTGAAATCTGTTTCCTGCAAATCTGCCTTGATTTCAAATCTTCTTCTTTGGCTTCCCTCAATATATTTGTGGACGAGAGTTATCATTTATAACTCTGCAGTTTTGTGAATTGCAGTGCCCTGAAGCTCCATTTTACAACTCGCTTTTTTGGGAGCTGGCCGCAAAAGCGCAGGATGGCTTCAGGCCCTGTTCTGGTTCCCTGGGGGGGGATGAGCCTGTGGTTAATACTTCTTCCTGATGAGAAAATAGAGTGACCTGTGCCTGTCCCAACACCAAGAGCTAGTCTCTCACTGGTTCCCCGTCTACCCGTTCATCCTCAGGACAAATTGCAACCTGTACGGAACAGGAGGTTAAAGGTGCTGATGCTCCAAGTAGGGAGATTGTTAGTAAAGCGGCTGGAATGGCGAACCCGGGCACAAGGAGAAGAGAAATGAGGTGCGTTTTAGAAACCTTTCCCCATCACATGGTGTACCATCTTTTTGTTTTCTCATGCATGTTTTCGATGTAGGAAGATGCCCTTGAACCTGGAGATTTGGGACCCATGCGATGGGTACCACGCAGTATTACTTTAAAGGGTCTGCGTTTGCTCACCCAACCTCACCAAACCTCTCAGCCCCAAGAGTGTCCACCCTTATGTCTCATCCAGCTGTGGGTCTAGATATGGTCAATCCAGGTTGCATCACAGCCCCTGAACGCATTGTGTAAGAATTTCTCTCTCTTTCACTGTCTTTGTTTCATGGGTTTTTCAAAGTAATTTATTTTTATAATGGGGTTTAGCTGCTTTTCACTGCTGTGTTTATGCCGCTTTACACCCACTTGACACACTAACAGAGAGATATCAATACATAGGTTTTAAGATTATTACTAGTCAGATATATTCTTGTGCGGTGAATAGGGCGTGTTGAGTCCAGTTCTCTGAGCAAAGAGTAGGTCTTGTCTATTACATATTGGGTTTATGGAACGGTATCTGAGCTAATTTGAAACCCTTGTTTTATGTATCACGCCACCTCACCTTTCCCGTTAAGCAGCCATAGTGTGTTTTCTGCATGTGTGACTCTGTTCTGTTTTGTAATTCAGTTCACGTGTAACGCTTTTTACATTCCCTCCTTAAGTGATACCTTATGAGAAGTGTCCTTTTTTGTGTGACTTATTTCACTTAGAATCGTCGTACCTAAATCCACTCATCATGCTGCTACTAACCTTACGGCATTGATTTCATGGCTGAGTGATATTCCATTGTACATAAGGACCACAACTTCTTTATCCATTTTTCTCTTTCCTGGGATATTTAAGGTGGAATGAAGTGGAGGTCCTGGTCAACAGAGCAGCCCTAAACTTTGGGGTGCTTGTGTCTTGCTGATTTTTCATTTTCCCAATTTATACCCCCATGAGTGGAAGTGCCCTATGCTCTCTAAGCTGTGTTTTTCAGATGTTTCAGGACTCACCGGACACTTCTCCAGAGTGGCTCTTGGCAATTTACATCCCGCCCATCAGTGTAGCAAGGCTCCCATTTCTCCATGGTCTGTCCTGCATTTCTGGTTTTGACACTTTTTTCAGCATGGCCCTTTTGACCGATGGGAAGCGAGACTTCTTTGTAGCGCTGATTTGCCTTTCCAGGTTGCTTGGTTGGCCAAAAAGGACGTATGCGTTTTTTCCTGAATATATTCAGGAAAAAACGCATACGCCCTTTTTGGCCAAGGGCATCATTGTCAACGTTTTGCCGCTTTTCATGTGCTATAAAGGCGATTCGTATCTACCTCCTGAAATCTGTTTCCTGCAATTCTGCCTTGATTTCAAATCCTCTTCTTTGCCTTCCCTCAATATATTTGTGGACGAGAGTTATCATTTATAACTCTGCAGGTTTGTGAATTGCAGTGACCTGAACCTCCGTTTTACAACTCTTTTTTATGGGAGCTGGCCGCAAAATCGCAGAATGGCTTCAGGCCCTGTTCTGGTTCCGGGGGGCAGGCTGAGCCTGTGGTTAATTCTTCTTTCTGATGGGAAAATAGAGTGACCTGTGCCTGTCCCAACGCCAAGAGCTAGTTTCTCGTTGGTTCCACGTCTTCCCGTTTATCCTCAGGACAAATTGCAACCTGTACGGAACAGGAGGTTAAAGGTGCTGATGCTCCAAGTAGGGAGCTTGCTAGTAAAGCGGCTGGAATGGCGAACCCGGGCACAAGGAGATGAGAAATGAGGTGCGTTTTAGAAGCCTTTCCCCATCACACGGTGTACCATCTTCTGGGTTTCTCATGCATGTTTTGGATGTAGGAAAATGCCCTTGAACCTGGAGATTTGGGACCCATGCGATGGGTACCACGCAGTATTACTTTAAAGGGTCTGCGTTTGCTCACCCAACCTCACCAAACCTCTCAGCCCCAAGAGTGTCCACCCTTATGTCTCATCCAGCTGTGCGTCTAGATATGGTCAATCCAGGTTGCATCACAGCCCCTGAACGCATTGTGTAAGAATTTCTCTCTCTTTCACTGTCTTTGTTTCATGGGTGTTTCAAAGTAATTTATTTTGATAATGGGGTTTAGCTGCTTTTCACTGCTGTGTTTATGCCGCTTTACACCCACTTGACACACTAACAGAGAGATATCAATACACAGGTTTTAAGATTATTACTAGTCAGATATATTCTTGTGCGGTGAATAGGGCGTGTTGAGTCCAGTTCTCTGAGCAAGGAGTAGGTCTTGTCTATTACATATTGGGTTTATGGAACGGTATCTGAGCTAATTTGAAACCCTTGTTTTATGTATCACGCCACCTCACCTTTCCCGTTAAGCAGCCATAGTGTGTTTTCTGCATGTGTGACTCTGTTCTGTTTTGTAATTCAGTTCAAGTGTAACACTTTTTACATTCCCTCTATAAGTGATACCTTATGAGAAGTGTCCTTTTCTGTGTGACTTATTTCACTTAGAATCGTCGTACCTAAATCCACTCATCATGCTGCTACTAGCCTTACGGCATTGATTTCATGGCTGAGTGATATTCCATTGTACATAAGGACCACAACTTCTTTATCCATTTTTCTCTTTCCTGGGATATTGAAGGTGGAATGAAGTGGAGGTCCTGGTCAACAGAGCAGCCCTAAACTTTGGGGTGCTTGTGTCTTGCTGATTTTTCATTTTCCCAATTTATACCCCCATGAGTGGAAGTGCCCTATGCTCTCTAAGCTGTGTTTTTCAGATGTTTCAGGACTCACCGGACACTTCTCCAGAGTGGCTCTTGGCAATTTACATCCCGCCCATCAGTGTAGCAAGGCTCCCATTTCTCCATGGCCTGTCCTGCATTTCTGGTTTTGAGACTTTTTTCAGCATGGCCCTTTTGACCAATGGGTAACAAGTCTTCTTTGTAGCGCTGATTTGCCTTTCCAGGTTGCTTGGTTGGCCAAAAAGGGCGTATGCGTTTTTTTCCTGAATATATTCAGGAAAAAACGCATACGCCATTTTTTGCCAAGGGCATCATTGTCAATGTTTTGCCGCTTTTCATGTGCTTTAAAGGCGATTCGAATCTACCTCCTGAAATCTGTTTCCTGCAATTCTGCCTTGATTTCAAATCCTCTTCATTGCCTTCCCTCAATATATTTGTGGACGAGAGTTATCATTTATAACTCTGCAGGTTTGTGAATTGCAGTGCCCTGAAGCTCCATTTTACAACTCGCTTTTTTGGGAGCTGGCCGCAAAAGCACTGGATGGCTTCAGGCCCTGTTCTGCTTCCGAGGGGGAGAATGAGCCTCTGGTTAATTCTTCTTCCTGATGGGAAAATAGAGTGACCTGTGCCTGTCCCAACACCAAGAGCTAGTCTCTCACTGGTTCCCCGTCTTCCCGTACATCCTCAGGACAAATTGCAACCTGTACGGAACAGGAGGTTAAAGGTGCTGATGCTCCAAGTAGGGAGATTGTTAGTAAAGCAGCTGGAATGGCGAACCCGGGCACAAGGAGAAGAGAAATGAGGTGCGTTTTAGAAACCTTTCCCCATCACATGGTGTACCATCATTTTGTTTTCTCATGCATGTTTTCGATGTAGGAAGATGCCCTTGAACCTGGAGATTTGGGACCCATGCGATGGGTACCACGCAGTATTACTTTAAAGGGTCTGCGTTTGCTCACCCAACCTCACCAAACCTCTCAGCCCCAAGAGTGTCCACCCTTATGTCTCATCCAGCTGTGGGTCTAGATATGGTCAATCCAGGTTGCATCACAGCCCCCGAACACATTGTGTAAGAATTTCTCTCTCTTTCACTGTCTTTGTTTCATGGGTTTTTCAAAGTAATTTATTTTGATAATGGGGTTTAGCTGCTTTTCACTGCTGTGTTTATGCCGCTTTACACCCACTTGACACACTAACAGAGAGATATCAATACATAGGTTTTAAGATTATTACTAGTCAGATATATTCTTGTGCGGTGAATAGGGTGTGTTGAGTCCAGTTCTCTGAGCAAAGAGTAGGTCTTGTCTATTACATATTGGGTTTATGGAACGGTATCTGAGCTAATTTGAAACCCTTGTTTTATGTATCACGCCACGTCACCTTTCCCGTTAAGCAGCCATAGTGTGTTTTCTGCATGTGTGACTCTGTTCTGTTTTGTAATTCAGTTCAAGTGTAACGCTTTTTACATTCCCTCCTTAAGTGATACCTTATGAGAAGTGTCCTTTTCTGTGTGACTTATTTCACTTAGAATCGTCGTACCTAAATCCACTCATCATGCTGCTACTAGCCTTATGACATTGATTTCATGGCTGAGTGATATTCCATTGTACATAAGGACCACAACTTCTTTATCCATTTTTCTCTTTCCTGGGATATTGAAGGTGGAATGAAGTGGAGGTCCTTGTCAACAGAGCAGCCCTAAACTTTGGGGTGCTTGTGTCTTGCTGATTTTTCATTTTCCCAATTTATATCCCCATGAGTGGAAGTGCCCTATGCTCTCTAAGCTGTGTTTTTTAGATGTTTCAGGACACACCGTACACTTCTCCAGAGTGGCTGTTGGCAATTTACATCGCGCCCATCAGTGTAGCAAGGCTCCCATTTCTCCATGGCCTGTCCTGCATTTCTGGTTTTGAGACTTTTTTCAGCATGGCCCTTTTGACCGACGGGTAGCGAGTCTTCTTTGTAGCGCTGATTTGCCTTTCCAGGTTGCTTGGTTGGCCAAAAAGGGCGTATGCGTTTTTTCCTGAATATATTCAGGAAAAAACGCATACGCCCTTTTTGGCCAAGGGCATCATTGTCAACGTTTTGCCGCTTTTCATGTGCTTTAAAGGCGATTCGAATCTACCTCCTGAAATCTGTTTCCTGCAATTCTGCCTTGATTTCAAATCCTCTTCTTTGCCTTCCCTCAATATATTTGTGGACGAGAGTTATCATTTATAACTCTGCATGTTTGTGAATTGCAGTGCCCTGAAGCTCCATTTTACAACTCGCTTTTTTGGGAGCTGGCCGCAAAAGCGCAGGATGGCTTCAGGCCCTGTTCTGGTTCCGGGGGGGAGGATGAGCCTCTGGTTAATTCTTCTTCCTGATGGGAAAATAGAGTGACCTGTGCCTGTCCCAACACCAAGAGCTAGTCTCTCACTGGTTCCCCGTCTACCCGTTCATCCTCAGGACAAATTGCAACCTGTACGGAACAGGAGGTTAAAGGTGCTGATGCTCCAAGTAGGGAGATTGTTAGTAAAGCGGCTGGAATGGCGAACCCGGGCACAAGGAGAAGAGAAATGAGGTGCGTTTTAGAAACCTTTCCCCATCACATGGTGTACCATCTTTTTGTTTTCTCATGCATGTTTTCGATGTAGGAAGATGCCCTTGAACCTGGAGATTTGGGACCCATGCGAGGGGTACCATGCAGTATTACTTTAAAGGGTCTGCGTTTGCTCACCCAACCTCACCAAACCTCTCAGCCCCAAGAGTGTCCACCCTTATGTCTCATCCAGCTGTGTGTCTAGATATGGTCAATCCAGGTTGCATCACAGCCCCTGAACGCATTGTGTAAGAATTTCTCTCTCTTTCACTGTCTTTGTTTCATGGGTTTTTCAAAGTAATTTATTTTGATAATGGGGTTTAGCTGCTTTTCACTGCTGTGTTTATGCCGCTTTACACCCACTTGACACACTAACAGAGAGATATCAATACATAGGTTTTAAGATTATTACTAGTCAGATATATTCTTGTGCGGTGAATAGGGTGTGTTGAGTCCAGTTCTCTGAGCAAAGAGTAGGTCTTGTCTATTACATATTGGGTTTATGGAACGGTATCTGAGCTAATTTGAAACCCTTATTGTATGTATCACCCCACCTCACCTTTCCCGTTAAGCAGCCATAGTGTGTTTTCTGCATGTGTGACTCTGTTCTGTTTTGTAATTCAGTTCAAGTGTAACGGCTTTTACATTCCCTCTATAAGTGATACCTTATGAGAAGTGTCCTTTTCTGTGTGACTTATTTCACTTAGAATCGTCGTACCTAAATCCACTCATCATGCTGCTACTAGCCTTATGACATTGATTTCATGGCTGAGTGATATTCCATTGTACATAAGGACCACAACTTCTTTATCCATTTTTCTCTTTCCTGGGATATTGAAGGTGGAATGAAGTGGAGGTCCTTGTCAACAGAGCAGCCCTAAACTTTGAGGTGCTTGTGTCTAGCTGATTTTTCATTTTCCCAATTTATACCCCCATGAGTGGAAGTGCCCTATGCTCTCTAAGCTGTGTTTTTTAGATGTTTCAGGACACACCGTACACTTCTCCAGAGTGGCTGTTGGCAATTTACATCGCGCCCATCAGTGTAGCAAGGCTCCCATTTCTCCATGGCCTGTCCTGCATTTCTGGTTTTGAGACTTTTTTCAGCATGGCCCTTTTGACCAATGGGTAGCGAGTCTTCTTTGTAGCGCTGATTTGCCTTTCCAGGTTGCTTGGTTGGCCAAAAAGGGCGTATGCGTTTTTTCCTGAATATATTCAGGAAAAAACGCATACGCCCTTTTTGGCCAAGGGCATCATTGTCAACGTTTTGCCGCTTTTCATGTGCTTTAAAGGCGATTCGAATCTACCTCCTGAAATCTGTTTCCTGCAAATCTGCCTTGATTTCAAATCTTCTTCTTTGGCTTCCCTCAATATATTTGTGGACGAGAGTTATCATTTATAACTCTGCAGTTTTGTGAATTGCAGTGCCCTGAAGCTCCATTTTACAACTCGCTTTTTTGGGAGCTGGCCGCAAAAGCGCAGGATGGCTTCAGGCCCTGTTCTGGTTCCCCGGGGGGGGATGAGCCTGTGGTTAATACTTCTTCCTGATGAGAAAATAGAGTGACCTGTGCCTGTCCCAACACCAAGAGCTAGTCTCTCACTGGTTCCCCGTCTACCCGTTCATCCTCAGGACAAATTGCAACCTGTACGGAACAGGAGGTTAAAGGTGCTGATGCTCCAAGTAGGGAGATTGTTAGTAAAGCGGCTGGAATGGCGAACCCGGGCACAAGGAGAAGAGAAATGAGGTGCGTTTTAGAAACCTTTCCCCATCACATGGTGTACCATCTTTTTGTTTTCTCATGCATGTTTTCGATGTAGGAAGATGCCCTTGAACCTGGAGATTTGGGACCCATGCGATGGGTACCACGCAGTATTACTTTAAAGGGTCTGCGTTTGCTCACCCAACCTCACCAAACCTCTCAGCCCCAAGAGTGTCCACCCTTATGTCTCATCCAGCTGTGGGTCTAGATATGGTCAATCCAGGTTGCATCACAGCCCCTGAACGCATTGTGTAAGAATTTCTCTCTCTTTCACTGTCTTTGTTTCATGGGTTTTTCAAAGTAATTTATTTTTATAATGGGGTTTAGCTGCTTTTCACTGCTGTGTTTATGCCGCTTTACACCCACTTGACACACTAACAGAGAGATATCAATACATAGGTTTTAAGATTATTACTAGTCAGATATATTCTTGTGCGGTGAATAGGGCGTGTTGAGTCCAGTTCTCTGAGCAAAGAGTAGGTCTTGTCTATTACATATTGGGTTTATGGAACGGTATCTGAGCTAATTTGAAACCCTTGTTTTATGTATCACGCCACCTCACCTTTCCCGTTAAGCAGCCATAGTGTGTTTTCTGCATGTGTGACTCTGTTCTGTTTTGTAATTCAGTTCAAGTGTAACGCTTTTTACATTCCCTCCTTAAGTGATACCTTATGAGAAGTGTCCTTTTCTGTGTGACTTATTTCACTTAGAATCGTCGTACCTAAATCCACTCATCATGCTGCTACTAGCCTTATGACATTGATTTCATGGCTGAGTGATATTCCATTGTACATAAGGACCACAACTTCTTTATCCATTTTTCTCTTTCCTGGGATATTGAAGGTGGAATGAAGTGGAGGTCCTTGTCAACAGAGCAGCCCTAAACTTTGGGGTGCTTGTGTCTTGCTGATTTTTCATTTTCCCAATTTATACCCCCATGATTGGAAGTGCCCTATGCTCTCTAAGCTGTGTTTTTTAGATGTTTCA
Source organism: Balaenoptera borealis (assembly GCF_965194805.1). Lineage (NCBI taxonomy): Eukaryota > Metazoa > Chordata > Mammalia > Artiodactyla > Balaenopteridae > Balaenoptera > Balaenoptera borealis. Next base: position 369,702 of record NW_028123991.1, read on the forward strand.
GGACACACCGTACACTTCTCCAGAGTGGCTGTTGGCAATTTACATCCCGCCCATCAGTGTAGCAAGGCTCCCATTTCTCCATGGCCTGTCCTGCATTTCTGGTTTTGACACGTTTTTCAGCATGGCCCTTTTGACCGACGGGTAGCGAGTCTTCTTTGTAGCGCTGATTTGCCTTTCCAGGTTGCTTGGTTGGCCAAAAAGGGCGTATGCGTTTTTTCCTGAATATATTCAGGAAAAAACGCATACGCCCTTTTTGGCCAAGGGCATCATTGTCAACGTTTTGCCGCTTTTCATGTGCTTTAAAGGCGATTCGAATCTACCTCCTGAAATCTGTTTCCTGCAATTCTGCCTTGATTTCAAATCCACTTCTTTGCCTTCCCTCAATATATTTGTGGACGAGAGTTATCATTTATAACTCTGCAGGTTTGTGAATTGCAGTGCCCTGAAGCTCCATTTTACAACTCGCTTTTTTGGGAGCTGGCCGCAAAAGCGCAGGATGGCTTCAGGCCCTGTTCTGGTTCCGGGGGGGAGGATGAGCCTCTGGTTAATTCTTCTTCCTGATGGGAAAATAGAGTGACCTGTGCCTGTCCCAACACCAAGAGCTAGTCTCTCACTGGTTCCCCGTCTACCCGTTCATCCTCAGGACAAATTGCAACCTGTACGGAACAGGAGGTTAAAGGTGCTGATGCTCCAAGTAGGGAGATTGTTAGTAAAGCGGCTGGAATGGCGAACCCGGGCACAAGGAGAAGAGAAATGAGGTGCGTTTTAGAAACCTTTCCCCATCACATGGTGTACCATCTTTTTGTTTTCTCATGCATGTTTTCGATGTAGGAAGATGCCCTTGAACCTGGAGATTTGGGACCCATGCGATGGGCACCACGCAGTATTACTTTAAAGGGTCTGCGTTTGCTCACCCAACCTCAACAAACCTCTCAGCCCCAAGAGTGTCCACCCTTATGTCTCATCCAGCTGTGGGTCTAGATATGGTCAATCCAGGTTGCATCACAGCCCCTGAACGCATTGTGTAAGAATTTCTCTCTCTTTCACTGTCTTTGTTTCATGGGTGTTTCAAAGTAATTTATTTTGATAATGGGGTTTAGCTGCTTTTCACTGCTGTGTTTATGCCGCTTTACACCCACTTGACACACTAACAGAGAGATATCAATACATAGGTTTTAAGATTATTACTAGTCAGATATATTCTTGTGCGGTGAATAGGGCGTGTTGAGTCCAGTTCTCTGAGCAAGGAGTAGGTCTTGTCTATTACATATTGGGTTTATGGAACGGTATCTGAGCTAATTTGAAACCCTTGTTTTATGTATCACCCCACGTCACCTTTCCCGTTAAGCAGCCATAGTGTGTTTTCTGCATGTGTGACTCTGTTCTGTTTTGTAATTCAGTTCAAGTGTAACGGCTTTTACATTCCCTCTATAAGTGATACCTTATGAGAAGTGTCCTTTTCTGTGTGACTTATTTCACTTAGAATCGTCGTACCTAAATTTACTCATCATGCTGCTACTAGCCTTATGACATTGATTTCATGGCTGAGTGATATTCCATTGTACATAAGGACCACAACTTCTTTATCCATTTTTCTCTTTCCTGGGATATTGAAGGTGGAATGAAGTGGAGGTCCTTGTCAACAGAGCAGCCCTAAACTTTGAGGTGCTTGTGTCTTGCTGATTTTTCATTTTCCCAATTTATATCCCCATGAGTGGAAGTGCCCTATGCTCTCTAAGCTGTGTTTTTTAGATGTTTCAGGACACACCGTACACTTCTCCAGAGTGGCTGTTGGCAATTTACATCCCGCCCATCAGTGTAGCAAGGCTCCCATTTCTCCATGGCCTGTCCTGCATTTCTGGTTTTGAGACTTTTTTCAGCATGGCCCTTTTGACCGACGGGTAGCGAGTCTTCTTTGTAGCGCTGATTTGCCTTTCCAGGTTGCTTGGTTGGCCAAAAAGGGGGTATGCGTTTTTTCCTGAATATATTCAGGAAAAAACGCATACGCCCTTTGTGGCCAAGGGCATCATTGTCAACGTTTTGCCACTTTTCATGTGCTTTAAAGGCGATTCGAATCTACCTCCTGAAATCTGTTTCGTGCAATTCTGCCTTGATTTCAAATCCTCTTCTTTGCCTTCCCTCAATATATTTGTGGACGAGAGTTATCATTTATAACTCTGCAGGTTTGTGAATTGCAGTGCCCTGAAGCTCCATTTTACAACTCGCTTTTTTGGGAGCTGGCCGCAAAAGCGCAGGATGGCTTCAGGCCCTGTTCTGGTTCCGGGGGGGAGGAGGAGCCTCTGGTTAATTCTTCTTCCTGATGGGAAAATAGAGTGACCTGTGCCTGTCCCAACACCAAGAGCTAGTCTCTCACTGGTTCCCCGTCTACCCGTTCATCCTCAGGACAAATTGCAACCTGTACGGAACAGGAGGTTAAAGGTGCTGATGCTCCAAGTAGGGAGATTGTTAGTAAAGCGGCTGGAATGGCGAACCCGGGCACAAGGAGAAGAGAAATGAGGTGCATTTTAGAAACCTTTCCCCATCACATGGTGTACCATCTTTTTGTTTTCTCATGCATGTTTTCGATGTAGGAAGATGCCCTTGAACCTGGAGATTTGGGACCCATGCGATGGGTACCACGCAGTATTACTTTAAAGGGTCTGCGTTTGCTCACCCAACCTCACCAAACCTCTCAGCCCCAAGAGAGTCCACCCTTATGTCTCATCCAGCTGTGGGTCTAGATATGGTCAATCCAGGTTGCATCACAGCCCCTGAACGCATTGTGTAAGAATTTCTCTCTCTTTCACTGTCTTTGTTTCATGGGTTTTTCAAAGTAATTTATTTTGATAATGGGGTTTAGCTGCTTTTCACTGCTGTGTTTATGCTGCTTTACACCCCCTTGACACACTAACAGAGAGATATCAATACATAGGTTTTAAGATTATTACTAGTCAGATATATTCTTGTGCGGTGAATAGGGCGTGTTGAGTCCAGTTCTCTGAGCAAAGAGTAGGTCTTGTCTATTACATATTGGGTTTATGGAACGGTATCTGAGCTAATTTGAAACCCTTGTTTTATGTATCACGCCACCTCACCTTTCCCGTTAAGCAGCCGTAGTGTGTTTTCTGCATGTGTGACTCTGTTCTGTTTTGTAATTCAGTTCAAGTGTAACGCTTTTTACATTCCCTCTATCAGTGATACCTTATGAGAAGTGTCCTTTTCTGTGTGACTTATTTCACTTAGAATCGTCGTACCTAAATCCACTCATCATGCTGCTACTAACCTTACGGCATTGATTGCATGGCTGAGTGATATTCCATTGTACATAAGGACCACAACTTCTTTATCCATTTTTCTCTTTCCTGGGATATTTAAGGTGGAATGAAGTGGAGGTCCTGGTCAACAGAGCAGCCCTAAACTTTGGGGTGCTTGTGTCTTGCTGATTTTTAATTTTCCCAATTTATACCCCTATGAGTGGAAGTGCCCTATGCTCTCTAAGCTGTGTTTTTCAGATGTTTCAGGACTCACCGGACACTTCTCCAGAGTGGCTCTTGGCAATTTACATCCCGCCCATCAGTGTAGCAAGGCTCCCATTTCTCCATGGCCTGTCCTGCATTTCTGGTTTTGACACTTTTTTCAGCATGGCCCTTTTGACCGATGGGAAGCGAGACTTCTTTGTAGCGCTGATTTGCCTTTCCAGGTTGCTTGGTTGGCCAAAAAGGGCGTATGCGTTTTTTCCTGAATATATTCAGGAAAAAACGCATACGCCCTTTTTGGGCAAGGGCATCATTGTCAACGTTTTGCCGCTTTTCATGTGCTTTAAAGGCGATTCGTATCTACCTCCTGAAATCTGTTTCCTGCAATTCTGCCTTGATTTCAAATCCTCTTCTTTGCCTTCCCTCAATATATTTGTGGACGAGAGTTATCATTTATAACTCTGCAGGTTTGTGAATTGCAGTGCCCTGAACCTCCGTTTTACAACTCGTTTTTTTGGGAGCTGGCCGCAAAATCGCAGAATGGCTTCAGGCCCTGTTCTGGTTCCGGGGGGCAGGCTGAGCCTGTGGTTAATTCTTCTTTCTGATGGGAAAATAGAGTGACCTGTGCCTGTCCCAACACCAAGAGCTTGTCTCTCGTTGGTTCCACGTCTTCCCGTTTATCCTCAGGACAAATTGCAACCTGTACGGAACAGGAGGTTAAAGGTGCTGATGCTCCAAGTAGGGAGCTTGCTAGTAAAGCGGCTGGAATGGCGAACCCGGGCACAAGGAGATGAGAAATGAGGTGCGTTTTAGAAGCCTTTCCCCATCACACGGTGTACCATCTTCTGGGTTTCTCATGCATGTTTTGGATGTAGGAAGATGCCCTTGAACCTAGAGATTTGGGACCCATGCGATGGGTAAAACGCAGTATTACTTTAAAGGGTCTGCGTTTGCTCACCCAACCTCACCAAACCTCTCAGCCCCAAGAGTGTCCACCCTTATGTCTCATCCAGCTGTGCGTCTAGATATGGTCAATCCAGGTTGCATCACAGCCCCTGAACGCATTGTGTAAGAATTTCTCTCTCTTTCACTGTCTTTGTTTCATGGGTGTTTCAAAGTAATTTATTTTGATAATGGGGTTTAGCTGCTTTTCACTGCTGTGTTTATGCCGCTTTACACCCACTTGACACACTAACAGAGAGATATCAATACATAGGTTTTACGATTATTATTAGTCAGATATATTCTTGTGCGGTGAATAGGGCGTGTTGAGTCCAGTTCTCTGAGCAAGGAGTAGGTCTTGTCTATTACATATTGGGTTTATGGAACGGTATCTGAGCTAATTTGATACCCTTGTTTTATGTATCACCCCACCTCACCTTTCCCGTTAAGCAGCCATAGTGTGTTTTCTGCATGTGTGACTCTGTTCTGTTTTGTAATTCAGTTCAAGTGTAACGGTTTTTACATTCCCTCTATCAGTGATACCTTATGAGAAGTGTCCTTTTTTGTGTGACTTATTTCACTTAGAATCGTCGTACCTAAATCCACTCATCATGCTGCTACTAACCTTACGGCATTGATTTCATGGCTGAGTGATATTCCATTGTACATAAGGACCACAACTTCTTTATCCATTTTTCTCTTTCCTGGGATATTTAAGGTGGAATGAAGTGGAGGTCCTGGTCAACAGAGCAGCCCTAAACTTTGGGGTGCTTGTGTCTTGCTGATTTTTCATTTTCCCAATTTATACCCCCATGAGTGGAAGTGCCCTATGCTCTCTAAGCTGTGTTTTTCAGATGTTTCAGGACTCACCGGACACTTCTCCAGAGTGGCTCTTGGCAATTTACATCCCGCCCATCAGTGTAGCAAGGCTCCCATTTCTCCATGGTCTGTCCTGCATTTCTGGTTTTGACACTTTTTTCAGCATGGCCCTTTTGACCGATGGGAAGCGAGACTTCTTTGTAGCGCTGATTTGCCTTTCCAGGTTGCTTGGTTGGCCAAAAAGGGCGTATGCGTTTTTTCCTGAATATATTCAGGAAAAAACGCATACGCCCTTTTTGGCCAAGGGCATCATTGTCAACGTTTTGCCGCTTTTCATGTGCTTTAAAGGCAATTCGTATCTACCTCCTGAAATCTGTTTCCTGCAATTCTGCCTTGATTTCAAATCCTCTTCTTTGCCTTCCCTCAATATATTTGTGGACGAGAGTTATCATTTATAACTCTGCAGGTTTGTGAATTGCAGTGACCTGAACCTCCGTTTTACAACTCGTTTTTATGGGAGCTGGCCGCAAAATCGCAGAATGGCTTCAGGCCCTGTTCTGGTTCCGGGGGGCAGGCTGAGCCTGTGGTTAATTCTTCTTTCTGATGGGAAAATAGAGTGACCTGTGCCTGTCCCAACGCCAAGAGCTAGTTTCTCGTTGGTTCCACGTCTTCCCGTTTATACTCAGGACAAATTGCAACCTGTACGGAACAGGAGGTTAAAGGTGCTGATGCTCCAAGTAGGGAGGTTGCTAGTAAAGGGGCTGGAATGGCGAACCCGGGCACAAGGAGATGAGAAATGAGGTGCGTTTTAGAAGCCTTTCCCCATCACACGGTGTACCATCTTCTGGGTTTCTCATGCATGTTTTGGATGTAGGAAAATGCCCTTGAACCTGGAGATTTGGGACCCATGCGATGGGTACCACGCAGTATTACTTTAAAGGGTCTGTGTTTGCTCACCCAACCTCACCAAACCTCTCAGCCCCAAGAGTGTCCACCCTTATGTCTCATCCAGCTGTGCGTCTAGATATGGTCAATCCAGGTTGCATCACAGCCCCTGAACGCATTGTGTAAGAATTTCTCTCTCTTTCACTGTCTTTGTTTCATGGGTGTTTCAAAGTAATTTATTTTGATAATGGGGTTTAGCTGCTTTTCACTGCTGTGTTTATGCCGCTTTACACCCACTTGACACACTAACAGAGAGATATCAATACACAGGTTTTAAGATTATTACTAGTCAGATATATTCTTGTGCGGTGAATCGGGCGTGTTGAGTCCAGTTCTCTGAGCAAGGAGTAGGTCTTGTCTATTACATATTGGGTTTATGGAACGGTATCTGAGCTAATTTGAAACCCTTGTTTTATGTATCACGCCACCTCACCTTTCCCGTTAAGCAGCCATAGTGTGTTTTCTGCATGTGTGACTCTGTTCTGTTTTGTAATTCAGTTCAAGTGTAACGCTTTTTACATTCCCTCTATAAGTGATACCTTATGAGAAGTGTCCTTTTCTGTGTGACTTATTTCACTTAGAATCGTCGTACCTAAATCCACTCATCATGCTGCTACTAGCCTTATGATATTGATTTCATGGCTGAGTGATATTCCATTGTACATAAGGACCACAACTTCTTTATCCATTTTTCTCTTTCCTGGGATATTGAAGGTGGAATGAAGTGGAGGTCCTTGTCAACAGAAGAGCCCTAAACTTTGGGGTGCTTGTGTCTTGCTGATTTTTCATTTTCCCAATTTATACCCCCATGAGTGGAAGTGCCCTATGCTCTCTAAGCTGTGTTTTTTAGATGTTTCAGGACACACCGTACACTTCTCCAGAGTGGCTGTTGGCAATTTACATCCCGCCCATCAGTGTAGCAAGGCTCCCATTTCTCCATGGCCTGTCCTGCATTTCTGGTTTTGAGACTTTTTTCAGCATGGCCCTTTTGACCGATGGGTAGCGAGTCTTCTTTGTGGCCCTGATTTGCCTTTCCAGGTTGCTTGGTTGGCCAAAAAGGGCATATGCGTTTTTTCCTGAATATATTCAGGAAAAAACGCATACGCCCTTTTTGGCCAAGGGCATCATTGTCAACGTTTTGCCGCTTTTCATGTGCTTTAAAGGCGATTTGAATCTACCTCCTGAAATCTGTTTCCTGCAAATCTGCCTTGATTTCAAATCCTCTTATTTGCCTTCCCTCAATATATTTGTGGACGAGAGTTATCATTTATAACTCTGCAGGTGTGTGAATTGCAGTGCCCTGAAGCTCCATTTCACTACTCGCTTTTTTAGGGAGCTGGCCGCAAAAGCACAGGATGGCTTCAGGCCCTGTTCTGCTTCCCGGGGGGGGGATGAGCCTGTGGTTAATTCTTCTTCCTGATGGGAAAATAGAGTGACCTGTGCCTGTCCCAACACCAAGAGCTAGTCTCTCACTGGTTCCCCGTCTACCCGTTCATCCTCAGGACAAATTGCAACCTGTACGGAACAGGAGGTTAAAGGTGCTGATGCTCCAAGTAGGGAGATTGTTAGTAAAGCGGCTGGAATGGCGAACCCGGGCACAAGGAGAAGAGAAATGAGGTGCGTTTTAGAAACCTTTCCCCATCTCATGGTGTACCATCTTTTTGTTTTCTCATGCATGTTTTCGATGTAGGAAGATGCCCTTGAACCTGGAGATTTGGGACCCATGCGATGGGTACCACGCAGTATTACTTTAAAGGGTCTGCGTTTGCTCACCCAACCTCACCAAACCTCTCAGCCCAAAGAGTGTCCACCCTTATGTCTCATCCAGCTGTGGGTCTAGATATGGTCAATCCAGGTTGCATCACAGCCCCTGAACGCATTGTGTAAGAATTTCTCTCTCTTTCACTGTCTTTGTTTCATGGGTGTTTCAAAGTAATTTATTTTGATAATGGGGTTTAGCTGCTTTTCACTGCTGTGTTTATGCCGCTTTACACCCACTTGACACACTAACAGAGAGATATCAATACATAGGTTTTACGATTATTATTAGTCAGATATATTCTTGTGCGGTGAATAGGGCGTGTTGAGTCCAGTTCTCTGAGCAAGGAGTAGATCTTGTCTATTACATATTGGGTTTATGGAACGGTATCTGAGCTAATTTGATACCCTTGTTTTATGTATCACCCCACCTCACCTTTCCCGTTAAGCAGCCATAGTGTGTTTTCTGCATGTGTGACTCTGTTCTGTTTTGTAATTCAGTTCAAGTGTAACGGTTTTTACATTCCCTCTAAAAGTGATACCTTATGAGAAGTGTCCTTTTCTGTGTGACTTATTTCACTTAGAATCGTCGTACCTAAATCCACTAATCATGCTGCTACTAACCTTACGGCATTGATTTCATGGCTGAGTGATATTCCATTGTACATAAGGACCACAACTTCTTTATCCATTTTTCTCTTTCCTGGGATATTTAAGGTGGAATGAAGTGGAGGTCCTGGTCAACAGAGCAGCCCTAAACTTTGGGGTGCTTGTGTCTTGCTGATTTTTCATTTTCCCAATTTATACCCCCATGAGTGGAAGTGCCCTATGCTCTCTAAGCTGTGTTTTTCAGATGTTTCAGGACTCACCGGACACTTCTCCAGAGTGGCTCTTGGCAATTTACATCCCGCCCATCAGTGTAGCAAGGCTCCCATTTCTCCATGGTCTGTCCTGCATTTCTGGTTTTGACACTTTTTTCAGCATGGCCCTTTTGACCGATGGGAAGCGAGACTTCTTTGTAGCGCTGATTTGCCTTTCTAGGTTGCTTGGTTGGCCAAAAAGGGCGTATGCGTTTTTTCCTGAATATATTCAGGAAAAAACGCATACGCCCTTTTTGGCCAAGGGCATCATTGTCAACGTTTTGCCGCTTTTCATGTGCTTTAAAGGCGATTCGTATCTACCTCCTGAAATCTGTTTCCTGCAATTCTGCCTTGATTTCAAATCCTCTTCTTTGCCTTCCCTCAATATATTTGTGGACGAGAGTTTTCATTTATAACTCTGCAGGTTTGTGAATTGCAGTGCCCTGAACCTCCGTTTTACAACTCGTTTTTATGGGAGCTGGCCGCAAAATCGCAGAATGGCTTCAGGCCCTGTTCTGGTTCCGGGGGGCAGGCTGAGCCTGTGGTTAATTCTTCTTTCTGATGGGAAAATAGAGTGACCTGTGCCTGTCCCAACGCCAAGAGCTAGTTTCTCGTTGGTTCCACGTCTTCCCGTTTATCCTCAGGACAAATTGCAACCTGTACGGAACAGGAGGTTAAAGGTGCTGATGCTCCAAGTAGGGAGCTTGCTAGTAAAGCGGCTGGAATGGCGAACCCGGGCACAAGGAGATGAGAAATGAGGTGCGTTTTAGAAGCCTTTCCCCATCACACGGTGTACCATCTTCTGGGTTTCTCATGCATGTTTTGGATGTAGGAAAATGCCCTTGAACCTGGAGATTTGGGACCCATGCGATGGGTACCACGCAGTATTACTTTAAAGGGTCTGCGTTTGCTCACCCAACCTCACCAAACCTCTCAGCCCAAAGAGTGTCCACCCTTATGTCTCATCCAGCTGTGCGTCTAGATATGGTCAATCCAGGTTGCATCACAGCCCCTGAACGCATTGTGTAAGAATTTCTCTCTCTTTCACTGTCTTTGTTTCATGGGTGTTTCAAAGTAATTTATTTTTATAATGGGGTTTAGCTGATTTTCACTGCTGTGTTTATGCCGCTTTACACCCACTTGACACACTAACAGAGAGATATCAATACATAGGTTTTAAGATTATTACTAGTCAGATATATTCTTGTGCAGTGAATAGGGCGTGTTGAGTCCAGTTCTCTGAGCAAGGAGTAGGTCTTGTCTATTACATATTGGGTTTATGGAACGGTATCTGAGCTAATTTGAAACCCTTGTTTTATGTATCACCCCACCTCACCTTTCCCGTTAAGCAGCCATAGTGTGTTTTCTGCATGTGTGACTCTGTTCTGTTTTGTAATTCAGTTCAAGTGTAACGGCTTTTACATTCCCTCTATAAGTGATACCTTATGAGAAGTGTCCTTTTCTGTGTGACTTATTTCACTTAGAATCGTTGTACCTAAATCCACTCATCATGCTGCTACTAGCCTTATGACATTGATTTCATGGCTGAGTGATATTCCATTGTACATAAGGACCACAACTTCTTTATCCATTTTTCTCTTTCCTGGGATATTGAAGGTGGAATGAAGTGGAGGTCCTTGTCAACAGAGAAGCCCTAAACTTTGAGGTGCTTGTGTCTTGCTGATTTTTCATTTTCCCAATTTATATCCCCATGAGTGGAAGTGCCCTATGCTCTCTAAGCTGTGTTTTTTAGATGTTTCAGGACACACCGTACACTTCTCCAGAGTGGCTGTTGGCAATTTACATCCCGCCCATCAGTGTAGCAAGGCTCCAATTTTTCCATGGCCTGTCCTGCATTTCTGGTTTTGAGACTTTTTTCAGCATGGCCCTTTTGACCGACGGGTAGCGAGTCTTCTTTGTAGCGCTGATTTGCCTTTCCAGGTTGCTTGGTTGGCCAAAAAGGGCGTATGCATTTTTTCCTGAATATATTCAGGAAAAAACGCATACGCCCTTTTTGGCCAAGGGCATCATTGTCAACGTTTTGCCGCTTTTCATGTGCTTTAAAGGCGATTCGAATCTACCTCCTGAAATCTGTTTCCAGCAATTCTGCCTTGATTTCAAATCCTCTTCTTTGCCTTCCCTCAATATATTTGTGGACGAGAGTTATCATTTATAACTCTGCAGGCTTGTGAATTGCAGTGCCCTGAACCTCCGTTTTACAACTCGTTTTTATGGGAGCTGGCCGCAAAATCGCAGAATGGCTTCAGGCCCTGTTCTGGTTCCGGGGGGCAGGCTGAGCCTGTGGTTAATTCTTCTTTCTGATGGGAAAATAGAGTGACCTGTGCCTGTCCCAACACCAAGAGCTAGTCTCTCACTGGTTCCCCGTCTACCCGTTCATCCTCAGGACAAATTGCAACCTGTACTGAACAGGAGGTTAAAGGTGCTGATGCTCCAAGTAGGGAGATTGTTAGTAAAGCGGCTGGAATGGCGAACCCGGGCACAAGGAGAAGAGAAATGAGGTGCGTTTTAGAAACCTTTCCCCATCACATGGTGTACCATCTTTTTGTTTTCTCATGCATGTTTTCGATGTAGGAAGATGCCCTTGAACCTGGAGATTTGGGACCCATGCGATGGGTACCACGCAGTATTACTTTAAAGGGTCTGCGTTTGCTCACCCAACCTCACCAAACCTCTCAGCCCCAAGAGTGTCCACCCTTATGTCTCATCCAGCTGTGCGTCTAGATATGGTCAATCCAGGTTGCATCACAGCCCCTGAACGCATTGTGTAAGAATTTCTCTCTCTTTCACTGTCTTTGTTTCATGGGTGTTTCAAAGTAATTTATTTTGATAATGGGGTTTAGCTGCTTTTCACTGCTGTGTTTATGCCGCTTTACACCCACTTGACACACTAACAGAGAGATATCAATACATAGGTTTTAAGATTATTACTAGTCAGATATATTCTTGTGCGGTGAATAGGGCGTGTTGAGTCCAGTTCTCTGAGCAAGGAGTAGGTCTTGTCTATTACATATTGGGTTTATGGAACGGTATCTGAGCTAATTTGAAACCCTTGTTTTATGTATCACCCCACCTCACCTTTCCCGTTAAGCAGCCATAGTGTGTTTTCTGCATGTGTGACTCTGTTCTGTTTTGTAATTCAGTTCAAGTGTAACGGCTTTTACATTCCCTCTATAAGTGATACCTTATGAGAAGTGTCCTTTTCTGTGTGACTTATTTCACTTAGAATCGTCGTACCTAAATCCACTCATCATGCTGCTACTAGCCTTATGACATTGATTTCATGGCTGAGTGATATTCCATTGTACATAAGGACCACAACTTCTTTATCCATTTTTCTCTTTCCTGGGATATTGAAGGTGGAATGAAGTGGAGGTCCTTGTCAACAGAGCAGCCCTAAACTTTGAGGTGCTTGTGTCTTGCTGATTTTTCATTTTCCCAATTTATATCCCCATAAGTGGAAGTGCCCTATGCTCTCTAAGCTGTGTTTTTTAGATGTTTCAGGACACACCGTACACTTCTCCAGAGTGGCTGTTGGCAATTTACATCCCGCCCATCAGTGTAGCAAGGCTCCCATTTCTCCATGGCCTGTCCTGCATTTCTGGTTTTGAGACTTTTTTCAGCATGGCCCTTTTGACCGACGGGTAGCGAGTCTTCTTTGTAGCGCTGATTTGCCTTTCCAGGTTGCTTGGTTGGCCAAAAAGGGCGTATGCGTTTTTTCCTGAATATATTCAGGAAAAAACGCATACGCCCTTTGTGGCCAAGGGCATCATTGTCAACGTTTTGCCACTTTTCATGTGCTTTAAAGGCGATTCGAATCTACCTCCTGAAATCTGTTTCCTGCAATTCTGCCTTGATTTCAAATCCTCTTCTTTGCCTTCCCTCAATATATTTGTGGACGAGAGTTATCATTTATAACTCTGCAGGTTTGTGAATTGCAGTGCCCTGAAGCTCCATTTTACAACTCGCTTTTTTGGGAGCTGGCCGCAAAAGCGCAGGATGGCTTCAGGCCCTGTTCTGGTTCCGGGGGGGAGGATGAGCCTGTGGTTAATTCTTCTTCCTGATGGGAAAATAGAGTGACCTGTGCCTGTCCCAACAACAAGAGCTAGTCTCTCACTGGTTCCCCGTATTCCCGTTCATCCTCAGGACAAATTGCAACCTGTACGGAACAGGAGGTTAAAGGTGCTGATGCTCCAAGTAGGGAGATTGTTAGTAAAGCAGCTGGAATGGCGAACCCGGGCACAAGGAGAAGAGAAATGAGGTGCGTTTTAGAAACCTTTCCCCATCACATGGTGTACCATCTTTTTTATTTTCTCATGCATGTTTTCGATGTAGGAAGATGCCCTTGAACCTGGAGATTTGGGACCCATGCGATGGGTACCACGCAGTATTACTTTAAAGGGTCTGCGTTTGCTCACCCAACCTCACCAAACCTCTCAGCCCCAAGAGTGTCCACCCTTATGTCTCATCCAGCTGTGGGTCTAGAAATGGTCAATCCAGGTTGCATCACAGCCCCTGAACGCATTGTGTAAGAATTTCTCTCTCTTTCACTGTCTTTGTTTCATGGGTTTTTCAAAGTAATTTATTTTGATAATGGGGTTTAGCTGCTTTTCACTGCTGTGTTTATGCCGCTTTACACCCACTTGACACACTAACAGAGAGATATCAATACATAGGTTTTAAGATTATTACTAGTCAGATATATTCTTGTGCGGTGAATAGGGCGTGTTGAGTCCAGTTCTCTGAGCAAGGAGTAGGTCTTGTCTATTACATATTGGGTTTATGGAACGGTATCTGAGCTAATTTGAAACCCTTGTTTTATGTATCACCCCACCTCACCTTTCCCGTTAAGCAGCCATAGTGTGTTTTCTGCATGTGTGACTCTGTTCTGTTTTGTAATTCAGTTCAAGTGTAACGGGTTTTACATTCCCTCTATAAGTGATACCTTATGAGAAGTGTCCTTTTCTGTGTGACTTATTTCACTTAGAATCGTCGTACCTAAATCCACTCATCATGCTGCTATTAGCCTTATGACATTGATTTCATGGCTGAGTGATATTCCATTGTACATAAGGACCACAACTTCTTTATCCATTTTTCTCCCTCCTGGGATATTGAAGGTGGAATGAAGTGGAGGTCCTTGTCAACAGAGCAGCCCTAAACTTTGGGGTGCTTGTGTCTTGCTGATTTTTCATTTTCCCAATTTATACCCCCATGAGTGGAAGTGCCCTATGCTCTCTAAGCTGTGTTTTTTAGATGTTTCAGGACACACCGTACACTTCTCCAGAGTGGCTGTTGGCAATTTACATCCCGCCCATCAGTGTAGCAAGGCTCCCATTTCTCCATGGCCTGTCCTGCATTTCTGGTTTTGAGACTTTTTTCAGCATGGCCCTTTTGACCGATGGGTAGCGAGTCTTCTTTGTAGCCCTGATTTGCCTTTCCAGGTTGCTTGGTTGGCCAAAAAGGGCGTATGCGTTTTTTCCTGAATATATTCAGGAAAAAACGCATACGCCCTTTTAGGCCAAGGGCATCATTGTCAACGTTTTGCCGCTTTTCATGTGCTTTAAAGGCGATTCGAATCTACCTCCTGAAATCTGTTTCCTGCATTTCTGCCTTGATTTCAAATCCTCTTCTTTGCCTTCCCTCAATATATTTGTGGACGAGAGTTATCATTTATAACTCTGCAGGTTTGTGAATTGCAGTGCCCTGAAGCTCCATTGTACAACTCGCTTTTTTGGGAGCTGGCCGCAAAAGCGCAGGATGGCTTCAGGCCCTGTTCTGGTTCCGGGGGGGAGGATGAGCCTGTGGTTAATTCTTCTTCCTGATGGGAAAATAGAGTGACCTGTGCCTGTCCAAACACCAAGAGCTAGTCTCTCACTGGTTCCCCATCTACCCGTTCATCCTCAGGACAAATTGCAACCTGTACGGAACAGGAGGTTAAAGGTGCTGATGCTCCAAGTAGGGAGATTGTTAGTAAAGCGGCTGGAATGGCGACCCCGGGCACAAGGAGAAGAGAAATGAGGTGCGTTTTAGAAACCTTTCCCCATCACATGGTGTACCATCTTTTTTGTTTTCTCATGCATGTTTTCGATGTAGGAAGATGCCCTTGAACCTGCAGATTTGGGACCCATGCGATGGGTACCACGCAGTATTACTTTAAAGGGTCTGCGTTTGCTCACCCAACCTCACCAAACCTCTCAGCCCCAAGAGTGTCCACCCTTATGTCTCATCCAGCTGTGGGTCTAGAAATGGTCAATCCAGGTTGCATCACAGCCCCTGAACGCATTGTGTAAGAATTTCTCTCTCTTTCACTGTCTTTGTTTCATGGGTTTTTCAAAGTAATTTATTTTGATAATGGGGTTTAGCTGCTTTTCACTGCTGTGTTTATGCCGCTTTACACCCACTTGACACACTAACAGAGAGATATCAATACATAGGTTTTAAGATTATTACTAGTCAGATATATTCTTGTGCGGTGAATAGGGCGTGTTGAGTCCAGTTCTCTGAGCAAGGAGTAGGTCTTGTCTATTACATATTGGGTTTATGGAACGGTATCTGAGCTAATTTGAAACCCTTGTTTTATGTATCACCCCACCTCACCTTTCCCGTTAAGCAGCCATAGTGTGTTTTCTGCATGTGTGACTCTGTTCTGTTTTGTAATTCAGTTCAAGTGTAACGGCTTTTACATTCCCTCTATAAGTGATACCTTATGAGAAGTGTCCTTTTCTGTGTGACTTATTTCACTTAGAATCGTCGTACCTAAATCCACTCATCATGCTGCTATTAGCCTTATGACATTGATTTCATGGCTGAGTGATATTCCATTGTACATAAGGACCACAACTTCTTTATCCATTTTTCTCCCTCCTGGGATATTGAAGGTGGAATGAAGTGGAGGTCCTTGTCAACAGAGCAGCCCTAAACTTTGGGGTGCTTGTGTCTTGCTGATTTTTCATTTTCCCAATTTATACCCCCATGAGTGGAAGTGCCCTATGCTCTCTAAGCTGTGTTTTTTAGATGTTTCAGGACACACCGTACACTTCTCCAGAGTGGCTGTTGGCAATTTACATCCCGCCCATCAGTGTAGCAAGGCTCCCATTTCTCCATGGCCTGTCCTGCATTTCTGGTTTTGAGACTTTTTTCAGCATGGCCCTTTTGACCGATGGGTAGCGAGTCTTCTTTGTAGCCCTGATTTGCCTTTCCAGGTTGCTTGGTTGGCCAAAAAGGGCGTATGCGTTTTTTCCTGAATATATTCAGGAAAAAACGCATACGCCCTTTTTGGCCAAGGGCATCATTGTCAACGTTTTGCCGCTTTTCATGTGCTTTAAAGGCGATTCGAATCTACCTCCTGAAATCTGTTTCCTGCATTTCTGCCTTGATTTCAAATCCTCTTCTTTGCCTTCCCTCAATATATTTGTGGACGAGAGTTATCATTTATAACTCTGCACGTTTGTGAATTGCAGTGCCCTGAAGCTCCATTGTACAACTCGCTTTTTTGGGAGCTGGCCGCAAAAGCGCAGGATGGCTTCAGGCCCTGTTCTGGTTGCGGGGGGGAGGATGAGCCTGTGGTTAATTCTTCTTCCTGATGGGAAAATAGAGTGACCTGTGCCTGTCCCAACACCAAGAGCTAGTCTCTCACTGGTTCCCCATCTACCCGTTCATCCTCAGGACAAATTGCAACCTGTACGGAACAGGAGGTTAAAGGTGCTGATGCTCCAAGTAGGGAGATTGTTAGTAAAGCGGCTGGAATGGCGACCCCGGGCACAAGGAGAAGAGAAATGAGGTGCGTTTTAGAAACCTTTCCCCATCACATGGTGTACCATCATTTTTGTTTTCTCATGCATGTTTTCGATGTAGGAAGATGCCCTTGAACCTGGAGATTTGGGACCCATGCGATGGGTACCACGCAGTATTACTTTAAAGGGTCTGCGTTTGCTCACCCAACCTCACCAAACCTCTCAGCCCCAAGAGTGTCCACCCTTATGTCTCATCCAGCTGTGGGTCTAGAAATGGTCAATCCAGGTTGCATCACAGCCCCTGAACGCATTGTGTAAGAATTTCTCTCTCTTTCACTGTCTTTGTTTCATGGGTTTTTCAAAGTAATTTATTTTGATAATGGGGTTTAGCTGCTTTTCACTGCTGTGTTTATGCCGCTTTACACCCACTTGACACACTAACAGAGAGATATCAATACATAGGTTTTAAGATTATTACTAGTCAGATATATTCTTGTGCGGTGAATAGGGCGTGTTGAGTCCAGTTCTCTGAGCAAGGAGTAGGTCTTGTCTATTACATATTGGGTTTATGGAACGGTATCTGAGCTAATTTGAAACCCTTGTTTTATGTATCACCCCACCTCACCTTTCCCGTTAAGCAGCCATAGTGTGTTTTCTGCATGTGTGACTCTGTTCTGTTTTGTAATTCAGTTCAAGTGTAACGGGTTTTACATTCCCTCTATAAGTGATACCTTATGAGAAGTGTCCTTTTCTGTGTGACTTATTTCACTTAGAATCGTCGTACCTAAATCCACTCATCATGCTGCTATTAGCCTTATGACATTGATTTCATGGCTGAGTGATATTCCATTGTACATAAGGACCACAACTTCTTTATCCATTTTTCTCCCTCCTGGGATATTGAAGGTGGAATGAAGTGGAGGTCCTTGTCAACAGAGCAGCCCTAAACTTTGGGGTGCTTGTGTCTTGCTGATTTTTCATTTTCCCAATTTATACCCCCATGAGTGGAAGTGCCCTATGCTCTCTAAGCTGTGTTTTTTAGATGTTTCAGGACACACCGTACACTTCTCCAGAGTGGCTGTTGGCAATTTACATCCCGCCCATCAGTGTAGCAAGGCTCCCATTTCTCCATGGCCTGTCCTGCATTTCTGGTTTTGAGACTTTTTTCAGCATGGCCCTTTTGACCGATGGGTAGCGAGTCTTCTTTGTAGCCCTGATTTGCCTTTCCAGGTTGCTTGGTTGGCCAAAAAGGGCGTATGCGTTTTTTCCTGAATATATTCAGGAAAAAACGCATACGCCCTTTTTGGCCAAGGGCATCATTGTCAACGTTTTGCCACTTTTCATGTGCTTTAAAGGCGATTCGAATCTACCTCCTGAAATCTGTTTCCTGCATTTCTGCCTTGATTTCAAATCCTCTTCTTTGCCTTCCCTCAATATATTTGTGGACGAGAGTTATCATTTATAACTCTGCACGTTTGTGAATTGCAGTGCCCTGAAGCTCCATTGTACAACTCGCTTTTTTGGGAGCTGGCCGCAAAAGCGCAGGATGGCTTCAGGCCCTGTTCTGGTTCCGGGGGGGGAGGATGAGCCTGTGGTTAATTCTTCTTCCTGATGGGAAAATAGAGTACCTGTGCCTGTCCCAACACCAAGAGCTAGTCTCTCACTGGTTCCCCATCTACCCGTTCATCCTCAGGACAAATTGCAACCTGTACGGAACAGGAGGTTAAAGGTGCTGATGCTCCAAGTAGGGAGATTGTTAGTAAAGCGGCTGGAATGGCGACCCCGGGCACAAGGAGAAGAGAAATGAGGTGCGTTTTAGAAACCTTTCCCCATCACATGGTGTACCATCTTTTTGTTTTCTCATGCATGTTTTCGATGTAGGAAGATGCCCTTGAACCTGGAGATTTGGGACCCATGCGATGGGTACCACGCAGTATTACTTTAAAGGGTCTGCGTTTGCTCACCCAACCTCACCAAACCTCTCAGCCCCAAGAGTGTCCACCCTTATGTCTCATCCAGCTGTGGGTCTAGATATGGTCAATCCAGGTTGCATCACAGCCCCTGAACGCATTGTGTAAGAATTTCTCTCTCTTTCACTGTCTTTGTTTCATGGGTGTTTCAAAGTAATTTATTTTGATAATGGGGTTTAGCTGCTTTTCACTGCTGTGTTTATGCCGCTTTACACCCACTTGACACACTAACAGAGAGATATCAATACATAGGTTTTAAGATTATTACTAGTCAGATATATTCTTGTGCGGTGAATAGGGCGTGTTGAGTCCAGTTCTCTGAGCAAGGAGTAGGTCTTGTCTATTACATATTGGGTTTATGGAACGGTATCTGAGCTAATTTGAAACCCTTGTTTTATGTATCACCCCACCTCACCTTTCCCGTTAAGCAGCCATAGTGTGTTTTCTGCATGTGTGACTCTGTTCTGTTTTGTAATTCAGTTCAAGTGTAACGGCTTTTACATTCCCTCTATAAGTGATACCTTATGAGAAGTGTCCTTTTCTGTGTGACTTATTTCACTTAGAATCGTCGTACCTAAATCCACTCATCATGCTGCTACTAGCCTTATGACATTGATTTCATGGCTGAGTGATATTCCATTGTACATAAGGACCACAACTTCTTTATCCATTTTTCTCTTTCCTGGGATATTGAAGGTGGAATGAAGTGGAGGTCCTTGTCAACAGAGCAGCCCTAAACTTTGAGGTGCTTGTGTCTTGCTGATTTTTCATTTTCCCAATTTATATCCCCATAAGTGGAAGTGCCCTATGCTCTCTAAGCTGTGTTTTTTAGATGTTTCAGGACACACCGTACACTTCTCCAGAGTGGCTGTTGGCAATTTACATCCCGCCCATCAGTGTAGCAAGGCTCCCATTTCTCCATGGCCTGTCCTGCATTTCTGGTTTTGAGACTTTTTTCAGCATGGCCCTTTTGACCGACGGGTAGCGAGTCTTCTTTGTAGCGCTGATTTGCCTTTCCAGGTTGCTTGGTTGGCCAAAAAGGGCGTATGCGTTTTTTCCTGAATATATTCAGGAAAAAACGCATACGCCCTTTGTGGCCAAGGGCATCATTGTCAACGTTTTGCCACTTTTCATGTGCTTTAAAGGCGATTCGAATCTACCTCCTGAAATCTGTTTCCTGCAATTCTGCCTTGATTTCAAATCCTCTTCTTTGCCTTCCCTCAATATATTTGTGGACGAGAGTTATCATTTATAACTCTGCAGGTTTGTGAATTGCAGTGCCCTGAAGCTCCATTTTACAACTCGCTTTTTTGGGAGCTGGCCGCAAAAGCGCAGGATGGCTTCAGGCCCTGTTCTGGTTCCGGGGGGGAGGATGAGCCTGTGGTTAATTCTTCTTCCTGATGGGAAAATAGAGTGACCTGTGCCTGTCCCAACAACAAGAGCTAGTCTCTCACTGGTTCCCCGTATTCCCGTTCATCCTCAGGACAAATTGCAACCTGTACGGAACAGGAGGTTAAAGGTGCTGATGCTCCAAGTAGGGAGATTGTTAGTAAAGCAGCTGGAATGGCGAACCCGGGCACAAGGAGAAGAGAAATGAGGTGCGTTTTAGAAACCTTTCCCCATCACATGGTGTACCATCTTTTTTATTTTCTCATGCATGTTTTCGATGTAGGAAGATGCCCTTGAACCTGGAGATTTGGGACCCATGTGATGGGTACCACGCAGTATTACTTTAAAGGGTCTGCGTTTGCTCACCCAACCTCACCAAACCTCTCAGCCCCAAGAGTGTCCACCCTTATGTCTCATCCAGCTGTGGGTCTAGAAATGGTCAATCCAGGTTGCATCACAGCCCCTGAACGCATTGTGTAAGAATTTCTCTCTCTTTCACTGTCTTTGTTTCATGGGTTTTTCAAAGTAATTTATTTTTATAATGGGGTTTAGCTGCTTTTCACTGCTGTGTTTATGCCGCTTTACACCCACTTGACACACTAACAGAGAGATATCAATACATAGGTTTTAAGATTATTACTAGTCAGATATATTCTTGTGCGGTGAATAGGGCGTGTTGAGTCCAGTTCTCTGAGCAAGGAGTAGGTCTTGTCTATTACATATTGGGTTTATGGAACGGTATCTGAGCTAATTTGAAACCCTTGTTTTATGTATCACCCCACCTCACCTTTCCCGTTAAGCAGCCATAGTGTGTTTTCTGCATGTGTGACTCTGTTCTGTTTTGTAATTCAGTTCAAGTGTAACGGGTTTTACATTCCCTCTATAAGTGATACCTTATGAGAAGTGTCCTTTTCTGTGTGACTTATTTCACTTAGAATCGTCGTACCTAAATCCACTCATCATGCTGCTATTAGCCTTATGACATTGATTTCATGGCTGAGTGATATTCCATTGTACATAAGGACCACAACTTCTTTATCCATTTTTCTCCCTCCTGGGATATTGAAGGTGGAATGAAGTGGAGGTCCTTGTCAACAGAGCAGCCCTAAACTTTGGGGTGCTTGTGTCTTGCTGATTTTTCATTTTCCCAATTTATACCCCCATGAGTGGAAGTGCCCTATGCTCTCTAAGCTGTGTTTTTTAGATGTTTCAGGACACACCGTACACTTCTCCAGAGTGGCTGTTGGCAATTTACATCCCGCCCATCAGTGTAGCAAGGCTCCCATTTCTCCATGGCCTGTCCTGCATTTCTGGTTTTGAGACTTTTTTCAGCATGGCCCTTTTGACCGATGGGTAGCGAGTCTTCTTTGTGGCCCTGATTTGCCTTTCCAGGTTGCTTGGTTGGCCAAAAAGGGCGTATGCGTTTTTTCCTGAATATATTCAGGAAAAAACGCATACGCCCTTTTAGGCCAAGGGCATCATTGTCAACGTTTTGCCGCTTTTCATGTGCTTTAAAGGCGATTCGTATCTACCTCCTGAAATCTGTTTCCTGCAATTCTGCCTTGATTTCAAATCCTCTTCTTTGCCTTCCCTCAATATATTTGTGGACGAGAGTTATCATTTATAACTCTGCAGGTTTGTGAATTGCAGTGCCCTGAACCTCCGTTTTACAACTCGTTTTTATGGGAGCTGGCCGCAAAATCGCAGAATGGCTTCAGGCCCTGTTCTGGTTCCGGGGGGCAGGCTGAGCCTGTGGTTAATTCTTCTTTCTGATGGGAAAATAGAGTGACCTGTGCCTGTCCCAACACCAAGAGCTAGTCTCTCACTGGTTCCCCGTCTACCCGTTCATCCTCAGGACAAATTGCAACCTGTACGGAACAGGAGGTTAAAGGTGCTGATGCTCCAAGTAGGGAGATTGTTAGTAAAGCGGCTGGAATGGCGAACCCGGGCACAAGGAGAAGAGAAATGAGGTGCGTTTTAGAAACCTTTCCCCATCACATGGTGTACCATCTTTTTGTTTTCTCATGCATGTTTTCGATGTAGGAAGATGCCCTTGAACCTGGAGATTTGGGACCCATGCGATGGGTACCACGCAGTATTACTTTAAAGGGTCTGCGTTTGCTCACCCAACCTCACCAAACCTCTCAGCCCCAAGAGTGTCCACCCTTATGTCTCATCCAGCTGTGCGTCTAGATATGGTCAATCCAGGTTGCATCACAGCCCCTGAACGCATTGTGTAAGAATTTCTCTCTCTTTCACTGTCTTTGTTTCATGGGTGTTTCAAAGTAATTTATTTTGATAATGGGGTTTAGCTGCTTTTCACTGCTGTGTTTATGCCGCTTTACACCCACTTGACACACTAACAGAGAGATATCAATACATAGGTTTTAAGATTATTACTAGTCAGATATATTCTTGTGCGGTGAATAGGGCGTGTTGAGTCCAGTTCTCTGAGCAAGGAGTAGGTCTTGTCTATTACATATTGGGTTTATGGAACGGTATCTGAGCTAATTTGAAACCCTTGTTTTATGTATCACCCCACCTCACCTTTCCCGTTAAGCAGCCATAGTGTGTTTTCTGCATGTGTGACTCTGTTCTGTTTTGTAATTCAGTTCAAGTGTAACGGCTTTTACATTCCCTCTATAAGTGATACCTTATGAGAAGTGTCCTTTTCTGTGTGACTTATTTCACTTAGAATCGTCGTACCTAAATCCACTCATCATGCTGCTACTAGCCTTATGACATTGATTTCATGGCTGAGTGATATTCCATTGTACATAAGGACCACAACTTCTTTATCCATTTTTCTCTTTCCTGGGATATTGAAGGTGGAATGAAGTGGAGGTCCTTGTCAACAGAGCAGCCCTAAACTTTGAGGTGCTTGTGTCTTGCTGATTTTTCATTTTCCCAATTTATATCCCCATAAGTGGAAGTGCCCTATGCTCTCTAAGCTGTGTTTTTTAGATGTTTCAGGACACACCGTACACTTCTCCAGAGTGGCTGTTGGCAATTTACATCCCGCCCATCAGTGTAGCAAGGCTCCCATTTCTCCATGGCCTGTCCTGCATTTCTGGTTTTGAGACTTTTTTCAGCATGGCCCTTTTGACCGACGGGTAGCGAGTCTTCTTTGTAGCGCTGATTTGCCTTTCCAGGTTGCTTGGTTGGCCAAAAAGGGCGTATGCGTTTTTTCCTGAATATATTCAGGAAAAAACGCATACGCCCTTTGTGGCCAAGGGCATCATTGTCAACGTTTTGCCACTTTTCATGTGCTTTAAAGGCGATTCGAATCTACCTCCTGAAATCTGTTTCCTGCAATTCTGCCTTGATTTCAAATCCTCTTCTTTGCCTTCCCTCAATATATTTGTGGACGAGAGTTATCATTTATAACTCTGCAGGTTTGTGAATTGCAGTGCCCTGAAGCTCCATTTTACAACTCGCTTTTTTGGGAGCTGGCCGCAAAAGCGCAGGATGGCTTCAGGCCCTGTTCTGGTTCCGGGGGGGAGGATGAGCCTGTGGTTAATTCTTCTTCCTGATGGGAAAATAGAGTGACCTGTGCCTGTCC
This sequence comes from Balaenoptera borealis, assembly GCF_965194805.1. Taxonomy (NCBI): domain Eukaryota; kingdom Metazoa; phylum Chordata; class Mammalia; order Artiodactyla; family Balaenopteridae; genus Balaenoptera; species Balaenoptera borealis. The sequence goes on from NW_028123991.1 coordinate 393,177, forward strand.
CAACAACAAGAGCTAGTCTCTCACTGGTTCCCCGTATTCCCGTTCATCCTCAGGACAAATTGCAACCTGTACGGAACAGGAGGTTAAAGGTGCTGATGCTCCAAGTAGGGAGATTGTTAGTAAAGCAGCTGGAATGGCGAACCCGGGCACAAGGAGAAGAGAAATGAGGTGCGTTTTAGAAACCTTTCCCCATCACATGGTGTACCATCTTTTTTATTTTCTCATGCATGTTTTCGATGTAGGAAGATGCCCTTGAACCTGGAGATTTGGGACCCATGCGATGGGTACCACGCAGTATTACTTTAAAGGGTCTGCGTTTGCTCACCCAACCTCACCAAACCTCTCAGCCCCAAGAGTGTCCACCCTTATGTCTCATCCAGCTGTGGGTCTAGAAATGGTCAATCCAGGTTGCATCACAGCCCCTGAACGCATTGTGTAAGAATTTCTCTCTCTTTCACTGTCTTTGTTTCATGGGTTTTTCAAAGTAATTTATTTTTATAATGGGGTTTAGCTGCTTTTCACTGCTGTGTTTATGCCGCTTTACACCCACTTGACACACTAACAGAGAGATATCAATACATAGGTTTTAAGATTATTACTAGTCAGATATATTCTTGTGCGGTGAATAGGGCGTGTTGAGTCCAGTTCTCTGAGCAAGGAGTAGGTCTTGTCTATTACATATTGGGTTTATGGAACGGTATCTGAGCTAATTTGAAACCCTTGTTTTATGTATCACCCCACCTCACCTTTCCCGTTAAGCAGCCATAGTGTGTTTTCTGCATGTGTGACTCTGTTCTGTTTTGTAATTCAGTTCAAGTGTAACGGGTTTTACATTCCCTCTATAAGTGATACCTTATGAGAAGTGTCCTTTTCTGTGTGACTTATTTCACTTAGAATCGTCGTACCTAAATCCACTCATCATGCTGCTATTAGCCTTATGACATTGATTTCATGGCTGAGTGATATTCCATTGTACATAAGGACCACAACTTCTTTATCCATTTTTCTCCCTCCTGGGATATTGAAGGTGGAATGAAGTGGAGGTCCTTGTCAACAGAGCAGCCCTAAACTTTGGGGTGCTTGTGTCTTGCTGATTTTTCATTTTCCCAATTTATACCCCCATGAGTGGAAGTGCCCTATGCTCTCTAAGCTGTGTTTTTTAGATGTTTCAGGACACACCGTACACTTCTCCAGAGTGGCTGTTGGCAATTTACATCCCGCCCATCAGTGTAGCAAGGCTCCCATTTCTCCATGGCCTGTCCTGCATTTCTGGTTTTGAGACTTTTTTCAGCATGGCCCTTTTGACCGATGGGTAGCGAGTCTTCTTTGTGGCCCTGATTTGCCTTTCCAGGTTGCTTGGTTGGCCAAAAAGGGCGTATGCGTTTTTTCCTGAATATATTCAGGAAAAAACGCATACGCCCTTTTTGGCCAAGGGCATCATTGTCAACGTTTTGCCGCTTTTCATGTGCTTTAAAGGCGATTCGTATCTACCTCCTGAAATCTGTTTCCTGCAATTCTGCCTTGATTTCAAATCCTCTTCTTTGCCTTCCCTCAATATATTTGTGGACGAGAGTTATCATTTATAACTCTGCAGGTTTGTGAATTGCAGTGCCCTGAACCTCCGTTTTACAACTCGTTTTTATGGGAGCTGGCCGCAAAATCGCAGAATGGCTTCAGGCCCTGTTCTGGTTCCGGGGGGCAGGCTGAGCCTGTGGTTAATTCTTCTTTCTGATGGGAAAATAGAGTGACCTGTGCCTGTCCCAACACCAAGAGCTAGTCTCTCACTGGTTCCCCGTCTACCCGTTCATCCTCAGGACAAATTGCAACCTGTACGGAACAGGAGGTTAAAGGTGCTGATGCTCCAAGTAGGGAGATTGTTAGTAAAGCGGCTGGAATGGCGAACCCGGGCACAAGGAGAAGAGAAATGAGGTGCGTTTTAGAAACCTTTCCCCATCACATGGTGTACCATCTTTTTGTTTTCTCATGCATGTTTTCGATGTAGGAAGATGCCCTTGAACCTGGAGATTTGGGACCCATGCGATGGGTACCACGCAGTATTACTTTAAAGGGTCTGCGTTTGCTCACCCAACCTCACCAAACCTCTCAGCCCCAAGAGTGTCCACCCTTATGTCTCATCCAGCTGTGCGTCTAGATATGGTCAATCCAGGTTGCATCACAGCCCCTGAACGCATTGTGTAAGAATTTCTCTCTCTTTCACTGTCTTTGTTTCATGGGTGTTTCAAAGTAATTTATTTTGATAATGGGGTTTAGCTGCTTTTCACTGCTGTGTTTATGCCGCTTTACACCCACTTGACACACTAACAGAGAGATATCAATACATAGGTTTTAAGATTATTACTAGTCAGATATATTCTTGTGCGGTGAATAGGGCGTGTTGAGTCCAGTTCTCTGAGCAAGGAGTAGGTCTTGTCTATTACATATTGGGTTTATGGAACGGTATCTGAGCTAATTTGAAACCCTTGTTTTATGTATCACCCCACCTCACCTTTCCCGTTAAGCAGCCATAGTGTGTTTTCTGCATGTGTGACTCTGTTCTGTTTTGTAATTCAGTTCAAGTGTAACGGCTTTTACATTCCCTCGATAAGTGATACCTTATGAGAAGTGTCCTTTTCTGTGTGACTTATTTCACTTAGAATCGTCGTACCTAAATCCACTCATCATGCTGCTACTAGCCTTATGACATTGATTTCATGGCTGAGTGATATTCCATTGTACATAAGGACCACAACTTCTTTATCCATTTTTCTCTTTCCTGGGATATTGAAGGTGGAATGAAGTGGAGGTCCTTGTCAACAGAGCAGCCCTAAACTTTGAGGTGCTTGTGTCTTGCTGATTTTTCATTTTCCCAATTTATATCCCCATAAGTGGAAGTGCCCTATGCTCTCTAAGCTGTGTTTTTTAGATGTTTCAGGACACACCGTACACTTCTCCAGAGTGGCTGTTGGCAATTTACATCCCGCCCATCAGTGTAGCAAGGCTCCCATTTCTCCATGGCCTGTCCTGCATTTCTGGTTTTGAGACTTTTTTCAGCATGGCCCTTTTGACCGACGGGTAGCGAGTCTTCTTTGTAGCGCTGATTTGCCTTTCCAGGTTGCTTGGTTGGCCAAAAAGGGCGTATGCGTTTTTTCCTGAATATATTCAGGAAAAAACGCATACGCCCTTTGTGGCCAAGGGCATCATTGTCAACGTTTTGCCACTTTTCATGTGCTTTAAAGGCGATTCGAATCTACCTCCTGAAATCTGTTTCCTGCAATTCTGCCTTGATTTCAAATCCTCTTCTTTGCCTTCCCTCAATATATTTGTGGACGAGAGTTATCATTTATAACTCTGCAGGTTTGTGAATTGCAGTGCCCTGAAGCTCCATTTTACAACTCGCTTTTTTGGGAGCTGGCCGCAAAAGCGCAGGATGGCTTCAGGCCCTGTTCTGGTTCCGGGGGGGAGGATGAGCCTGTGGTTAATTCTTCTTCCTGATGGGAAAATAGAGTGACCTGTGCCTGTCCCAACAACAAGAGCTAGTCTCTCACTGGTTCCCCGTATTCCCGTTCATCCTCAGGACAAATTGCAACCTGTACGGAACAGGAGGTTAAAGGTGCTGATGCTCCAAGTAGGGAGATTGTTAGTAAAGCAGCTGGAATGGCGAACCCGGGCACAAGGAGAAGAGAAATGAGGTGCGTTTTAGAAACCTTTCCCCATCACATGGTGTACCATCTTTTTTATTTTCTCATGCATCTTTTCGATGTAGGAAGATGCCCTTGAACCTGGAGATTTGGGACCCATGTGATGGGTACCACGCAGTATTACTTTAAAGGGTCTGCGTTTGCTCACCCAACCTCACCAAACCTCTCAGCCCCAAGAGTGTCCACCCTTATGTCTCATCCAGCTGTGGGTCTAGAAATGGTCAATCCAGGTTGCATCACAGCCCCTGAACGCATTGTGTAAGAATTTCTCTCTCTTTCACTGTCTTTGTTTCATGGGTTTTTCAAAGTAATTTATTTTTATAATGGGGTTTAGCTGCTTTTCACTGCTGTGTTTATGCCGCTTTACACCCACTTGACACACTAACAGAGAGATATCAATACATAGGTTTTAAGATTATTACTAGTCAGATATATTCTTGTGCGGTGAATAGGGCGTGTTGAGTCCAGTTCTCTGAGCAAGGAGTAGGTCTTGTCTATTACATATTGGGTTTATGGAACGGTATCTGAGCTAATTTGAAACCCTTGTTTTATGTATCACCCCACCTCACCTTTCCCGTTAAGCAGCCATAGTGTGTTTTCTGCATGTGTGACTCTGTTCTGTTTTGTAATTCAGTTCAAGTGTAACGGCTTTTACATTCCCTCTATAAGTGATACCTTATGAGAAGTGTCCTTTTCTGTGTGACTTATTTCACTTAGAATCGTCGTACCTAAATCCACTCATCATGCTGCTATTAGCCTTATGACATTGATTTCATGGCTGAGTGATATTCCATTGTACATAAGGACCACAACTTCTTTATCCATTTTTCTCCCTCCTGGGATATTGAAGGTGGAATGAAGTGGAGGTCCTTGTCAACAGAGCAGCCCTAAACTTTGGGGTGCTTGTGTCTTGCTGATTTTTCATTTTCCCAATTTATACCCCCATGAGTGGAAGTGCCCTATGCTCTCTAAGCTGTGTTTTTTAGATGTTTCAGGACACACCGTACACTTCTCCAGAGTGGCTGTTGGCAATTTACATCCCGCCCATCAGTGTAGCAAGGCTCCCATTTCTCCATGGCCTGTCCTGCATTTCTGGTTTTGAGACTTTTTTCAGCATGGCCCTTTTGACCGATGGGTAGCGAGTCTTCTTTGTAGCCCTGATTTGCCTTTCCAGGTTGCTTGGTTGGCCAAAAAGGGCGTATGCGTTTTTTCCTGAATATATTCAGGAAAAAACGCATACGCCCTTTTTGGCCAAGGGCATCATTGTCAACGTTTTGCCGCTTTTCATGTGCTTTAAAGGCGATTCGAATCTACCTCCTGAAATCTGTTTCCTGCATTTCTGCCTTGATTTCAAATCCTCTTCTTTGCCTTCCCTCAATATATTTGTGGACGAGAGTTATCATTTATAACTCTGCAGGTTTGTGAATTGCAGTGCCCTGAAGCTCCATTGTACAACTCGCTTTTTTGGGAGCTGGCCGCAAAAGCGCAGGATGGCTTCAGGCCCTGTTCTGGTTCCGGGGGGAGGATGAGCCTGTGGTTAATTCTTCTTCCTGATGGGAAAATAGAGTGACCTGTGCCTGTCCAAACACCAAGAGCTAGTCTCTCACTGGTTCCCCATCTACCCGTTCATCCTCAGGACAAATTGCAACCTGTACGGAACAGGAGGTTAAAGGTGCTGATGCTCCAAGTAGGGAGATTGTTAGTAAAGCGGCTGGAATGGCGAACCCGGGCACAAGGAGAAGAGAAATGAGGTGCGTTTTAGAAACCTTTCCCCATCACATGGTGTACCATCTTTTTTGTTTTCTCATGCATGTTTTCGATGTAGGAAGATGCCCTTGAACCTGGAGATTTGGGACCCATGCGATGGGTACCACGCAGTATTACTTTAAAGGGTCTGCGTTTGCTCACCCAACCTCACCAAACCTCTCAGCCCCAAGAGTGTCCACCCTTATGTCTCATCCAGCTGTGGGTCTAGAAATGGTCAATCCAGGTTGCATCACAGCCCCTGAACGCATTGTGTAAGAATTTCTCTCTCTTTCACTGTCTTTGTTTCATGGGTTTTTAAAAGTAATTTATTTTGATAATGGGGTTTAGCTGCTTTTCACTGCTGTGTTTATGCCGCTTTACACCCACTTGACACACTAACAGAGAGATATCAATACATAGGTTTTAAGATTATTACTAGTCAGATATATTCTTGTGCGGTGAATAGGGCGTGTTGAGTCCAGTTCTCTGAGCAAGGAGTAGGTCTTGTCTATTACATATTGGGTTTATGGAACGGTATCTGAGCTAATTTGAAACCCTTGTTTTATGTATCACCCCACCTCACCTTTCCCGTTAAGCAGCCATAGTGTGTTTTCTGCATGTGTGACTCTGTTCTGTTTTGTAATTCAGTTCAAGTGTAACGGGTTTTACATTCCCTCTATAAGTGATACCTTATGAGAAGTGTCCTTTTCTGTGTGACTTATTTCACTTAGAATCGTCGTACCTAAATCCACTCATCATGCTGCTATTAGCCTTATGACATTGATTTCATGGCTGAGTGATATTCCATTGTACATAAGGACCACAACTTCTTTATCCATTTTTCTCCCTCCTGGGATATTGAAGGTGGAATGAAGTGGAGGTCCTTGTCAACAGAGCAGCCCTCAACTTTGGGGTGCTTGTGTCTTGCTGATTTTTCATTTTCCCAATTTATACCCCCATGAGTGGAAGTGCCCTATGCTCTCTAAGCTGTGTTTTTTAGATGTTTCAGGACACACCGTACACTTCTCCAGAGTGGCTGTTGGCAATTTACATCCCGCCCATCAGTGTAGCAAGGCTCCCATTTCTCCATGGCCTGTCCTGCATTTCTGGTTTTGAGACTTTTTTCAGCATGGCCCTTTTGACCGATGGGTAGCGAGTCTTCTTTGTAGTGCTGATTTGCCTTTCCAGGTTGCTTGGTTGGCCAAAAAGGGCGTATGCGTTTTTTCCTGAATATATTCAGGAAAAAACGCATACGCCCTTTGTGGCCAAGGGCATCATTGTCAACGTTTTGCCACTTTTCATGTGCTTTAAAGGCGATTCGAATCTACCTCCTGAAATCTGTTTCCTGCAATTCTGCCTTGATTTCAAATCCTCTTCTTTGCCTTCCCTCAATATATTTGTGGACGAGAGTTATCATTTATAACTCTGCAGGTTTGTGAATTGCAGTGCCCTGAAGCTCCATTTTACAACTCGCTTTTTTGGGAGCTGGCCGCAAAAGCGCAGGATGGCTTCAGGCCCTGTTCTGGTTCCGGGGGGGAGGATGAGCCTGTGGTTAATTCTTCTTCCTGATGGGAAAATAGAGTGACCTGTGCCTGTCCCAACAACAAGAGCTAGTCTCTCACTGGTTCCCCGTATTCCCGTTCATCCTCAGGACAAATTGCAACCTGTACGGAACAGGAGGTTAAAGGTGCTGATGCTCCAAGTAGGGAGATTGTTAGTAAAGCAGCTGGAATGGCGAACCCGGGCACAAGGAGAAGAGAAATGAGGTGCGTTTTAGAAACCTTTCCCCATCACATGGTGTACCATCTTTTTTATTTTCTCATGCATGTTTTCGATGTAGGAAGATGCCCTTGAACCTGGAGATTTGGGACCCATGTGATGGGTACCACGCAGTATTACTTTAAAGGGTCTGCGTTTGCTCACCCAACCTCACCAAACCTCTCAGCCCCAAGAGTGTCCACCCTTATGTCTCATCCAGCTGTGGGTCTAGAAATGGTCAATCCAGGTTGCATCACAGCCCCTGAACGCATTGTGTAAGAATTTCTCTCTCTTTCACTGTCTTTGTTTCATGGGTTTTTCAAAGTAATTTATTTTGATAATGGGGTTTAGCTGCTTTTCACTGCTGTGTTTATGCCGCTTTACACCCACTTGACACACTAACAGAGAGATATCAATACATAGGTTTTAAGATTATTACTAGTCAGATATATTCTTGTGCGGTGAATAGGGCGTGTTGAGTCCAGTTCTCTGAGCAAGGAGTAGGTCTTGTCTATTACATATTGGGTTTATGGAACGGTATCTGAGCTAATTTGAAACCCTTGTTTTATGTATCACCCCACCTCACCTTTCCCGTTAAGCAGCCATAGTGTGTTTTCTGCATGTGTGACTCTGTTCTGTTTTGTAGTTCAGTTCACGTGTAACGGGTTTTACATTCCCTCTATAAGTGATACCTTATGAGAAGTGTCCTTTTCTGTGTGACTTATTTCACTTAGAATCGTCGTACCTAAATCCACTCATCATGCTGCTATTAGCCTTATGACATTGATTTCATGGCTGAGTGATATTCCATTGTACATAAGGACCACAACTTCTTTATCCATTTTTCTCCCTCCTGGGATATTGAAGGTGGAATGAAGTGGAGGTCCTTGTCAACAGAGCAGCCCTAAACTTTGGGGTGCTTGTGTCTTGCTGATTTTTCATTTTCCCAATTTATACCCCCATGAGTGGAAGTGCCCTATGCTCTCTAAGCTGTGTTTTTTAGATGTTTCAGGACACACCGTACACTTCTCCAGAGTGGCTGTTGGCAATTTACATCCCGCCCATCAGTGTAGCAAGGCTCCCATTTCTCCATGGCCTGTCCTGCATTTCTGGTTTTGAGACTTTTTTCAGCATGGCCCTTTTGACCGATGGGTAGCGAGTCTTCTTTGTAGCCCTGATTTGCCTTTCCAGGTTGCTTGGTTGGCCAAAAAGGGCGTATGCGTTTTTTCCTGAATATATTCAGGAAAAAACGCATACGCCCTTTTTGGCCAAGGGCATCATTGTCAACGTTTTGCCACTTTTCATGTGCTTTAAAGGCGATTCGAATCTACCTCCTGAAATCTGTTTCCTGCATTTCTGCCTTGATTTCAAATCCTCTTCTTTGCCTTCCCTCAATATATTTGTGGACGAGAGTTATCATTTATAACTCTGCACGTTTGTGAATTGCAGTGCCCTGAAGCTCCATTGTACAACTCGCTTTTTTGGGAGCTGGCCGCAAAAGCGCAGGATGGCTTCAGGCCCTGTTCTGGTTCCGGGGGGGAGGATGAGCCTCTGGTTAATTCTTCTTCCTGATGGGAAAATAGAGTGACCTGTGCCTGTCCCAACACCAAGAGCTAGTCTCTCACTGGTTCCCCATCTACCCGTTCATCCTCAGGACAAATTGCAACCTGTACGGAACAGGAGGTTAAAGGTGCTGATGCTCCAAGTAGGGAGATTGTTAGTAAAGCGGCTGGAATGGCGACCCCGGGCACAAGGAGAAGAGAAATGAGGTGCGTTTTAGAAACCTTTCCCCATCACATGGTGTACCATCTTTTTGTTTTCTCATGCATGTTTTCGATGTAGGAAGATGCCCTTGAACCTGGAGATTTGGGACCCATGCGATGGGTACCACGCAGTATTACTTTAAAGGGTCTGCGTTTGCTCACCCAACCTCACCAAACCTCTCAGCCCCAAGAGTGTCCACCCTTATGTCTCATCCAGCTGTGGGTCTAGATATGGTCAATCCAGGTTGCATCACAGCCCCTGAACACATTGTGTAAGAATTTCTCTCTCTTTCACTGTCTTTGTTTCATGGGTTTTTCAAAGTAATTTATTTTTATAATGGGGTTTAGCTGCTTTTCACTGCTGTGTTTATGCCGCTTTACACCCACTTGACACACTAACAGAGAGATATCAATACATAGGTTTTAAGATTATTACTAGTCAGATATATTCTTGTGCGGTGAATAGGGCGTGTTGAGTCCAGTTCTCTGAGCAAGGAGTAGGTCTTGTCTATTACATATTGGGTTTATGGAACGGTATCTGAGCTAATTTGAAACCCTTGTTTTATGTATCACCCCACCTTACCTTTCCCGTTAAGCAGCCATAGTGTGTTTTCTGCATGTGTGACTCTGTTCTGTTTTGTAATTCAGTTCAAGTGTAACGGTTTTTACATTCCCTCTATAAGTGATACCTTATGAGAAGTGTCCTTTTCTGTGTGACTTATTTCACTTAGAATCGTCGTACCTAAATCCACTCATCATGCTGCTATTAGCCTTATGACATTGATTTCATGGCTGAGTGATATTCCATTGTACATAAGGACCACAACTTCTTTATCCATTTTTCTCCCTCCTGGGATATTGAAGGTGGAATGAAGTGGAGGTCCTTGTCAACAGAGCAGCCCTAAACTTTGGGGTGCTTGTGTCTTGCTGATTTTTCATTTTCCCAATTTATACCCCCATGAGTGGAAGTGCCCTATGCTCTCTAAGCTGTGTTTTTTAGATGTTTCAGGACACACCGTACACTTCTCCAGAGTGGCTGTTGGCAATTTACATCCCGCCCATCAGTGTAGCAAGGCTCCCATTTCTCCATGGCCTGTCCTGCATTTCTGGTTTTGAGACTTTTTTCAGCATGGCCCTTTTGACCGATGGGTAGCGAGTCTTCTTTGTAGCCCTGATTTGCCTTTCCAGGTTGCTTGGTTGGCCAAAAAGGGCGTATGCGTTTTTTCCTGAATATATTCAGGAAAAAACGCATACGCCCTTTTTGGCCAAGAGCATCATTGTCAACGTTTTGCCGCTTTTCATGTGCTTTAAAGGCGATTCGAATCTACCTCCTGAAATCTGTTTCCTGCATTTCTGCCTTGATTTCAAATCCTCTTCTTTGCCTTCCCTCAATATATTTGTGGACGAGAGTTATCATTTATAACTCTGCAGGTTTGTGAATTGCAGTGCCCTGAAGCTCCATTTTACAACTCGCTTTTTTGGGAGCTGGCCGCAAAAGCGCAGGATGGCTTCAGGCCCTGTTCTGGTTCCGGGGGGGAGGATGAGCCTGTGGTTAATTCTTCTTCCTGATGGGAAAATAGAGTGACCTGTGCCTGTCCCAACAACAAGAGCTAGTCTCTCACTGGTTCCCCGTATTCCCGTTCATCCTCAGGACAAATTGCAACCTGTACGGAACAGGAGGTTAAAGGTGCTGATGCTCCAAGTAGGGAGATTGTTAGTAAAGCGGCTGGAATGGCGACCCCGGGCACAAGGAGAAGAGAAATGAGGTGCGTTTTAGAAACCTTTCCCCATCACATGGTGTACCATCTTTTTTGTTTTCTCATGCATGTTTTCGATGTAGGAAGATGCCCTTGAACCTGGAGATTTGGGACCCATGCGATGGGTACCACGCAGTATTACTTTAAAGGGTCTGCGTTTGCTCACCCAACCTCACCAAACCTCTCAGCCCCAAGAGTGTCCACCCTTATGTCTCATCCAGCTGTGGGTCTAGAAATGGTCAATCCAGGTTGCATCACAGCCCCTGAACGCATTGTGTAAGAATTTCTCTCTCTTTCACTGTCTTTGTTTCATGGGTTTTTCAAAGTAATTTATTTTTATAATGGGGTTTAGCTGCTTTTCACTGCTGTGTTTATGCCGCTTTACACCCACTTGACACACTAACAGAGAGATATCAATACATAGGTTTTAAGATTATTACTAGTCAGATATATTCTTGTGCGGTGAATAGGGCGTGTTGAGTCCAGTTCTCTGAGCAAGGAGTAGGTCTTGTCTATTACATATTGGGTTTATGGAACGGTATCTGAGCTAATTTGAAACCCTTGTTTTATGTATCACCCCACCTCACCTTTCCCGTTAAGCAGCCATAGTGTGTTTTCTGCATGTGTGACTCTGTTCTGTTTTGTAATTCAGTTCAAGTGTAACGGGTTTTACATTCCCTCTATAAGTGATACCTTATGAGAAGTGTCCTTTTCTGTGTGACTTATTTCACTTAGAATCGTCGTACCTAAATCCACTCATCATGCTGCTATTAGCCTTATGACATTGATTTCATGGCTGAGTGATATTCCATTGTACATAAGGACCACAACTTCTTTATCCATTTTTCTCCCTCCTGGGATTTTGAAGGTGGAATGAAGTGGAGGTCCTTGTCAACAGAGCAGCCCTAAACTTTGGGGTGCTTGTGTCTTGCTGATTTTTCATTTTCCCAATTTATACCCCCATGAGTGGAAGTGCCCTATGCTCTCTAAGCTGTGTTTTTTAGATGTTTCAGGACACACCGTACAGTTCTCCAGAGTGGCTGTTGGCAATTTACATCCCGCCCATCAGTGTAGCAAGGCTCCCATTTCTCCATGGCCTGTCCTGCATTTCTGGTTTTGAGACTTTTTTCAGCATGGCCCTTTTGACCGATGGGTAGCGAGTCTTCTTTGTAGCCCTGATTTGCCTTTCCAGGTTGCTTGGTTGGCCAAAAAGGGCGTATGCGTTTTTTCCTGAATATATTCAGGAAAAAACGCATACGCCCTTTTTGGCCAAGGGCATCATTGTCAACGTTTTGCCACTTTTCATGTGCTTTAAAGGCGATTCGAATCTACCTCCTGAAATCTGTTTCCTGCATTTCTGCCTTGATTTCAAATCCTCTTCTTTGCCTTCCCTCAATATATTTGTGGACGAGAGTTATCATTTATAACTCTGCACGTTTGTGAATTGCAGTGCCCTGAAGCTCCATTGTACAACTCGCTTTTTTGGGAGCTGGCCGCAAAAGCGCAGGATGGCTTCAGGCCCTGTTCTGGTTCCGGGGGGGAGGATGAGCCTGTGGTTAATTCTTCTTCCTGATGGGAAAATAGAGTGACCTGTGCCTGTCCCAACACCAAGAGCTAGTCTCTCACTGGTTCCCCATCTACCCGTTCATCCTCAGGACAAATTGCAACCTGTACGGAACAGGAGGTTAAAGGTGCTGATGCTCCAAGTAGGGAGATTGTTAGTAAAGCGGCTGGAATGGCGACCCCGGGCACAAGGAGAAGAGAAATGAGGTGCGTTTTAGAAACCTTTCCCCATCACATGGTGTACCATCTTTTTGTTTTCTCATGCATGTTTTGGATGTAGGAAGATGCCCTTGAACCTGGAGATTTGGGACCCATGCGATGGGTACCACGCAGTATTACTTTAAAGGGTCTGCGTTTGCTCACCCAACCTCACCAAACCTCTCAGCCCCAAGAGTGTCCACCCTTATGTCTCATCCAGCTGTGGGTCTAGATATGGTCAATCCAGGTTGCATCACAGCCCCTGAACGCATTGTGTAAGAATTTCTCTCTCTTTCACTGTCTTTGTTTCATGGGTTTTTCAAAGTAATTTATTTTTATAATGGGGTTTAGCTGCTTTTCACTGCTGTGTTTATGCCGCTTTACACCCACTTGACACACTAACAGAGAGATATCAATACATAGGTTTTAAGATTATTACTAGTCAGATATATTCTTGTGTGGTGAATAGGGCGTGTTGAGTCCAGTTCTCTGAGCAAGGAGTAGGTCTTGTCTATTACATATTGGGTTTATGGAACGGTATCTGAGCTAATTTGAAACCCTTGTTTTATGTATCACCCCACCTTACCTTTCCCGTTAAGCAGCCATAGTGTGTTTTCTGCATGTGTGACTCTGTTCTGTTTTGTAATTCAGTTCAAGTGTAACGGTTTTTACAGTCCCTCTATAAGTGATACCTTATGAGAAGTGTCCTTTTCTGTGTGACTTATTTCACTTAGAATCGTCGTACCTAAATCCACTCATCATGCTGCTATTAGCCTTATGACATTGATTTCATGGCTGAGTGATATTCCATTGTACATAAGGACCACAACTTCTTTATCCATTTTTCTCCCTCCTGGGATTTTGAAGGTGGAATGAAGTGGAGGTCCTTGTCAACAGAGCAGCCCTAAACTTTGGGGTGCTTGTGTCTTGCTGATTTTTCATTTTCCCAATTTATACCCCCATGAGTGGAAGTGCCCTATGCTCTCTAAGCTGTGTTTTTTAGATGTTTCAGGACACACCGTACACTTCTCCAGAGTGGCTGTTGGCAATTTACATCCCACCCATCAGTGTAGCAAGGCTCCCATTTCTCCATGGCCTGTCCTGCATTTCTGGTTTTGAGACTTTTTTCAGCATGGCCCTTTTGACCGATGGGTAGCGAGTCTTCTTTGTAGCCCTGATTTGCCTTTCCAGGTTGCTTGGTTGGCCAAAAAGGGCGTATGCGTTTTTTCCTGAATATATTCAGGAAAAAACGCATACGCCCTTTTTGGCCAAGAGCATCATTGTCAACGTTTTGCCGCTTTTCATGTGCTTTAAAGGCGATTCGAATCTACCTCCTGAAATCTGTTTCCTGCATTTCTGCCTTGATTTCAAATCCTCTTCTTTGCCTTCCCTAAATATATTTGTGGACGAGAGTTATCATTTATAACTCTGCAGGTTTGTGAATTGCAGTGCCCTGAAGCTCCATTTTACAACTCGCTTTTTTGGGAGCTGGCCGCAAAAGCGCAGGATGGCTTCAGGCCCTGTTCTGGTTCCGGGGGGGAGGATGAGCCTGTGGTTAATTCTTCTTCCTGATGGGAAAATAGAGTGACCTGTGCCTGTCCCAACAACAAGAGCTAGTCTCTCACTGGTTCCCCGTATTCCCGTTCATCCTCAGGACAAATTGCAACCTGTACGGAACAGGAGGTTAAAGGTGCTGATGCTCCAAGTAGGGAGATTGTTAGTAAAGCGGCTGGAATGGCGACCCCGGGCACAAGGAGAAGAGAAATGAGGTGCGTTTTAGAAACCTTTCCCCATCACATGGTGTACCATCTTTTTTGTTTTCTCATGCATGTTTTCGATGTAGGAAGATGCCCTTGAACCTGGAGATTTGGGACCCATGCGATGGGTACCACGCAGTATTACTTTAAAGGGTCTGCGTTTGCTCACCCAACCTCACCAAACCTCTCAGCCCCAAGAGTGTCCACCCTTATGTCTCATCCAGCTGTGGGTCTAGAAATGGTCAATCCAGGTTGCATCACAGCCCCTGAACGCATTGTGTAAGAGTTTCTCTCTCTTTCACTGTCTTTGTTTCATGGGTTTTTCAAAGTAATTTATTTTTATAATGGGGTTTAGCTGCTTTTCACTGCTGTGTTTATGCCGCTTTACACCCACTTGACACACTAACAGAGAGATATCAATACATAGGTTTTAAGATTATTACTAGTCAGATATATTCTTGTGCGGTGAATAGGGCGTGTTGAGTCCAGTTCTCTGAGCAAGGAGTAGGTCTTGTCTATTACATATTGGGTTTATGGAACGGTATCTGAGCTAATTTGAAACCCTTGTTTTATGTATCACCCCACCTCACCTTTCCCGTTAAGCAGCCATAGTGTGTTTTCTGCATGTGTGACTCTGTTCTGTTTTGTAATTCAGTTCAAGTGTAACGGGTTTTACATTCCCTCTATAAGTGATACCTTATGAGAAGTGTCCTTTTCTGTGTGACTTATTTCACTTAGAATCGTCGTACCTAAATCCACTCATCATGCTGCTATTAGCCTTATGACATTGATTTCATGGCTGAGTGATATTCCATTGTACATAAGGACCACAACTTCTTTATCCATTTTTCTCCCTCCTGGGATTTTGAAGGTGGAATGAAGTGGAGGTCCTTGTCAACAGAGCAGCCCTAAACTTTGGGGTGCTTGTGTCTTGCTGATTTTTCATTTTCCCAATTTATACCCCCATGAGTGGAAGTGCCCTATGCTCTCTAAGCTGTGTTTTTTAGATGTTTCAGGACACACCGTACAGTTCTCCAGAGTGGCTGTTGGCAATTTACATCCCGCCCATCAGTGTAGCAAGGCTCCCATTTCTCCATGGCCTGTCCTGCATTTCTGGTTTTGAGACTTTTTTCAGCATGGCCCTTTTGACCGATGGGTAGCAAGTCTTCTTTGTAGCCCTGATTTGCCTTTCCAGGTTGCTTGGTTGGCCAAAAAGGGCGTATGCGTTTTTTCCTGAATATATTCAGGAAAAAACGCATACGCCCTTTTTGGCCAAGGGCATCATTGTCAACGTTTTGCCACTTTTCATGTGCTTTAAAGGCGATTCGAATCTACCTCCTGAAATCTGTTTCCTGCATTTCTGCCTTGATTTCAAATCCTCTTCTTTGCCTTCCCTCAATATATTTGTGGACGAGAGTTATCATTTATAACTCTGCACGTTTGTGAATTGCAGTGCCCTGAAGCTCCATTGTACAACTCGCTTTTTTGGGAGCTGGCCGCAAAAGCGCAGGATGGCTTCAGGCCCTGTTCTGGTTCCGGGGGGGAGGATGAGCCTGTGGTTAATTCTTCTTCCTGATGGGAAAATAGAGTGACCTGTGCCTGTCCCAACACCAAGAGCTAGTCTCTCACTGGTTCCCCATCTACCCGTTCATCCTCAGGACAAATTGCAACCTGTACGGAACAGGAGGTTAAAGGTGCTGATGCTCCAAGTAGGGAGATTGTTAGTAAAGCGGCTGGAATGGCGACCCCGGGCACAAGGAGAAGAGAAATGAGGTGCGTTTTAGAAACCTTTCCCCATCACATGGTGTACCATCTTTTTGTTTTCTCATGCATGTTTTGGATGTAGGAAGATGCCCTTGAACCTGGAGATTTGGGACCCATGCGATGGGTACCACGCAGTATTACTTTAAAGGGTCTGCGTTTGCTCACCCAACCTCACCAAACCTCTCAGCCCCAAGAGTGTCCACCCTTATGTCTCATCCAGCTGTGGGTCTAGATATGGTCAATCCAGGTTGCATCACAGCCCCTGAACGCATTGTGTAAGAATTTCTCTCTCTTTCACTGTCTTTGTTTCATGGGTTTTTCAAAGTAATTTATTTTTATAATGGGGTTTAGCTGCTTTTCACTGCTGTGTTTATGCCGCTTTACACCCACTTGACACACTAACAGAGAGATATCAATACATAGGTTTTAAGATTATTACTAGTCAGATATATTCTTGTGTGGTGAATAGGGCGTGTTGAGTCCAGTTCTCTGAGCAAGGAGTAGGTCTTGTCTATTACATATTGGGTTTATGGAACGGTATCTGAGCTAATTTGAAACCCTTGTTTTATGTATCACCCCACCTTACCTTTCCCGTTAAGCAGCCATAGTGTGTTTTCTGCATGTGTGACTCTGTTCTGTTTTCTAATTCAGTTCAAGTGTAACGGTTTTTACAGTCCCTCTATAAGTGATACCTTATGAGAAGTGTCCTTTTCTGTGTGACTTATTTCACTTAGAATCGTCGTACCTAAATCCACTCATCATGCTGCTATTAGCCTTATGACATTGATTTCATGGCTGAGTGATATTCCATTGTACATAAGGACCACAACTTCTTTATCCATTTTTCTCCCTCCTGGGATATTGAAGGTGGAATGAAGTGGAGGTCCTTGTCAACAGAACAGCCCTAAACTTTGGGGTGCTTGTGTCTTGCTGATTTTTCATTTTCCCAATTTATACCCCCATGAGTGGAAGTGCCCTATGCTCTCTAAGCTGTGTTTTTTAGATGTTTCAGGACACACCGTACACTTCTCCAGAGTGGCTGTTGGCAATTTACATCCCACCCATCAGTGTAGCAAGGCTCCCATTTCTCCATGGCCTGTCCTGCATTTCTGGTTTTGAGACTTTTTTCAGCATGGCCCTTTTGACCGATGGGTAGCGAGTCTTCTTTGTAGCCCTGATTTGCCTTTCCAGGTTGCTTGGTTGGCCAAAAAGGGCGTATGCGTTTTTTCCTGAATATATTCAGGAAAAAACGCATACGCCCTTTTTGGCCAAGAGCATCATTGTCAACGTTTTGCCGCTTTTCATGTGCTTTAAAGGCGATTCGAATCTACCTCCTGAAATCTGTTTCCTGCATTTCTGCCTTGATTTCAAATCCTCTTCTTTGCCTTCCCTCAATATATTTGTGGACGAGAGTTATCATTTATAACTCTGCAGGTTTGTGAATTGCAGTGCCCTGAAGCTCCATTTTACAACTCGCTTTTTTGGGAGCTGGCCGCAAAAGCGCAGGATGGCTTCAGGCCCTGTTCTGGTTCCGGGGGGGAGGATGAGCCTGTGGTTAATTCTTCTTCCTGATGGGAAAATAGAGTGACCTGTGCCTGTCCCAAAAACAAGAGCTAGTCTCTCACTGGTTCCCCGTATTCCCGTTCATCCTCAGGACAAATTGCAACCTGTACGGAACAGGAGGTTAAAGGTGCTGATGCTCCAAGTAGGGAGATTGTTAGTAAAGCGGCTGGAATGGCGACCCCGGGCACAAGGAGAAGAGAAATGAGGTGCGTTTTAGAAACCTTTCCCCATCACATGGTGTACCATCTTTTTTGTTTTCTCATGCATGTTTTCGATGTAGGAAGATGCCCTTGAACCTGGAGATTTGGGACCCATGCGATGGGTACCACGCAGTATTACTTTAAAGGGTCTGCGTTTGCTCACCCAACCTCACCAAACCTCTCAGCCCCAAGAGTGTCCACCCTTATGTCTCATCCAGCTGTGGGTCTAGAAATGGTCAATCCAGGTTGCATCACAGCCCCTGAACGCATTGTGTAAGAATTTCTCTCTCTTTCACTGTCTTTGTTTCATGGGTTTTTCAAAGTAATTTATTTTGATAATGGGGTTTAGCTGCTTTTCACTGCTGTGTTTATGCCGCTTTACACCCACTTGACACACTAACAGAGAGATATCAATACATAGGTTTTAAGATTATTACTAGTCAGATATATTCTTGTGCGGTGAATAGGGCGTGTTGAGTCCAGTTCTCTGAGCAAGGAGTAGGTCTTGTCTATTACATATTGGGTTTATGGAACGGTATCTGAGCTAATTTGAAACACTTGTTTTATGTATCACCCCACCTCACCTTTCCCGTTAAGCAGCCATAGTGTGTTTTCTGCATGTGTGACTCTGTTCTGTTTTGTAATTCAGTTCAAGTGTAACGGTTTTTACAGTCCCTCTATAAGTGATACCTTATGAGAAGTGTCCTTTTCTGTGTGACTTATTTCACTTAGAATCGTCGTACCTAAATCCACTCATCATGCTGCTATTAGCCTTATGACATTGATTTCATGGCTGAGTGATATTCCATTGTACAAAAGGACCACAACTTCTTTATCCATTTTTCTCCCTCCTGGGATATTGAAGGTGGAATGAAGTGGAGGTCCTTGTCAACAGAGCAGCCCTAAACTTTGGGGTGCTTGTGTCTTGCTGATTTTTCATTTTCCCAATTTATACCCCCATGAGTGGAAGTGCCCTATGCTCTCTAAGCTGTGTTTTTTAGATGTTTCAGGACACACCGTACACTTCTCCAGAGTGGCTGTTGGCAATTTACATCCCGCCCATCAGTGTAGCAAGGCTCCCATTTCTCCATGGCCTGTCCTGCATTTCTGGTTTTGAGACTTTTTTCAGCATGGCCCTTTTGACCGATGGGTAGCGAGTCTTCTTTGTAGCCCTGATTTGCCTTTCCAGGTTGCTTGGTTGGCCAAAAAGGGCGTATGCGTTTTTTCCTGAATATATTCAGGAAAAAACGCATACGCCCTTTTTGGCCAAGGGCATCATTGTCAACGTTTTGCCGCTTTTCATGTGCTTTAAAGGTGATTCGAATCTACCTCCTAAAATCTGTTTCCTGCATTTCTGCCTTGATTTCAAATCCTCTTCTTTGCCTTCCCTCAATATATTTGTGGACGAGAGTTATCATTTATAACTCTGCACGTTTGTGAATTGCAGTGCCCTGAAGCTCCATTTTACAACTCGCTTTTTTGGGAGCTGGCCGCAAAAGCGCAGGATGGCTTCAGGCCCTGTTCTGGTTCCGGGGGGAGGATGAGCCTGTGGTTAATTCTTCTTCCTGATGGGAAAATAGAGTGACCTGTGCCTGTCCCAACACCAAGAGCTAGTCTCTCACTGGTTCCCCGTGTTCCCGTTCATCCTCAGGACAAATTGCAACCTGTACGGAACAGGAGGTTAAAGGTGCTGATGCTCCAAGTAGGGAGATTGTTAGTAAAGCGGCTGGAATGGTGACCCCGGGCACAAGGAGAAGAGAAATGAGGTGCGTTTTAGAAACCTTTCCCCATCACATGGTGTACCATCTTTTTTGTTTTCTCATGCATGTTTTCGATGTAGGAAGATGCCCTTGAACCTGGAGATTTGGGAACCATGCGATGGGTACCACGCAGTATTACTTTAAAGGGTCTGCGTTTGCTCACCCAACCTCACCAAACCTCTCAGCCCCAAGAGTGTCCACCCTTATGTCTCATCCAGCTGTGGGTCTAGAAATGGTCAATCCAGGTTGCATCACAGCCCCTGAACGCATTGTGTAAGAATTTCTCTCTCTTTCACTGTCTTTGTTTCATGGGTTTTTCAAAGTAATTTATTTTTATAATGGGGTTTAGCTGCTTTTCACTGCTGTGTTTATGCCGCTTTACACCCACTTGACACACTAACAGAGAGATATCAATACATAGGTTTTAAGATTATTACTAGTCAGATATATTCTTGTGCGGTGAATAGGGCGTGTTGAGTCCAGTTCTCTGAGCAAGGAGTAGGTCTTGTCTATTACATATTGGGTTTATGGAACGGTATCTGAGCTAATTTGAAACCCTTGTTTTATGTATCACCCCACCTCACCTTTCCCGTTAAGCAGCCATAGTGTGTTTTCTGCATGTGTGACTCTGTTCTGTTTTGTAATTCAGTTCAAGTGTAACGGTTTTTACAGTCCCTCTATAAGTGATACCTTATGAGAAGTGTCCTTTTCTGTGTGACTTATTTCTCTTAGAATCGTCGTACCTAAATCCACTCATCATGCTGCTACTAGCCTTATGACATTGATTTCATGGCTGAGTGATATTCCATTGTACATAAGGACCACAACTTCTTTATCCATTTTTCTCCCTCCTGGGATATTGAAGGTGGAATGAAGTGGAGGTCCTTGTCAACAGAGCAGCCCTAAACTTTGGGGTGCTTGTGTCTTGCTGATTTTTCATTTTCCCAATTTATACCCCCATGAGTGGAAGTGCCCTATGCTCTCTAAGCTGTGTTTTTTAGATGTTTCAGGACACACCGTACACTTCTCCAGAGTGGCTGTTGGCAATTTACATCCCACACATCAGTGTAGCAAGGCTCCCATTTCTCCATGGCCTGTCCTGCATTTCTGGTTTTGAGACTTTTTTCAGCATGGCCCTTTTGACCGATGGGTAGCGCGTCTTCTTTGTAGCCCTGATTTGCCTTTCCAGGTTGCTTGGTTGGCCAAAAAGGGCGTATGCGTTTTTTCCTGAATATATTCAGGAAAAAACGCATACGCCCTTTTTGGCCAAGGGCATCATTGTCAACGTTTTGCCGCTTTTCATGTGCTTTAAAGGCGATTCGAATCTACCTCCTGAAATCTGTTTCCTGCATTTCTGCCTTGATTTCAAATCCTCTTCTTTGCCTTCCCTAAATATATTTGTGGACGAGAGTTATCATTTATAACTCTGCAGGTTTGTGAATTGCAGTGCCCTGAAGCTCCATTTTACAACTCGCTTTTTTGGGAGCTGGCCGCAAAAGCGCAGGATGGCTTCAGGCACTGTTCTGGTTCCGGGGGGGAGGATGAGCCTGTGGTTAATTCTTCTTCCTGATGGGAAAATAGAGTGACCTGTGCCTGTCCCAACAACAAGAGCTAGTCTCTCACTGGTTCCCCGTATTCCCGTTCATCCTCAGGACAAATTGCAACCTGTACGGAACAGGAGGTTAAAGGTGCTGATGCTCCAAGTAGGGAGATTGTTAGTAAAGCGGCTGGAATGGCGACCCCGGGCACAAGGAGAAGAGAAATGAGGTGCGTTTTAGAAACCTTTCCCCATCACATGGTGTACCATCTTTTTTGTTTTCTCATGCATGTTTTCGATGTAGGAAGATGCCCTTGAACCTGGAGATTTGGGACCCATGCGATGGGTACCACGCAGTATTACTTTAAAGGGTCTGCGTTTGCTCACCCAACCTCACCAAACCTCTCAGCCCCAAGAGTGTCCACCCTTATGTCTCATCCAGCTGTGGGTCTAGAAATGGTCAATCCAGGTTGCATCACAGCCCCTGAACGCATTGTGTAAGAATTTCTCTCTCTTTCACTGTCTTTGTTTCATGGGTTTTTCAAAGTAATTTATTTTTATAATGGGGTTTAGCTGCTTTTCACTGCTGTGTTTATGCCGCTTTACACCCACTTGACACACTAACAGAGAGATATCAATACATAGGTTTTAAGATTATTACTAGTCAGATATATTCTTGTGCGGTGAATAGGGCGTGTTGAGTCCAGTTCTCTGAGCAAGGAGTAGGTCTTGTCTATTACATATTGGGTTTATGGAACGGTATCTGAGATAATTTGAAACCCTTGTTTTATGTATCACCCCACCTCACCTTTCCCGTTAAGCAGCCATAGTGTGTTTTCTGCATGTGTGACTCTGTTCTGTTTTGTAATTCAGTTCAAGTGTAACGGTTTTTACAGTCCCTCTATAAGTGATACCTTATGAGAAGTGTCCTTTTCTGTGTGACTTATTTCACTTAGAATCGTCGTACCTAAATCCACTCATCATGCTGCTATTAGCCTTATGACATTGATTTCATGGCTGAGTGATATTCCATTGTACAAAAGGACCACAACTTCTTTATCCATTTTTCTCCCTCCTGGGATATTGAAGGTGGAATGAAGTGGAGGTCCTTGTCAACAGAGCAGCCCTAAACTTTGGGGTGCTTGTGTCTTGCTGATTTTTCATTTTCCCAATTTATACCCCCATGAGTGGAAGTGCCCTATGCTCTCTAAGCTGTGTTTTTTAGATGTTTCAGGACACACCGTACACTTCTCCAGAGTGCCTGTTGGCAATTTACATCCCGCCCATCAGTGTAGCAAGGCTCCCATTTCTCCATGGCCTGTCCTGCATTTCTGGTTTTGAGACTTTTTTCAGCATGGCCCTTTTGACCGATGGGTAGCGAGTCTTCTTTGTAGCCCTGATTTGCCTTTCCAGGTTGCTTGGTTGGCCAAAAAGGGCGTATGCGTTTTTTCCTGAATATATTCAGGAAAAAACGCATACGCCCTTTTTGGCCAAGGGCATCATTGTCAACGTTTTGCCGCTTTTCATGTGCTTTAAAGGCGATTCGAATCTACCTCCTGAAATCTGTTTCCTGCATTTCTGCCTTGATTTCAAATCCTCTTCTTTGCCTTCCCTCAATATATTTGTGGACGAGAGTTATCATTTATAACTCTGCACGTTTGTGAATTGCAGTGCCCTGAAGCTCCATTGTACAACTCGCTTTTTTGGGAGCTGGCCGCAAAAGCGCAGGATGGCTTCAGGCCCTGTTCTGGTTCCGGGGGGAGGTATGAGCCTGTGGTTAATTCTTCTTCCTGATGGGAAAATAGAGTGACCTGTGCCTGTCCCAACAACAAGAGCTAGTCTCTCACTGGTTCCCCGTATTCCCGTTCATCCTCAGGACAAATTGCAACCTGTACGGAACAGGAGGTTAAAGGTGCTGATGCTCCAAGTAGGGAGATTGTTAGTAAAGCGGCTGGAATGGTGACCCCGGGCACAAGGAGAAGAGAAATGAGGTGCGTTTTAGAAACCTTTCCCCATCACATAGTGTACCATCTTTTTTGTTTTCTCATGCATGTTTTCGATGTAGGAAGATGCCCTTGAACCTGGAGATTTGGGACCCATGCGATGGGTACCACGCAGTATTACTTTAAAGGGTCTGCGTTTGCTCACCCAACCTCACCAAACCTCTCAGCCCCAAGAGTGTCCACCCTTATGTCTCATCCAGCTGTGGGTCTAGAAATGGTCAATCCAGGTTGCATCACAGCCCCTGAACGCATTGTGTAAGAATTTCTCTCTCTTTCACTGTCTTTGTTTCATGGGTTTTTCAAAGTAATTTATTTTTATAATGGGGTTTAGCTGCTTTTCACTGCTGTGTTTATGCCGCTTTACACCCACTTGACACACTAACAGAGAGATATCAATACATAGGTTTTAAGATTATTACTAGTCAGATATATTCTTGTGCGGTGAATAGGGCGTGTTGAGTCCAGTTCTCTGAGCAAGGAGTAGGTCTTGTCTATTACATATTGGGTTTATGGAACGGTATCTGAGCTAATTTGAAACCCTTGTTTTATGTATCACCCCACCTCACCTTTCCCGTTAAGCAGCCATAGTGTGTTTTCTGCATGTGTGACTCTGTTCTGTTTTGTAATTCAGTTCAAGTGTAACGGTTTTTACATTCCCTCTATAAGTGATACCTTATGAGAAGTGTCCTTTTCTGTGTGACTTATTTCTCTTAGAATCGTCGTACCTAAATCCACTCATCATGCTGCTATTAGCCTTATGACATTGATTTCATGGCTGAGTGATATTCCATTGTACATAAGGACCACAACTTCTTTATCCATTTTTCTCCCTCCTGGGATATTGAAGGTGGAATGAAGTGGAGGTCCTTGTCAACAGAGCAGCCCTAAACTTTGGGGTGCTTGTGTCTTGCTGATTTTTCATTTTCCCAATTTATACCCCCATGAGTGGAAGTGCCCTATGCTCTCTAAGCTGTGTTTTTTAGATGTTTCAGGACACACCGTACACTTCTCCAGAGTGGCTGTTGGCAATTTACATCCCGCCCATCAGTGTAGCAAGGCTCCCATTTCTCCATGGCCTGTCCTGCATTTCTGGTTTTGAGACTTTTTTCAGCATGGCCCTTTTGACCGATGGGTAGCGAGTCTTCTTTGTAGCCCTGATTTGCCTTTCCAGGTTGCTTGGTTGGCCAAAAAGGGCGTATGCGTTTTTTCCTGAATATATTCAGGAAAAAACGCATACGCCCTTTTTGGCCAAGGGCATCATTGTCAACGTTTTGCCGCTTTTCATGTGCTTTAAAGGTGATTCGAATCTACCTCCTGAAATCTGTTTCCTGCATTTCTGCCTTGATTTGAAATCCTCTTCTTTGCCTTCCCTCAATATATTTGTGGACGAGAGTTATCATTTATAACTCTGCACGTTTGTGAATTGCAGTGCCCTGAAGCTCCATTGTACAACTCGCTTTTTTGGGAGCTGGCCGCAAAAGCGCAGGATGGCTTCAGGCCCTGTTCTGGTTCCGGGGGGAGGATGAGCCTGTGGTTAATTCTTCTTCCTGATGGGAAAATAGAGTGACCTGTGCCTGTCCCAACACCAAGAGCTAGTCTCTCACTGGTTCCCCGTATTCCCGTTCATCCTCAGGACAAATTGCAACCTGTACGGAACAGGAGGTTAAAGGTGCTGATGCTCCAAGTAGGGAGATTGTTAGTAAAGCGGCTGGAATGGTGACCCCGGGCACAAGGAGAAGAGAAATGAGGTGCGTTTTAGAAACCTTTCCCCATCTCATGGTGTACCATCTTTTTTGTTTTCTCATGCATGTTTTCGATGTAGGAAGATGCCCTTGAACCTGGAGATTTGGGACCCATGCGATGGGTACCACGCAGTATTACTTTAAAGGGTCTGCGTTTGCTCACCCAACCTCACCAAACCTCTCAGCCCCAAGAGTGTCCACCCTTATGTCTCATCCAGCTGTGGGTCTAGAAATGGTCAATCCAGGTTGCATCACAGCCCCTGAACGCATTGTGTAAGAATTTCTCTCTCTTTCACTGTCTTTGTTTCATGGGTTTTTCAAAGTAATTTATTTTTATAATGGGGTTTAGCTGCTTTTCACTGCTGTGTTTATGCCGCTTTACACCCACTTGACACACTAACAGAGAGATATCAATACATAGGTTTTAAGATTATTACTAGTCAGATATATTCTTGTGCGGTGAATAGGGCGTGTTGAGTCCAGTTCTCTGAGCAAGGAGTAGGTCTTGTCTATTACATATTGGGTTTATGGAACGGTATCTGAGCTAATTTGAAACCCTTGTTTTATGTATCACCCCACCTCACCTTTCCCGTTAAGCAGCCATAGTGTGTTTTCTGCATGTGTGACTCTGTTCTGTTTTGTAATTCAGTTCAAGTGTAACGGTTTTTACATTCCCTCTATAAGTGATACCTTATGAGAAGTGTCCTTTTCTGTGTGACTTATTTCTCTTAGAATCGTCGTACCTAAATCCACTCATCATACTGCTATTAGCCTTATGACATTGATTTCATGGCTGAGTGATATTCCATTGTACATAAGGACCACAACTTCTTTATCCATTTTTCTCCCTCCTGGGATATTGAAGGTGGAATGAAGTGGAGGTCCTTGTCAACAGAGCAGCCCTAAACTTTGGGGTGCTTGTGTCTTGCTGATTTTTCATTTTCCCAATTTATACCCCCATGAGTGGAAGTGCCCTATGCTCTCTAAGCTGTGTTTTTTAGATGTTTCAGGACACACCGTACACTTCTCCAGAGTGGCTGTTGGCAATTTACATCCCGCCCATCAGTGTAGCAAGGCTCCCATTTCTCCATGGCCTGTCCTGCATTTCTGGTTTTGAGACTTTTTTCAGCATGGCCCTTTTGACCGATGGGTAGCGAGTCTTCTTTGTAGCCCTGATTTGCCTTTCCAGGTTGCTTGGTTGGCCAAAAAGGGCGTATGCGTTTTTTCCTGAATATATTCAGGAAAAAACGCATACGCCCTTTTTGGCCAAGGGCATCATTGTCAACGTTTTGCCGCTTTTCATGTGCTTTAAAGGTGATTCGAATCTACCTCCTGAAATCTGTTTCCTGCATTTCTGCCTTGATTTCAAATCCTCTTCTTTGCCTTCCCTCAATATATTTGTGGACGAGAGTTATCATTTATAACTCTGCAGGTTTGTGAATTGCAGTGCCCTGAAGCTCCATTTTACAACTCGCTTTTTTGGGAGCTGGCCGCAAAAGCGCAGGATGGCTTCAGGCCCTGTTCGGGTTCCGGGGGGAGGATGAGCCTGTGGTTAATTCTTCTTCCTGATGGGAAAATAGAGTGACCTGTGCCTGTCCCAACACCAAGAGCTAGTCTCTCACTGGTTCCCCGTCTACCCGTTCATCCTCAGGACAAATTGCAACCTGTACGGAACAGGAGGTTAAAGGTGCTGATGCTCCAAGTAGGGAGATTGTTAGTAAAGCGGATGGAATGGCGAACCCGGGCACAAGGAGAAGAGAAATGAGGTGCGTTTTAGAAACCTTTCCCCATCACATGGTGTACCATCTTTTTGTTTTCTCATGCATGTTTTCGATGTAGGAAGATGCCCTTGAACCTGGAGAGTTGGGACCCATGCGATGGGTACCACGCAGTATTACTTTAAAGGGTCTGCGTTTGCTCACCCAACCTCACCAAACCTCTCAGCCCCAAGAGTGTCCACCCTTATGTCTCATCCAGCTGTGGGTCTAGATATGGTCAATCCAGGTTGCATCACAGCCCCTGAACGCATTGTGTAAGAATTTCTCTCTCTTTCACTGTCTTTGTTTCATGGGTTTTTCAAAGTAATTTATTTTTATAATGGGGTTTAGCTGCTTTTCACTGCTGTGTTTATGCCGCTTTACACCCACTTGACACACTAACAGAGAGATATCAATACATAGGTTTTAAGATTATTACTAGTCAGATATATTCTTGTGCGGTGAATAGGGCGTGTTGAGTCCAGTTCTCTGAGCAAGGAGTAGGTCTTGTCTATTACATATTGGGTTTATGGAACGGTATCTGAGCTAATTTGAAACCCTTGTTTTATGTATCACCCCACCTCACCTTTCCCGTTAAGCTGCCATAGTGTGTTTTCTGCATGTGTGACTCTGTTCTGTTTTGTAATTCAGTTCAAGTGTAACGGTTTTTACATTCCCTCTATAAGTGATACCTTATGAGAAGTGTCCTTTTCTGTGTGACTTATTTCACTTAGAATCGTCGTACCTAAATCCACTCATCATGCTGCTACTAGCCTTATGACATTGATTTCATGGCTGAGTGATATTGCATTGTACATAAGGACCACAACTTCTTTATCCATTTCTCTCTTTCCTGGGATATTGAAGGTGGAATGAAGTGGAGGTCCTTGTCAACAGAGCAGCCCTAAACTTTGGGGTGCTTGTGTCTTGCTGATTTTTCATTTTCCCAATTTATATCCCCATGAGTGGAAGTGCCCTAAGCTCTCTAAGCTGTGTTTTTTGGATGTTTCAGGACACACCGTACACTTCTCCAGAGTGGCTGTTGGCAATTTACATCCCGCCCATCAGTGTAGCAAGGCTCCCATTTCTCCATGGCTTGTCCTGCATTTCTGGTTTTGAGACTTTTTTAAGCATGGCCCTTTTGACCGATGGGTAGCGAGTCTTCTTTGTAGCGCTGATTTGCCTTTCCAGGTTGCTTGGTTGGCCAAAAAGGGCGTATGCGTTTTTTCCTGAATATATTCAGGAAAAAACGCATACGCACTTTTTGGCCAAGGGCATCATTGTCAACGTTTTGCCGCTTTTCATGTGCTTTAAAGGCAATTCGAATCTACCTCCTGAAATCTGTTTCCTGCAATTCTGCCTTGATTTCAAGTCCTCTTCTTTGCCTTCCCTCAATATATTTGTGGACGAAAGTTATCAATTATAACTCTGCACGTTTGTGAATTGCAGTGCCCTGAAGCTCCATTTTACAACTCGCTTTTTTGGGAGCTGGCCGCAAAAGCGCAGGATGGCTTCAGGCCCTGTTCTGGTTCCGGGGGGGAGGATGAGCCTGTGGTTAATTCTTCTTCCTGATGGGAAAATAGAGTGACCTGTGCCTGTCCCAACACCAAGAGCTAGTCTCTCACTGGTTCCCCGTCTACCCGTTCATCCTCAGGACAAATTGCAACCTGTACGGAACAGGAGGTTAAAGGTGCTGATGCTCCAAGTAGGGAGATTGTTAGTAAAGCGGCTGGAATGGCGAACCCGGGCACAAGGAGAAGAGAAATGAGGTGCGTTTTAGAAACCTTTCCCCATCACATGGTGTACCATCTTTTTGTTTTCTCATGCATGTTTTCGATGTAGGAAGATGCCCTTGAACCTGGAGATTTGGGACCCATGCGATGGGTACCACGCAGTATTACTTTAAAGGGTCTGCGTTTGCTCACCCAACCTCACCAAACCTCTCAGCCCCAAGAGTGTCCACCCTTATGTCTCATCCAGCTGTGGGTCTAGATATGGTCAATCCAGGTTGCATCACAGCCCCTGAACGCATTGTGTAAGAATTTCTCTCTCTTTCACTGTCTTTGTTTCATGGGTTTTTCAAAGTAATTTATTTTGATAATGGGGTTTAGCTGCTTTTCACTGCTGTGTTTATGCCGCTTTACACCCACTTGACACACTAACAGAGAGATATCAATACATAGGTTTTAAGATTATTACTAGTCAGATATATTCTTGTGCGGTGAATAGGGCGTGTTGAGTCCAGTTCTCTGAGCAAGGAGTAGTTCTTGTCTATTACATATTGGGTTTATGGAACGGTATCTGAGCTAATTTGAATCCCTTGTTTTATGTATCACCCCACCTCACCTTTCCCGTTAAGCAGCCATAGTGTGTTTTCTGCATGTGTGACTCTGTTCTGTTTTGTAATTCAGTTCAAGTGTAACGGTTTTTACAGTCCCTCTATAAGTGATACCTTATGAGAAGTGTCCTTTTCTGTGTGACTTATTTCACTTAGAATCGTCGTACCTAAATCCACTCATCATGCTGCTACTAGCCTTATGACATTGATTTCATGGCTGAGTGATATTCCATTGTACATAAGGACCACAACTTCTTTATCCATTTTTCTCTTTCCTGGGATATTGAAGGTGGAATGAAGTGGAGGTCCTTGTCAACAGAGCAGCCCTAAACTTTGGGGTGCTTGTGTCTTGCTGATTTTTCATTTTCCCAATTTATACCCCCATGAGTGGAAGTGCCCTATGCTCTCTAAGCTGTGTTTTTTAGATGTCTCAGGACACACCATACACTTCTCCAGAGTGGCTGTTGGCAATTTACATCCCGCCCATCAGTGTAGCAAGGCTCCCATTTCTCCATGGCCTGTCCTGCATTTCTGGTTTTGACACGTTTTTCAGCTTGGCCCTTTTGACCGACGGGTAGCGAGTCTTCTTTGTAGCGCTGATTTGCCTTTCCAGGTTGCTTGGTTGGCCAAAAAGGGCGTATGCGTTTTTTCCTGAATATATTCAGGAAAAAACGCATACGCCCTTTTTGGCCAAGGGCATCATTGTCAACGTTTTGCCGCTTTTCATGTGCTTTAAAGGCGATTCGAATCTACCTCCTGAAATCTGTTTCCTGCAATTCTGCCTTGATTTCAAATCCTCTTCTTTGACTTCCCTCAATATATTTGTGGACGAGAGTTATCATTTATAACTCTGCAGGTTTGTGAATTGCAGTGCCCTGAAGCTCCATTTTACAACTCGCTTTTTTGGGAGCTGGCCGCAAAAGCGCAGGATGGCTTCAGGCCCTGTTCTGGTTGCGGGGGGGAGGATGAGCCTGTGGTTAATTCTTCTTCCTGATGGGAAAATAGAGTGACCTGTGCCTGTCCCAACACCAAGAGCTAGTCTCTCACTGGTTCCCCGTCTACCCGTTCATCCTCAGGACAAATTGCAACCTGTACGAAACAGGAGGTTAAAGGTGCTGATGCTCCAAGTAGGGAGATTGTTAGTAAAGCGGCTGGAATGGCGAACCCGGGCACAAGGAGAAGAGAAATGAGGTGCGATTTAGAAACCTTTCCCCATCACATGGTGTACCATCTTTCTGTTTTCTCATGCATGTTTTCGATGTAGGAAGATGCCCTTGAACCTGGAGATTTGGGACCCATGCGATGGGTACCACTCAGTATTACTTTAAAGGGTCTGCGTTTGCTCACCCAACCTCGCCAAACCTCTCAGCCCCAAGAGTGTCCACCCTTATGTCTCATCCAGCTGTGGGTCTAGATATGGTCAATCCAGGTTGCATCACAGCCCCTGAACGCATTGTGTAAGAATTTCTCTCTCTTTCACTGTCTTTGTTTCATGGGTTTTTCAAAGTAATTTATTTTGATAATGGGGTTTAGCTGCTTTTCACTGCTGTGTTTATGCCGCTTTACACCCACTTGACACACTAACAGAGAGATATCAATACATAGGTTTTAAGATTGTTACTAGTCAGATATATTCTTGTGCGGTGAATAGGGCGTGTTGAGTCCAGTTCTCTGAGCAAGGAGTAGGTCTTGTCTATTACATATTGGGTTTATGGAACGGTATCTGAGCTAATTTGAAACTCTTGTTTTATGTATCACGCCACCTCACCTTTCCCGTTAAGCAGCCATAGTGTGTTTTCTGCATGTGTGACTCTGTTCTGTTTTGTAATTCAGTTCAAGTGTAACGCTTTTTACATTCCCTCCATAAGTGATACCTTATGAGAAGTGTCCTTTTCTGTGTGACTTATTTCACTTAGAATCGTCGTACCTAAATCCACTCATCATGCTGCTACTAGCCTTATGACATCGATTTCATGGCTGAGTGATATTCCATTGTACATAAGGACCACAACTTCTTTTTCCATTTTTCTCTTTCCTGGGATATTGAAGGTGGAATGAAGTGGAGGTCCTTGTCAACAGAGCAGCCCTAAACTTTGGGGTGCTTGTGTCTTGCTGATTTTTCATTTTCCCAATTTATACCCCCATGAGTGGAAGTGCCCTATGCTCTCTAAGCTGTGTTTTTTAGATGTTTCAGGACACACCATACACTTCTCCAGAGTGGCTGTTGGCAATTTACATCCCGCCCATCAGTGTAGCAAGGCTGCCATTTCTCCATGGCCTGTCCTGCATTTCTGGTTTTGACACGTTTTTAAGCATGGCCCTTTTGACCGACGGGTAGCGAGTCTTCTTTGTAGCGCTGATTTGCCTTTCCAGGTTGCTTGGTTGGCCAAAAAGGGCGTATGCGTTTTTTCCTGAATATATTCAGGAAAAAACGCATACGCCCTTTTTGGCCAAGGGCATCATTGTCAACGTTTTGCCGCTTTTCATGTGCTTTAAAGGCGATTCGAATCTACCTCCTGAAATCTGTTTCCTGCAATTCTGCCTTGATTTCAAATCCTCTTCTTTGCCTTCCCTCAATATATTTGTGGACGAGAGTTATCATTTATAACTCTGCAGGTTTGTGAATTGCAGTGCCCTGAAGCTCCATTTTACAACTCGCTTTTTTGGGAGCTGGCCGCAAAAGCGCAGGATGGCTTCAGGCCCTGTTCTGGTTCCGGGGGGGAGGATGAGCCTGTGGGTAATTCTTCTTCCTGATGGGAAAATAGAGTGACCTGTGCCTGTCCCAACACCAAGAGCTAGTCTCTCACTGGTTCCCCGTCTACCCGTTCATCCTCAGGACAAATTGCAACCTGTACGGAACAGGAGGTTAAAGGTGCTGATGCTCCAAGTAGGGAGATTGTTAGTAAAGCGGCTGGAATGGCGTACCCTGGCACAAGGAGAAGAGAAATGAGGTGCGTTTTAGAAACCTTTCCCCATCACATGGTGTACCATCTTTCTGTTTTCTCATGCATGTTTTCGATGTAGGAAGATGCCCTTGAACCTGGAGATTTGGGACCCATGCGATGGGTACCACTCAGTATTACTTTAAAGGGTCTGCGTTTGCTCACCCAACCTCGCCAAACCTCTCAGCCCCAAGAGTGTCCACCCTTATGTCTCATCCAGCTGTGGGTCTAGATATGGTCAATCCAGGTTGCATCACAGCCCCTGAACGCATTGTGTAAGAATTTCTCTCTCTTTCACTGTCTTTGTTTCATGGGTTTTTCAAAGTAATTTATTTTGATAATGGGGTTTAGCTGCTTTTCACTGCTGTGTTTATGCCGCTTTACACCCACTTGACACACTAACAGAGAGATATCAATACATAGGTTTTAAGATTGTTACTAGTCAGATATATTCTTGTGCGGTGAATAGGGCGTGTTGAGTCCAGTTCTCTGAGCAAGGAGTAGGTCTTGTCTATTACATATTGGGTTTATGGAACGGTATCTGAGCTAATTTGAAACACTTGTTTTATGTATCACGCCACCTCACCTTTCCCGTTAAGCAGCCATAGTGTGTTTTCTGCATGTGTGACTCTGTTCTGTTTTGTAACTCAGTTCAAGTGTAACGCTTTTTACATTCCCTCCATAAGTGATACCTTATGAGAAGTGTCCTTTTCTGTGTGACTTATTTCACTTAGAATCGTCGTACCTAAATCCACTCATCATGCTGCTACTAGCCTTATGACATCGATTTCATGGCTGAGTGATATTCCATTGTACATAAGGACCACAACTTCTTTATCCATTTTTCTCTTTCCTGGGATATTGAAGGTGGAATGAAGTGGAGGTCCTTGTCAACAGAGCAGCCCTAAACTTTGGGGTGCTTGTGTCTTGCTGATTTTTCATTTTCCCAATTTATACCCCCATGAGTGGAAGTGCCCTATGCTCTCTAAGCTGTGTTTTTTAGATGTTTCAGGACACACCATACACTTCTCCAGAGTGGCTGTTGGCAATTTACATCCCGCCCATCAGTGTAGCAAGGCTCCCATTTCTCCATGGCCTGTCCTGCATTTCTGGTTTTGACACGTTTTTCAGCATGGCCCTTTTGACCGACGGGTAGCGAGTCTTCTTTGTAGCGCTGATTTGCCTTTCCAGGTTGCTTGGTTGGCCAAAAAGGGCGTATGCGTTTTTTCCTGAATATATTCAGGAAAAAACGCATACGCCCTTTTTGGCCAAGGGCATCATTGTCAACGTTTTGCCGCTTTTCATGTGCTTTAAAGGCGATTCGAATCTACCTCCTGAAATCTGTTTCCTGCAATTCTGCCTTGATTTCAAATCCTCTTCTTTGCCTTCCCTCATTATATTTGTGGACGAGAGTTATCATTTATAACTCTGCAGGTTTGTGAATTGCAGTGCCCTGAAGCTCCATTTTACAACTCGCTTTTTTGGGAGCTGGCCGCAAAAGCGCAGGATGGCTTCAGGCCCTGTTCTGGTTCCGGGGGGGAGGATGAGCCTGTGGTTAATTCTTCTTCCTGATGGGAAAATAGAGTGACCTGTGCCTGTCCCAACACCAAGAGCTAGTCTCTCACTGGTTCCCCGTCTACCCGTTCATCCTCAGGACAAATTGCAACCTGTACGGAACAGGAGGTTAAAGGTGCTGATGCTCCAAGTAGGGAGATTGTTAGTAAAGCGGCTGGAATGGCGTACCCTGGCACAAGGAGAAGAGAAATGAGGTGCGTTTTAGAAACCTTTCCCCATCACATGGTGTACCATCTTTTTGTTTTCTCATGCATGTTTTCGATGTAGGAAGATGCCCTTGAACCTGGAGATTTGGGACCCATGCGATGGGTACCACGCAGTATTACTTTAAAGGGTCTGCATTTGCTCACCCAACCTCACCAAACCTCTCAGCCCCAAGAGTGTCCACCCTTATGTCTCATCCAGCTGTGGGTCTAGATATGGTCAATCCAGGTTGCATCACAGCCCCTGAACGCATTGTGTAAGAATTTCTCTCTCTTTCACTGTCTTTGTTTCAGGGGTTTTTCAAAGTAATTTATTTTGATAATGGGGTTTAGCTGCTTTTCACTGCTGTGTTTATGCCGCTTTACACCCACTTGACACACTAACAGGGAGATATCAATACATTGGTTTTAAGATTATTACCAGTCAGATATATTCTTGTGCGGTGAATAGGGTGTGTTGAGTCCAGTTCTCTGAGCAAAGAGTAGGTCTTGTCTATTACATATTGGGTTTATGGAACGGTATCTGAGCTAATTTGAAACACTTGTTTTATGTATCACGCCACCTCACCTTTCCCGTTAAGCAGCCATAGTGTGTTTTCTGCATGTGTGACTCTGTTCTGTTTTGTAACTCAGTTCAAGTGTAACGCTTTTTACATTCCCTCCATAAGTGATACCTTATGAGAAGTGTCCTTTTCTGTGTGACTTATTTCACTTAGAATCGTCGTACCTAAATCCACTCATCATGCTGCTACTAGCCTTATGACATCGATTTCATGGCTGAGTGATATTCCATTGTACATAAGGACCACAACTTCTTTATCCATTTTTCTCTTTCCTGGGATATTGAAGGTGGAATGAAGTGGAGGTCCTTGTCAACAGAGCAGCCCTAAACTTTGGGGTGCTTGTGTCTTGCTGATTTTTCATTTTCCCAATTTATACCCCCATGAGTGGAAGTGCCCTATGCTCTCTAAGCTGTGTTTTTTAGATGTCTCAGGACACACCATACACTTCTCCAGAGTGGCTGTTGGCAATTTACATCCCGCCCATCAGTGTAGCAAGGCTCCCATTTCTCCATGGCCTGTCCTGCATTTCTGGTTTTGACACGTTTTTCAGCTTGGCCCTTTTGACCGACGGGTAGCGAGTCTTCTTTGTAGCGCTGATTTGCCTTTCCAGGTTGCTTGGTTGGCCAAAAAGGGCGTATGCGTTTTTTCCTGAATATATTCAGGAAAAAACGCATACGCCCTTTTTGGCCAAGGGCATCATTGTCAACGTTTTGCCGCTTTTCATGTGCTTTAAAGGCGATTCGAATCTACCTCCTGAAATCTGTTTCCTGCAATTCTGCCTTGATTTCAAATCCTCTTCTTTGCCTTCCCTCAATATATTTGTGGACGAGAGTTATCATTTATAACTCTGCAGGTTTGTGAATTGCAGTGCCCTGAAGCTCCATTTTACAACTCGCTTTTTTGGGAGCTGGCCGCAAAAGCGCAGGATGGCTTCAGGCCCTGTTCTGGTTCCGGGGGGGAGGATGAGCCTGTGGGTAATTCTTCTTCCTGATGGGAAAATAGAGTGACCTGTGCCTGTCCCAACACCAAGAGCTAGTCTCTCACTGGTTCCCCGTCTACCCGTTCATCCTCAGGACAAATTGCAACCTGTACGGAACAGGAGGTTAAAGGTGCTGATGCTCCAAGTAGGGAGATTGTTAGTAAAGCGGCTGGAATGGCGTACCCTGGCACAAGGAGAAGAGAAATGAGGTGCGTTTTAGAAACCTTTCCCCATCACATGGTGTACCATCTTTTTGTTTTCTCATGCATGTTTTCGATATAGGAAGATGCCCTTGAACCTGGAGATTTGGGACCCATGCGATGGGTACCACGCAGTATTACTTTAAAGGGTCTGCGTTTGCTCACCCAACCTCGCCAAACCTCTCAGCCCCAAGAGTGTCCACCCTTATGTCTCATCCAGCTGTGGGTCTAGATATGGTCAATCCAGGTTGCATCACAGCCCCTGAACGCATTGTGTAAGAATTTCTCTCTCTTTCACTGTCTTTGTTTCATGGGTTTTTCAAAGTAATTTATTTTGATAATGGGGTTTAGCTGCTTTTCACTGCTGTGTTTATGCCGCTTTACACCCACTTGACACACTAACAGAGAGATATCAATACATAGGTTTTAAGATTGTTACTAGTCAGATATATTCTTGTGCGGTGAATAGGGCGTGTTGAGTCCAGTTCTCTGAGCAAGGAGTAGGTCTTGTCTATTACATATTGGGTTTATGGAACGGTATCTGAGCTAATTTGAAACACTTGTTTTATGTATCACGCCACCTCACCTTTCCCGTTAAGCAGCCATAGTGTGTTTTCTGCATGTGTGACTCTGTTCTGTTTTGTAATTCAGTTCAAGTGTAACGCTTTTTACATTCCCTCCATAAGTGATACCTTATGAGAAGTGTCCTTTTCTGTGTGACTTATTTCACTTAGAATCGTCGTACCTAAATCCACTCATCATGCTGCTACTAGCCTTATGACATCGATTTCATGGCTGAGTGATATTCCATTGTACATAAGGACCACAACTTCTTTATCCATTTTTCTCTTTCCTGGGATATTGAAGGTGGAATGAAGTGGAGGTCCTTGTCAACAGAGCAGCCCTAAACTTTGAGGTGCTTGTGTCTTGCTGATTTTTCATTTTCCCAATTTATACCCCCATGAGTGGAAGTGCCCTATGCTCTCTAAGCTGTGTTTTTTAGATGTTTCAGGACACACCATACACTTCTCCAGAGTGGCTGTTGGCAATTTACATCCCGCCCATCAGTGTAGCAAGGCTGCCATTTCTCCATGGCCTGTCCTGCATTTCTGGTTTTGACACGTTTTTCAGCATGGCCCTTTTGACCGACGGGTAGCGAGTCTTCTTTGTAGCGCTGATTTGCCTTTCCAGGTTGCTTGGTTGGCCAAAAAGGGCGTATGCGTTTTTTCCTGAATATATTCAGGAAAAAACGCATACGCCCTTTTTGGCCAAGGGCATCATTGTCAACGTTTTGCCGCTTTTCATGTGCTTTAAAGGCGATTCGAATCTACCTCCTGAAATCTGTTTCCTGCAATTCTGCCTTGATTTCAAATCCTCTTCTTTGCCTTCCCTCAATATATTTGTGGACGAGAGTTATCATTTATAACTCTGCAGGTTTGTGAATTGCAGTGCCCTGAAGCTCCATTTTACAACTCGCTTTTTTGGGAGCTGGCCGCAAAAGCGCAGGATGGCTTCAGGCCCTGTTCTGGTTCCGGGGGGGAGGATGAGCCTGTGGGTAATTCTTCTTACTGATGGGAAAATAGAGTGACCTGTGCCTGTCCCAACACCAAGAGCTAGTCTCTCACTGGTTCCCCGTCTACCCGTTCATCCTCAGGACAAATTGCAACCTGTACGGAACAGGAGGTTAAAGGTGCTGATGCTCCAAGTAGGGAGATTGTTAGTAAAGCGGCTGGAATGGCGAACCCGGGCACAAGGAGAAGAGAAATGAGGTGCGTTTTAGAAACCTTTCCCCATCACATGGTGTACCATCTTTCTGTTTTCTCATGCATGTTTTCGATGTAGGAAGATGCCCTTGAACCTGGAGATTTGGGACCCATGCGATGGGTACCACTCAGTATTACTTTAAAGGGTCTGCGTTTGCTCACCCAACCTCGCCAAACCTCTCAGCCCCAAGAGTGTCCACCCTTATGTCTCATCCAGCTGTGGGTCTAGATATGGTCAATCCAGGTTGCATCACAGCCCCTGAACGCATTGTGTAAGAATTTCTCTCTCTTTCACTGTCTTTGTTTCATGGGTTTTTCAAAGTAATTTATTTTGATAATGGGGTTTAGCTGCTTTTCACTGCTGTGTTTATGCCGCTTTACACCCACTTGACACACTAACAGAGAGATATCAATACATAGGTTTTAAGATTGTTACTAGTCAGATATATTCTTGTGCGGTGAATAGGGCGTGTTGAGTCCAGTTCTCTGAGCAAGGAGTAGGTCTTGTCTATTACATATTGGGTTTATGGAACGGTATCTGAGCTAATTTGAAACACTTGTTTTATGTATCACGCCACCTCACCTTTCCCGTTAAGCAGCCATAGTGTGTTTTCTGCATGTGTGACTCTGTTCTGTTTTGTAATTCAGTTCAAGTGTAACGCTTTTTACATTCCCTCCATAAGTGATACCTTATGAGAAGTGTCCTTTTCTGTGTGACTTATTTCACTTAGAATCGTCGTACCTAAATCCACTCATCATGCTGCTACTAGCCTTATGACATCGATTTCATGGCTGAGTGATATTCCATTGTACATAAGGACCACAACTTCTTTATCCATTTTTCTCTTTCCTGGGATATTGAAGGTGGAATGAAGTGGAGGTCCTTGTCAACAGAGCAGCCCTAAACTTTGGGGTGCTTGTGTCTTGCTGATTTTTCATTTTCCCAATTTATACCCCCATGAGTGGAAGTGCCCTATGCTCTCTAAGCTGTGTTTTTTAGATGTTTCAGGACACACCATACACTTCTCCAGAGTGGCTGTTGGCAATTTACATCCCGCCCATCAGTGTAGCAAGGCTCCCATTTCTCCATGGCCTGTCCTGCATTTCTGGTTTTGACACGTTTTTCAGCTTGGCCCTTTTGACCGACGGGTAGCGAGTCTTCTTTGTAGCGCTGATTTGCCTTTCCAGGTTGCTTGGTTGGCCAAAAAGGGCGTATGCGTTTTTTCCTGAATATATTCAGGAAAAAACGCATACGCCCTTTTTGGCCAAGGGCATCATTGTCAACGTTTTGCCGCTTTTCATGTGCTTTAAAGGCGATTCGAATCTACCTCCTGAAATCTGTTTCCTGCAATTCTGCCTTGATTTCAAATCCTCTTCTTTGCCTTCCCTCATTATATTTGTGGACGAGAGTTATCATTTATAACTCTGCAGGTTTGTGAATTGCAGTGCCCTGAAGCTCCATTTTACAACTCGCTTTTTTGGGAGCTGGCCGCAAAAGCGCAGGATGGCTTCAGGCCCTGTTCTGGTTCCGGGGGGGAGGATGAGCCTGTGGTTAATTATTCTTCCTGATGGGAAAATAGAGTGACCTGTGCCTGTCCCAACACCAAGAGCTAGTCTCTCACTGGTTCC
Source organism: Balaenoptera borealis (assembly GCF_965194805.1). Lineage (NCBI taxonomy): Eukaryota > Metazoa > Chordata > Mammalia > Artiodactyla > Balaenopteridae > Balaenoptera > Balaenoptera borealis. The sequence goes on from NW_028123991.1 coordinate 431,935, forward strand.
CCGTCTACCCGTTCATCCTCAGGACAAATTGCAACCTGTACGGAACAGGAGGTTAAAGGTGCTGATGCTCCAAGTAGGGAGATTGTTAGTAAAGCGGCTGGAATGGCGTACCCTGGCACAAGGAGAAGAGAAATGAGGTGCGTTTTAGAAACCTTTCCCCATCACATGGTGTACCATCTTTTTGTTTTCTCATGCATGTTTTCGATGTAGGAAGATGCCCTTGAACCTGGAGATTTGGGACCCATGCGATGGGTACCACGCAGTATTACTTTAAAGGGTCTGCATTTGCTCACCCAACCTCACCAAACCTCTCAGCCCCAAGAGTGTCCACCCTTATGTCTCATCCAGCTGTGGGTCTAGATATGGTCAATCCAGGTTGCATCACAGCCCCTGAACGCATTGTGTAAGAATTTCTCTCTCTTTCACTGTCTTTGTTTCATGGGTTTTTCAAAGTAATTTATTTTGATAATGGGGTTTAGCTGCTTTTCACTGCTGTGTTTATGCCGCTTTACACCCACTTGACACACTAACAGAGAGATATCAATACATTGGTTTTAAGATTATTACTAGTCAGATATATTCTTGTGCGGTGAATAGGGTGTGTTGAGTCCAGTTCTCTGAGCAAAGAGTAGGTCTTGTCTATTACATATTGGGTTTATGGAACGGTATCTGAGCTAATTTGAAACACTTGTTTTATGTATCACGCCACCTCACCTTTCCCGTTAAGCAGCCATAGTGTGTTTTCTGCATGTGTGACTCTGTTCTGTTTTGTAATTCAGTTCAAGTGTAACGCTTTTTACATTCCCTCCATAAGTGATACCTTATGAGAAGTGTCCTTTTCTGTGTGACTTATTTCACTTAGAATCGTCGTACCTAAATCCACTCATCATGCTGCTACTAGCCTTATGACATTGATTTCATGGCTGAGTGATATTCCATTGTACATAAGGACCACAACTTCTTTATCCATTTTTCTCTTTCCTGGGATATTGAAGGTGGAATGAAGTGGAGGTCCTTGTCAACAGAGCAGCCCTAAACTTTGGGGTGCTTGTGTCTTGCTGATTTTTCATTTTCCCAATTTATACCCCCATGAGTGGAAGTGCCCTATGCTCTCTAAGCTGTGTTTTTTAGATGTCTCAGGACACACCATACACTTCTCCAGAGTGGCTGTTGGCAATTTACATCCCGCCCATCAGTGTAGCAAGGCTCCCATTTCTCCATGGCCTGTCCTGCATTTCTGGTTTTGACACGTTTTTCAGCTTGGCCCTTTTGACCGACGGGTAGCGAGTCTTCTTTGTAGCGCTGATTTGCCTTTCCAGGTTGCTTGGTTGGCCAAAAAGGGCGTATGCGTTTTTTCCTGAATATATTCAGGAAAAAACGCATACGCCCTTTCTGGCCAAGGGCATCATTGTCAACGTTTTGCCGCTTTTCATGTGCTTTAAAGGCGATTCGAATCTACCTCCTGAAATCTGTTTCCTGCAATTCTGCCTTGATTTCAAATCCTCTTCTTTGACTTCCCTCAATATATTTGTGGACGAGAGTTATCATTTATAACTCTGCAGGTTTGTGAATTGCAGTGCCCTGAAGCTCCATTTTACAACTCGCTTTTTTGGGAGCTGGCCGCAAAAGCGCAGGATGGCTTCAGGCCCTGTTCTGGTTGCAGGGGGGAGGATGAGCCTGTGGTTAATTCTTCTTCCTGATGGGAAAATAGAGTGACCTGTGCCTGTCCCAACACCAAGAGCTAGTCTCTCACTGGTTCCCGGTCTACCCGTTCATCCTCAGGACAAATTGCAACCTGTACGAAACAGGAGGTTAAAGGTGCTGATGCTCCAAGTAGGGAGATTGTTAGTAAAGCGGCTGGAATGGCGAACCCGGGCACAAGGAGAAGAGAAATGAGGTGCGTTTTAGAAACCTTTCCCCATCACATGGTGTACCATCTTTCTGTTTTCTCATGCATGTTTTCGATGTAGGAAGATGCCCTTGAACCTGGAGATTTGGGACCCATGCGATGGGTACCACTCAGTATTACTTTAAAGGGTCTGCGTTTGCTCACCCAACCTCGCCAAACCTCTCAGCCCCAAGAGTGTCCACCCTTATGTCTCATCCAGCTGTGGGTCTAGATATGGTCAATCCAGGTTGCATCACAGCCCCTGAACGCATTGTGTAAGAATTTCTCTCTCTTTCACTGTCTTTGTTTCATGGGTTTTTCAAAGTAATTTATTTTGATAATGGGGTTTAGGTGCTTTTCACTGCTGTGTTTATGCCGCTTTACACCCACTTGACACACTAACAGAGAGATATCAATACATAGGTTTTAAGATTGTTACTAGTCAGATATATTCTTGTGCGGTGAATAGGGCGTGTTGAGTCCAGTTCTCTGAGCAAGGAGTAGGTCTTGTCTATTACATATTGGGTTTATGGAACGGTATCTGAGCTAATTTGAAACACTTGTTTTATGTATCACGCCACCTCATCTTTCCCGTTAAGCAGCCATAGTGTGTTTTCTGCATGTGTGACTCTGTTCTGTTTTGTAATTCAGTTCAAGTGTAACGCTTTTTACATTCCCTCCATAAGTGATACCTTATGAGAAGTGTCCTTTTCTGTGTGACTTATTTCACTTAGAATCGTCGTACCTAAATCCACTCATCATGCTGCTACTAGCCTTATGACATCGATTTCATGGCTGAGTGATATTCCATTGTACATAAGGACCACAACTTCTTTATCCATTTTTCTCTTTCCTGGGATATTGAAGGTGGAATGAAGTGGAGGTCCTTGTCAACAGAGCAGCCCTAAACTTTGGGGTGCTTGTGTCTTGCTGATTTTTCATTTTCCCAATTTATACCCCCATGAGTGGAAGTGCCCTATGCTCTCTAAGCTGTGTTTTTTAGATGTTTCAGGACACACCATACACTTCTCCAGAGTGGCTGTTGGCAATTTACATCCCGCCCATCAGTGTAGCAAGGCTCCCATTTCTCCATGGCCTGTCCTGCATTTCTGGTTTTGACACGTTTTTCAGCATGGCCCTTTTGACCGACGGGTAGCGAGTCTTCTTTGTAGCGCTGATTTGCCTTTCCAGGTTGCTTGGTTGGCCAAAAAGGGCGTATGCGTTTTTTCCTGAATATATTCAGGAAAAAACGCATACGCCCTTTTTGGCCAAGGGCATCATTGTCAACGTTTTGCCGCTTTTCATGTGCTTTAAAGGCGATTCGAATCTACCTCCTGAAATCTGTTTCCTGCAATTCTGCCTTGATTTCAAATCCTCTTCTTTGCCTTCCCTCAATATATTTGTGGACGAGAGTTATCATTTATAACTCTGCAGGTTTGTGAATTGCAGTGCCCTGAAGCTCCATTTTACAACTCGCTTTTTTGGGAGCTGGCCGCAAAAGCGCAGGATGGCTTCAGGCCCTGTTCTGGTTCCGGGGGGGAGGATGAGCCTGTGGGTAATTCTTCTTCCTGATGGGAAAATAGAGTGACCTGTGCCTGTCCCAACACCAAGAGCTAGTCTCTCACTGGTTCCCCGTCTACCCGTTCATCCTCAGGACAAATTGCAACCTGTACGGAACAGGAGGTTAAAGGTGCTGATGCTCCAAGTAGGGAGATTGTTAGTAAAGCGGCTGGAATGGCGTACCCTGGCACAAGGAGAAGAGAAATGAGGTGCGTTTTAGAAACCTTTCCCCATCACATGGTGTACCATCTTTTTGTTTTCTCATGCATGTTTTCGATATAGGAAGATGCCCTTGAACCTGGAGATTTGGGACCCATGCGATGGGTACCACGCAGTATTACTTTAAAGGGTCTGCGTTTGCTCACCCAACCTCACCAAACCTCTCAGCCCCAAGAGTGTCCACCCTTATGTCTCATCCAGCTGTGGGTCTAGATATGGTCAATCCAGGTTGCATCACAGCCCCTGAACGCATTGTGTAAGAATTTCTCTCTCTTTCACTGTCTTTGTTTCATGGGTTTTTCAAAGTAATTTATTTTGATAATGGGGTTTAGCTGCTTTTCACTGCTGTGTTTATGCCGCTTTACACCCACGTGACACACTTACAGAGAGATATCAATACATAGGTTTTAAGATTATTACTAGTCAGATATATTCTTGTGCGGTGAATAGGGTGTGTTGAGTCCAGTTCTCTGAGCAAAGAGTAGGTCTTGTCTATTACATATTGGGTTTATGGAACGGTATCTGAGCTAATTTGAAACACTTGTTTTATGTATCACGCCACCTCACCTTTCCCGTTAAGCAGCCATAGTGTGTTTTCTGCATGTGTGACTCTGTTCTGTTTTGTAATTCAGTTCAAGTGTAACGCTTTTTACATTCCCTCCATAAGTGATACCTTATGAGAAGTGTCCTTTTCTGTGTGACTTATTTCACTTAGAATCGTCGTACCTAAATCCACTCATCATGCTGCTACTAGCCTTATGACATTGATTTCATGGCTGAGTGATATTCCATTGTACATAAGGACCACAACTTCTTTATCCATTTTTCTCTTTCCTGGGATATTGAAGGTGGAATGAAGTGGAGGTCCTTGTCAACAGAGCAGCCCTAAACTTTGGGGTGCTTGTGTCTTGCTGATTTTTCATTTTCCCAATTTATACCCCCATGAGTGGAAGTGCCCTATGCTCTCTAAGCTGTGTTTTTTAGATGTCTCAGGACACACCATACACTTCTCCAGAGTGGCTGTTGGCAATTTACATCCCACCCATCAGTGTAGCAAGGCTCCCATTTCTCCATGGCCTGTCCTGCATTTCTGGTTTTGAGACTTTTTTCAGCATGGCCCTTTTGACCGACGGGTAGCGAGTCTTCTTTGTAGCGCTGATTTGCCTTTCCAGGTTGCTTGGTTGGCCAAAAAGGGCGTATGCGTTTTTTCCTGAATATATTCAGGAAAAAACGCATACGCCCTTTTTGGCCAAGGGCATCATTGTCAACGTTTTGCCGCTTTTCATGTGCTTTAAAGGCGATTCGAATCTACCTCCTGAAATCTGTTTCCTGCAATTCTGCCTTGATTTCAAATCCTCTTCTTTGCCTTCCCTCAATATATTTGTGGACGAGAGTTATCATTTATAACTCTGCAGGTTTGTGAATTGCAGTGCCCTGAAGCTCCATTTTACAACTCGCTTTTTTGGGAGCTGGCCGCAAAAGCGCAGGATGGCTTCAGGCCCTGTTCTGGTTCCGGGGGGGAGGATGAGCCTGTGGGTAATTCTTCTTCCTGATGGGAAAATAGAGTGACCTGTGCCTGTCCCAACACCAAGAGCTAGTCTCTCACTGGTTCCCGGTCTACCCGTTCATCCTCAGGACAAATTGCAACCTGTACGAAACAGGAGGTTAAAGGTGCTGATGCTCCAAGTAGGGAGATTGTTAGTAAAGCGGCTGGAATGGCGAACCCGGGCACAAGGAGAAGAGAAATGAGGTGCGTTTTAGAAACCTTTCCCCATCACATGGTGTACCATCTTTCTGTTTTCTCATGCATGTTTTCGATGTAGGAAGATGCCCTTGAACCTGGAGATTTGGGACCCATGCGATGGGTACCACGCAGTATTACTTTAAAGGGTCTGCGTTTGCTCACCCAACCTCGCCAAACCTCTCAGCCCCAAGAGTGTCCACCCTTATGTCTCATCCAGCTGTGGGTCTAGATATGGTCAATCCAGGTTGCATCACAGCCCCTGAACGCATTGTGTAAGAATTTCTCTCTCTTTCACTGTCTTTGTTTCATGGGTTTTTCAAAGTAATTTATTTTGATAATGGGGTTTAGCTGCTTTTCACTGCTGTGTTTATGCCGCTTTACACCCACGTGACACACTTACAGAGAGATATCAATACATAGGTTTTAAGATTATTACTAGTCAGATATATTCTTGTGCGGTGAATAGGGTGTGTTGAGTCCAGTTCTCTGAGCAAAGAGTAGGTCTTGTCTATTACATATTGGGTTTATGGAACGGTATCTGAGCTAATTTGAAACACTTGTTTTATGTATCACGCCACCTCACCTTTCCCGTTAAGCAGCCATAGTGTGTTTTCTGCATGTGTGACTCTGTTCTGTTTTGTAATTCAGTTCAAGTGTAACGCTTTTTACATTCCCTCCATAAGTGATACCTTATGAGAAGTGTCCTTTTCTGTGTGACTTATTTCACTTAGAATCGTCGTACCTAAATCCACTCATCATGCTGCTACTAGCCTTATGACATTGATTTCATGGCTGAGTGATATTCCATTGTACATAAGGACCACAACTTCTTTATCCATTTTTCTCTTTCCTGGGATATTGAAGGTGGAATGAAGTGGAGGTCCTTGTCAACAGAGCAGCCCTAAACTTTGGGGTGCTTGTGTCTTGCTGATTTTTCATTTTCCCAATTTATACCCCCATGAGTGGAAGTGCCCTATGCTCTCTAAGTTGTGTTTTTTAGATGTTTCAGGACACACCATACACTTCTCCAGAGTGGCTGTTGGCAATTTACATCCCGCCCATCAGTGTAGCAAGGCTCCCATTTCTCCATGGCCTGTCCTGCATTTCTGGTTTTGACACGTTTTTCAGCATGGCCCTTTTGACCGACGGGTAGCGAGTCTTCTTTGTAGCGCTGATTTGCCTTTCCAGGTTGCTTGGTTGGCCAAAAAGGGCGTATGCGTTTTTTCCTGAATATATTCAGGAAAAAACGCATACGCCCTTTTTGGCCAAGGGCATCATTGTCAACGTTTTGCCGCTTTTCATGTGCTTTAAAGGCGATTCGAATCTACCTCCTGAAATCTGTTTCCTGCAATTCTGCCTTGATTTCAAATCCTCTTCTTTGCCTTCCCTCAATATATTTGTGGACGAGAGTTATCATTTATAACTCTGCAGGTTTGTGAATTGCAGTGCCCTGAAGCTCCATTTTACAACTCGCTTTTTTGGGAACTGGCCGCAAAAGCGCAGGATGGCTTCAGGCCCTGTTCTGGTTCCGGGGGGGAGGATGAGCCTGTGGGTAATTCTTCTTCCTGATGGGAAAATAGAGTGACCTGTGCCTGTCCCAACACCAAGAGCTAGTCTCTCACTGGTTCCCCGTCTACCCGTTCATCCTCAGGACAAATTGCAACCTGTACGGAACAGGAGGTTAAAGGTGCTGATGCTCCAAGTAGGGAGATTGTTAGTAAAGCGGCTGGAATGGCGTACCCGGGCACAAGGAGAAGAGAAATGAGGTGCGTTTTAGAAACCTTTCCCCATCACATGGTGTACCATCTTTTTGTTTTCTCATGCATGTTTTCGATGTAGGAAGATGCCCTTGAACCTGGAGATTTGGGACCCATGCGATGGGTACCACGCAGTATTACTTTAAAGGGTCTGCGTTTGCTCACCCAACCTCACCAAACCTCTCAGCCCCAAGAGTGTCCACCCTTATGTCTCATCCAGCTGTGGGTCTAGATATGGTCAATCCAGGTTGCATCACAGCCCCTGAACGCATTGTGTAAGAATTTCTCTCTCTTTCACTGTCTTTGTTTCATGGGTTTTTCAAAGTAATTTATTTTGATAATGGGGTTTAGCTGCTTTTCACTGCTGTGTTTATGCCGCTTTACACCCACGTGACACACTTACAGAGAGATATCAATACATAGGTTTTAAGATTATTACTAGTCAGATATATTCTTGTGCGGTGAATAGGGTGTGTTGAGTCCAGTTCTCTGAGCAAAGAGTAGGTCTTGTCTATTACATATTGGGTTTATGGAACGGTATCTGAGCTAATTTGAAACACTTGTTTTATGTATCACGCCACCTCACCTTTCCCGTTAAGCAGCCATAGTGTGTTTTCTGCATGTGTGACTCTGTTCTGTTTTGTAATTCAGTTCAAGTGTAACGCTTTTTACATTCCCTCCATAAGTGATACCTTATGAGAAGTGTCCTTTTCTGTGTGACTTATTTCACTTAGAATCGTCGTACCTAAATCCACTCATCATGCTGCTACTAGCCTTATGACATTGATTTCATGGCTGAGTGATATTCCATTGTACATAAGGACCACAACTTCTTTATCCATTTTTCTCTTTCCTGGGATATTGAAGGTGGAATGAAGTGGAGGTCCTTGTCAACAGAGCAGCCCTAAACTTTGGGGTGCTTGTGTCTTGCTGATTTTTCATTTTCCCAATTTATACCCCCATGAGTGGAAGTGCCCTATGCTCTCTAAGCTGTGTTTTTTAGATGTCTCAGGACACACCATACACTTCTCCAGAGTGGCTGTTGGCAATTTACATCCCGCCCATCAGTGTAGCAAGGCTCCCATTTCTCCATGGCCTGTCCTGCATTTCTGGTTTTGAGACTTTTTTCAGCATGGCCCTTTTGACCGACGGGTAGCGAGTCTTCTTTGTAGCGCTGATTTGCCTTTCCAGGTTGCTTGGTTGGCCAAAAAGGGCGTATGCGTTTTTTCCTGAATATATTCAGGAAAAAACGCATACGCCCTTTTTGGCCAAGGGCATCATTGTCAACGTTTTGCCGCTTTTCATGTGCTTTAAAGGCGATTCGAATCTACCTCCTGAAATCTGTTTCCTGCAATTCTGCCTTGATTTCAAATCCTCTTCTTTGCCTTCCCTCAATATATTTGTGGACGAGAGTTATCATTTATAACTCTGCAGGTTTGTGAATTGCAGTGCCCTGAAGCTCCATTTTACAACTCGCTTTTTTGGGAGCTGGCCGCAAAAGCGCAGGATGGCTTCAGGCCCTGTTCTGGTTGCGGGGGGGAGGATGAGCCTGTGGTTAATTCTTCTTCCTGATGGGAAAATAGAGTGACCTGTGCCTGTCCCAACACCAAGAGCTAGTCTCTCACTGGTTCCCGGTCTACCCGTTCATCCTCAGGACAAATTGCAACCTGTACGAAACAGGAGGTTAAAGGTGCTGATGCTCCAAGTAGGGAGATTGTTAGTAAAGCGGCTGGAATGGCGAACCCGGGCACAAGGAGAAGAGAAATGAGGTGCGTTTTAGAAACCTTTCCCCATCACATGGTGTACCATCTTTCTGTTTTCTCATGCATGTTTTCGATGTAGGAAGATGCCCTTGAACCTGGAGATTTGGGACCCATGCGATGGGTACCACGCAGTATTACTTTAAAGGGTCTGCGTTTGCTCACCCAACCTCGCCAAACCTCTCAGCCCCAAGAGTGTCCACCCTTATGTCTCATCCAGCTGTGGGTCTAGATATGGTCAATCCAGGTTGCATCACAGCCCCTGAACGCATTGTGTAAGAATTTCTCTCTCTTTCACTGTCTTTGTTTCATGGGTTTTTCAAAGTAATTTATTTTGATAATAGGGTTTAGCTGCTTTTCACTGCTGTGTTTATGCCGCTTTACACCCACGTGACACACTTACAGAGAGATATCAATACATAGGTTTTAAGATTATTACTAGTCAGATATATTCTTGTGCGGTGAATAGGGTGTGTTGAGTCCAGTTCTCTGAGCAAAGAGTAGGTCTTGTCTATTACATATTGGGTTTATGGAACGGTATCTGAGCTAATTTGAAACACTTGTTTTATGTATCACGCCACCTCACCTTTCCCGTTAAGCAGCCATAGTGTGTTTTCTGCATGTGTGACTCTGTTCTGTTTTGTAATTCAGTTCAAGTGTAACGCTTTTTACATTCCCTCCATAAGTGATACCTTATGAGAAGTGTCCTTTTCTGTGTGACTTATTTCACTTAGAATCGTCGTACCTAAATCCACTCATCATGCTGCTACTAGCCTTATGACATTGATTTCATGGCTGAGTGATATTCCATTGTACATAAGGACCACAACTTCTTTATCCATTTTTCTCTTTCCTGGGATATTGAAGGTGGAATGAAGTGGAGGTCCTTGTCAACAGAGCAGCCCTAAACTTTGGGGTGCTTGTGTCTTGCTGATTTTTCATTTTCCCAATTTATACCCCCATGAGTGGAAGTGCCCTATGCTCTCTAAGCTGTGTTTTTTAGATGTTTCAGGACACACCATACACTTCTCCAGAGTGGCTGTTGGCAATTTACATCCCGCCCATCAGTGTAGCAAGGCTCCCATTTCTCCATGGCCTGTCCTGCATTTCTGGTTTTGAGACTTTTTTCAGCATGGCCCTTTTGACCGACGGGTAGCGAGTCTTCTTTGTAGCGCTGATTTGCCTTTCCAGGTTGCTTGGTTGGCCAAAAAGGGCGTATGCGTTTTTTCCTGAATATATTCAGGAAAAAACGCATACGCCCTTTTTGGCCAAGGGCATCATTGTCAACGTTTTGCCGCTTTTCATGTGCTTTAAAGGCGATTCGAATCTACCTCCTGAAATCTGTTTCCTGCAATTCTGCCTTGATTTCAAATCCTCTTCTTTGACTTCCCTCAATATATTTGTGGACGAGAGTTATCATTTATAACTCTGCAGGTTTGTGAATTGCAGTGCCCTGAAGCTCCATTTTACAACTCGCTTTTTTGGGAGCTGGCCGCAAAAGCGCAGGATGGCTTCAGGCCCTGTTCTGGTTGCGGGGGGGAGGATGAGCCTGTGGTTAATTCTTCTTCCTGATGGGAAAATAGAGTGACCTGTGCCTGTCCCAACACCAAGAGCTAGTCTCTCACTGGTTCCCGGTCTACCCGTTCATCCTCAGGACAAATTGCAACCTGTACGAAACAGGAGGTTAAAGGTGCTGATGCTCCAAGTAGGGAGATTGTTAGTAAAGCGGCTGGAATGGCGAACCCGGGCACAAGGAGAAGAGAAATGAGGTGCGTTTTAGAAACCTTTCCCCATCACATGGTGTACCATCTTTCTGTTTTCTCATGCATGTTTTCGATGTAGGAAGATGCCCTTGAACCTGGAGATTTGGGACCCATGCGATGGGTACCACGCAGTATTACTTTAAAGGGTCTGCGTTTGCTCACCCAACCTCGCCAAACCTCTCAGCCCCAAGAGTGTCCACCCTTATGTCTCATCCAGCTGTGGGTCTAGATATGGTCAATCCAGGTTGCATCACAGCCCCTGAACGCATTGTGTAAGAATTTCTCTCTCTTTCACTGTCTTTGTTTCATGGGTTTTTCAAAGTAATTTATTTTGATAATAGGGTTTAGCTGCTTTTCACTGCTGTGTTTATGCCGCTTTACACCCACGTGACACACTTACAGAGAGATATCAATACATAGGTTTTAAGATTATTACTAGTCAGATATATTCTTGTGCGGTGAATAGGGTGTGTTGAGTCCAGTTCTCTGAGCAAAGAGTAGGTCTTGTCTATTACATATTGGGTTTATGGAACGGTATCTGAGCTAATTTGAAACACTTGTTTTATGTATCACGCCACCTCACCTTTCCCGTTAAGCAGCCATAGTGTGTTTTCTGCATGTGTGACTCTGTTCTGTTTTGTAATTCAGTTCAAGTGTAACGCTTTTTACATTCCCTCCATAAGTGATACCTTATGAGAAGTGTCCTTTTCTGTGTGACTTATTTCACTTAGAATCGTCGTACCTAAATCCACTCATCATGCTGCTACTAGCCTTATGACATTGATTTCATGGCTGAGTGATATTCCATTGTACATAAGGACCACAACTTCTTTATCCATTTTTCTCTTTCCTGGGATATTGAAGGTGGAATGAAGTGGAGGTCCTTGTCAACAGAGCAGCCCTAAACTTTGGGGTGCTTGTGTCTTGCTGATTTTTCATTTTCCCAATTTATACCCCCATGAGTGGAAGTGCCCTATGCTCTCTAAGCTGTGTTTTTTAGATGTTTCAGGACACACCATACACTTCTCCAGAGTGGCTGTTGGCAATTTACATCCCGCCCATCAGTGTAGCAAGGCTCCCATTTCTCCATGGCCTGTCCTGCATTTCTGGTTTTGAGACTTTTTTCAGCATGGCCCTTTTGACCGACGGGTAGCGAGTCTTCTTTGTAGCGCTGATTTGCCTTTCCAGGTTGCTTGGTTGGCCAAAAAGGGCGTATGCGTTTTTTCCTGAATATATTCAGGAAAAAACGCATACGCCCTTTTTGGCCAAGGGCATCATTGTCAACGTTTTGCCGCTTTTCATGTGCTTTAAAGGCGATTCGAATCTACCTCCTGAAATCTGTTTCCTGCAATTCTGCCTTGATTTCAAATCCTCTTCTTTGACTTCCCTCAATATATTTGTGGACGAGAGTTATCATTTATAACTCTGCAGGTTTGTGAATTGCAGTGCCCTGAAGCTCCATTTTACAACTCGCTTTTTTGGGAGCTGGCCGCAAAAGCGCAGGATGGCTTCAGGCCCTGTTCTGGTTGCGGGGGGGAGGATGAGCCTGTGGTTAATTCTTCTTCCTGATGGGAAAATAGAGTGACCTGTGCCTGTCCCAACACCAAGAGCTAGTCTCTCACTGGTTCCCGGTCTACCCGTTCATCCTCAGGACAAATTGCAACCTGTACGAAACAGGAGGTTAAAGGTGCTGATGCTCCAAGTAGGGAGATTGTTAGTAAAGCGGCTGGAATGGCGAACCCGGGCACAAGGAGAAGAGAAATGAGGTGCGTTTTAGAAACCTTTCCCCATCACATGGTGTACCATCTTTCTGTTTTCTCATGCATGTTTTCGATGTAGGAAGATGCCCTTGAACCTGGAGATTTGGGACCCATGCGATGGGTACCACGCAGTATTACTTTAAAGGGTCTGCGTTTGCTCACCCAACCTCGCCAAACCTCTCAGCCCCAAGAGTGTCCACCCTTATGTCTCATCCAGCTGTGGGTCTAGATATGGTCAATCCAGGTTGCATCACAGCCCCTGAACGCATTGTGTAAGAATTTCTCTCTCTTTCACTGTCTTTGTTTCATGGGTTTTTCAAAGTAATTTATTTTGATAATGGGGTTTAGCTGCTTTTCACTGCTGTGTTTATGCCGCTTTACACCCACTTGACACACTAACAGAGAGATATCAATACATAGGTTTTAAGATTGTTACTAGTCAGATATATTCTTGTGCGGTGAATAGGGCGTGTTGAGTCCAGTTCTCTGAGCAAGGAGTAGGTCTTGTCTATTACATATTGGGTTTATGGAACGGTATCTGAGCTAATTTGAAACACTTGTTTTATGTATCACGCCACCTCACCTTTCCCGTTAAGCAGCCATAGTGTGTTTTCTGCATGTGTGACTCTGTTCTGTTTTGTAATTCAGTTCAAGTGTAACGCTTTTTACATTCCCTCCATAAGTGATACCTTATGAGAAGTGTCCTTTTCTGTGTGACTTATTTCACTTAGAATCGTCGTACCTAAATCCACTCATCATGCTGCTACTAGCCTTATGACATCGATTTCATGGCTGAGTGATATTCCATTGTACATAAGGACCACAACTTCTTTATCCATTTTTCTCTTTCCTGGGATATTGAAGGTGGAATGAAGTGGAGGTCCTTGTCAACAGAGCAGCCCTAAACTTTGGGGTGCTTGTGTCTTGCTGATTTTTCATTTTCCCAATTTATACCCCCATGAGTGGAAGTGCCCTATGCTCTCTAAGCTGTGTTTTTTAGATGTTTCAGGACACACCATACACTTCTCCAGAGTGGCTGTTGGCAATTTACATCCCGCCCATCAGTGTAGCAAGGCTCCCATTTCTCCATGGCCTGTCCTGCATTTCTGGTTTTGACACGTTTTTCAGCATGGCCCTTTTGACCGACGGGTAGCGAGTCTTCTTTGTAGCGCTGATTTGCCTTTCCAGGTTGCTTGGTTGGCCAAAAAGGGCGTATGCGTTTTTTCCTGAATATATTCAGGAAAAAACGCATACGCCCTTTTTGGCCAAGGGCATCATTGTCAACGTTTTGCCGCTTTTCATGTGCTTTAAAGGCGATTCGAATCTACCTCCTGAAATCTGTTTCCTGCAATTCTGCCTTGATTTCAAATCCTCTTCTTTGCCTTCCCTCAATATATTTGTGGACGAGAGTTATCATTTATAACTCTGCAGGTTTGTGAATTGCAGTGCCCTGAAGCTCCATTTTACAACTCGCTTTTTTGGGAGCTGGCCGCAAAAGCGCAGGATGGCTTCAGGCCCTGTTCTGGTTCCGGGGGGGAGGATGAGCCTGTGGGTAATTCTTCTTCCTGATGGGAAAATAGAGTGACCTGTGCCTGTCCCAACACCAAGAGCTAGTCTCTCACTGGTTCCCCGTCTACCCGTTCATCCTCAGGACAAATTGCAACCTGTACGGAACAGGAGGTTAAAGGTGCTGATGCTCCAAGTAGGGAGATTGTTAGTAAAGCGGCTGGAATGGCGTACCCGGGCACAAGGAGAAGAGAAATGAGGTGCGTTTTAGAAACCTTTCCCCATCACATGGTGTACCATCTTTTTGTTTTCTCATGCATGTTTTCGATGTAGGAAGATGCCCTTGAACCTGGAGATTTGGGACCCATGCGATGGGTACCAAGCAGTATTACTTTAAAGGGTCTGCGTTTGCTCACCCAACCTCACCAAACCTCTCAGCCCCAAGAGTGTCCACCCTTATGTCTCATCCAGCTGTGGGTCTAGATATGGTCAATCCAGGTTGCATCACAGCCCCTGAACGCATTGTGTAAGAATTTCTCTCTCTTTCACTGTCTTTGTTTCATGGGTTTTTCAAAGTAATTTATTTTGATAATGGGGTTTAGCTGCTTTTCACTGCTGTGTTTATGCCGCTTTACACCCACGTGACACACTTACAGAGAGATATCAATACATAGGTTTTAAGATTATTACTAGTCAGATATATTCTTGTGCGGTGAATAGGGTGTGTTGAGTCCAGTTCTCTGAGCAAAGAGTAGGTCTTGTCTATTACATATTGGGTTTATGGAACGGTATCTGAGCTAATTTGAAACACTTGTTTTATGTATCACGCCACCTCACCTTTCCCGTTAAGCAGCCATAGTGTGTTTTCTGCATGTGTGACTCTGTTCTGTTTTGTAATTCAGTTCAAGTGTAACGCTTTTTACATTCCCTCCATAAGTGATACCTTATGAGAAGTGTCCTTTTCTGTGTGACTTATTTCACTTAGAATCGTCGTACCTAAATCCACTCATCATGCTGCTACTAGCCTTATGACATTGATTTCATGGCTGAGTGATATTCCATTGTACATAAGGACCACAACTTCTTTATCCATTTTTCTCTTTCCTGGGATATTGAAGGTGGAATGAAGTGGAGGTCCTTGTCAACAGAGCAGCCCTAAACTTTGGGGTGCTTGTGTCTTGCTGATTTTTCATTTTCCCAATTTATACCCCCATGAGTGGAAGTGCCCTATGCTCTCTAAGCTGTGTTTTTTAGATGTCTCAGGACACACCATACACTTCTCCAGAGTGGCTGTTGGCAATTTACATCCCGCCCATCAGTGTAGCAAGGCTCCCATTTCTCCATGGCCTGTCCTGCATTTCTGGTTTTGAGACTTTTTTCAGCATGGCCCTTTTGACCGACGGGTAGCGAGTCTTCTTTGTAGCGCTGATTTGCCTTTCCAGGTTGCTTGGTTGGCCAAAAAGGGCGTATGCGTTTTTTCCTGAATATATTCAGGAAAAAACGCATACGCCCTTTTTGGCCAAGGGCATCATTGTCAACGTTTTGCCGCTTTTCATGTGCTTTAAAGGCGATTCGAATCGACCTCCTGAAATCTGTTTCCTGCAATTCTGCCTTGATTTCAAATCCTCTTCTTTGCCTTCCCTCAATATATTTGTGGACGAGAGTTATCATTTATAACTCTGCAGGTTTGTGAATTGCAGTGCCCTGAAGCTCCATTTTACAACTCGCTTTTTTGGGAGCTGGCCGCAAAAGCGCAGGATGGCTTCAGGCCCTGTTCTGGTTGCGGGGGGGAGGATGAGCCTGTGGTTAATTCTTCTTCCTGATGGGAAAATAGAGTGACCTGTGCCTGTCCCAACACCAAGAGCTAGTCTCTCACTGGTTCCCGGTCTACCCGTTCATCCTCAGGACAAATTGCAACCTGTACGAAACAGGAGGTTAAAGGTGCTGATGCTCCAAGTAGGGAGATTGTTAGTAAAGCGGCTGGAATGGCGAACCCGGGCACAAGGAGAAGAGAAATGAGGTGCGTTTTAGAAACCTTTCCCCATCACATGGTGTACCATCTTTCTGTTTTCTCATGCATGTTTTCGATGTAGGAAGATGCCCTTGAACCTGGAGATTTGGGACCCATGCGATGGGTACCACGCAGTATTACTTTAAAGGGTCTGCGTTTGCTCACCCAACCTCGCCAAACCTCTCAGCCCCAAGAGTGTCCACCCTTATGTCTCATCCAGCTGTGGGTCTAGATATGGTCAATCCAGGTTGCATCACAGCCCCTGAACGCATTGTGTAAGAATTTCTCTCTCTTTCACTGTCTTTGTTTCATGGGTTTTTCAAAGTAATTTATTTTGATAATGGGGTTTAGCTGCTTTTCACTGCTGTGTTTATGCCGCTTTACACCCACGTGACACACTTACAGAGAGATATCAATACATAGGTTTTAAGATTATTACTAGTCAGATATATTCTTGTGCGGTGAATAGGGTGTGTTGAGTCCAGTTCTCTGAGCAAAGAGTAGGTCTTGTCTATTACATATTGGGTTTATGGAACGGTATCTGAGCTAATTTGAAACACTTGTTTTATGTATCACGCCACCTCACCTTTCCCGTTAAGCAGCCATAGTGTGTTTTCTGCATGTGTGACTCTGTTCTGTTTTGTAATTCAGTTCAAGTGTAACGCTTTTTACATTCCCTCCATAAGTGATACCTTATGAGAAGTGTCCTTTTCTGTGTGACTTATTTCACTTAGAATCGTCGTACCTAAATCCACTCATCATGCTGCTACTAGCCTTATGACATTGATTTCATGGCTGAGTGATATTCCATTGTACATAAGGACCACAACTTCTTTATCCATTTTTCTCTTTCCTGGGATATTGAAGGTGGAATGAAGTGGAGGTCCTTGTCAACAGAGCAGCCCTAAACTTTGGGGTGCTTGTGTCTTGCTGATTTTTCATTTTCCCAATTTATACCCCCATGAGTGGAAGTGCCCTATGCTCTCTAAGCTGTGTTTTTTAGATGTTTCAGGACACACCATACACTTCTCCAGAGTGGCTGTTGGCAATTTACATCCCGCCCATCAGTGTAGCAAGGCTCCCATTTCTCCATGGCCTGTCCTGCATTTCTGGTTTTGAGACGTTTTTCAGCATGGCCCTTTTGACCGACGGGTAGCGAGTCTTCTTTGTAGCGCTGATTTGCCTTTCCAGGTTGCTTGGTTGGCCAAAAAGGGCGTATGCGTTTTTTCCTGAATATATTCAGGAAAAAACGCATACGCCCTTTTTGGCCAAGGGCATCATTGTCAACGTTTTGCCGCTTTTCATGTGCTTTAAAGGCGATTCGAATCTACCTCCTGAAATCTGTTTCCTGCAATTCTGCCTTGATTTCAAATCCTCTTCTTTGCCTTCCCTCAATATATTTGTGGACGAGAGTTATCATTTATAACTCTGCAGGTTTGTGAATTGCAGTGCCCTGAAGCTCCATTTTACAACTCGCTTTTTTGGGAGCTGGCCGCAAAAGCGCAGGATGGCTTCAGGCCCTGTTCTGGTTGCGGGGGGGAGGATGAGCCTGTGGTTAATTCTTCTTCCTGATGGGAAAATAGAGTGACCTGTGCCTGTCCCAACACCAAGAGCTAGTCTCTCACTGGTTCCCGGTCTACCCGTTCATCCTCAGGACAAATTGCAACCTGTACGAAACAGGAGGTTAAAGGTGCTGATGCTCCAAGTAGGGAGATTGTTAGTAAAGCGGCTGGAATGGCGAACCCGGGCACAAGGAGAAGAGAAATGAGGTGCGTTTTAGAAACCTTTCCCCATCAAATGGTGTACCATCTTTCTGTTTTCTCATGCATGTTTTCGATGTAGGAAGATGCCCTTGAACCTGGAGATTTGGGACCCATGCGATGGGTACCACGCAGTATTACTTTAAAGGGTCTGCGTTTGCTCACCCAACCTCGCCAAACCTCTCAGCCCCAAGAGTGTCCACCCTTATGTCTCATCCAGCTGTGGGTCTAGATATGGTCAATCCAGGTTGCATCACAGCCCCTGAACGCATTGTGTAAGAATTTCTCTCTCTTTCACTGTCTTTGTTTCATGGGTTTTTCAAAGTAATTTATTTTGATAATGGGGTTTAGCTGCTTTTCACTGCTGTGTTTATGCCGCTTTACACCCACTTGACACACTAACAGAGAGATATCAATACATAGGTTTTAAGATTGTTACTAGTCAGATATATTCTTGTGCGGTGAATAGGGCGTGTTGAGTCCAGTTCTCTGAGCAAGGAGTAGGTCTTGTCTATTACATATTGGGTTTATGGAACGGTATCTGAGCTAATTTGAAACACTTGTTTTATGTATCACGCCACCTCACCTTTCCCGTTAAGCAGCCATAGTGTGTTTTCTGCATGTGTGACTCTGTTCTGTTTTGTAATTCAGTTCAAGTGTAACGCTTTTTACATTCCCTCCATAAGTGATACCTTATGAGAAGTGTCCTTTTCTGTGTGACTTATTTCACTTAGAATCGTCGTACCTAAATCCACTCATCATGCTGCTACTAGCCTTATGACATCGATTTCATGGCTGAGTGATATTCCATTGTACATAAGGACCACAACTTCTTTATCCATTTTTCTCTTTCCTGGGATATTGAAGGTGGAATGAAGTGGAGGTCCTTGTCAACAGAGCAGCCCTAAACTTTGGGGTGCTTGTGTCTTGCTGATTTTTCATTTTCCCAATTTATACCCCCATGAGTGGAAGTGCCCTATGCTCTCTAAGCTGTGTTTTTTAGATGTTTCAGGACACACCATACACTTCTCCAGAGTGGCTGTTGGCAATTTACATCCCGCCCATCAGTGTAGCAAGGCTCCCATTTCTCCATGGCCTGTCCTGCATTTCTGGTTTTGACACGTTTTTCAGCATGGCCCTTTTGACCGACGGGTAGCGAGTCTTCTTTGTAGCGCTGATTTGCCTTTCCAGGTTGCTTGGTTGGCCAAAAAGGGCGTATGCGTTTTTTCCTGAATATATTCAGGAAAAAACGCATACGCCCTTTTTGGCCAAGGGCATCATTGTCAACGTTTTGCCGCTTTTCATGTGCTTTAAAGGCGATTCGAATCTACCTCCTGAAATCTGTTTCCTGCAATTCTGCCTTGATTTCAAATCCTCTTCTTTGCCTTCCCTCAATATATTTGTGGACGAGAGTTATCATTTATAACTCTGCAGGTTTGTGAATTGCAGTGCCCTGAAGCTCCATTTTACAACTCGCTTTTTTGGGAGCTGGCCGCAAAAGCGCAGGATGGCTTCAGGCCCTGTTCTGGTTCCGGGGGGGAGGATGAGCCTGTGGGTAATTCTTCTTCCTGATGGGAAAATAGAGTGACCTGTGCCTGTCCCAACACCAAGAGCTAGTCTCTCACTGGTTCCCCGTCTACCCGTTCATCCTCAGGACAAATTGCAACCTGTACGGAACAGGAGGTTAAAGGTGCTGATGCTCCAAGTAGGGAGATTGTTAGTAAAGCGGCTGGAATGGCGTACCCGGGCACAAGGAGAAGAGAAATGAGGTGCGTTTTAGAAACCTTTCCCCATCACATGGTGTACCATCTTTCTGTTTTCTCATGCATGTTTTCGATGTAGGAAGATGCCCTTGAACCTGGAGATTTGGGACCCATGCGATGGGTACCACGCAGTATTACTTTAAAGGGTCTGCGTTTGCTCACCCAACCTCACCAAACCTCTCAGCCCCAAGAGTGTCCACCCTTATGTCTCATCCAGCTGTGGGTCTAGATATGGTCAATCCAGGTTGCATCACAGCCCCTGAACGCATTGTGTAAGAATTTCTCTCTCTTTCACTGTCTTTGTTTCATGGGTTTTTCAAAGTAATTTATTTTGATAATGGGGTTTAGCTGCTTTTCACTGCTGTGTTTATGCCGCTTTACACCCACGTGACACACTTACAGAGAGATATCAATACATAGGTTTTAAGATTATTACTAGTCAGATATATTCTTGTGCGGTGAATAGGGTGTGTTGAGTCCAGTTCTCTGAGCAAAGAGTAGGTCTTGTCTATTACATATTGGGTTTATGGAACGGTATCTGAGCTAATTTGAAACACTTGTTTTATGTATCACGCCACCTCACCTTTCCCGTTAAGCAGCCATAGTGTGTTTTCTGCATGTGTGACTCTGTTCTGTTTTGTAATTCAGTTCAAGTGTAACGCTTTTTACATTCCCTCCATAAGTGATACCTTATGAGAAGTGTCCTTTTCTGTGTGACTTATTTCACTTAGAATCGTCGTACCTAAATCCACTCATCATGCTGCTACTAGCCTTATGACATTGATTTCATGGCTGAGTGATATTCCATTGTACATAAGGACCACAACTTCTTTATCCATTTTTCTCTTTCCTGGGATATTGAAGGTGGAATGAAGTGGAGGTCCTTGTCAACAGAGCAGCCCTAAACTTTGGGGTGCTTGTGTCTTGCTGATTTTTCATTTTCCCAATTTATACCCCCATGAGTGGAAGTGCCCTATGCTCTCTAAGCTGTGTTTTTTAGATGTCTCAGGACACACCATACACTTCTCCAGAGTGGCTGTTGGCAATTTACATCCCGCCCATCAGTGTAGCAAGGCTCCCATTTCTCCATGGCCTGTCCTGCATTTCTGGTTTTGAGACTTTTTTCAGCATGGCCCTTTTGACCGACGGGTAGCGAGTCTTCTTTGTAGCGCTGATTTGCCTTTCCAGGTTGCTTGGTTGGCCAAAAAGGGCGTATGCGTTTTTTCCTGAATATATTCAGGAAAAAACGCATACGCCCTTTTTGGCCAAGGGCATCATTGTCAACGTTTTGCCGCTTTTCATGTGCTTTAAAGGCGATTTGAATCGACCTCCTGAAATCTGTTTCCTGCAATTCTGCCTTGATTTCAAATCCTCTTCTTTGCCTTCCCTCAATATATTTGTGGACGAGAGTTATCATTTATAACTCTGCAGGTTTGTGAATTGCAGTGCCCTGAAGCTCCATTTTACAACTCGCTTTTTTGGGAGCTGGCCGCAAAAGCGCAGGATGGCTTCAGGCCCTGTTCTGGTTGCGGGGGGGAGGATGAGCCTGTGGTTAATTCTTCTTCCTGATGGGAAAATAGAGTGACCTGTGCCTGTCCCAACACCAAGAGCTAGTCTCTCACTGGTTCCCGGTCTACCCGTTCATCCTCAGGACAAATTGCAACCTGTACGAAACAGGAGGTTAAAGGTGCTGATGCTCCAAGTAGGGAGATTGTTAGTAAAGCGGCTGGAATGGCGAACCCGGGCACAAGGAGAAGAGAAATGAGGTGCGTTTTAGAAACCTTTCCCCATCACATGGTGTACCATCTTTCTGTTTTCTCATGCATGTTTTCGATGTAGGAAGATGCCCTTGAACCTGGAGATTTGGGACCCATGCGATGGGTACCACGCAGTATTACTTTAAAGGGTCTGCGTTTGCTCACCCAACCTCGCCAAACCTCTCAGCCCCAAGAGTGTCCACCCTTATGTCTCATCCAGCTGTGGGTCTAGATATGGTCAATCCAGGTTGCATCACAGCCCCTGAACGCATTGTGTAAGAATTTCTCTCTCTTTCACTGTCTTTGTTTCATGGGTTTTTCAAAGTAATTTATTTTGATAATGGGGTTTAGCTGCTTTTCACTGCTGTGTTTATGCCGCTTTACACCCACGTGACACACTTACAGAGAGATATCAATACATAGGTTTTAAGATTATTACTAGTCAGATATATTCTTGTGCGGTGAATAGGGTGTGTTGAGTCCAGTTCTCTGAGCAAAGAGTAGGTCTTGTCTATTACATATTGGGTTTATGGAACGGTATCTGAGCTAATTTGAAACACTTGTTTTATGTATCACGCCACCTCACCTTTCCCGTTAAGCAGCCATAGTGTGTTTTCTGCATGTGTGACTCTGTTCTGTTTTGTAATTCAGTTCAAGTGTAACGCTTTTTACATTCCCTCCATAAGTGATACCTTATGAGAAGTGTCCTTTTCTGTGTGACTTATTTCACTTAGAATCGTCGTACCTAAATCCACTCATCATGCTGCTACTAGCCTTATGACATTGATTTCATGGCTGAGTGATATTCCATTGTACATAAGGACCACAACTTCTTTATCCATTTTTCTCTTTCCTGGGATATTGAAGGTGGAATGAAGTGGAGGTCCTTGTCAACAGAGCAGCCCTAAACTTTGGGGTGCTTGTGTCTTGCTGATTTTTCATTTTCCCAATTTATACCCCCATGAGTGGAAGTGCCCTATGCTCTCTAAGCTGTGTTTTTTAGATGTTTCAGGACACACCATACACTTCTCCAGAGTGGCTGTTGGCAATTTACATCCCGCCCATCAGTGTAGCAAGGCTCCCATTTCTCCATGGCCTGTCCTGCATTTCTGGTTTTGACACGTTTTTCAGCATGGCCCTTTTGACCGACGGGTAGCGAGTCTTCTTTGTAGCGCTGATTTGCCTTTCCAGGTTGCTTGGTTGGCCAAAAAGGGCGTATGCGTTTTTTCCTGAATATATTCAGGAAAAAACGCATACGCCCTTTTTGGCCAAGGGCATCATTGTCAACGTTTTGCCGCTTTTCATGTGCTTTAAAGGCGATTTGAATCTACCTCCTGAAATCTGTTTCCTGCAATTCTGCCTTGATTTCAAATCCTCTTCTTTGACTTCCCTCAATATATTTGTGGACGAGAGTTATCATTTATAACTCTGCAGGTTTGTGAATTGCAGTGCCCTGAAGCTCCATTTTACAACTCGCTTTTTTGGGAGCTGGCCGCAAAAGCGCAGGATGGCTTCAGGCCCTGTTCTGGTTGCGGGGGGGAGGATGAGCCTGTGGTTAATTCTTCTTCCTGATGGGAAAATAGAGTGACCTGTGCCTGTCCCAACACCAAGAGCTAGTCTCTCACTGGTTCCCGGTCTACCCGTTCATCCTCAGGACAAATTGCAACCTGTACGAAACAGGAGGTTAAAGGTGCTGATGCTCCAAGTAGGGAGATTGTTAGTAAAGCGGCTGGAATGGCGAACCCGGGCACAAGGAGAAGAGAAATGAGGTGCGTTTTAGAAACCTTTCCCCATCACATGGTGTACCATCTTTCTGTTTTCTCATGCATGTTTTCGATGTAGGAAGATGCCCTTGAACCTGGAGATTTGGGACCCATGCGATGGGTACCACGCAGTATTACTTTAAAGGGTCTGCGTTTGCTCACCCAACCTCGCCAAACCTCTCAGCCCCAAGAGTGTCCACCCTTATGTCTCATCCAGCTGTGGGTCTAGATATGGTCAATCCAGGTTGCATCACAGCCCCTGAACGCATTGTGTAAGAATTTCTCTCTCTTTCACTGTCTTTGTTTCATGGGTTTTTCAAAGTAATTTATTTTGATAATGGGGTTTAGCTGCTTTTCACTGCTGTGTTTATGCCGCTTTACACCCACTTGACACACTAACAGAGAGATATCAATACATAGGTTTTAAGATTGTTACTAGTCAGATATATTCTTGTGCGGTGAATAGGGCGTGTTGAGTCCAGTTCTCTGAGCAAGGAGTAGGTCTTGTCTATTACATATTGGGTTTATGGAACGGTATCTGAGCTAATTTGAAACACTTGTTTTATGTATCACGCCACCTCACCTTTCCCGTTAAGCAGCCATAGTGTGTTTTCTGCATGTGTGACTCTGTTCTGTTTTGTAATTCAGTTCAAGTGTAACGCTTTTTACATTCCCTCCATAAGTGATACCTTATGAGAAGTGTCCTTTTCTGTGTGACTTATTTCACTTAGAATCGTCGTACCTAAATCCACTCATCATGCTGCTACTAGCCTTATGACATCGATTTCATGGCTGAGTGATATTCCATTGTACATAAGGACCACAATTTCTTTATCCATTTTTCTCTTTCCTGGGATATTGAAGGTGGAATGAAGTGGAGGTCCTTGTCAACAGAGCAGCCCTAAACTTTGGGGTGCTTGTGTCTTGCTGATTTTTCATTTTCCCAATTTATACCCCCATGAGTGGAAGTGCCCTATGCTCTCTAAGCTGTGTTTTTTAGATGTTTCAGGACACACCATACACTTCTCCAGAGTGGCTGTTGGCAATTTACATCCCGCCCATCAGTGTAGCAAGGCTCCCATTTCTCCATGGCCTGTACTGCATTTCTGGTTTTGACACGTTTTTCAGCATGGCCCTTTTGACCGACGGGTAGCGAGTCTTCTTTGTAGCGCTGATTTGCCTTTCCAGGTTGCTTGGTTGGCCAAAAAGGGCGTATGCGTTTTTTCCTGAATATATTCAGGAAAAAACGCATACGCCCTTTTTGGCCAAGGGCATCATTGTCAACGTTTTGCCGCTTTTCATGTGCTTTAAAGGCGATTCGAATCTACCTCCTGAAATCTGTTTCCTGCAATTCTGCCTTGATTTCAAATCCTCTTCTTTGCCTTCCCTCAATATATTTGTGGACGAGAGTTATCATTTATAACTCTGCAGGTTTGTGAATTGCAGTGCCCTGAAGCTCCATTTTACAACTCGCTTTTTTGGGAGCTGGCCGCAAAAGCGCAGGATGGCTTCAGGCCCTGTTCTGGTTCCGGGGTGGAGGATGAGCCTGTGGGTAATTCTTCTTCCTGATGGGAAAATAGAGTGACCTGTGCCTGTCCCAACACCAAGAGCTAGTCTCTCACTGGTTCCCCGTCTACCCGTTCATCCTCAGGACAAATTGCAACCTGTACGGAACAGGAGGTTAAAGGTGCTGATGCTCCAAGTAGGGAGATTGTTAGTAAAGCGGCTGGAATGGCGTACCCTGGCAAAAGGAGAAGAGAAATGAGGTGCGTTTTAGAAACCTTTCCCCATCACATGGTGTACCATCTTTTTGTTTTCTCATGCATGTTTTCGATGTAGGAAGATGCCCTTGAACCTGGAGATTTGGGACCCATGCGATGGGTACCACGCAGTATTACTTTAAAGGGTCTGCGTTTGCTCACCCAACCTCACCAAACCTCTCAGCCCCAAGAGTGTCCACCCTTATGTCTCATCCAGCTGTGGGTCTAGATATGGTCAATCCAGGTTGCATCACAGCCCCTGAACGCATTGTGTAAGAATTTCTCTCTCTTTCACTGTCTTTGTTTCATGGGTTTTTCAAAGTAATTTATTTTGATAATGGGGTTTAGCTGCTTTTCACTGCTGTGTTTATGCCGCTTTACACCCACGTGACACACTTACAGAGAGATATCAATACATAGGTTTTAAGATTATTACTAGTCAGATATATTCTTGTGCGGTGAATAGGGTGTGTTGAGTCCAGTTCTCTGAGCAAAGAGTAGGTCTTGTCTATTACATATTGGGTTTATGGAACGGTATCTGAGCTAATTTGAAACACTTGTTTTATGTATCACGCCACCTCACCTTTCCCGTTAAGCAGCCATAGTGTGTTTTCTGCATGTGTGACTCTGTTCTGTTTTGTAATTCAGTTCAAGTGTAACGCTTTTTACATTCCCTCCATAAGTGATACCTTATGAGAAGTGTCCTTTTCTGTGTGACTTATTTCACTTAGAATCGTCGTACCTAAATCCACTCATCATGCTGCTACTAGCCTTATGACATTGATTTCATGGCTGAGTGATATTCCATTGTACATAAGGACCACAACTTCTTTATCCATTTTTCTCTTTCCTGGGATATTGAAGGTGGAATGAAGTGGAGGTCCTTGTCAACAGAGCAGCCCTAAACTTTGGGGTGCTTGTGTCTTGCTGATTTTTCATTTTCCCAATTTATACCCCCATGAGTGGAAGTGCCCTATGCTCTCTAAGCTGTGTTTTTTAGATGTCTCAGGACACACCATACACTTCTCCAGAGTGGCTGTTGGCAATTTACATCCCGCCCATCAGTGTAGCAAGGCTCCCATTTCTCCATGGCCTGTCCTGCATTTCTGGTTTTGAGACTTTTTTCAGCATGGCCCTTTTGACCGACGGGTAGCGAGTCTTCTTTGTAGCGCTGATTTGCCTTTCCAGGTTGCTTGGTTGGCCAAAAAGGGCGTATGCGTTTTTTCCTGAATATATTCAGGAAAAAACGCATACGCCCTTTTTGGCCAAGGGCATCATTGTCAACGTTTTGCCGCTTTTCATGTGCTTTAAAGGCGATTCGAATCTACCTCCTGAAATCTGTTTCCTGCAATTCTGCCTTGATTTCAAATCCTCTTCTTTGCCTTCCCTCAATATATTTGTGGACGAGAGTTATCATTTATAACTCTGCAGGTTTGTGAATTGCAGTGCCCTGAAGCTCCATTTTACAACTCGCTTTTTTGGGAGCTGGCCGCAAAAGCGCAGGATGGCTTCAGGCCCTGTTCTGGTTGCGGGGGGGAGGATGAGCCTGTGGTTAATTCTTCTTCCTGATGGGAAAATAGAGTGACCTGTGCCTGTCCCAACACCAAGAGCTAGTCTCTCACTGGTTCCCGGTCTACCCGTTCATCCTCAGGACAAATTGCAACCTGTACGAAACAGGAGGTTAAAGGTGCTGATGCTCCAAGTAGGGAGATTGTTAGTAAAGCGGCTGGAATGGCGAACCCGGGCACAAGGAGAAGAGAAATGAGGTGCGTTTTAGAAACCTTTCCCCATCACATGGTGTACCATCTTTCTGTTTTCTCATGCATGTTTTCGATGTAGGAAGATGCCCTTGAACCTGGAGATTTGGGACCCATGCGATGGGTACCACGCAGTATTACTTTAAAGGGTCTGCGTTTGCTCACCCAACCTCGCCAAACCTCTCAGCCCCAAGAGTGTCCACCCTTATGTCTCATCCAGCTGTGGGTCTAGATATGGTCAATCCAGGTTGCATCACAGCCCCTGAACGCATTGTGTAAGAATTTCTCTCTCTTTCACTGTCTTTGTTTCATGGGTTTTTCAAAGTAATTTATTTTGATAATGGGGTTTAGCTGCTTTTCACTGCTGTGTTTATGCCGCTTTACACCCACGTGACACACTTACAGAGAGATATCAATACATAGGTTTTAAGATTATTACTAGTCAGATATATTCTTGTGCGGTGAATAGGGTGTGTTGAGTCCAGTTCTCTGAGCAAAGAGTAGGTCTTGTCTATTACATATTGGGTTTATGGAACGGTATCTGAGCTAATTTGAAACACTTGTTTTATGTATCACGCCACCTCACCTTTCCCGTTAAGCAGCCATAGTGTGTTTTCTGCATGTGTGACTCTGTTCTGTTTTGTAATTCAGTTCAAGTGTAACGCTTTTTACATTCCCTCCATAAGTGATACCTTATGAGAAGTGTCCTTTTCTGTGTGACTTATTTCACTTAGAATCGTCGTACCTAAATCCACTCATCATGCTGCTACTAGCCTTATGACATTGATTTCATGGCTGAGTGATATTCCATTGTACATAAGGACCACAACTTCTTTATCCATTTTTCTCTTTCCTGGGATATTGAAGGTGGAATGAAGTGGAGGTCCTTGTCAACAGAGCAGCCCTAAACTTTGGGGTGCTTGTGTCTTGCTGATTTTTCATTTTCCCAATTTATACCCCCATGAGTGGAAGTGCCCTATGCTCTCTAAGCTGTGTTTTTTAGATGTCTCAGGACACACCATACACTTCTCCAGAGTGGCTGTTGGCAATTTACATCCCGCCCATCAGTGTAGCAAGGCTCCCATTTCTCCATGGCCTGTCCTGCATTTCTGGTTTTGAGACTTTTTTCAGCATGGCCCTTTTGACCGATGGGTAGCGAGTCTTCTTTGTAGCGCTGATTTGCCTTTCCAGGTTGCTTGGTTGGCCAAAAAGGGCGTATGCGTTTTTTCCTGAATATATTCAGGAAAAAACGCATACGCCCTTTTTGGCCAAGGGCATCATTGTCAACGTTTTGCCGCTTTTCATGTGCTTTAAAGGCGATTCGAATCTACCTCCTGAAATCTGTTTCCTGCAATTCTGCCTTGATTTCAAATCCTCTTCTTTGCCTTCCCTCAATATATTTGTGGACGAGAGTTATCATTTATAACTCTGCAGGTTTGTGAATTGCAGTGCCCTGAAGCTCCATTTTACAACTCGCTTTTTTGGGAGCTGGCCGCAAAAGCGCAGGATGGCTTCAGGCCCTGTTCTGGTTGCGGGGGGGAGGATGAGCCTGTGGTTAATTCTTCTTCCTGATGGGAAAATAGAGTGACCTGTGCCTGTCCCAACACCAAGAGCTAGTCTCTCACTGGTTCCCGGTCTACCCGTTCATCCTCAGGACAAATTGCAACCTGTACGAAACAGGAGGTTAAAGGTGCTGATGCTCCAAGTAGGGAGATTGTTAGTAAAGCGGCTGGAATGGCGAACCCGGGCACAAGGAGAAGAGAAATGAGGTGCGTTTTAGAAACCTTTCCCCATCACATGGTGTACCATCTTTCTGTTTTCTCATGCATGTTTTCGATGTAGGAAGATGCCCTTGAACCTGGAGATTTGGGACCCATGCGATGGGTACCACGCAGTATTACTTTAAAGGGTCTGCGTTTGCTCACCCAACCTCGCCAAACCTCTCAGCCCCAAGAGTGTCCACCCTTATGTCTCATCCAGCTGTGGGTCTAGATATGGTCAATCCAGGTTGCATCACAGCCCCTGAACGCATTGTGTAAGAATTTCTCTCTCTTTCACTGTCTTTGTTTCATGGGTTTTTCAAAGTAATTTATTTTGATAATGGGGTTTAGCTGCTTTTCACTGCTGTGTTTATGCCGCTTTACACCCACGTGACACACTTACAGAGAGATATCAATACATAGGTTTTAAGATTATTACTAGTCAGATATATTCTTGTGCGGTGAATAGGGTGTGTTGAGTCCAGTTCTCTGAGCAAAGAGTAGGTCTTGTCTATTACATATTGGGTTTATGGAACGGTATCTGAGCTAATTTGAAACACTTGTTTTATGTATCACGCCACCTCACCTTTCCCGTTAAGCAGCCATAGTGTGTTTTCTGCATGTGTGACTCTGTTCTGTTTTGTAATTCAGTTCAAGTGTAACGCTTTTTACATTCCCTCCATAAGTGATACCTTATGAGAAGTGTCCTTTTCTGTGTGACTTATTTCACTTAGAATCGTCGTACCTAAATCCACTCATCATGCTGCTACTAGCCTTATGACATTGATTTCATGGCTGAGTGATATTCCATTGTACATAAGGACCACAACTTCTTTATCCATTTTTCTCTTTCCTGGGATATTGAAGGTGGAATGAAGTGGAGGTCCTTGTCAACAGAGCAGCCCTAAACTTTGGGGTGCTTGTGTCTTGCTGATTTTTCATTTTCCCAATTTATACCCCCATGAGTGGAAGTGCCCTATGCTCTCTAAGCTGTGTTTTTTAGATGTTTCAGGACACACCATACACTTCTCCAGAGTGGCTGTTGGCAATTTACATCCCGCCCATCAGTGTAGCAAGGCTCCCATTTCTCCATGGCCTGTCCTGCATTTCTGGTTTTGACACGTTTTTCAGCATGGCCCTTTTGACCGACGGGTAGCGAGTCTTCTTTGTAGCGCTGATTTGCCTTTCCAGGTTGCTTGGTTGGCCAAAAAGGGCGTATGCGTTTTTTCCTGAATATATTCAGGAAAAAACGCATACGCCCTTTTTGGCCAAGGGCATCATTGTCAACGTTTTGCCGCTTTTCATGTGCTTTAAAGGCGATTTGAATCTACCTCCTGAAATCTGTTTCCTGCAATTCTGCCTTGATTTCAAATCCTCTTCTTTGACTTCCCTCAATATATTTGTGGACGAGAGTTATCATTTATAACTCTGCAGGTTTGTGAATTGCAGTGCCCTGAAGCTCCATTTTACAACTCGCTTTTTTGGGAGCTGGCCGCAAAAGCGCAGGATGGCTTCAGGCCCTGTTCTGGTTGCGGGGGGGAGGATGAGCCTGTGGTTAATTCTTCTTCCTGATGGGAAAATAGAGTGACCTGTGCCTGTCCCAACACCAAGAGCTAGTCTCTCACTGGTTCCCGGTCTACCCGTTCATCCTCAGGACAAATTGCAACCTGTACGAAACAGGAGGTTAAAGGTGCTGATGCTCCAAGTAGGGAGATTGTTAGTAAAGCGGCTGGAATGGCGAACCCGGGCACAAGGAGAAGAGAAATGAGGTGCGTTTTAGAAACCTTTCCCCATCACATGGTGTACCATCTTTCTGTTTTCTCATGCATGTTTTCGATGTAGGAAGATGCCCTTGAACCTGGAGATTTGGGACCCATGCGATGGGTACCACGCAGTATTACTTTAAAGGGTCTGCGTTTGCTCACCCAACCTCGCCAAACCTCTCAGCCCCAAGAGTGTCCACCCTTATGTCTCATCCAGCTGTGGGTCTAGATATGGTCAATCCAGGTTGCATCACAGCCCCTGAACGCATTGTGTAAGAATTTCTCTCTCTTTCACTGTCTTTGTTTCATGGGTTTTTCAAAGTAATTTATTTTGATAATGGGGTTTAGCTGCTTTTCACTGCTGTGTTTATGCCGCTTTACACCCACTTGACACACTAACAGAGAGATATCAATACATAGGTTTTAAGATTGTTACTAGTCAGATATATTCTTGTGCGGTGAATAGGGCGTGTTGAGTCCAGTTCTCTGAGCAAGGAGTAGGTCTTGTCTATTACATATTGGGTTTATGGAACGGTATCTGAGCTAATTTGAAACACTTGTTTTATGTATCACGCCACCTCACCTTTCCCGTTAAGCAGCCATAGTGTGTTTTCTGCATGTGTGACTCTGTTCTGTTTTGTAATTCAGTTCAAGTGTAACGCTTTTTACATTCCCTCCATAAGTGATACCTTATGAGAAGTGTCCTTTTCTGTGTGACTTATTTCACTTAGAATCGTCGTACCTAAATCCACTCATCATGCTGCTACTAGCCTTATGACATCGATTTCATGGCTGAGTGATATTCCATTGTACATAAGGACCACAATTTCTTTATCCATTTTTCTCTTTCCTGGGATATTGAAGGTGGAATGAAGTGGAGGTCCTTGTCAACAGAGCAGCCCTAAACTTTGGGGTGCTTGTGTCTTGCTGATTTTTCATTTTCCCAATTTATACCCCCATGAGTGGAAGTGCCCTATGCTCTCTAAGCTGTGTTTTTTAGATGTTTCAGGACACACCATACACTTCTCCAGAGTGGCTGTTGGCAATTTACATCCCGCCCATCAGTGTAGCAAGGCTCCCATTTCTCCATGGCCTGTCCTGCATTTCTGGTTTTGACACGTTTTTCAGCATGGCCCTTTTGACCGACGGGTAGCGAGTCTTCTTTGTAGCGCTGATTTGCCTTTCCAGGTTGCTTGGTTGGCCAAAAAGGGCGTATGCGTTTTTTCCTGAATATATTCAGGAAAAAACGCATACGCCCTTTTTGGCCAAGGGCATCATTGTCAACGTTTTGCCGCTTTTCATGTGCTTTAAAGGCGATTCGAATCTACCTCCTGAAATCTGTTTCCTGCAATTCTGCCTTGATTTCAAATCCTCTTCTTTGCCTTCCCTCAATATATTTGTGGACGAGAGTTATCATTTATAACTCTGCAGGTTTGTGAATTGCAGTGCCCTGAAGCTCCATTTTACAACTCGCTTTTTTGGGAGCTGGCCGCAAAAGCGCAGGATGGCTTCAGGCCCTGTTCTGGTTCCGGGGTGGAGGATGAGCCTGTGGGTAATTCTTCTTCCTGATGGGAAAATAGAGTGACCTGTGCCTGTCCCAACACCAAGAGCTAGTCTCTCACTGGTTCCCCGTCTACCCGTTCATCCTCAGGACAAATTGCAACCTGTACGGAACAGGAGGTTAAAGGTGCTGATGCTCCAAGTAGGGAGATTGTTAGTAAAGCGGCTGGAATGGCGTACCCTGGCAAAAGGAGAAGAGAAATGAGGTGCGTTTTAGAAACCTTTCCCCATCACATGGTGTACCATCTTTTTGTTTTCTCATGCATGTTTTCGATGTAGGAAGATGCCCTTGAACCTGGAGATTTGGGACCCATGCGATGGGTACCACGCAGTATTACTTTAAAGGGTCTGCGTTTGCTCACCCAACCTCACCAAACCTCTCAGCCCCAAGAGTGTCCACCCTTATGTCTCATCCAGCTGTGGGTCTAGATATGGTCAATCCAGGTTGCATCACAGCCCCTGAACGCATTGTGTAAGAATTTCTCTCTCTTTCACTGTCTTTGTTTCATGGGTTTTTCAAAGTAATTTATTTTGATAATGGGGTTTAGCTGCTTTTCACTGCTGTGTTTATGCCGCTTTACACCCACGTGACACACTTACAGAGAGATATCAATACATAGGTTTTAAGATTATTACTAGTCAGATATATTCTTGTGCGGTGAATAGGGTGTGTTGAGTCCAGTTCTCTGAGCAAAGAGTAGGTCTTGTCTATTACATATTGGGTTTATGGAACGGTATCTGAGCTAATTTGAAACACTTGTTTTATGTATCACGCCACCTCACCTTTCCCGTTAAGCAGCCATAGTGTGTTTTCTGCATGTGTGACTCTGTTCTGTTTTGTAATTCAGTTCAAGTGTAACGCTTTTTACATTCCCTCCATAAGTGATACCTTATGAGAAGTGTCCTTTTCTGTGTGACTTATTTCACTTAGAATCGTCGTACCTAAATCCACTCATCATGCTGCTACTAGCCTTATGACATTGATTTCATGGCTGAGTGATATTCCATTGTACATAAGGACCACAACTTCTTTATCCATTTTTCTCTTTCCTGGGATATTGAAGGTGGAATGAAGTGGAGGTCCTTGTCAACAGAGCAGCCCTAAACTTTGGGGTGCTTGTGTCTTGCTGATTTTTCATTTTCCCAATTTATACCCCCATGAGTGGAAGTGCCCTATGCTCTCTAAGCTGTGTTTTTTAGATGTCTCAGGACACACCATACACTTCTCCAGAGTGGCTGTTGGCAATTTACATCCCGCCCATCAGTGTAGCAAGGCTCCCATTTCTCCATGGCCTGTCCTGCATTTCTGGTTTTGAGACTTTTTTCAGCATGGCCCTTTTGACCGACGGGTAGCGAGTCTTCTTTGTAGCGCTGATTTGCCTTTCCAGGTTGCTTGGTTGGCCAAAAAGGGCGTATGCGTTTTTTCCTGAATATATTCAGGAAAAAACGCATACGCCCTTTTTGGCCAAGGGCATCATTGTCAACGTTTTGCCGCTTTTCATGTGCTTTAAAGGCGATTCGAATCTACCTCCTGAAATCTGTTTCCTGCAATTCTGCCTTGATTTCAAATCCTCTTCTTTGCCTTCCCTCAATATATTTGTGGACGAGAGTTATCATTTATAACTCTGCAGGTTTGTGAATTGCAGTGCCCTGAAGCTCCATTTTACAACTCGCTTTTTTGGGAGCTGGCCGCAAAAGCGCAGGATGGCTTCAGGCCCTGTTCTGGTTGCGGGGGGGAGGATGAGCCTGTGGTTAATTCTTCTTCCTGATGGGAAAATAGAGTGACCTGTGCCTGTCCCAACACCAAGAGCTAGTCTCTCACTGGTTCCCGGTCTACCCGTTCATCCTCAGGACAAATTGCAACCTGTACGAAACAGGAGGTTAAAGGTGCTGATGCTCCAAGTAGGGAGATTGTTAGTAAAGCGGCTGGAATGGCGAACCCGGGCACAAGGAGAAGAGAAATGAGGTGCGTTTTAGAAACCTTTCCCCATCACATGGTGTACCATCTTTCTGTTTTCTCATGCATGTTTTCGATGTAGGAAGATGCCCTTGAACCTGGAGATTTGGGACCCATGCGATGGGTACCACGCACTATTACTTTAAAGGGTCTGCGTTTGCTCACCCAACCTCGCCAAACCTCTCAGCCCCAAGAGTGTCCACCCTTATGTCTCATCCAGCTGTGGGTCTAGATATGGTCAATCCAGGTTGCATCACAGCCCCTGAACGCATTGTGTAAGAATTTCTCTCTCTTTCACTGTCTTTGTTTCATGGGTTTTTCAAAGTAATTTATTTTGATAATGGGGTTTAGCTGCTTTTCACTGCTGTGTTTATGCCGCTTTACACCCACGTGACACACTTACAGAGAGATATCAATACATAGGTTTTAAGATTATTACTAGTCAGATATATTCTTGTGCGGTGAATAGGGTGTG
This sequence comes from Balaenoptera borealis, assembly GCF_965194805.1. NCBI lineage: Eukaryota > Metazoa > Chordata > Mammalia > Artiodactyla > Balaenopteridae > Balaenoptera > Balaenoptera borealis. Next base: position 465,978 of record NW_028123991.1, read on the forward strand.
TTGAGTCCAGTTCTCTGAGCAAAGAGTAGGTCTTGTCTATTACATATTGGGTTTATGGAACGGTATCTGAGCTAATTTGAAACACTTGTTTTATGTATCACGCCACCTCACCTTTCCCGTTAAGCAGCCATAGTGTGTTTTCTGCATGTGTGACTCTGTTCTGTTTTGTAATTCAGTTCAAGTGTAACGCTTTTTACATTCCCTCCATAAGTGATACCTTATGAGAAGTGTCCTTTTCTGTGTGACTTATTTCACTTAGAATCGTCGTACCTAAATCCACTCATCATGCTGCTACTAGCCTTATGACATTGATTTCATGGCTGAGTGATATTCCATTGTACATAAGGACCACAACTTCTTTATCCATTTTTCTCTTTCCTGGGATATTGAAGGTGGAATGAAGTGGAGGTCCTTGTCAACAGAGCAGCCCTAAACTTTGGGGTGCTTGTGTCTTGCTGATTTTTCATTTTCCCAATTTATACCCCCATGAGTGGAAGTGCCCTATGCTCTCTAAGCTGTGTTTTTTAGATGTTTCAGGACACACCATACACTTCTCCAGAGTGGCTGTTGGCAATTTACATCCCGCCCATCAGTGTAGCAAGGCTCCCATTTCTCCATGGCCTGTCCTGCATTTCTGGTTTTGACACGTTTTTCAGCATGGCCCTTTTGACCGACGGGTAGCGAGTCTTCTTTGTAGCGCTGATTTGCCTTTCCAGGTTGCTTGGTTGGCCAAAAAGGGCGTATGCGTTTTTTCCTGAATATATTCAGGAAAAAACGCATACGCCCTTTTTGGCCAAGGGCATCATTGTCAACGTTTTGCCGCTTTTCATGTGCTTTAAAGGCGATTCGAATCTACCTCCTGAAATCTGTTTCCTGCAATTCTGCCTTGATTTCAAATCCTCTTCTTTGCCTTCCCTCAATATATTTGTGGACGAGAGTTATCATTTATAACTCTGCAGGTTTGTGAATTGCAGTGCCCTGAAGCTCCATTTTACAACTCGCTTTTTTGGGAGCTGGCCGCAAAAGCGCAGGATGGCTTCAGGCCCTGTTCTGGTTCCGGGGGGGAGGATGAGCCTGTGGTTAATTATTCTTCCTGATGGGAAAATAGAGTGACCTGTGCCTGTCCCAACACCAAGAGCTAGTCTCTCACTGGTTCCCGGTCTACCCGTTCATCCTCAGGACAAATTGCAACCTGTACGGAACAGGAGGTTAAAGGTGCTGATGCTCCAAGTAGGGAGATTGTTAGTAAAGCGGCTGGAATGGCGTACCCTGGCACAAGGAGAAGAGAAATGAGGTGCGTTTTAGAAACCTTTCCCCATCACATGGTGTACCATCTTTTTGTTTTCTCATGCATGTTTTCGATGTAGGAAGATGCCCTTGAACCTGGAGATTTGGGACCCATGCGATGGGTACCACGCAGTATTACTTTAAAGGGTCTGCATTTGCTCACCCAACCTCACCAAACCTCTCAGCCCCAAGAGTGTCCACCCTTATGTCTCATCCAGCTGTGGGTCTAGATATGGTCAATCCAGGTTGCATCACAGCCCCTGAACGCATTGTGTAAGAATTTCTCTCTCTTTCACTGTCTTTGTTTCATGGGTTTTTCAAAGTAATTTATTTTGATAATGGGGTTTAGCTGCTTTTCACTGCTGTGTTTATGCCGCTTTACACCCACTTGACACACTAACAGAGAGATATCAATACATTGGTTTTAAGATTATTACTAGTCAGATATATTCTTGTGCGGTGAATAGGGTGTGTTGAGTCCAGTTCTCTGAGCAAAGAGTAGGTCTTGTCTATTACATATTGGGTTTATGGAACGGTATCTGAGCTAATTTGAAACACTTGTTTTATGTATCACGCCACCTCACCTTTCCCGTTAAGCAGCCATAGTGTGTTTTCTGCATGTGTGACTCTGTTCTGTTTTGTAATTCAGTTCAAGTGTAACGCTTTTTACATTCCCTCCATAAGTGATACCTTATGAGAAGTGTCCTTTTCTGTGTGACTTATTTCAGTTAGAATCGTCGTACCTAAATCCACTCATCATGCTGCTACTAGCCTTATGACATTGATTTCATGGCTGAGTGATATTCCATTGTACATAAGGACCACAACTTCTTTATCCATTTTTCTCTTTCCTGGGATATTGAAGGTGGAATGAAGTGGAGGTCCTTGTCAACAGAGCAGCCCTAAACTTTGGGGTGCTTGTGTCTTGCTGATTTTTCATTTTCCCAATTTATACCCCCATGAGTGGAAGTGCCCTATGCTCTCTAAGCTGTGTTTTTTAGATGTCTCAGGACACACCATACACTTCTCCAGAGTGGCTGTTGGCAATTTACATCCCGCCCATCAGTGTAGCAAGGCTCCCATTTCTCCATGGCCTGTCCTGCATTTCTGGTTTTGACACGTTTTTCAGCTTGGCCCTTTTGACCGACGGGTAGCGAGTCTTCTTTGTAGCGCTGATTTGCCTTTCCAGGTTGCTTGGTTGGCCAAAAAGGGCGTATGCGTTTTTTCCTGAATATATTCAGGAAAAAACGCATACGCCCTTTTTGGCCAAGGGCATCATTGTCAACGTTTTGCCGCTTTTCATGTGCTTTAAAGGCGATTCGAATCTACCTCCTGAAATCTGTTTCCTGCAATTCTGCCTTGATTTCAAATCCTCTTCTTTGCCTTCCCTCAATATATTTGTGGACGAGAGTTATCATTTATAACTCTGCAGGTTTGTGAATTGCAGTGCCCTGAAGCTCCATTTTACAACTCGCTTTTTTGGGAGCTGGCCGCAAAAGCGCAGGATAGCTTCAGGCCCTGTTCTGGTTGCGGGGGGGAGGATGAGCCTGTGGTTAATTCTTCTTCCTGATGGGAAAATAGAGTGACCTGTGCCTGTCCCAACACCAAGAGCTAGTCTCTCACTGGTTCCCGGTCTACCCGTTCATCCTCAGGACAAATTGCAACCTGTACGAAACAGGAGGTTAAAGGTGCTGATGCTCCAAGTAGGGAGATTGTTAGTAAAGCGGCTGGAATGGCGAACCCGGGCACAAGGAGAAGAGAAATGAGGTGCGTTTTAGAAACCTTTCCCCATCACATGGTGTACCATCTTTCTGTTTTCTCATGCATGTTTTCGATGTAGGAAGATGCCCTTGAACCTGGAGATTTGGGACCCATGCGATGGGTACCACTCAGTATTACTTTAAAGGGTCTGCGTTTGCTCACCCAACCTCGCCAAACCTCTCAGCCCCAAGAGTGTCCACCCTTATGTCTCATCCAGCTGTGGGTCTAGATATGGTCAATCCAGGTTGCATCACAGCCCCTGAACGCATTGTGTAAGAATTTCTCTCTCTTTCACTGTCTTTGTTTCATGGGTTTTTCAAAGTAATTTATTTTGATAATGGGGTTTAGCTGCTTTTCACTGCTGTGTTTATGCCGCTTTACACCCACTTGACACACTAACAGAGAGATATCAATACATAGGTTTTAAGATTGTTACTAGTCAGATATATTCTTGTGCGGTGAATAGGGCGTGTTGAGTCCAGTTCTCTGAGCAAGGAGTAGGTCTTGTCTATTACATATTGGGTTTATGGAACGGTATCTGAGCTAATTTGAAACCCTTGTTTTATGTATCACCCCACCTCACCTTTCCCGTTAAGCAGCCATAGTGTGTTTTCTGCATGTGTGACTCTGTTCTGTTTTGTAATTCAGTTCAAGTGTAACGCTTTTTACATTCCCTCCATAAGTGATACCTTATGAGAAGTGTCCTTTTCTGTGTGACTTATTTCACTTAGAATCGTCGTACCTAAATCCACTCATCATGCTGCTACTAGCCTTATGACATCGATTTCATGGCTGAGTGATATTCCATTGTACATAAGGACCACAACTTCTTTATCCATTTTTCTCTTTCCTGGGATATTGAAGGTGGAATGAAGTGGAGGTCCTTGTCAACAGAGCAGCCCTAAACTTTGGGGTGCTTGTGTCTTGCTGATTTTTCATTTTCCCAATTTATACCCCCATGAGTGGAAGTGCCCTATGCTCTCTAAGCTGTGTTTTTTAGATGTCTCAGGACACACCATACACTTCTCCAGAGTGGCTGTTGGCAATTTACATCCCGCCCATCAGTGTAGCAAGGCTCCCATTTCTCCATGGCCTGTCCTGCATTTCTGGTTTTGAGACTTTTTTCAGCATGGCCCTTTTGACCGACGGGTAGCGAGTCTTCTTTGTAGCGCTGATTTGCCTTTCCAGGTTGCTTGGTTGGCCAAAAAGGGCGTATGCGTTTTTTCCTGAATATATTCAGGAAAAAACGCATACGCCCTTTTTGGCCAAGGGCATCATTGTCAACGTTTTGCCGCTTTTCATGTGCTTTAAAGGCGATTCGAATCTACCTCCTGAAATCTGTTTCCTGCAATTCTGCCTTGATTTCAAATCCTCTTCTTTGCCTTCCCTCAATATATTTGTGGACGAGAGTTATCATTTATAACTCTGCAGGTTTGTGAATTGCAGTGCCCTGAAGCTCCATTTTACAACTCGCTTTTTTGGGAGCTGGCCGCAAAAGTGCAGGATGGCTTCAGGCCCTGTTCTGGTTGCGGGGGGGAGGATGAGCCTGTGGTTAATTCTTCTTCCTGATGGGAAAATAGAGTGACCTGTGCCTGTCCCAACACCAAGAGCTAGTCTCTCACTGGTTCCCGGTCTACCCGTTCATCCTCAGGACAAATTGCAACCTGTACGAAACAGGAGGTTAAAGGTGCTGATGCTCCAAGTAGGGAGATTGTTAGTAAAGCGGCTGGAATGGCGAACCCGGGCACAAGGAGAAGAGAAATGAGGTGCGTTTTAGAAACCTTTCCCCATCACATGGTGTACCATCTTTCTGTTTTCTCATGCATGTTTTCGATGTAGGAAGATGCCCTTGAACCTGGAGATTTGGGACCCATGCGATGGGTACCACGCAGTATTACTTTAAAGGGTCTGCGTTTGCTCACCCAACCTCGCCAAACCTCTCAGCCCCAAGAGTGTCCACCCTTATGTCTCATCCAGCTGTGGGTCTAGATATGGTCAATCCAGGTTGCATCACAGCCCCTGAACGCATTGTGTAAGAATTTCTCTCTCTTTCACTGTCTTTGTTTCATGGGTTTTTCAAAGTAATTTATTTTGATAATGGGGTTTAGCTGCTTTTCACTGCTGTGTTTATGCCGCTTTACACCCACGTGACACACTTACAGAGAGATATCAATACATAGGTTTTAAGATTATTACTAGTCAGATATATTCTTGTGCGGTGAATAGGGTGTGTTGAGTCCAGTTCTCTGAGCAAAGAGTAGGTCTTGTCTATTACATATTGGGTTTATGGAACGGTATCTGAGCTAATTTGAAACACTTGTTTTATGTATCACGCCACCTCACCTTTCCCGTTAAGCAGCCATAGTGTGTTTTCTGCATGTGTGACTCTGTTCTGTTTTGTAATTCAGTTCAAGTGTAACGCTTTTTACATTCCCTCCATAAGTGATACCTTATGAGAAGTGTCCTTTTCTGTGTGACTTATTTCACTTAGAATCGTCGTACCTAAATCCACTCATCATGCTGCTACTAGCCTTATGACATTGATTTCATGGCTGAGTGATATTCCATTGTACATAAGGACCACAACTTCTTTATCCATTTTTCTCTTTCCTGGGATATTGAAGGTGGAATGAAGTGGAGGTCCTTGTCAACAGAGCAGCCCTAAACTTTGGGGTGCTTGTGTCTTGCTGATTTTTCATTTTCCCAATTTATACCCCCATGAGTGGAAGTGCCCTATGCTCTCTAAGCTGTGTTTTTTAGATGTTTCAGGACACACCATACACTTCTCCAGAGTGGCTGTTGGCAATTTACATCCCGCCCATCAGTGTAGCAAGGCTCCCATTTCTCCATGGCCTGTCCTGCATTTCTGGTTTTGACACGTTTTTCAGCATGGCCCTTTTGACCGACGGGTAGCGAGTCTTCTTTGTAGCGCTGATTTGCCTTTCGAGGTTGCTTGGTTGGCCAAAAAGGGCGTATGCGTTTTTTCCTGAATATATTCAGGAAAAAACGCATACGCCCTTTTTGGCCAAGGGCATCATTGTCAACGTTTTGCCGCTTTTCATGTGCTTTAAAGGCGATTCGAATCTACCTCCTGAAATCTGTTTCCTGCAATTCTGCCTTGATTTCAAATCCTCTTCTTTGCCTTCCCTCAATATATTTGTGGACGAGAGTTATCATTTATAACTCTGCAGGTTTGTGAATTGCAGTGCCCTGAAGCTCCATTTTACAACTCGCTTTTTTGGGAGCTGGCCGCAAAAGCGCAGGATGGCTTCAGGCCCTGTTCTGGTTCCGGGGGGGAGGATGAGCCTGTGGTTTATTATTCTTCCTGATGGGAAAATAGAGTGACCTGTGCCTGTCCCAACACCAAGAGCTAGTCTCTCACTGGTTCCCCGTCTACCCGTTCATCCTCAGGACAAATTGCAACCTGTACGGAACAGGAGGTTAAAGGTGCTGATGCTCCAAGTAGGGAGATTGTTAGTAAAGCGGCTGGAATGGCGTACCCTGGCACAAGGAGAAGAGAAATGAGGTGCGTTTTAGAAACCTTTCCCCATCACATGGTGTACCATCTTTTTGTTTTCTCATGCATGTTTTCGATGTAGGAAGATGCCCTTGAACCTGGAGATTTGGGACCCATGCGAGGGGTACCACGCAGTATTACTTTAAAGGGTCTGCATTTGCTCACCCAACCTCACCAAACCTCTCAGCCCCAAGAGTGTCCACCCTTATGTCTCATCCAGCTGTGGGTCTAGATATGGTCAATCCAGGTTGCATCACAGCCCCTGAACGCATTGTGTAAGAATTTCTCTCTCTTTCACTGTCTTTGTTTCATGGGTTTTTCAAAGTAATTTATTTTGATAATGGGGTTTAGCTGCTTTTCACTGCTGTGTTTATGCCGCTTTACACCCACTTGACACACTAACAGAGAGATATCAATACATTGGTTTTAAGATTATTACTAGTCAGATATATTCTTGTGCGGTGAATAGGGTGTGTTGAGTCCAGTTCTCTGAGCAAAGAGTAGGTCTTGTCTATTACATATTGGGTTTATGGAACGGTATCTGAGCTAATTTGAAACACTTGTTTTATGTATCACGCCACCTCACCTTTCCCGTTAAGCAGCCATAGTGTGTTTTCTGCATGTGTGACTCTGTTCTGTTTTGTAATTCAGTTCAAGTGTAACGCTTTTTACATTCCCTCCATAAGTGATACCTTATGAGAAGTGTCCTTTTCTGTGTGACTTATTTCACTTAGAATCGTCGTACCTAAATCCACTCATCATGCTGCTACTAGCCTTATGACATTGATTTCATGACTGAGTGATATTCCATTGTACATAAGGACCACAACTTCTTTATCCATTTTTCTCTTTCCTGGGATATTGAAGGTGGAATGAAGTGGAGGTCCTTGTCAACAGAGCAGCCCTAAACTTTGGGGTGCTTGTGTCTTGCTGATTTTTCATTTTCCCAATTTATACCCCCATGAGTGGAAGTGCCCTATGCTCTCTAAGCTGTGTTTTTTAGATGTCTCAGGACACACCATACACTTCTCCAGAGTGGCTGTTGGCAATTTACATCCCGCCCATCAGTGTAGCAAGGCTCCCATTTCTCCATGGCCTGTCCTGCATTTCTGGTTTTGACACGTTTTTCAGCTTGGCCCTTTTGACCGACGGGTAGCGAGTCTTCTTTGTAGCGCTGATTTGCCTTTCCAGGTTGCTTGGTTGGCCAAAAAGGGCGTATGCGTTTTTTCCTGAATATATTCAGGAAAAAACGCATACGCCCTTTTTGGCCAAGGGCATCATTGTCAACGTTTTGCCGCTTTTCATGTGCTTTAAAGGCGATTCGAATCTACCTTCTGAAATCTGTTTCCTGCAATTCTGCCTTGATTTCAAATCCTCTTCTTTGACTTCCCTCAATATATTTGTGGACGAGAGTTATCATTTATAACTCTGCAGGTTTGTGAATTGCAGTGCCCTGAAGCTCCATTTTACAACTCGCTTTTTTGGGAGCTGGCCGCAAAAGCGCAGGATGGCTTCAGGCCCTGTTCTGGTTGCGGGGGGGAGGATGAGCCTGTGGTTAATTCTTCTTCCTGATGGGAAAATAGAGTGACCTGTGCCTGTCCCAACACCAAGAGCTAGTCTCTCACTGGTTCCCGGTCTACCCGTTCATCCTCAGGACAAATTGCAACCTGTACGAAACAGGAGGTTAAAGGTGCTGATGCTCCAAGTAGGGAGATTTTTAGTAAAGCGGCTGGAATGGCGAACCCGGGCACAAGGAGAAGAGAAATGAGGTGCGTTTTAGAAACCTTTCCCCATCACATGGTGTACCATCTTTCTGTTTTCTCATGCATGTTTTCGATGTAGGAAGATGCCCTTGAACCTGGAGATTTGGGACCCATGCGATGGGTACCACGCAGTATTACTTTAAAGGGTCTGCGTTTGCTCACCCAACCTCGCCAAACCTCTCAGCCCCAAGAGTGTCCACCCTTATGTCTCATCCAGCTGTGGGTCTAGATATGGTCAATCCAGGTTGCATCACAGCCCCTGAACGCATTGTGTAAGAATTTCTCTCTCTTTCACTGTCTTTGTTTCATGGGTTTTTCAAAGTAATTTATTTTGATAATGGGGTTTAGCTGCTTTTCACTGCTGTGTTTATGCCGCTTTACACCCACGTGACACACTTACAGAGAGATATCAATACATAGGTTTTAAGATTATTACTAGTCAGATATATTCTTGTGCGGTGAATAGGGTGTGTTGAGTCCAGTTCTCTGAGCAAAGAGTAGGTCTTGTCTATTACATATTGGGTTTATGGAACGGTATCTGAGCTAATTTGAAACACTTGTTTTATGTATCACGCCACCTCACCTTTCCCGTTAAGCAGCCATAGTGTGTTTTCTGCATGTGTGACTCTGTTCTGTTTTGTAATTCAGTTCAAGTGTAACGCTTTTTACATTCCCTCCATAAGTGATACCTTATGAGAAGTGTCCTTTTCTGTGTGACTTATTTCACTTAGAATCGTCGTACCTAAATCCACTCATCATGCTGCTACTAGCCTTATGACATTGATTTCATGGCTGAGTGATATTCCATTGTACATAAGGACCACAACTTCTTTATCCATTTTTCTCTTTCCTGGGATATTGAAGGTGGAATGAAGTGGAGGTCCTTGTCAACAGAGCAGCCCTAAACTTTGGGGTGCTTGTGTCTTGCTGATTTTTCATTTTCCCAATTTATACCCCCATGAGTGGAAGTGCCCTATGCTCTCTAAGCTGTGTTTTTTAGATGTTTCAGGACACACCATACACTTCTCCAGAGTGGCTGTTGGCAATTTACATCCCGCCCATCAGTGTAGCAAGGCTCCCATTTCTCCATGGCCTGTCCTGCATTTCTGGTTTTGACACGTTTTTCAGCATGGCCCTTTTGACCGACGGGTAGCGAGTCTTCTTTGTAGCGCTGATTTGCCTTTCGAGGTTGCTTGGTTGGCCAAAAAGGGCGTATGCGTTTTTTCCTGAATATATTCAGGAAAAAACGCATACGCCCTTTTTGGCCAAGGGCATCATTGTCAACGTTTTGCCGCTTTTCATGTGCTTTAAAGGCGATTCGAATCTACCTCCTGAAATCTGTTTCCTGCAATTCTGCCTTGATTTCAAATCCTCTTCTTTGCCTTCCCTCAATATATTTGTGGACGAGAGTTATCATTTATAACTCTGCAGGTTTGTGAATTGCAGTGCCCTGAAGCTCCATTTTACAACTCGCTTTTTTGGGAGCTGGCCGCAAAAGCGCAGGATGGCTTCAGGCCCTGTTCTGGTTCCGGGGGGGAGGATGAGCCTGTGGTTTATTATTCTTCCTGATGGGAAAATAGAGTGACCTGTGCCTGTCCCAACACCAAGAGCTAGTCTCTCACTGGTTCCCCGTCTACCCGTTCATCCTCAGGACAAATTGCAACCTGTACGGAACAGGAGGTTAAAGGTGCTGATGCTCCAAGTAGGGAGATTGTTAGTAAAGCGGCTGGAATGGCGTACCCTGGCACAAGGAGAAGAGAAATGAGGTGCGTTTTAGAAACCTTTCCCCATCACATGGTGTACCATCTTTTTGTTTTCTCATGCATGTTTTCGATGTAGGAAGATGCCCTTGAACCTGGAGATTTGGGACCCATGCGAGGGGTACCACGCAGTATTACTTTAAAGGGTCTGCATTTGCTCACCCAACCTCACCAAACCTCTCAGCCCCAAGAGTGTCCACCCTTATGTCTCATCCAGCTGTGGGTCTAGATATGGTCAATCCAGGTTGCATCACAGCCCCTGAACGCATTGTGTAAGAATTTCTCTCTCTTTCACTGTCTTTGTTTCATGGGTTTTTCAAAGTAATTTATTTTGATAATGGGGTTTAGCTGCTTTTCACTGCTGTGTTTATGCCGCTTTACACCCACTTGACACACTAACAGAGAGATATCAATACATTGGTTTTAAGATTATTACTAGTCAGATATATTCTTGTGCGGTGAATAGGGTGTGTTGAGTCCAGTTCTCTGAGCAAAGAGTAGGTCTTGTCTATTACATATTGGGTTTATGGAACGGTATCTGAGCTAATTTGAAACACTTGTTTTATGTATCACGCCACCTCACCTTTCCCGTTAAGCAGCCATAGTGTGTTTTCTGCATGTGTGACTCTGTTCTGTTTTGTAATTCAGTTCAAGTGTAACGCTTTTTACATTCCCTCCATAAGTGATACCTTATGAGAAGTGTCCTTTTCTGTGTGACTTATTTCACTTAGAATCGTCGTACCTAAATCCACTCATCATGCTGCTACTAGCCTTATGACATTGATTTCATGACTGAGTGATATTCCATTGTACATAAGGACCACAACTTCTTTATCCATTTTTCTCTTTCCTGGGATATTGAAGGTGGAATGAAGTGGAGGTCCTTGTCAACAGAGCAGCCCTAAACTTTGGGGTGCTTGTGTCTTGCTGATTTTTCATTTTCCCAATTTATACCCCCATGAGTGGAAGTGCCCTATGCTCTCTAAGCTGTGTTTTTTAGATGTCTCAGGACACACCATACACTTCTCCAGAGTGGCTGTTGGCAATTTACATCCCGCCCATCAGTGTAGCAAGGCTCCCATTTCTCCATGGCCTGTCCTGCATTTCTGGTTTTGACACGTTTTTCAGCTTGGCCCTTTTGACCGACGGGTAGCGAGTCTTCTTTGTAGCGCTGATTTGCCTTTCCAGGTTGCTTGGTTGGCCAAAAAGGGCGTATGCGTTTTTTCCTGAATATATTCAGGAAAAAACGCATACGCCCTTTTTGGCCAAGGGCATCATTGTCAACGTTTTGCCGCTTTTCATGTGCTTTAAAGGCGATTCGAATCTACCTCCTGAAATCTGTTTCCTGCAATTCTGCCTTGATTTCAAATCCTCTTCTTTGACTTCCCTCAATATATTTGTGGACGAGAGTTATCATTTATAACTCTGCAGGTTTGTGAATTGCAGTGCCCTGAAGCTCCATTTTACAACTCGCTTTTTTGGGAGCTGGCCGCAAAAGCGCAGGATGGCTTCAGGCCCTGTTCTGGTTGCGGGGGGGAGGATGAGCCTGTGGTTAATTCTTCTTCCTGATGGGAAAATAGAGTGACCTGTGCCTGTCCCAACACCAAGAGCTAGTCTCTCACTGGTTCCCGGTCTACCCGTTCATCCTCAGGACAAATTGCAACCTGTACGAAACAGGAGGTTAAAGGTGCTGATGCTCCAAGTAGGGAGATTGTTAGTAAAGCGGCTGGAATGGCGAACCCGGGCACAAGGAGAAGAGAAATGAGGTGCGTTTTAGAAACCTTTCCCCATCACATGGTGTACCATCTTTCTGTTTTCTCATGCATGTTTTCGATGTAGGAAGATGCCCTTGAACCTGGAGATTTGGGACCCATGCGATGGGTACCACTCAGTATTACTTTAAAGGGTCTGCGTTTGCTCACCCAACCTCGCCAAACCTCTCAGCCCCAAGAGTGTCCACCCTTATGTCTCATCCAGCTGTGGGTCTAGATATGGTCAATCCAGGTTGCATCACAGCCCCTGAACGCATTGTGTAAGAATTTCTCTCTCTTTCACTGTCTTTGTTTCATGGGTTTTTCAAAGTAATTTATTTTGATAATGGGGTTTAGCTGCTTTTCACTGCTGTGTTTATGCCGCTTTACACCCACTTGACACACTAACAGAGAGATATCAATACATTGGTTTTAAGATTATTACTAGTCAGATATATTCTTGTGCGGTGAATAGGGTGTGTTGAGTCCAGTTCTCTGAGCAAAGAGTAGGTCTTGTCTATTACATATTGGGTTTATGGAACGGTATCTGAGCTAATTTGAAACACTTGTTTTATGTATCACGCCACCTCACCTTTCCCGTTAAGCAGCCATAGTGTGTTTTCTGCATGTGTGACTCTGTTCTGTTTTGTAATTCAGTTCAAGTGTAACGCTTTTTACATTCCCTCCATAAGTGATACCTTATGAGAAGTGTCCTTTTCTGTGTGACTTATTTCACTTAGAATCGTCGTACCTAAATCCACTCATCATGCTGCTACTAGCCTTATGACATTGATTTCATGGCTGAGTGATATTCCATTGTACATAAGGACCACAACTTCTTTATCCATTTTTCTCTTTCCTGGGATATTGAAGGTGGAATGAAGTGGAGGTCCTTGTCAACAGAGCAGCCCTAAACTTTGGGGTGCTTGTGTCTTGCTGATTTTTCATTTTCCCAATTTATACCCCCATGAGTGGAAGTGCCCTATGCTCTCTAAGCTGTGTTTTTTAGATGTCTCAGGACACACCATACACTTCTCCAGAGTGGCTGTTGGCAATTTACATCCCGCCCATCAGTGTAGCAAGGCTCCCATTTCTCCATGGCCTGTCCTGCATTTCTGGTTTTGACACGTTTTTCAGCTTGGCCCTTTTGACCGACGGGTAGCGAGTCTTCTTTGTAGCGCTGATTTGCCTTTCCAGGTTGCTTGGTTGGCCAAAAAGGGCGTATGCGTTTTTTCCTGAATATATTCAGGAAAAAACGCATACGCCCTTTTTGGCCAAGGGCATCATTGTCAACGTTTTGCCGCTTTTCATGTGCTTTAAAGGCGATTCGAATCTACCTCCTGAAATCTGTTTCCTGCAATTCTGCCTTGATTTCAAATCCTCTTCTTTGCCTTCCCTCAATATATTTGTGGACGAGAGTTATCATTTATAACTCTGCAGGTTTGTGAATTGCAGTGCCCTGAAGCTCCATTTTACAACTCGCTTTTTTGGGAGCTGGCCGCAAAAGCGCAGGATGGCTTCAGGCCCTGTTCTGGTTGCGGGGGGGAGGATGAGCCTGTGGTTAATTCTTCTTCCTGATGGGAAAATAGAGTGACCTGTGCCTGTCCCAACACCAAGAGCTAGTCTCTCACTGGTTCCCGGTCTACCCGTTCATCCTCAGGACAAATTGCAACCTGTACGAAACAGGAGGTTAAAGGTGCTGATGCTCCAAGTAGGGAGATTGTTAGTAAAGCGGCTGGAATGGCGAACCCGGGCACAAGGAGAAGAGAAATGAGGTGCGTTTTAGAAACCTTTCCCCATCACATGGTGTACCATCTTTCTGTTTTCTCATGCATGTTTTCGATGTAGGAAGATGCCCTTGAACCTGGAGATTTGGGACCCATGCGATGGGTACCACTCAGTATTACTTTAAAGGGTCTGCGTTTGCTCACCCAACCTCGCCAAACCTCTCAGCCCCAAGAGTGTCCACCCTTATGTCTCATCCAGCTGTGGGTCTAGATATGGTCAATCCAGGTTGCATCACAGCCCCTGAACGCATTGTGTAAGAATTTCTCTCTCTTTCACTGTCTTTGTTTCATGGGTTTTTCAAAGTAATTTATTTTGATAATGGGGTTTAGCTGCTTTTCACTGCTGTGTTTATGCCGCTTTACACCCACTTGACACACTAACAGAGAGATATCAATACATTGGTTTTAAGATTATTACTAGTCAGATATATTCTTGTGCGGTGAATAGGGTGTGTTGAGTCCAGTTCTCTGAGCAAAGAGTAGGTCTTGTCTATTACATATTGGGTTTATGGAACGGTATCTGAGCTAATTTGAAACACTTGTTTTATGTATCACGCCACCTCACCTTTCCCGTTAAGCAGCCATAGTGTGTTTTCTGCATGTGTGACTCTGTTCTGTTTTGTAATTCAGTTCAAGTGTAACGCTTTTTACATTCCCTCCATAAGTGATACCTTATGAGAAGTGTCCTTTTCTGTGTGACTTATTTCACTTAGAATCGTCGTACCTAAATCCACTCATCATGCTGCTACTAGCCTTATGACATTGATTTCATGGCTGAGTGATATTCCATTGTACATAAGGACCACAACTTCTTTATCCATTTTTCTCTTTCCTGGGATATTGAAGGTGGAATGAAGTGGAGGTCCTTGTCAACAGAGCAGCCCTAAACTTTGGGGTGCTTGTGTCTTGCTGATTTTTCATTTTCCCAATTTATACCCCCATGAGTGGAAGTGCCCTATGCTCTCTAAGCTGTGTTTTTTAGATGTCTCAGGACACACCATACACTTCTCCAGAGTGGCTGTTGGCAATTTACATCCCGCCCATCAGTGTAGCAAGGCTCCCATTTCTCCATGGCCTGTCCTGCATTTCTGGTTTTGACACGTTTTTCAGCTTGGCCCTTTTGACCGACGGGTAGCGAGTCTTCTTTGTAGCGCTGATTTGCCTTTCCAGGTTGCTTGGTTGGCCAAAAAGGGCGTATGCGTTTTTTCCTGAATATATTCAGGAAAAAACGCATACGCCCTTTTTGGCCAAGGGCATCATTGTCAACGTTTTGCCGCTTTTCATGTGCTTTAAAGGCGATTCGAATCTACCTCCTGAAATCTGTTTCCTGCAATTCTGCCTTGATTTCAAATCCTCTTCTTTGACTTCCCTCAATATATTTGTGGACGAGAGTTATCATTTATAACTCTGCAGGTTTGTGAATTGCAGTGCCCTGAAGCTCCATTTTACAACTCGCTTTTTTGGGAGCTGGCCGCAAAAGCGCAGGATGGCTTCAGGCCCTGTTCTGGTTGCGGGGGGGAGGATGAGCCTGTGGTTAATTCTTCTTCCTGATGGGAAAATAGAGTGACCTGTGCCTGTCCCAACACCAAGAGCTAGTCTCTCACTGTTTCCCGGTCTACCCGTTCATCCTCAGGACAAATTGCAACCTGTACGAAACAGGAGGTTAAAGGTGCTGATGCTCCAAGTAGGGAGATTGTTAGTAAAGCGGCTGGAATGGCGAACCCGGGCACAAGGAGAAGAGAAATGAGGTGCGTTTTAGAAACCTTTCCCCATCACATGGTGTACCATCTTTCTGTTTTCTCATGCATGTTTTCGATGTAGGAAGATGCCCTTGAACCTGGAGATTTGGGACCCATGCGATGGGTACCACTCAGTATTACTTTAAAGGGTCTGCGTTTGCTCACCCAACCTCACCAAACCTCTCAGCCCCAAGAGTGTCCACCCTTATGTCTCATCCAGCTGTGGGTCTAGATATGGTCAATCCAGGTTGCATCACAGCCCCTGAACGCACTGTGTAAGAATTTCTCTCTCTTTCACTGTCTTTGTTTCATGGGTTTTTCAAAGTAATTTATTTTGATAATGGGGTTTAGCTGCTTTTCACTGCTGTGTTTATGCCGCTTTACACCCACTTGACACACTAACAGAGAGATATCAATACATAGGTTTTAAGATTGTTACTAGTCAGATATATTCTTGTGCGGTGAATAGGGCGTGTTGAGTCCAGTTCTCTGAGCAAGGAGTACGTCTTGTCTATTACATATTGGGTTTATGGAACGGTATCTGAGCTAATTTGAAACACTTGTTTTATGTATCACGCCACCTCACCTTTCCCGTTAAGCAGCCATAGTGTGTTTTCTGCATGTGTGACTCTGTTCTGTTTTGTAATTCAGTTCAAGTGTAACGCTTTTTACATTCCCTCCATAAGTGATACCTTATGAGAAGTGTCCTTTTCTGTGTGACTTATTTCACTTAGAATCGTCGTACCTAAATCCACTCATCATGCTGCTACTAGCCTTATGACATTGATTTCATGGCTGAGTGATATTCCATTGTACATAAGGACCACAACTTCTTTATCCATTTTTCTCTTTCCTGGGATATTGAAGGTGGAATGAAGTGGAGGTCCTTGTCAACAGAGCAGCCCTAAACTTTGGGGTGCTTGTGTCTTGCTGATTTTTCATTTTCCCAATTTATACCCCCATGAGTGGAAGTGCCCTATGCTCTCTAAGCTGTGTTTTTTAGATGTCTCAGGACACACCATACACTTCTCCAGAGTGGCTGTTGGCAATTTACATCCCGCCCATCAGTGTAGCAAGGCTCCCATTTCTCCATGGCCTGTCCTGCATTTCTGGTTTTGAGACTTTTTTCAGCATGGCCCTTTTGACCGACGGGTAGCGAGTCTTCTTTGTAGCGCTGATTTGCCTTTCCAGGTTGCTTGGTTGGCCAAAAAGGGCGTATGCGTTTTTTCCTGAATATATTCAGGAAAAAACGCATACGCCCTTTTTGGCCAAGGGCATCATTGTCAACGTTTTGCCGCTTTTCATGTGCTTTAAAGGCGATTCGAATCTACCTCCTGAAATCTGTTTCCTGCAATTCTGCCTTGATTTCAAATCCTCTTCTTTGCCTTCCCTCAATATATTTGTGGACGAGAGTTATCATTTATAACTCTGCAGGTTTGTGAATTGCAGTGCCCTGAAGCTCCATTTTACAACTCGCTTTTTTGGGAGCTGGCCGCAAAAGCGCAGGATGGCTTCAGGCCCTGTTCTGGTTGCGGGGGGGAGGATGAGCCTGTGGTTAATTCTTCTTCCTGATGGGAAAATAGAGTGACCTGTGCCTGTCCCAACACCAAGAGCTAGTCTCTCACTGGTTCCCGGTCTACCCGTTCATCCTCAGGACAAATTGCAACCTGTACGAAACAGGAGGTTAAAGGTGCTGATGCTCCAAGTAGGGAGATTGTTAGTAAAGCGGCTGGAATGGCGAACCCGGGCACAAGGAGAAGAGAAATGAGGTGCGTTTTAGAAACCTTTCCCCATCACATGGTGTACCATCTTTCTGTTTTCTCATGCATGTTTTCGATGTAGGAAGATGCCCTTGAACCTGGAGATTTGGGACCCATGCGATGGGTACCACGCACTATTACTTTAAAGGGTCTGCGTTTGCTCACCCAACCTCGCCAAACCTCTCAGCCCCAAGAGTGTCCACCCTTATGTCTCATCCAGCTGTGGGTCTAGATATGGTCAATCCAGGTTGCATCACAGCCCCTGAACGCATTGTGTAAGAATTTCTCTCTCTTTCACTGTCTTTGTTTCATGGGTTTTTCAAAGTAATTTATTTTGATAATGGGGTTTAGCTGCTTTTCACTGCTGTGTTTATGCCGCTTTACACCCACGTGACACACTTACAGAGAGATATCAATACATAGGTTTTAAGATTATTACTAGTCAGATATATTCTTGTGCGGTGAATAGGGTGTGTTGAGTCCAGTTCTCTGAGCAAAGAGTAGGTCTTGTCTATTACATATTGGGTTTATGGAACGGTATCTGAGCTAATTTGAAACACTTGTTTTATGTATCACGCCACCTCACCTTTCCCGTTAAGCAGCCATAGTGTGTTTTCTGCATGTGTGACTCTGTTCTGTTTTGTAATTCAGTTCAAGTGTAACGCTTTTTACATTCCCTCCATAAGTGATACCTTATGAGAAGTGTCCTTTTCTGTGTGACTTATTTCACTTAGAATCGTCGTACCTAAATCCACTCATCATGCTGCTACTAGCCTTATGACATTGATTTCATGGCTGAGTGATATTCCATTGTACATAAGGACCACAACTTCTTTATCCATTTTTCTCTTTCCTGGGATATTGAAGGTGGAATGAAGTGGAGGTCCTTGTCAACAGAGCAGCCCTAAACTTTGGGGTGCTTGTGTCTTGCTGATTTTTCATTTTCCCAATTTATACCCCCATGAGTGGAAGTGCCCTATGCTCTCTAAGCTGTGTTTTTTAGATGTTTCAGGACACACCATACACTTCTCCAGAGTGGCTGTTGGCAATTTACATCCCGCCCATCAGTGTAGCAAGGCTCCCATTTCTCCATGGCCTGTCCTGCATTTCTGGTTTTGACACGTTTTTCAGCATGGCCCTTTTGACCGACGGGTAGCGAGTCTTCTTTGTAGCGCTGATTTGCCTTTCCAGGTTGCTTGGTTGGCCAAAAAGGGCGTATGCGTTTTTTCCTGAATATATTCAGGAAAAAACGCATACGCCCTTTTTGGCCAAGGGCATCATTGTCAACGTTTTGCCGCTTTTCATGTGCTTTAAAGGCGATTCGAATCTACCTCCTGAAATCTGTTTCCTGCAATTCTGCCTTGATTTCAAATCCTCTTCTTTGCCTTCCCTCAATATATTTGTGGACGAGAGTTATCATTTATAACTCTGCAGGTTTGTGAATTGCAGTGCCCTGAAGCTCCATTTTACAACTCGCTTTTTTGGGAGCTGGCCGCAAAAGCGCAGGATGGCTTCAGGCCCTGTTCTGGTTCCGGGGGGGAGGATGAGCCTGTGGTTAATTATTCTTCCTGATGGGAAAATAGAGTGACCTGTGCCTGTCCCAACACCAAGAGCTAGTCTCTCACTGGTTCCCGGTCTACCCGTTCATCCTCAGGACAAATTGCAACCTGTACGGAACAGGAGGTTAAAGGTGCTGATGCTCCAAGTAGGGAGATTGTTAGTAAAGCGGCTGGAATGGCGTACCCTGGCACAAGGAGAAGAGAAATGAGGTGCGTTTTAGAAACCTTTCCCCATCACATGGTGTACCATCTTTTTGTTTTCTCATGCATGTTTTCGATGTAGGAAGATGCCCTTGAACCTGGAGATTTGGGACCCATGCGATGGGTACCACGCAGTATTACTTTAAAGGGTCTGCATTTGCTCACCCAACCTCACCAAACCTCTCAGCCCCAAGAGTGTCCACCCTTATGTCTCATCCAGCTGTGGGTCTAGATATGGTCAATCCAGGTTGCATCACAGCCCCTGAACGCATTGTGTAAGAATTTCTCTCTCTTTCACTGTCTTTGTTTCATGGGTTTTTCAAAGTAATTTATTTTGATAATGGGGTTTAGCTGCTTTTCACTGCTGTGTTTATGCCGCTTTACACCCACTTGACACACTAACAGAGAGATATCAATACATTGGTTTTAAGATTATTACTAGTCAGATATATTCTTGTGCGGTGAATAGGGTGTGTTGAGTCCAGTTCTCTGAGCAAAGAGTAGGTCTTGTCTATTACATATTGGGTTTATGGAACGGTATCTGAGCTAATTTGAAACACTTGTTTTATGTATCACGCCACCTCACCTTTCCCGTTAAGCAGCCATAGTGTGTTTTCTGCATGTGTGACTCTGTTCTGTTTTGTAATTCAGTTCAAGTGTAACGCTTTTTACATTCCCTCCATAAGTGATACCTTATGAGAAGTGTCCTTTTCTGTGTGACTTATTTCAGTTAGAATCGTCGTACCTAAATCCACTCATCATGCTGCTACTAGCCTTATGACATTGATTTCATGGCTGAGTGATATTCCATTGTACATAAGGACCACAACTTCTTTATCCATTTTTCTCTTTCCTGGGATATTGAAGGTGGAATGAAGTGGAGGTCCTTGTCAACAGAGCAGCCCTAAACTTTGGGGTGCTTGTGTCTTGCTGATTTTTCATTTTCCCAATTTATACCCCCATGAGTGGAAGTGCCCTATGCTCTCTAAGCTGTGTTTTTTAGATGTCTCAGGACACACCATACACTTCTCCAGAGTGGCTGTTGGCAATTTACATCCCGCCCATCAGTGTAGCAAGGCTCCCATTTCTCCATGGCCTGTCCTGCATTTCTGGTTTTGACACGTTTTTCAGCTTGGCCCTTTTGACCGACGGGTAGCGAGTCTTCTTTGTAGCGCTGATTTGCCTTTCCAGGTTGCTTGGTTGGCCAAAAAGGGCGTATGCGTTTTTTCCTGAATATATTCAGGAAAAAACGCATACGCCCTTTTTGGCCAAGGGCATCATTGTCAACGTTTTGCCGCTTTTCATGTGCTTTAAAGGCGATTCGAATCTACCTCCTGAAATCTGTTTCCTGCAATTCTGCCTTGATTTCAAATCCTCTTCTTTGCCTTCCCTCAATATATTTGTGGACGAGAGTTATCATTTATAACTCTGCAGGTTTGTGAATTGCAGTGCCCTGAAGCTCCATTTTACAACTCGCTTTTTTGGGAGCTGGCCGCAAAAGCGCAGGATAGCTTCAGGCCCTGTTCTGGTTGCGGGGGGGAGGATGAGCCTGTGGTTAATTCTTCTTCCTGATGGGAAAATAGAGTGACCTGTGCCTGTCCCAACACCAAGAGCTAGTCTCTCACTGGTTCCCGGTCTACCCGTTCATCCTCAGGACAAATTGCAACCTGTACGAAACAGGAGGTTAAAGGTGCTGATGCTCCAAGTAGGGAGATTGTTAGTAAAGCGGCTGGAATGGCGAACCCGGGCACAAGGAGAAGAGAAATGAGGTGCGTTTTAGAAACCTTTCCCCATCACATGGTGTACCATCTTTCTGTTTTCTCATGCATGTTTTCGATGTAGGAAGATGCCCTTGAACCTGGAGATTTGGGACCCATGCGATGGGTACCACTCAGTATTACTTTAAAGGGTCTGCGTTTGCTCACCCAACCTCGCCAAACCTCTCAGCCCCAAGAGTGTCCACCCTTATGTCTCATCCAGCTGTGGGTCTAGATATGGTCAATCCAGGTTGCATCACAGCCCCTGAACGCATTGTGTAAGAATTTCTCTCTCTTTCACTGTCTTTGTTTCATGGGTTTTTCAAAGTAATTTATTTTGATAATGGGGTTTAGCTGCTTTTCACTGCTGTGTTTATGCCGCTTTACACCCACTTGACACACTAACAGAGAGATATCAATACATAGGTTTTAAGATTGTTACTAGTCAGATATATTCTTGTGCGGTGAATAGGGCGTGTTGAGTCCAGTTCTCTGAGCAAGGAGTAGGTCTTGTCTATTACATATTGGGTTTATGGAACGGTATCTGAGCTAATTTGAAACCCTTGTTTTATGTATCACCCCACCTCACCTTTCCCGTTAAGCAGCCATAGTGTGTTTTCTGCATGTGTGACTCTGTTCTGTTTTGTAATTCAGTTCAAGTGTAACGCTTTTTACATTCCCTCCATAAGTGATACCTTATGAGAAGTGTCCTTTTCTGTGTGACTTATTTCACTTAGAATCGTCGTACCTAAATCCACTCATCATGCTGCTACTAGCCTTATGACATCGATTTCATGGCTGAGTGATATTCCATTGTACATAAGGACCACAACTTCTTTATCCATTTTTCTCTTTCCTGGGATATTGAAGGTGGAATGAAGTGGAGGTCCTTGTCAACAGAGCAGCCCTAAACTTTGGGGTGCTTGTGTCTTGCTGATTTTTCATTTTCCCAATTTATACCCCCATGAGTGGAAGTGCCCTATGCTCTCTAAGCTGTGTTTTTTAGATGTCTCAGGACACACCATACACTTCTCCAGAGTGGCTGTTGGCAATTTACATCCCGCCCATCAGTGTAGCAAGGCTCCCATTTCTCCATGGCCTGTCCTGCATTTCTGGTTTTGAGACTTTTTTCAGCATGGCCCTTTTGACCGACGGGTAGCGAGTCTTCTTTGTAGCGCTGATTTGCCTTTCCAGGTTGCTTGGTTGGCCAAAAAGGGCGTATGCGTTTTTTCCTGAATATATTCAGGAAAAAACGCATACGCCCTTTTTGGCCAAGGGCATCATTGTCAACGTTTTGCCGCTTTTCATGTGCTTTAAAGGCGATTCGAATCTACCTCCTGAAATCTGTTTCCTGCAATTCTGCCTTGATTTCAAATCCTCTTCTTTGCCTTCCCTCAATATATTTGTGGACGAGAGTTATCATTTATAACTCTGCAGGTTTGTGAATTGCAGTGCCCTGAAGCTCCATTTTACAACTCGCTTTTTTGGGAGCTGGCCGCAAAAGTGCAGGATGGCTTCAGGCCCTGTTCTGGTTGCGGGGGGGAGGATGAGCCTGTGGTTAATTCTTCTTCCTGATGGGAAAATAGAGTGACCTGTGCCTGTCCCAACACCAAGAGCTAGTCTCTCACTGGTTCCCGGTCTACCCGTTCATCCTCAGGACAAATTGCAACCTGTACGAAACAGGAGGTTAAAGGTGCTGATGCTCCAAGTAGGGAGATTGTTAGTAAAGCGGCTGGAATGGCGAACCCGGGCACAAGGAGAAGAGAAATGAGGTGCGTTTTAGAAACCTTTCCCCATCACATGGTGTACCATCTTTCTGTTTTCTCATGCATGTTTTCGATGTAGGAAGATGCCCTTGAACCTGGAGATTTGGGACCCATGCGATGGGTACCACGCAGTATTACTTTAAAGGGTCTGCGTTTGCTCACCCAACCTCGCCAAACCTCTCAGCCCCAAGAGTGTCCACCCTTATGTCTCATCCAGCTGTGGGTCTAGATATGGTCAATCCAGGTTGCATCACAGCCCCTGAACGCATTGTGTAAGAATTTCTCTCTCTTTCACTGTCTTTGTTTCATGGGTTTTTCAAAGTAATTTATTTTGATAATGGGGTTTAGCTGCTTTTCACTGCTGTGTTTATGCCGCTTTACACCCACGTGACACACTTACAGAGAGATATCAATACATAGGTTTTAAGATTATTACTAGTCAGATATATTCTTGTGCGGTGAATAGGGTGTGTTGAGTCCAGTTCTCTGAGCAAAGAGTAGGTCTTGTCTATTACATATTGGGTTTATGGAACGGTATCTGAGCTAATTTGAAACACTTGTTTTATGTATCACGCCACCTCACCTTTCCCGTTAAGCAGCCATAGTGTGTTTTCTGCATGTGTGACTCTGTTCTGTTTTGTAATTCAGTTCAAGTGTAACGCTTTTTACATTCCCTCCATAAGTGATACCTTATGAGAAGTGTCCTTTTCTGTGTGACTTATTTCACTTAGAATCGTCGTACCTAAATCCACTCATCATGCTGCTACTAGCCTTATGACATTGATTTCATGGCTGAGTGATATTCCATTGTACATAAGGACCACAACTTCTTTATCCATTTTTCTCTTTCCTGGGATATTGAAGGTGGAATGAAGTGGAGGTCCTTGTCAACAGAGCAGCCCTAAACTTTGGGGTGCTTGTGTCTTGCTGATTTTTCATTTTCCCAATTTATACCCCCATGAGTGGAAGTGCCCTATGCTCTCTAAGCTGTGTTTTTTAGATGTTTCAGGACACACCATACACTTCTCCAGAGTGGCTGTTGGCAATTTACATCCCGCCCATCAGTGTAGCAAGGCTCCCATTTCTCCATGGCCTGTCCTGCATTTCTGGTTTTGACACGTTTTTCAGCATGGCCCTTTTGACCGACGGGTAGCGAGTCTTCTTTGTAGCGCTGATTTGCCTTTCGAGGTTGCTTGGTTGGCCAAAAAGGGCGTATGCGTTTTTTCCTGAATATATTCAGGAAAAAACGCATACGCCCTTTTTGGCCAAGGGCATCATTGTCAACGTTTTGCCGCTTTTCATGTGCTTTAAAGGCGATTCGAATCTACCTCCTGAAATCTGTTTCCTGCAATTCTGCCTTGATTTCAAATCCTCTTCTTTGCCTTCCCTCAATATATTTGTGGACGAGAGTTATCATTTATAACTCTGCAGGTTTGTGAATTGCAGTGCCCTGAAGCTCCATTTTACAACTCGCTTTTTTGGGAGCTGGCCGCAAAAGCGCAGGATGGCTTCAGGCCCTGTTCTGGTTCCGGGGGGGAGGATGAGCCTGTGGTTTATTATTCTTCCTGATGGGAAAATAGAGTGACCTGTGCCTGTCCCAACACCAAGAGCTAGTCTCTCACTGGTTCCCCGTCTACCCGTTCATCCTCAGGACAAATTGCAACCTGTACGGAACAGGAGGTTAAAGGTGCTGATGCTCCAAGTAGGGAGATTGTTAGTAAAGCGGCTGGAATGGCGTACCCTGGCACAAGGAGAAGAGAAATGAGGTGCGTTTTAGAAACCTTTCCCCATCACATGGTGTACCATCTTTTTGTTTTCTCATGCATGTTTTCGATGTAGGAAGATGCCCTTGAACCTGGAGATTTGGGACCCATGCGAGGGGTACCACGCAGTATTACTTTAAAGGGTCTGCATTTGCTCACCCAACCTCACCAAACCTCTCAGCCCCAAGAGTGTCCACCCTTATGTCTCATCCAGCTGTGGGTCTAGATATGGTCAATCCAGGTTGCATCACAGCCCCTGAACGCATTGTGTAAGAATTTCTCTCTCTTTCACTGTCTTTGTTTCATGGGTTTTTCAAAGTAATTTATTTTGATAATGGGGTTTAGCTGCTTTTCACTGCTGTGTTTATGCCGCTTTACACCCACTTGACACACTAACAGAGAGATATCAATACATTGGTTTTAAGATTATTACTAGTCAGATATATTCTTGTGCGGTGAATAGGGTGTGTTGAGTCCAGTTCTCTGAGCAAAGAGTAGGTCTTGTCTATTACATATTGGGTTTATGGAACGGTATCTGAGCTAATTTGAAACACTTGTTTTATGTATCACGCCACCTCACCTTTCCCGTTAAGCAGCCATAGTGTGTTTTCTGCATGTGTGACTCTGTTCTGTTTTGTAATTCAGTTCAAGTGTAACGCTTTTTACATTCCCTCCATAAGTGATACCTTATGAGAAGTGTCCTTTTCTGTGTGACTTATTTCACTTAGAATCGTCGTACCTAAATCCACTCATCATGCTGCTACTAGCCTTATGACATTGATTTCATGACTGAGTGATATTCCATTGTACATAAGGACCACAACTTCTTTATCCATTTTTCTCTTTCCTGGGATATTGAAGGTGGAATGAAGTGGAGGTCCTTGTCAACAGAGCAGCCCTAAACTTTGGGGTGCTTGTGTCTTGCTGATTTTTCATTTTCCCAATTTATACCCCCATGAGTGGAAGTGCCCTATGCTCTCTAAGCTGTGTTTTTTAGATGTCTCAGGACACACCATACACTTCTCCAGAGTGGCTGTTGGCAATTTACATCCCGCCCATCAGTGTAGCAAGGCTCCCATTTCTCCATGGCCTGTCCTGCATTTCTGGTTTTGACACGTTTTTCAGCTTGGCCCTTTTGACCGACGGGTAGCGAGTCTTCTTTGTAGCGCTGATTTGCCTTTCCAGGTTGCTTGGTTGGCCAAAAAGGGCGTATGCGTTTTTTCCTGAATATATTCAGGAAAAAACGCATACGCCCTTTTTGGCCAAGGGCATCATTGTCAACGTTTTGCCGCTTTTCATGTGCTTTAAAGGCGATTCGAATCTACCTCCTGAAATCTGTTTCCTGCAATTCTGCCTTGATTTCAAATCCTCTTCTTTGACTTCCCTCAATATATTTGTGGACGAGAGTTATCATTTATAACTCTGCAGGTTTGTGAATTGCAGTGCCCTGAAGCTCCATTTTACAACTCGCTTTTTTGGGAGCTGGCCGCAAAAGCGCAGGATGGCTTCAGGCCCTGTTCTGGTTGCGGGGGGGAGGATGAGCCTGTGGTTAATTCTTCTTCCTGATGGGAAAATAGAGTGACCTGTGCCTGTCCCAACACCAAGAGCTAGTCTCTCACTGGTTCCCGGTCTACCCGTTCATCCTCAGGACAAATTGCAACCTGTACGAAACAGGAGGTTAAAGGTGCTGATGCTCCAAGTAGGGAGATTGTTAGTAAAGCGGCTGGAATGGCGAACCCGGGCACAAGGAGAAGAGAAATGAGGTGCGTTTTAGAAACCTTTCCCCATCACATGGTGTACCATCTTTCTGTTTTCTCATGCATGTTTTCGATGTAGGAAGATGCCCTTGAACCTGGAGATTTGGGACCCATGCGATGGGTACCACTCAGTATTACTTTAAAGGGTCTGCGTTTGCTCACCCAACCTCGCCAAACCTCTCAGCCCCAAGAGTGTCCACCCTTATGTCTCATCCAGCTGTGGGTCTAGATATGGTCAATCCAGGTTGCATCACAGCCCCTGAACGCATTGTGTAAGAATTTCTCTCTCTTTCACTGTCTTTGTTTCATGGGTTTTTCAAAGTAATTTATTTTGATAATGGGGTTTAGCTGCTTTTCACTGCTGTGTTTATGCCGCTTTACACCCACTTGACACACTAACAGAGAGATATCAATACATTGGTTTTAAGATTATTACTAGTCAGATATATTCTTGTGCGGTGAATAGGGTGTGTTGAGTCCAGTTCTCTGAGCAAAGAGTAGGTCTTGTCTATTACATATTGGGTTTATGGAACGGTATCTGAGCTAATTTGAAACACTTGTTTTATGTATCACGCCACCTCACCTTTCCCGTTAAGCAGCCATAGTGTGTTTTCTGCATGTGTGACTCTGTTCTGTTTTGTAATTCAGTTCAAGTGTAACGCTTTTTACATTCCCTCCATAAGTGATACCTTATGAGAAGTGTCCTTTTCTGTGTGACTTATTTCACTTAGAATCGTCGTACCTAAATCCACTCATCATGCTGCTACTAGCCTTATGACATTGATTTCATGGCTGAGTGATATTCCATTGTACATAAGGACCACAACTTCTTTATCCATTTTTCTCTTTCCTGGGATATTGAAGGTGGAATGAAGTGGAGGTCCTTGTCAACAGAGCAGCCCTAAACTTTGGGGTGCTTGTGTCTTGCTGATTTTTCATTTTCCCAATTTATACCCCCATGAGTGGAAGTGCCCTATGCTCTCTAAGCTGTGTTTTTTAGATGTCTCAGGACACACCATACACTTCTCCAGAGTGGCTGTTGGCAATTTACATCCCGCCCATCAGTGTAGCAAGGCTCCCATTTCTCCATGGCCTGTCCTGCATTTCTGGTTTTGACACGTTTTTCAGCTTGGCCCTTTTGACCGACGGGTAGCGAGTCTTCTTTGTAGCGCTGATTTGCCTTTCCAGGTTGCTTGGTTGGCCAAAAAGGGCGTATGCGTTTTTTCCTGAATATATTCAGGAAAAAACGCATACGCCCTTTTTGGCCAAGGGCATCATTGTCAACGTTTTGCCGCTTTTCATGTGCTTTAAAGGCGATTCGAATCTACCTCCTGAAATCTGTTTCCTGCAATTCTGCCTTGATTTCAAATCCTCTTCTTTGCCTTCCCTCAATATATTTGTGGACGAGAGTTATCATTTATAACTCTGCAGGTTTGTGAATTGCAGTGCCCTGAAGCTCCATTTTACAACTCGCTTTTTTGGGAGCTGGCCGCAAAAGCGCAGGATGGCTTCAGGCCCTGTTCTGGTTGCGGGGGGGAGGATGAGCCTGTGGTTAATTCTTCTTCCTGATGGGAAAATAGAGTGACCTGTGCCTGTCCCAACACCAAGAGCTAGTCTCTCACTGGTTCCCGGTCTACCCGTTCATCCTCAGGACAAATTGCAACCTGTACGAAACAGGAGGTTAAAGGTGCTGATGCTCCAAGTAGGGAGATTGTTAGTAAAGCGGCTGGAATGGCGAACCCGGGCACAAGGAGAAGAGAAATGAGGTGCGTTTTAGAAACCTTTCCCCATCACATGGTGTACCATCTTTCTGTTTTCTCATGCATGTTTTCGATGTAGGAAGATGCCCTTGAACCTGGAGATTTGGGACCCATGCGATGGGTACCACTCAGTATTACTTTAAAGGGTCTGCGTTTGCTCACCCAACCTCGCCAAACCTCTCAGCCCCAAGAGTGTCCACCCTTATGTCTCATCCAGCTGTGGGTCTAGATATGGTCAATCCAGGTTGCATCACAGCCCCTGAACGCATTGTGTAAGAATTTCTCTCTCTTTCACTGTCTTTGTTTCATGGGTTTTTCAAAGTAATTTATTTTGATAATGGGGTTTAGCTGCTTTTCACTGCTGTGTTTATGCCGCTTTACACCCACTTGACACACTAACAGAGAGATATCAATACATTGGTTTTAAGATTATTACTAGTCAGATATATTCTTGTGCGGTGAATAGGGTGTGTTGAGTCCAGTTCTCTGAGCAAAGAGTAGGTCTTGTCTATTACATATTGGGTTTATGGAACGGTATCTGAGCTAATTTGAAACACTTGTTTTATGTATCACGCCACCTCACCTTTCCCGTTAAGCAGCCATAGTGTGTTTTCTGCATGTGTGACTCTGTTCTGTTTTGTAATTCAGTTCAAGTGTAACGCTTTTTACATTCCCTCCATAAGTGATACCTTATGAGAAGTGTCCTTTTCTGTGTGACTTATTTCACTTAGAATCGTCGTACCTAAATCCACTCATCATGCTGCTACTAGCCTTATGACATTGATTTCATGGCTGAGTGATATTCCATTGTACATAAGGACCACAACTTCTTTATCCATTTTTCTCTTTCCTGGGATATTGAAGGTGGAATGAAGTGGAGGTCCTTGTCAACAGAGCAGCCCTAAACTTTGGGGTGCTTGTGTCTTGCTGATTTTTCATTTTCCCAATTTATACCCCCATGAGTGGAAGTGCCCTATGCTCTCTAAGCTGTGTTTTTTAGATGTCTCAGGACACACCATACACTTCTCCAGAGTGGCTGTTGGCAATTTACATCCCGCCCATCAGTGTAGCAAGGCTCCCATTTCTCCATGGCCTGTCCTGCATTTCTGGTTTTGACACGTTTTTCAGCTTGGCCCTTTTGACCGACGGGTAGCGAGTCTTCTTTGTAGCGCTGATTTGCCTTTCCAGGTTGCTTGGTTGGCCAAAAAGGGCGTATGCGTTTTTTCCTGAATATATTCAGGAAAAAACGCATACGCCCTTTTTGGCCAAGGGCATCATTGTCAACGTTTTGCCGCTTTTCATGTGCTTTAAAGGCGATTCGAATCTACCTCCTGAAATCTGTTTCCTGCAATTCTGCCTTGATTTCAAATCCTCTTCTTTGACTTCCCTCAATATATTTGTGGACGAGAGTTATCATTTATAACTCTGCAGGTTTGTGAATTGCAGTGCCCTGAAGCTCCATTTTACAACTCGCTTTTTTGGGAGCTGGCCGCAAAAGCGCAGGATGGCTTCAGGCCCTGTTCTGGTTGCGGGGGGGAGGATGAGCCTGTGGTTAATTCTTCTTCCTGATGGGAAAATAGAGTGACCTGTGCCTGTCCCAACACCAAGAGCTAGTCTCTCACTGTTTCCCGGTCTACCCGTTCATCCTCAGGACAAATTGCAACCTGTACGAAACAGGAGGTTAAAGGTGCTGATGCTCCAAGTAGGGAGATTGTTAGTAAAGCGGCTGGAATGGCGAACCCGGGCACAAGGAGAAGAGAAATGAGGTGCGTTTTAGAAACCTTTCCCCATCACATGGTGTACCATCTTTCTGTTTTCTCATGCATGTTTTCGATGTAGGAAGATGCCCTTGAACCTGGAGATTTGGGACCCATGCGATGGGTACCACTCAGTATTACTTTAAAGGGTCTGCGTTTGCTCACCCAACCTCACCAAACCTCTCAGCCCCAAGAGTGTCCACCCTTATGTCTCATCCAGCTGTGGGTCTAGATATGGTCAATCCAGGTTGCATCACAGCCCCTGAACGCACTGTGTAAGAATTTCTCTCTCTTTCACTGTCTTTGTTTCATGGGTTTTTCAAAGTAATTTATTTTGATAATGGGGTTTAGCTGCTTTTCACTGCTGTGTTTATGCCGCTTTACACCCACTTGACACACTAACAGAGAGATATCAATACATAGGTTTTAAGATTGTTACTAGTCAGATATATTCTTGTGCGGTGAATAGGGCGTGTTGAGTCCAGTTCTCTGAGCAAGGAGTACGTCTTGTCTATTACATATTGGGTTTATGGAACGGTATCTGAGCTAATTTGAAACACTTGTTTTATGTATCACGCCACCTCACCTTTCCCGTTAAGCAGCCATAGTGTGTTTTCTGCATGTGTGACTCTGTTCTGTTTTGTAATTCAGTTCAAGTGTAACGCTTTTTACATTCCCTCCATAAGTGATACCTTATGAGAAGTGTCCTTTTCTGTGTGACTTATTTCACTTAGAATCGTCGTACCTAAATCCACTCATCATGCTGCTACTAGCCTTATGACATTGATTTCATGGCTGAGTGATATTCCATTGTACATAAGGACCACAACTTCTTTATCCATTTTTCTCTTTCCTGGGATATTGAAGGTGGAATGAAGTGGAGGTCCTTGTCAACAGAGCAGCCCTAAACTTTGGGGTGCTTGTGTCTTGCTGATTTTTCATTTTCCCAATTTATACCCCCATGAGTGGAAGTGCCCTATGCTCTCTAAGCTGTGTTTTTTAGATGTCTCAGGACACACCATACACTTCTCCAGAGTGGCTGTTGGCAATTTACATCCCGCCCATCAGTGTAGCAAGGCTCCCATTTCTCCATGGCCTGTCCTGCATTTCTGGTTTTGAGACTTTTTTCAGCATGGCCCTTTTGACCGACGGGTAGCGAGTCTTCTTTGTAGCGCTGATTTGCCTTTCCAGGTTGCTTGGTTGGCCAAAAAGGGCGTATGCGTTTTTTCCTGAATATATTCAGGAAAAAACGCATACGCCCTTTTTGGCCAAGGGCATCATTGTCAACGTTTTGCCGCTTTTCATGTGCTTTAAAGGCGATTCGAATCTACCTCCTGAAATCTGTTTCCTGCAATTCTGCCTTGATTTCAAATCCTCTTCTTTGCCTTCCCTCAATATATTTGTGGACGAGAGTTATCATTTATAACTCTGCAGGTTTGTGAATTGCAGTGCCCTGAAGCTCCATTTTACAACTCGCTTTTTTGGGAGCTGGCCGCAAAAGCGCAGGATGGCTTCAGGCCCTGTTCTGGTTGCGGGGGGGAGGATGAGCCTGTGGTTAATTCTTCTTCCTGATGGGAAAATAGAGTGACCTGTGCCTGTCCCAACACCAAGAGCTAGTCTCTCACTGGTTCCCGGTCTACCCGTTCATCCTCAGGACAAATTGCAACCTGTACGAAACAGGAGGTTAAAGGTGCTGATGCTCCAAGTAGGGAGATTGTTAGTAAAGCGGCTGGAATGGCGAACCCGGGCACAAGGAGAAGAGAAATGAGGTGCGTTTTAGAAACCTTTCCCCATCACATGGTGTACCATCTTTCTGTTTTCTCATGCATGTTTTCGATGTAGGAAGATGCCCTTGAACCTGGAGATTTGGGACCCATGCGATGGGTACCACGCAGTATTACTTTAAAGGGTCTGCGTTTGCTCACCCAACCTCGCCAAACCTCTCAGCCCCAAGAGTGTCCACCCTTATGTCTCATCCAGCTGTGGGTCTAGATATGGTCAATCCAGGTTGCATCACAGCCCCTGAACGCATTGTGTAAGAATTTCTCTCTCTTTCACTGTCTTTGTTTCATGGGTTTTTCAAAGTAATTTATTTTGATAATGGGGTTTAGCTGCTTTTCACTGCTGTGTTTATGCCGCTTTACACCCACGTGACACACTTACAGAGAGATATCAATACATAGGTTTTAAGATTATTACTAGTCAGATATATTCTTGTGCGGTGAATAGGGTGTGTTGAGTCCAGTTCTCTGAGCAAAGAGTAGGTCTTGTCTATTACATATTGGGTTTATGGAACGGTATCTGAGCTAATTTGAAACACTTGTTTTATGTATCACGCCACCTCACCTTTCCCGTTAAGCAGCCATAGTGTGTTTTCTGCATGTGTGACTCTGTTCTGTTTTGTAATTCAGTTCAAGTGTAACGCTTTTTACATTCCCTCCATAAGTGATACCTTATGAGAAGTGTCCTTTTCTGTGTGACTTATTTCACTTAGAATCGTCGTACCTAAATCCACTCATCATGCTGCTACTAGCCTTATGACATCGATTTCATGGCTGAGTGATATTCCATTGTACATAAGGACCACAATTTCTTTATCCATTTTTCTCTTTCCTGGGATATTGAAGGTGGAATGAAGTGGAGGTCCTTGTCAACAGAGCAGCCCTAAACTTTGGGGTGCTTGTGTCTTGCTGATTTTTCATTTTCCCAATTTATACCCCCATGAGTGGAAGTGCCCTATGCTCTCTAAGCTGTGTTTTTTAGATGTTTCAGGACACACCATACACTTCTCCAGAGTGGCTGTTGGCAATTTACATCCCGCCCATCAGTGTAGCAAGGCTCCCATTTCTCCATGGCCTGTCCTGCATTTCTGGTTTTGACACGTTTTTCAGCATGGCCCTTTTGACCGACGGGTAGCGAGTCTTCTTTGTAGCGCTGATTTGCCTTTCCAGGTTGCTTGGTTGGCCAAAAAGGGCGTATGCGTTTTTTCCTGAATATATTCAGGAAAAAACGCATACGCCCTTTTTGGCCAAGGGCATCATTGTCAACGTTTTGCCGCTTTTCATGTGCTTTAAAGGCGATTCGAATCTACCTCCTGAAATCTGTTTCCTGCAATTCTGCCTTGATTTCAAATCCTCTTCTTTGCCTTCCCTCAATATATTTGTGGACGAGAGTTATCATTTATAACTCTGCAGGTTTGTGAATTGCAGTGCCCTGAAGCTCCATTTTACAACTCGCTTTTTTGGGAGCTGGCCGCAAAAGCGCAGGATGGCTTCAGGCCCTGTTCTGGTTCCGGGGTGGAGGATGAGCCTGTGGGTAATTCTTCTTCCTGATGGGAAAATAGAGTGACCTGTGCCTGTCCCAACACCAAGAGCTAGTCTCTCACTGGTTCCCCGTCTACCCGTTCATCCTCAGGACAAATTGCAACCTGTACGGAACAGGAGGTTAAAGGTGCTGATGCTCCAAGTAGGGAGATTGTTAGTAAAGCGGCTGGAATGGCGTACCCTGGCAAAAGGAGAAGAGAAATGAGGTGCGTTTTAGAAACCTTTCCCCATCACATGGTGTACCATCTTTTTGTTTTCTCATGCATGTTTTCGATGTAGGAAGATGCCCTTGAACCTGGAGATTTGGGACCCATGCGATGGGTACCACGCAGTATTACTTTAAAGGGTCTGCGTTTGCTCACCCAACCTCACCAAACCTCTCAGCCCCAAGAGTGTCCACCCTTATGTCTCATCCAGCTGTGGGTCTAGATATGGTCAATCCAGGTTGCATCACAGCCCCTGAACGCATTGTGTAAGAATTTCTCTCTCTTTCACTGTCTTTGTTTCATGGGTTTTTCAAAGTAATTTATTTTGATAATGGGGTTTAGCTGCTTTTCACTGCTGTGTTTATGCCGCTTTACACCCACGTGACACACTTACAGAGAGATATCAATACATAGGTTTTAAGATTATTACTAGTCAGATATATTCTTGTGCGGTGAATAGGGTGTGTTGAGTCCAGTTCTCTGAGCAAAGAGTAGGTCTTGTCTATTACATATTGGGTTTATGGAACGGTATCTGAGCTAATTTGAAACACTTGTTTTATGTATCACGCCACCTCACCTTTCCCGTTAAGCAGCCATAGTGTGTTTTCTGCATGTGTGACTCTGTTCTGTTTTGTAATTCAGTTCAAGTGTAACGCTTTTTACATTCCCTCCATAAGTGATACCTTATGAGAAGTGTCCTTTTCTGTGTGACTTATTTCACTTAGAATCGTCGTACCTAAATCCACTCATCATGCTGCTACTAGCCTTATGACATTGATTTCATGGCTGAGTGATATTCCATTGTACATAAGGACCACAACTTCTTTATCCATTTTTCTCTTTCCTGGGATATTGAAGGTGGAATGAAGTGGAGGTCCTTGTCAACAGAGCAGCCCTAAACTTTGGGGTGCTTGTGTCTTGCTGATTTTTCATTTTCCCAATTTATACCCCCATGAGTGGAAGTGCCCTATGCTCTCTAAGCTGTGTTTTTTAGATGTCTCAGGACACACCATACACTTCTCCAGAGTGGCTGTTGGCAATTTACATCCCGCCCATCAGTGTAGCAAGGCTCCCATTTCTCCATGGCCTGTCCTGCATTTCTGGTTTTGAGACTTTTTTCAGCATGGCCCTTTTGACCGACGGGTAGCGAGTCTTCTTTGTAGCGCTGATTTGCCTTTCCAGGTTGCTTGGTTGGCCAAAAAGGGCGTATGCGTTTTTTCCTGAATATATTCAGGAAAAAACGCATACGCCCTTTTTGGCCAAGGGCATCATTGTCAACGTTTTGCCGCTTTTCATGTGCTTTAAAGGCGATTCGAATCTACCTCCTGAAATCTGTTTCCTGCAATTCTGCCTTGATTTCAAATCCTCTTCTTTGCCTTCCCTCAATATATTTGTGGACGAGAGTTATCATTTATAACTCTGCAGGTTTGTGAATTGCAGTGCCCTGAAGCTCCATTTTACAACTCGCTTTTTTGGGAGCTGGCCGCAAAAGCGCAGGATGGCTTCAGGCCCTGTTCTGGTTGCGGGGGGGAGGATGAGCCTGTGGTTAATTCTTCTTCCTGATGGGAAAA
Organism: Balaenoptera borealis; assembly: GCF_965194805.1. Taxonomy (NCBI): domain Eukaryota; kingdom Metazoa; phylum Chordata; class Mammalia; order Artiodactyla; family Balaenopteridae; genus Balaenoptera; species Balaenoptera borealis. The sequence continues at coordinate 500,523 of NW_028123991.1, forward strand.
TAGAGTGACCTGTGCCTGTCCCAACACCAAGAGCTAGTCTCTCACTGGTTCCCGGTCTACCCGTTCATCCTCAGGACAAATTGCAACCTGTACGAAACAGGAGGTTAAAGGTGCTGATGCTCCAAGTAGGGAGATTGTTAGTAAAGCGGCTGGAATGGCGAACCCGGGCACAAGGAGAAGAGAAATGAGGTGCGTTTTAGAAACCTTTCCCCATCACATGATATACCATCTTTCTGTTTTCTCATGCATGTTTTCGATGTAGGAAGATGCCCTTGAACCTGGAGATTTGGGACCCATGCGATGGGTACCACGCAGTATTACTTTAAAGGGTCTGCGTTTGCTCACCCAACCTCGCCAAACCTCTCAGCCCCAAGAGTGTCCACCCTTATGTCTCATCCAGCTGTGGGTCTAGATATGGTCAATCCAGGTTGCATCACAGCCCCTGAACGCATTGTGTAAGAATTTCTCTCTCTTTCACTGTCTTTGTTTCATGGGTTTTTCAAAGTAATTTATTTTGATAATGGGGTTTAGCTGCTTTTCACTGCTGTGTTTATGCCGCTTTACACCCACGTGACACACTTACAGAGAGATATCAATACATAGGTTTTAAGATTATTACTAGTCAGATATATTCTTGTGCGGTGAATAGGGTGTGTTGAGTCCAGTTCTCTGAGCAAAGAGTAGGTCTTGTCTATTACATATTGGGTTTATGGAACGGTATCTGAGCTAATTTGAAACACTTGTTTTATGTATCACGCCACCTCACCTTTCCCGTTAAGCAGCCATAGTGTGTTTTCTGCATGTGTGACTCTGTTCTGTTTTGTAATTCAGTTCAAGTGTAACGCTTTTTACATTCCCTCCATAAGTGATACCTTATGAGAAGTGTCCTTTTCTGTGTGACTTATTTCACTTAGAATCGTCGTACCTAAATCCACTCATCATGCTGCTACTAGCCTTATGACATTGATTTCATGGCTGAGTGATATTCCATTGTACATAAGGACCACAACTTCTTTATCCATTTTTCTCTTTCCTGGGATATTGAAGGTGGAATGAAGTGGAGGTCCTTGTCAACAGAGCAGCCCTAAACTTTGGGGTGCTTGTGTCTTGCTGATTTTTCATTTTCCCAATTTATACCCCCATGAGTGGAAGTGCCCTATGCTCTCTAAGCTGTGTTTTTTAGATGTCTCAGGACACACCATACACTTCTCCAGAGTGGCTGTTGGCAATTTACATCCCGCCCATCAGTGTAGCAAGGCTCCCATTTCTCCATGGCCTGTCCTGCATTTCTGGTTTTGAGACTTTTTTCAGCATGGCCCTTTTGACCGACGGGTAGCGAGTCTTCTTTGTAGCGCTGATTTGCCTTTCCAGGTTGCTTGGTTGGCCAAAAAGGGCGTATGCGTTTTTTCCTGAATATATTCAGGAAAAAACGCATACGCCCTTTTTGGCCAAGGGCATCATTGTCAACGTTTTGCCGCTTTTCATGTGCTTTAAAGGCAATTTGAATCGACCTCCTGAAATCTGTTTCCTGCAATTCTGCCTTGATTTCAAATCCTCTTCTTTGCCTTCCCTCAATATATTTGTGGACGAGAGTTATCATTTATAACTCTGCAGGTTTGTGAATTGCAGTGCCCTGAAGCTCCATTTTACAACTCGCTTTTTTGGGAGCTGGCCGCAAAAGCGCAGGATGGCTTCAGGCCCTGTTCTGGTTGCGGGGGGGAGGATGAGCCTGTGGTTAATTCTTCTTCCTGATGGGAAAATAGAGTGACCTGTGCCTGTCCCAACACCAAGAGCTAGTCTCTCACTGGTTCCCGGTCTACCCGTTCATCCTCAGGACAAATTGCAACCTGTACGAAACAGGAGGTTAAAGGTGCTGATGCTCCAAGTAGGGAGATTGTTAGTAAAGCGGCTGGAATGGCGAACCCGGGCACAAGGAGAAGAGAAATGAGGTGCGTTTTAGAAACCTTTCCCCATCACATGGTGTACCATCTTTCTGTTTTCTCATGCATGTTTTCGATGTAGGAAGATGCCCTTGAACCTGGAGATTTGGGACCCATGCGATGGGTACCACGCAGTATTACTTTAAAGGGTCTGCGTTTGCTCACCCAACCTCGCCAAACCTCTCAGCCCCAAGAGTGTCCACCCTTATGTCTCATCCAGCTGTGGGTCTAGATATGGTCAATCCAGGTTGCATCACAGCCCCTGAACGCATTGTGTAAGAATTTCTCTCTCTTTCACTGTCTTTGTTTCATGGGTTTTTCAAAGTAATTTATTTTGATAATGGGGTTTAGCTGCTTTTCACTGCTGTGTTTATGCCGCTTTACACCCACTTGACACACTAACAGAGAGATATCAATACATAGGTTTTAAGATTGTTACTAGTCAGATATATTCTTGTGCGGTGAATAGGGCGTGTTGAGTCCAGTTCTCTGAGCAAGGAGTAGGTCTTGTCTATTACATATTGGGTTTATGGAACGGTATCTGAGCTAATTTGAAACACTTGTTTTATGTATCACGCCACCTCACCTTTCCCGTTAAGCAGCCATAGTGTGTTTTCTGCATGTGTGACTCTGTTCTGTTTTGTAATTCAGTTCAAGTGTAACGCTTTTTACATTCCCTCCATAAGTGATACCTTATGAGAAGTGTCCTTTTCTGTGTGACTTATTTCACTTAGAATCGTCGTACCTAAATCCACTCATCATGCTGCTACTAGCCTTATGACATCGATTTCATGGCTGAGTGATATTCCATTGTACATAAGGACCACAATTTCTTTATCCATTTTTCTCTTTCCTGGGATATTGAAGGTGGAATGAAGTGGAGGTCCTTGTCAACAGAGCAGCCCTAAACTTTGGGGTGCTTGTGTCTTGCTGATTTTTCATTTTCCCAATTTATACCCCCATGAGTGGAAGTGCCCTATGCTCTCTAAGCTGTGTTTTTTAGATGTTTCAGGACACACCATACACTTCTCCAGAGTGGCTGTTGGCAATTTACATCCCGCCCATCAGTGTAGCAAGGCTCCCATTTCTCCATGGCCTGTCCTGCATTTCTGGTTTTGACACGTTTTTCAGCATGGCCCTTTTGACCGACGGGTAGCGAGTCTTCTTTGTAGCGCTGATTTGCCTTTCCAGGTTGCTTGGTTGGCCAAAAAGGGCGTATGCGTTTTTTCCTGAATATATTCAGGAAAAAACGCATACGCCCTTTTTGGCCAAGGGCATCATTGTCAACGTTTTGCCGCTTTTCATGTGCTTTAAAGGCGATTCGAATCTACCTCCTGAAATCTGTTTCCTGCAATTCTGCCTTGATTTCAAATCCTCTTCTTTGCCTTCCCTCAATATATTTGTGGACGAGAGTTATCATTTATAACTCTGCAGGTTTGTGAATTGCAGTGCCCTGAAGCTCCATTTTACAACTCGCTTTTTTGGGAGCTGGCCGCAAAAGCGCAGGATGGCTTCAGGCCCTGTTCTGGTTCCGGGGTGGAGGATGAGCCTGTGGGTAATTCTTCTTCCTGATGGGAAAATAGAGTGACCTGTGCCTGTCCCAACACCAAGAGCTAGTCTCTCACTGGTTCCCCGTCTACCCGTTCATCCTCAGGACAAATTGCAACCTGTACGGAACAGGAGGTTAAAGGTGCTGATGCTCCAAGTAGGGAGATTGTTAGTAAAGCGGCTGGAATGGCGTACCCTGGCAAAAGGAGAAGAGAAATGAGGTGCGTTTTAGAAACCTTTCCCCATCACATGGTGTACCATCTTTTTGTTTTCTCATGCATGTTTTCGATGTAGGAAGATGCCCTTGAACCTGGAGATTTGGGACCCATGCGATGGGTACCACGCAGTATTACTTTAAAGGGTCTGCGTTTGCTCACCCAACCTCACCAAACCTCTCAGCCCCAAGAGTGTCCACCCTTATGTCTCATCCAGCTGTGGGTCTAGATATGGTCAATCCAGGTTGCATCACAGCCCCTGAACGCATTGTGTAAGAATTTCTCTCTCTTTCACTGTCTTTGTTTCATGGGTTTTTCAAAGTAATTTATTTTGATAATGGGGTTTAGCTGCTTTTCACTGCTGTGTTTATGCCGCTTTACACCCACGTGACACACTTACAGAGAGATATCAATACATAGGTTTTAAGATTATTACTAGTCAGATATTTTCTTGTGCGGTGAATAGGGTGTGTTGAGTCCAGTTCTCTGAGCAAAGAGTAGGTCTTGTCTATTACATATTGGGTTTATGGAACGGTATCTGAGCTAATTTGAAACACTTGTTTTATGTATCACGCCACCTCACCTTTCCCGTTAAGCAGCCATAGTGTGTTTTCTGCATGTGTGACTCTGTTCTGTTTTGTAATTCAGTTCAAGTGTAACGCTTTTTACATTCCCTCCATAAGTGATACCTTATGAGAAGTGTCCTTTTCTGTGTGACTTATTTCACTTAGAATCGTCGTACCTAAATCCACTCATCATGCTGCTACTAGCCTTATGACATTGATTTCATGGCTGAGTGATATTCCATTGTACATAAGGACCACAACTTCTTTATCCATTTTTCTCTTTCCTGGGATATTGAAGGTGGAATGAAGTGGAGGTCCTTGTCAACAGAGCAGCCCTAAACTTTGGGGTGCTTGTGTCTTGCTGATTTTTCATTTTCCCAATTTATACCCCCATGAGTGGAAGTGCCCTATGCTCTCTAAGCTGTGTTTTTTAGATGTCTCAGGACACACCATACACTTCTCCAGAGTGGCTGTTGGCAATTTACATCCCGCCCATCAGTGTAGCAAGGCTCCCATTTCTCCATGGCCTGTCCTGCATTTCTGGTTTTGAGACTTTTTTCAGCATGGCCCTTTTGACCGACGGGTAGCGAGTCTTCTTTGTAGCGCTGATTTGCCTTTCCAGGTTGCTTGGTTGGCCAAAAAGGGCGTATGCGTTTTTTCCTGAATATATTCAGGAAAAAACGCATACGCCCTTTTTGGCCAAGGGCATCATTGTCAACGTTTTGCCGCTTTTCATGTGCTTTAAAGGCGATTCGAATCTACCTCCTGAAATCTGTTTCCTGCAATTCTGCCTTGATTTCAAATCCTCTTCTTTGCCTTCCCTCAATATATTTGTGGACGAGAGTTATCATTTATAACTCTGCAGGTTTGTGAATTGCAGTGCCCTGAAGCTCCATTTTACAACTCGCTTTTTTGGGAGCTGGCCGCAAAAGCGCAGGATGGCTTCAGGCCCTGTTCTGGTTGCGGGGGGGAGGATGAGCCTGTGGTTAATTCTTCTTCCTGATGGGAAAATAGAGTGACCTGTGCCTGTCCCAACACCAAGAGCTAGTCTCTCACTGGTTCCCGGTCTACCCGTTCATCCTCAGGACAAATTGCAACCTGTACGAAACAGGAGGTTAAAGGTGCTGATGCTCCAAGTAGGGAGATTGTTAGTAAAGCGGCTGGAATGGCGAACCCGGGCACAAGGAGAAGAGAAATGAGGTGCGTTTTAGAAACCTTTCCCCATCACATGGTGTACCATCTTTCTGTTTTCTCATGCATGTTTTCGATGTAGGAAGATGCCCTTGAACCTGGAGATTTGGGACCCATGCGATGGGTACCACGCAGTATTACTTTAAAGGGTCTGCGTTTGCTCACCCAACCTCGCCAAACCTCTCAGCCCCAAGAGTGTCCACCCTTATGTCTCATCCAGCTGTGGGTCTAGATATGGTCAATCCAGGTTGCATCACAGCCCCTGAACGCATTGTGTAAGAATTTCTCTCTCTTTCACTGTCTTTGTTTCATGGGTTTTTCAAAGTAATTTATTTTGATAATGGGGTTTAGCTGCTTTTCACTGCTGTGTTTATGCCGCTTTACACCCACGTGACACACTTACAGAGAGATATCAATACATAGGTTTTAAGATTATTACTAGTCAGATATATTCTTGTGCGGTGAATAGGGTGTGTTGAGTCCAGTTCTCTGAGCAAAGAGTAGGTCTTGTCTATTACATATTGGGTTTATGGAACGGTATCTGAGCTAATTTGAAACACTTGTTTTATGTATCACGCCACCTCACCTTTCCCGTTAAGCAGCCATAGTGTGTTTTCTGCATGTGTGACTCTGTTCTGTTTTGTAATTCAGTTCAAGTGTAACGCTTTTTACATTCCCTCCATAAGTGATACCTTATGAGAAGTGTCCTTTTCTGTGTGACTTATTTCACTTAGAATCGTCGTACCTAAATCCACTCATCATGCTGCTACTAGCCTTATGACATTGATTTCATGGCTGAGTGATATTCCATTGTACATAAGGACCACAACTTCTTTATCCATTTTTCTCTTTCCTGGGATATTGAAGGTGGAATGAAGTGGAGGTCCTTGTCAACAGAGCAGCCCTAAACTTTGGGGTGCTTGTGTCTTGCTGATTTTTCATTTTCCCAATTTATACCCCCATGAGTGGAAGTGCCCTATGCTCTCTAAGCTGTGTTTTTTAGATGTTTCAGGACACACCATACACTTCTCCAGAGTGGCTGTTGGCAATTTACATCCCGCCCATCAGTGTAGCAAGGCTCCCATTTCTCCATGGCCTGTCCTGCATTTCTGGTTTTGACACGTTTTTCAGCATGGCCCTTTTGACCGACGGGTAGCGAGTCTTCTTTGTAGCGCTGATTTGCCTTTCCAGGTTGCTTGGTTGGCCAAAAAGGGCGTATGCGTTTTTTCCTGAATATATTCAGGAAAAAACGCATACGCCCTTTTTGGCCAAGGGCATCATTGTCAACGTTTTGCCGCTTTTCATGTGCTTTAAAGGCGATTCGAATCTACCTCCTGAAATCTGTTTCCTGCAATTCTGCCTTGATTTCAAATCCTCTTCTTTGCCTTCCCTCAATATATTTGTGGACGAGAGTTATGATTTATAACTCTGCAGGTTTGTGATTGCAGTGCCCTGAAGCTCCATTTTACAACTCGCTTTTTTGGGAGCTGGCCGCAAAAGCGCAGGATGGCTTCAGGCCCTGTTCTGGTTCCGGGGTGGAGGATGAGCCTGTGGGTAATTCTTCTTCCTGATGGGAAAATAGAGTGACCTGTGCCTGTCCCAACACCAAGAGCTAGTCTCTCACTGGTTCCCCGTCTACCCGTTCATCCTCAGGACAAATTGCAACCTGTACGGAACAGGAGGTTAAAGGTGCTGATGCTCCAAGTAGGGAGATTGTTAGTAAAGCGGCTGGAATGGCGTACCCTGGCAAAAGGAGAAGAGAAATGAGGTGCGTTTTAGAAACCTTTCCCCATCACATGGTGTACCATCTTTTTGTTTTCTCATGCATGTTTTCGATGTAGGAAGATGCCCTTGAACCTGGAGATTTGGGACCCATGCGATGGGTACCACGCAGTATTACTTTAAAGGGTCTGCGTTTGCTCACCCAACCTCACCAAACCTCTCAGCCCCAAGAGTGTCCACCCTTATGTCTCATCCAGCTGTGGGTCTAGATATGGTCAATCCAGGTTGCATCACAGCCCCTGAACGCATTGTGTAAGAATTTCTCTCTCTTTCACTGTCTTTGTTTCATGGGTTTTTCAAAGTAATTTATTTTGATAATGGGGTTTAGCTGCTTTTCACTGCTGTGTTTATGCCGCTTTACACCCACGTGACACACTTACAGAGAGATATCAATACATAGGTTTTAAGATTATTACTAGTCAGATATTTTCTTGTGCGGTGAATAGGGTGTGTTGAGTCCAGTTCTCTGAGCAAAGAGTAGGTCTTGTCTATTACATATTGGGTTTATGGAACGGTATCTGAGCTAATTTGAAACACTTGTTTTATGTATCACGCCACCTCACCTTTCCCGTTAAGCAGCCATAGTGTGTTTTCTGCATGTGTGACTCTGTTCTGTTTTGTAATTCAGTTCAAGTGTAACGCTTTTTACATTCCCTCCATAAGTGATACCTTATGAGAAGTGTCCTTTTCTGTGTGACTTATTTCACTTAGAATCGTCGTACCTAAATCCACTCATCATGCTGCTACTAGCCTTATGACATTGATTTCATGGCTGAGTGATATTCCATTGTACATAAGGACCACAACTTCTTTATCCATTTTTCTCTTTCCTGGGATATTGAAGGTGGAATGAAGTGGAGGTCCTTGTCAACAGAGCAGCCCTAAACTTTGGGGTGCTTGTGTCTTGCTGATTTTTCATTTTCCCAATTTATACCCCCATGAGTGGAAGTGCCCTATGCTCTCTAAGCTGTGTTTTTTAGATGTCTCAGGACACACCATACACTTCTCCAGAGTGGCTGTTGGCAATTTACATCCCGCCCATCAGTGTAGCAAGGCTCCCATTTCTCCATGGCCTGTCCTGCATTTCTGGTTTTGAGACTTTTTTCAGCATGGCCCTTTTGACCGACGGGTAGCGAGTCTTCTTTGTAGCGCTGATTTGCCTTTCCAGGTTGCTTGGTTGGCCAAAAAGGGCGTATGCGTTTTTTCCTGAATATATTCAGGAAAAAACGCATACGCCCTTTTTGGCCAAGGGCATCATTGTCAACGTTTTGCCGCTTTTCATGTGCTTTAAAGGCGATTCGAATCTACCTCCTGAAATCTGTTTCCTGCAATTCTGCCTTGATTTCAAATCCTCTTCTTTGCCTTCCCTCAATATATTTGTGGACGAGAGTTATCATTTATAACTCTGCAGGTTTGTGAATTGCAGTGCCCTGAAGCTCCATTTTACAACTCGCTTTTTTGGGAGCTGGCCGCAAAAGCGCAGGATGGCTTCAGGCCCTGTTCTGGTTGCGGGGGGGAGGATGAGCCTGTGGTTAATTCTTCTTCCTGATGGGAAAATAGAGTGACCTGTGCCTGTCCCAACACCAAGAGCTAGTCTCTCACTGGTTCCCGGTCTACCCGTTCATCCTCAGGACAAATTGCAACCTGTACGAAACAGGAGGTTAAAGGTGCTGATGCTCCAAGTAGGGAGATTGTTAGTAAAGCGGCTGGAATGGCGAACCCGGGCACAAGGAGAAGAGAAATGAGGTGCGTTTTAGAAACCTTTCCCCATCACATGGTGTACCATCTTTCTGTTTTCTCATGCATGTTTTCGATGTAGGAAGATGCCCTTGAACCTGGAGATTTGGGACCCATGCGATGGGTACCACGCAGTATTACTTTAAAGGGTCTGCGTTTGCTCACCCAACCTCGCCAAACCTCTCAGCCCCAAGAGTGTCCACCCTTATGTCTCATCCAGCTGTGGGTCTAGATATGGTCAATCCAGGTTGCATCACAGCCCCTGAACGCATTGTGTAAGAATTTCTCTCTCTTTCACTGTCTTTGTTTCATGGGTTTTTCAAAGTAATTTATTTTGATAATGGGGTTTAGCTGCTTTTCACTGCTGTGTTTATGCCGCTTTACACCCACGTGACACACTTACAGAGAGATATCAATACATAGGTTTTAAGATTATTACTAGTCAGATATATTCTTGTGCGGTGAATAGGGTGTGTTGAGTCCAGTTCTCTGAGCAAAGAGTAGGTCTTGTCTATTACATATTGGGTTTATGGAACGGTATCTGAGCTAATTTGAAACACTTGTTTTATGTATCACGCCACCTCACCTTTCCCGTTAAGCAGCCATAGTGTGTTTTCTGCATGTGTGACTCTGTTCTGTTTTGTAATTCAGTTCAAGTGTAACGCTTTTTACATTCCCTCCATAAGTGATACCTTATGAGAAGTGTCCTTTTCTGTGTGACTTATTTCACTTAGAATCGTCGTACCTAAATCCACTCATCATGCTGCTACTAGCCTTATGACATTGATTTCATGGCTGAGTGATATTCCATTGTACATAAGGACCACAACTTCTTTATCCATTTTTCTCTTTCCTGGGATATTGAAGGTGGAATGAAGTGGAGGTCCTTGTCAACAGAGCAGCCCTAAACTTTGGGGTGCTTGTGTCTTGCTGATTTTTCATTTTCCCAATTTATACCCCCATGAGTGGAAGTGCCCTATGCTCTCTAAGCTGTGTTTTTTAGATGTTTCAGGACACACCATACACTTCTCCAGAGTGGCTGTTGGCAATTTACATCCCGCCCATCAGTGTAGCAAGGCTCCCATTTCTCCATGGCCTGTCCTGCATTTCTGGTTTTGACACGTTTTTCAGCATGGCCCTTTTGACCGACGGGTAGCGAGTCTTCTTTGTAGCGCTGATTTGCCTTTCCAGGTTGCTTGGTTGGCCAAAAAGGGCGTATGCGTTTTTTCCTGAATATATTCAGGAAAAAACGCATACGCCCTTTTTGGCCAAGGGCATCATTGTCAACGTTTTGCCGCTTTTCATGTGCTTTAAAGGCGATTCGAATCTACCTCCTGAAATCTGTTTCCTGCAATTCTGCCTTGATTTCAAATCCTCTTCTTTGCCTTCCCTCAATATATTTGTGGACGAGAGTTATCATTTATAACTCTGCAGGTTTGTGAATTGCAGTGCCCTGAAGCTCCATTTTACAACTCGCTTTTTTGGGAGCTGGCCGCAAAAGCGCAGGATGGCTTCAGGCCCTGTTCTGGTTCCGGGGGGGAGGATGAGCCTGTGGTTAATTATTCTTCCTGATGGGAAAATAGAGTGACCTGTGCCTGTCCCAACACCAAGAGCTAGTCTCTCACTGGTTCCCCGTCTACCCGTTCATCCTCAGGACAAATTGCAACCTGTACGGAACAGGAGGTTAAAGGTGCTGATGCTCCAAGTAGGGAGATTGTTAGTAAAGCGGCTGGAATGGCGTACCCTGGCACAAGGAGAAGAGAAATGAGGTGCGTTTTAGAAACCTTTCCCCATCACATGGTGTACCATCTTTTTGTTTTCTCATGCATGTTTTCGATGTAGGAAGATGCCCTTGAACCTGGAGATTTGGGACCCATGCGATGGGTACCACGCAGTATTACTTTAAAGGGTCTGCATTTGCTCACCCAACCTCACCAAACCTCTCAGCCCCAAGAGTGTCCACCCTTATGTCTCATCCAGCTGTGGGTCTAGATATGGTCAATCCAGGTTGCATCACAGCCCCTGAACGCATTGTGTAAGAATTTCTCTCTCTTTCACTGTCTTTGTTTCATGGGTTTTTCAAAGTAATTTATTTTGATAATGGGGTTTAGCTGCTTTTCACTGCTGTGTTTATGCCGCTTTACACCCACTTGACACACTAACAGAGAGATATCAATACATTGGTTTTAAGATTATTACTAGTCAGATATATTCTTGTGCGGTGAATAGGGTGTGTTGAGTCCAGTTCTCTGAGCAAAGAGTAGGTCTTGTCTATTACATATTGGGTTTATGGAACGGTATCTGAGCTAATTTGAAACACTTGTTTTATGTATCACGCCACCTCACCTTTCCCGTTAAGCAGCCATAGTGTGTTTTCTGCATGTGTGACTCTGTTCTGTTTTGTAATTCAGTTCAAGTGTAACGCTTTTTACATTCCCTCCATAAGTGATACCTTATGAGAAGTGTCCTTTTCTGTGTGACTTATTTCAGTTAGAATCGTCGTACCTAAATCCACTCATCATGCTGCTACTAGCCTTATGACATTGATTTCATGGCTGAGTGATATTCCATTGTACATAAGGACCACAACTTCTTTATCCATTTTTCTCTTTCCTGGGATATTGAAGGTGGAATGAAGTGGAGGTCCTTGTCAACAGAGCAGCCCTAAACTTTGGGGTGCTTGTGTCTTGCTGATTTTTCATTTTCCCAATTTATACCCCCATGAGTGGAAGTGCCCTATGCTCTCTAAGCTGTGTTTTTTAGATGTCTCAGGACACACCATACACTTCTCCAGAGTGGCTGTTGGCAATTTACATCCCGCCCATCAGTGTAGCAAGGCTCCCATTTCTCCATGGCCTGTCCTGCATTTCTGGTTTTGACACGTTTTTCAGCTTGGCCCTTTTGACCGACGGGTAGCGAGTCTTCTTTGTAGCGCTGATTTGCCTTTCCAGGTTGCTTGGTTGGCCAAAAAGGGCGTATGCGTTTTTTCCTGAATATATTCAGGAAAAAACGCATACGCCCTTTTTGGCCAAGGGCATCATTGTCAACGTTTTGCCGCTTTTCATGTGCTTTAAAGGCGATTCGAATCTACCTCCTGAAATCTGTTTCCTGCAATTCTGCCTTGATTTCAAATCCTCTTCTTTGCCTTCCCTCAATATATTTGTGGACGAGAGTTATCATTTATAACTCTGCAGGTTTGTGAATTGCAGTGCCCTGAAGCTCCATTTTACAACTCGCTTTTTTGGGAGCTGGCCGCAAAAGCGCAGGATGGCTTCAGGCCCTGTTCTGGTTGCGGGGGGGAGGATGAGCCTGTGGTTAATTCTTCTTCCTGATGGGAAAATAGAGTGACCTGTGCCTGTCCCAACACCAAGAGCTAGTCTCTCACTGGTTCCCGGTCTACCCGTTCATCCTCAGGACAAATTGCAACCTGTACGAAACAGGAGGTTAAAGGTGCTGATGCTCCAAGTAGGGAGATTGTTAGTAAAGCGGCTGGAATGGCGAACCCGGGCACAAGGAGAAGAGAAATGAGGTGCGTTTTAGAAACCTTTCCCCATCACATGGTGTACCATCTTTCTGTTTTCTCATGCATGTTTTCGATGTAGGAAGATGCCCTTGAACCTGGAGATTTGGGACCCATGCGATGGGTACCACTCAGTATTACTTTAAAGGGTCTGCGTTTGCTCACCCAACCTCGCCAAACCTCTCAGCCCCAAGAGTGTCCACCCTTATGTCTCATCCAGCTGTGGGTCTAGATATGGTCAATCCAGGTTGCATCACAGCCCCTGAACGCATTGTGTAAGAATTTCTCTCTCTTTCACTGTCTTTGTTTCATGGGTTTTTCAAAGTAATTTATTTTGATAATGGGGTTTAGCTGCTTTTCACTGCTGTGTTTATGCTGCTTTACACCCACTTGACACACTAACAGAGAGATATCAATACATAGGTTTTAAGATTGTTACTAGTCAGATATATTCTTGTGCGGTGAATAGGGCGTGTTGAGTCCAGTTCTCTGAGCAAGGAGTAGGTCTTGTCTATTACATATTGGGTTTATGGAACGGTATCTGAGCTAATTTGAAACCCTTGTTTTATGTATCACCCCACCTCACCTTTCCCGTTAAGCAGCCATAGTGTGTTTTCTGCATGTGTGACTCTGTTCTGTTTTGTAATTCAGTTCAAGTGTAACGCTTTTTACATTCCCTCCATAAGTGATACCTTATGAGAAGTGTCCTTTTCTGTGTGACTTATTTCACTTAGAATCGTCGTACCTAAATCCACTCATCATGCTGCTACTAGCCTTATGACATCGATTTCATGGCTGAGTGATATTCCATTGTACATAAGGACCACAACTTCTTTATCCATTTTTCTCTTTCCTGGGATATTGAAGGTGGAATGAAGTGGAGGTCCTTGTCAACAGAGCAGCCCTAAACTTTGGGGTGCTTGTGTCTTGCTGATTTTTCATTTTCCCAATTTATACCCCCATGAGTGGAAGTGCCCTATGCTCTCTAAGCTGTGTTTTTTAGATGTCTCAGGACACACCATACACTTCTCCAGAGTGGCTGTTGGCAATTTACATCCCGCCCATCAGTGTAGCAAGGCTCCCATTTCTCCATGGCCTGTCCTGCATTTCTGGTTTTGAGACTTTTTTCAGCATGGCCCTTTTGACCGACGGGTAGCGAGTCTTCTTTGTAGCGCTGATTTGCCTTTCCAGGTTGCTTGGTTGGCCAAAAAGGGCGTATGCGTTTTTTCCTGAATATATTCAGGAAAAAACGCATACGCCCTTTTTGGCCAAGGGCATCATTGTCAACGTTTTGCCGCTTTTCATGTGCTTTAAAGGCGATTCGAATCTACCTCCTGAAATCTGTTTCCTGCAATTCTGCCTTGATTTCAAATCCTCTTCTTTGCCTTCCCTCAATATATTTGTGGACGAGAGTTATCATTTATAACTCTGCAGGTTTGTGAATTGCAGTGCCCTGAAGCTCCATTTTACAACTCGCTTTTTTGGGAGCTGGCCGCAAAAGTGCAGGATGGCTTCAGGCCCTGTTCTGGTTGCGGGGGGGAGGATGAGCCTGTGGTTAATTCTTCTTCCTGATGGGAAAATAGAGTGACCTGTGCCTGTCCCAACACCAAGAGCTAGTCTCTCACTGGTTCCCGGTCTACCCGTTCATCCTCAGGACAAATTGCAACCTGTACGAAACAGGAGGTTAAAGGTGCTGATGCTCCAAGTAGGGAGATTGTTAGTAAAGCGGCTGGAATGGCGAACCCGGGCACAAGGAGAAGAGAAATGAGGTGCGTTTTAGAAACCTTTCCCCATCACATGGTGTACCATCTTTCTGTTTTCTCATGCATGTTTTCGATGTAGGAAGATGCCCTTGAACCTGGAGATTTGGGACCCATGCGATGGGTACCACGCAGTATTACTTTAAAGGGTCTGCGTTTGCTCACCCAACCTCGCCAAACCTCTCAGCCCCAAGAGTGTCCACCCTTATGTCTCATCCAGCTGTGGGTCTAGATATGGTCAATCCAGGTTGCATCACAGCCCCTGAACGCATTGTGTAAGAATTTCTCTCTCTTTCACTGTCTTTGTTTCATGGGTTTTTCAAAGTAATTTATTTTGATAATGGGGTTTAGCTGCTTTTCACTGCTGTGTTTATGCCGCTTTACACCCACGTGACACACTTACAGAGAGATATCAATACATAGGTTTTAAGATTATTACTAGTCAGATATATTCTTGTGCGGTGAATAGGGTGTGTTGAGTCCAGTTCTCTGAGCAAAGAGTAGGTCTTGTCTATTACATATTGGGTTTATGGAACGGTATCTGAGCTAATTTGAAACACTTGTTTTATGTATCACGCCACCTCACCTTTCCCGTTAAGCAGCCATAGTGTGTTTTCTGCATGTGTGACTCTGTTCTGTTTTGTAATTCAGTTCAAGTGTAACGCTTTTTACATTCCCTCCATAAGTGATACCTTATGAGAAGTGTCCTTTTCTGTGTGACTTATTTCACTTAGAATCGTCGTACCTAAATCCACTCATCATGCTGCTACTAGCCTTATGACATTGATTTCATGGCTGAGTGATATTCCATTGTACATAAGGACCACAACTTCTTTATCCATTTTTCTCTTTCCTGGGATATTGAAGGTGGAATGAAGTGGAGGTCCTTGTCAACAGAGCAGCCCTAAACTTTGGGGTGCTTGTGTCTTGCTGATTTTTCATTTTCCCAATTTATACCCCCATGAGTGGAAGTGCCCTATGCTCTCTAAGCTGTGTTTTTTAGATGTTTCAGGACACACCATACACTTCTCCAGAGTGGCTGTTGGCAATTTACATCCCGCCCATCAGTGTAGCAAGGCTCCCATTTCTCCATGGCCTGTCCTGCATTTCTGGTTTTGACACGTTTTTCAGCATGGCCCTTTTGACCGACGGGTAGCGAGTCTTCTTTGTAGCGCTGATTTGCCTTTCCAGGTTGCTTGGTTGGCCAAAAAGGGCGTATGCGTTTTTTCCTGAATATATTCAGGAAAAAACGCATACGCCCTTTTTGGCCAAGGGCATCATTGTCAACGTTTTGCCGCTTTTCATGTGCTTTAAAGGCGATTCGAATCTACCTCCTGAAATCTGTTTCCTGCAATTCTGCCTTGATTTCAAATCCTCTTCTTTGCCTTCCCTCAATATATTTGTGGACGAGAGTTATCATTTATAACTCTGCAGGTTTGTGAATTGCAGTGCCCTGAAGCTCCATTTTACAACTCGCTTTTTTGGGAGCTGGCCGCAAAAGCGCAGGATGGCTTCAGGCCCTGTTCTGGTTCCGGGGGGGAGGATGAGCCTGTGGTTTATTATTCTTCCTGATGGGAAAATAGAGTGACCTGTGCCTGTCCCAACACCAAGAGCTAGTCTCTCACTGGTTCCCCGTCTACCCGTTCATCCTCAGGACAAATTGCAACCTGTACGGAACAGGAGGTTAAAGGTGCTGATGCTCCAAGTAGGGAGATTGTTAGTAAAGCGGCTGGAATGGCGTACCCTGGCACAAGGAGAAGAGAAATGAGGTGCGTTTTAGAAACCTTTCCCCATCACATGGTGTACCATCTTTTTGTTTTCTCATGCATGTTTTCGATGTAGGAAGATGCCCTTGAACCTGGAGATTTGGGACCCATGCGATGGGTACCACGCAGTATTACTTTAAAGGGTCTGCATTTGCTCACCCAACCTCACCAAACCTCTCAGCCCCAAGAGTGTCCACCCTTATGTCTCATCCAGCTGTGGGTCTAGATATGGTCAATCCAGGTTGCATCACAGCCCCTGAACGCATTGTGTAAGAATTTCTCTCTCTTTCACTGTCTTTGTTTCATGGGTTTTTCAAAGTAATTTATTTTGATAATGGGGTTTAGCTGCTTTTCACTGCTGTGTTTATGCCGCTTTACACCCACTTGACACACTAACAGAGAGATATCAATACATTGGTTTTAAGATTATTACTAGTCAGATATATTCTTGTGCGGTGAATAGGGTGTGTTGAGTCCAGTTCTCTGAGCAAAGAGTAGGTCTTGTCTATTACATATTGGGTTTATGGAACGGTATCTGAGCTAATTTGAAACACTTGTTTTATGTATCACGCCACCTCACCTTTCCCGTTAAGCAGCCATAGTGTGTTTTCTGCATGTGTGACTCTGTTCTGTTTTGTAATTCAGTTCAAGTGTAACGCTTTTTACATTCCCTCCATAAGTGATACCTTATGAGAAGTGTCCTTTTCTGTGTGACTTATTTCACTTAGGATCGTCGTACCTAAATCCACTCATCATGCTGCTACTAGCCTTATGACATTGATTTCATGGCTGAGTGATATTCCATTGTACATAAGGACCACAACTTCTTTATCCATTTTTCTCTTTCCTGGGATATTGAAGGTGGAATGAAGTGGAGGTCCTTGTCAACAGAGCAGCCCTAAACTTTGGGGTGCTTGTGTCTTGCTGATTTTTCATTTTCCCAATTTATACCCCCATGAGTGGAAGTGCCCTATGCTCTCTAAGCTGTGTTTTTTAGATGTCTCAGGACACACCATACACTTCTCCAGAGTGGCTGTTGGCAATTTACATCCCGCCCATCAGTGTAGCAAGGCTCCCATTTCTCCATGGCCTGTCCTGCATTTCTGGTTTTGACACGTTTTTCAGCTTGGCCCTTTTGACCGACGGGTAGCGAGTCTTCTTTGTAGCGCTGATTTGCCTTTCCAGGTTGCTTGGTTGGCCAAAAAGGGCGTATGCGTTTTTTCCTGAATATATTCAGGAAAAAACGCATACGCCCTTTTTGGCCAAGGGCATCATTGTCAACGTTTTGCCGCTTTTCATGTGCTTTAAAGGCGATTCGAATCTACCTCCTGAAATCTGTTTCCTGCAATTCTGCCTTGATTTCAAATCCTCTTCTTTGCCTTCCCTCAATATATTTGTGGACGAGAGTTATCATTTATAACTCTGCAGGTTTGTGAATTGCAGTGCCCTGAAGCTCCATTTTACAACTCGCTTTTTTGGGAGCTGGCCGCAAAAGCGCAGGATGGCTTCAGGCCCTGTTCTGGTTGCGGGGGGGAGGATGAGCCTGTGGTTAATTCTTCTTCCTGATGGGAAAATAGAGTGACCTGTGCCTGTCCCAACACCAAGAGCTAGTCTCTCACTGGTTCCCGGTCTACCCGTTCATCCTCAGGACAAATTGCAACCTGTACGAAACAGGAGGTTAAAGGTGCTGATGCTCCAAGTAGGGAGATTGTTAGTAAAGCGGCTGGAATGGCGAACCCGGGCACAAGGAGAAGAGAAATGAGGTGCGTTTTAGAAACCTTTCCCCATCACATGGTGTACCATCTTTCTGTTTTCTCATGCATGTTTTCGATGTAGGAAGATGCCCTTGAACCTGGAGATTTGGGACCCATGCGATGGGTACCACTCAGTATTACTTTAAAGGGTCTGCGTTTGCTCACCCAACCTCGCCAAACCTCTCAGCCCCAAGAGTGTCCACCCTTATGTCTCATCCAGCTGTGGGTCTAGATATGGTCAATCCAGGTTGCATCACAGCCCCTGAACGCATTGTGTAAGAATTTCTCTCTCTTTCACTGTCTTTGTTTCATGGGTTTTTCAAAGTAATTTATTTTGATAATGGGGTTTAGCTGCTTTTCACTGCTGTGTTTATGCCGCTTTACACCCACTTGACACACTAACAGAGAGATATCAATACATTGGTTTTAAGATTATTACTAGTCAGATATATTCTTGTGCGGTGAATAGGGTGTGTTGAGTCCAGTTCTCTGAGCAAAGAGTAGGTCTTGTCTATTACATATTGGGTTTATGGAACGGTATCTGAGCTAATTTGAAACACTTGTTTTATGTATCACGCCACCTCACCTTTCCCGTTAAGCAGCCATAGTGTGTTTTCTGCATGTGTGACTCTGTTCTGTTTTGTAATTCAGTTCAAGTGTAAC
Organism: Balaenoptera borealis; assembly: GCF_965194805.1. Lineage (NCBI taxonomy): Eukaryota > Metazoa > Chordata > Mammalia > Artiodactyla > Balaenopteridae > Balaenoptera > Balaenoptera borealis. Next base: position 518,965 of record NW_028123991.1, read on the forward strand.
GCTTTTTACATTCCCTCCATAAGTGATACCTTATGAGAAGTGTCCTTTTCTGTGTGACTTATTTCACTTAGAATCGTCGTACCTAAATCCACTCATCATGCTGCTACTAGCCTTATGACATTGATTTCATGGCTGAGTGATATTCCATTGTACATAAGGACCACAACTTCTTTATCCATTTTTCTCTTTCCTGGGATATTGAAGGTGGAATGAAGTGGAGGTCCTTGTCAACAGAGCAGCCCTAAACTTTGGGGTGCTTGTGTCTTGCTGATTTTTCATTTTCCCAATTTATACCCCCATGAGTGGAAGTGCCCTATGCTCTCTAAGCTGTGTTTTTTAGATGTTTCAGGACACACCATACACTTCTCCAGAGTGGCTGTTGGCAATTTACATCCCGCCCATCAGTGTAGCAAGGCTCCCATTTCTCCATGGCCTGTCCTGCATTTCTGGTTTTGACACGTTTTTCAGCATGGCCCTTTTGACCGACGGGTAGCGAGTCTTCTTTGTAGCGCTGATTTGCCTTTCCAGGTTGCTTGGTTGGCCAAAAAGGGCGTATGCGTTTTTTCCTGAATATATTCAGGAAAAAACGCATACGCCCTTTTTGGCCAAGGGCATCATTGTCAACGTTTTGCCGCTTTTCATGTGCTTTAAAGGCGATTCGAATCTACCTCCTGAAATCTGTTTCCTGCAATTCTGCCTTGATTTCAAATCCTCTTCTTTGCCTTCCCTCAATATATTTGTGGACGAGAGTTATCATTTATAACTCTGCAGGTTTGTGAATTGCAGTGCCCTGAAGCTCCATTTTACAACTCGCTTTTTTGGGAGCTGGCCGCAAAAGCGCAGGATGGCTTCAGGCCCTGTTCTGGTTCCGGGGGGGAGGATGAGCCTGTGGTTAATTATTCTTCCTGATGGGAAAATAGAGTGACCTGTGCCTGTCCCAACACCAAGAGCTAGTCTCTCACTGGTTCCCCGTCTACCCGTTCATCCTCAGGACAAATTGCAACCTGTACGGAACAGGAGGTTAAAGGTGCTGATGCTCCAAGTAGGGAGATTGTTAGTAAAGCGGCTGGAATGGCGTACCCTGGCACAAGGAGAAGAGAAATGAGGTGCGTTTTAGAAACCTTTCCCCATCACATGGTGTACCATCTTTTTGTTTTCTCATGCATGTTTTCGATGTAGGAAGATGCCCTTGAACCTGGAGATTTGGGACCCATGCGATGGGTACCACGCAGTATTACTTTAAAGGGTCTGCATTTGCTCACCCAACCTCACCAAACCTCTCAGCCCCAAGAGTGTCCACCCTTATGTCTCATCCAGCTGTGGGTCTAGATATGGTCAATCCAGGTTGCATCACAGCCCCTGAACGCATTGTGTAAGAATTTCTCTCTCTTTCACTGTCTTTGTTTCATGGGTTTTTCAAAGTAATTTATTTTGATAATGGGGTTTAGCTGCTTTTCACTGCTGTGTTTATGCCGCTTTACACCCACTTGACACACTAACAGAGAGATATCAATACATTGGTTTTAAGATTATTACTAGTCAGATATATTCTTGTGCGGTGAATAGGGTGTGTTGAGTCCAGTTCTCTGAGCAAAGAGTAGGTCTTGTCTATTACATATTGGGTTTATGGAACGGTATCTGAGCTAATTTGAAACACTTGTTTTATGTATCACGCCACCTCACCTTTCCCGTTAAGCAGCCATAGTGTGTTTTCTGCATGTGTGACTCTGTTCTGTTTTGTAATTCAGTTCAAGTGTAACGCTTTTTACATTCCCTCCATAAGTGATACCTTATGAGAAGTGTCCTTTTCTGTGTGACTTATTTCACTTAGAATCGTCGTACCTAAATCCACTCATCATGCTGCTACTAGCCTTATGACATTGATTTCATGGCTGAGTGATATTCCATTGTACATAAGGACCACAACTTCTTTATCCATTTTTCTCTTTCCTGGGATATTGAAGGTGGAATGAAGTGGAGGTCCTTGTCAACAGAGCAGCCCTAAACTTTGGGGTGCTTGTGTCTTGCTGATTTTTCATTTTCCCAATTTATACCCCCATGAGTGGAAGTGCCCTATGCTCTCTAAGCTGTGTTTTTTAGATGTCTCAGGACACACCATACACTTCTCCAGAGTGGCTGTTGGCAATTTACATCCCGCCCATCAGTGTAGCAAGGCTCCCATTTCTCCATGGCCTGTCCTGCATTTCTGGTTTTGACACGTTTTTCAGCTTGGCCCTTTTGACCGACGGGTAGCGAGTCTTCTTTGTAGCGCTGATTTGCCTTTCCAGGTTGCTTGGTTGGCCAAAAAGGGCGTATGCGTTTTTTCCTGAATATATTCAGGAAAAAACGCATACGCCCTTTTTGGCCAAGGGCATCATTGTCAACGTTTTGCCGCTTTTCATGTGCTTTAAAGGCGATTCGAATCTACCTCCTGAAATCTGTTTCCTGCAATTCTGCCTTGATTTCAAATCCTCTTCTTTGCCTTCCCTCAATATATTTGTGGACGAGAGTTATCATTTATAACTCTGCAGGTTTGTGAATTGCAGTGCCCTGAAGCTCCATTTTACAACTCGCTTTTTTGGGAGCTGGCCGCAAAAGCGCAGGATGGCTTCAGGCCCTGTTCTGGTTGCGGGGGGGAGGATGAGCCTGTGGTTAATTCTTCTTCCTGATGGGAAAATAGAGTGACCTGTGCCTGTCCCAACACCAAGAGCTAGTCTCTCACTGGTTCCCGGTCTACCCGTTCATCCTCAGGACAAATTGCAACCTGTACGAAACAGGAGGTTAAAGGTGCTGATGCTCCAAGTAGGGAGATTGTTAGTAAAGCGGCTGGAATGGCGAACCCGGGCACAAGGAGAAGAGAAATGAGGTGCGTTTTAGAAACCTTTCCCCATCACATGGTGTACCATCTTTCTGTTTTCTCATGCATGTTTTCGATGTAGGAAGATGCCCTTGAACCTGGAGATTTGGGACCCATGCGATGGGTACCACGCAGTATTACTTTAAAGGGTCTGCGTTTGCTCACCCAACCTCGCCAAACCTCTCAGCCCCAAGAGTGTCCACCCTTATGTCTCATCCAGCTGTGGGTCTAGATATGGTCAATCCAGGTTGCATCACAGCCCCTGAACGCATTGTGTAAGAATTTCTCTCTCTTTCACTGTCTTTGTTTCATGGGTTTTTCAAAGTAATTTATTTTGATAATGGGGTTTAGCTGCTTTTCACTGCTGTGTTTATGCCGCTTTACACCCACGTGACACACTTACAGAGAGATATCAATACATAGGTTTTAAGATTATTACTAGTCAGATATATTCTTGTGCGGTGAATAGGGTGTGTTGAGTCCAGTTCTCTGAGCAAAGAGTAGGTCTTGTCTATTACATATTGGGTTTATGGAACGGTATCTGAGCTAATTTGAAACACTTGTTTTATGTATCACGCCACCTCACCTTTCCCGTTAAGCAGCCATAGTGTGTTTTCTGCATGTGTGACTCTGTTCTGTTTTGTAATTCAGTTCAAGTGTAACGCTTTTTACATTCCCTCCATAAGTGATACCTTATGAGAAGTGTCCTTTTCTGTGTGACTTATTTCACTTAGAATCGTCGTACCTAAATCCACTCATCATGCTGCTACTAGCCTTATGACATTGATTTCATGGCTGAGTGATATTCCATTGTACATAAGGACCACAACTTCTTTATCCATTTTTCTCTTTCCTGGGATATTGAAGGTGGAATGAAGTGGAGGTCCTTGTCAACAGAGCAGCCCTAAACTTTGGGGTGCTTGTGTCTTGCTGATTTTTCATTTTCCCAATTTATACCCCCATGAGTGGAAGTGCCCTATGCTCTCTAAGCTGTGTTTTTTAGATGTTTCAGGACACACCATACACTTCTCCAGAGTGGCTGTTGGCAATTTACATCCCGCCCATCAGTGTAGCAAGGCTCCCATTTCTCCATGGCCTGTCCTGCATTTCTGGTTTTGACACGTTTTTCAGCATGGCCCTTTTGACCGACGGGTAGCGAGTCTTCTTTGTAGCGCTGATTTGCCTTTCCAGGTTGCTTGGTTGGCCAAAAAGGGCGTATGCGTTTTTTCCTGAATATATTCAGGAAAAAACGCATACGCCCTTTTTGGCCAAGGGCATCATTGTCAACGTTTTGCCGCTTTTCATGTGCTTTAAAGGCGATTCGAATCTACCTCCTGAAATCTGTTTCCTGCAATTCTGCCTTGATTTCAAATCCTCTTCTTTGCCTTCCCTCAATATATTTGTGGACGAGAGTTATCATTTATAACTCTGCAGGTTTGTGAATTGCAGTGCCCTGAAGCTCCATTTTACCACTCGCTTTTTTGGGAGCTGGCCGCAAAAGCGCAGGATGGCTTCAGGCCCTGTTCTGGTTCCGGGGGGGAGGATGAGCCTGTGGTTTATTATTCTTCCTGATGGGAAAATAGAGTGACCTGTGCCTGTCCCAACACCAAGAGCTAGTCTCTCACTGGTTCCCCGTCTACCCGTTCATCCTCAGGACAAATTGCAACCTGTACGGAACAGGAGGTTAAAGGTGCTGATGCTCCAAGTAGGGAGATTGTTAGTAAAGCGGCTGGAATGGCGTACCCTGGCACAAGGAGAAGAGAAATGAGGTGCGTTTTAGAAACCTTTCCCCATCACATGGTGTACCATCTTTTTGTTTTCTCATGCATGTTTTCGATGTAGGAAGATGCCCTTGAACCTGGAGATTTGGGACCCATGCGATGGGTACCACGCAGTATTACTTTAAAGGGTCTGCATTTGCTCACCCAACCTCACCAAACCTCTCAGCCCCAAGAGTGTCCACCCTTATGTCTCATCCAGCTGTGGGTCTAGATATGGTCAATCCAGGTTGCATCACAGCCCCTGAACGCATTGTGTAAGAATTTCTCTCTCTTTCACTGTCTTTGTTTCATGGGTTTTTCAAAGTAATTTATTTTGATAATGGGGTTTAGCTGCTTTTCACTGCTGTGTTTATGCCGCTTTACACCCACTTGACACACTAACAGAGAGATATCAATACATTGGTTTTAAGATTATTACTAGTCAGATATATTCTTGTGCGGTGAATAGGGTGTGTTGAGTCCAGTTCTCTGAGCAAAGAGTAGGTCTTGTCTATTACATATTGGGTTTATGGAACGGTATCTGAGCTAATTTGAAACACTTGTTTTATGTATCACGCCACCTCACCTTTCCCGTTAAGCAGCCATAGTGTGTTTTCTGCATGTGTGACTCTGTTCTGTTTTGTAATTCAGTTCAAGTGTAACGCTTTTTACATTCCCTCCATAAGTGATACCTTATGAGAAGTGTCCTTTTCTGTGTGACTTATTTCACTTAGAATCGTCGTACCTAAATCCACTCATCATGCTGCTACTAGCCTTATGACATTGATTTCATGGCTGAGTGATATTCCATTGTACATAAGGACCACAACTTCTTTATCCATTTTTCTCTTTCCTGGGATATTGAAGGTGGAATGAAGTGGAGGTCCTTGTCAACAGAGCAGCCCTAAACTTTGGGGTGCTTGTGTCTTGCTGATTTTTCATTTTCCCAATTTATACCCCCATGAGTGGAAGTGCCCTATGCTCTCTAAGCTGTGTTTTTTAGATGTCTCAGGACACACCATACACTTCTCCAGAGTGGCTGTTGGCAATTTACATCCCGCCCATCAGTGTAGCAAGGCTCCCATTTCTCCATGGCCTGTCCTGCATTTCTGGTTTTGACACGTTTTTCAGCTTGGCCCTTTTGACCGACGGGTAGCGAGTCTTCTTTGTAGCGCTGATTTGCCTTTCCAGGTTGCTTGGTTGGCCAAAAAGGGCGTATGCGTTTTTTCCTGAATATATTCAGGAAAAAACGCATACGCCCTTTTTGGCCAAGGGCATCATTGTCAACGTTTTGCCGCTTTTCATGTGCTTTAAAGGCGATTCGAATCTACCTCCTGAAATCTGTTTCCTGCAATTCTGCCTTGATTTCAAATCCTCTTCTTTGACTTCCCTCAATATATTTGTGGACGAGAGTTATCATTTATAACTCTGCAGGTTTGTGAATTGCAGTGCCCTGAAGCTCCATTTTACAACTCGCTTTTTTGGGAGCTGGCCGCAAAAGCGCAGGATGGCTTCAGGCCCTGTTCTGGTTGCGGGGGGGAGGATGAGCCTGTGGTTAATTCTTCTTCCTGATGGGAAAATAGAGTGACCTGTGCCTGTCCCAACACCAAGAGCTAGTCTCTCACTGGTTCCCGGTCTACCCGTTCATCCTCAGGACAAATTGCAACCTGTACGAAACAGGAGGTTAAAGGTGCTGATGCTCCAAGTAGGGAGATTGTTAGTAAAGCGGCTGGAATGGCGAACCCGGGCACAAGGAGAAGAGAAATGAGGTGCGTTTTAGAAACCTTTCCCCATCACATGGTGTACCATCTTTCTGTTTTCTCATGCATGTTTTCGATGTAGGAAGATGCCCTTGAACCTGGAGATTTGGGACCCATGCGATGGGTACCACGCAGTATTACTTTAAAGGGTCTGCGTTTGCTCACCCAACCTCGCCAAACCTCTCAGCCCCAAGAGTGTCCACCCTTATGTCTCATCCAGCTGTGGGTCTAGATATGGTCAATCCAGGTTGCATCACAGCCCCTGAACGCATTGTGTAAGAATTTCTCTCTCTTTCACTGTCTTTGTTTCATGGGTTTTTCAAAGTAATTTATTTTGATAATGGGGTTTAGCTGCTTTTCACTGCTGTGTTTATGCCGCTTTACACCCACGTGACACACTTACAGAGAGATATCAATACATAGGTTTTAAGATTATTACTAGTCAGATATATTCTTGTGCGGTGAATAGGGTGTGTTGAGTCCAGTTCTCTGAGCAAAGAGTAGGTCTTGTCTATTACATATTGGGTTTATGGAACGGTATCTGAGCTAATTTGAAACACTTGTTTTATGTATCACGCCACCTCACCTTTCCCGTTAAGCAGCCATAGTGTGTTTTCTGCATGTGTGACTCTGTTCTGTTTTGTAATTCAGTTCAAGTGTAACGCTTTTTACATTCCCTCCATAAGTGATACCTTATGAGAAGTGTCCTTTTCTGTGTGACTTATTTCACTTAGAATCGTCGTACCTAAATCCACTCATCATGCTGCTACTAGCCTTATGACATTGATTTCATGGCTGAGTGATATTCCATTGTACATAAGGACCACAACTTCTTTATCCATTTTTCTCTTTCCTGGGATATTGAAGGTGGAATGAAGTGGAGGTCCTTGTCAACAGAGCAGCCCTAAACTTTGGGGTGCTTGTGTCTTGCTGATTTTTCATTTTCCCAATTTATACCCCCATGAGTGGAAGTGCCCTATGCTCTCTAAGCTGTGTTTTTTAGATGTTTCAGGACACACCATACACTTCTCCAGAGTGGCTGTTGGCAATTTACATCCCGCCCATCAGTGTAGCAAGGCTCCCATTTCTCCATGGCCTGTCCTGCATTTCTGGTTTTGACACGTTTTTCAGCATGGCCCTTTTGACCGACGGGTAGCGAGTCTTCTTTGTAGCGCTGATTTGCCTTTCCAGGTTGCTTGGTTGGCCAAAAAGGGCGTATGCGTTTTTTCCTGAATATATTCAGGAAAAAACGCATACGCCCTTTTTGGCCAAGGGCATCATTGTCAACGTTTTGCCGCTTTTCATGTGCTTTAAAGGCGATTCGAATCTACCTCCTGAAATCTGTTTCCTGCAATTCTGCCTTGATTTCAAATCCTCTTCTTTGCCTTCCCTCAATATATTTGTGGACGAGAGTTATCATTTATAACTCTGCAGGTTTGTGAATTGCAGTGCCCTGAAGCTCCATTTTACCACTCGCTTTTTTGGGAGCTGGCCGCAAAAGCGCAGGATGGCTTCAGGCCCTGTTCTGGTTCCGGGGGGGAGGATGAGCCTGTGGTTTATTATTCTTCCTGATGGGAAAATAGAGTGACCTGTGCCTGTCCCAACACCAAGAGCTAGTCTCTCACTGGTTCCCCGTCTACCCGTTCATCCTCAGGACAAATTGCAACCTGTACGGAACAGGAGGTTAAAGGTGCTGATGCTCCAAGTAGGGAGATTGTTAGTAAAGCGGCTGGAATGGCGTACCCTGGCACAAGGAGAAGAGAAATGAGGTGCGTTTTAGAAACCTTTCCCCATCACATGGTGTACCATCTTTTTGTTTTCTCATGCATGTTTTCGATGTAGGAAGATGCCCTTGAACCTGGAGATTTGGGACCCATGCGATGGGTACCACGCAGTATTACTTTAAAGGGTCTGCATTTGCTCACCCAACCTCACCAAACCTCTCAGCCCCAAGAGTGTCCACCCTTATGTCTCATCCAGCTGTGGGTCTAGATATGGTCAATCCAGGTTGCATCACAGCCCCTGAACGCATTGTGTAAGAATTTCTCTCTCTTTCACTGTCTTTGTTTCATGGGTTTTTCAAAGTAATTTATTTTGATAATGGGGTTTAGCTGCTTTTCACTGCTGTGTTTATGCCGCTTTACACCCACTTGACACACTAACAGAGAGATATCAATACATTGGTTTTAAGATTATTACTAGTCAGATATATTCTTGTGCGGTGAATAGGGTGTGTTGAGTCCAGTTCTCTGAGCAAAGAGTAGGTCTTGTCTATTACATATTGGGTTTATGGAACGGTATCTGAGCTAATTTGAAACACTTGTTTTATGTATCACGCCACCTCACCTTTCCCGTTAAGCAGCCATAGTGTGTTTTCTGCATGTGTGACTCTGTTCTGTTTTGTAATTCAGTTCAAGTGTAACGCTTTTTACATTCCCTCCATAAGTGATACCTTATGAGAAGTGTCCTTTTCTGTGTGACTTATTTCACTTAGAATCGTCGTACCTAAATCCACTCATCATGCTGCTACTAGCCTTATGACATTGATTTCATGGCTGAGTGATATTCCATTGTACATAAGGACCACAACTTCTTTATCCATTTTTCTCTTTCCTGGGATATTGAAGGTGGAATGAAGTGGAGGTCCTTGTCAACAGAGCAGCCCTAAACTTTGGGGTGCTTGTGTCTTGCTGATTTTTCATTTTCCCAATTTATACCCCCATGAGTGGAAGTGCCCTATGCTCTCTAAGCTGTGTTTTTTAGATGTCTCAGGACACACCATACACTTCTCCAGAGTGGCTGTTGGCAATTTACATCCCGCCCATCAGTGTAGCAAGGCTCCCATTTCTCCATGGCCTGTCCTGCATTTCTGGTTTTGACACGTTTTTCAGCTTGGCCCTTTTGACCGACGGGTAGCGAGTCTTCTTTGTAGCGCTGATTTGCCTTTCCAGGTTGCTTGGTTGGCCAAAAAGGGCGTATGCGTTTTTTCCTGAATATATTCAGGAAAAAACGCATACGCCCTTTTTGGCCAAGGGCATCATTGTCAACGTTTTGCCGCTTTTCATGTGCTTTAAAGGCGATTCGAATCTACCTCCTGAAATCTGTTTCCTGCAATTCTGCCTTGATTTCAAATCCTCTTCTTTGACTTCCCTCAATATATTTGTGGACGAGAGTTATCATTTATAACTCTGCAGGTTTGTGAATTGCAGTGCCCTGAAGCTCCATTTTACAACTCGCTTTTTTGGGAGCTGGCCGCAAAAGCGCAGGATGGCTTCAGGCCCTGTTCTGGTTGCGGGGGGGAGGATGAGCCTGTGGTTAATTCTTCTTCCTGATGGGAAAATAGAGTGACCTGTGCCTGTCCCAACACCAAGAGCTAGTCTCTCACTGGTTCCCGGTCTACCCGTTCATCCTCAGGACAAATTGCAACCTGTACGAAACAGGAGGTTAAAGGTGCTGATGCTCCAAGTAGGGAGATTGTTAGTAAAGCGGCTGGAATGGCGAACCCGGGCACAAGGAGAAGAGAAATGAGGTGCGTTTTAGAAACCTTTCCCCATCACATGGTGTACCATCTTTCTGTTTTCTCATGCATGTTTTCGATGTAGGAAGATGCCCTTGAACCTGGAGATTTGGGACCCATGCGATGGGTACCACTCAGTATTACTTTAAAGGGTCTGCGTTTGCTCACCCAACCTCGCCAAACCTCTCAGCCCCAAGAGTGTCCACCCTTATGTCTCATCCAGCTGTGGGTCTAGATATGGTCAATCCAGGTTGCATCACAGCCCCTGAACGCATTGTGTAAGAATTTCTCTCTCTTTCACTGTCTTTGTTTCATGGGTTTTTCAAAGTAATTTATTTTGATAATGGGGTTTAGCTGCTTTTCACTGCTGTGTTTATGCCGCTTTACACCCACTTGACACACTAACAGAGAGATATCAATACATTGGTTTTAAGATTATTACTAGTCAGATATATTCTTGTGCGGTGAATAGGGTGTGTTGAGTCCAGTTCTCTGAGCAAAGAGTAGGTCTTGTCTATTACATATTGGGTTTATGGAACGGTATCTGAGCTAATTTGAAACACTTGTTTTATGTATCACGCCACCTCACCTTTCCCGTTAAGCAGCCATAGTGTGTTTTCTGCATGTGTGACTCTGTTCTGTTTTGTAATTCAGTTCAAGTGTAACGCTTTTTACATTCCCTCCATAAGTGATACCTTATGAGAAGTGTCCTTTTCTGTGTGACTTATTTCACTTAGAATCGTCGTACCTAAATCCACTCATCATGCTGCTACTAGCCTTATGACATTGATTTCATGGCTGAGTGATATTCCATTGTACATAAGGACCACAACTTCTTTATCCATTTTTCTCTTTCCTGGGATATTGAAGGTGGAATGAAGTGGAGGTCCTTGTCAACAGAGCAGCCCTAAACTTTGGGGTGCTTGTGTCTTGCTGATTTTTCATTTTCCCAATTTATACCCCCATGAGTGGAAGTGCCCTATGCTCTCTAAGCTGTGTTTTTTAGATGTCTCAGGACACACCATACACTTCTCCAGAGTGGCTGTTGGCAATTTACATCCCGCCCATCAGTGTAGCAAGGCTCCCATTTCTCCATGGCCTGTCCTGCATTTCTGGTTTTGACACGTTTTTCAGCTTGGCCCTTTTGACCGACGGGTAGCGAGTCTTCTTTGTAGCGCTGATTTGCCTTTCCAGGTTGCTTGGTTGGCCAAAAAGGGCGTATGCGTTTTTTCCTGAATATATTCAGGAAAAAACGCATACGCCCTTTTTGGCCAAGGGCATCATTGTCAACGTTTTGCCGCTTTTCATGTGCTTTAAAGGCGATTCGAATCTACCTCCTGAAATCTGTTTCCTGCAATTCTGCCTTGATTTCAAATCCTCTTCTTTGACTTCCCTCAATATATTTGTGGACGAGAGTTATCATTTATAACTCTGCAGGTTTGTGAATTGCAGTGCCCTGAAGCTCCATTTTACAACTCGCTTTTTTGGGAGCTGGCCGCAAAAGCGCAGGATGGCTTCAGGCCCTGTTCTGGTTGCGGGGGGGAGGATGAGCCTGTGGTTAATTCTTCTTCCTGATGGGAAAATAGAGTGACCTGTGCCTGTCCCAACACCAAGAGCTAGTCTCTCACTGGTTCCCGGTCTACCCGTTCATCCTCAGGACAAATTGCAACCTGTACGAAACAGGAGGTTAAAGGTGCTGATGCTCCAAGTAGGGAGATTGTTAGTAAAGCGGCTGGAATGGCGAACCCGGGCACAAGGAGAAGAGAAATGAGGTGCGTTTTAGAAACCTTTCCCCATCACATGGTGTACCATCTTTCTGTTTTCTCATGCATGTTTTCGATGTAGGAAGATGCCCTTGAACCTGGAGATTTGGGACCCATGCGATGGGTACCACTCAGTATTACTTTAAAGGGTCTGCGTTTGCTCACCCAACCTCGCCAAACCTCTCAGCCCCAAGAGTGTCCACCCTTATGTCTCATCCAGCTGTGGGTCTAGATATGGTCAATCCAGGTTGCATCACAGCCCCTGAACGCATTGTGTAAGAATTTCTCTCTCTTTCACTGTCTTTGTTTCATGGGTTTTTCAAAGTAATTTATTTTGATAATGGGGTTTAGCTGCTTTTCACTGCTGTGTTTATGCCGCTTTACACCCACTTGACACACTAACAGAGAGATATCAATACATTGGTTTTAAGATTATTACTAGTCAGATATATTCTTGTGCGGTGAATAGGGTGTGTTGAGTCCAGTTCTCTGAGCAAAGAGTAGGTCTTGTCTATTACATATTGGGTTTATGGAACGGTATCTGAGCTAATTTGAAACACTTGTTTTATGTATCACGCCACCTCACCTTTCCCGTTAAGCAGCCATAGTGTGTTTTCTGCATGTGTGACTCTGTTCTGTTTTGTAATTCAGTTCAAGTGTAACGCTTTTTACATTCCCTCCATAAGTGATACCTTATGAGAAGTGTCCTTTTCTGTGTGACTTATTTCACTTAGAATCGTCGTACCTAAATCCACTCATCATGCTGCTACTAGCCTTATGACATTGATTTCATGGCTGAGTGATATTCCATTGTACATAAGGACCACAACTTCTTTATCCATTTTTCTCTTTCCTGGGATATTGAAGGTGGAATGAAGTGGAGGTCCTTGTCAACAGAGCAGCCCTAAACTTTGGGGTGCTTGTGTCTTGCTGATTTTTCATTTTCCCAATTTATACCCCCATGAGTGGAAGTGCCCTATGCTCTCTAAGCTGTGTTTTTTAGATGTCTCAGGACACACCATACACTTCTCCAGAGTGGCTGTTGGCAATTTACATCCCGCCCATCAGTGTAGCAAGGCTCCCATTTCTCCATGGCCTGTCCTGCATTTCTGGTTTTGACACGTTTTTCAGCTTGGCCCTTTTGACCGACGGGTAGCGAGTCTTCTTTGTAGCGCTGATTTGCCTTTCCAGGTTGCTTGGTTGGCCAAAAAGGGCGTATGCGTTTTTTCCTGAATATATTCAGGAAAAAACGCATACGCCCTTTTTGGCCAAGGGCATCATTGTCAACGTTTTGCCGCTTTTCATGTGCTTTAAAGGCGATTCGAATCTACCTCCTGAAATCTGTTTCCTGCAATTCTGCCTTGATTTCAAATCCTCTTCTTTGCCTTCCCTCAATATATTTGTGGACGAGAGTTATCATTTATAACTCTGCAGGTTTGTGAATTGCAGTGCCCTGAAGCTCCATTTTACAACTCGCTTTTTTGGGAGCTGGCCGCAAAAGCGCAGGATGGCTTCAGGCCCTGTTCTGGTTGCGGGGGGGAGGATGAGCCTGTGGTTAATTCTTCTTCCTGATGGGAAAATAGAGTGACCTGTGCCTGTCCCAACACCAAGAGCTAGTCTCTCACTGGTTCCCGGTCTACCCGTTCATCCTCAGGACAAATTGCAACCTGTACGAAACAGGAGGTTAAAGGTGCTGATGCTCCAAGTAGGGAGATTGTTAGTAAAGCGGCTGGAATGGCGAACCCGGGCACAAGGAGAAGAGAAATGAGGTGCGTTTTAGAAACCTTTCCCCATCACATGGTGTACCATCTTTCTGTTTTCTCATGCATGTTTTCGATGTAGGAAGATGCCCTTGAACCTGGAGATTTGGGACCCATGCGATGGGTACCACTCAGTATTACTTTAAAGGGTCTGCGTTTGCTCACCCAACCTCGCCAAACCTCTCAGCCCCAAGAGTGTCCACCCTTATGTCTCATCCAGCTGTGGGTCTAGATATGGTCAATCCAGGTTGCATCACAGCCCCTGAACGCACTGTGTAAGAATTTCTCTCTCTTTCACTGTCTTTGTTTCATGGGATTTTCAAAGTAATTTATTTTGATAATGGGGTTTAGCTGCTTTTCACTGCTGTGTTTATGCCGCTTTACACCCACTTGACACACTAACAGAGAGATATCAATACATAGGTTTTAAGATTGTTACTAGTCAGATATATTCTTGTGCGGTGAATAGGGCGTGTTGAGTCCAGTTCTCTGAGCAAGGAGTACGTCTTGTCTATTACATATTGGGTTTATGGAACGGTATCTGAGCTAATTTGAAACACTTGTTTTATGTATCACGCCACCTCACCTTTCCCGTTAAGCAGCCATAGTGTGTTTTCTGCATGTGTGACTCTGTTCTGTTTTGTAATTCAGTTCAAGTGTAACGCTTTTTACATTCCCTCCATAAGTGATACCTTATGAGAAGTGTCCTTTTCTGTGTGACTTATTTCACTTAGAATCGTCGTACCTAAATCCACTCATCATGCTGCTACTAGCCTTATGACATTGATTTCATGGCTGAGTGATATTCCATTGTACATAAGGACCACAACTTCTTTATCCATTTTTCTCTTTCCTGGGATATTGAAGGTGGAATGAAGTGGAGGTCCTTGTCAACAGAGCAGCCCTAAACTTTGGGGTGCTTGTGTCTTGCTGATTTTTCATTTTCCCAATTTATACCCCCATGAGTGGAAGTGCCCTATGCTCTCTAAGCTGTGTTTTTTAGATGTCTCAGGACACACCATACACTTCTCCAGAGTGGCTGTTGGCAATTTACATCCCGCCCATCAGTGTAGCAAGGCTCCCATTTCTCCATGGCCTGTCCTGCATTTCTGGTTTTGAGACTTTTTTCAGCATGGCCCTTTTGACCGACGGGTAGCGAGTCTTCTTTGTAGCGCTGATTTGCCTTTCCAGGTTGCTTGGTTGGCCAAAAAGGGCGTATGCGTTTTTTCCTGAATATATTCAGGAAAAAACGCATACGCCCTTTTTGGCCAAGGGCATCATTGTCAACGTTTTGCCGCTTTTCATGTGCTTTAAAGGCGATTCGAATCTACCTCCTGAAATCTGTTTCCTGCAATTCTGCCTTGATTTCAAATCCTCTTCTTTGCCTTCCCTCAATATATTTGTGGACGAGAGTTATCATTTATAACTCTGCAGGTTTGTGAATTGCAGTGCCCTGAAGCTCCATTTTACAACTCGCTTTTTTGGGAGCTGGCCGCAAAAGCGCAGGATGGCTTCAGGCCCTGTTCTGGTTGCGGGGGGGAGGATGAGCCTGTGGTTAATTCTTCTTCCTGATGGGAAAATAGAGTGACCTGTGCCTGTCCCAACACCAAGAGCTAGTCTCTCACTGGTTCCCGGTCTACCCGTTCATCCTCAGGACAAATTGCAACCTGTACGAAACAGGAGGTTAAAGGTGCTGATGCTCCAAGTAGGGAGATTGTTAGTAAAGCGGCTGGAATGGCGAACCCGGGCACAAGGAGAAGAGAAATGAGGTGCGTTTTAGAAACCTTTCCCCATCACATGGTGTACCATCTTTCTGTTTTCTCATGCATGTTTTCGATGTAGGAAGATGCCCTTGAACCTGGAGATTTGGGACCCATGCGATGGGTACCACGCAGTATTACTTTAAAGGGTCTGCGTTTGCTCACCCAACCTCGCCAAACCTCTCAGCCCCAAGAGTGTCCACCCTTATGTCTCATCCAGCTGTGGGTCTAGATATGGTCAATCCAGGTTGCATCACAGCCCCTGAACGCATTGTGTAAGAATTTCTCTCTCTTTCACTGTCTTTGTTTCATGGGTTTTTCAAAGTAATTTATTTTGATAATGGGGTTTAGCTGCTTTTCACTGCTGTGTTTATGCCGCTTTACACCCACGTGACACACTTACAGAGAGATATCAATACATAGGTTTTAAGATTATTACTAGTCAGATATATTCTTGTGCGGTGAATAGGGTGTGTTGAGTCCAGTTCTCTGAGCAAAGAGTAGGTCTTGTCTATTACATATTGGGTTTATGGAACGGTATCTGAGCTAATTTGAAACACTTGTTTTATGTATCACGCCACCTCACCTTTCCCGTTAAGCAGCCATAGTGTGTTTTCTGCATGTGTGACTCTGTTCTGTTTTGTAATTCAGTTCAAGTGTAACGCTTTTTACATTCCCTCCATAAGTGATACCTTATGAGAAGTGTCCTTTTCTGTGTGACTTATTTCACTTAGAATCGTCGTACCTAAATCCACTCATCATGCTGCTACTAGCCTTATGACATTGATTTCATGGCTGAGTGATATTCCATTGTACATAAGGACCACAACTTCTTTATCCATTTTTCTCTTTCCTGGGATATTGAAGGTGGAATGAAGTGGAGGTCCTTGTCAACAGAGCAGCCCTAAACTTTGGGGTGCTTGTGTCTTGCTGATTTTTCATTTTCCCAATTTATACCCCCATGAGTGGAAGTGCCCTATGCTCTCTAAGCTGTGTTTTTTAGATGTTTCAGGACACACCATACACTTCTCCAGAGTGGCTGTTGGCAATTTACATCCCGCCCATCAGTGTAGCAAGGCTCCCATTTCTCCATGGCCTGTCCTGCATTTCTGGTTTTGACACGTTTTTCAGCATGGCCCTTTTGACCGACGGGTAGCGAGTCTTCTTTGTAGCGCTGATTTGCCTTTCCAGGTTGCTTGGTTGGCCAAAAAGGGCGTATGCGTTTTTTCCTGAATATATTCAGGAAAAAACGCATACGCCCTTTTTGGCCAAGGGCATCATTGTCAACGTTTTGCCGCTTTTCATGTGCTTTAAAGGCGATTTGAATCTACCTCCTGAAATCTGTTTCCTGCAATTCTGCCTTGATTTCAAATCCTCTTCTTTGCCTTCCCTCAATATATTTGTGGACGAGAGTTATCATTTATAACTCTGCAGGTTTGTGAATTGCAGTGCCCTGAAGCTCCATTTTACAACTCGCTTTTTTGGGAGCTGGCCGCAAAAGCGCAGGATGGCTTCAGGCCCTGTTCTGGTTGCGGGGGGGAGGATGAGCCTGTGGTTAATTATTCTTCCTGATGGGAAAATAGAGTGACCTGTGCCTGTCCCAACACCAAGAGCTAGTCTCTCACTGGTTCCCCGTCTACCCGTTCATCCTCAGGACAAATTGCAACCTGTACGGAACAGGAGGTTAAAGGTGCTGATGCTCCAAGTAGGGAGATTGTTAGTAAAGCGGCTGGAATGGCGTACCCTGGCACAAGGAGAAGAGAAATGAGGTGCGTTTTAGAAACCTTTCCCCATCACATGGTGTACCATCTTTTTGTTTTCTCATGCATGTTTTCGATGTAGGAAGATGCCCTTGAACCTGGAGATTTGGGACCCATGCGATGGGTACCACGCAGTATTACTTTAAAGGGTCTGCATTTGCTCACCCAACCTCACCAAACCTCTCAGCCCCAAGAGTGTCCACCCTTATGTCTCATCCAGCTGTGGGTCTAGATATGGTCAATCCAGGTTGCATCACAGCCCCTGAACGCATTGTGTAAGAATTTCTCTCTCTTTCACTGTCTTTGTTTCATGGGTTTTTCAAAGTAATTTATTTTGATAATGGGGTTTAGCTGCTTTTCACTGCTGTGTTTATGCCGCTTTACACCCACTTGACACACTAACAGAGAGATATCAATACATTGGTTTTAAGATTATTACTAGTCAGATATATTCTTGTGCGGTGAATAGGGTGTGTTGAGTCCAGTTCTCTGAGCAAAGAGTAGGTCTTGTCTATTACATATTGGGTTTATGGAACGGTATCTGAGCTAATTTGAAACACTTGTTTTATGTATCACGCCACCTCACCTTTCCCGTTAAGCAGCCATAGTGTGTTTTCTGCATGTGTGACTCTGTTCTGTTTTGTAATTCAGTTCAAGTGTAACGCTTTTTACATTCCCTCCATAAGTGATACCTTATGAGAAGTGTCCTTTTCTGTGTGACTTATTTCACTTAGAATCGTCGTACCTAAATCCACTCATCATGCTGCTACTAGCCTTATGACATTGATTTCATGGCTGAGTGATATTCCATTGTACATAAGGACCACAACTTCTTTATCCATTTTTCTCTTTCCTGGGATATTGAAGGTGGAATGAAGTGGAGGTCCTTGTCAACAGAGCAGCCCTAAACTTTGGGGTGCTTGTGTCTTGCTGATTTTTCATTTTCCCAATTTATACCCCCATGAGTGGAAGTGCCCTATGCTCTCTAAGCTGTGTTTTTTAGATGTCTCAGGACACACCATACACTTCTCCAGAGTGGCTGTTGGCAATTTACATCCCGCCCATCAGTGTAGCAAGGCTCCCATTTCTCCATGGCCTGTCCTGCATTTCTGGTTTTGACACGTTTTTCAGCTTGGCCCTTTTGACCGACGGGTAGCGAGTCTTCTTTGTAGCCCTGATTTGCCTTTCCAGGTTGCTTGGTTGGCCAAAAAGGGCGTATGCGTTTTTTCCTGAATATATTCAGGAAAAAACGCATACGCCCTTTTTGGCCAAGGGCATCATTGTCAACGTTTTGCCGCTTTTCATGTGCTTTAAAGGCGATTCGAATCTACCTCCTGAAATCTGTTTCCTGCAATTCTGCCTTGATTTCAAATCCTCTTCTTTGCCTTCCCTCAATATATTTGTGGACGAGAGTTATCATTTATAACTCTGCAGGTTTGTGAATTGCAGTGCCCTGAAGCTCCATTTTACAACTCGCTTTTTTGGGAGCTGGCCGCAAAAGCGCAGGATGGCTTCAGGCCCTGTTCTGGTTGCGGGGGGGAGGATGAGCCTGTGGTTAATTCTTCTTCCTGATGGGAAAATAGAGTGACCTGTGCCTGTCCCAACACCAAGAGCTAGTCTCTCACTGGTTCCCGGTCTACCCGTTCATCCTCAGGACAAATTGCAACCTGTACGAAACAGGAGGTTAAAGGTGCTGATGCTCCAAGTAGGGAGATTGTTAGTAAAGTGGCTGGAATGGCGAACCCGGGCACAAGGAGAAGAGAAATGAGGTGCGTTTTAGAAACCTTTCCCCATCACATGGTGTACCATCTTTCTGTTTTCTCATGCATGTTTTCGATGTAGGAAGATGCCCTTGAACCTGGAGATTTGGGACCCATGCGATGGGTACCACTCAGTATTACTTTAAAGGGTCTGCGTTTGCTCACCCAACCTCGCCAAACCTCTCAGCCCCAAGAGTGTCCACCCTTATGTCTCATCCAGCTGTGGGTCTAGATATGGTCAATCCAGGTTGCATCACAGCCCCTGAACGCATTGTGTAAGAATTTCTCTCTCTTTCACTGTCTTTGTTTCATGGGTTTTTCAAAGTAATTTATTTTTATAATGGGGTTTAGCTGCTTTTCACTGCTGTGTTTATGCCGCTTTACACCCACTTGACACACTAACAGAGAGATATCAATACATAGGTTTTAAGATTGTTACTAGTCAGATATATTCTTGTGCGGTGAATAGGGCGTGTTGAGTCCAGTTCTCTGAGCAAGGAGTAGGTCTTGTCTATTACATATTGGGTTTATGGAACGGTATCTGAGCTAATTTGAAACCCTTGTTTTATGTATCACCCCACCTCACCTTTCCCGTTAAGCAGCCATAGTGTGTTTTCTGCATGTGTGACTCTGTTCTGTTTTGTAATTCAGTTCAAGTGTAACGCTTTTTACATTCCCTCCATAAGTGATACCTTATGAGAAGTGTCCTTTTCTGTGTGACTTATTTCACTTAGAATCGTCGTACCTAAATCCACTCATCATGCTGCTACTAGCCTTATGACATCGATTTCATGGCTGAGTGATATTCCATTGTACATAAGGACCACAACTTCTTTATCCATTTTTCTCTTTCCTGGGATATTGAAGGTGGAATGAAGTGGAGGTCCTTGTCAACAGAGCAGCCCTAAACTTTGGGGTGCTTGTGTCTTGCTGATTTTTCATTTTCCCAATTTATACCCCCATGAGTGGAAGTGCCCTATGCTCTCTAAGCTGTGTTTTTTAGATGTCTCAGGACACACCATACACTTCTCCAGAGTGGCTGTTGGCAATTTACATCCCGCCCATCAGTGTAGCAAGGCTCCCATTTCTCCATGGCCTGTCCTGCATTTCTGGTTTTGAGACTTTTTTCAGCATGGCCCTTTTGACCGACGGGTAGCGAGTCTTCTTTGTAGCGCTGATTTGCCTTTCCAGGTTGCTTGGTTGGCCAAAAAGGGCGTATGCGTTTTTTCCTGAATATATTCAGGAAAAAACGCATACGCCCTTTTTGGCCAAGGGCATCATTGTCAACGTTTTGCCGCTTTTCATGTGCTTTAAAGGCGATTCGAATCTACCTCCTGAAATCTGTTTCCTGCAATTCTGCCTTGATTTCAAATCCTCTTCTTTGCCTTCCCTCAATATATTTGTGGACGAGAGTTATCATTTATAACTCTGCAGGTTTGTGAATTGCAGTGCCCTGAAGCTCCATTTTACAACTCGCTTTTTTGGGAGCTGGCCGCAAAAGCGCAGGATGGCTTCAGGCCCTGTTCTGGTTGCGGGGGGGAGGATGAGCCTGTGGTTAATTATTCTTCCTGATGGGAAAATAGAGTGACCTGTGCCTGTCCCAACACCAAGAGCTAGTCTCTCACTGGTTCCCCGTCTACCCGTTCATCCTCAGGACAAATTGCAACCTGTACGGAACAGGAGGTTAAAGGTGCTGATGCTCCAAGTAGGGAGATTGTTAGTAAAGCGGCTGGAATGGCGAACCCGGGCACAAGGAGAAGAGAAATGAGGTGCGTTTTAGAAACCTTTCCCCATCACATGGTGTACCATCTTTCTGTTTTCTCATGCATGTTTTCGATGTAGGAAGATGCCCTTGAACCTGGAGATTTGGGACCCATGCGATGGGTACCACTCAGTATTACTTTAAAGGGTCTGCGTTTGCTCACCCAACCTCGCCAAACCTCTCAGCCCCAAGAGTGTCCACCCTTATGTCTCATCCAGCTGTGGGTCTAGATATGGTCAATCCAGGTTGCATCACAGCCCCTGAACGCATTGTGTAAGAATTTCTCTCTCTTTCACTGTCTTTGTTTCATGGGTTTTTCAAAGTAATTTATTTTGATAATGGGGTTTAGCTGCTTTTCACTGCTGTGTTTATGCCGCTTTACACCCACTTGACACACTAACAGAGAGATATCAATACATAGGTTTTAAGATTGTTACTAGTCAGATATATTCTTGTGCGGTGAATAGGGCGTGTTGAGTCCAGTTCTCTGAGCAAGGAGTAGGTCTTGTCTATTACATATTGGGTTTATGGAACGGTATCTGAGCTAATTTGAAACACTTGTTTTATGTATCACGCCACCTCACCTTTCCCGTTAAGCAGCCATAGTGTGTTTTCTGCATGTGTGACTCTGTTCTGTTTTGTAATTCAGTTCAAGTGTAACGCTTTTTACATTCCCTCCATAAGTGATACCTTATGAGAAGTGTCCTTTTCTGTGTGACTTATTTCACTTAGAATCGTCGTACCTAAATCCACTCATCATGCTGCTACTAGCCTTATGACATTGATTTCATGGCTGAGTGATATTCCATTGTACATAAGGACCACAACTTCTTTATCCATTTTTCTCTTTCCTGGGATATTGAAGGTGGAATGAAGTGGAGGTCCTTGTCAACAGAGCAGCCCTAAACTTTGGGGTGCTTGTGTCTTGCTGATTTTTCATTTTCCCAATTTATACCCCCATGAGTGGAAGTGCCCTATGCTCTCTAAGCTGTGTTTTTTAGATGTCTCAGGACACACCATACACTTCTCCAGAGTGGCTGTTGGCAATTTACATCCCGCCCATCAGTGTAGCAAGGCTCCCATTTCTCCATGGCCTGTCCTGCATTTCTGGTTTTGAGACTTTTTTCAGCATGGCCCTTTTGACCGACGGGTAGCGAGTCTTCTTTGTAGCGCTGATTTGCCTTTCCAGGTTGCTTGGTTGGCCAAAAAGGGCGTATGCGTTTTTTCCTGAATATATTCAGGAAAAAACGCATACGCCCTTTTTGGCCAAGGGCATCATTGTCAACGTTTTGCCGCTTTTCATGTGCTTTAAAGGCGATTCGAATCTACCTCCTGAAATCTGTTTCCTGCAATTCTGCCTTGATTTCAAATCCTCTTCTTTGCCTTCCCTCAATATATTTGTGGACGAGAGTTATCATTTATAACTCTGCAGGTTTGTGAATTGCAGTGCCCTGAAGCTCCATTTTACAACTCGCTTTTTTGGGAGCTGGCCGCAAAAGCGCAGGATGGCTTCAGGCCCTGTTCTGGTTGCGGGGGGGAGGATGAGCCTGTGGTTAATTCTTCTTCCTGATGGGAAAATAGAGTGACCTGTGCCTGTCCCAACACCAAGAGCTAGTCTCTCACTGGTTCCCGGTCTACCCGTTCATCCTCAGGACAAATTGCAACCTGTACGAAACAGGAGGTTAAAGGTGCTGATGCTCCAAGTAGGGAGATTGTTAGTAAAGCGGCTGGAATGGCGAACCCGGGCACAAGGAGAAGAGAAATGAGGTGCGTTTTAGAAACCTTTCCCCATCACATGGTGTACCATCTTTCTGTTTTCTCATGCATGTTTTCGATGTAGGAAGATGCCCTTGAACCTGGAGATTTGGGACCCATGCGATGGGTACCACGCAGTATTACTTTAAAGGGTCTGCGTTTGCTCACCCAACCTCGCCAAACCTCTCAGCCCCAAGAGTGTCCACCCTTATGTCTCATCCAGCTGTGGGTCTAGATATGGTCAATCCAGGTTGCATCACAGCCCCTGAACGCATTGTGTAAGAATTTCTCTCTCTTTCACTGTCTTTGTTTCATGGGTTTTTCAAAGTAATTTATTTTGATAATGGGGTTTAGCTGCTTTTCACTGCTGTGTTTATGCCGCTTTACACCCACGTGACACACTTACAGAGAGATATCAATACATAGGTTTTAAGATTATTACTAGTCAGATATATTCTTGTGCGGTGAATAGGGTGTGTTGAGTCCAGTTCTCTGAGCAAAGAGTAGGTCTTGTCTATTACATATTGGGTTTATGGAACGGTATCTGAGCTAATTTGAAACACTTGTTTTATGTATCACGCCACCTCACCTTTCCCGTTAAGCAGCCATAGTGTGTTTTCTGCATGTGTGACTCTGTTCTGTTTTGTAATTCAGTTCAAGTGTAACGCTTTTTACATTCCCTCCATAAGTGATACCTTATGAGAAGTGTCCTTTTCTGTGTGACTTATTTCACTTAGAATCGTCGTACCTAAATCCACTCATCATGCTGCTACTAGCCTTATGACATTGATTTCATGGCTGAGTGATATTCCATTGTACATAAGGACCACAACTTCTTTATCCATTTTTCTCTTTCCTGGGATATTGAAGGTGGAATGAAGTGGAGGTCCTTGTCAACAGAGCAGCCCTAAACTTTGGGGTGCTTGTGTCTTGCTGATTTTTCATTTTCCCAATTTATACCCCCATGAGTGGAAGTGCCCTATGCTCTCTAAGCTGTGTTTTTTAGATGTTTCAGGACACACCATACACTTCTCCAGAGTGGCTGTTGGCAATTTACATCCCGCCCATCAGTGTAGCAAGGCTCCCATTTCTCCATGGCCTGTCCTGCATTTCTGGTTTTGACACGTTTTTCAGCATGGCCCTTTTGACCGACGGGTAGCGAGTCTTCTTTGTAGCGC
Source organism: Balaenoptera borealis (assembly GCF_965194805.1). Taxonomy (NCBI): domain Eukaryota; kingdom Metazoa; phylum Chordata; class Mammalia; order Artiodactyla; family Balaenopteridae; genus Balaenoptera; species Balaenoptera borealis. The sequence goes on from NW_028123991.1 coordinate 542,357, forward strand.
TGATTTGCCTTTCCAGGTTGCTTGGTTGGCCAAAAAGGGCGTATGCGTTTTTTCCTGAATATATTCAGGAAAAAACGCATACGCCCTTTTTGGCCAAGGGCATCATTGTCAACGTTTTGCCGCTTTTCATGTGCTTTAAAGGCGATTCGAATCTACCTCCTGAAATCTGTTTCCTGCAATTCTGCCTTGATTTCAAATCCTCTTCTTTGCCTTCCCTCAATATATTTGTGGACGAGAGTTATCATTTATAACTCTGCAGGTTTGTGAATTGCAGTGCCCTGAAGCTCCATTTTACAACTCGCTTTTTTGGGAGCTGGCCGCAAAAGCGCAGGATGGCTTCAGGCCCTGTTCTGGTTGCGGGGGGGAGGATGAGCCTGTGGTTAATTATTCTTCCTGATGGGAAAATAGAGTGACCTGTGCCTGTCCCAACACCAAGAGCTAGTCTCTCACTGGTTCCCCGTCTACCCGTTCATCCTCAGGACAAATTGCAACCTGTACGGAACAGGAGGTTAAAGGTGCTGATGCTCCAAGTAGGGAGATTGTTAGTAAAGCGGCTGGAATGGCGTACCCTGGCACAAGGAGAAGAGAAATGAGGTGCGTTTTAGAAACCTTTCCCCATCACATGGTGTACCATCTTTTTGTTTTCTCATGCATGTTTTCGATGTAGGAAGATGCCCTTGAACCTGGAGATTTGGGACCCATGCGATGGGTACCACTCAGTATTACTTTAAAGGGTCTGCGTTTGCTCACCCAACCTCGCCAAACCTCTCAGCCCCAAGAGTGTCCACCCTTATGTCTCATCCAGCTGTGGGTCTAGATATGGTCAATCCAGGTTGCATCACAGCCCCTGAACGCATTGTGTAAGAATTTCTCTCTCTTTCACTGTCTTTGTTTCATGGGTTTTTCAAAGTAATTTATTTTGATAATGGGGTTTAGCTGCTTTTCACTGCTGTGTTTATGCCGCTTTACACCCACTTGACACACTAACAGAGAGATATCAATACATAGGTTTTAAGATTGTTACTAGTCAGATATATTCTTGTGCGGTGAATAGGGCGTGTTGAGTCCAGTTCTCTGAGCAAGGAGTAGGTCTTGTCTATTACATATTGGGTTTATGGAACGGTATCTGAGCTAATTTGAAACCCTTGTTTTATGTATCACCCCACCTCACCTTTCCCGTTAAGCAGCCATAGTGTGTTTTCTGCATGTGTGACTCTGTTCTGTTTTGTAATTCAGTTCAAGTGTAACGCTTTTTACATTCCCTCCATAAGTGATACCTTATGAGAAGTGTCCTTTTCTGTGTGACTTATTTCACTTAGAATCGTCGTACCTAAATCCACTCATCATGCTGCTACTAGCCTTATGACATCGATTTCATGGCTGAGTGATATTCCATTGTACATAAGGACCACAACTTCTTTATCCATTTTTCTCTTTCCTGGGATATTGAAGGTGGAATGAAGTGGAGGTCCTTGTCAACAGAGCAGCCCTAAACTTTGGGGTGCTTGTGTCTTGCTGATTTTTCATTTTCCCAATTTATACCCCCATGAGTGGAAGTGCCCTATGCTCTCTAAGCTGTGTTTTTTAGATGTCTCAGGACACACCATACACTTCTCCAGAGTGGCTGTTGGCAATTTACATCCCGCCCATCAGTGTAGCAAGGCTCCCATTTCTCCATGGCCTGTCCTGCATTTCTGGTTTTGAGACTTTTTTCAGCATGGCCCTTTTGACCGACGGGTAGCGAGTCTTCTTTGTAGCGCTGATTTGCCTTTCCAGGTTGCTTGGTTGGCCAAAAAGGGCGTATGCGTTTTTTCCTGAATATATTCAGGAAAAAACGCATACGCCCTTTTTGGCCAAGGGCATCATTGTCAACGTTTTGCCGCTTTTCATGTGCTTTAAAGGCGATTCGAATCTACCTCCTGAAATCTGTTTCCTGCAATTCTGCCTTGATTTCAAATCCTCTTCTTTGCCTTCCCTCAATATATTTGTGGACGAGAGTTATCATTTATAACTCTGCAGGTTTGTGAATTGCAGTGCCCTGAAGCTCCATTTTACAACTCGCTTTTTTGGGAGCTGGCCGCAAAAGTGCAGGATGGCTTCAGGCCCTGTTCTGGTTGCGGGGGGGAGGATGAGCCTGTGGTTAATTCTTCTTCCTGATGGGAAAATAGAGTGACCTGTGCCTGTCCCAACACCAAGAGCTAGTCTCTCACTGGTTCCCGGTCTACCCGTTCATCCTCAGGACAAATTGCAACCTGTACGAAACAGGAGGTTAAAGGTGCTGATGCTCCAAGTAGGGAGATTGTTAGTAAAGCGGCTGGAATGGCGAACCCGGGCACAAGGAGAAGAGAAATGAGGTGCGTTTTAGAAACCTTTCCCCATCACATGGTGTACCATCTTTCTGTTTTCTCATGCATGTTTTCGATGTAGGAAGATGCCCTTGAACCTGGAGATTTGGGACCCATGCGATGGGTACCACTCAGTATTACTTTAAAGGGTCTGCGTTTGCTCACCCAACCTCGCCAAACCTCTCAGCCCCAAGAGTGTCCACCCTTATGTCTCATCCAGCTGTGGGTCTAGATATGGTCAATCCAGGTTGCATCACAGCCCCTGAACGCATTGTGTAAGAATTTCTCTCTCTTTCACTGTCTTTGTTTCATGGGTTTTTCAAAGTAATTTATTTTGATAATGGGGTTTAGCTGCTTTTCACTGCTGTGTTTATGCCGCTTTACACCCACTTGACACACTAACAGAGAGATATCAATACATAGGTTTTAAGATTGTTACTAGTCAGATATATTCTTGTGCGGTGAATAGGGCGTGTTGAGTCCAGTTCTCTGAGCAAGGAGTAGGTCTTGTCTATTACATATTGGGTTTATGGAACGGTATCTGAGCTAATTTGAAACACTTGTTTTATGTATCACGCCACCTCACCTTTCCCGTTAAGCAGCCATAGTGTGTTTTCTGCATGTGTGACTCTGTTCTGTTTTGTAATTCAGTTCAAGTGTAACGCTTTTTACATTCCCTCCATAAGTGATACCTTATGAGAAGTGTCCTTTTCTGTGTGACTTATTTCACTTAGAATCGTCGTACCTAAATCCACTCATCATGCTGCTACTAGCCTTATGACATTGATTTCATGGCTGAGTGATATTCCATTGTACATAAGGACCACAACTTCTTTATCCATTTTTCTCTTTCCTGGGATATTGAAGGTGGAATGAAGTGGAGGTCCTTGTCAACAGAGCAGCCCTAAACTTTGGGGTGCTTGTGTCTTGCTGATTTTTCATTTTCCCAATTTATACCCCCATGAGTGGAAGTGCCCTATGCTCTCTAAGCTGTGTTTTTTAGATGTCTCAGGACACACCATACACTTCTCCAGAGTGGCTGTTGGCAATTTACATCCCGCCCATCAGTGTAGCAAGGCTCCCATTTCTCCATGGCCTGTCCTGCATTTCTGGTTTTGAGACTTTTTTCAGCATGGCCCTTTTGACCGACGGGTAGCGAGTCTTCTTTGTAGCGCTGATTTGCCTTTCCAGGTTGCTTGGTTGGCCAAAAAGGGCGTATGCGTTTTTTCCTGAATATATTCAGGAAAAAACGCATACGCCCTTTTTGGCCAAGGGCATCATTGTCAACGTTTTGCCGCTTTTCATGTGCTTTAAAGGCGATTCGAATCTACCTCCTGAAATCTGTTTCCTGCAATTCTGCCTTGATTTCAAATCCTCTTCTTTGCCTTCCCTCAATATATTTGTGGACGAGAGTTATCATTTATAACTCTGCAGGTTTGTGAATTGCAGTGCCCTGAAGCTCCATTTTACAACTCGCTTTTTTGGGAGCTGGCCGCAAAAGCGCAGGATGGCTTCAGGCCCTGTTCTGGTTGCGGGGGGGAGGATGAGCCTGTGGTTAATTCTTCTTCCTGATGGGAAAATAGAGTGACCTGTGCCTGTCCCAACACCAAGAGCTAGTCTCTCACTGGTTCCCGGTCTACCCGTTCATCCTCAGGACAAATTGCAACCTGTACGAAACAGGAGGTTAAAGGTGCTGATGCTCCAAGTAGGGAGATTGTTAGTAAAGCGGCTGGAATGGCGAACCCGGGCACAAGGAGAAGAGAAATGAGGTGCGTTTTAGAAACCTTTCCCCATCACATGGTGTACCATCTTTCTGTTTTCTCATGCATGTTTTCGATGTAGGAAGATGCCCTTGAACCTGGAGATTTGGGACCCATGCGATGGGTACCACGCAGTATTACTTTAAAGGGTCTGCGTTTGCTCACCCAACCTCGCCAAACCTCTCAGCCCCAAGAGTGTCCACCCTTATGTCTCATCCAGCTGTGGGTCTAGATATGGTCAATCCAGGTTGCATCACAGCCCCTGAACGCATTGTGTAAGAATTTCTCTCTCTTTCACTGTCTTTGTTTCATGGGTTTTTCAAAGTAATTTATTTTGATAATGGGGTTTAGCTGCTTTTCACTGCTGTGTTTATGCCGCTTTACACCCACGTGACACACTTACAGAGAGATATCAATACATAGGTTTTAAGATTATTACTAGTCAGATATATTCTTGTGCGGTGAATAGGGTGTGTTGAGTCCAGTTCTCTGAGCAAAGAGTAGGTCTTGTCTATTACATATTGGGTTTATGGAACTGTATCTGAGCTAATTTGAAACACTTGTTTTATGTATCACGCCACCTCACCTTTCCCGTTAAGCAGCCATAGTGTGTTTTCTGCATGTGTGACTCTGTTCTGTTTTGTAATTCAGTTCAAGTGTAACGCTTTTTACATTCCCTCCATAAGTGATACCTTATGAGAAGTGTCCTTTTCTGTGTGACTTATTTCACTTAGAATCGTCGTACCTAAATCCACTCATCATGCTGCTACTAGCCTTATGACATTGATTTCATGGCTGAGTGATATTCCATTGTACATAAGGACCACAACTTCTTTATCCATTTTTCTCTTTCCTGGGATATTGAAGGTGGAATGAAGTGGAGGTCCTTGTCAACAGAGCAGCCCTAAACTTTGGGGTGCTTGTGTCTTGCTGATTTTTCATTTTCCCAATTTATACCCCCATGAGTGGAAGTGCCCTATGCTCTCTAAGCTGTGTTTTTTAGATGTCTCAGGACACACCATACACTTCTCCAGAGTGGCTGTTGGCAATTTACATCCCGCCCATCAGTGTAGCAAGGCTCCCATTTCTCCATGGCCTGTCCTGCATTTCTGGTTTTGACACGTTTTTCAGCATGGCCCTTTTGACCGACGGGTAGCGAGTCTTCTTTGTAGCGCTGATTTGCCTTTCCAGGTTGCTTGGTTGGCCAAAAAGGGCGTATGCGTTTTTTCCTGAATATATTCAGGAAAAAACGCATACGCCCTTTTTGGCCAAGGGCATCATTGTCAACGTTTTGCCGCTTTTCATGTGCTTTAAAGGCGATTCGAATCTACCTCCTGAAATCTGTTTCCTGCAATTCTGCCTTGATTTCAAATCCTCTTCTTTGCCTTCCCTCAATATATTTGTGGACGAGAGTTATCATTTATAACTCTGCAGGTTTGTGAATTGCAGTGCCCTGAAGCTCCATTTTACAACTCGCTTTTTTGGGAGCTGGCCGCAAAAGCGCAGGATGGCTTCAGGCCCTGTTCTGGTTGCGGGGGGGAGGATGAGCCTGTGGTTAATTCTTCTTCCTGATGGGAAAATAGAGTGACCTGTGCCTGTCCCAACACCAAGAGCTAGTCTCTCACTGGTTCCCGGTCTACCCGTTCATCCTCAGGACAAATTGCAACCTGTACGAAACAGGAGGTTAAAGGTGCTGATGCTCCAAGTAGGGAGATTGTTAGTAAAGCGGCTGGAATGGCGAACCCGGGCACAAGGAGAAGAGAAATGAGGTGCGTTTTAGAAACCTTTCCCCATCACATGGTGTACCATCTTTCTGTTTTCTCATGCATGTTTTCGATGTAGGAAGATGCCCTTGAACCTGGAGATTTGGGACCCATGCGATGGGTACCACTCAGTATTACTTTAAAGGGTCTGCGTTTGCTCACCCAACCTCGCCAAACCTCTCAGCCCCAAGAGTGTCCACCCTTATGTCTCATCCAGCTGTGGGTCTAGATATGGTCAATCCAGGTTGCATCACAGCCCCTGAACGCATTGTGTAAGAATTTCTCTCTCTTTCACTGTCTTTGTTTCATGGGTTTTTCAAAGTAATTTATTTTGATAATGGGGTTTAGCTGCTTTTCACTGCTGTGTTTATGCCGCTTTACACCCACTTGACACACTAACAGAGAGATATCAATACATTGGTTTTAAGATTATTACTAGTCAGATATATTCTTGTGCGGTGAATAGGGTGTGTTGAGTCCAGTTCTCTGAGCAAAGAGTAGGTCTTGTCTATTACATATTGGGTTTATGGAACGGTATCTGAGCTAATTTGAAACACTTGTTTTATGTATCACGCCACCTCACCTTTCCCGTTAAGCAGCCATAGTGTGTTTTCTGCATGTGTGACTCTGTTCTGTTTTGTAATTCAGTTCAAGTGTAACGCTTTTTACATTCCCTCCATAAGTGATACCTTATGAGAAGTGTCCTTTTCTGTGTGACTTATTTCACTTAGAATCGTCGTACCTAAATCCACTCATCATGCTGCTACTAGCCTTATGACATTGATTTCATGGCTGAGTGATATTCCATTGTACATAAGGACCACAACTTCTTTATCCATTTTTCTCTTTCCTGGGATATTGAAGGTGGAATGAAGTGGAGGTCCTTGTCAACAGAGCAGCCCTAAACTTTGGGGTGCTTGTGTCTTGCTGATTTTTCATTTTCCCAATTTATACCCCCATGAGTGGAAGTGCCCTATGCTCTCTAAGCTGTGTTTTTTAGATGTCTCAGGACACACCATACACTTCTCCAGAGTGGCTGTTGGCAATTTACATCCCGCCCATCAGTGTAGCAAGGCTCCCATTTCTCCATGGCCTGTCCTGCATTTCTGGTTTTGACACGTTTTTCAGCTTGGCCCTTTTGACCGACGGGTAGCGAGTCTTCTTTGTAGCGCTGATTTGCCTTTCCAGGTTGCTTGGTTGGCCAAAAAGGGCGTATGCGTTTTTTCCTGAATATATTCAGGAAAAAACGCATACGCCCTTTTTGGCCAAGGGCATCATTGTCAACGTTTTGCCGCTTTTCATGTGCTTTAAAGGCGATTCGAATCGACCTCCTGAAATCTGTTTCCTGCAATTCTGCCTTGATTTCAAATCCTCTTCTTTGCCTTCCCTCAATATATTTGTGGACGAGAGTTATCATTTATAACTCTGCAGGTTTGTGAATTGCAGTGCCCTGAAGCTCCATTTTACAACTCGCTTTTTTGGGAGCTGGCCGCAAAAGCGCAGGATGGCTTCAGGCCCTGTTCTGGTTGCGGGGGGGAGGATGAGCCTGTGGTTAATTCTTCTTCCTGATGGGAAAATAGAGTGACCTGTGCCTGTCCCAACACCAAGAGCTAGTCTCTCACTGGTTCCCGGTCTACCCGTTCATCCTCAGGACAAATTGCAACCTGTACGAAACAGGAGGTTAAAGGTGCTGATGCTCCAAGTAGGGAGATTGTTAGTAAAGCGGCTGGAATGGCGAACCCGGGCACAAGGAGAAGAGAAATGAGGTGCGTTTTAGAAACCTTTCCCCATCACATGGTGTACCATCTTTCTGTTTTCTCATGCATGTTTTCGATGTAGGAAGATGCCCTTGAACCTGGAGATTTGGGACCCATGCGATGGGTACCACTCAGTATTACTTTAAAGGGTCTGCGTTTGCTCACCCAACCTCGCCAAACCTCTCAGCCCCAAGAGTGTCCACCCTTATGTCTCATCCAGCTGTGGGTCTAGATATGGTCAATCCAGGTTGCATCACAGCCCCTGAACGCATTGTGTAAGAATTTCTCTCTCTTTCACTGTCTTTGTTTCATGGGTTTTTCAAAGTAATTTATTTTGATAATGGGGTTTAGCTGCTTTTCACTGCTGTGTTTATGCCGCTTTACACCCACTTGACACACTAACAGAGAGATATCAATACATAGGTTTTAAGATTATTACTAGTCAGATATATTCTTGTGCGGTGAATAGGGCGTGTTGAGTCCAGTTCTCTGAGCAAGGAGTAGGTCTTGTCTATTACATATTGGGTTTATGGAACGGTATCTGAGCTAATTTGAAACACTTGTTTTATGTATCACGCCACCTCACCTTTCCCGTTAAGCAGCCATAGTGTGTTTTCTGCATGTGTGACTCTGTTCTGTTTTGTAATTCAGTTCAAGTGTAACGCTTTTTACATTCCCTCCATAAGTGATACCTTATGAGAAGTGTCCTTTTCTGTGTGACTTATTTCACTTAGAATCGTCGTACCTAAATCCACTCATCATGCTGCTACTAGCCTTATGACATTGATTTCATGGCTGAGTGATATTCCATTGTACATAAGGACCACAACTTCTTTATCCATTTTTCTCTTTCCTGGGATATTGAAGGTGGAATGAAGTGGAGGTCCTTGTCAACAGAGCAGCCCTAAACTTTGGGGTGCTTGTGTCTTGCTGATTTTTCATTTTCCCAATTTATACCCCCATGAGTGGAAGTGCCCTATGCTCTCTAAGCTGTGTTTTTTAGATGTCTCAGGACACACCATACACTTCTCCAGAGTGGCTGTTGGCAATTTACATCCCGCCCATCAGTGTAGCAAGGCTCCCATTCCTCCATGGCCTGTCCTGCATTTCTGGTTTTGAGACTTTTTTCAGCATGGCCCTTTTGACCGACGGGTAGCGAGTCTTCTTTGTAGCGCTGATTTGCCTTTCCAGGTTGCTTGGTTGGCCAAAAAGGGCGTATGCGTTTTTTCCTGAATATATTCAGGAAAAAACGCATACGCCCTTTTTGGCCAAGGGCATCATTGTCAACGTTTTGCCGCTTTTCATGTGCTTTAAAGGCGATTCGAATCTACCTCCTGAAATCTGTTTCCTGCAATTCTGCCTTGATTTCAAATCCTCTTCTTGGCCTTCCCTCAATATATTTGTGGACGAGAGTTATCATTTATAACTCTGCAGGTTTGTGAATTGCAGTGCCCTGAAGCTCCATTTTACAACTCGCTTTTTTGGGAGCTGGCCGCAAAAGCGCAGGATGGCTTCAGGCCCTGTTCTGGTTGCGGGGGGGAGGATGAGCCTGTGGTTAATTCTTCTTCCTGATGGGAAAATAGAGTGACCTGTGCCTGTCCCAACACCAAGAGCTAGTCTCTCACTGGTTCCCGGTCTACCCGTTCATCCTCAGGACAAATTGCAACCTGTACGAAACAGGAGGTTAAAGGTGCTGATGCTCCAAGTAGGGAGATTGTTAGTAAAGCGGCTGGAATGGCGAACCCGGGCACAAGGAGAAGAGAAATGAGGTGCGTTTTAGAAACCTTTCCCCATCACATGGTGTACCATCTTTCTGTTTTCTCATGCATGTTTTCGATGTAGGAAGATGCCCTTGAACCTGGAGATTTGGGACCCATGCGATGGGTACCACGCAGTATTACTTTAAAGGGTCTGCGTTTGCTCACCCAACCTCGCCAAACCTCTCAGCCCCAAGAGTGTCCACCCTTATGTCTCATCCAGCTGTGGGTCTAGATATGGTCAATCCAGGTTGCATCACAGCCCCTGAACGCATTGTGTAAGAATTTCTCTCTCTTTCACTGTCTTTGTTTCATGGGTGTTTCAAAGTAATTTATTTTGATAATGGGGTTTAGCTGCTTTTCACTGCTGTGTTTATGCCGCTTTACACCCACGTGACACACTTACAGAGAGATATCAATACATAGGTTTTAAGATTATTACTAGTCAGATATATTCTTGTGCGGTGAATAGGGTGTGTTGAGTCCAGTTCTCTGAGCAAAGAGTAGGTCTTGTCTATTACATATTGGGTTTATGGAACGGTATCTGAGCTAATTTGAAACACTTGTTTTATGTATCACGCCACCTCACCTTTCCCGTTAAGCAGCCATAGTGTGTTTTCTGCATGTGTGACTCTGTTCTGTTTTGTAATTCAGTTCAAGTGTAACGCTTTTTACATTCCCTCCATAAGTGATACCTTATGAGAAGTGTCCTTTTCTGTGTGACTTATTTCACTTAGAATCGTCGTACCTAAATCCACTCATCATGCTGCTACTAGCCTTATGACATTGATTTCATGGCTGAGTGATATTCCATTGTACATAAGGACCACAACTTCTTTATCCATTTTTCTCTTTCCTGGGATATTGAAGGTGGAATGAAGTGGAGGTCCTTGTCAACAGAGCAGCCCTAAACTTTGGGGTGCTTGTGTCTTGCTGATTTTTCATTTTCCCAATTTATACCCCCATGAGTGGAAGTGCCCTATGCTCTCTAAGCTGTGTTTTTTAGATGTTTCAGGACACACCATACACTTCTCCAGAGTGGCTGTTGGCAATTTACATCCCGCCCATCAGTGTAGCAAGGCTCCCATTTCTCCATGGCCTGTCCTGCATTTCTGGTTTTGACACGTTTTTCAGCATGGCCCTTTTGACCGACGGGTAGCGAGTCTTCTTTGTAGCGCTGATTTGCCTTTCCAGGTTGCTTGGTTGGCCAAAAAGGGCGTATGCGTTTTTTCCTGAATATATTCAGGAAAAAACGCATACGCCCTTTTTGGCCAAGGGCATCATTGTCAACGTTTTGCCGCTTTTCATGTGCTTTAAAGGCGATTCGAATCTACCTCCTGAAATCTGTTTCCTGCAATTCTGCCTTGATTTCAAATCCTCTTCTTTGCCTTCCCTCAATATATTTGTGGACGAGAGTTATCATTTATAACTCTGCAGGTTTGTGAATTGCAGTGCCCTGAAGCTCCATTTTACAACTCGCTTTTTTGGGAGCTGGCCGCAAAAGCGCAGGATGGCTTCAGGCCCTGTTCTGGTTGCGGGGGGGAGGATGAGCCTGTGGTTAATTATTCTTCCTGATGGGAAAATAGAGTGACCTGTGCCTGTCCCAACACCAAGAGCTAGTCTCTCACTGGTTCCCCGTCTACCCGTTCATCCTCAGGACAAATTGCAACCTGTACGGAACAGGAGGTTAAAGGTGCTGATGCTCCAAGTAGGGAGATTGTTAGTAAAGCGGCTGGAATGGCGTACCCTGGCACAAGGAGAAGAGAAATGAGGTGCGTTTTAGAAACCTTTCCCCATCACATGGTGTACCATCTTTTTGTTTTCTCATGCATGTTTTCGATGTAGGAAGATGCCCTTGAACCTGGAGATTTGGGACCCATGCGATGGGTACCACGCAGTATTACTTTAAAGGGTCTGCATTTGCTCACCCAACCTCACCAAACCTCTCAGCCCCAAGAGTGTCCACCCTTATGTCTCATCCAGCTGTGGGTCTAGATATGGTCAATCCAGGTTGCATCACAGCCCCTGAACGCATTGTGTAAGAATTTCTCTCTCTTTCACTGTCTTTGTTTCATGGGTTTTTCAAAGTAATTTATTTTGATAATGGGGTTTAGCTGCTTTTCACTGCTGTGTTTATGCCGCTTTACACCCACTTGACACACTAACAGAGAGATATCAATACATAGGTTTTAAGATTGTTACTAGTCAGATATATTCTTGTGCGGTGAATAGGGCGTGTTGAGTCCAGTTCTCTGAGCAAGGAGTAGGTCTTGTCTATTACATATTGGGTTTATGGAACGGTATCTGAGCTAATTTGAAACACTTGTTTTATGTATCACGCCACCTCACCTTTCCCGTTAAGCAGCCATAGTGTGTTTTCTGCATGTGTGACTCTGTTCTGTTTTGTAATTCAGTTCAAGTGTAACGCTTTTTACATTCCCTCTATAAGTGATACCTTATGAGAAGTGTCCTTTTCTGTGTGACTTATTTCACTTAGAATCGTCGTACCTAAATCCACTCATCATGCTGCTACTAGCCTTATGACATCGATTTCATGGCTGAGTGATATTCCATTGTACATAAGGACCACAACTTCTTTATCCATTTTTCTCTTTCCTGGGATATTGAAGGTGGAATGAAGTGGAGGTCCTTGTCAACAGAGCAGCCCTAAACTTTGGGGTGCTTGTGTCTTGCTGATTTTTCATTTTCCCAATTTATACCCCCATGAGTGGAAGTGCCCTATGCTCTCTAAGCTGTGTTTTTTAGATGTTTCAGGACACACCATACACTTCTCCAGAGTGGCTGTTGGCAATTTACATCCCGCCCATCAGTGTAGCAAGGCTCCCATTTCTCCATGGCCTGTCCTGCATTTCTGGTTTTGACACGTTTTTCAGCATGGCCCTTTTGACCGACGGGTAGCGAGTCTTCTTTGTAGTGCTGATTTGCCTTTCCAGGTTGCTTGGTTGGCCAAAAAGGGCGTATGCGTTTTTTCCTGAATATATTCAGGAAAAAACGCATACGCCCTTTTTGGCCAAGGGCATCATTGTCAACGTTTTGCCGCTTTTCATGTGCTTTAAAGGCGATTCGAATCTACCTCCTGAAATCTGTTTCCTGCAATTCTGCCTTGATTTCAAATCCTCTTCTTTGCCTTCCCTCAATATATTTGTGGACGAGAGTTATCATTTATAACTCTGCAGGTTTGTGAATTGCAGTGCCCTGAAGCTCCATTTTACAACTCGCTTTTTTGGGAGCTGGCCGCAAAAGCGCAGGATGGCTTCAGGCCCTGTTCTGGTTCCGGGGGGGAGGATGAGCCTGTGGGTAATTCTTCTTCCTGATGGGAAAATAGAGTGACCTGTGCCTGTCCCAACACCAAGAGCTAGTCTCTCACTGGTTCCCCGTCTACCCGTTCATCCTCAGGACAAATTGCAACCTGTACGGAACAGGAGGTTAAAGGTGCTGATGCTCCAAGTAGGGAGATTGTTAGTAAAGCGGCTGGAATGGCGTACCCTGGCACAAGGAGAAGAGAAATGAGGTGCGTTTTAGAAACCTTTCCCCATCACATGGTGTACCATCTTTTTGTTTTCTCATGCATGTTTTCGATGTAGGAAGATGCCCTTGAACCTGGAGATTTGGGACCCATGCGATGGGTACCACTCAGTATTACTTTAAAGGGTCTGCGTTTGCTCACCCAACCTCACCAAACCTCTCAGCCCCAAGAGTGTCCACCCTTATGTCTCATCCAGCTGTGGGTCTAGATATGGTCAATCCAGGTTGCATCACAGCCCCTGAACGCATTGTGTAAGAATTTCTCTCTCTTTCACTGTCTTTGTTTCATGGGTTTTTCAAAGTAATTTATTTTGATAATGGGGTTTAGCTGCTTTTCACTGCTGTGTTTATGCCGCTTTACACCCACGTGACACACTTACAGAGAGATATCAATACATAGGTTTTAAGATTATTACTAGTCAGATATATTCTTGTGCGGTGAATAGGGTGTGTTGAGTCCAGTTCTCTGAGCAAAGAGTAGGTCTTGTCTATTACATATTGGGTTTATGGAACGGTATCTGAGCTAATTTGAAACACTTGTTTTATGTATCACGCCACCTCACCTTTCCCGTTAAGCAGCCATAGTGTGTTTTCTGCATGTGTGACTCTGTTCTGTTTTGTAATTCAGTTCAAGTGTAACGCTTTTTACATTCCCTCCATAAGTGATACCTTATGAGAAGTGTCCTTTTCTGTGTGACTTATTTCACTTAGAATCGTCGTACCTAAATCCACTCATCATGCTGCTACTAGCCTTATGACATTGATTTCATGGCTGAGTGATATTCCATTGTACATAAGGACCACAACTTCTTTATCCATTTTTCTCTTTCCTGGGATATTGAAGGTGGAATGAAGTGGAGGTCCTTGTCAACAGAGCAGCCCTAAACTTTGGGGTGCTTGTGTCTTGCTGATTTTTCATTTTCCCAATTTATACCCCCATGAGTGGAAGTGCCCTATGCTCTCTAAGCTGTGTTTTTTAGATGTCTCAGGACACACCATACACTTCTCCAGAGTGGCTGTTGGCAATTTACATCCCGCCCATCAGTGTAGCAAGGCTCCCATTTCTCCATGGCCTGTCCTGCATTTCTGGTTTTGAGACTTTTTTCAGCATGGCCCTTTTGACCGACGGGTAGCGAGTCTTCTTTGTAGCGCTGATTTGCCTTTCCAGGTTGCTTGGTTGGCCAAAAAGGGCGTATGCGTTTTTTCCTGAATATATTCAGGAAAAAACGCATACGCCCTTTTTGGCCAAGGGCATCATTGTCAACGTTTTGCCGCTTTTCATGTGCTTTAAAGGCGATTCGAATCTACCTCCTGAAATCTGTTTCCTGCAATTCTGCATTGATTTCAAATCCTCTTCTTTGCCTTCCCTCAATATATTTGTGGACGAGAGTTATCATTTATAACTCTGCAGGTTTGTGAATTGCAGTGCCCTGAAGCTCCATTTTACAACTCGCTTTTTTGGGAGCTGGCCGCAAAAGCGCAGGATGGCTTCAGGCCCTGTTCTGGTTGCGGGGGGGAGGATGAGCCTGTGGTTAATTCTTCTTCCTGATGGGAAAATAGAGTGACCTGTGCCTGTCCCAACACCAAGAGCTAGTCTCTCACTGGTTCCCGGTCTACCCGTTCATCCTCAGGACAAATTGCAACCTGTACGAAACAGGAGGTTAAAGGTGCTGATGCTCCAAGTAGGGAGATTGTTAGTAAAGCGGCTGGAATGGCGAACCCGGGCACAAGGAGAAGAGAAATGAGGTGCGTTTTAGAAACCTTTCCCCATCACATGGTGTACCATCTTTCTGTTTTCTCATGCATGTTTTCGATGTAGGAAGATGCCCTTGAACCTGGAGATTTGGGACCCATGCGATGGGTACCACTCAGTATTACTTTAAAGGGTCTGCGTTTGCTCACCCAACCTCGCCAAACCTCTCAGCCCCAAGAGTGTCCACCCTTATGTCTCATCCAGCTGTGGGTCTAGATATGGTCAATCCAGGTTGCATCACAGCCCCTGAACGCATTGTGTAAGAATTTCTCTCTCTTTCACTGTCTTTGTTTCATGGGTTTTTCAAAGTAATTTATTTTGATAATGGGGTTTAGCTGCTTTTCACTGCTGTGTTTATGCCGCTTTACACCCACTTGACACACTAACAGAGAGATATCAATACATAGGTTTTAAGATTGTTACTAGTCAGATATATTCTTGTGCGGTGAATAGGGCGTGTTGAGTCCAGTTCTCTGAGCAAGGAGTAGGTCTTGTCTATTACATATTGGTTTATGGAACGGTATCTGAGCTAATTTGAAACACTTGTTTTATGTATCACGCCACCTCACCTTTCCCGTTAAGCAGCCATAGTGTGTTTTCTGCATGTGTGACTCTGTTCTGTTTTGTAATTCAGTTCAAGTGTAACGGTTTTTACATTCCCTCTATAAGTGATACCTTATGAGAAGTGTCCTTTTCTGTGTGACTTATTTCACTTAGAATCGTCGTACCTAAATCCACTCATCATGCTGCTACTAGCCTTATGACATCGATTTCATGGCTGAGTGATATTCCATTGTACATAAGGACCACAACTTCTTTATCCATTTTTCTCTTTCCTGGGATATTGAAGGTGGAATGAAGTGGAGGTCCTTGTCAACAGAGCAGCCCTAAACTTTGGGGTGCTTGTGTCTTGCTGATTTTTCATTTTCCCAATTTATACCCCCATGAGTGGAAGTGCCCTATGCTCTCTAAGCTGTGTTTTTTAGATGTTTCAGGACACACCATACACTTCTCCAGAGTGGCTGTTGGCAATTTACATCCCGCCCATCAGTGTAGCAAGGCTCCCATTTCTCCATGGCCTGTCCTGCATTTCTGGTTTTGACACGTTTTTCAGCATGGCCCTTTTGACCGACGGGTAGCGAGTCTTCTTTGTAGCGCTGATTTGCCTTTCCAGGTTGCTTGGTTGGCCAAAAAGGGCGTATGCGTTTTTTCCTGAATATATTCAGGAAAAAACGCATACGCCCTTTTTGGCCAAGGGCATCATTGTCAACGTTTTGCCGCTTTTCATGTGCTTTAAAGGCGATTCGAATCTACCTCCTGAAATCTGTTTCCTGCAATTCTGCCTTGATTTCAAATCCTCTTCTTTGCCTTCCCTCAATATATTTGTGGACGAGAGTTATCATTTATAACTCTGCAGGTTTGTGAATTGCAGTGCCCTGAAGCTCCATTTTACAACTCGCTTTTTTGGGAGCTGGCCGCAAATGCGCAGGATGGCTTCAGGCCCTGTTCTGGTTCCGGGGGGGAGGATGAGCCTGTGGGTAATTCTTCTTCCTGATGGGAAAATAGAGTGACCTGTGCCTGTCCCAACACCAAGAGCTAGTCTCTCACTGGTTCCCCGTCTACCCGTTCATCCTCAGGACAAATTGCAACCTGTACGGAACAGGAGGTTAAAGGTGCTGATGCTCCAAGTAGGGAGATTGTTAGTAAAGCGGCTGGAATGGCGTACCCTGGCACAAGGAGAAGAGAAATGAGGTGCGTTTTAGAAACCTTTCCCCATCACATGGTGTACCATCTTTTTGTTTTCTCATGCATGTTTTCGATGTAGGAAGATGCCCTTGAACCTGGAGATTTGGGACCCATGCGATGGGTACCACGCAGTATTACTTTAAAGGGTCTGCGTTTGCTCACCCAACCTCACCAAACCTCTCAGCCCCAAGAGTGTCCACCCTTATGTCTCATCCAGCTGTGGGTCTAGATATGGTCAATCCAGGTTGCATCACAGCCCCTGAACGCATTGTGTAAGAATTTCTCTCTCTTTCACTGTCTTTGTTTCATGGGTTTTTCAAAGTAATTTATTTTGATAATGGGGTTTAGCTGCTTTTCACTGCTGTGTTTATGCCGCTTTACACCCACTTGACACACTAACAGAGAGATATCAATACATAGGTTTTAAGATTGTTACTAGTCAGATATATTCTTGTGCGGTGAATAGGGCGTGTTGAGTCCAGTTCTCTGAGCAAGGAGTAGGTCTTGTCTATTACATATTGGGTTTATGGAACGGTATCTGAGCTAATTTGAAACACTTGTTTTATGTATCACGCCACCTCACCTTTCCCGTTAAGCAGCCATAGTGTGTTTTCTGCATGTGTGACTCTGTTCTGTTTTGTAATTCAGTTCAAGTGTAACGCTTTTTACATTCCCTCCATAAGTGATACCTTATGAGAAGTGTCCTTTTCTGTGTGACTTATTTCACTTAGAATCGTCGTACCTAAATCCATTCATCATGCTGCTACTAGCCTTATGACATCGATTTCATGGCTGAGTGATATTCCATTGTACATAAGGACCACAACTTCTTTATCCATTTTTCTCTTTCCTGGGATATTGAAGGTGGAATGAAGTGGAGGTCCTTGTCAACAGAGCAGCCCTAAACTTTGGGGTGCTTGTGTCTTGCTGATTTTTCATTTTCCCAATTTATACCCCCATGAGTGGAAGTGCCCTATGCTCTCTAAGCTGTGTTTTTTAGATGTTTCAGGACACACCATACACTTCTCCAGAGTGGCTGTTGGCAATTTACATCCCGCCCATCAGTGTAGCAAGGCTCCCATTTCTCCATGGCCTGTCCTGCATTTCTGGTTTTGACACGTTTTTCAGCATGGCCCTTTTGACCGACGGGTAGCGAGTCTTCTTTGTAGTGCTGATTTGCCTTTCCAGGTTGCTTGGTTGGCCAAAAAGGGCGTATGCGTTTTTTCCTGAATATATTCAGGAAAAAACGCATACGCCCTTTTTGGCCAAGGGCATCATTGTCAACGTTTTGCCGCTTTTCATGTGCTTTAAAGGCGATTCGAATCTACCTCCTGAAATCTGTTTCCTGCAATTCTGCCTTGATTTCAAATCCTCTTCTTTGCCTTCCCTCAATATATTTGTGGACGAGAGTTATCATTTATAACTCTGCAGGTTTGTGAATTGCAGTGCCCTGAAGCTCCATTTTACAACTCGCTTTTTTGGGAGCTGGCCGCAAAAGCGCAGGATGGCTTCAGGCCCTGTTCTGGTTCCGGGGGGGAGGATGAGCCTGTGGGTAATTCTTCTTCCTGATGGGAAAATAGAGTGACCTGTGCCTGTCCCAACACCAAGAGCTAGTCTCTCACTGGTTCCCCGTCTACCCGTTCATCCTCAGGACAAATTGCAACCTGTACGGAACAGGAGGTTAAAGGTGCTGATGCTCCAAGTAGGGAGATTGTTAGTAAAGCGGCTGGAATGGCGTACCCTGGCACAAGGAGAAGAGAAATGAGGTGCGTTTTAGAAACCTTTCCCCATCACATGGTGTACCATCTTTTTGTTTTCTCATGCATGTTTTCGATGTAGGAAGATGCCCTTGAACCTGGAGATTTGGGACCCATGCGATGGGTACCACTCAGTATTACTTTAAAGGGTCTGCGTTTGCTCACCCAACCTCACCAAACCTCTCAGCCCCAAGAGTGTCCACCCTTATGTCTCATCCAGCTGTGGGTCTAGATATGGTCAATCCAGGTTGCATCACAGCCCCTGAACGCATTGTGTAAGAATTTCTCTCTCTTTCACTGTCTTTGTTTCATGGGTTTTTCAAAGTAATTTATTTTGATAATGGGGTTTAGCTGCTTTTCACTGCTGTGTTTATGCCGCTTTACACCCACGTGACACACTTACAGAGAGATATCAATACATAGGTTTTAAGATTATTACTAGTCAGATATATTCTTGTGCGGTGAATAGGGTGTGTTGAGTCCAGTTCTCTGAGCAAAGAGTAGGTCTTGTCTATTACATATTGGGTTTATGGAACGGTATCTGAGCTAATTTGAAACACTTGTTTTATGTATCACGCCACCTCACCTTTCCCGTTAAGCAGCCATAGTGTGTTTTCTGCATGTGTGACTCTGTTCTGTTTTGTAATTCAGTTCAAGTGTAACGCTTTTTACATTCCCTCCATAAGTGATACCTTATGAGAAGTGTCCTTTTCTGTGTGACTTATTTCACTTAGAATCGTCGTACCTAAATCCACTCATCATGCTGCTACTAGCCTTATGACATTGATTTCATGGCTGAGTGATATTCCATTGTACATAAGGACCACAACTTCTTTATCCATTTTTCTCTTTCCTGGGATATTGAAGGTGGAATGAAGTGGAGGTCCTTGTCAACAGAGCAGCCCTAAACTTTGGGGTGCTTGTGTCTTGCTGATTTTTCATTTTCCCAATTTATACCCCCATGAGTGGAAGTGCCCTATGCTCTCTAAGCTGTGTTTTTTAGATGTCTCAGGACACACCATACACTTCTCCAGAGTGGCTGTTGGCAATTTACATCCCGCCCATCAGTGTAGCAAGGCTCCCATTTCTCCATGGCCTGTCCTGCATTTCTGGTTTTGAGACTTTTTTCAGCATGGCCCTTTTGACCGACGGGTAGCGAGTCTTCTTTGTAGCGCTGATTTGCCTTTCCAGGTTGCTTGGTTGGCCAAAAAGGGCGTATGCGTTTTTTCCTGAATATATTCAGGAAAAAACGCATACGCCCTTTTTGGCCAAGGGCATCATTGTCAACGTTTTGCCGCTTTTCATGTGCTTTAAAGGCGATTCGAATCTACCTCCTGAAATCTGTTTCCTGCAATTCTGCCTTGATTTCAAATCCTCTTCTTTGCCTTCCCTCAATATATTTGTGGACGAGAGTTATCATTTATAACTCTGCAGGTTTGTGAATTGCAGTGCCCTGAAGCTCCATTTTACAACTCGCTTTTTTGGGAGCTGGCCGCAAAAGCGCAGGATGGCTTCAGGCCCTGTTCTGGTTGCGGGGGGGAGGATGAGCCTGTGGTTAATTCTTCTTCCTGATGGGAAAATAGAGTGACCTGTGCCTGTCCCAACACCAAGAGCTAGTCTCTCACTGGTTCCCGGTCTACCCGTTCATCCTCAGGACAAATTGCAACCTGTACGAAACAGGAGGTTAAAGGTGCTGATGCTCCAAGTAGGGAGATTGTTAGTAAAGCGGCTGGAATGGCGAACCCGGGCACAAGGAGAAGAGAAATGAGGTGCGTTTTAGAAACCTTTCCCCATCACATGGTGTACCATCTTTCTGTTTTCTCATGCATGTTTTCGATGTAGGAAGATGCCCTTGAACCTGGAGATTTGGGACCCATGCGATGGGTACCACTCAGTATTACTTTAAAGGGTCTGCGTTTGCTCACCCAACCTCGCCAAACCTCTCAGCCCCAAGAGTGTCCACCCTTATGTCTCATCCAGCTGTGGGTCTAGATATGGTCAATCCAGGTTGCATCACAGCCCCTGAACGCATTGTGTAAGAATTTCTCTCTCTTTCACTGTCTTTGTTTCATGGGTTTTTCAAAGTAATTTATTTTGATAATGGGGTTTAGCTGCTTTTCACTGCTGTGTTTATGCCGCTTTACACCCACTTGACACACTAACAGAGAGATATCAATACATAGGTTTTAAGATTGTTACTAGTCAGATATATTCTTGTGCGGTGAATAGGGCGTGTTGAGTCCAGTTCTCTGAGCAAGGAGTAGGTCTTGTCTATTACATATTGGTTTATGGAACGGTATCTGAGCTAATTTGAAACACTTGTTTTATGTATCACGCCACCTCACCTTTCCCGTTAAGCAGCCATAGTGTGTTTTCTGCATGTGTGACTCTGTTCTGTTTTGTAATTCAGTTCAAGTGTAACGGTTTTTACATTCCCTCTATAAGTGATACCTTATGAGAAGTGTCCTTTTCTGTGTGACTTATTTCACTTAGAATCGTCGTACCTAAATCCACTCATCATGCTGCTACTAGCCTTATGACATCGATTTCATGGCTGAGTGATATTCCATTGTACATAAGGACCACAACTTCTTTATCCATTTTTCTCTTTCCTGGGATATTGAAGGTGGAATGAAGTGGAGGTCCTTGTCAACAGAGCAGCCCTAAACTTTGGGGTGCTTGTGTCTTGCTGATTTTTCATTTTCCCAATTTATACCCCCATGAGTGGAAGTGCCCTATGCTCTCTAAGCTGTGTTTTTTAGATGTTTCAGGACACACCATACACTTCTCCAGAGTGGCTGTTGGCAATTTACATCCCGCCCATCAGTGTAGCAAGGCTCCCATTTCTCCATGGCCTGTCCTGCATTTCTGGTTTTGACACGTTTTTCAGCATGGCCCTTTTGACCGACGGGTAGCGAGTCTTCTTTGTAGCGCTGATTTGCCTTTCCAGGTTGCTTGGTTGGCCAAAAAGGGCGTATGCGTTTTTTCCTGAATATATTCAGGAAAAAACGCATACGCCCTTTTTGGCCAAGGGCATCATTGTCAACGTTTTGCCGCTTTTCATGTGCTTTAAAGGCGATTCGAATCTACCTCCTGAAATCTGTTTCCTGCAATTCTGCCTTGATTTCAAATCCTCTTCTTTGCCTTCCCTCAATATATTTGTGGACGAGAGTTATCATTTATAACTCTGCAGGTTTGTGAATTGCAGTGCCCTGAAGCTCCATTTTACAACTCGCTTTTTTGGGAGCTGGCCGCAAATGCGCAGGATGGCTTCAGGCCCTGTTCTGGTTCCGGGGGGGAGGATGAGCCTGTGGGTAATTCTTCTTCCTGATGGGAAAATAGAGTGACCTGTGCCTGTCCCAACACCAAGAGCTAGTCTCTCACTGGTTCCCCGTCTACCCGTTCATCCTCAGGACAAATTGCAACCTGTACGGAACAGGAGGTTAAAGGTGCTGATGCTCCAAGTAGGGAGATTGTTAGTAAAGCGGCTGGAATGGCGTACCCTGGCACAAGGAGAAGAGAAATGAGGTGCGTTTTAGAAACCTTTCCCCATCACATGGTGTACCATCTTTTTGTTTTCTCATGCATGTTTTCGATGTAGGAAGATGCCCTTGAACCTGGAGATTTGGGACCCATGCGATGGGTACCACGCAGTATTACTTTAAAGGGTCTGCGTTTGCTCACCCAACCTCACCAAACCTCTCAGCCCCAAGAGTGTCCACCCTTATGTCTCATCCAGCTGTGGGTCTAGATATGGTCAATCCAGGTTGCATCACAGCCCCTGAACGCATTGTGTAAGAATTTCTCTCTCTTTCACTGTCTTTGTTTCATGGGTTTTTCAAAGTAATTTATTTTGATAATGGGGTTTAGCTGCTTTTCACTGCTGTGTTTATGCCGCTTTACACCCACTTGACACACTAACAGAGAGATATCAATACATAGGTTTTAAGATTGTTACTAGTCAGATATATTCTTGTGCGGTGAATAGGGCGTGTTGAGTCCAGTTCTCTGAGCAAGGAGTAGGTCTTGTCTATTACATATTGGGTTTATGGAACGGTATCTGAGCTAATTTGAAACACTTGTTTTATGTATCACGCCACCTCACCTTTCCCGTTAAGCAGCCATAGTGTGTTTTCTGCATGTGTGACTCTGTTCTGTTTTGTAATTCAGTTCAAGTGTAACGCTTTTTACATTCCCTCCATAAGTGATACCTTATGAGAAGTGTCCTTTTCTGTGTGACTTATTTCACTTAGAATCGTCGTACCTAAATCCATTCATCATGCTGCTACTAGCCTTATGACATCGATTTCATGGCTGAGTGATATTCCATTGTACATAAGGACCACAACTTCTTTATCCATTTTTCTCTTTCCTGGGATATTGAAGGTGGAATGAAGTGGAGGTCCTTGTCAACAGAGCAGCCCTAAACTTTGGGGTGCTTGTGTCTTGCTGATTTTTCATTTTCCCAATTTATACCCCCATGAGTGGAAGTGCCCTATGCTCTCTAAGCTGTGTTTTTTAGATGTTTCAGGACACACCATACACTTCTCCAGAGTGGCTGTTGGCAATTTACATCCCGCCCATCAGTGTAGCAAGGCTCCCATTTCTCCATGGCCTGTCCTGCATTTCTGGTTTTGACACGTTTTTCAGCATGGCCCTTTTGACCGACGGGTAGCGAGTCTTCTTTGTAGCGCTGATTTGCCTTTCCAGGTTGCTTGGTTGGCCAAAAAGGGCGTATGCGTTTTTTCCTGAATATATTCAGGAAAAAACGCATACGCCCTTTTTGGCCAAGGGCATCATTGTCAACGTTTTGCCGCTTTTCATGTGCTTTAAAGGCGATTCGAATCTACCTCCTGAAATCTGTTTCCTGCAATTCTGCCTTGATTTCAAATCCTCTTCTTTGCCTTCCCTCAATATATTTGTGGACGAGAGTTATCATTTATAACTCTGCAGGTTTGTGAATTGCAGTGCCCTGAAGCTCCATTTTACAACTCGCTTTTTTGGGAGCTGGCCGCAAAAGCGCAGGATGGCTTCAGGCCCTGTTCTGGTTCCGGGGGGGAGGATGAGCCTGTGGGTAATTCTTCTTCCTGATGGGAAAATAGAGTGACCTGTGCCTGTCCCAACACCAAGAGCTAGTCTCTCACTGGTTCCCCGTCTACCCGTTCATCCTCAGGACAAATTGCAACCTGTACGGAACAGGAGGTTAAAGGTGCTGATGCTCCAAGTAGGGAGATTGTTAGTAAAGCGGCTGGAATGGCGTACCCTGGCACAAGGAGAAGAGAAATGAGGTGCGTTTTAGAAACCTTTCCCCATCACATGGTGTACCATCTTTTTGTTTTCTCATGCATGTTTTCGATGTAGGAAGATGCCCTTGAACCTGGAGATTTGGGACCCATGCGATGGGTACCACGCAGTATTACTTTAAAGGGTCTGCGTTTGCTCACCCAACCTCACCAAACCTCTCAGCCCCAAGAGTGTCCACCCTTATGTCTCATCCAGCTGTGGGTCTAGATATGGTCAATCCAGGTTGCATCACAGCCCCTGAACGCATTGTGTAAGAATTTCTCTCTCTTTCACTGTCTTTGTTTCATGGGTTTTTCAAAGTAATTTATTTTGATAATGGGGTTTAGCTGCTTTTCTCTGCTGTGTTTATGCCGCTTTACACCCACGTGACACACTTACAGAGAGATATCAATACATAGGTTTTAAGATTATTACTAGTCAGATATATTCTTGTGCGGTGAATAGGGTGTGTTGAGTCCAGTTCTCTGAGCAAAGAGTAGGTCTTGTCTATTACATATTGGGTTTATGGAACGGTATCTGAGCTAATTTGAAACACTTGTTTTATGTATCACGCCACCTCACCTTTCCCGTTAAGCAGCCATAGTGTGTTTTCTGCATGTGTGACTCTGTTCTGTTTTGTAATTCAGTTCAAGTGTAACGCTTTTTACATTCCCTCCATAAGTGATACCTTATGAGAAGTGTCCTTTTCTGTGTGACTTATTTCACTTAGAATCGTCGTACCTAAATCCACTCATCATGCTGCTACTAGCCTTATGACATTGATTTCATGGCTGAGTGATATTCCATTGTACATAAGGACTACAACTTCTTTATCCATTTTTCTCTTTCCTGGGATATTGAAGGTGGAATGAAGTGGAGGTCCTTGTCAACAGAGCAGCCCTAAACTTTGGGGTGCTTGTGTCTTGCTGATTTTTCATTTTCCCAATTTATACCCCCATGAGTGGAAGTGCCCTATGCTCTCTAAGCTGTGTTTTTTAGATGTCTCAGGACACACCATACACTTCTCCAGAGTGGCTGTTGGCAATTTACATCCCGCCCATCAGTGTAGCAAGGCTCCCATTTCTCCATGGCCTGTCCTGCATTTCTGGTTTTGAGACTTTTTTCAGCATGGCCCTTTTGACCGACGGGTAGCGAGTCTTCTTTGTAGCGCTGATTTGCCTTTCCAGGTTGCTTGGTTGGCCAAAAAGGGCGTATGCGTTTTTTCCTGAATATATTCAGGAAAAAACGCATACGCCCTTTTTGGCCAAGGGCATCATTGTCAACGTTTTGGCGCTTTTCATGTGCTTTAAAGGCGATTCGAATCTACCTCCTGAAATCTGTTTCCTGCATTTCTGCCTTGATTTCAAATCCTCTTCTTTGCCTTCCCTCAATATATTTGTGGACGAGAGTTATCATTTATAACTCTGCAGGTTTGTGAATTGCAGTGCCCTGAAGCTCCATTTTACAACTCGCTTTTTTGGGAGCTGGCCGCAAAAGCGCAGGATGGCTTCAGGCCCTGTTCTGGTTCCGGGGGGGAGGATGAGCCTGTGGGTAATTCTTCTTCCTGATGGGAAAATAGAGTGACCTGTGCCTGTCCCAACACCAAGAGCTAGTCTCTCACTGGTTCCCCGTCTACCCGTTCATCCTCAGGACAAATTGCAACCTGTACGAAACAGGAGGTTAAAGGTGCTGATGCTCCAAGTAGGGAGATTGTTAGTAAAGCGGCTGGAATGGCGAACCCGGGCACAAGGAGAAGAGAAATGAGGTGCGTTTTAGAAACCTTTCCCCATCACATGGTGTACCATCTTTCTGTTTTCTCATGCATGTTTTCGATGTAGGAAGATGCCCTTGAACCTGGAGATTTGGGACCCATGCGATGGGTACCACGCAGTATTACTTTAAAGGGTCTGCGTTTGCTCACCCAACCTCACCAAACCTCTCAGCCCCAAGAGTGTCCACCCTTATGTCTCATCCAGCTGTGGGTCTAGATATGGTCAATCCAGGTTGCATCACAGCCCCTGAACGCATTGTGTAAGAATTTCTCTCTCTTTCACTGTCTTTGTTTCATGGGTTTTTCAAAGTAATTTATTTTGATAATGGGGTTTAGCTGCTTTTCACTGCTGTGTTTATGCCGCTTTACACCCACTTGACACACTAACAGAGAGATATCAATACATAGGTTTTAAGATTGTTACTAGTCAGATATATTCTTGTGCGGTGAATAGGGCGTGTTGAGTCCAGTTCTCTGAGCAAGGAGTAGGTCTTGTCTATTACATATTGGGTTTATGGAACGGTATCTGAGCTAATTTGAAACACTTGTTTTATGTATCACGCCACCTCACCTTTCCCGTTAAGCAGCCATAGTGTGTTTTCTGCATGTGTGACTCTGTTCTGTTTTGTAATTCAGTTCAAGTGTAACGCTTTTTACATTCCCTCCATAAGTGATACCTTATGAGAAGTGTCCTTTTCTGTGTGACTTATTTCACTTAGAATCGTCGTACCTAAATCCATTCATCATGCTGCTACTAGCCTTATGACATCGATTTCATGGCTGAGTGATATTCCATTGTACATAAGGACCACAACTTCTTTATCCATTTTTCTCTTTCCTGGGATATTGAAGGTGGAATGAAGTGGAGGTCCTTGTCAACAGAGCAGCCCTAAACTTTGGGGTGCTTGTGTCTTGCTGATTTTTCATTTTCCCAATTTATACCCCCATGAGTGGAAGTGCCCTATGCTCTCTAAGCTGTGTTTTTTAGATGTTTCAGGACACACCATACACTTCTCCAGAGTGGCTGTTGGCAATTTACATCCCGCCCATCAGTGTAGCAAGGCTCCCATTTCTCCATGGCCTGTCCTGCATTTCTGGTTTTGACACGTTTTTCAGCATGGCCCTTTTGACCGACGGGTAGCGAGTCTTCTTTGTAGCGCTGATTTGCCTTTCCAGGTTGCTTGGTTGGCCAAAAAGGGCGTATGCGTTTTTTCCTGAATATATTCAGGAAAAAACGCATACGCCCTTTTTGGCCAAGGGCATCATTGTCAACGTTTTGCCGCTTTTCATGTGCTTTAAAGGCGATTCGAATCTACCTCCTGAAATCTGTTTCCTGCAATTCTGCCTTGATTTCAAATCCTCTTCTTTGCCTTCCCTCAATATATTTGTGGACGAGAGTTATCATTTATAACTCTGCAGGTTTGTGAATTGCAGTGCCCTGAAGCTCCATTTTACAACTCGCTTTTTTGGGAGCTGGTTGCAAAAGCGCAGGATGGCTTCAGGCCCTGTTCTGGTTCCGGGGGGGAGGATGAGCCTGTGGGTAATTCTTCTTCCTGATGGGAAAATAGAGTGACCTGTGCCTGTCCCAACACCAAGAGCTAGTCTCTCACTGGTTCCCCGTCTACCCGTTCATCCTCAGGACAAATTGCAACCTGTACGGAACAGGAGGTTAAAGGTGCTGATGCTCCAAGTAGGGAGATTGTTAGTAAAGCGGCTGGAATGGCGTACCCTGGCACAAGGAGAAGAGAAATGAGGTGCGTTTTAGAAACCTTTCCCCATCACATGGTGTACCATCTTTTTGTTTTCTCATGCATGTTTTCGATGTAGGAAGATGCCCTTGAACCTGGAGATTTGGGACCCATGCGATGGGTACCACGCAGTATTACTTTAAAGGGTCTGCGTTTGCTCACCCAACCTCACCAAACCTCTCAGCCCCAAGAGTGTCCACCCTTATGTCTCATCCAGCTGTGGGTCTAGATATGGTCAATCCAGGTTGCATCACAGCCCCTGAACGCATTGTGTAAGAATTTCTCTCTCTTTCACTGTCTTTGTTTCATGGGTTTTTCAAAGTAATTTATTTTGATAATGGGGTTTAGCTGCTTTTCACTGCTGTGTTTATGCCGCTTTACACCCACGTGACACACTTATAGAGAGATATCAATACATAGGTTTTAAGATTATTACTAGTCAGATATATTCTTGTGCGGTGAATAGGGTGTGTTGAGTCCAGTTCTCTGAGCAAAGAGTAGGTCTTGTCTATTACATATTGGGTTTATGGAACGGTATCTGAGCTAATTTGAAACACTTGTTTTATGTATCACGCCACCTCACCTTTCCCGTTAAGCAGCCATAGTGTGTTTTCTGCATGTGTGACTCTGTTCTGTTTTGTAATTCAGTTCAAGTGTAACGCTTTTTACATTCCCTCCATAAGTGATACCTTATGAGAAGTGTCCTTTTCTGTGTGACTTATTTCACTTAGAATCGTTGTACCTAAATCCACTCATCATGCTGCTACTAGCCTTATGACATTGATTTCATGGCTGAGTGATATTCCATTGTACATAAGGACCACAACTTCTTTATCCATTTTTCTCTTTCCTGGGATATTGAAGGTGGAATGAAGTGGAGGTCCTTGTCAACAGAGCAGCCCTAAACTTTGGGGTGCTTGTGTCTTGCTGATTTTTCATTTTCCCAATTTATACCCCCATGAGTGGAAGTGCCCTATGCTCTCTAAGCTGTGTTTTTTAGATGTTTCAGGACACACCATACACTTCTCCAGAGTGGCTGTTGGCAATTTACATCCCGCCCATCAGTGTAGCAAGGCTCCCATTTCTCCATGGCCTGTCCTGCATTTCTGGTTTTGAGACTTTTTTCAGCATGGCCCTTTTGACCGACGGGTAGCGTGTCTTCTTTGTAGCGCTGATTTGCCTTTCCAGGTTGCTTGGTTGGCCAAAAAGGGCGTATGCGTTTTTTCCTGAATATATTCAGGAAAAAACGCATACGCCCTTTTTGGCCAAGGGCATCATTGTCAACGTTTTGCCGCTTTTCATGTGCTTTAAAGGCGATTCGAATCTACATCCTGAAATCTGTTTCCTGCAATTCTGCCTTGATTTCAAATCCTCTTCTTTGCCTTCCCTCAATATATTTGTGGACGAGAGTTATCATTTATAACTCTGCAGGTTTGTGAATTGCAGTGCCCTGAAGCTCCATTTTACAACTCGCTTTTTTGGGAGCTGGCCGCAAAAGCGCAGGATGGCTTCAGGCCCTGTTCTGGTTGCGGGGGGGAGGATGAGCCTGTGGGTAATTTTTCTTCCTGATGGGAAAATAGAGTGACCTGTGCCTGTCCCAACACCAAGAGCTAGTCTCTCACTGGTTCCCCGTCTACCCGTTCATCCTCAGGACAAATTGCAACCTGTACGGAACAGGAGGTTAAAGGTGCTGATGCTCCAAGTAGGGAGATTGTTAGTAAAGCGGCTGGAATGGCGTACCCTGGCACAAGGAGAAGAGAAATGAGGTGCGTTTTAGAAACCTTTCCCCATCACATGGTGTACCATCTTTTTGTTTTCTCATGCATGTTTTCGATGTAGGAAGATGCCCTTGAACCTGAAGATTTGGGACCCATGCGATGGGTACCACGCAGTATTACTTTAAAGTGTCTGCGTTTGCTCACCCAACCTCACCAAACCTCTCAGCCCCAAGAGTGTCCACCCTTATGTCTCATCCAGCTGTGGGTCTAGATATGGTCAATCCAGGTTGCATCACATCCCCTGAACGCATTGTGTAAGAATTTCTCTCTCTTTCACTGTCTTTGTTTCATGGGATTGTAAAAGTAATTTATTTTGATAATGGGGTTTAGCTGCTTTTCACTGCTGTGTTTATGCCGCTTTACACCCACTTGACACACTAACAGAGAGATATCAATACATAGGTTTTAAGATTATTTCTAGTCAGATATATTCTTGTGCGGTGAATAGGGCGTGTTGAGTCCAGTTCTCTGAGCAAGGAGTAGGTCTTGTCTATTACATATTGGGTTTATGGAACGGTATCTGAGCTAATTTGAAACCCTTGTTTTATGTATCACCCCACCTCACCTTTCCCGTTAAGCAGCCATAGTGTGTTTTCTGCATGTGTGACTCTGTTCTGTTTTGTAATTCAGTTCAAGTGTAACGCTTTTTACATTCCCTCTATAAGTGATACCTTATGAGAAGTGTCCTTTTCTGTGTGACTTATTTCACTTAGAATCGTCGTACCTAAATCCACTCATCATGCTGCTACTAGCCTTATGACATTGATTTCATGGCTGAGTGATATTCCATTGTACATAAGGACCACAACTTCTTTATCCATTTTTCTCTTTCCTGGGATATTGAAGGTGGAATGAAGTGGAGGTCCTTGTCAACAGAGCAGCCCTAAACTTTGGGGTGCTTGTGTCTTGCTGATTTTTCATTTTCCCAATTTATACCCCCATGAGTGGAAATGCCCTATGCTCTCTAAGCTGTGTTTTTTAGATGTTTCAGGACACACCGTACACTTCTCCAGAGTGGCTGTTGGCGATTTACATCCCGCCCATCAGTGTAGCAAGGCTCCCATTTCTCCATGGCCTGTCCTGCATTTCTGGTTTTGAGACTTTTTTCAGCATGGCCCTTTTGACCGATGGGTAGCGAGTCTTCTTTGTAGCGCTGATTTGCCTTTCCAGGTTGCTTGGTTGGCCAAAAAGGGCGTATGCGTTTTTTCCTGAATATATTCAGGAAAAAACGCATACGCCCTTTTTGGCCAAAGGCATCATTGTCAACGTTTTGCCTCTTTTCATGTGCTTTAAAGGCGATTCGAATCTACCTCCTGAAATCTGTTTCCTGCAAATCTGCCTTGATTTCAAATCCTCTTCTTTGCCTTCCCTCAATATATTTGTGGACGAAAGTTATGATTTATAACTCTGCAGGTTTGTGAATTGCAGTGCCCTGAAGCTCCATTTTACAACTCGCTTTTTTGGGAGCTGGCCGCAAAAGCGCAGGATGGCTTCAGGCCCTGTTCTGGTTCCTGGGGGGGGGATGAGCCTGTGGTTAATTCTTCTTCCTGATGGGAAAATAGAGTGACCTGTGCCTGTCCCAACACCAAGAGCTAGTCTCTCACTGGTTCCCCGTCTATCCGTTCATCCTCAGGACAAATTGCAACCTGTACGGAACAGGAGGTTAAAGGTGCTGATGCTCCAAGTAGGGAGATTGTTAGTAAAGCGGCTGGAATGGCGGACCCGGGCACAAGGAGAAGAGAAATGAGGTGCGTTTTAGAAACCTTTCCCCATCACATGGTGTACCATCTTTCTGTTTTCTCATGCATGTTTTCGATGTAGGAAGATGCCCTTGAACCTGGAGATTTGGGACCCATGCGATGGGTACCACGCAGTATTACTTTAAAGGGTCTGCGTTTGCTCACCCAACCTCGCCAAACCTCTCAGCCCCAAGAGTGTCCACCCTTATGTCTCATCCAGCTGTGGGTCTAGATATGGTCAATCCAGGTTGCATCACAGCCCCTGAACGCATTGTGTAAGAATTTCTCTCTCTTTCACTGTCTTTGTTTCATGGGTTTTTCAAAGTAATTTATTTTGATAATGGGGTTTAGCTGCTTTTCACTGCTGTGTTTATGCCGCTTTACACCCACGTGACACACTTACAGAGAGATATCAATACATAGGTTTTAAGATTATTACTAGTCAGATATATTCTTGTGCGGTGAATAGGGTGTGTTGAGTCCAGTTCTCTGAGCAAAGAGTAGGTCTTGTCTATTACATATTGGGTTTATGGAACGGTATCTGAGCTAATTTGAAACTCTTGTTTTATGTATCACGCCACCTCACCTTTCCCGTTAAGCAGCCATAGTGTGTTTTCTGCATGTGTGACTCTGTTCTGTTTTGTAATTCAGTTCAAGTGTAACGCTTTTTACATTCCCTCCATAAGTGATACCTTATGAGAAGTGTCCTTTTCTGTGTGACTTATTTCACTTAGAATCGTCGTACCTAAATCCACTCATCATGCTGCTACTAGCCTTATGACATTGATTTCATGGCTGAGTGATATTCCATTGTACATAAGGACCACAACTTCTTTATCCATTTTTCTCTTTCCTGGGATATTGAAGGTGGAATGAAGTGGAGGTCCTTGTCAACAGAGCAGCCCTAAACTTTGGGGTGCTTGTGTCTTGCTGATTTTTCATTTTCCCAATTTATACCCCCATGAGTGGAAGTGCCCTATGCTCTCTAAGCTGTGTTTTTTAGATGTCTCAGGACACACCATACACTTCTCCAGAGTGGCTGTTGGCAATTTACATCCCGCCCATCAGTGTAGCAAGGCTCCCATTTCTCCATGGCCTGTCCTGCATTTCTGGTTTTGAGACTTTTTTCAGCATGGCCCTTTTGACCGACGGGTAGCGAGTCTTCTTTGTAGCGCTGATTTGCCTTTCCAGGTTGCTTGGTTGGCCAAAAAGGGCGTATAGGTTTTTTCCTGAATATATTCAGGAAAAAACGCATACGCCCTTTTTGGCCAAGGGCATCATTGTCAACGTTTTGCCGCTTTTCATGTGCTTTAAAGGCGATTCGAATCTACCTCCTGAAATCTGTTTCCTGCAATTCTGCCTTGATTTCAAATCCTCTTCTTTGCCTTCCCTCAATATATTTGTGGACGAGAGTTATGATTTATAACTCTGCAGGTTTGTGAATTGCAGTGCCCTGAAGCTCCATTTTACAACTCGCTTTTTTGGGAGCTGGCCGCAAAAGCGCAGGATGGCTTCAGGCCCTGTTCTGGTTCCTGGGGGGGGGATGAGCCTGTGGTTAATTCTTCTTCCTGATGGGAAAATAGAGTGACCTGTGCCTGTCCCAACACCAAGAGCTAGTCTCTCACTGGTTCCCCGTCTATCCGTTCATCCTCAGGACAAATTGCAACCTGTACGGAACAGGAGGTTAAAGGTGCTGATGCTCCAAGTAGGGAGATTGTTAGTAAAGCGGCTGGAATGGCGGACCCGGGCACAAGGAGAAGAGAAATGAGGTGCGTTTTAGAAACCTTTCCCCATCACATGGTGTACCATCTTTCTGTTTTCTCATGCATGTTTTCGATGTAGGAAGATGCCCTTGAACCTGGAGATTTGGGACCCATGCGATGGGTACCACGCAGTATTACTTTAAAGGGTCTGCGTTTGCTCACCCAACCTCGCCAAACCTCTCAGCCCCAAGAGTGTCCACCCTTATGTCTCATCCAGCTGTGGGTCTAGATATGGTCAATCCAGGTTGCATCACAGCCCCTGAACGCATTGTGTAAGAATTTCTCTCTCTTTCACTGTCTTTGTTTCATGGGTTTTTGAAAGTAATTTATTTTGATAATGGGGTTTAGCTGCTTTTCACTGCTGTGTTTATGCCGCTTTACACCCACTTGACACACTAACAGAGAGATATCAATACATAGGTTTTAAGATTGTTACTATTCAGATATATTCTTGTGCGGTGAATAGGGCGTGTTGAGTCCAGTTCTCTGAGCAAGGAGTAGGTCTTGTCTATTACATATTGGGTTTATGGAACGGTATCTGAGCTAATTTGAAACACTTGTTTTATGTATCACGCCACCTCACCTTTCCCATTAAGCAGCCATAGTGTGTTTTCTGCATGTGTGACTCTGTTCTGTTTTGTAATTCAGTTCAAGTGTAACGCTTTTTACATTCCCTCCATAAGTGATACCTTATGAGAAGTGTCCTTTTCTGTGTGACTTATTTCACTTAGAATCGTCGTACCTAAATCCACTCATCATGCTGCTACTAGCCTTATGACATCGATTTCATGGCTGAGTGATATTCCATTGTACATAAGGACCACAACTTCTTTATCCATTTTTCTCTTTCCTGGGATATTGAAGGTGGAATGAAGTGGAGGTCCTTGTCAACAGAGCAGCCCTAAACTTTGGGGTGCTTGTGTCTTGCTGATTTTTCATTTTCCCAATTTATACCCCCATGAGTGGAAGTGCCCTATGCTCTCTAAGCTGTGTTTTTTAGATGTCTCAGGACACACCATACACTTCTCCAGAGTGGCTGTTGGCAATTTACATCCCGCCCATCAGTGTAGCAAGGCTCCCATTTCTCCATGGCCTGTCCTGCATTTCTGGTTTTGACACGTTTTTCAGCATGGCCCTTTTGACCGACGGGTAGCGAGTCTTCTTTGTAGCGCTGATTTGCCTTTCCAGGTTGCTTGGTTGGCCAAAAAGGGCGTATGCGTTTTTTCCTGAATATATTCAGGAAAAAACGCATACGCCCTTTTTGGCCAAGGGCATCATTGTCAACGTTTTGCCGCTTTTCATGTGCTTTAAAGGCGATTCGAATCTACCTCCTGAAATCTGTTTCCTGCAATTCTGCCTTGATTTCAAATCCTCTTCTTTGCCTTCCCTCAATATATTTGTGGACGAGAGTTATCATTTATAACTCTGCAGGTTTGTGAATTGCAGTGCCCTGAAGCTCCATTTTACAACTCGCTTTTTTGGGAGCTGGCCGCAAAAGCGCAGGATGGCTTCAGGCCCTGTTCTGGTTGCGGGGGGGAGGATGAGCCTGTGGTTAATTATTCTTCCTGATGGGAAAATAGAGTGACCTGTGCCTGTCCCAACACCAAGAGCTAGTCTCTCACTGGTTCCCCGTCTACCCGTTCATCCTCAGGACAAATTGCAACCTGTACGGAACAGGAGGTTAAAGGTGCTGATGCTCCAAGTAGGGAGATTGTTAGTAAAGCGGCTGGAATGGCGTACCCTGGCACAAGGAGAAGAGAAATGAGGTGCGTTTTAGAAACCTTTCCCCATCACATGGTGTACCATCTTTCTGTTTTCTCATGCATGTTTTCGATGTAGGAAGATGCCCTTGAACCTGGAGATTTGGGACCCATGCGATGGGTACCACGCAGTATTACTTTAAAGGGTCTGCGTTTGCTCACCCAACCTCGCCAAACCTCTCAGCCCCAAGAGTGTCCACCCTTATGTCTCATCCAGCTGTGGGTCTAGATATGGTCAATCCAGGTTGCATCACAGCCCCTGAACGCATTGTGTAAGAATTTCTCTCTCTTTCACTGTCTTTGTTTCATGGGTTTTTGAAAGTAATTTATTTTGATAATGGGGTTTAGCTGCTTTTCACTGCTGTGTTTATGCCGCTTTACACCCACTTGACACACTAACAGAGAGATATCAATACATAGGTTTTAAGATTGTTACTATTCAGATATATTCTTGTGCGGTGAATAGGGCGTGTTGAGTCCAGTTCTCTGAGCAAGGAGTAGGTCTTGTCTATTACATATTGGGTTTATGGAACGGTATCTGAGCTAATTTGAAACACTTGTTTTATGTATCACGCCACCTCACCTTTCCCATTAAGCAGCCATAGTGTGTTTTCTGCATGTGTGACTCTGTTCTGTTTTGTAATTCAGTTCAAGTGTAACGCTTTTTACATTCCCTCCATAAGTGATACCTTATGAGAAGTGTCCTTTTCTGTGTGACTTATTTCACTTAGAATCGTCGTACCTAAATCCACTCATCATGCTGCTACTAGCCTTATGACATCGATTTCATGGCTGAGTGATATTCCATTGTACATAAGGACCACAACTTCTTTATCCATTTTTCTCTTTCCTGGGATATTGAAGGTGGAATGAAGTGGAGGTCCTTGTCAACAGAGCAGCCCTAAACTTTGGGGTGCTTGTGTCTTGCTGATTTTTCATTTTCCCAATTTATACCCCCATGAGTGGAAGTGCCCTATGCTCTCTAAGCTGTGTTTTTTAGATGTCTCAGGACACACCATACACTTCTCCAGAGTGGCTGTTGGCAATTTACATCCCGCCCATCAGTGTAGCAAGGCTCCCATTTCTCCATGGCCTGTCCTGCATTTCTGGTTTTGACACGTTTTTCAGCATGGCCCTTTTGACCGACGGGTAGCGAGTCTTCTTTGTAGCGCTGATTTGCCTTTCCAGGTTGCTTGGTTGGCCAAAAAGGGCGTATGCGTTTTTTCCTGAATATATTCAGGAAAAAACGCATACGCCCTTTTTGGCCAAGGGCATCATTGTCAACGTTTTGCCGCTTTTCATGTGCTTTAAAGGCGATTCGAATCTACCTCCTGAAATCTGTTTCCTGCAATTCTGCCTTGATTTCAAATCCTCTTCTTTGCCTTCCCTCAATATATTTGTGGACGAGAGTTATCATTTATAACTCTGCAGGTTGGTGAATTGCAGTGCCCTGAAGCTCCATTTTACAACTCGCTTTTTTGGGAGCTGGCCGCAAAAGCGCAGGATGGCTTCAGGCCCTGTTCTGGTTCCGGGGGGGAGGATGAGCCTGTGGGTAATTCTTCTTCCTGATGGGAAAATAGAGTGACCTGTGCCTGTCCCAACACCAAGAGCTAGTCTCTCACTGGTTCCCCGTCTACCCGTTCATCCTCAGGACAAATTGCAACCTGTACGGAACAGGAGGTTAAAGGTGCTGATGCTCCAAGTAGGGAGATTGTTAGTAAAGCGGCTGGAATGGCGTACCCTGGCACAAGGAGAAGAGAAATGAGGTGCGTTTTAGAAACCTTTCCCCATCACATGGTGTACCATCTTTTTGTTTTCTCATGCATGTTTTCGATGTAGGAAGATGCCCTTGAACCTGAAGATTTGGGACCCATGCGATGGGTACCACGCAGTATTACTTTAAAGGGTCTGCGTTTGCTCACCCAACCTCACCAAACCTCTCAGCCCCAAGAGTGTCCACCCTTATGTCTCATCCAGCTGTGGGTCTAGATATGGTCAATCCAGGTTGCATCACATCCCCTGAACGCATTGTGTAAGAATTTCTCTCTCTTTCACTGTCTTTGTTTCATGGGATTGTAAAAGTAATTTATTTTGATAATGGGGTTTAGCTGCTTTTCACTGCTGTGTTTATGCCGCTTTACACCCACTTGACACACTAACAGAGAGATATCAATACATAGGTTTTAAGATTATTTCTAGTCAGATATATTCTTGTGCGGTGAATAGGGCGTGTTGAGTCCAGTTCTCTGAGCAAGGAGTAGGTCTTGTCTATTACATATTGGGTTTATGGAACGGTATCTGAGCTAATTTGAAACCCTTGTTTTATGTATCACCCCACCTCACCTTTCCCGTTAAGCAGCCATAGTGTGTTTTCTGCATGTGTGACTCTGTTCTGTTTTGTAATTCAGTTCAAGTGTAACGCTTTTTACATTCCCTCTATAAGTGATACCTTATGAGAAGTGTCCTTTTCTGTGTGACTTATTTCACTTAGAATCGTCGTACCTAAATCCACTCATCATGCTGCTACTAGCCTTATGACATTGATTTCATGGCTGAGTGATATTCCATTGTACATAAGGACCACAACTTCTTTATCCATTTTTCTCTTTCCTGGGATATTGAAGGTGGAATGAAGTGGAGGTCCTTGTCAACAGAGCAGCCCTAAACTTTGGGGTGCTTGTGTCTTGCTGATTTTTCATTTTCCCAATTTATACCCCCATGAGTGGAAGTGCCCTATGCTCTCTAAGCTGTGTTTTTTAGATGTTTCAGGACACACCGTACACTTCTCCAGAGTGGCTGTTGGCAATTTACATCCCGCCCATCAGTGTAGCAAGGCTCCCATTTCTCCATGGCCTGTCCTGCATTTCTGGTTTTGAGACTTTTTTCAGCATGGCCCTTTTGACCGATGGGTAGCGAGTCTTCTTTGTAGCGCTGATTTGCCTTTCCAGGTTGCTTGGTTGGCCAAAAAGGGCGTATGCGTTTTTTCCTGAATATATTCAGGAAAAAACGCATACGCCCTTTTTGGCCAAAGGCATCATTGTCAACGTTTTGCCGCTTTTCATGTGCTTTAAAGGCGATTCGAATCTACCTCCTGAAATCTGTTTCCTGCAAATCTGCCTTGATTTCAAATCCTCTTCTTTGCCTTCCCTCAATATATTTGTGGACGAGAGTTATGATTTATAACTCTGCAGGTTTGTGAATTGCAGTGCCCTGAAGCTCCATTTTACAACTCGCTTTTTTGGGAGCTGGCCGCAAAAGCGCAGGATGGCTTCAGGCCCTGTTCTGGTTCCTGGGGGGGGGATGAGCCTGTGGTTAATTCTTCTTCCTGATGGGAAAATAGAGTGACCTGTGCCTGTCCCAACACCAAGAGCTAGTCTCTCACTGGTTCCCCGTCTATCCGTTCATCCTCAGGACAAATTGCAACCTGTACGGAACAGGAGGTTAAAGGTGCTGATGCTCCAAGTAGGGAGATTGTTAGTAAAGCGGCTGGAATGGCGGACCCGGGCACAAGGAGAAGAGAAATGAGGTGCGTTTTAGAAACCTTTCCCCATCACATGGTGTACCATCTTTCTGTTTTCTCATGCATGTTTTCGATGTAGGAAGATGCCCTTGAACCTGGAGATTTGGGACCCATGCGATGGGTACCACGCAGTATTACTTTAAAGGGTCTGCGTTTGCTCACCCAACCTCGCCAAACCTCTCAGGCCCAAGAGTGTCCACCCTTATGTCTCATCCAGCTGTGGGTCTAGATATGGTCAATCCAGGTTGCATCACAGCCCCTGAACGCCTTGTGTAAGAATTTCTCTCTCTTTCACTGTCTTTGTTTCATGGGTTTTTGAAAGTAATTTATTTTGATAATGGGGTTTAGCTGCTTTTCACTGCTGTGTTTATGCCGCTTTACACCCACTTGACACACTAACAGAGAGATATCAATACATAGGTTTTAAGATTATTACTAGTCAGATATATTCTTGTGCGGTGAATAGGGCGTGTTGAGTCCAGTTCTCTGAGCAAGGAGTAGGTCTTGTCTATTACATATTGGGTTTATGGAACGGTATCTGAGCTAATTTGAAACCCTTGTTTTATGTATCACCCCACCTCACCTTTCCCGTTAAGCAGCCATAGTGTGTTTTCTGCATGTGTGACTCTGTTCTGTTTTGTAATTCAGTTCAAGTGTAACGCTTTTTACATTCCCACTATAAGTGATACCTTATGAGAAGTGTCCTTTTCTGTGTGACTTATTTCACTTAGAATCGTCGTACCTAAATCCACTCATCATGCTGCTACTAGCCTTATGACATTGATTTCATGGCTGAGTGATATTCCATTGTACATAAGGACCACAACTTCTTTATCCATTTTTCTCTTTCCTGGGATATTGAAGGTGGAATGAAGTGGAGGTCCTTGTCAACAGAGCAGCCCTAAACTTTGGGGTGCTTGTGTCTTGCTGATTTTTCATTTTCCCAATTTATAGCCCCATGAGTGGAAGTGCCCTATGCTCTCTAAGCTGTGTTTTTTAGATGTTTCAGGACACACCATACATTTCTCCAGAGTGGCTGTTGGCAATTTACATCCCGCCCATCAGTGTAGCAAGGCTCCCATTTCTCCATGGCCTGTCCTGCATTTCTGGTTTTGACACGTTTTTCAGCATGGCCCTTTTGACCGACGGGTAGCGAGTCTTCTTTGTAGCACTGATTTACCTTTCCAGGTTGCTTGGTTGGCCAAAAAGGGCGTATGCGTTTTTTCCTGAATATATTCAGGAAAAAACGCATACGCCCTTTTTGGCCAAAGGCATCATTGTCAACGTTTTGCCGCTTTTCATGTGCTCTAAAGGCGATTCGAATCTACCTCCTGAAATCTGTTTCCTGCAATTCTGCCTTGATTTCAAATCCTCTTCTTTGCCTTCCCTCAATATATTTGTGGACGAGAGTTATCATTTATAACTCTGCAGGTTTGTGAATTGCAGTGCCCTGAAGCTTCATTTTACAACTCGCTTTTTTGGGAGCTGGCCGCAAAAGCGCAGGATGGCTTCAGGCCCTGTTCTGGTTGCGGGGGGGGGATGAGCCTGTGGTTAATTCTTCTTCCTGATGGGAAAATAGAGTGACCTGTGCCTGTCCCAACACCAAGAGCTAGTCTCTCACTGGTTCCCCGTCTACCCGTTCATCCTCAGGACAAATTGCAACCTGTACGAAACAGGAGGTTAAAGGTGCTGATGCTCCAAGTAGGGAGATTGTTAGTAAAGCGGCTGGAATGGCGACCCCGGGCACAAGGAGAAGAGAAATGAGGTGCGTTTTAGAAACCTTTCCCCATCACATGGTGTACCATCTTTCTGTTTTCTCATGCATGTTTTCGATGTAGGAAGATGCCCTTGAACCTGGAGATTTGGGACCCATGCGATGGGTACCACTCAGTATTACTTTAAAGGGTCTGCGTTTGCTCACCCAACCTCGCCAAACCTCTCAGCCCCAAGAGTGTCCACCCTTATGTCTCATCCAGCTGTGGGTCTAGATATGGTCAATCCAGGTTGCATCACAGCCCCTGAACGCATTGTGTAAGAATTTCTCTCTCTTTCACTGTCTTTGTTTCATGGGTTTTTCAAAGTAATTTATTTTGATAATGGGGTTTAGCTGCTTTTCACTGCTGTGTTTATGCCGCTTTACACCCACTTGACACACTAACAGAGAGATATCAATACATAGGTTTTAACATTATTACTAGTCAGATATATTCTTGTGCGGTGAATAGGGCGTGTTGAGTCCAGTTCTCTGAGCCAGGAGTAGGGCTTGTCTATTACATATTGGGTTTATGGAACGGTATCTGAGCTAATTTGAAACTCTTGTTTTATGTATCACCCCACCTCACCTTTCCCGTTAAGCAGCCATAGTGTGTTTTCTGCATGTGTGACTCTGTTCTGTTTTGTAATTCAGTTCAAGTGTAACGGCTTTTACATTCCCTCTATAAGTGATACCTTATGAGAAGTGTCCTTTTCTGTGTGACTTATTTCACTTAGAATCGTCGTACCTAAATCCACTCATCATGCTGCTACTAGCCTTATGACATTGATTTCATGGCTGAGTGATATTCCATTGTACATAAGGACCACAACTTCTTTATCCATTTTTCTCTTTCCTGGGATATTGAAGGTGGAATGAAGTGGAGGTCCTTGTCAACAGAGCAGCCCTAAACTTTGAGGTGCTTCTGTCTTGCTGATTTTTCATTTTCCCAATTTATATCCCCATGAGTGGAAGTTCCCTATGCTCTCTAAGCTGTGTTTTTTAGATGTTTCAGGACACACCGTACACTTCTCCAGAGTGGCTGTTGGCAATTTACATCCCGCCCATCAGTGTAGCAAGGCTCCCATTTCTCCATGGCCTGTCCTGCATTTCTGGTTTTGAGACTTTTTTCAGCATGGCCCTTTTGACCGATGGGTAGCGAGTCTTCTTTGTAGCGCTGATTTGCCTTTCC
This sequence comes from Balaenoptera borealis, assembly GCF_965194805.1. NCBI lineage: Eukaryota > Metazoa > Chordata > Mammalia > Artiodactyla > Balaenopteridae > Balaenoptera > Balaenoptera borealis. The sequence goes on from NW_028123991.1 coordinate 582,848, forward strand.
AGGTTGCTTGGTTGGCCAAAAAGGGCGTATGCGTTTTTTCCTGAATATATTCAGGAAAAAACGCATACGCCCTTTTTGGCCAAGGGCATCATTGTCAACGTTTTGCCGCTTTTCATGTGCTTTAAAGGCGATTCGAATCTACCTCCTGAAATCTGTTTCCTGCAATTCGGCCTTGATTTCAAATCCTCTTCTTTGCCTTCCCTCAATATATTTGTGGACGAGAGTTATCATTTATAACTCTGCAGGTTTGTGAATTGCAGTGCCCTGAAGCTCCATTGTACAACTCGCTTTTTTGGGAGCTGGCCGCAAAAGCGCAGGATGGCTTCAGGCCCTGTTCTGGTTCCGGGGGGGAGGATGAGCCTGTGGTTAATTCTTCTTCCTGATGGGAAAATAGAGTGACCTGTGCCTGTCCCAACACCAAGAGCTAGTCTCTCACTGGTTCCCCGTCTACCCGTTCATCCTCAGGACAAATTGCAACCTGTACGGAACAGGAGGTTAAAGGTGCTGATGCTCCAAGTAGGGAGATTGTTAGTAAAGCGGCTGGAATGGCGAACCCGGGCACAAGGAGAAGAGAAATGAGGTGCGTTTTAGAAACCTTTCCCCATCACATGGTGTACCATCTTTCTGTTTTCTCATGCATGTTTTCGATGTAGGAAGATGCCCTTGAACCTGGAGATTTGGGACCCATGCGATGGGTACCACGCAGTATTACTTTAAAGGGTCTGTGTTTGCTCACCCAACCTCGCCAAACCTCTCAGCCCCAAGAGTGTCCACCCTTATGTCTCATCCAGCTGTGGGTCTAGATATGGTCAATCCAGGTTGCATCACAGCCCCTGAACGCATTGTGTAAGAATTTCTCTCTCTTTCACTGTCTTTGTTTCATGGGTTTTTCAAAGTAATTTATTTTGATAATGGGGTTTAGCTGCTTTTCACTGCTGTGTTTATGCCGCTTTACACCCACTTGACACACTAACAGAGAGATATCAATACATAGGTTTTAAGATTATTACTAGTCAGATATATTCTTGTGCGGTGAATAGGGCGTGTTGAGTCCAGTTCTCTGAGCAAGGAGTAGGTCTTGTCTATTACATATTGGGTTTATGGAACGGTATCTGAGCTAATTTGAAACACTTGTTTTATGTATCACGCCACCTCACCTTTCCCGTTAAGCAGCCATAGTGTGTTTTCTGCATGTGTGACTCTGTTCTGTTTTGTAATTCAGTTCAAGTGTAACGCTTTTTACATTCCCTCCATAAGTGATACCTTATGAGAAGTGTCCTTTTCTGTGTGACTTATTTCACTTAGAATCGTCGTACCTAAATCCACTCATCATGCTGCTACTAGCCTTATGACATTGATTTCATGGCTGAGTGATATTCCATTGTACATAAGGACCACAACTTCTTTATCCATTTTTCTCTTTCCTGGGATATTGAAGGTGGAATGAAGTGGAGGTCCTTGTCAACAGAGCAGCCCTAAACTTTGGGGTGCTTGTGTCTTGCTGATTTTTCATTTTCCCAATTTATACCCCCATGAGTGGAAGTGCCCTATGCTCTCTAAGCTGTGTTTTTTAGATGTTTCAGGACACACCATACACTTTTCCAGAGTGGCTGTTGGCAATTTACATCCCGCCCATCAGTGTAGCAAGGCTCCCATTTCTCCATGGCCTGTCCTGCATTTCTGGTTTTGACACGTTTTTCAGCATGGCCCTTTTGACCGACGGGTAGCGAGTCTTCTTTGTAGCGCTGATTTGCCTTTCCAGGTTGCTTGGTTGGCCAAAAAGGGCGTATGCGTTTTTTCCTGAATATATTCAGGAAAAAACGCATACGCCCTTTTTGGCCAAGGGCATCATTGTCAACGTTTTGCCGCTTTTCATGTGCTCTAAAGGCGATTCGAATCTACCTCCTGAAATCTGTTTCCTGCAATTCTGCCTTGATTTCAAATCCTCTTCTTTGCCTTCCCTCAATATATTTGTGGACGAGAGTTATCATTTATAACTCTGCAGGTTTGTGAATTGCAGTGCCCTGAAGCTTCATTTTACAACTCGCTTTTTTGGGAGCTGGCCGCAAAAGCGCAGGATGGCTTCAGGCCCTGTTCTGGTTCAGGGGGGGGGGATGAGCCTGTGGTTAATTCTTCTTCCTGATGGGAAAATAGAGTGACCTGTGCCTGTCCCAACACCAAGAGCTAGTCTCTCACTGGTTCCCCGTCTACCCGTTCATCCTCAGGACAAATTGCAACCTGTACGAAACAGGAGGTTAAAGGTGCTGATGCTCCAAGTAGGGAGATTGTTAGTAAAGCGGCTGGAATGGCGACCCCGGGCACAAGGAGAAGAGAAATGAGGTGCGTTTTAGAAACCTTTCCCCATCACATGGTGTACCATCTTTCTGTTTTCTCATGCATGTTTTCGATGTAGGAAGATGCCCTTGAACCTGGAGATTTGGGACCCATGCGATGGGTACCACTCAGTATTACTTTAAAGGGTCTGCGTTTGCTCACCCAACCTCGCCAAACCTCTCAGCCCCAAGAGTGTCCACCCTTATGTCTCATCCAGCTGTGGGTCTAGATATGGTCAATCCAGGTTGCATCACAGCCCCTGAACGCATTGTGTAAGAATTTCTCTCTTTTTCACTGTCTTTGTTTCATGGGTTTTTCAAAGTAATTTATTTTGATAATGGGGTTTAGCTGCTTTTCACTGCTGTGTTTATGCCGCTTTACACCCACTTGACACACTAACAGAGAGATATCAATACATAGGTTTTAAGATTATTACTAGTCAGATATATTCTTGTGCGGTGAATAGGGCGTGTTGAGTCCAGTTCTCTGAGCAAGGAGTAGGTCTTGTCTATTACATATTGGGTTTATGGAACGGTATCTGAGCTAATTTGAAACTCCTGTTTTATGTATCACCCCACCTCACCTTTCCCGTTAAGCAGCCATAGTGTGTTTTCTGCATGTGTGACTCTGTTCTGTTTTGTAATTCAGTTCAAGTGTAACGCTTTTTACATTCCCTCCATAAGTGATACCTTATGAGAAGTGTCCTTTTCTGTGTGACTTATTTCACTTAGAATCGTCGTACCTAAATCCACTCATCATGCTGCTACTAGCCTTATGACATTGATTTCATGGCTGAGTGATATTCCATTGTACATAAGGACCACAACTTCTTTATCCATTTTTCTCTTTCCTGGGATATTGAAGGTGGAATGAAGTGGAGGTCCTTGTCAACAGAGCAGCCCTAAACTTTGGGGTGCTTGTGTCTTGCTGATTTTTCATTTTCCCAATTTATACCCCCATGAGTGGAAGTGCCCTATGCTCTCTAAGCTGTGTTTTTTAGATGTTTCAGGACACACCATACATTTCTCCAGAGTGGCTGTTGGCAATTTACATCCCGCCCATCAGTGTAGCAAGGCTCCCATTTCTCCATGGCCTGTCCTGCATTTCTGGTTTTGACACGTTTTTCAGCATGGCCCTTTTGACCGACGGGTAGCGAGTCTTCTTTGTAGCGCTGATTTACCTTTCCAGGTTGCTTGGTTGGCCAAAAAGGGCGTATGCGTTTTTTCCTGAATATATTCAGGAAAAAACGCATACGCCCTTTTTGGCCAAAGGCATCATTGTCAACGTTTTGCCGCTTTTCATGTGCTCTAAAGGCGATTCGAATCTACCTCCTGAAATCTGTTTCCTGCAATTCTGCCTTGATTTCAAATCCTCTTCTTTGCCTTCCCTCAATATATTTGTGGACGAGAGTTATCATTTATAACTCTGCAGGTTTGTGAATTGCAGTGCCCTGAAGCTTCATTTTACAACTCGCTTTTTTGGGAGCTGGCCGCAAAAGCGCAGGATGGCTTCAGGCCCTGTTCTGGTTGCGGGGGGGGGATGAGCCTGTGGTTAATTCTTCTTCCTGATGGGAAAATAGAGTGACCTGTGCCTGTCCCAACACCAAGAGCTAGTCTGTCACTGGTTCCCCGTCTACCCGTTCATCCTCAGGACAAATTGCAACCTGTACGAAACAGGAGGTTAAAGGTGCTGATGCTCCAAGTAGGGAGATTGTTAGTAAAGCGGCTGGAATGGCGACCCCGGGCACAAGGAGAAGAGAAATGAGGTGCGTTTTAGAAACCTTTCCCCATCACATGGTGTACCATCTTTCTGTTTTCTCATGCATGTTTTCGATGTAGGAAGATGCCCTTGAACCTGGAGATTTGGGACCCATGCGATGGGTACCACTCAGTATTACTTTAAAGGGTCTGCGTTTGCTCACCCAACCTCGCCAAACCTCTCAGCCCCAAGAGTGTCCACCCTTATGTCTCATCCAGCTGTGGGTCTAGATATGGTCAATCCAGGTTGCATCACAGCCCCTGAACGCATTGTGTAAGAATTTCTCTCTCTTTCACTGTCTTTGTTTCATGGGTTTTTCAAAGTAATTTATTTTGATAATGGGGTTTAGCTGCTTTTCACTGCTGTGTTTATGCCGCTTTACACCCACTTGACACACTAACAGAGAGATATCAATACATAGGTTTTAACATTATTACTAGTCAGATATATTCTTGTGCGGTGAATAGGGCGTGTTGAGTCCAGTTCTCTGAGCCAGGAGTAGGGCTTGTCTATTACATATTGGGTTTATGGAACGGTATCTGAGCTAATTTGAAACTCTTGTTTTATGTATCACCCCACCTCACCTTTCCCGTTAAGCAGCCATAGTGTGTTTTCTGCATGTGTGACTCTGTTCTGTTTTGTAATTCAGTTCAAGTGTAACGGCTTTTACATTCCCTCTATAAGTGATACCTTATGAGAAGTGTCCTTTTCTGTGTGACTTATTTCACTTAGAATCGTCGTACCTAAATCCACTCATCATGCTGCTACTAGCCTTATGACATTGATTTCATGGCTGAGTGATATTCCATTGTACATAAGGACCACAACTTCTTTATCCATTTTTCTCTTTCCTGGGATATTGAAGGTGGAATGAAGTGGAGGTCCTTGTCAACAGAGCAGCCCTAAACTTTGAGGTGCTTCTGTCTTGCTGATTTTTCATTTTCCCAATTTATATCCCCATGAGTGGAAGTTCCCTATGCTCTCTAAGCTGTGTTTTTTAGATGTTTCAGGACACACCGTACACTTCTCCAGAGTGGCTGTTGGCAATTTACATCCCGCCCATCAGTGTAGCAAGGCTCCCATTTCTCCATGGCCTGTCCTGCATTTCTGGTTTTGAGACTTTTTTCAGCATGGCCCTTTTGACCGATGGGTAGCGAGTCTTCTTTGTAGCGCTGATTTGCCTTTCCAGGTTGCTTGGTTGGCCAAAAAGGGCGTATGCGTTTTTTCCTGAATATATTCAGGAAAAAACGCATACGCCCTTTTTGGCCAAGGGCATCATTGTCAACGTTTTGCCGCTTTTCATGTGCTTTAAAGGCGATTCGAATCTACCTCCTGAAATCTGTTTCCTGCAATTCGGCCTTGATTTCAAATCCTCTTCTTTGCCTTCCCTCAATATATTTGTGGACGAGAGTTATCATTTATAACTCTGCAGGTTTGTGAATTGCAGTGCCCTGAAGCTCCATTGTACAACTCGCTTTTTTGGGAGCTGGCCGCAAAAGCGCAGGATGGCTTCAGGCCCTGTTCTGGTTCCGGGGGGGAGGATGAGCCTGTGGTTAATTCTTCTTCCTGATGGGAAAATAGAGTGACCTGTGCCTGTCCCAACACCAAGAGCTAGTCTCTCACTGGTTCCCCGTCTACCCGTTCATCCTCAGGACAAATTGCAACCTGTACGGAACAGGAGGTTAAAGGTGCTGATGCTCCAAGTAGGGAGATTGTTAGTAAAGCGGCTGGAATGGCGAACCCGGGCACAAGGAGAAGAGAAATGAGGTGCGTTTTAGAAACCTTTCCCCATCACATGGTGTACCATCTTTCTGTTTTCTCATGCATGTTTTCGATGTAGGAAGATGCCCTTGAACCTGGAGATTTGGGACCCATGCGATGGGTACCACGCAGTATTACTTTAAAGGGTCTGTGTTTGCTCACCCAACCTCGCCAAACCTCTCAGCCCCAAGAGTGTCCACCCTTATGTCTCATCCAGCTGTGGGTCTAGATATGGTCAATCCAGGTTGCATCACAGCCCCTGAACGCATTGTGTAAGAATTTCTCTCTCTTTCACTGTCTTTGTTTCATGGGTTTTTCAAAGTAATTTATTTTGATAATGGGGTTTAGCTGCTTTTCACTGCTGTGTTTATGCCGCTTTACACCCACTTGACACACTAACAGAGAGATATCAATACATAGGTTTTAAGATTATTACTAGTCAGATATATTCTTGTGCGGTGAATAGGGCGTGTTGAGTCCAGTTCTCTGAGCAAGGAGTAGGTCTTGTCTATTACATATTGGGTTTATGGAACGGTATCTGAGCTAATTTGAAACACTTGTTTTATGTATCACGCCACCTCACCTTTCCCGTTAAGCAGCCATAGTGTGTTTTCTGCATGTGTGACTCTGTTCTGTTTTGTAATTCAGTTCAAGTGTAACGCTTTTTACATTCCCTCCATAAGTGATACCTTATGAGAAGTGTCCTTTTCTGTGTGACTTATTTCACTTAGAATCGTCGTACCTAAATCCACTCATCATGCTGCTACTAGCCTTATGACATTGATTTCATGGCTGAGTGATATTCCATTGTACATAAGGACCACAACTTCTTTATCCATTTTTCTCTTTCCTGGGATATTGAAGGTGGAATGAAGTGGAGGTCCTTGTCAACAGAGCAGCCCTAAACTTTGGGGTGCTTGTGTCTTGCTGATTTTTCATTTTCCCAATTTATACCCCCATGAGTGGAAGTGCCCTATGCTCTCTAAGCTGTGTTTTTTAGATGTTTCAGGACACACCATACACTTTTCCAGAGTGGCTGTTGGCAATTTACATCCCGCCCATCAGTGTAGCAAGGCTCCCATTTCTCCATGGCCTGTCCTGCATTTCTGGTTTTGACACGTTTTTCAGCATGGCCCTTTTGACCGACGGGTAGCGAGTCTTCTTTGTAGCGCTGATTTGCCTTTCCAGGTTGCTTGGTTGGCCAAAAAGGGCGTATGCGTTTTTTCCTGAATATATTCAGGAAAAAACGCATACGCCCTTTTTGGCCAAGGGCATCATTGTCAACGTTTTGCCGCTTTTCATGTGCTCTAAAGGCGATTCGAATCTACCTCCTGAAATCTGTTTCCTGCAATTCTGCCTTGATTTCAAATCCTCTTCTTTGCCTTCCCTCAATATATTTGTGGACGAGAGTTATCATTTATAACTCTGCAGGTTTGTGAATTGCAGTGCCCTGAAGCTTCATTTTACAACTCGCTTTTTTGGGAGCTGGCCGCAAAAGCGCAGGATGGCTTCAGGCCCTGTTCTGGTTCAGGGGGGGGGGATGAGCCTGTGGTTAATTCTTCTTCCTGATGGGAAAATAGAGTGACCTGTGCCTGTCCCAACACCAAGAGCTAGTCTCTCACTGGTTCCCCGTCTACCCGTTCATCCTCAGGACAAATTGCAACCTGTACGAAACAGGAGGTTAAAGGTGCTGATGCTCCAAGTAGGGAGATTGTTAGTAAAGCGGCTGGAATGGCGACCCCGGGCACAAGGAGAAGAGAAATGAGGTGCGTTTTAGAAACCTTTCCCCATCACATGGTGTACCATCTTTCTGTTTTCTCATGCATGTTTTCGATGTAGGAAGATGCCCTTGAACCTGGAGATTTGGGACCCATGCGATGGGTACCACTCAGTATTACTTTAAAGGGTCTGCGTTTGCTCACCCAACCTCGCCAAACCTCTCAGCCCCAAGAGTGTCCACCCTTATGTCTCATCCAGCTGTGGGTCTAGATATGGTCAATCCAGGTTGCATCACAGCCCCTGAACGCATTGTGTAAGAATTTCTCTCTCTTTCACTGTCTTTGTTTCATGGGTTTTTCAAAGTAATTTATTTTGATAATGGGGTTTAGCTGCTTTTCACTGCTGTGTTTATGCCGCTTTACACCCACTTGACACACTAACAGAGAGATATCAATACATTGGTTTTAAGATTATTACTAGTCAGATATATTCTTGTGCGGTGAATAGGGTGTGTTGAGTCCAGTTCTCTGAGCAAAGAGTAGGTCTTGTCTATTACATATTGGGTTTATGGAACGGTATCTGAGCTAATTTGAAACACTTGTTTTATGTATCACGCCACCTCACCTTTCCCGTTAAGCAGCCATAGTGTGTTTTCTGCATGTGTGACTCTGTTCTGTTTTGTAATTCAGTTCAAGTGTAACGCTTTTTACATTCCCTCCATAAGTGATACCTTATGAGAAGTGTCCTTTTCTGTGTGACTTATTTCACTTAGAATCGTCGTACCTAAATCCACTCATCATGCTGCTACTAGCCTTATGACATTGATTTCATGGCTGAGTGATATTCCATTGTACATAAGGACCACAACTTCTTTATCCATTTTTCTCTTTCCTGGGATATTGAAGGTGGAATGAAGTGGAGGTCCTTGTCAACAGAGCAGCCCTAAACTTTGGGGTGCTTGTGTCTTGCTGATTTTTCATTTTCCCAATTTATACCCCCATGAGTGGAAGTGCCCTATGCTCTCTAAGCTGTGTTTTTTAGATGTCTCAGGACACACCATACACTTCTCCAGAGTGGCTGTTGGCAATTTACATCCCGCCCATCAGTGTAGCAAGGCTCCCATTTCTCCATGGCCTGTCCTGCATTTCTGGTTTTGAGACTTTTTTCAGCATGGCCCTTTTGACCGACGGGTAGCGAGTCTTCTTTGTAGCGCTGATTTGCCTTTCCAGGTTGCTTGGTTGGCCAAAAAGGGCGTATAGGTTTTTTCCTGAATATATTCAGGAAAAAACGCATACGCCCTTTTTGGCCAAGGGCATCATTGTCAACGTTTTGCCGCTTTTCATGTGCTTTAAAGGCGATTCGAATCTACCTCCTGAAATCTGTTTCCTGCAATTCTGCCTTGATTTCAAATCCTCTTCTTTGCCTTCCCTCAATATATTTGTGGACGAGAGTTATGATTTATAACTCTGCAGGTTTGTGAATTGCAGTGCCCTGAAGCTCCATTTTACAACTCGCTTTTTTGGGAGCTGGCCGCAAAAGCGCAGGATGGCTTCAGGCCCTGTTCTGGTTCCTGGGGGGGGGATGAGCCTGTGGTTAATTCTTCTTCCTGATGGGAAAATAGAGTGACCTGTGCCTGTCCCAACACCAAGAGCTAGTCTCTCACTGGTTCCCCGTCTATCCGTTCATCCTCAGGACAAATTGCAACCTGTACGGAACAGGAGGTTAAAGGTGCTGATGCTCCAAGTAGGGAGATTGTTAGTAAAGCGGCTGGAATGGCGGACCCGGGCACAAGGAGAAGAGAAATGAGGTGCGTTTTAGAAACCTTTCCCCATCACATGGTGTACCATCTTTCTGTTTTCTCATGCATGTTTTCGATGTAGGAAGATGCCCTTGAACCTGGAGATTTGGGACCCATGCGATGGGTACCACGCAGTATTACTTTAAAGGGTCTGCGTTTGCTCACCCAACCTCGCCAAACCTCTCAGCCCCAAGAGTGTCCACCCTTATGTCTCATCCAGCTGTGGGTCTAGATATGGTCAATCCAGGTTGCATCACAGCCCCTGAACGCATTGTGTAAGAATTTCTCTCTCTTTCACTGTCTTTGTTTCATGGGTTTTTGAAAGTAATTTATTTTGATAATGGGGTTTAGCTGCTTTTCACTGCTGTGTTTATGCCGCTTTACACCCACTTGACACACTAACAGAGAGATATCAATACATAGGTTTTAAGATTGTTACTATTCAGATATATTCTTGTGCGGTGAATAGGGCGTGTTGAGTCCAGTTCTCTGAGCAAGGAGTAGGTCTTGTCTATTACATATTGGGTTTATGGAACGGTATCTGAGCTAATTTGAAACACTTGTTTTATGTATCACGCCACCTCACCTTTCCCATTAAGCAGCCATAGTGTGTTTTCTGCATGTGTGACTCTGTTCTGTTTTGTAATTCAGTTCAAGTGTAACGCTTTTTACATTCCCTCCATAAGTGATACCTTATGAGAAGTGTCCTTTTCTGTGTGACTTATTTCACTTAGAATCGTCGTACCTAAATCCACTCATCATGCTGCTACTAGCCTTATGACATCGATTTCATGGCTGAGTGATATTCCATTGTACATAAGGACCACAACTTCTTTATCCATTTTTCTCTTTCCTGGGATATTGAAGGTGGAATGAAGTGGAGGTCCTTGTCAACAGAGCAGCCCTAAACTTTGGGGTGCTTGTGTCTTGCTGATTTTTCATTTTCCCAATTTATACCCCCATGAGTGGAAGTGCCCTATGCTCTCTAAGCTGTGTTTTTTAGATGTCTCAGGACACACCATACACTTCTCCAGAGTGGCTGTTGGCAATTTACATCCCGCCCATCAGTGTAGCAAGGCTCCCATTTCTCCATGGCCTGTCCTGCATTTCTGGTTTTGACACGTTTTTCAGCATGGCCCTTTTGACCGACGGGTAGCGAGTCTTCTTTGTAGCGCTGATTTGCCTTTCCAGGTTGCTTGGTTGGCCAAAAAGGGCGTATGCGTTTTTTCCTGAATATATTCAGGAAAAAACGCATACGCCCTTTTTGGCCAAGGGCATCATTGTCAACGTTTTGCCGCTTTTCATGTGCTTTAAAGGCGATTCGAATCTACCTCCTGAAATCTGTTTCCTGCAATTCTGCCTTGATTTCAAATCCTCTTCTTTGCCTTCCCTCAATATATTTGTGGACGAGAGTTATCATTTATAACTCTGCAGGTTTGTGAATTGCAGTGCCCTGAAGCTCCATTTTACAACTCGCTTTTTTGGGAGCTGGCCGCAAAAGCGCAGGATGGCTTCAGGCCCTGTTCTGGTTGCGGGGGGGAGGATGAGCCTGTGGTTAATTATTCTTCCTGATGGGAAAATAGAGTGACCTGTGCCTGTCCCAACACCAAGAGCTAGTCTCTCACTGGTTCCCCGTCTACCCGTTCATCCTCAGGACAAATTGCAACCTGTACGGAACAGGAGGTTAAAGGTGCTGATGCTCCAAGTAGGGAGATTGTTAGTAAAGCGGCTGGAATGGCGTACCCTGGCACAAGGAGAAGAGAAATGAGGTGCGTTTTAGAAACCTTTCCCCATCACATGGTGTACCATCTTTCTGTTTTCTCATGCATGTTTTCGATGTAGGAAGATGCCCTTGAACCTGGAGATTTGGGACCCATGCGATGGGTACCACGCAGTATTACTTTAAAGGGTCTGCGTTTGCTCACCCAACCTCGCCAAACCTCTCAGCCCCAAGAGTGTCCACCCTTATGTCTCATCCAGCTGTGGGTCTAGATATGGTCAATCCAGGTTGCATCACAGCCCCTGAACGCATTGTGTAAGAATTTCTCTCTCTTTCACTGTCTTTGTTTCATGGGTTTTTGAAAGTAATTTATTTTGATAATGGGGTTTAGCTGCTTTTCACTGCTGTGTTTATGCCGCTTTACACCCACTTGACACACTAACAGAGAGATATCAATACATAGGTTTTAAGATTGTTACTATTCAGATATATTCTTGTGCGGTGAATAGGGCGTGTTGAGTCCAGTTCTCTGAGCAAGGAGTAGGTCTTGTCTATTACATATTGGGTTTATGGAACGGTATCTGAGCTAATTTGAAACACTTGTTTTATGTATCACGCCACCTCACCTTTCCCATTAAGCAGCCATAGTGTGTTTTCTGCATGTGTGACTCTGTTCTGTTTTGTAATTCAGTTCAAGTGTAACGCTTTTTACATTCCCTCCATAAGTGATACCTTATGAGAAGTGTCCTTTTCTGTGTGACTTATTTCACTTAGAATCGTCGTACCTAAATCCACTCATCATGCTGCTACTAGCCTTATGACATCGATTTCATGGCTGAGTGATATTCCATTGTACATAAGGACCACAACTTCTTTATCCATTTTTCTCTTTCCTGGGATATTGAAGGTGGAATGAAGTGGAGGTCCTTGTCAACAGAGCAGCCCTAAACTTTGGGGTGCTTGTGTCTTGCTGATTTTTCATTTTCCCAATTTATACCCCCATGAGTGGAAGTGCCCTATGCTCTCTAAGCTGTGTTTTTTAGATGTCTCAGGACACACCATACACTTCTCCAGAGTGGCTGTTGGCAATTTACATCCCGCCCATCAGTGTAGCAAGGCTCCCATTTCTCCATGGCCTGTCCTGCATTTCTGGTTTTGACACGTTTTTCAGCATGGCCCTTTTGACCGACGGGTAGCGAGTCTTCTTTGTAGCGCTGATTTGCCTTTCCAGGTTGCTTGGTTGGCCAAAAAGGGCGTATGCGTTTTTTCCTGAATATATTCAGGAAAAAACGCATACGCCCTTTTTGGCCAAGGGCATCATTGTCAACGTTTTGCCGCTTTTCATGTGCTTTAAAGGCGATTCGAATCTACCTCCTGAAATCTGTTTCCTGCAATTCTGCCTTGATTTCAAATCCTCTTCTTTGCCTTCCCTCAATATATTTGTGGACGAGAGTTATCATTTATAACTCTGCAGGTTGGTGAATTGCAGTGCCCTGAAGCTCCATTTTACAACTCGCTTTTTTGGGAGCTGGCCGCAAAAGCGCAGGATGGCTTCAGGCCCTGTTCTGGTTCCGGGGGGGAGGATGAGCCTGTGGGTAATTCTTCTTCCTGATGGGAAAATAGAGTGACCTGTGCCTGTCCCAACACCAAGAGCTAGTCTCTCACTGGTTCCCCGTCTACCCGTTCATCCTCAGGACAAATTGCAACCTGTACGGAACAGGAGGTTAAAGGTGCTGATGCTCCAAGTAGGGAGATTGTTAGTAAAGCGGCTGGAATGGCGTACCCTGGCACAAGGAGAAGAGAAATGAGGTGCGTTTTAGAAACCTTTCCCCATCACATGGTGTACCATCTTTCTGTTTTCTCATGCATGTTTTCGATGTAGGAAGATGCCCTTGAACCTGGAGATTTGGGACCCATGCGATGGGTACCACGCAGTATTACTTTAAAGGGTCTGCGTTTGCTCACCCAACCTCGCCAAACCTCTCAGCCCCAAGAGTGTCCACCCTTATGTCTCATCCAGCTGTGGGTCTAGATATGGTCAATCCAGGTTGCATCACAGCCCCTGAACGCATTGTGTAAGAATTTCTCTCTCTTTCACTGTCTTTGTTTCATGGGTTTTTGAAAGTAATTTATTTTGATAATGGGGTTTAGCTGCTTTTCACTGCTGTGTTTATGCCGCTTTACACCCACTTGACACACTAACAGAGAGATATCAATACATAGGTTTTAAGATTGTTACTATTCAGATATATTCTTGTGCGGTGAATAGGGCGTGTTGAGTCCAGTTCTCTGAGCAAGGAGTAGGTCTTGTCTATTACATATTGGGTTTATGGAACGGTATCTGAGCTAATTTGAAACACTTGTTTTATGTATCACGCCACCTCACCTTTCCCATTAAGCAGCCATAGTGTGTTTTCTGCATGTGTGACTCTGTTCTGTTTTGTAATTCAGTTCAAGTGTAACGCTTTTTACATTCCCTCCATAAGTGATACCTTATGAGAAGTGTCCTTTTCTGTGTGACTTATTTCACTTAGAATCGTCGTACCTAAATCCACTCATCATGCTGCTACTAGCCTTATGACATCGATTTCATGGCTGAGTGATATTCCATTGTACATAAGGACCACAACTTCTTTATCCATTTTTCTCTTTCCTGGGATATTGAAGGTGGAATGAAGTGGAGGTCCTTGTCAACAGAGCAGCCCTAAACTTTGGGGTGCTTGTGTCTTGCTGATTTTTCATTTTCCCAATTTATACCCCCATGAGTGGAAGTGCCCTATGCTCTCTAAGCTGTGTTTTTTAGATGTCTCAGGACACACCATACACTTCTCCAGAGTGGCTGTTGGCAATTTACATCCCGCCCATCAGTGTAGCAAGGCTCCCATTTCTCCATGGCCTGTCCTGCATTTCTGGTTTTGACACGTTTTTCAGCATGGCCCTTTTGACCGACGGGTAGCGAGTCTTCTTTGTAGCGCTGATTTGCCTTTCCAGGTTGCTTGGTTGGCCAAAAAGGGCGTATGCGTTTTTTCCTGAATATATTCAGGAAAAAACGCATACGCCCTTTTTGGCCAAGGGCATCATTGTCAACGTTTTGCCGCTTTTCATGTGCTTTAAAGGCGATTCGAATCTACCTCCTGAAATCTGTTTCCTGCAATTCTGCCTTGATTTCAAATCCTCTTCTTTGCCTTCCCTCAATATATTTGTGGACGAGAGTTATCATTTATAACTCTGCAGGTTGGTGAATTGCAGTGCCCTGAAGCTCCATTTTACAACTCGCTTTTTTGGGAGCTGGCCGCAAAAGCGCAGGATGGCTTCAGGCCCTGTTCTGGTTCCGGGGGGGAGGATGAGCCTGTGGGTAATTCTTCTTCCTGATGGGAAAATAGAGTGACCTGTGCCTGTCCCAACACCAAGAGCTAGTCTCTCACTGGTTCCCCGTCTACCCGTTCATCCTCAGGACAAATTGCAACCTGTACGGAACAGGAGGTTAAAGGTGCTGATGCTCCAAGTAGGGAGATTGTTAGTAAAGCGGCTGGAATGGCGTACCCTGGCACAAGGAGAAGAGAAATGAGGTGCGTTTTAGAAACCTTTCCCCATCACATGGTGTACCATCTTTTTGTTTTCTCATGCATGTTTTCGATGTAGGAAGATGCCCTTGAACCTGAAGATTTGGGACCCATGCGATGGGTACCACGCAGTATTACTTTAAAGGGTCTGCGTTTGCTCACCCAACCTCACCAAACCTCTCAGCCCCAAGAGTGTCCACCCTTATGTCTCATCCAGCTGTGGGTCTAGATATGGTCAATCCAGGTTGCATCACATCCCCTGAACGCATTGTGTAAGAATTTCTCTCTCTTTCACTGTCTTTGTTTCATGGGATTGTAAAAGTAATTTATTTTGATAATGGGGTTTAGCTGCTTTTCACTGCTGTGTTTATGCCGCTTTACACCCACTTGACACACTAACAGAGAGATATCAATACATAGGTTTTAAGATTATTTCTAGTCAGATATATTCTTGTGCGGTGAATAGGGCGTGTTGAGTCCAGTTCTCTGAGCAAGGAGTAGGTCTTGTCTATTACATATTGGGTTTATGGAACGGTATCTGAGCTAATTTGAAACCCTTGTTTTATGTATCACCCCACCTCACCTTTCCCGTTAAGCAGCCATAGTGTGTTTTCTGCATGTGTGACTCTGTTCTGTTTTGTAATTCAGTTCAAGTGTAACGCTTTTTACATTCCCTCTATAAGTGATACCTTATGAGAAGTGTCCTTTTCTGTGTGACTTATTTCACTTAGAATCGTCGTACCTAAATCCACTCATCATGCTGCTACTAGCCTTATGACATTGATTTCATGGCTGAGTGATATTCCATTGTACATAAGGACCACAACTTCTTTATCCATTTTTCTCTTTCCTGGGATATTGAAGGTGGAATGAAGTGGAGGTCCTTGTCAACAGAGCAGCCCTAAACTTTGGGGTGCTTGTGTCTTGCTGATTTTTCATTTTCCCAATTTATACCCCCATGAGTGGAAGTGCCCTATGCTCTCTAAGCTGTGTTTTTTAGATGTTTCAGGACACACCGTACACTTCTCCAGAGTGGCTGTTGGCAATTTACATCCCGCCCATCAGTGTAGCAAGGCTCCCATTTCTCCATGGCCTGTCCTGCATTTCTGGTTTTGAGACTTTTTTCAGCATGGCCCTTTTGACCGATGGGTAGCGAGTCTTCTTTGTAGCGCTGATTTGCCTTTCCAGGTTGCTTGGTTGGCCAAAAAGGGCGTATGCGTTTTTTCCTGAATATATTCAGGAAAAAACGCATACGCCCTTTTTGGCCAAAGGCATCATTGTCAACGTTTTGCCGCTTTTCATGTGCTTTAAAGGCGATTCGAATCTACCTCCTGAAATCTGTTTCCTGCAAATCTGCCTTGATTTCAAATCCTCTTCTTTGCCTTCCCTCAATATATTTGTGGACGAGAGTTATGATTTATAACTCTGCAGGTTTGTGAATTGCAGTGCCCTGAAGCTCCATTTTACAACTCGCTTTTTTGGGAGCTGGCCGCAAAAGCGCAGGATGGCTTCAGGCCCTGTTCTGGTTCCTGGGGGGGGGATGAGCCTGTGGTTAATTCTTCTTCCTGATGGGAAAATAGAGTGACCTGTGCCTGTCCCAACACCAAGAGCTAGTCTCTCACTGGTTCCCCGTCTATCCGTTCATCCTCAGGACAAATTGCAACCTGTACGGAACAGGAGGTTAAAGGTGCTGATGCTCCAAGTAGGGAGATTGTTAGTAAAGCGGCTGGAATGGCGGACCCGGGCACAAGGAGAAGAGAAATGAGGTGCGTTTTAGAAACCTTTCCCCATCACATGGTGTACCATCTTTCTGTTTTCTCATGCATGTTTTCGATGTAGGAAGATGCCCTTGAACCTGGAGATTTGGGACCCATGCGATGGGTACCACGCAGTATTACTTTAAAGGGTCTGCGTTTGCTCACCCAACCTCGCCAAACCTCTCAGGCCCAAGAGTGTCCACCCTTATGTCTCATCCAGCTGTGGGTCTAGATATGGTCAATCCAGGTTGCATCACAGCCCCTGAACGCCTTGTGTAAGAATTTCTCTCTCTTTCACTGTCTTTGTTTCATGGGTTTTTGAAAGTAATTTATTTTGATAATGGGGTTTAGCTGCTTTTCACTGCTGTGTTTATGCCGCTTTACACCCACTTGACACACTAACAGAGAGATATCAATACATAGGTTTTAAGATTATTACTAGTCAGATATATTCTTGTGCGGTGAATAGGGCGTGTTGAGTCCAGTTCTCTGAGCAAGGAGTAGGTCTTGTCTATTACATATTGGGTTTATGGAACGGTATCTGAGCTAATTTGAAACCCTTGTTTTATGTATCACCCCACCTCACCTTTCCCGTTAAGCAGCCATAGTGTGTTTTCTGCATGTGTGACTCTGTTCTGTTTTGTAATTCAGTTCAAGTGTAACGCTTTTTACATTCCCACTATAAGTGATACCTTATGAGAAGTGTCCTTTTCTGTGTGACTTATTTCACTTAGAATCGTCGTACCTAAATCCACTCATCATGCTGCTACTAGCCTTATGACATTGATTTCATGGCTGAGTGATATTCCATTGTACATAAGGACCACAACTTCTTTATCCATTTTTCTCTTTCCTGGGATATTGAAGGTGGAATGAAGTGGAGGTCCTTGTCAACAGAGCAGCCCTAAACTTTGGGGTGCTTGTGTCTTGCTGATTTTTCATTTTCCCAATTTATAGCCCCATGAGTGGAAGTGCCCTATGCTCTCTAAGCTGTGTTTTTTAGATGTTTCAGGACACACCATACATTTCTCCAGAGTGGCTGTTGGCAATTTACATCCCGCCCATCAGTGTAGCAAGGCTCCCATTTCTCCATGGCCTGTCCTGCATTTCTGGTTTTGACACGTTTTTCAGCATGGCCCTTTTGACCGACGGGTAGCGAGTCTTCTTTGTAGCACTGATTTACCTTTCCAGGTTGCTTGGTTGGCCAAAAAGGGCGTATGCGTTTTTTCCTGAATATATTCAGGAAAAAACGCATACGCCCTTTTTGGCCAAAGGCATCATTGTCAACGTTTTGCCGCTTTTCATGTGCTCTAAAGGCGATTCGAATCTACCTCCTGAAATCTGTTTCCTGCAATTCTGCCTTGATTTCAAATCCTCTTCTTTGCCTTCCCTCAATATATTTGTGGACGAGAGTTATCATTTATAACTCTGCAGGTTTGTGAATTGCAGTGCCCTGAAGCTTCATTTTACAACTCGCTTTTTTGGGAGCTGGCCGCAAAAGCGCAGGATGGCTTCAGGCCCTGTTCTGGTTGCGGGGGGGGGATGAGCCTGTGGTTAATTCTTCTTCCTGATGGGAAAATAGAGTGACCTGTGCCTGTCCCAACACCAAGAGCTAGTCTCTCACTGGTTCCCCGTCTACCCGTTCATCCTCAGGACAAATTGCAACCTGTACGAAACAGGAGGTTAAAGGTGCTGATGCTCCAAGTAGGGAGATTGTTAGTAAAGCGGCTGGAATGGCGACCCCGGGCACAAGGAGAAGAGAAATGAGGTGCGTTTTAGAAACCTTTCCCCATCACATGGTGTACCATCTTTCTGTTTTCTCATGCATGTTTTCGATGTAGGAAGATGCCCTTGAACCTGGAGATTTGGGACCCATGCGATGGGTACCACTCAGTATTACTTTAAAGGGTCTGCGTTTGCTCACCCAACCTCGCCAAACCTCTCAGCCCCAAGAGTGTCCACCCTTATGTCTCATCCAGCTGTGGGTCTAGATATGGTCAATCCAGGTTGCATCACAGCCCCTGAACGCATTGTGTAAGAATTTCTCTCTCTTTCACTGTCTTTGTTTCATGGGTTTTTCAAAGTAATTTATTTTGATAATGGGGTTTAGCTGCTTTTCACTGCTGTGTTTATGCCGCTTTACACCCACTTGACACACTAACAGAGAGATATCAATACATAGGTTTTAACATTATTACTAGTCAGATATATTCTTGTGCGGTGAATAGGGCGTGTTGAGTCCAGTTCTCTGAGCCAGGAGTAGGGCTTGTCTATTACATATTGGGTTTATGGAACGGTATCTGAGCTAATTTGAAACTCTTGTTTTATGTATCACCCCACCTCACCTTTCCCGTTAAGCAGCCATAGTGTGTTTTCTGCATGTGTGACTCTGTTCTGTTTTGTAATTCAGTTCAAGTGTAACGGCTTTTACATTCCCTCTATAAGTGATACCTTATGAGAAGTGTCCTTTTCTGTGTGACTTATTTCACTTAGAATCGTCGTACCTAAATCCACTCATCATGCTGCTACTAGCCTTATGACATTGATTTCATGGCTGAGTGATATTCCATTGTACATAAGGACCACAACTTCTTTATCCATTTTTCTCTTTCCTGGGATATTGAAGGTGGAATGAAGTGGAGGTCCTTGTCAACAGAGCAGCCCTAAACTTTGAGGTGCTTCTGTCTTGCTGATTTTTCATTTTCCCAATTTATATCCCCATGAGTGGAAGTTCCCTATGCTCTCTAAGCTGTGTTTTTTAGATGTTTCAGGACACACCGTACACTTCTCCAGAGTGGCTGTTGGCAATTTACATCCCGCCCATCAGTGTAGCAAGGCTCCCATTTCTCCATGGCCTGTCCTGCATTTCTGGTTTTGAGACTTTTTTCAGCATGGCCCTTTTGACCGATGGGTAGCGAGTCTTCTTTGTAGCGCTGATTTGCCTTTCCAGGTTGCTTGGTTGGCCAAAAAGGGCGTATGCGTTTTTTCCTGAATATATTCAGGAAAAAACGCATACGCCCTTTTTGGCCAAGGGCATCATTGTCAACGTTTTGCCGCTTTTCATGTGCTTTAAAGGCGATTCGAATCTACCTCCTGAAATCTGTTTCCTGCAATTCGGCCTTGATTTCAAATCCTCTTCTTTGCCTTCCCTCAATATATTTGTGGACGAGAGTTATCATTTATAACTCTGCAGGTTTGTGAATTGCAGTGCCCTGAAGCTCCATTGTACAACTCGCTTTTTTGGGAGCTGGCCGCAAAAGCGCAGGATGGCTTCAGGCCCTGTTCTGGTTCCGGGGGGGAGGATGAGCCTGTGGTTAATTCTTCTTCCTGATGGGAAAATAGAGTGACCTGTGCCTGTCCCAACACCAAGAGCTAGTCTCTCACTGGTTCCCCGTCTACCCGTTCATCCTCAGGACAAATTGCAACCTGTACGGAACAGGAGGTTAAAGGTGCTGATGCTCCAAGTAGGGAGATTGTTAGTAAAGCGGCTGGAATGGCGAACCCGGGCACAAGGAGAAGAGAAATGAGGTGCGTTTTAGAAACCTTTCCCCATCACATGGTGTACCATCTTTCTGTTTTCTCATGCATGTTTTCGATGTAGGAAGATGCCCTTGAACCTGGAGATTTGGGACCCATGCGATGGGTACCACGCAGTATTACTTTAAAGGGTCTGTGTTTGCTCACCCAACCTCGCCAAACCTCTCAGCCCCAAGAGTGTCCACCCTTATGTCTCATCCAGCTGTGGGTCTAGATATGGTCAATCCAGGTTGCATCACAGCCCCTGAACGCATTGTGTAAGAATTTCTCTCTCTTTCACTGTCTTTGTTTCATGGGTTTTTCAAAGTAATTTATTTTGATAATGGGGTTTAGCTGCTTTTCACTGCTGTGTTTATGCCGCTTTACACCCACTTGACACACTAACAGAGAGATATCAATACATAGGTTTTAAGATTATTACTAGTCAGATATATTCTTGTGCGGTGAATAGGGCGTGTTGAGTCCAGTTCTCTGAGCAAGGAGTAGGTCTTGTCTATTACATATTGGGTTTATGGAACGGTATCTGAGCTAATTTGAAACACTTGTTTTATGTATCACGCCACCTCACCTTTCCCGTTAAGCAGCCATAGTGTGTTTTCTGCATGTGTGACTCTGTTCTGTTTTGTAATTCAGTTCAAGTGTAACGCTTTTTACATTCCCTCCATAAGTGATACCTTATGAGAAGTGTCCTTTTCTGTGTGACTTATTTCACTTAGAATCGTCGTACCTAAATCCACTCATCATGCTGCTACTAGCCTTATGACATTGATTTCATGGCTGAGTGATATTCCATTGTACATAAGGACCACAACTTCTTTATCCATTTTTCTCTTTCCTGGGATATTGAAGGTGGAATGAAGTGGAGGTCCTTGTCAACAGAGCAGCCCTAAACTTTGGGGTGCTTGTGTCTTGCTGATTTTTCATTTTCCCAATTTATACCCCCATGAGTGGAAGTGCCCTATGCTCTCTAAGCTGTGTTTTTTAGATGTTTCAGGACACACCATACACTTTTCCAGAGTGGCTGTTGGCAATTTACATCCCGCCCATCAGTGTAGCAAGGCTCCCATTTCTCCATGGCCTGTCCTGCATTTCTGGTTTTGACACGTTTTTCAGCATGGCCCTTTTGACCGACGGGTAGCGAGTCTTCTTTGTAGCGCTGATTTGCCTTTCCAGGTTGCTTGGTTGGCCAAAAAGGGCGTATGCGTTTTTTCCTGAATATATTCAGGAAAAAACGCATACGCCCTTTTTGGCCAAGGGCATCATTGTCAACGTTTTGCCGCTTTTCATGTGCTCTAAAGGCGATTCGAATCTACCTCCTGAAATCTGTTTCCTGCAATTCTGCCTTGATTTCAAATCCTCTTCTTTGCCTTCCCTCAATATATTTGTGGACGAGAGTTATCATTTATAACTCTGCAGGTTTGTGAATTGCAGTGCCCTGAAGCTTCATTTTACAACTCGCTTTTTTGGGAGCTGGCCGCAAAAGCGCAGGATGGCTTCAGGCCCTGTTCTGGTTCAGGGGGGGGGGATGAGCCTGTGGTTAATTCTTCTTCCTGATGGGAAAATAGAGTGACCTGTGCCTGTCCCAACACCAAGAGCTAGTCTCTCACTGGTTCCCCGTCTACCCGTTCATCCTCAGGACAAATTGCAACCTGTACGAAACAGGAGGTTAAAGGTGCTGATGCTCCAAGTAGGGAGATTGTTAGTAAAGCGGCTGGAATGGCGACCCCGGGCACAAGGAGAAGAGAAATGAGGTGCGTTTTAGAAACCTTTCCCCATCACATGGTGTACCATCTTTCTGTTTTCTCATGCATGTTTTCGATGTAGGAAGATGCCCTTGAACCTGGAGATTTGGGACCCATGCGATGGGTACCACTCAGTATTACTTTAAAGGGTCTGCGTTTGCTCACCCAACCTCGCCAAACCTCTCAGCCCCAAGAGTGTCCACCCTTATGTCTCATCCAGCTGTGGGTCTAGATATGGTCAATCCAGGTTGCATCACAGCCCCTGAACGCATTGTGTAAGAATTTCTCTCTTTTTCACTGTCTTTGTTTCATGGGTTTTTCAAAGTAATTTATTTTGATAATGGGGTTTAGCTGCTTTTCACTGCTGTGTTTATGCCGCTTTACACCCACTTGACACACTAACAGAGAGATATCAATACATAGGTTTTAAGATTATTACTAGTCAGATATATTCTTGTGCGGTGAATAGGGCGTGTTGAGTCCAGTTCTCTGAGCAAGGAGTAGGTCTTGTCTATTACATATTGGGTTTATGGAACGGTATCTGAGCTAATTTGAAACTCCTGTTTTATGTATCACCCCACCTCACCTTTCCCGTTAAGCAGCCATAGTGTGTTTTCTGCATGTGTGACTCTGTTCTGTTTTGTAATTCAGTTCAAGTGTAACGCTTTTTACATTCCCTCCATAAGTGATACCTTATGAGAAGTGTCCTTTTCTGTGTGACTTATTTCACTTAGAATCGTCGTACCTAAATCCACTCATCATGCTGCTACTAGCCTTATGACATTGATTTCATGGCTGAGTGATATTCCATTGTACATAAGGACCACAACTTCTTTATCCATTTTTCTCTTTCCTGGGATATTGAAGGTGGAATGAAGTGGAGGTCCTTGTCAACAGAGCAGCCCTAAACTTTGGGGTGCTTGTGTCTTGCTGATTTTTCATTTTCCCAATTTATACCCCCATGAGTGGAAGTGCCCTATGCTCTCTAAGCTGTGTTTTTTAGATGTTTCAGGACACACCATACATTTCTCCAGAGTGGCTGTTGGCAATTTACATCCCGCCCATCAGTGTAGCAAGGCTCCCATTTCTCCATGGCCTGTCCTGCATTTCTGGTTTTGACACGTTTTTCAGCATGGCCCTTTTGACCGACGGGTAGCGAGTCTTCTTTGTAGCGCTGATTTACCTTTCCAGGTTGCTTGGTTGGCCAAAAAGGGCGTATGCGTTTTTTCCTGAATATATTCAGGAAAAAACGCATACGCCCTTTTTGGCCAAAGGCATCATTGTCAACGTTTTGCCGCTTTTCATGTGCTCTAAAGGCGATTCGAATCTACCTCCTGAAATCTGTTTCCTGCAATTCTGCCTTGATTTCAAATCCTCTTCTTTGCCTTCCCTCAATATATTTGTGGACGAGAGTTATCATTTATAACTCTGCAGGTTTGTGAATTGCAGTGCCCTGAAGCTTCATTTTACAACTCGCTTTTTTGGGAGCTGGCCGCAAAAGCGCAGGATGGCTTCAGGCCCTGTTCTGGTTGCGGGGGGGGGATGAGCCTGTGGTTAATTCTTCTTCCTGATGGGAAAATAGAGTGACCTGTGCCTGTCCCAACACCAAGAGCTAGTCTGTCACTGGTTCCCCGTCTACCCGTTCATCCTCAGGACAAATTGCAACCTGTACGAAACAGGAGGTTAAAGGTGCTGATGCTCCAAGTAGGGAGATTGTTAGTAAAGCGGCTGGAATGGCGACCCCGGGCACAAGGAGAAGAGAAATGAGGTGCGTTTTAGAAACCTTTCCCCATCACATGGTGTACCATCTTTCTGTTTTCTCATGCATGTTTTCGATGTAGGAAGATGCCCTTGAACCTGGAGATTTGGGACCCATGCGATGGGTACCACTCAGTATTACTTTAAAGGGTCTGCGTTTGCTCACCCAACCTCGCCAAACCTCTCAGCCCCAAGAGTGTCCACCCTTATGTCTCATCCAGCTGTGGGTCTAGATATGGTCAATCCAGGTTGCATCACAGCCCCTGAACGCATTGTGTAAGAATTTCTCTCTCTTTCACTGTCTTTGTTTCATGGGTTTTTCAAAGTAATTTATTTTGATAATGGGGTTTAGCTGCTTTTCACTGCTGTGTTTATGCCGCTTTACACCCACTTGACACACTAACAGAGAGATATCAATACATAGGTTTTAACATTATTACTAGTCAGATATATTCTTGTGCGGTGAATAGGGCGTGTTGAGTCCAGTTCTCTGAGCCAGGAGTAGGGCTTGTCTATTACATATTGGGTTTATGGAACGGTATCTGAGCTAATTTGAAACTCTTGTTTTATGTATCACCCCACCTCACCTTTCCCGTTAAGCAGCCATAGTGTGTTTTCTGCATGTGTGACTCTGTTCTGTTTTGTAATTCAGTTCAAGTGTAACGGCTTTTACATTCCCTCTATAAGTGATACCTTATGAGAAGTGTCCTTTTCTGTGTGACTTATTTCACTTAGAATCGTCGTACCTAAATCCACTCATCATGCTGCTACTAGCCTTATGACATTGATTTCATGGCTGAGTGATATTCCATTGTACATAAGGACCACAACTTCTTTATCCATTTTTCTCTTTCCTGGGATATTGAAGGTGGAATGAAGTGGAGGTCCTTGTCAACAGAGCAGCCCTAAACTTTGAGGTGCTTCTGTCTTGCTGATTTTTCATTTTCCCAATTTATATCCCCATGAGTGGAAGTTCCCTATGCTCTCTAAGCTGTGTTTTTTAGATGTTTCAGGACACACCGTACACTTCTCCAGAGTGGCTGTTGGCAATTTACATCCCGCCCATCAGTGTAGCAAGGCTCCCATTTCTCCATGGCCTGTCCTGCATTTCTGGTTTTGAGACTTTTTTCAGCATGGCCCTTTTGACCGATGGGTAGCGAGTCTTCTTTGTAGCGCTGATTTGCCTTTCCAGGTTGCTTGGTTGGCCAAAAAGGGCGTATGCGTTTTTTCCTGAATATATTCAGGAAAAAACGCATACGCCCTTTTTGGCCAAGGGCATCATTGTCAACGTTTTGCCGCTTTTCATGTGCTTTAAAGGCGATTCGAATCTACCTCCTGAAATCTGTTTCCTGCAATTCGGCCTTGATTTCAAATCCTCTTCTTTGCCTTCCCTCAATATATTTGTGGACGAGAGTTATCATTTATAACTCTGCAGGTTTGTGAATTGCAGTGCCCTGAAGCTCCATTGTACAACTCGCTTTTTTGGGAGCTGGCCGCAAAAGCGCAGGATGGCTTCAGGCCCTGTTCTGGTTCCGGGGGGGAGGATGAGCCTGTGGTTAATTCTTCTTCCTGATGGGAAAATAGAGTGACCTGTGCCTGTCCCAACACCAAGAGCTAGTCTCTCACTGGTTCCCCGTCTACCCGTTCATCCTCAGGACAAATTGCAACCTGTACGGAACAGGAGGTTAAAGGTGCTGATGCTCCAAGTAGGGAGATTGTTAGTAAAGCGGCTGGAATGGCGAACCCGGGCACAAGGAGAAGAGAAATGAGGTGCGTTTTAGAAACCTTTCCCCATCACATGGTGTACCATCTTTCTGTTTTCTCATGCATGTTTTCGATGTAGGAAGATGCCCTTGAACCTGGAGATTTGGGACCCATGCGATGGGTACCACGCAGTATTACTTTAAAGGGTCTGTGTTTGCTCACCCAACCTCGCCAAACCTCTCAGCCCCAAGAGTGTCCACCCTTATGTCTCATCCAGCTGTGGGTCTAGATATGGTCAATCCAGGTTGCATCACAGCCCCTGAACGCATTGTGTAAGAATTTCTCTCTCTTTCACTGTCTTTGTTTCATGGGTTTTTCAAAGTAATTTATTTTGATAATGGGGTTTAGCTGCTTTTCACTGCTGTGTTTATGCCGCTTTACACCCACTTGACACACTAACAGAGAGATATCAATACATAGGTTTTAAGATTATTACTAGTCAGATATATTCTTGTGCGGTGAATAGGGCGTGTTGAGTCCAGTTCTCTGAGCAAGGAGTAGGTCTTGTCTATTACATATTGGGTTTATGGAACGGTATCTGAGCTAATTTGAAACACTTGTTTTATGTATCACGCCACCTCACCTTTCCCGTTAAGCAGCCATAGTGTGTTTTCTGCATGTGTGACTCTGTTCTGTTTTGTAATTCAGTTCAAGTGTAACGCTTTTTACATTCCCTCCATAAGTGATACCTTATGAGAAGTGTCCTTTTCTGTGTGACTTATTTCACTTAGAATCGTCGTACCTAAATCCACTCATCATGCTGCTACTAGCCTTATGACATTGATTTCATGGCTGAGTGATATTCCATTGTACATAAGGACCACAACTTCTTTATCCATTTTTCTCTTTCCTGGGATATTGAAGGTGGAATGAAGTGGAGGTCCTTGTCAACAGAGCAGCCCTAAACTTTGGGGTGCTTGTGTCTTGCTGATTTTTCATTTTCCCAATTTATACCCCCATGAGTGGAAGTGCCCTATGCTCTCTAAGCTGTGTTTTTTAGATGTTTCAGGACACACCATACACTTTTCCAGAGTGGCTGTTGGCAATTTACATCCCGCCCATCAGTGTAGCAAGGCTCCCATTTCTCCATGGCCTGTCCTGCATTTCTGGTTTTGACACGTTTTTCAGCATGGCCCTTTTGACCGACGGGTAGCGAGTCTTCTTTGTAGCGCTGATTTGCCTTTCCAGGTTGCTTGGTTGGCCAAAAAGGGCGTATGCGTTTTTTCCTGAATATATTCAGGAAAAAACGCATACGCCCTTTTTGGCCAAGGGCATCATTGTCAACGTTTTGCCGCTTTTCATGTGCTCTAAAGGCGATTCGAATCTACCTCCTGAAATCTGTTTCCTGCAATTCTGCCTTGATTTCAAATCCTCTTCTTTGCCTTCCCTCAATATATTTGTGGACGAGAGTTATCATTTATAACTCTGCAGGTTTGTGAATTGCAGTGCCCTGAAGCTTCATTTTACAACTCGCTTTTTTGGGAGCTGGCCGCAAAAGCGCAGGATGGCTTCAGGCCCTGTTCTGGTTCGGGGGGGGGGGATGAGCCTGTGGTTAATTCTTCTTCCTGATGGGAAAATAGAGTGACCTGTGCCTGTCCCAACACCAAGAGCTAGTCTCTCACTGGTTCCCCGTCTACCCGTTCATCCTCAGGACAAATTGCAACCTGTACGAAACAGGAGGTTAAAGGTGCTGATGCTCCAAGTAGGGAGATTGTTAGTAAAGCGGCTGGAATGGCGAACCCGGGCACAAGGAGAAGAGAAATGAGGTGCGTTTTAGAAACCTTTCCCCATCACATGGTGTACCATCTTTCTGTTTTCTCATGCATGTTTTCGATGTAGGAAGATGCCCTTGAACCTGGAGATTTGGGACCCATGCGATGGGTACCACTCAGTATTACTTTAAAGGGTCTGCGTTTGCTCACCCAACCTCGCCAAACCTCTCAGCCCCAAGAGTGTCCACCCTTATGTCTCATCCAGCTGTGGGTCTAGATATGGTCAATCCAGGTTGCATCACAGCCCCTGAACGCATTGTGTAAGAATTTCTCTCTTTTTCACTGTCTTTGTTTCATGGGTTTTTCAAAGTAATTTATTTTGATAATGGGGTTTAGCTGCTTTTCACTGCTGTGTTTATGCCGCTTTACACCCACTTGACACACTAACAGAGAGATATCAATACATAGGTTTTAAGATTATTACTAGTCAGATATATTCTTGTGCGGTGAATAGGGCGTGTTGAGTCCAGTTCTCTGAGCAAGGAGTAGGTCTTGTCTATTACATATTGGGTTTATGGAACGGTATCTGAGCTAATTTGAAACTCCTGTTTTATGTATCACCCCACCTCACCTTTCCCGTTAAGCAGCCATAGTGTGTTTTCTGCATGTGTGACTCTGTTCTGTTTTGTAATTCAGTTCAAGTGTAACGCTTTTTACATTCCCTCCATAAGTGATACCTTATGAGAAGTGTCCTTTTCTGTGTGACTTATTTCACTTAGAATCGTCGTACCTAAATCCACTCATCATGCTGCTACTAGCCTTATGACATTGATTTCATGGCTGAGTGATATTCCATTGTACATAAGGACCACAACTTCTTTATCCATTTTTCTCTTTCCTGGGATATTGAAGGTGGAATGAAGTGGAGGTCCTTGTCAACAGAGCAGCCCTAAACTTTGGGGTGCTTGTGTCTTGCTGATTTTTCATTTTCCCAATTTATACCCCCATGAGTGGAAGTGCCCTATGCTCTCTAAGCTGTGTTTTTTAGATGTTTCAGGACACACCATACACTTCTCCAGAGTGGCTGTTGGCAATTTACATCCCGCCCATCAGTGTAGCAAGGCTCCCATTTCTCCATGGCCTGTCCTGCATTTCTGGTTTTGACACGTTTTTCAGCATGGCCCTTTTGACCGACGGGTAGCGAATCTTCTTTGTAGCGCTGATTTGCCTTTCCAGGTTGCTTGGTTGGCCAAAAAGGGCGTATGCGTTTTTTCCTGAATATATTCAGGAAAAAACGCATACGCCCTTTTTGGCCAAGGGCATCATTGTCAACGTTTTGCCGCTTTTCATGTGCTTTAAAGGCGATTCGAATCTACCTCCTGAAATCTGTTTCCTGCAATTCTGCCTTGATTTCAAATCCTCTTCTTTGCCTTCCCTCAATATATTTGTGGACGAGAGTTATCATTTATAACTCTGCAGGTTTGTGAATTGCAGTGCCCTGAAGCTCCATTGTACAACTCGCTTTTTTGGGAGCTGGCCGCAAAAGCGCAGGATGGCTTCAGGCCCTGTTCTGGTTCCGGGGGGGAGGATGAGCCTGTGGTTAATTCTTCTTCCTGATGGGAAAATAGAGTGACCTGTGCCTGTCCCAACACCAAGAGCTAGTCTCTCACTGGTTCCCCGTCTACCCGTTCATCCTCAGGACAAATTGCAACCTGTACGGAACAGGAGGTTAAAGGTGCTGATGCTCCAAGTAGGGAGATTGTTAGTAAAGCGGCTGGAATGGCGAACCCGGGCACAAGGAGAAGAGAAATGAGGTGCGTTTTAGAAACCTTTCCCCATCACATGGTGTACCATCTTTCTGTTTTCTCATGCATGTTTTCGATGTAGGAAGATGCCCTTGAACCTGGAGATTTGGGACCCATGCGATGGGTACCACGCAGTATTACTTTAAAGGGTCTGTGTTTGCTCACCCAACCTCGCCAAACCTCTCAGCCCCAAGAGTGTCCACCCTTATGTCTCATCCAGCTGTGGGTCTAGATATGGTCAATCCAGGTTGCATCACAGCCCCTGAACGCATTGTGTAAGAATTTCTCTCTCTTTCACTGTCTTTGTTTCATGGGTTTTTCAAAGTAATTTATTTTGATAATGGGGTTTAGCTGCTTTTCACTGCTGTGTTTATGCCGCTTTACACCCACTTGACACACTAACAGAGAGATATCAATACATAGGTTTTAAGATTATTTCTAGTCAGATATATTCTTGTGCGGTGAATAGGGTGTGTTGAGTCCAGTTCTCTGAGCAAAGAGTAGGTCTTGTCTATTACATATTGGGTTTATGGAACGGTATCTGAGCTAATTTGAAACACTTGTTTTATGTATCACGCCCCCTCACCTTTCCCGTTAAGCAGCCATAGTGTGTTTTCTGCATGTGTGACTCTGTTCTGTTTTGTAATTCAGTTCAAGTGTAACGCTTTTTACATTCCCTCCATAAGTGATACCTTATGAGAAGTGTCCTTTTCTGTGTGACTTATTTCACTTAGAATCGTCGTACCTAAATCCACTCATCATGCTGCTACTAGCCTTATGACATTGATTTCATGGCTGAGTGATATTCCATTGTACATAAGGACCACAACTTCTTTATCCATTTTTCTCTTTCCTGGGATATTGAAGGTGGAATGAAGTGGAGGTCCTTGTCAACAGAGCAGCCCTAAACTTTGGGGTGCTTGTGTCTTGCTGATTTTTCATTTTCCCAATTTATACCCCCATGAGTGGAAGTGCCCTATGCTCTCTAAGCTGTGTTTTTTAGATGTTTCAGGACACACCATACACTTCTCCAGAGTGGCTGTTGGCAATTTACATCCCGCCCATCAGTGTAGCAAGGCTCCCATTTCTCCATGGCCTGTCCTGCATTTCTGGTTTTGACACGTTTTTCAGCATGGCCCTTTTGACCGACGGGTAACGAGTCTTCTTTGTAGCGCTGATTTGCCTTTCCAGGTTGCTTGGTTGGCCAAAAAGGGCGTATGCGTTTTTTCCTGAATATATTCAGGAAAAAACGCATACGCCCTTTTTGGCCAAGGGCATCATTGTCAACGTTTTGCCGCTTTTCATATGCTTTAAAGGCGATTCGAATCTACCTCCTGAAATCTGTTTCCTGCAATTCTGCCTTGATTTCAAATCCTCTTCTTTGCCTTCCCTCAATATATTTGTGGACGAGAGTTATCATTTATAACTCTGCAGGTTTGTGAATTGCAGTGCCCTGAAGCTCCATTTTACAACTCGCTTTTTTGGGAGCTGGCCGCAAAAGCGCAGGATGGCTTCAGGCCCTGTTCTGGTTGCGGGGGGGAGGATGAGCCTGTGGTTAATTCTTCTTCCTGATGGGAAAATAGAGTGACCTGTGCCTGTCCCAACACCAAGAGCTAGTCTCTCACTGGTTCCCCGTCTACCCGTTCATCCTCAGGACAAATTGCAACCTGTACGGAACAGGAGGTTAAAGGTGCTGATGCTCCAAGTAGGGAGATTGTTAGTAAAGCGGCTGGAATGGCAAACCCGGGCACAAGGAGAAGAGAAATGAGGTGCGTTTTAGAAACCTTTCCCCATCACATGGTGTACCATCTTTCTGTTTTCTCATGCATGTTTTCGATGTAGGAAGATGCCCTTGAACCTGGAGATTTGGGACCCATGCGATGGGTACCACGCAGTATTACTTTAAAGGGTCTGCGTTTGCTCACCCAACCTCGCCAAACCTCTCAGCCCCAAGAGTGTCCACCCTTATGTCTCATCCAGCTGTGGGTCTAGATATGGTCAATCCAGGTTGCATCACAGCCCCTGAACGCATTGTGTAAGAATTTCTCTCTCTTTCACTGTCTTTGTTTCATGGGTTTTTCAAAGTAATTTATTTTGATAATGGGGTTTAGCTGCTTTTCACTGCTGTGTTTATGCCGCTTTATACCCACTTGACACACTAACAGAGAGATATCAATACATAGGTTTTAAGATTATTACTAGTCAGATATATTCTTGTGCGGTGAATAGGGCGTGTTGAGTCCAGTTCTCTGAGCAAGGAGTAGGTCTTGTCTATTACATATTGGGTTTATGGAACGGTATCTGAGCTAATTTGAAACACTTGTTTTATGTATCACGCCACCTCACCTTTCCCGTTAAGCAGCCATAGTGTGTTTTCTGCATGTGTGACTCTGTTCTGTTTTGTAATTCAGTTCAAGTGTAACGCTTTTTACATTCCCTCCATAAGTGATACCTTATGAGAAGTGTCCTTTTCTGTGTGACTTATTTCACTTAGAATCGTCGTACCTAAATCCACTCATCATGCTGCTACTAGCCTTATGACATTGATTTCATGGCTGAGTGATATTCCATTGTACATAAGGACCACAACTTCTTTATCCATTTTTCTCTTTCCTGGGATATTGAAGGTGGAATGAAGTGGAGGTCCTTGTCAACAGAGCAGCCCTAAACTTTGGGGTGCTTGTGTCTTGCTGATTTTTCATTTTCCCAATTTATACCCCCATGAGTGGAAGTGCCCTATGCTCTCTAAGCTGTGTTTTTTAGATGTTTCAGGACACACCATACACTTCTCCAGAGTGGCTGTTGGCAATTTACATCCCGCCCATCAGTGTAGCAAGGCTCCCATTTCTCCATGGCCTGTCCTGCATTTCTGGTTTTGACACGTTTTTCAGCATGGCCCTTTTGACCGACGGGTAGCGAGTCTTCTTTGTAGCGCTGATTTGCCTTTCCAGGTTGCTTGGTTGGCCAAAAAGGGCGTATGCGTTTTTTCCTGAATATATTCAGGAAAAAACGCATACGCCCTTTTTGGCCAAGGGCATCATTGTCAACGTTTTGCCGCTTTTCATGTGCTTTAAAGGCGATTCGAATCTACCTCCTGAAATCTGTTTCCTGCAATTCTGCCTTGATTTCAAATCCTCTTCTTTGCCTTCCCTCAATATATTTGTGGACGAGAGTTATCATTTATAACTCTGCAGGTTTGTGAATTGCAGTGCCCTGAAGCTCCATTTTACAACTCGCTTTTTTGGGAGCTGGCCGCAAAAGCGCAGGATGGCTTCAGGCCCTGTTCTGGTTGCGGGGGGGAGGATGAGCCTGTGGTTAATTCTTCTTCCTGATGGGAAAATAGAGTGACCTGTGCCTGTCCCAACACCAAGAGCTAGTCTCTCACTGGTTCCCCGTCTACCCGTTCATCCTCAGGACAAATTGCAACCTGTACGGAACAGGAGGTTAAAGGTGCTGATGCTCCAAGTAGGGAGATTGTTAGTAAAGCGGCTGGAATGGCGTACCCTGGCACAAGGAGAAGAGAAATGAGGTGCGTTTTAGAAACCTTTCCCCATCACATGGTGTACCATCTTTTTGTTTCTCATGCATGTTTTCGATGTAGGAAGATGCCCTTGAACCTGGAGATTTGGGACCCATGCGATGGGTACCACGCAGTATTACTTTAAAGGGTCTGCATTTGCTCACCCAACCTCACCAAACCTCTCAGCCCCAAGAGTGTCCACCCTTATGTCTCATCCAGCTGTGGGTCTAGATATGGTCAATCCAGGTTGCATCACAGCCCCTGAACGCATTGTGTAAGAATTTCTCTCTGTTTCACTGTCTTTGTTTCATGGGTTTTTCAAAGTAATTTATTTTGATAATGGGGTTTAGCTGCTTTTCACTGCTGTGTTTATGCCGCTTTACACCCACTTGACACACTAACAGAGAGATATCAATACATAGGTTTTAAGATTATTTCTAGTCAGATATATTCTTGTGCGGTGAATAGGGTGTGTTGAGTCCAGTTCTCTGAGCAAAGAGTAGGTCTTGTCTATTACATATTGCGTTTATGGAACGGTATCTGAGCTAATTTGAAACACTTGTTTTATGTATCACGCCACCTCACCTTTCCCGTTAAGCAGCCATAGTGTGTTTTCTGCATGTGTGACTCTGTTCTGTTTTGTAATTCAGTTCAAGTGTAACGCTTTTTACATTCCCTCCATAAGTGATACCTTATGAGAAGTGTCCTTTTCTGTGTGACTTATTTCACTTAGAATCGTCGTACCTAAATCCACTCATCATGCTGCTACTAGCCTTATGACATTGATTTCATGGCTGAGTGATATTCCATTGTACATAAGGACCACAACTTCTTTATCCATTTTTCTCTTTCCTGGGATATTGAAGGTGGAATGAAGTGGAGGTCCTTGTCAACAGAGCAGCCCTAAACTTTGGGGTGCTTGTGTCTTGCCGATTTTTCATTTTCCCAATTTATACCCCCATGAGTGGAAGTGCCCTATGCTCTCTAAGCTGTGTTTTTTAGATGTTTCAGGACACACCATACACTTCTCCAGAGTGGCTGTTGGCAATTTACATCCCGCCCATCAGTGTAGCAAGGCTCCCATTTCTCCATGGCCTGTCCTGCATTTCTGGTTTTGACACGTTTTTCAGCATGGCCCTTTTGACCGACGGGTAGCGAGTCTTCTTTGTAGCGCTGATGTGCCTTTCCAGGTTGCTTGGTTGGCCAAAAAGGGCGTATGCGTTTTTTCCTGAATATATTCAGGAAAAAACGCATACGCCCTTTTTGGCCAAGGGCATCATTGTCAACGTTTTGCCGCTTTTCATGTGCTTTAAAGGCGATTCGAATCTACCTCCTGAAATCTGTTTCCTGCAATTCTGCCTTGATTTCAAATCCTCTTCTTTGCCTTCCCTCAATATATTTGTGGACGATAGTTATCATTTATAACTCTGCAGGTTTGTGAATTGCAGTGCCCTGAAGCTCCATTTTACAACTCGCTTTTTTGGGAGCTGGCCGCAAAAGCGCAGGATGGCTTCAGGCCCTGTTCTGGTTGCGGGGGGGAGGATGAGCCTGTGGTTAATTCTTCTTCCTGATGGGAAAATAGAGTGACCTGTGCCTGTCCCAACACCAAGAGCTAGTCTCTCACTGGTTCCCCGTCTACCCGTTCATCCTCAGGACAAATTGCAACCTGTACGAAACAGGAGGTTAAAGGTGCTGATGCTCCAAGTAGGGAGATTGTTAGTAAAGCGGCTGGAATGGCGAACCCGGGCACAAGGAGAAGAGAAATGAGGTGCGTTTTAGAAACCTTTCCCCATCACATGGTGTACCATCTTTCTGTTTTCTCATGCATGTTTTCGATGTAGGAAGATGCCCTTGAACCTGGAGATTTGGGACCCATGCGATGGGTACCACGCAGTATTACTTTAAAGGGTCTGCGTTTGCTCACCCAACCTCGCCAAACCTCTCAGCCCCAAGAGTGTCCACCCTTATGTCTCATCCAGCTGTGGGTCTAGATATGGTCAATCCAGGTTGCATCACAGCCCCTGAACGCATTGTGTAAGAATTTCTCTCTCTTTCACTGTCTTTGTTTCATGGGTTTTTCAAAGTAATTTATTTTGATAATGGGGTTTAGCTGCTTTTCACTGCTGCGTTTATGCCGCTTTACACCCACTTGACACACTAACAGAGAGATATCAATACATAGGTTTTAAGATTGTTACTAGTCAGATATATTCTTGTGCGGTGAATAGGGCGTGTTGAGTCCAGTTCTCTGAGCAAGGAGTAGGTCTTGTCTATTACATATTGGGTTTATGGAACGGTATCTGAGCTAATTTGAAACACTTGTTTTATGTATCACGCCACCTCACCTTTCCCGTTAAGCAGCCATAGTGTGTTTTCTGCATGTGTGACTCTGTTCTGTTTTGTAATTCAGTTCAAGTGTAACGCTTTTTACATTCCCTCCATAAGTGATACCTTATGAGAAGTGTCCTTTTCTGTGTGACTTATTTCACTTAGAATCGTCGTACCTAAATCCACTCATCATGCTGCTACTAGCCTTATGACATTGATTTCATGGCTGAGTGATATTCCATTGTACATAAGGACCACAACTTCTTTATCCATTTTTCTCTTTCCTGGGATATTGAAGGTGGAATGAAGTGGAGGTCCTTGTCAACAGAGCAGCCCTAAACTTTGGGGTGCTTGTGTCTTGCTGATTTTTCATTTTCCCAATTTATACCCCCATGAGTGGAAGTGCCCTATGCTCTCTAAGCTGTGTTTTTTAGATGTTTCAGGACACACCATACACTTCTCCAGAGTGGCTGTTGGCAATTTACATCCCACCCATCAGTGTAGCAAGGCTCCCATTTCTCCATGGCCTGTCCTGCATTTCTGGTTTTGACACGTTTTTCAGCATGGCCCTTTTGACCGACGGGTAGCGAGTCTTCTTTGTAGCGCTGATTTGCCTTTCCAGGTTGCTTGGTTGGCCAAAAAGGGCGTATGCGTTTTTTCCTGAATATATTCAGGAAAAAACGCATACGCCCTTTTTGGCCAAGGGCATCATTGTCAACGTTTTGCCGCTTTTCATGTGCTTTAAAGGCGATTCGAATCTACCTCCTGAAATCTGTTTCCTGCAATTCTGCCTTGATTTCAAATCCTCTTCTTTGCATTCCCTCAATATATTTGTGGACGAGAGTTATCATTTATAACTCTGCAGGTTTGTGAATTGCAGTGCCCTGAAGCTCCATTTTACAACTCGCTTTTTTGGGAGCTGGCCGCAAAAGCGCAGGATGGCTTCAGGCCCTGTTCTGGTTGTGGGGGGGAGGATGAGCCTGTGGTTAATTCTTCTTCCTGATGGGAAAATAGAGTGACCTGTGCCTGTCCCAACACCAAGAGCTAGTCTCTCACTGGTTCCCCGTCTACCCGTTCATCCTCAGGACAAATTGCAACCTGTACGAAACAGGAGGTTAAAGGTGCTGATGCTCCAAGTAGGGAGATTGTTAGTAAAGCGGCTGGAATGGCGAACCCGGGCACAAGGAGAAGAGAAATGAGGTGCGTTTTAGAAACCTTTCCCCATCACATGGTGTACCATCTTTTTGTTTTCTCATGCATGTTTTCGATGTAGGAAGATGCCCTTGAACCTGGAGAGTTGGGACCCATGCGATGGGTACCACGCAGTATTACTTTAAAGGGTCTGCGTTTGCTCACCCAACCTCGCCAAACCTCTCAGCCCCAAGAGTGTCCACCCTTATGTCTCATCCAGCTGTGGGTCTAGATATGGTCAATCCAGGTTGCATCACAGCCCCTGAACGCATTGTGTAAGAATTTCTCTCTCTTTCACTGTCCTTGTTTCATGGGTTTTTCAAAGTAATTTATTTTGATAATGGGGTTTAGCTGCTTTTCACTGCTGTGTTTATGCCGCTTTACACCCACTTGACACACTAACAGAGAGATATCAATACATAGGTTTTAAGATTATTACTAGTCAGATATATTCTTGTGCGGTGAATAGGGCGTGTTGAGTCCAGTTCTCTGAGCAAGGAGTAGGTCTTGTCTATTACATATTGGGTTTATGGAACGGTATCTGAGCTAATTTGAAACACTTGTTTTATGTATCACGCCACCTCACCTTTCCCGTTAAGCAGCCATAGTGTGTTTTCTGCATGTGTGACTCTGTTCTGTTTTGTAATTCAGTTCAAGTGTAACGCTTTTTACATTCCCTCCATAAGTGATACCTTATGAGAAGTGTCCTTTTCTGTGTGATTTATTTCACTTAGAATCGTCGTACCTAAATCCACTCATCATGCTGCTACTAGCCTTATGACATTGATTTCATGGCTGAGTGATATTCCATTGTACATAAGGACCACAACTTCTTTATCCATTTTTCTCTTTCCTGGGATATTGAAGGTGGAATGAAGTGGAGGTCCTTGTCAACAGAGCAGCCCTAAACTTTGGGGTGCTTGTGTCTTGCTGATTTTTCATTTTCCCAATTTATACCCCCATGAGTGGAAGTGCCCTATGCTCTCTAAGCTGTGTTTTTTAGATGTTTCAGGACACACCATACACTTCTCCAGAGTGGCTGTTGGCAATTTACATCCCGCCCATCAGTGTAGCAAGGCTCCCATTTCTCCATGGCCTGTCCTGCATTTCTGGTTTTGACACGTTTTTCAGCATGGCCCTTTTGACCGACGGGTAGCGAGTCTTCTTTGTAGCGC
This sequence comes from Balaenoptera borealis, assembly GCF_965194805.1. NCBI lineage: Eukaryota > Metazoa > Chordata > Mammalia > Artiodactyla > Balaenopteridae > Balaenoptera > Balaenoptera borealis. The sequence goes on from NW_028123991.1 coordinate 619,790, forward strand.
TGATTTGCCTTTCCAGGTTGCTTGGTTGGCCAAAAAGGGCGTATGCGTTTTTTCCTGAATATATTCAGGAAAAAACGCATACGCCCTTTTTGGCCAAGGGCATCATTGTCAACGTTTTGCCGCTTTTCATGTGCTTTAAAGGCGATTCGAATCTACCTCCTGAAATCTGTTTCCTGCAATTCTGCCTTGATTTCAAATCCTCTTCTTTGCCTTCCCTCAATATATTTGTGGACGAGAGTTATCATTTATAACTCTGCAGGTTTGTGAATTGCAGTGCCCTGAAGCTCCATTTTACAACTCGCTTTTTTGGGAGCTGGCCGCAAAAGCGCAGGATGGCTTCAGGCCCTGTTCTGGTTGCGGGGGGGAGGATGAGCCTGTGGTTAATTCTTCTTCCTGATGGGAAAATAGAGTGACCTGTGCCTGTCCCAACACCAAGAGCTAGTCTCTCACTGGTTCCCGGTCTACCCGTTCATCCTCAGGACAAATTGCAACCTGTACGGAACAGGAGGTTAAAGGTGCTGATGCTCCAAGTAGGGAGATTGTTAGTAAAGCGGCTGGAATGGCGAACCCGGGCACAAGGAGAAGAGAAATGAGGTGCGTTTTAGAAACCTTTCCCCATCACATGGTGTACCATCTTTCTGTTTTCTCATGCATGTTTTCGATGTAGGAAGATGCCCTTGAACCTGGAGATTTGGGACCCATGCGATGGGTACCACGCAGTATTACTTTAAAGGGTCTGCGTTTGCTCACCCAACCTCGCCAAACCTCTCAGCCCCAAGAGTGTCCACCCTTATGTCTCATCCAGCTGTGGGTCTAGATATGGTCAATCCAGGTTGCATCACAGCCCCTGAACGCATTGTGTAAGAATTTCTCTCTCTTTCACTGTCTTTGTTTCATGGGTTTTTCAAAGTAATTTATTTTGATAATGGGGTTTAGCTGCTTTTCACTGCTGTGTTTATGCCGCTTTACACCCACTTGACACACTAACAGAGAGATATCAATACATAGGTTTTAAGATTATTACTAGTCAGATATATTCTTGTGCGGTGAATAGGGCGTGTTGAGTCCAGTTCTCTGAGCAAGGAGTAGGTCTTGTCTATTACATATTGGGTTTATGGAACGGTATCTGAGCTAATTTGAAACACTTGTTTTATGTATCACGCCACCTCACCTTTCCCGTTAAGCAGCCATAGTGTGTTTTCTGCATGTGTGACTCTGTTCTGTTTTGTAATTCAGTTCAAGTGTAACGCTTTTTACATTCCCTCCATAAGTGATACCTTATGAGAAGTGTCCTTTTCTGTGTGACTTATTTCACTTAGAATCGTCGTACCTAAATCCACTCATCATGCTGCTACTAGCCTTATGACATTGATTTCATGGCTGAGTGATATTCCATTGTACATAAGGACCACAACTTCTTTATCCATTTTTCTCTTTCCTGGGATATTGAAGGTGGAATGAAGTGGAGGTCCTTGTCAACAGAGCAGCCCTAAACTTTGAGGTGCTTCTGTCTTGCTGATTTTTCATTTTCCCAATTTATATCCCCATGAGTGGAAGTTCCCTATGCTCTCTAAGCTGTGTTTTTTAGATGTTTCAGGACACACCGTACACTTCTCCAGAGTGGCTGTTGGCAATTTACATCCCGCCCATCAGTGTAGCAAGGCTCCCATTTCTCCATGGCGTGTCCCGCATTTCTGGTTTTGAGACTTTTTTCAGCATGGCCCTTTTGACCGATGGGTAGCGAGTCTTCTTTGTAGCGCTGATTTGCCTTTCCAGGTTGCTTGGTTGGCCAAAAAGGGCGTATGCGTTTTTTCCTGAATATATTCAGGAAAAAACGCATACGCCCTTTTTGGCCAAGGGCATCATTGTCAACGTTTTGCCGCTTTTCATGTGCTTTAAAGGCGATTCGAATCTACCTCCTGAAATCTGTTTCCTGCAATTCTGCCTTGATTTCAAATCCTCTTCTTTGCCTTCCCTCAATATATTTGTGGACGAGAGTTATCATTTATAACTCTGCAGGTTTGTGAATTGCAGTGCCCTGAAGCTCCATTTTACAACTCGCTTTTTTGGGAGCTGGCCGCAAAAGCGCAGGATGGCTTCAGGCCCTGTTCTGGTTGCGGGGGGGAGGATGAGCCTGTGGTTAATTCTTCTTCCTGATGGGAAAATAGAGTGACCTGTGCCTTTCCCAACACCAAGAGCTAGTCTCTCACTGGTTCCCGGTCTACCCGTTCATCCTCAGGACAAATTGCAACCTGTACGAAACAGGAGGTTAAAGGTGCTGATGCTCCAAGTAGGGAGATTGTTAGTAAAGCGGCTGGAATGGCGAACCCGGGCACAAGGAGAAGAGAAATGAGGTGCGTTTTAGAAACCTTTCCCCATCACATGGTGTACCATCTTTCTGTTTTCTCATGCATGTTTTCGATGTAGGAAGATGCGCTTGAACCTGGAGATTTGGGACCCATGCGATGGGTACCACGCAGTATTACTTTAAAGGGTCTGCGTTTGCTCACCCAACCTCGCCAAACCTCTCAGCCCCAAGAGTGTCCACCCTTATGTCTCATCCAGCTGTGGGTCTAGATATGGTCAATCCAGGTTGCATCACAGCCCCTGAACGCATTGTGTAAGAATTTCTCTCTCTTTCACTGTCCTTGTTTCATGGGTTTTTCAAAGTAATTTATTTTGATAATGGGGTTTAGCTGCTTTTCACTGCTGTGTTTATGCCGCTTTACACCCACTTGACACACTAACAGAGAGATATCAATACATAGGTTTTAAGATTATTACTAGTCAGATATATTCTTGTGCGGTGAATAGGGCGTGTTGAGTCCAGTTCTCTGAGCAAGGAGTAGGTCTTGTCTATTACATATTGGGTTTATGGAACGGTATCTGAGCTAATTTGAAACACTTGTTTTATGTATCACGCCACCTCACCTTTCCCGTTAAGCAGCCATAGTGTGTTTTCTGCATGTGTGACTCTGTTCTGTTTTGTAATTCAGTTCAAGTGTAACGCTTTTTACATTCCCTCCATAAGTGATACCTTATGAGAAGTGTCCTTTTCTGTGTGACTTATTTCACTTAGAATCGTCGTACCTAAATCCACTCATCATGCTGCTACTAGCCTTATGACATTGATTTCATGGCTGAGTGATATTCCATTGTACATAAGGACCACAACTTCTTTATCCATTTTTCTCTTTCCTGGGATATTGAAGGTGGAATGAAGTGGAGGTCCTTGTCAACAGAGCAGCCCTAAACTTTGGGGTGCTTGTGTCTTGCTGATTTTTCATTTTCCCAATTTATACCCCCATGAGTGGAAGTGCCCTATGCTCTCTAAGCTGTGTTTTTTAGATGTTTCAGGACACACCATACACTTCTCCAGAGTGGCTGTTGGCAATTTACATCCCGCCCATCAGTGTAGCAAGGCTCCCATTTCTCCATGGCCTGTCCTGCATTTCTGGTTTTGACACGTTTTTCAGCATGGCCCTTTTGACCGACGGGTAGCGAGTCTTCTTTGTAGCGCTGATTTGCCTTTCCAGGTTGCTTGGTTGGCCAAAAAGGGCGTATGCGTTTTTTCCTGAATATATTCAGGAAAAAACGCATACGCCCTTTTTGGCCAAGGGCATCATTGTCAACGTTTTGCCGCTTTTCATGTGCTTTAAAGGCGATTCGAATCTACCTCCTGAAATCTGTTTCCTGCAATTCTGCCTTGATTTCAAATCCTCTTCTTTGCCTTCCCTCAATATATTTGTGGACGAGAGTTATCATTTATAACTCTGCAGGTTTGTGAATTGCAGTGCCCTGAAGCTCCATTTTACAACTCGCTTTTTTGGGAGCTGGCCGCAAAAGCGCAGGATGGCTTCAGGCCCTGTTCTGGTTGCGGGGGGGAGGATGAGCCTGTGGTTAATTCTTCTTCCTGATGGGAAAATAGAGTGACCTGTGCCTGTCCCAACACCAAGAGCTAGTCTCTCACTGGTTCCCCGTCTACCCGTTCATCCTCAGGACAAATTGCAACCTGTACGGAACAGGAGGTTAAAGGTGCTGATGCTCCAAGTAGGGAGATTGTTAGTAAAGCGGCTGGAATGGCGTACCCTGGCACAAGGAGAAGAGAAATGAGGTGCGTTTTAGAAACCTTTCCCCATCACATGGTGTACCATCTTTTTGTTTTCTCATGCATGTTTTCGATGTAGGAAGATGCCCTTGAACCTGGAGATTTGGGACCCATGCGATGGGTACCACGCAGTATTACTTTAAAGGGTCTGCGTTTGCTCACCCAACCTCGCCAAACCTCTCAGCCCCAAGAGTGTCCACCCTTATGTCTCATCCAGCTGTGGGTCTAGATATGGTCAATCCAGGTTGCATCACAGCCCCTGAACGCATTGTGTAAGAATTTCTATCTCTTTCACTGTCTTTGTTTCATGGGTTTTTCAAAGTAATTTATTTTGATAATGGGGTTTAGCTGCTTTTCACTGCTGTGTTTATGCCGCTTTACACCCACTTGACACACTAACAGAGAGATATCAATACATAGGTTTTAAGATTATTACTAGTCAGATATATTCTTGTGCGGTGAATAGGGCGTGTTGAGTCCAGTTCTCTGAGCAAGGAGTAGGTCTTGTCTATTACATATTGGGTTTATGGAACGGTATCTGAGCTAATTTGAAACACTTGTTTTATGTATCACGCCACCTCACCTTTCCCGTTAAGCAGCCATAGTGTGTTTTCTGCATGTGTGACTCTGTTCTGTTTTGTAATTCAGTTCAAGTGTAACGCTTTTTACATTCCCTCCATAAGTGATACCTTATGAGAAGTGTCCTTTTCTGTGTGACTTATTTCACTTAGAATCGTCGTACCTAAATCCACTCATCATGCTGCTACTAGCCTTATGACATTGATTTCATGGCTGAGTGATATTCCATTGTACATAAGGACCACAACTTCTTTATCCATTTTTCTCTTTCCTGGGATATTGAAGGTGGAATGAAGTGGAGGTCCTTGTCAACAGAGCAGCCCTAAACTTTGGGGTGCTTGTGTCTTGCTGATTTTTCATTTTCCCAATTTATACCCCCATGAGTGGAAGTGCCCTATGCTCTCTAAGCTGTGTTTTTTAGATGTTTCAGGACACACCATACACTTCTCCAGAGTGGCTGTTGGCAATTTACATCCCGCCCATCAGTGTAGCAAGGCTCCCATTTCTCCATGGCCTGTCCTGCATTTCTGGTTTTGACACGTTTTTCAGCATGGCCCTTTTGACCGACGGGTAGCGAGTCTTCTTTGTAGCGCTGATTTGCCTTTCCAGGTTGCTTGGTTGGCCAAAAAGGGCGTATGCGTTTTTTCCTGAATATATTCAGGAAAAAACGCATACGCCCTTTTTGGCCAAGGGCATCATTGTCAACGTTTTGCCGCTTTTCATGTGCTTTAAAGGCGATTCGAATCTACCTCCTGAAATCTGTTTCCTGCAATTCTGCCTTGATTTCAAATCCTCTTCTTTGCCTTCCCTCAATATATTTGTGGACGAGAGTTATCATTTATAACTCTGCAGGTTTGTGAATTGCAGTGCCCTGAAGCTCCATTTTACAACTCGCTTTTTTGGGAGCTGGCCGCAAAAGTGCAGGATGGCTTCAGGCCCTGTTCTGGTTGCGGGGGGGAGGATGAGCCTGTGGTTAATTCTTCTTCCTGATGGGAAAATAGAGTGACCTGTGCCTGTCCCAACACCAAGAGCTAGTCTCTCACTGGTTCCCGGTCTACCCGTTCATCCTCAGGACAAATTGCAACCTGTACGAAACAGGAGGTTAAAGGTGCTGATGCTCCAAGTAGGGAGATTGTTAGTAAAGCGGCTGGAATGGCGAACCCGGGCACAAGGAGAAGAGAAATGAGGTGCGTTTTAGAAACCTTTCCCCATCACATGGTGTACCATCTTTCTGTTTTCTCATGCATGTTTTCGATGTAGGAAGATGCCCTTGAACCTGGAGATTTGGGACCCATGCGATGGGTACCACGCAGTATTACTTTAAAGGGTCTGCGTTTGCTCACCCAACCTCGCCAAACCTCTCAGCCCCAAGAGTGTCCACCCTTATGTCTCATCCAGCTGTGGGTCTAGATATGGTCAATCCAGGTTGCATCACAGCCCCTGAACGCATTGTGTAAGAATTTCTCTCTCTTTCACTGTCTTTGTTTCATGGGTTTTTCAAAGTAATTTATTTTGATAATGGGGTTTAGCTGCTTTTCACTGCTGTGTTTATGCCGCTTTACACCCACTTGACACACTAACAGAGAGATATCAATACATAGGTTTTAAGATTATTACTAGTCAGATATATTCTTGTGCGGTGAATAGGGCGTGTTGAGTCCAGTTCTCTGAGCAAGGAGTAGGTCTTGTCTATTACATATTGGGTTTATGGAACGGTATCTGAGCTAATTTGAAACACTTGTTTTATGTATCACGCCACCTCACCTTTCCCGTTAAGCAGCCATAGTGTGTTTTCTGCATGTGTGACTCTGTTCTGTTTTGTAATTCAGTTCAAGTGTAACGCTTTTTACATTCCCTCCATAAGTGATACCTTATGAGAAGTGTCCTTTTCTGTGTGACTTATTTCACTTAGAATCGTCGTACCTAAATCCACTCATCATGCTGCTACTAGCCTTATGACATTGATTTCATGGCTGAGTGATATTCCATTGTACATAAGGACCACAACTTCTTTATCCATTTTTCTCTTTCCTGGGATATTGAAGGTGGAATGAAGTGGAGGTCCTTGTCAACAGAGCAGCCCTAAACTTTGGGGTGCTTGTGTCTTGCTGATTTTTCATTTTCCCAATTTATACCCCCATGAGTGGAAGTGCCCTATGCTCTCTAAGCTGTGTTTTTTAGATGTTTCAGGACACACCATACACTTCTCCAGAGTGGCTGTTGGCAATTTACATCCCGCCCATCAGTGTAGCAAGGCTCCCATTTCTCCATGGCCTGTCCTGCATTTCTGGTTTTGACACGTTTTTCAGCATGGCCCTTTTGACCGACGGGTAGCGAGTCTTCTTTGTAGCGCTGATTTGCCTTTCCAGGTTGCTTGGTTGGCCAAAAAGGGCGTATGCGTTTTTTCCTGAATATATTCAGGAAAAAACGCATACGCCCTTTTTGGCCAAGGGCATCATTGTCAACGTTTTGCCGCTTTTCATGTGCTTTAAAGGCGATTCGAATCTACCTCCTGAAATCTGTTTCCTGCAATTCTGCCTTGATTTCAAATCCTCTTCTTTGCCTTCCCTCAATATATTTGTGGACGAGAGTTATCATTTATAACTCTGCAGGTTTGTGAATTGCAGTGCCCTGAAGCTCCATTTTACAACTCGCTTTTTTGGGAGCTGGCCGCAAAAGCACAGGATGGCTTCAGGCCCTGTTCTGGTTCCGGGGGGGAGGATGAGCCTGTGGTTAATTCTTCTTCCTGATGGGAAAATAGAGTGACCTGTGCCTGTCCCAACACCAAGAGCTAGTCTCTCACTGGTTCCCGGTCTACCCGTTCATCCTCAGGACAAATTGCAACCTGTACGAAACAGGAGGTTAAAGGTGCTGATGCTCCAAGTAGGGAGATTGTTAGTAAAGCGGCTGGAATGGCGAACCCGGGCACAAGGAGAAGAGAAATGAGGTGCGTTTTAGAAACCTTTCCCCATCACATGGTGTACCATCTTTCTGTTTTCTCATGCATGTTTTCGATGTAGGAAGATGCCCTTGAACCTGGAGATTTGGGACCCATGCGATGGGTACCACGCAGTATTACTTTAAAGGGTCTGCGTTTGCTCACCCAACCTCGCCAAACCTCTCAGCCCCAAGAGTGTCCACCCTTATGTCTCATCCAGCTGTGGGTCTAGATATGGTCAATCCAGGTTGCATCACAGCCCCTGAACGCATTGTGTAAGAATTTCTCTCTCTTTCACTGTCTTTGTTTCATGGGTTTTTCAAAGTAATTTATTTTGATAATGGGGTTTAGCTGCTTTTCACTGCTGTGTTTATGCCGCTTTACACCCACTTGACACACTAACAGAGAGATATCAATACATAGGTTTTAAGATTATTACTAGTCAGATATATTCTTGTGCGGTGAATAGGGCGTGTTGAGTCCAGTTCTCTGAGCAAGGAGTAGGTCTTGTCTATTACATATTGGGTTTATGGAACGGTATCTGAGCTAATTTGAAACACTTGTTTTATGTATCACGCCACCTCACCTTTCCCGTTAAGCAGCCATAGTGTGTTTTCTGCATGTGTGACTCTGTTCTGTTTTGTAATTCAGTTCAAGTGTAACGCTTTTTACATTCCCTCCATAAGTGATACCTTATGAGAAGTGTCCTTTTCTGTGTGACTTATTTCACTTAGAATCGTCGTACCTAAATCCACTCATCATGCTGCTACTAGCCTTATGACATTGATTTCATGGCTGAGTGATATTCCATTGTACATAAGGACCACAACTTCTTTATCCATTTTTCTCTTTCCTGGGATATTGAAGGTGGAATGAAGTGGAGGTCCTTGTCAACAGAGCAGCCCTAAACTTTGGGGTGCTTGTGTCTTGCTGATTTTTCATTTTCCCAATTTATACCCCCATGAGTGGAAGTGCCCTATGCTCTCTAAGCTGTGTTTTTTAGATGTTTCAGGACACACCATACACTTCTCCAGAGTGGCTGTTGGCAATTTACATCCCGCCCATCAGTGTAGCAAGGCTCCCATTTCTCCATGGCCTGTCCTGCATTTCTGGTTTTGACACGTTTTTCAGCATGGCCCTTTTGACCGACGGGTAGCGAGTCTTCTTTGTAGCGCTGATTTGCCTTTCCAGGTTGCTTGGTTGGCCAAAAAGGGCGTATGCGTTTTTTCCTGAATATATTCAGGAAAAAACGCATACGCCCTTTTTGGCCAAGGGCATCATTGTCAACGTTTTGCCGCTTTTCATGTGCTTTAAAGGCGATTCGAATCTACCTCCTGAAATCTGTTTCCTGCAATTCTGCCTTGATTTCAAATCCTCTTCTTTGCCTTCCCTCAATATATTTGTGGACGAGAGTTATCATTTATAACTCTGCAGGTTTGTGAATTGCAGTGCCCTGAAGCTCCATTTTACAACTCGCTTTTTTGGGAGCTGGCCGCAAAAGCACAGGATGGCTTCAGGCCCTGTTCTGGTTCCGGGGGGGAGGATGAGCCTGTGGTTAATTCTTCTTCCTGATGGGAAAATAGAGTGACCTGTGCCTGTCCCAACACCAAGAGCTAGTCTCTCACTGGTTCCCCGTCTACCCGTTCATCCTCAGGACAAATTGCAACCTGTACGGAACAGGAGGTTAAAGGTGCTGATGCTCCAAGTAGGGAGATTGTTAGTAAAGCGGCTGGAATGGCGTACCCTGGCACAAGGAGAAGAGAAATGAGGTGCGTTTTAGAAACCTTTCCCCATCACATGGTGTACCATCTTTTTGTTTTCTCATGCATGTTTTCGATGTAGGAAGATGCCCTTGAACCTGGAGATTTGGGACCCATGCGATGGGTACCACGCAGTATTACTTTAAAGGGTCTGCATTTGCTCACCCAACCTCACCAAACCTCTCAGCCCCAATGAGTGTCCACCCTTATGTCTCATCCAGCTGTGGGTCTAGATATGGTCAATCCAGGTTGCATCACAGCCCCTGAACGCATTGTGTAAGAATTTCTCTCTCTTTCACTGTCTTTGTTTCATGGGTTTTTCAAAGTAATTTATTTTGATAATGGGGTTTAGCTGCTTTTCACTGCTGTGTTTATGCCGCTTTACACCCACTTGACACACTAACAGAGAGATATCAATACATAGGTTTTAAGATTATTACTAGTCAGATATATTCTTGTGCGGTGAATAGGGCGTGTTGAGTCCAGTTCTCTGAGCAAGGAGTAGGTCTTGTCTATTACATATTGGGTTTATGGAACGGTATCTGAGCTAATTTGAAACACTTGTTTTATGTATCACGCCACCTCACCTTTCCCGTTAAGCAGCCATAGTGTGTTTTCTGCATGTGTGACTCTGTTCTGTTTTGTAATTCAGTTCAAGTGTAACGCTTTTTACATTCCCTCCATAAGTGATACCTTATGAGAAGTGTCCTTTTCAGTGTGACTTATTTCACTTAGAATCGTCGTACCTAAATCCACTCATCATGCTGCTACTAGCCTTATGACATTGATTTCATGGCTGAGTGATATTCCATTGTACATAAGGACCACAACTTCTTTATCCATTTTTCTCGTTCCTGGGATATTGAAGGTGGAATGAAGTGGAGGTCCTTGTCAACAGAGCAGCCCTAAACTTTGGGGTGCTTGTGTCTTGCTGATTTTTCATTTTCCCAATTTATACCCCCATGAGTGGAAGTGCCCTATGCTCTCTAAGCTGTGTTTTTTAGATGTTTCAGGACACACCATACACTTCTCCAGAGTGGCTGTTGGCAATTTACATCCCGCCCATCAGTGTAGCAAGGCTCCCATTTCTCCATGGCCTGTCCTGCATTTCTGGTTTTGACACGTTTTTCAGCATGGCCCTTTTGACCGACGGGTAGCGAGTCTTCTTTGTAGCGCTGATTTGCCTTTCCAGGTTGCTTGGTTGGCCAAAAAGGGCGTATGCGTTTTTTCCTAAATATATTCAGGAAAAAACGCATACGCCCTTTTTGGCCAAGGGCATCATTGTCAACGTTTTGCCGCTTTTCATGTGCTTTAAAGGCGATTCGAATCTACCTCCTGAAATCTGTTTCCTGCAATTCTGCCTTGATTTCAAATCCTCTTCTTTGCCTTCCCTCAATATATTTGTGGACGAGAGTTATCATTTATAACTCTGCAGGTTTGTGAATTGCAGTGCCCTGAAGCTCCATTTTACAACTCGCTTTTTTGGGAGCTGGCCGCAAAAGCGCAGGATGGCTTCAGGCCCTGTTCTGGTTGCGGGGGGGAGGATGAGCCTGTGGTTAATTCTTCTTCCTGATGGGAAAATAGAGTGACCTGTGCCTGTCCCAACACCAAGAGCTAGTCTCTCACTGGTTCCCCGTCTACCCGTTCATCCTCAGGACAAATTGCAACCTGTACGAAACAGGAGGTTAAAGGTGCTGATGCTCCAAGTAGGGAGATTGTTAGTAAAGCGGCTGGAATGGCGAACCCGGGCACAAGGAGAAGAGAAATGAGGTGCGTTTTAGAAACCTTTCCCCATCACATGGTGTACCATCTTTATGTTTTCTCATGCATGTTTTCGATGTAGGAAGATGCCCTTGAACCTGGAGATTTGGGACCCATGCGATGGGTACCACGCAGTATTACTTTAAAGGGTCTGCGTTTGCTCACCCAACCTCGCCAAACCTCTCAGCCCCAAGAGTGTCCACCCTTATGTCTCATCCAGCTGTGGGTCTAGATATGGTCAATCCAGGTTGCATCACAGCCCCTGAACGCATTGTGTAAGAATTTCTCTCTCTTTCACTGTCTTTGTTTCATGGGTTTTTCAAAGTAATTTATTTTGATAATGGGGTTTAGCTGCTTTTCACTGCTGTGTTTATGCCGCTTTACACCCACTTGACACACTAACAGAGAGATATCAATACATAGGTTTTAAGATTATTACTAGTCAGATATATTCTTGTGCGGTGAATAGGGCGTGTTGAGTCCAGTTCTCTGAGCAAGGAGTAGGTCTTGTCTATTACATATTGGGTTTATGGAACGGTATCTGAGCTAATTTGAAACACTTGTTTTATGTATCACGCCACCTCACCTTTCCCGTTAAGCAGCCATAGTGTGTTTTCTGCATGTGTGACTCTGTTCTGTTTTGTAATTCAGTTCAAGTGTAACGCTTTTTACATTCCCTCCATAAGTGATACCTTATGAGAAGTGTCCTTTTCTGTGTGACTTATTTCACTTAGAATCGTCGTACCTAAATCCACTCATCATGCTGCTACTAGCCTTATGACATTGATTTCATGGCTGAGTGATATTCCATTGTACATAAGGACCACAACTTCTTTATCCATTTTTCTCTTTCCTGGGATATTGAAGGTGGAATGAAGTGGAGGTCCTTGTCAACAGAGCAGCCCTAAACTTTGGGGTGCTTGTGTCTTGCTGATTTTTCATTTTCCCAATTTATACCCCCATGAGTGGAAGTGCCCTATGCTCTCTAAGCTGTGTTTTTTAGATGTTTCAGGACACACCATACACTTCTCCAGAGTGGCTGTTGGCAATTTACATCCCGCCCATCAGTGTAGCAAGGCTCCCATTTCTCCATGGCCTGTCCTGCATTTCTGGTTTTGACACGTTTTTCAGCATGGCCCTTTTGACCGACGGATAGCGAGTCTTCTTTGTAGCGCTGATTTGCCTTTCCAGGTTGCTTGGTTGGCCAAAAAGGGCGTATGCGTTTTTTCCTGAATATATTCAGGAAAAAACGCATACGCCCTTTTTGGCCAAGGGCATCATTGTCAACGTTTTGCCGCTTTTCATGTGCTTTAAAGGCGATTCGAATCTACCTCCTGAAATCTGTTTCCTGCAATTCTGCCTTGATTTCAAATCCTCTTCTTTGCCTTCCCTCAATATATTTGTGGACGAGAGTTATCATTTATAACTCTGCAGGTTTGTGAATTGCAGTGCCCTGAAGCTCCATTTTACAACTCGCTTTTTTGGGAGCTGGCCGCAAAAGCACAGGATGGCTTCAGGCCCTGTTCTGGTTCCGGGGGGGAGGATGAGCCTGTGGTTAATTCTTCTTCCTGATGGGAAAATAGAGTGACCTGTGCCTGTCCCAACACCAAGAGCTAGTCTCTCACTGGTTCCCCGTCTACCCGTTCATCCTCAGGACAAATTGCAACCTGTACGAAACAGGAGGTTAAAGGTGCTGATGCTCCAAGTAGGGAGATTGTTAGTAAAGCGGCTGGAATGGCGAACCCGGGCACAAGGAGAAGAGAAATGAGGTGCGTTTTAGAAAACTTTCCCCATCACATGGTGTACCATCTTTTTGTTTTCTCATGCATGTTTTCGATGTAGGAAGATGCCCTTGAACCTGGAGATTTGGGACCCATGCGATGGGTACCACGCAGTATTACTTTAAAGGGTCTGCATTTGCTCACCCAACCTCACCAAACCTCTCAGCCCCAATGAGTGTCCACCCTTATGTCTCATCCAGCTGTGGGTCTAGAAATGGTCAATCCAGGTTGCATCACAGCCCCTGAACGCATTGTGTAAGAATTTCTCTCTCTTTCACTGTCTTTGTTTCATGGGTTTTTCAAAGTAATTTATTTTGATAATGGGGTTTAGCTGCTTTTCACTGCTGTGTTTATGCCGCTTTACACCCACTTGACACACTAACAGAGAGATATCAATACATAGGTTTTAAGATTATTACTAGTCAGATATATTCTTGTGCGGTGAATAGGGCGTGTTGAGTCCAGTTCTCTGAGCAAGGAGTAGGTCTTGTCTATTACATATTGGGTTTATGGAACGGTATCTGAGCTAATTTGAAACACTTGTTTTATGTATCACGCCACCTCACCTTTCCCGTTAAGCAGCCATAGTGTGTTTTCTGCATGTGTGACTCTGTTCTGTTTTGTAATTCAGTTCAAGTGTAACGCTTTTTACATTCCCTCCATAAGTGATACCTTATGAGAAGTGTCCTTTTCAGTGTGACTTATTTCACTTAGAATCGTCGTACCTAAATCCACTCATCATGCTGCTACTAGCCTTATGACATTGATTTCATGGCTGAGTGATATTCCATTGTACATAAGGACCACAACTTCTTTATCCATTTTTCTCGTTCCTGGGATATTGAAGGTGGAATGAAGTGGAGGTCCTTGTCAACAGAGCAGCCCTAAACTTTGGGGTGCTTGTGTCTTGCTGATTTTTCATTTTCCCAATTTATACCCCCATGAGTGGAAGTGCCCTATGCTCTCTAAGCTGTGTTTTTTAGATGTTTCAGGACACACCATACACTTCTCCAGAGTGGCTGTTGGCAATTTACATCCCGCCCATCAGTGTAGCAAGGCTCCCATTTCTCCATGGCCTGTCCTGCATTTCTGGTTTTGACACGTTTTTCAGCATGGCCCTTTTGACCGACGGGTAGCGAGTCTTCTTTGTAGCGCTGATTTGCCTTTCCAGGTTGCTTGGTTGGCCAAAAAGGGCGTATGCGTTTTTTCCTAAATATATTCAGGAAAAAACGCATACGCCCTTTTTGGCCAAGGGCATCATTGTCAACGTTTTGCCGCTTTTCATGTGCTTTAAAGGCGATTCGAATCTACCTCCTGAAATCTGTTTCCTGCAATTCTGCCTTGATTTCAAATCCTCTTCTTTGCCTTCCCTCAATATATTTGTGGACGAGAGTTATCATTTATAACTCTGCAGGTTTGTGAATTGCAGTGCCCTGAAGCTCCATTTTACAACTCGCTTTTTTGGGAGCTGGCCGCAAAAGCGCAGGATGGCTTCAGGCCCTGTTCTGGTTGCGGGGGGGAGGATGAGCCTGTGGTTAATTCTTCTTCCTGATGGGAAAATAGAGTGACCTGTGCCTGTCCCAACACCAAGAGCTAGTCTCTCACTGGTTCCCCGTCTACCCGTTCATCCTCAGGACAAATTGCAACCTGTACGAAACAGGAGGTTAAAGGTGCTGATGCTCCAAGTAGGGAGATTGTTAGTAAAGCGGCTGGAATGGCGAACCCGGGCACAAGGAGAAGAGAAATGAGGTGCGTTTTAGAAACCTTTCCCCATCACATGGTGTACCATCTTTTTGTTTTCTCATGCATGTTTTCGATGTAGGAAGATGCCCTTGAACCTGGAGATTTGGGACCCATGCGATGGGTACCACGCAGTATTACTTTAAAGGGTCTGCGTTTGCTCACCCAACCTCGCCAAACCTCTCAGCCCCAAGAGTGTCCACCCTTATGTCTCATCCAGCTGTGGGTCTAGATATGGTCAATCCAGGTTGCATCACAGCCCCTGAACGCATTGTGTAAGAATTTCTCTCTCTTTCACTGTCTTTGTTTCATGGGTTTTTCAAAGTAATTTATTTTGATAATGGGGTTTAGCTGCTTTTCTCTGCTGTGTTTATGCCGCTTTACACCCACTTGACACACTAACAGAGAGATATCAATACATAGGTTTTAAGATTATTACTAGTCAGATATATTCTTGTGCGGTGAATAGGGCGTGTTGAGTCCAGTTCTCTGAGCAAGGAGTAGGTCTTGTCTATTACATATTGGGTTTATGGAACGGTATCTGAGCTAATTTGAAACACTTGTTTTATGTATCACGCCACCTCACCTTTCCCGTTAAGCAGCCATAGTGTGTTTTCTGCATGTGTGACTCTGTTCTGTTTTGTAATTCAGTTCAAGTGTAACGCTTTTTACATTCCCTCCATAAGTGATACCTTATGAGAAGTGTCCTTTTCTGTGTGACTTATTTCACTTAGAATCGTCGTACCTAAATCCACTCATCATGCTGCTACTAGCCTTATGACATTGATTTCATGGCTGAGTGATATTCCATTGTACATAAGGACCACAACTTCTTTATCCATTTTTCTCTTTCCTGGGATATTGAAGGTGGAATGAAGTGGAGGTCCTTGTCAACAGAGCAGCCCTAAACTTTGGGGTGCTTGTGTCTTGCTGATTTTTCATTTTCCCAATTTATACCCCCATGAGTGGAAGTGCCCTATGCTCTCTAAGCTGTGTTTTTTAGATGTTTCAGGACACACCATACACTTCTCCAGAGTGGCTGTTGGCAATTTACATCCCGCCCATCAGTGTAGCAAGGCTCCCATTTCTCCATGGCCTGTCCTGCATTTCTGGTTTTGACACGTTTTTCAGCATGGCCCTTTTGACCGACGGGTAGCGAGTCTTCTTTGTAGCGCTGATTTGCCTTTCCAGGTTGCTTGGTTGGCCAAAAAGGGCGTATGCGTTTTTTCCTGAATATATTCAGGAAAAAACGCATACGCCCTTTTTGGCCAAGGGCATCATTGTCAACGTTTTGCCGCTTTTCATGTGCTTTAAAGGCGATTCGAATCTACCTCCTGAAATCTGTTTCCTGCAATTCTGCCTTGATTTCAAATCCTCTTCTTTGCCTTCCCTCAATATATTTGTGGACGAGAGTTATCATTTATAACTCTGCAGGTTTGTGAATTGCAGTGCCCTGAAGCTCCATTTTACAACTCGCTTTTTTGGGAGCTGGCCGCAAAAGCACAAGATGGCTTCAGGCCCTGTTCTGGTTCCGGGGGGGAGGATGAGCCTGTGGTTAATTCTTCTTCCTGATGGGAAAATAGAGTGACCTGTGCCTGTCCCAACACCAAGAGCTAGTCTCTCACTGGTTCCCCGTCTACCCGTTCATCCTCAGGACAAATTGCAACCTGTACGGAACAGGAGGTTAAAGGTGCTGATGCTCCAAGTAGGGAGATTGTTAGTAAAGCGGCTGGAATGGCGTACCCTGGCACAAGGAGAAGAGAAATGAGGTGCGTTTTAGAAAACTTTCCCCATCACATGGTGTACCATCTTTTTGTTTTCTCATGCATGTTTTCGATGTAGGAAGATGCCCTTGAACCTGGAGATTTGGGACCCATGCGATGGGTACCACGCAGTATTACTTTAAAGGGTCTGCATTTGCTCACCCAACCTCACCAAACCTCTCAGCCCCAATGAGTGTCCACCCTTATGTCTCATCCAGCTGTGGGTCTAGATATGGTCAATCCAGGTTGCATCACAGCCCCTGAACGCATTGTGTAAGAATTTCTCTCTCTTTCACTGTCTTTGTTTCATGGGTTTTTCAAAGTAATTTATTTTGATAATGGGGTTTAGCTGCTTTTCACTGCTGTGTTTATGCCGCTTTACACCCACTTGACACACTAACAGAGAGATATCAATACATAGGTTTTAAGATTATTACTAGTCAGATATATTCTTGTGCGGTGAATAGGGCGTGTTGAGTCCAGTTCTCTGAGCAAGGAGTAGGTCTTGTCTATTACATATTGGGTTTATGGAACGGTATCTGAGCTAATTTGAAACACTTGTTTTATGTATCACGCCACCTCACCTTTCCCGTTAAGCAGCCATAGTGTGTTTTCTGCATGTGTGACTCTGTTCTGTTTTGTAATTCAGTTCAAGTGTAACGCTTTTTACATTCCCTCCATAAGTGATACCTTATGAGAAGTGTCCTTTTCTGTGTGACTTATTTCACTTAGAATCGTCGTACCTAAATCCACTCATCATGCTGCTACTAGCCTTATGACATTGATTTCATGGCTGAGTGATATTCCATTGTACATAAGGACCACAACTTCTTTATCCATTTTTCTCTTTCCTGGGATATTGAAGGTGGAATGAAGTGGAGGTCCTTGTCAACAGAGCAGCCCTAAACTTTGGGGTGCTTGTGTCTTGCTGATTTTTCATTTTCCCAATTTATACCCCCATGAGTGGAAGTGCCCTATGCTCTCTAAGCTGTGTTTTTTAGATGTTTCAGGACACACCATACACTTCTCCAGAGTGGCTGTTGGCAATTTACATCCCGCCCATCAGTGTAGCAAGGCTCCCATTTCTCCATGGCCTGTCCTGCATTTCTGGTTTTGACACGTTTTTCAGCATGGCCCTTTTGACCGACGGGTAGCGAGTCTTCTTTGTAGCGCTGATTTGCCTTTCCAGGTTGCTTGGTTGGCCAAAAAGGGCGTATGCGTTTTTTCCTAAATATATTCAGGAAAAAACGCATACGCCCTTTTTGGCCAAGGGCATCATTGTCAACGTTTTGCCGCTTTTCATGTGCTTTAAAGGCGATTCGAATCTACCTCCTGAAATCTGTTTCCTGCAATTCTGCCTTGATTTCAAATCCTCTTCTTTGCCTTCCCTCAATATATTTGTGGACGAGAGTTATCATTTATAACTCTGCAGGTTTGTGAATTGCAGTGCCCTGAAGCTCCATTTTACAACTCGCTTTTTTGGGAGCTGGCCGCAAAAGCGCAGGATGGCTTCAGGCCCTGTTCTGGTTGCGGGGGGGAGGATGAGCCTGTGGTTAATTCTTCTTCCTGATGGGAAAATAGAGTGACCTGTGCCTGTCCCAACACCAAGAGCTAGTCTCTCACTGGTTCCCCGTCTACCCGTTCATCCTCAGGACAAATTGCAACCTGTACGAAACAGGAGGTTAAAGGTGCTGATGCTCCAAGTAGGGAGATTGTTAGTAAAGCGGCTGGAATGGCGAACCCGGGCACAAGGAGAAGAGAAATGAGGTGCGTTTTAGAAACCTTTCCCCATCACATGGTGTACCATCTTTTTGTTTTCTCATGCATGTTTTCGATGTAGGAAGATGCCCTTGAACCTGGAGATTTGGGACCCATGCGATGGGTACCACGCAGTATTACTTTAAAGGGTCTGCATTTGCTCACCCAACCTCACCAAACCTCTCAGCCCCAATGAGTGTCCACCCTTATGTCTCATCCAGCTGTGGGTCTAGATATGGTCAATCCAGGTTGCATCACAGCCCCTGAACGCATTGTGTAAGAATTTCTCTCTCTTTCACTGTCTTTGTTTCATGGGTTTTTCAAAGTAATTTATTTTGATAATGGGGTTTAGCTGCTTTTCACTGCTGTGTTTATGCCGCTTTACACCCACTTGACACACTAACAGAGAGATATCAATACATAGGTTTTAAGATTATTACTAGTCAGATATATTCTTGTGCAGTGAATAGGGTGTGTTGAGTCCAGTTCTCTGAGCAAGGAGTAGGTCTTGTCTATTACATATTGGGTTTATGGAACGGTATCTGAGCTAATTTGAAACACTTGTTTTATGTATCACGCCACCTCACCTTTCCCGTTAAGCAGCCATAGTGTGTTTTCTGCATGTGTGACTCTGTTCTGTTTTGTAATTCAGTTCAAGTGTAACGCTTTTTACATTCCCTCCATAAGTGATACCTTATGAGAAGTGTCCTTTTCTGTGTGACTTATTTCACTTAGAATCGTCGTACCTAAATCCACTCATCATGCTGCTACTAGCCTTATGACATTGATTTCATGGCTGAGTGATATTCCATTGTACATAAGGACCACAACTTCTTTATCCATTTTTCTCTTTCCTGGGATATTGAAGGTGGAATGAAGTGGAGGTCCTTGTCAACAGAGCAGCCCTAAACTTTGGGGTGCTTGTGTCTTGCTGATTTTTCATTTTCCCAATTTATACCCCCATGAGTGGAAGTGCCCTATGCTCTCTAAGCTGTGTTTTTTAGATGTTTCAGGACACACCATACACTTCTCCAGAGTGGCTGTTGGCAATTTACATCCCGCCCATCAGTGTAGCAAGGCTCCCATTTCTCCATGGCCTGTCCTGCATTTCTGGTTTTGACACGTTTTTCAGCATGGCCCTTTTGACCGACGGGTAGCGAGTCTTCTTTGTAGCGCTGATTTGCCTTTCCAGGTTGCTTGGTTGGCCAAAAAGGGCGTATGCGTTTTTTCCTGAATATATTCAGGAAAAAACGCATACGCCCTTTTTGGCCAAGGGCATCATTGTCAACGTTTTGCCGCTTTTCATGTGCTTTAAAGGCGATTCGAATCTACCTCCTGAAATCTGTTTCCTGCAATTCTGCCTTGATTTCAAATCCTCTTCTTTGCCTTCCCTCAATATATTTGTGGACGAGAGTTATGATTTATAACTCTGCAGGTTTGTGAATTGCAGTGCCCTGAAGCTCCATTTTACAACTCGCTTTTTTGGGAGCTGGCCGCAAAAGCGCAGGATGGCTTCAGGCCCTGTTCTGGTTGCGGGGGGGAGGATGAGCCTGTGGTTAATTCTTCTTCCTGATGGGAAAATAGAGTGACCTGTGCCTGTCCCAACACCAAGAGCTAGTCTCTCACTGGTTCCCCGTCTACCCGTTCATCCTCAGGACAAATTGCAACCTGTACGGAACAGGAGGTTAAAGGTGCTGATGCTCCAAGTAGGGAGATTGTTAGTAAAGCGGCTGGAATGGCGTACCCTGGCACAAGGAGAAGAGAAATGAGGTACGTTTTAGAAACCTTTCCCCATCACATGGTGTACCATCTTTTTGTTTTCTCATGCATGTTTTCGATGTAGGAAGATGCCCTTGAACCTGGAGATTTGGGACCCATGCAATGGGTACCACGCAGTATTACTTTAAAGGGTCTGCATTTGCTCACCCAACCTCACCAAACCTCTCAGCCCCAAGAGTGTCCACCCTTATGTCTCATCCAGCTGTGGGTCTAGATATGGTCAATCCAGGTTGCATCACAGCCCCTGAACGCATTGTGTAAGAATTTCTCTCTCTTTCACTGTCTTTGTTTCATGGGTTTTTCAAAGTAATTTATTTTGATAATGGGGTTTAGCTGCTTTTCACTGCTGTGTTTATGCCGCTTTACACCCACTTGACACACTAACAGAGAGATATCAATACATAGGTTTTAAGATTATTTCTAGTCAGATATATTCTTGTGCGGTGAATAGGGTGTGTTGAGTCCAGTTCTCTGAGCAAAGAGTAGGTCTTGTCTATTACATATTGGGTTTATGGAACGGTATCTGAGCTAATTTGAAACACTTGTTTTATGTATCACGCCACCTCACCTTTCCCGTTAAGCAGCCATAGTGTGTTTTCTGCATGTGTGACTCTGTTCTGTTTTGTAATTCAGTTCAAGTGTAACGCTTTTTACATTCCCTCCATAAGTGATACCTTATGAGAAGTGTCCTTTTCCGTGTGACTTATTTCACTTAGAATCGTCGTACCTAAATCCACTCATCATGCTGCTACTAGCCTTATGACATTGATTTCATGGCTGAGTGATATTCCATTGTACATAAGGACCACAACTTCTTTATCCATTTTTCTCTTTCCTGGGATATTGAAGGTGGAATGAAGTGGAGGTCCTTGTCAACAGAGCAGCCCTAAACTTTGGGGTGCTTGTGTCTTGCTGATTTTTCATTTTCCCAATTTATACCCCCATGAGTGGAAGTGCCCTATGCTCTCTAAGCTGTGTTTTTTAGATGTTTCAGGACACACCGTACACTTCTCCAGAGTGGCTGTTGTCAATTTACATCCCGCCGATCAGTGTAGCAAGGCTCCCATTTCTCCATGGCCTGTCCTGCATTTCTGGTTTTGAGACTTTTTTCAGCATGGCCCTTTTGACCAATGGGTAGCGAGTCTTCTTTGTAGCGCTGATTTGCCTTTCCAGGTTGCTTGGTTGGCCAAAAAGGGCGTATGCGTTTTTTCCTGAATATATTCAGGAAAAAACGCATACGCCCTTTTTGGCCAAGGGCATCATTGTCAACGTTTTGCCGCTTTTCATGTGCTTTAAAGGCGATTCGAATCTACCTCCTGAAATCTGTTTCCTGCAATTCTGCCTTGATTTCAAATCCTCTTCTTTGCCTTCCCTCAATATATTTGTGGACGAGAGTTATCATTTATAACTCTGCAGGTTTGTGAATTGCAGTGCCCTGAAGCTCCATTTTACAACTCGCTTTTTTGGGAGCTGGCCGCAAAAGCGCAGGATGGCTTCAGGCCCTGTTCTGGTTCCGGGGGGGGGGATGAGCCTGTGGTTAATTCTTCTTCCTTATGGGAAAATAGAGTGACCTGTGCCTGTCCCAACACCAAGAGCTAGTCTCTCACTGGTTCCCCGTCTACCCGTTCATCCTCAGGACAAATTGCAACCTGTACGGAACAGGAGGTTAAAGGTGCTGATGCTCCAAATAGGGAGATTGTTAGTAAAGCGGCTGGAATGGCGAACCCGGGCACAAGGAGAAGAGAAATGAGGTGCGTTTTAGAAACCTTTCCCCATCACATGGTGTACCATCTTTTTGTTTTCTCTTGCATGTTTTCGATGTAGGAAGATGCCCTTGAACCTGGAGATTAGGGACCCATGCGATGGGTACCACGCAGTATTACTTTAAAGGGTCTGCGTTTGCTCACCCAACCTCACCAAACCTCTCAGCCCCAAGAGTGTCCACCCTTATGTCTCATCCAGCTGTGGGTCTAGATATGGTCAATCCAGGTTGCATCACAGCCCCTGAACGCATTGTGTAAGAATTTCTCTCTCTTTCACTGTCTTTGTTTCATGGGTTTTTCAAAGTAATTTATTTTGATAATGGGGTTTAGCTGCTTTTCACTGCTGTGTTTATGCCGCTTTACACCCACTTGACACACTAACAGAGAGATATCAATACATAGGTTTTAAGATTATTACTAGTCAGATATATTCTTGTGCGGTGAATAGGGTGTGTTGAGTCCAGTTCTCTGAGCAAAGAGTATGTCTTGTCTATTACATATTGGGTTTATGAAACGGTATCTGAGCTAATTTGAAACACTTGTTTTATGTATCACGCCACCTCACCTTTCCCGTTAAGCAGCCATAGTGTGTTTTCTGCATGTGTGACTCTGTTCTGTTTTGTAATTCAGTTCAAGTGTAACGCTTTTTACATTCCCTCCATAAGTGATACCTTATGAGAAGTGTCCTTTTCTGTGTGACTTATTTCACTTAGAATCGTCGTACCTAAATCCACTCATCATGCTGCTACTAGCCTTATGACATTGATTTCATGGCTGAGTGATATTCCATTGTACATAAGGACCACAACTTCTTTATCCATTTTTCTCTTTCCTGGGATATTGAAGGTGGAATGAAGTGGAGGTCCTTGTCAACAGAGCAGCCCTAAACTTTGGGGTGCTTGTGTCTTGCTGATTTTTCATTTTCCCAATTTATACCCCCATGAGTGGAAGTGCCCTATGCTCTCTAAGCTGTGTTTTTTAGATGTTTCAGGACACACCATACACTTCTCCAGAGTGGCTGTTGGCAATTTACATCCCGCCCATCAGTGTAGCAAGGCTCCCATTTCTCCATGGCCTGTCCTGCATTTCTGGTTTTGACACGTTTTTCAGCATGGCCCTTTTAACCGACGGGTAGCGAGTCTTCTTTGTAGCGCTGATTTGCCTTTCCAGGTTGCTTGGTTGGCCAAAAAGGGCGTATGCGTTTTTTCCTGAATATATTCAGGAAAAAACGCATACGCCCTTTTTGGCCAAGGGCATCATTGTCAACGTTTTGCCGCTTTTCATGTGCTTTAAAGGCGATTCGAATCTACCTCCTGAAATCTGTTTCCTGCAATTCTGCCTTGATTTCAAATCCTCTTCTTTGCCTTCCCTCAATATATTTGTGGACGAGAGTTATCATTTATAACTCTGCAGGTTTGTGAATTGCAGTGCCCTGAAGCTCCATTTTACAACTCGCTTTTTTAAGAGCTGGCCACAAAAGCGCAGGATGGCTTCAGGCCCTGTTCTGGTTGCGGGGGGGAGGATGAGCCTGTGGGTAATTCTTCTTCCTGATGGGAAAATAGAGTGACCTGTGCCTGTCCCAACACCAAGAGCTAGTCTCTCACTGGTTCCCCGTCTACCCGTTCATCCTCAGGACAAATTGCAACCTGTACGGAACAGGAGGTTAAAGGTGCTGATGCTCCAAGTAGGGAGATTGTTAGTAAAGCGGCTGGAATGGCGTACCCTGGCACAAGGAGAAGAGAAATGAGGTGCGTTTTAGAAACCTTTCCCCATCACATGGTGTACCATCTTTTTGTTTTCTCATGCATGTTTTCGATGTAGGAAGATGCCCTTGAACCTGGAGATTTGGGACCCATGCGATGGGTACCACGCAGTATTACTTTAAAGGGTCTGCGTTTGCTCACCCAACCTCACCAAACCTCTCAGCCCCAAGAGTGTCTACCCTTATGTCTCATCCAGCTGTGGGTCTAGATATGGTCAATCCAGGTTGCATCACAGCCCCTGAACGCATTGTGTAAGAATTTCTCTCTCTTTCACTGTCTTTGTTTCATGGGTTTTTCAAAGTAATTTATTTTGATAATGGGGTTTAGCTGCTTTTCACTGCTGTGTTTATGCCGCTTTACACCCACTTGACACACTAACAGAGAGATATCAATACATAGGTTTTAAGATTATTACTAGTCAGATATATTCTTGTGCAGTGAATAGGGTGTGTTGAGTCCAGTTCTCTGAGCAAGGAGTAGGTCTTGTCTATTACATATTGGGTTTATGGAACGGTATCTGAGCTAATTTGAAACACTTGTTTTATGTATCACGCCACCTCACCTTTCC
This sequence comes from Balaenoptera borealis, assembly GCF_965194805.1. Taxonomy (NCBI): domain Eukaryota; kingdom Metazoa; phylum Chordata; class Mammalia; order Artiodactyla; family Balaenopteridae; genus Balaenoptera; species Balaenoptera borealis. The sequence continues at coordinate 643,851 of NW_028123991.1, forward strand.
CGTTAAGCAGCCATAGTGTGTTTTCTGCATGTGTGACTCTGTTCTGTTTTGTAATTCAGTTCAAGTGTAACGGTTTTTACATTCCCTCCATAAGTGATACCTTATGAGAAGTGTCCTTTTCTGTGTGACTTATTTCACTTAGAATCGTCGTACCTAAATCCACTCATCATGCTGCTACTAGCCTTATGACATTGATTTCATGGCTGAGTGATATTCCATTGTACATAAGGACCACAACTTCTTTATCCATTTTTCTCTTTCCTGGGATATTGAAGGTGGAATGAAGTGGAGGTCCTTGTCAACAGAGCAGCCCTAAACTTTGGGGTGCTTGTGTCTTGCTGATTTTTCATTTTCCCAATTTATACCCCCATGAGTGGAAGTGCCCTATGCTCTCTAAGCTGTGTTTTTTAGATGTTTCAGGACACACCATACACTTCTCCAGAGTGGCTGTTGGCAATTTACATCCCGCCCATCAGTGTAGCAAGGCTCCCATTTCTCCATGGCCTGTCCTGCATTTCTGGTTTTGACACGTTTTTCAGCATGGCCCTTTTGACCGACGGGTAGCGAGTCTTCTTTGTAGCGCTGATTTGCCTTTCCAGGTTGCTTGGTTGGCCAAAAAGGGCGTATGCGTTTTTTCCTGAATATATTCAGGAAAAAACGCATACGCCCTTTTTGGCCAAGGGCATCATTGTCAACGTTTTGCCGCTTTTCATGTGCTTTAAAGGCGATTCGAATCTACCTCCTGAAATCTGTTTCCTGCAATTCTGCCTTGATTTCAAATCCTCTTCTTTGCCTTCCCTCAATATATTTGTGGACGAGAGTTATCATTTATAACTCTGCAGGTTTGTGAATTGCAGTGCCCTGAAGCTCCATTTTACAACTCGCTTTTTTGGGAGCTGGCCGCAAAAGCGCAGGATGGCTTCAGGCCCTGTTCTGGTTGCGGGGGGGAGGATGAGCCTGTGGTTAATTCTTCTTCCTGATGGGAAAATAGAGTGACCTGTGCCTGTCCCAACACCAAGAGCTAGTCTCTCACTGGTTCCCCGTCTACCCGTTCATCCTCAGGACAAATTGCAACCTGTACGGAACAGGAGGTTAAAGGTGCTGATGCTCCAAGTAGGGAGATTGTTAGTAAAGCGGCTGGAATGGCGTACCCTGGCACAAGGAGAAGAGAAATGAGGTACGTTTTAGAAACCTTTCCCCATCACATGGTGTACCATCTTTTTGTTTTCTCATGCATGTTTTCGATGTAGGAAGATGCCCTTGAACCTGGAGATTTGGGACCCATGCAATGGGTACCACGCAGTATTACTTTAAAGGGTCTGCATTTGCTCACCCAACCTCACCAAACCTCTCAGCCCCAAGAGTGTCCACCCTTATGTCTCATCCAGCTGTGGGTCTAGATATGGTCAATCCAGGTTGCATCACAGCCCCTGAACGCATTGTGTAAGAATTTCTCTCTCTTTCACTGTCTTTGTTTCATGGGTTTTTCAAAGTAATTTATTTTGATAATGGGGTTTAGCTGCTTTTCACTGCTGTGTTTATGCCGCTTTACACCCACTTGACACACTAACAGAGAGATATCAATACATAGGTTTTAAGATTATTTCTAGTCAGATATATTCTTGTGCGGTGAATAGGGTGTGTTGAGTCCAGTTCTCTGAGCAAAGAGTAGGTCTTGTCTATTACATATTGGGTTTATGGAACGGTATCTGAGCTAATTTGAAACACTTGTTTTATGTATCACGCCACCTCACCTTTCCCGTTAAGCAGCCATAGTGTGTTTTCTGCATGTGTGACTCTGTTCTGTTTTGTAATTCAGTTCAAGTGTAACGCTTTTTACATTCCCTCCATAAGTGATACCTTATGAGAAGTGTCCTTTTCCGTGTGACTTATTTCACTTAGAATCGTCGTACCTAAATCCACTCATCATGCTGCTACTAGCCTTATGACATTGATTTCATGGCTGAGTGATATTCCATTGTACATAAGGACCACAACTTCTTTATCCATTTTTCTCTTTCCTGGGATATTGAAGGTGGAATGAAGTGGAGGTCCTTGTCAACAGAGCAGCCCTAAACTTTGGGGTGCTTGTGTCTTGCTGATTTTTCATTTTCCCAATTTATACCCCCATGAGTGGAAGTGCCCTATGCTCTCTAAGCTGTGTTTTTTAGATGTTTCAGGACACACCGTACACTTCTCCAGAGTGGCTGTTGGCAATTTACATCCCGCCGATCAGTGTAGCAAGGCTCCCATTTCTCCATGGCCTGTCCTGCATTTCTGGTTTTGAGACTTTTTTCAGCATGGCCCTTTTGACCAATGGGTAGCGAGTCTTCTTTGTAGCGCTGATTTGCCTTTCCAGGTTGCTTGGTTGGCCAAAAAGGGCGTATGCGTTTTTTCCTGAATATATTCAGGAAAAAACGCATACGCCCTTTTTGGCCAAGGGCATCATTGTCAACGTTTTGCCGCTTTTCATGTGCTTTAAAGGCGATTCGAATCTACCTCCTGAAATCTGTTTCCTGCAATTCTGCCTTGATTTCAAATCCTCTTCTTTGCCTTCCCTCAATATATTTGTGGACGAGAGTTATCATTTATAACTCTGCAGGTTTGTGAATTGCAGTGCCCTGAAGCTCCATTTTACAACTCGCTTTTTTGGGAGCTGGCCGCAAAAGCGCAGGATGGCTTCAGGCCCTGTTCTGGTTCCGGGGGGGGGGATGAGCCTGTGGTTAATTCTTCTTCCTTATGGGAAAATAGAGTGACCTGTGCCTGTCCCAACACCAAGAGCTAGTCTCTCACTGGTTCCCCGTCTACCCGTTCATCCTCAGGACAAATTGCAACCTGTACGGAACAGGAGGTTAAAGGTGCTGATGCTCCAAATAGGGAGATTGTTAGTAAAGCGGCTGGAATGGCGAACCCTGGCACAAGGAGAAGAGAAATGAGGTGCGTTTTAGAAAACTTTCCCCATCACATGGTGTACCATCTTTTTGTTTTCTCATGCATGTTTTCGATGTAGGAAGATGCCCTTGAACCTGGAGATTTGGGACCCATGCGATGGGTACCACGCAGTATTACTTTAAAGGGTCTGCATTTGCTCACCCAACCTCACCAAACCTCTCAGCCCCAATGAGTGTCCACCCTTATGTCTCATCCAGCTGTGGGTCTAGATATGGTCAATCCAGGTTGCATCACAGCCCCTGAACGCATTGTGTAAGAATTTCTCTCTCTTTCACTGTCTTTGTTTCATGGGTTTTTCAAAGTAATTTATTTTGATAATGGGGTTTAGCTGCTTTTCACTGCTGTGTTTATGCCGCTTTACACCCACTTGACACACTAACAGAGAGATATCAATACATAGGTTTTAAGATTATTACTAGTCAGATATATTCTTGTGCGGTGAATAGGGCGTGTTGAGTCCAGTTCTCTGAGCAAGGAGTAGGTCTTGTCTATTACATATTGGGTTTATGGAACGGTATCTGAGCTAATTTGAAACACTTGTTTTATGTATCACGCCACCTCACCTTTCCCGTTAAGCAGCCATAGTGTGTTTTCTGCATGTGTGACTCTGTTCTGTTTTGTAATTCAGTTCAAGTGTAACGCTTTTTACATTCCCTCCATAAGTGATACCTTATGAGAAGTGTCCTTTTCTGTGTGACTTATTTCACTTAGAATCGTCGTACCTAAATCCACTCATCATGCTGCTACTAGCCTTATGACATTGATTTCATGGCTGAGTGATATTCCATTGTACATAAGGACCACAACTTCTTTATCCATTTTTCTCTTTCCTGGGATATTGAAGGTGGAATGAAGTGGAGGTCCTTGTCAACAGAGCAGCCCTAAACTTTGGGGTGCTTGTGTCTTGCTGATTTTTCATTTTCCCAATTTATACCCCCATGAGTGGAAGTGCCCTATGCTCTCTAAGCTGTGTTTTTTAGATGTTTCAGGACACACCATACACTTCTCCAGAGTGGCTGTTGGCAATTTACATCCCGCCCATCAGTGTAGCAAGGCTCCCATTTCTCCATGGCCTGTCCTGCATTTCTGGTTTTGACACGTTTTTCAGCATGGCCCTTTTGACCGACGGGTAGCGAGTCTTCTTTGTAGCGCTGATTTGCCTTTCCAGGTTGCTTGGTTGGCCAAAAAGGGCGTATGCGTTTTTTCCTAAATATATTCAGGAAAAAACGCATACGCCCTTTTTGGCCAAGGGCATCATTGTCAACGTTTTGCCGCTTTTCATGTGCTTTAAAGGCGATTCGAATCTACCTCCTGAAATCTGTTTCCTGCAATTCTGCCTTGATTTCAAATCCTCTTCTTTGCCTTCCCTCAATATATTTGTGGACGAGAGTTATCATTTATAACTCTGCAGGTTTGTGAATTGCAGTGCCCTGAAGCTCCATTTTACAACTCGCTTTTTTGGGAGCTGGCCGCAAAAGCGCAGGATGGCTTCAGGCCCTGTTCTGGTTGCGGGGGGGAGGATGAGCCTGTGGTTAATTCTTCTTCCTGATGGGAAAATAGAGTGACCTGTGCCTGTCCCAACACCAAGAGCTAGTCTCTCACTGGTTCCCCGTCTACCCGTTCATCCTCAGGACAAATTGCAACCTGTACGAAACAGGAGGTTAAAGGTGCTGATGCTCCAAGTAGGGAGATTGTTAGTAAAGCGGCTGGAATGGCGAACCCGGGCACAAGGAGAAGAGAAATGAGGTGCGTTTTAGAAACCTTTCCCCATCACATGGTGTACCATCTTTTTGTTTTCTCATGCATGTTTTCGATGTAGGAAGATGCCCTTGAACCTGGAGATTTGGGACCCATGCGATGGGTACCACGCAGTATTACTTTAAAGGGTCTGCATTTGCTCACCCAACCTCACCAAACCTCTCAGCCCCAATGAGTGTCCACCCTTATGTCTCATCCAGCTGTGGGTCTAGATATGGTCAATCCAGGTTGCATCACAGCCCCTGAACGCATTGTGTAAGAATTTCTCTCTCTTTCACTGTCTTTGTTTCATGGGTTTTTCAAAGTAATTTATTTTGATAATGGGGTTTAGCTGCTTTTCACTGCTGTGTTTATGCCGCTTTACACCCACTTGACACACTAACAGAGAGATATCAATACATAGGTTTTAAGATTATTACTAGTCAGATATATTCTTGTGCAGTGAATAGGGTGTGTTGAGTCCAGTTCTCTGAGCAAGGAGTAGGTCTTGTCTATTACATATTGGGTTTATGGAACGGTATCTGAGCTAATTTGAAACACTTGTTTTATGTATCACGCCACCTCACCTTTCCCGTTAAGCAGCCATAGTGTGTTTTCTGCATGTGTGACTCTGTTCTGTTTTGTAATTCAGTTCAAGTGTAACGCTTTTTACATTCCCTCCATAAGTGATACCTTATGAGAAGTGTCCTTTTCTGTGTGACTTATTTCACTTAGAATCGTCGTACCTAAATCCACTCATCATGCTGCTACTAGCCTTATGACATTGATTTCATGGCTGAGTGATATTCCATTGTACATAAGGACCACAACTTCTTTATCCATTTTTCTCTTTCCTGGGATATTGAAGGTGGAATGAAGTGGAGGTCCTTGTCAACAGAGCAGCCCTAAACTTTGGGGTGCTTGTGTCTTGCTGATTTTTCATTTTCCCAATTTATACCCCCATGAGTGGAAGTGCCCTATGCTCTCTAAGCTGTGTTTTTTAGATGTTTCAGGACACACCATACACTTCTCCAGAGTGGCTGTTGGCAATTTACATCCCGCCCATCAGTGTAGCAAGGCTCCCATTTCTCCATGGCCTGTCCTGCATTTCTGGTTTTGACACGTTTTTCAGCATGGCCCTTTTGACCGACGGGTAGCGAGTCTTCTTTGTAGCGCTGATTTGCCTTTCCAGGTTGCTTGGTTGGCCAAAAAGGGCGTATGCGTTTTTTCCTGAATATATTCAGGAAAAAACGCATACGCCCTTTTTGGCCAAGGGCATCATTGTCAACGTTTTGCCGCTTTTCATGTGCTTTAAAGGCGATTCGAATCTACCTCCTGAAATCTGTTTCCTGCAATTCTGCCTTGATTTCAAATCCTCTTCTTTGCCTTCCCTCAATATATTTGTGGACGAGAGTTATGATTTATAACTCTGCAGGTTTGTGAATTGCAGTGCCCTGAAGCTCCATTTTACAACTCGCTTTTTTGGGAGCTGGCCGCAAAAGCGCAGGATGGCTTCAGGCCCTGTTCTGGTTGCGGGGGGGAGGATGAGCCTGTGGTTAATTCTTCTTCCTGATGGGAAAATAGAGTGACCTGTGCCTGTCCCAACACCAAGAGCTAGTCTCTCACTGGTTCCCCGTCTACCCGTTCATCCTCAGGACAAATTGCAACCTGTACGGAACAGGAGGTTAAAGGTGCTGATGCTCCAAGTAGGGAGATTGTTAGTAAAGCGGCTGGAATGGCGTACCCTGGCACAAGGAGAAGAGAAATGAGGTACGTTTTAGAAACCTTTCCCCATCACATGGTGTACCATCTTTTTGTTTTCTCATGCATGTTTTCGATGTAGGAAGATGCCCTTGAACCTGGAGATTTGGGACCCATGCAATGGGTACCACGCAGTATTACTTTAAAGGGTCTGCATTTGCTCACCCAACCTCACCAAACCTCTCAGCCCCAAGAGTGTCCACCCTTATGTCTCATCCAGCTGTGGGTCTAGATATGGTCAATCCAGGTTGCATCACAGCCCCTGAACGCATTGTGTAAGAATTTCTCTCTCTTTCACTGTCTTTGTTTCATGGGTTTTTCAAAGTAATTTATTTTGATAATGGGGTTTAGCTGCTTTTCACTGCTGTGTTTATGCCGCTTTACACCCACTTGACACACTAACAGAGAGATATCAATACATAGGTTTTAAGATTATTTCTAGTCAGATATATTCTTGTGCGGTGAATAGGGTGTGTTGAGTCCAGTTCTCTGAGCAAAGAGTAGGTCTTGTCTATTACATATTGGGTTTATGGAACGGTATCTGAGCTAATTTGAAACACTTGTTTTATGTATCACGCCACCTCACCTTTCCCGTTAAGCAGCCATAGTGTGTTTTCTGCATGTGTGACTCTGTTCTGTTTTGTAATTCAGTTCAAGTGTAACGCTTTTTACATTCCCTCCATAAGTGATACCTTATGAGAAGTGTCCTTTTCCGTGTGACTTATTTCACTTAGAATCGTCGTACCTAAATCCACTCATCATGCTGCTACTAGCCTTATGACATTGATTTCATGGCTGAGTGATATTCCATTGTACATAAGGACCACAACTTCTTTATCCATTTTTCTCTTTCCTGGGATATTGAAGGTGGAATGAAGTGGAGGTCCTTGTCAACAGAGCAGCCCTAAACTTTGGGGTGCTTGTGTCTTGCTGATTTTTCATTTTCCCAATTTATACCCCCATGAGTGGAAGTGCCCTATGCTCTCTAAGCTGTGTTTTTTAGATGTTTCAGGACACACCGTACACTTCTCCAGAGTGGCTGTTGTCAATTTACATCCCGCCGATCAGTGTAGCAAGGCTCCCATTTCTCCATGGCCTGTCCTGCATTTCTGGTTTTGAGACTTTTTTCAGCATGGCCCTTTTGACCAATGGGTAGCGAGTCTTCTTTGTAGCGCTGATTTGCCTTTCCAGGTTGCTTGGTTGGCCAAAAAGGGCGTATGCGTTTTTTCCTGAATATATTCAGGAAAAAACGCATACGCCCTTTTTGGCCAAGGGCATCATTGTCAACGTTTTGCCGCTTTTCATGTGCTTTAAAGGCGATTCGAATCTACCTCCTGAAATCTGTTTCCTGCAATTCTGCCTTGATTTCAAATCCTCTTCTTTGCCTTCCCTCAATATATTTGTGGACGAGAGTTATCATTTATAACTCTGCAGGTTTGTGAATTGCAGTGCCCTGAAGCTCCATTTTACAACTCGCTTTTTTGGGAGCTGGCCGCAAAAGCGCAGGATGGCTTCAGGCCCTGTTCTGGTTCCGGGGGGGGGGATGAGCCTGTGGTTAATTCTTCTTCCTTATGGGAAAATAGAGTGACCTGTGCCTGTCCCAACACCAAGAGCTAGTCTCTCACTGGTTCCCCGTCTACCCGTTCATCCTCAGGACAAATTGCAACCTGTACGGAACAGGAGGTTAAAGGTGCTGATGCTCCAAATAGGGAGATTGTTAGTAAAGCGGCTGGAATGGCGAACCCGGGCACAAGGAGAAGAGAAATGAGGTGCGTTTTAGAAACCTTTCCCCATCACATGGTGTACCATCTTTTTGTTTTCTCTTGCATGTTTTCGATGTAGGAAGATGCCCTTGAACCTGGAGATTAGGGACCCATGCGATGGGTACCACGCAGTATTACTTTAAAGGGTCTGCGTTTGCTCACCCAACCTCACCAAACCTCTCAGCCCCAAGAGTGTCCACCCTTATGTCTCATCCAGCTGTGGGTCTAGATATGGTCAATCCAGGTTGCATCACAGCCCCTGAACGCATTGTGTAAGAATTTCTCTCTCTTTCACTGTCTTTGTTTCATGGGTTTTTCAAAGTAATTTATTTTGATAATGGGGTTTAGCTGCTTTTCACTGCTGTGTTTATGCCGCTTTACACCCACTTGACACACTAACAGAGAGATATCAATACATAGGTTTTAAGATTATTACTAGTCAGATATATTCTTGTGCGGTGAATAGGGTGTGTTGAGTCCAGTTCTCTGAGCAAAGAGTATGTCTTGTCTATTACATATTGGGTTTATGAAACGGTATCTGAGCTAATTTGAAACACTTGTTTTATGTATCACGCCACCTCACCTTTCCCGTTAAGCAGCCATAGTGTGTTTTCTGCATGTGTGACTCTGTTCTGTTTTGTAATTCAGTTCAAGTGTAACGCTTTTTACATTCCCTCCATAAGTGATACCTTATGAGAAGTGTCCTTTTCTGTGTGACTTATTTCACTTAGAATCGTCGTACCTAAATCCACTCATCATGCTGCTACTAGCCTTATGACATTGATTTCATGGCTGAGTGATATTCCATTGTACATAAGGACCACAACTTCTTTATCCATTTTTCTCTTTCCTGGGATATTGAAGGTGGAATGAAGTGGAGGTCCTTGTCAACAGAGCAGCCCTAAACTTTGGGGTGCTTGTGTCTTGCTGATTTTTCATTTTCCCAATTTATACCCCCATGAGTGGAAGTGCCCTATGCTCTCTAAGCTGTGTTTTTTAGATGTTTCAGGACACACCATACACTTCTCCAGAGTGGCTGTTGGCAATTTACATCCCGCCCATCAGTGTAGCAAGGCTCCCATTTCTCCATGGCCTGTCCTGCATTTCTGGTTTTGACACGTTTTTCAGCATGGCCCTTTTAACCGACGGGTAGCGAGTCTTCTTTGTAGCGCTGATTTGCCTTTCCAGGTTGCTTGGTTGGCCAAAAAGGGCGTATGCGTTTTTTCCTGAATATATTCAGGAAAAAACGCATACGCCCTTTTTGGCCAAGGGCATCATTGTCAACGTTTTGCCGCTTTTCATGTGCTTTAAAGGCGATTCGAATCTACCTCCTGAAATCTGTTTCCTGCAATTCTGCCTTGATTTCAAATCCTCTTCTTTGCCTTCCCTCAATATATTTGTGGACGAGAGTTATCATTTATAACTCTGCAGGTTTGTGAATTGCAGTGCCCTGAAGCTCCATTTTACAACTCGCTTTTTTAAGAGCTGGCCACAAAAGCGCAGGATGGCTTCAGGCCCTGTTCTGGTTGCGGGGGGGAGGATGAGCCTGTGGGTAATTCTTCTTCCTGATGGGAAAATAGAGTGACCTGTGCCTGTCCCAACACCAAGAGCTAGTCTCTCACTGGTTCCCCGTCTACCCGTTCATCCTCAGGACAAATTGCAACCTGTACGGAACAGGAGGTTAAAGGTGCTGATGCTCCAAGTAGGGAGATTGTTAGTAAAGCGGCTGGAATGGCGTACCCTGGCACAAGGAGAAGAGAAATGAGGTGCGTTTTAGAAACCTTTCCCCATCACATGGTGTACCATCTTTTTGTTTTCTCATGCATGTTTTCGATGTAGGAAGATGCCCTTGAACCTGGAGATTTGGGACCCATGCGATGGGTACCACGCAGTATTACTTTAAAGGGTCTGCGTTTGCTCACCCAACCTCACCAAACCTCTCAGCCCCAAGAGTGTCTACCCTTATGTCTCATCCAGCTGTGGGTCTAGATATGGTCAATCCAGGTTGCATCACAGCCCCTGAACGCATTGTGTAAGAATTTCTCTCTCTTTCACTGTCTTTGTTTCATGGGTTTTTCAAAGTAATTTATTTTGATAATGGGGTTTAGCTGCTTTTCACTGCTGTGTTTATGCCGCTTTACACCCACTTGACACACTAACAGAGAGATATCAATACATAGGTTTTAAGATTATTACTAGTCAGATATATTCTTGTGCAGTGAATAGGGTGTGTTGAGTCCAGTTCTCTGAGCAAGGAGTAGGTCTTGTCTATTACATATTGGGTTTATGGAACGGTATCTGAGCTAATTTGAAACACTTGTTTTATGTATCACGCCACCTCACCTTTCCCGTTAAGCAGCCATAGTGTGTTTTCTGCATGTGTGACTCTGTTCTGTTTTGTAATTCAGTTCAAGTGTAACGGTTTTTACATTCCCTCCATAAGTGATACCTTATGAGAAGTGTCCTTTTCTGTGTGACTTATTTCACTTAGAATCGTCGTACCTAAATCCACTCATCATGCTGCTACTAGCCTTATGACATTGATTTCATGGCTGAGTGATATTCCATTGTACATAAGGACCACAACTTCTTTATCCATTTTTCTCTTTCCTGGGATATTGAAGGTGGAATGAAGTGGAGGTCCTTGTCAACAGAGCAGCCCTAAACTTTGGGGTGCTTGTGTCTTGCTGATTTTTCATTTTCCCAATTTATACCCCCATGAGTGGAAGTGCCCTATGCTCTCTAAGCTGTGTTTTTTAGATGTTTCAGGACACACCATACACTTCTCCAGAGTGGCTGTTGGCAATTTACATCCCGCCCATCAGTGTAGCAAGGCTCCCATTTCTCCATGGCCTGTCCTGCATTTCTGGTTTTGACACGTTTTTCAGCATGGCCCTTTTGACCGACGGGTAGCGAGTCTTCTTTGTAGCGCTGATTTGCCTTTCCAGGTTGCTTGGTTGGCCAAAAAGGGCGTATGCGTTTTTTCCTGAATATATTCAGGAAAAAACGCATACGCCCTTTTTGGCCAAGGGCATCATTGTCAACGTTTTGCCGCTTTTCATGTGCTTTAAAGGCGATTCGAATCTACCTCCTGAAATCTGTTTCCTGCAATTCTGCCTTGATTTCAAATCCTCTTCTTTGCCTTCCCTCAATATATTTGTGGACGAGAGTTATCATTTATAACTCTGCAGGTTTGTGAATTGCAGTGCCCTGAAGCTCCATTTTACAACTCGCTTTTTTGGGAGCTGGCCGCAAAAGCGCAGGATGGCTTCAGGCCCTGTTCTGGTTGCGGGGGGGAGGATGAGCCTGTGGTTAATTCTTCTTCCTGATGGGAAAATAGAGTGACCTGTGCCTGTCCCAACACCAAGAGCTAGTCTCTCACTGGTTCCCCGTCTACCCGTTCATCCTCAGGACAAATTGCAACCTGTACGGAACAGGAGGTTAAAGGTGCTGATGCTCCAAGTAGGGAGATTGTTAGTAAAGCGGCTGGAATGGCGTACCCTGGCACAAGGAGAAGAGAAATGAGGTACGTTTTAGAAACCTTTCCCCATCACATGGTGTACCATCTTTTTGTTTTCTCATGCATGTTTTCGATGTAGGAAGATGCCCTTGAACCTGGAGATTTGGGACCCATGCAATGGGTACCACGCAGTATTACTTTAAAGGGTCTGCATTTGCTCACCCAACCTCACCAAACCTCTCAGCCCCAAGAGTGTCCACCCTTATGTCTCATCCAGCTGTGGGTCTAGATATGGTCAATCCAGGTTGCATCACAGCCCCTGAACGCATTGTGTAAGAATTTCTCTCTCTTTCACTGTCTTTGTTTCATGGGTTTTTCAAAGTAATTTATTTTGATAATGGGGTTTAGCTGCTTTTCACTGCTGTGTTTATGCCGCTTTACACCCACTTGACACACTAACAGAGAGATATCAATACATAGGTTTTAAGATTATTTCTAGTCAGATATATTCTTGTGCGGTGAATAGGGTGTGTTGAGTCCAGTTCTCTGAGCAAAGAGTAGGTCTTGTCTATTACATATTGGGTTTATGGAACGGTATCTGAGCTAATTTGAAACACTTGTTTTATGTATCACGCCACCTCACCTTTCCCGTTAAGCAGCCATAGTGTGTTTTCTGCATGTGTGACTCTGTTCTGTTTTGTAATTCAGTTCAAGTGTAACGCTTTTTACATTCCCTCCATAAGTGATACCTTATGAGAAGTGTCCTTTTCCGTGTGACTTATTTCACTTAGAATCGTCGTACCTAAATCCACTCATCATGCTGCTACTAGCCTTATGACATTGATTTCATGGCTGAGTGATATTCCATTGTACATAAGGACCACAACTTCTTTATCCATTTTTCTCTTTCCTGGGATATTGAAGGTGGAATGAAGTGGAGGTCCTTGTCAACAGAGCAGCCCTAAACTTTGGGGTGCTTGTGTCTTGCTGATTTTTCATTTTCCCAATTTATACCCCCATGAGTGGAAGTGCCCTATGCTCTCTAAGCTGTGTTTTTTAGATGTTTCAGGACACACCGTACACTTCTCCAGAGTGGCTGTTGGCAATTTACATCCCGCCGATCAGTGTAGCAAGGCTCCCATTTCTCCATGGCCTGTCCTGCATTTCTGGTTTTGAGACTTTTTTCAGCATGGCCCTTTTGACCAATGGGTAGCGAGTCTTCTTTGTAGCGCTGATTTGCCTTTCCAGGTTGCTTGGTTGGCCAAAAAGGGCGTATGCGTTTTTTCCTGAATATATTCAGGAAAAAACGCATACGCCCTTTTTGGCCAAGGGCATCATTGTCAACGTTTTGCCGCTTTTCATGTGCTTTAAAGGCGATTCGAATCTACCTCCTGAAATCTGTTTCCTGCAATTCTGCCTTGATTTCAAATCCTCTTCTTTGCCTTCCCTCAATATATTTGTGGACGAGAGTTATCATTTATAACTCTGCAGGTTTGTGAATTGCAGTGCCCTGAAGCTCCATTTTACAACTCGCTTTTTTGGGAGCTGGCCGCAAAAGCGCAGGATGGCTTCAGGCCCTGTTCTGGTTCCGGGGGGGGGGATGAGCCTGTGGTTAATTCTTCTTCCTTATGGGAAAATAGAGTGACCTGTGCCTGTCCCAACACCAAGAGCTAGTCTCTCACTGGTTCCCCGTCTACCCGTTCATCCTCAGGACAAATTGCAACCTGTACGGAACAGGAGGTTAAAGGTGCTGATGCTCCAAATAGGGAGATTGTTAGTAAAGCGGCTGGAATGGCGAACCCGGGCACAAGGAGAAGAGAAATGAGGTGCGTTTTAGAAACCTTTCCCCATCACATGGTGTACCATCTTTTTGTTTTCTCTTGCATGTTTTCGATGTAGGAAGATGCCCTTGAACCTGGAGATTAGGGACCCATGCGATGGGTACCACGCAGTATTACTTTAAAGGGTCTGCGTTTGCTCACCCAACCTCACCAAACCTCTCAGCCCCAAGAGTGTCCACCCTTATGTCTCCTCCAGCTGTGGGTCTAGATATGGTCAATCCAGGTTGCATCACAGCCCCTGAACGCATTGTGTAAGAATTTCTCTCTCTTTCACTGTCTTTGTTTCATGGGTTTTTCAAAGTAATTTATTTTGATAATGGGGTTTAGCTGCTTTTCACTGCTGTGTTTATGCCGCTTTACACCCACTTGACACACTAACAGAGAGATATCAATACATAGGTTTTAAGATTATTACTAGTCAGATATATTCTTGTGCGGTGAATAGGGTGTGTTGAGTCCAGTTCTCTGAGCAAAGAGTATGTCTTGTCTATTACATATTGGGTTTATGAAACGGTATCTGAGCTAATTTGAAACACTTGTTTTATGTATCACGCCACCTCACCTTTCCCGTTAAGCAGCCATAGTGTGTTTTCTGCATGTGTGACTCTGTTCTGTTTTGTAATTCAGTTCAAGTGTAACGCTTTTTACATTCCCTCCATAAGTGATACCTTATGAGAAGTGTCCTTTTCTGTGTGACTTATTTCACTTAGAATCGTCGTACCTAAATCCACTCATCATGCTGCTACTAGCCTTATGACATTGATTTCATGGCTGAGTGATATTCCATTGTACATAAGGACCACAACTTCTTTATCCATTTTTCTCTTTCCTGGGATATTGAAGGTGGAATGAAGTGGAGGTCCTTGTCAACAGAGCAGCCCTAAACTTTGGGGTGCTTGTGTCTTGCTGATTTTTCATTTTCCCAATTTATACCCCCATGAGTGGAAGTGCCCTATGCTCTCTAAGCTGTGTTTTTTAGATGTTTCAGGACACACCATACACTTCTCCAGAGTGGCTGTTGGCAATTTACATCCCGCCCATCAGTGTAGCAAGGCTCCCATTTCTCCATGGCCTGTCCTGCATTTCTGGTTTTGACACGTTTTTCAGCATGGCCCTTTTAACCGACGGGTAGCGAGTCTTCTTTGTAGCGCTGATTTGCCTTTCCAGGTTGCTTGGTTGGCCAAAAAGGGCGTATGCGTTTTTTCCTGAATATATTCAGGAAAAAACGCATACGCCCTTTTTGGCCAAGGGCATCATTGTCAACGTTTTGCCGCTTTTCATGTGCTTTAAAGGCGATTCGAATCTACCTCCTGAAATCTGTTTCCTGCAATTCTGCCTTGATTTCAAATCCTCTTCTTTGCCTTCCCTCAATATATTTGTGGACGAGAGTTATCATTTATAACTCTGCAGGTTTGTGAATTGCAGTGCCCTGAAGCTCCATTTTACAACTCGCTTTTTTAAGAGCTGGCCACAAAAGCGCAGGATGGCTTCAGGCCCTGTTCTGGTTGCGGGGGGGAGGATGAGCCTGTGGGTAATTCTTCTTCCTGATGGGAAAATAGAGTGACCTGTGCCTGTCCCAACACCAAGAGCTAGTCTCTCACTGGTTCCCCGTCTACCCGTTCATCCTCAGGACAAATTGCAACCTGTACGGAACAGGAGGTTAAAGGTGCTGATGCTCCAAGTAGGGAGATTGTTAGTAAAGCGGCTGGAATGGCGTACCCTGGCACAAGGAGAAGAGAAATGAGGTGCGTTTTAGAAACCTTTCCCCATCACATGGTGTACCATCTTTTTGTTTTCTCATGCATGTTTTCGATGTAGGAAGATGCCCTTGAACCTGGAGATTTGGGACCCATGCGATGGGTACCACGCAGTATTACTTTAAAGGGTCTGCGTTTGCTCACCCAACCTCACCAAACCTCTCAGCCCCAAGAGTGTCTACCCTTATGTCTCATCCAGCTGTGGGTCTAGATATGGTCAATCCAGGTTGCATCACAGCCCCTGAACGCATTGTGTAAGAATTTCTCTCTCTTTCACTGTCTTTGTTTCATGGGTTTTTCAAAGTAATTTATTTTGATAATGGGGTTTAGCTGCTTTTCACTGCTGTGTTTATGCCGCTTTACACCCACTTGACACACTAACAGAGAGATATCAATACATAGGTTTTAAGATTATTACTAGTCAGATATATTCTTGTGCAGTGAATAGGGTGTGTTGAGTCCAGTTCTCTGAGCAAGGAGTAGGTCTTGTCTATTACATATTGGGTTTATGGAACGGTATCTGAGCTAATTTGAAACACTTGTTTTATGTATCACGCCACCTCACCTTTCCCGTTAAGCAGCCATAGTGTGTTTTCTGCATGTGTGACTCTGTTCTGTTTTGTAATTCAGTTCAAGTGTAACGCTTTTTACATTCCCTCCATAAGTGATACCTTATGAGAAGTGTCCTTTTCTGTGTGACTTATTTCACTTAGAATCGTCGTACCTAAATCCACTCATCATGCTGCTACTAGCCTTATGACATTGATTTCATGGCTGAGTGATATTCCATTGTACATAAGGACCACAACTTCTTTATCCATTTTTCTCTTTCCTGGGATATTGAAGGTGGAATGAAGTGGAGGTCCTTGTCAACAGAGCAGCCCTAAACTTTGGGGTGCTTGTGTCTTGCTGATTTTTCATTTTCCCAATTTATACCCCCATGAGTGGAAGTGCCCTATGCTCTCTAAGCTGTGTTTTTTAGATGTTTCAGGACACACCATACACTTCTCCAGAGTGGCTGTTGGCAATTTACATCCCGCCCATCAGTGTAGCAAGGCTCCCATTTCTCCATGGCCTGTCCTGCATTTCTGGTTTTGACACGTTTTTCAGCATGGCCCTTTTGACCGACGGGTAGCGAGTCTTCTTTGTAGCGCTGATTTGCCTTTCCAGGTTGCTTGGTTGGCCAAAAAGGGCGTATGCGTTTTTTCCTGAATATATTCAGGAAAAAACGCATACGCCCTTTTTGGCCAAGGGCATCATTGTCAACGTTTTGCCGCTTTTCATGTGCTTTAAAGGCGATTCGAATCTACCTCCTGAAATCTGTTTCCTGCAATTCTGCCTTGATTTCAAATCCTCTTCTTTGCCTTCCCTCAATATATTTGTGGACGAGAGTTATCATTTATAACTCTGCAGGTTTGTGAATTGCAGTGCCCTGAAGCTCCATTTTACAACTCGCTTTTTTGGGAGCTGGCCGCAAAAGCGCAGGATGGCTTCAGGCCCTGTTCTGGTTGCGGGGGGGAGGATGAGCCTGTGGTTAATTCTTCTTCCTGATGGGAAAATAGAGTGACCTGTGCCTGTCCCAACACCAAGAGCTAGTCTCTCACTGGTTCCCCGTCTACCCGTTCATCCTCAGGACAAATTGCAACCTGTACGGAACAGGAGGTTAAAGGTGCTGATGCTCCAAGTAGGGAGATTGTTAGTAAAGCGGCTGGAATGGCGTACCCTGGCACAAGGAGAAGAGAAATGAGGTACGTTTTAGAAACCTTTCCCCATCACATGGTGTACCATCTTTTTGTTTTCTCATGCATGTTTTCGATGTAGGAAGATGCCCTTGAACCTGGAGATTTGGGACCCATGCAATGGGTACCACGCAGTATTACTTTAAAGGGTCTGCATTTGCTCACCCAACCTCACCAAACCTCTCAGCCCCAAGAGTGTCCACCCTTATGTCTCATCCAGCTGTGGGTCTAGATATGGTCAATCCAGGTTGCATCACAGCCCCTGAACGCATTGTGTAAGAATTTCTCTCTCTTTCACTGTCTTTGTTTCATGGGTTTTTCAAAGTAATTTATTTTGATAATGGGGTTTAGCTGCTTTTCACTGCTGTGTTTATGCCGCTTTACACCCACTTGACACACTAACAGAGAGATATCAATACATAGGTTTTAAGATTATTTCTAGTCAGATATATTCTTGTGCGGTGAATAGGGTGTGTTGAGTCCAGTTCTCTGAGCAAAGAGTAGGTCTTGTCTATTACATATTGGGTTTATGGAACGGTATCTGAGCTAATTTGAAACACTTGTTTTATGTATCACGCCACCTCACCTTTCCCGTTAAGCAGCCATAGTGTGTTTTCTGCATGTGTGACTCTGTTCTGTTTTGTAATTCAGTTCAAGTGTAACGCTTTTTACATTCCCTCCATAAGTGATACCTTATGAGAAGTGTCCTTTTCCGTGTGACTTATTTCACTTAGAATCGTCGTACCTAAATCCACTCATCATGCTGCTACTAGCCTTATGACATTGATTTCATGGCTGAGTGATATTCCATTGTACATAAGGACCACAACTTCTTTATCCATTTTTCTCTTTCCTGGGATATTGAAGGTGGAATAAAGTGGAGGTCCTTGTCAACAGAGCAGCCCTAAACTTTGGGGTGCTTGTGTCTTGCTGATTTTTCATTTTCCCAATTTATACCCCCATGAGTGGAAGTGCCCTATGCTCTCTAAGCTGTGTTTTTTAGATGTTTCAGGACACACCGTACACTTCTCCAGAGTGGCTGTTGGCAATTTACATCCCGCCGATCAGTGTAGCAAGGCTCCCATTTCTCCATGGCCTGTCCTGCATTTCTGGTTTTGAGACTTTTTTCAGCATGGCCCTTTTGACCAATGGGTAGCGAGTCTTCTTTGTAGCGCTGATTTGCCTTTCCAGGTTGCTTGGTTGGCCAAAAAGGGCGTATGCGTTTTTTCCTGAATATACTCAGGAAAAAACGCATACGCCCTTTTTGGCCAAGGGCATCATTGTCAACGTTTTGCCGCTTTTCATGTGCTTTAAAGGCGATTCGAATCTACCTCCTGAAATCTGTTTCCTGCAATTCTGCCTTGATTTCAAATCCTCTTCTTTGCCTTCCCTCAATATATTTGTGGACGAGAGTTATCATTTATAACTCTGCAGGTTTGTGAATTGCAGTGCCCTGAAGCTCCATTTTACAACTCGCTTTTTTGGGAGCTGGCCGCAAAAGCGCAGGATGGCTTCAGGCCCTGTTCTGGTTCCGGGGGGGGGGATGAGCCTGTGGTTAATTCTTCTTCCTTATGGGAAAATAGAGTGACCTGTGCCTGTCCCAACACCAAGAGCTAGTCTCTCACTGGTTCCCCGTCTACCCGTTCATCCTCAGGACAAATTGCAACCTGTACGGAACAGGAGGTTAAAGGTGCTGATGCTCCAAATAGGGAGATTTTTAGTAAAGCGGCTGGAATGGCGAACCCGGGCACAAGGAGAAGAGAAATGAGGTGCGTTTTAGAAACCTTTCCCCATCACATGGTGTACCATCTTTTTGTTTTCTCTTGCATGTTTTCGATGTAGGAAGATGCCCTTGAACCTGGAGATTAGGGACCCATGCGATGGGTACCACGCAGTATTACTTTAAAGGGTCTGCGTTTGCTCACCCAACCTCACCAAACCTCTCAGCCCCAAGAGTGTCCACCCTTATGTCTCATCCAGCTGTGGGTCTAGATATGGTCAATCCAGGTTGCATCACAGCCCCTGAACGCATTGTGTAAGAATTTCTCTCTCTTTCACTGTCTTTGTTTCATGGGTTTTTCAAAGTAATTTATTTTGATAATGGGGTTTAGCTGCTTTTCACTGCTGTGTTTATGCCGCTTTACACCCACTTGACACACTAACAGAGAGATATCAATACATAGGTTTTAAGATTATTACTAGTCAGATATATTCTTGTGCGGTGAATAGGGTGTGTTGAGTCCAGTTCTCTGAGCAAAGAGTATGTCTTGTCTATTACATATTGGGTTTATGGAACGGTATCTGAGCTAATTTGAAACACTTGTTTTATGTATCACGCCACCTCACCTTTCCCGTTAAGCAGCCATAGTGTGTTTTCTGCATGTGTGACTCTGTTCTGTTTTGTAATTCAGTTCAAGTGTAACGCTTTTTACATTCCCTCCATAAGTGATACCTTATGAGAAGTGTCCTTTTCTGTGTGACTTATTTCACTTAGAATCGTCGTACCTAAATCCACTCATCATGCTGCTACTAGCCTTATGACATTGATTTCATGGCTGAGTGATATTCCATTGTACATAAGGACCACAACTTCTTTATCCATTTTTCTCTTTCCTGGGATATTGAAGGTGGAATGAAGTGGAGGTCCTTGTCAACAGAGCAGCCCTAAACTTTGGGGTGCTTGTGTCTTGCTGATTTTTCATTTTCCCAATTTATACCCCCATGAGTGGAAGTGCCCTATGCTCTCTAAGCTGTGTTTTTTAGATGTTTCAGGACACACCATACACTTCTCCAGAGTGGCTGTTGGCAATTTACATCCCGCCCATCAGTGTAGCAAGGCTCCCATTTCTCCATGGCCTGTCCTGCATTTCTGGTTTTGACACGTTTTTCAGCATGGCCCTATTGACCGACGGGTAGCGAGTCTTCTTTGTAGCGCTGATTTGCCTTTCCAGGTTGCTTGGTTGGCCAAAAAGGGCGTATGCGTTTTTTCCTGAATATACTCAGGAAAAAACGCATATGCCCTTTTTGGCCAAGGGCATCATTGTCAACGTTTTGCCGCTTTTCATGTGCTTTAAAGGTGATTCGAATCTACCTCCTGAAATCTGTTTCCTGCAATTCTGCCTTGATTTCAAATCCTCTTCTTTGCCTTCCCTCAATATATTGGTGGACGAGAGTTATGATTTATAACTCTGCAGGTTTGTGAATTGCAGTGCCCTGAAGCTCCATTTTACAACTCGCTTTTTTGGGAGCTGGCCGCAAAAGCGCAGGATGGCTTCAGGCCCTGTTCTGGTTGCGGGGGGGAGGATGAGCCTGTGGGTAATTCTTCTTCCTGATGGGAAAATAGAGTGACCTGTGCCTGTCCCAACACCAAGAGCTAGTCTCTCACTGGTTCCCCGTCTACCCGTTCATCCTCAGGACAAATTGCAACCTGTACGGAACAGGAGGTTAAAGGTGCTGATGCTCCAAGTAGGGAGATTGTTAGTAAAGCGGCTGGAATGGCGTACCCTGGCACAAGGAGAAGAGAAATGAGGTGCGTTTTAGAAACCTTTCCCCATCACATGGTGTACCATCTTTTTCTTTTCTCATGCATGTTTTCGATGTAGGAAGATGCCCTTGAACCTGGAGATTTGGGACCCATGCGATGGGTACCACGCAGTATTACTTTAAAGGGTCTGCGTTTGCTCACCCAACCTCACCAAACCTCTCAGCCCCAAGAGTGTCCACCCTTATGTCTCATCCAGCTGTGGGTCTAGATATGGTCAATCCAGGTTGCATCACAGCCCCTGAACGCATTGTGTAAGAATTTCTCTCTCTTTCACTGTCTTTGTTTCATGGATTTTTCAAAGTAATTTATTTTTATAATGGGGTTTAGCTGCTTTTCACTGCTGTGTTTATGCCGCTTTACACCCACTTGACACACTAACAGAGAGATATCAATACATAGGTTTTAAGATTATTTCTAGTCGATATATTCTTGTGCGGTGAATAGGGCGTGTTGAGTCCAGTTCTCTGAGCAAGGAGTAGGTCTTGTCTATTACATATTGGGTTTATGGAACGGTATCTGAGCTAATTTGAAACCCTTGTTTTATGTATCACGCCACCTCACCTTTCCCGTTAAGCAGCCATAGTGTGTTTTCTGCATGTGTGACTCTGTTCTGTTTTGTAATTCAGTTCAAGTGTAACGCTTTTTACATTCCCTCCTTAAGTGATACCTTATGAGAAGTGTCCTTTTCCGTGTGACTTATTTCACTTAGAATCGTCGTACCTAAATCCACTCATCATGCTGCTACTAGCCTTATGACATTGATTTCATGGCTGAGTGATATTCCATTGTACATAAGGACCACAACTTCTTTATCCATTTTTCTCTTTCCTGGGATATTGAAGGTGGAATAAAGTGGAGGTCCTTGTCAACAGAGCAGCCCTAAACTTTGGGGTGCTTGTGTCTTGCTGATTTTTCATTTTCCCAATTTATACCCCCATGAGTGGAAGTGCCCTATGCTCTCTAAGCTGTGTTTTTTAGATGTTTCAGGACACACCGTACACTTCTCCAGAGTGGCTGTTGGCAATTTACATCCCGCCGATCAGTGTAGCAAGGCTCCCATTTCTCCACGGCCTGTCCTGCATTTCTGGTTTTGAGACTTTTTTCAGCATGGCCCTTTTGACCGATGGGTAGCGAGTCTTTTTGTAGCGCTGATTTGCCTTTCCAGGTTGCTTGGTTGGCCAAAAAGGGCGTATGCGTTTTTTCCTGAATATATTCAGGAAAAAACGCATACGCCCTTTTTGGCCAAGGGCATCATTGTCAACGTTTTGCCGCTTTTCATGTGCTTTAAAGGCAATTCGAATCTACCTCCTGAAATCTGTTTCCTGCAATTCTGCCTTGATTTCAAATCCTCTTCTTTGCCTTCCCTCAATATATTTGTGGACGAGAGTTATCATTTATAACTCTGCAGGTTTGTGAATTGCAGTGCCCTGAAGCTCCATTTTACAACTCGCTTTTTTGGGAGCTGGCCGCAAAAGCGCAGGATGGCTTCAGGCCCTGTTCTGGTTCCGGGGGGGGGGATGAGCCTGTGGTTAATTCTTCTTCCTGATGGGAAAATAGAGTGACCTGTGCCTGTCCCAACACCAAGAGCTAGTCTCTCACTGGTTCCCCGTCTACCCGTTCATCCTCAGGACAAATTGCAACCTGTACGGAACAGGAGGTTAAAGGTGCTGATGCTCCAAATAGGGAGATTGTTAGTAAAGCGGCTGGAATGGCGAACCCGGGCACAAGGAGAAGAGAAATGAGGTGCGTTTTAGAAACCTTTCCCCATCACATGGTGTACCATCTTTTTGTTTTCTCTTGCATGTTTTCGATGTAGGAAGATGCCCTTGAACCTGGAGATTAGGGACCCATGCGATGGGTACCACGCAGTATTACTTTAAAGGGTCTGCCTTTGCTCACCCAACCTCACCAAACCTCTCAGCCCCAAGAGTGTCCACCCTTATGTCTCATCCAGCTGTGGGTCTAGATATGGTCAATCCAGGTTGCATCACAGCCCCTGAACGCATTGTGTAAGAATTTCTCTCTCTTTCACTGTCTTTGTTTCATGGGTTTTTCAAAGTAATTTATTTTGATAATGGGGTTTAGCTGCTTTTCACTGCTGTGTTTATGCCGCTTTACACCCACTTGACACACTAACAGAGAGATATCAATACATAGGTTTTAAGATTATTACTAGTCAGATATATTCTTGTGCGGTGAATAGGGCGTGTTGAGTCCAGTTCTCTGAGCAAGGAGTAGGTCTTGTCTATTACATATTGGGTTTATGGAACGGTATCTGAGCTAATTTGAAACCCTTTTTTTATGTATCACCCCACCTCACCTTTCCCGTTAAGCAGCCATAGTGTGTTTTCTGCATGTGTGACTCTGTTCTGTTTTGTAATTCAGTTCAAGTGTAACGCTTTTTACATTCCCTCTATAAGTGATACCTTATGAGAAGTGTCCTTTTCTGTGTGACTTATTTCACTTAGAATCGTCGTACCTAAATCCACTCATCATGCTGCTACTAGCCTTATGATATTGATTTCATGGCTGAGTGATATTCCATTGTACATAAGGACCACAAATTCTTTATCCATTTTTCTCTTTCCTGGGATATTGAAGGTGGAATGAAGTGGAGGTCCTTGTCAACAGAGCAGCCCTAAACTTTGGGGTGCTTGTGTCTTGCTGATTTTTCATTTTCCCAATTTATACCCCCATGAGTGGAAGTGCCCTATGCTCTCTAAGCTGTGTTTTTTAGATGTTTCAGGACACACCATACACTTCTCCAGAGTGGCTGTTGGCAATTTACATCCCGCCGATCAGTGTAGCAAGGCTCCCATTTCTCCATGGCCTGTCCTGCATTTCTGGTTTTGACACGTTTTTCAGCATGGCCCTTTTGACCGACGGGTAGCGAGTCTTCTTTGTAGCGCTGATTTGCCTTTCCAGGTTGCTTGGTTGGCCAAAAAGGGCGTATGCGTTTTTTCCTGAATATATTCAGGAAAAAACGCATACGCCCTTTTTGGCCAAGGGCATCATTGTCAACGTTTTGCCGCTTTTCATGTGCTTTAAAGGTGATTCGAATCTACCTCCTGAAATCTGTTTCCTGCAATTCTGCCTTGATTTCAAATCCTCTTCTTTGCCTTCCCTCAATATATTTGTGGACGAGAGTTATGATTTATAACTCTGCAGGTTTGTGAATTGCAGTGCCCTGAAGCTCCATTTTACAACTCGCTTTTTTGGGAGCTGGCCGCAAAAGCGCAGGATGGCTTCAGGCCCTGTTCTGGTTGCGGGGGGGAGGATGAGCCTGTGGTTAATTCTTCTTCCTGATGGGAAAATAGAGTGACCTGTGCCTGTCCCAACACCAAGAGCTAGTCTCTCACTGGTTCCCCGTCTACCCGTTCATCCTCAGGACAAATTGCAACCTGTACGGAACAGGAGGTTAAAGGTGCTGATGCTCCAAGTAGGGAGATTGTTAGTAAAGCGGCTGGAATGGCGAACCCGGGCACAAGGAGAAGAGAAATGAGGTGCGTTTTAGAAACCTTTCCCCATCACATGGTGTACCATCTTTTTGTTTTCTCTTGCATGTTTTCGATGTAGGAAGATGCCCTTGAACCTGGAGATTAGGGACCCATGCGATGGGTACCACGCAGTATTACTTTAAAGGGTCTGCGTTTGCTCACCCAACCTCACCAAACCTCTCAGCCCCAAGAGTGTCCACCCTTATGTCTCATCCAGCTGTGGGTCTAGATATGGTCAATCCAGGTTGCATCACAGCCCCTGAACGCATTGTGTAAGAATTTCTCTCTCTTTCACTGTCTTTGTTTCATGGGTTTTTCAAAGTAATTTATTTTGATAATGGGGTTTAGCTGCTTTTCACTGCTGTGTTTATGCCGCTTTACACCCACTTGACACACTAACAGAGAGATATCAATACATAGGTTTTAAGATTATTACTAGTCAGATATATTCTTGTGCGGTGAATAGGGCGTGTTGAGTCCAGTTCTCTGAGCAAGGAGTAGGTCTTGTCTATTACATATTGGGTTTATGGAACGGTATCTGAGCTAATTTGAAACCCTTGTTTTATGTATCACGCCACCTCACCTTTCCCGTTAAGCAGCCATAGTGTGTTTTCTGCATGTGTGACTCTGTTCTGTTTTGTAATTCAGTTCAAGTGTAACGCTTTTTACATTCCCTCCATAAGTGATACCTTATGAGAAGTGTCCTTTTCCGTGTGACTTATTTCACTTAGAATCGTCGTACCTAAATCCACTCATCATGCTGCTACTAGCCTTATGACATTGATTTCATGGCTGAGTGATATTCCATTGTACATAAGGACCACAACTTCTTTATCCATTTTTCTCTTTCCTGGGATATTGAAGGTGGAATAAAGTGGAGGTCCTTGTCCACAGAGCAGCCCTAAACTTTGGGGTGCTTGTGTCTTGCTGATTTTTCATTTTCCCAATTTATACCCCCATGAGTGGAAGTGCCCTATGCTCTCTAAGCTGTGTTTTTTAGATGTTTCGGGACACACCGTACACTTCTCCAGAGTCGCTGTTGGCAATTTACATCCCGCCGATCAGTGTAGCAAGGCTCCCATTTCTCCATGGCCTGTCCTGCATTTCTGGTTTTGAGACTTTTTTCAGCATGGCCCTTTTGACCGATGGGTAGCGAGTCTTCTTTGTAGCGCTGATTTGCCTTTCCAGGTTGCTTGGTTGGCCAAAAAGGGCGTATGCGTTTTTTCCTGAATATATTCAGGAAAAAACGCATACGCCCTTTTTGGCCAAGGGCATCATTGTCAACGTTTTGCCGCTTTTCATGTGCTTTAAAGGTGATTCGAATCTACCTCCTGAAATCTGTTTCCTGCAATTCTGCCTTGATTTCAAATCCTCTTCTTTGCCTTCCCTCAATATATTTGTGGACGAGAGTTATGATTTATAACTCTGCAGGTTTGTGAATTGCAGTGCCCTGAAGCTCCATTTTACAACTCGCTTTTTTGGGAGCTGGCCGCAAAAGCGCAGGATGGCTTCAGGCCCTGTTCTGGTTCCGGGGGGGAGGATGAGCCTGTGGTTAATTCTTCTTCCTGATGGGAAAATAGAGTGACCTGTGCCTGTCCCAACACCAAGAGCTAGTCTCTCACTGGTTCCCCGTCTACCCGTTCATCCTCAGGACAAATTGCAACCTGTACGGAACAGGACGTTAAAGGTGCTGATGCTCCAAGTAGGGAGATTGTTAGTAAAGCGGCTGGAATGGCGAACCCGGGCACAAGGAGAAGAGAAATGAGGTGCGTTTTAGAAACCTTTCCCCATCACATGGTGTACCATCTTTTTGTTTTCTCATGCATGTTTTCGATGTAGGAAGATGCCCTTGAACCTGGAGATTTGGGACCCATGCGATGGGTACCACGCAGTATTACTTTAAAGGGTCTGCGTTTGCTCACCCAACCTCACCAAACCTCTCAGCCCCAAGAGTGTCCACCCTTATGTCTCATCCAGCTGTGGGTCTAGATATGGTCAATCCAGGTTGCATCACAGCCCCTGAACGCATTGTGTAAGAATTTCTCTCTCTTTCACTGTCTTTGTTTCATGGATTTTTCAAAGTAATTTATTTTTATAATGGGGTTTAGCTGCTTTTCACTGCTGTGTTTATGCCGCTTTACACCCACTTGACACACTAACAGAGAGATATCAATACATAGGTTTTAAGATTATTTCTAGTCGATATATTCTTGTGCGGTGAATAGGGCGTGTTGAGTCCAGTTCTCTGAGCAAGGAGTAGGTCTTGTCTATTACATATTGGGTTTATGGAACGGTATCTGAGCTAGTTTGAAACCCTTGTTTTATGTATCACGCCACCTCACCTTTCCCGTTAAGCAGCCATAGTGTGTTTTCTGCATGTGTGACTCTGTTCTGTTTTGTAATTCAGTTCAAGTG
Source organism: Balaenoptera borealis (assembly GCF_965194805.1). NCBI lineage: Eukaryota > Metazoa > Chordata > Mammalia > Artiodactyla > Balaenopteridae > Balaenoptera > Balaenoptera borealis. The sequence continues at coordinate 670,317 of NW_028123991.1, forward strand.
TAACGCTTTTTACATTCCCTCCTTAAGTGATACCTTATGAGAAGTGTCCTTTTCCGTGTGACTTATTTCACTTAGAATCGTCGTACCTAAATCCACTCATCATGCTGCTACTAGCCTTATGACATTGATTTCATGGCTGAGTGATATTCCATTGTACATAAGGACCACAACTTCTTTATCCATTTTTCTCTTTCCTGGGATATTGAAGGTGGAATAAAGTGGAGGTCCTTGTCAACAGAGCAGCCCTAAACTTTGGGGTGCTTGTGTCTTGCTGATTTTTCATTTTCCCAATTTATACCCCCATGAGTGGAAGTGCCCTATGCTCTCTAAGCTGTGTTTTTTAGATGTTTCAGGACACACCGTACACTTCTCCAGAGTGGCTGTTGGCAATTTACATCCCGCCGATCAGTGTAGCAAGGCTCCCATTTCTCCATGGCCTGTCCTGCATTTCTGGTTTTGAGACTTTTTTCAGCATGGCCCTTTTGACCGACGGGTAGCGAGTCTTCTTTGTAGTGTTGATTTGCCTTTCCAGGTTGCTTGGTTGGCCAAAAAGGGCGTATGCGTTTTTTCCTGAATATATTCAGGAAAAAACGCATACGCCCTTTTTGGCCAAGGGCATCATTGTCAACGTTTTGCCGCTTTTCATGTGCTTTAAAGGCGATTCGAATCTACCTCCTGAAATCTGTTTCCTGCAATTCTGCCTTGATTTCAAATCCTCTTCTTTGCCTTCCCTCAATATATTTGTGGACGAGAGTTATCATTTATAACCCTGCAGGTTTGTGAATTGCAGTGCCCTGAAGCTCCATTTTACAACTCGCTTTTTTGGGAGCTGGCCGCAAAAGCGCAGGATGGCTTCAGGCCCTGTTCTGGTTCCGGGGGGGGGATAAGCCTGTGGTTAATTCTTCTTCCTTATGGGAAAATAGAGTGACCTGTGCCTGTCCCAACACCAAGAGCTAGTCTCTCACTGGTTCCCCGTCTACCCGTTCATCCTCAGGACAAATTGCAACCTGTACGGAACAGGAGGTTAAAGGTTCTGATGCTCCAAATAGGGAGATTGTTAGTAAAGCGGCTGGAATGGCGAACCCGGGCACAAGGAGAAGAGAAATGAGGTGCGTTTTAGAAACCTTTCCCCATCACATGGTGTACCATCTTTTTGTTTTCTCATGCATGTTTTCGATGTAGGAAGATGCCCTTGAACCTGGAGATTAGGGACCCATGCGATGGGTACCACGCAGTATTACTTTAAAGGGTCTGCCTTTGCTCACCCAACCTCACCAAACCTCTCAGCCCCAAGAGTGTCCACCCTTATGTCTCATCCAGCTGTGGGTCTAGATATGGTCAATCCAGGTTGCATCACAGCCCCTGAACGCATTGTGTAAGAATTTCTCTCTCTTTCACTGTCTTTGTTTCATGGGTTTTTCAAAGTAATTTATTTTGATAATGGGGTTTAGCTGCTTTTCACTGCTGTGTTTATGCCGCTTTACACCCACTTGACACACTAACAGAGAGATATCAATACATAGGTTTTAGGATTATTACTAGTCAGATATATTCTTGTGCGGTGAATAGGGCGTGTTGAGTCCAGTTCTCTGAGCAAGGAGTAGGTCTTGTCTATTACATATTGGGTTTATGGAACGGTATCTGAGCTAATTTGAAACCCTTGTTTTATGTATCACCCCACCTCACCTTTCCCGTTAAGCAGCCATAGTGTGTTTTCTGCATGTGTGACTCTGTTCTGTTTTGTAATTCAGTTCAAGTGTAACGCTTTTTACATTCCCTCCTTAAGTGATACCTTATGAGAAGTGTCCTTTTCTGTGTGACTTATTTCACTTAGAATCGTCGTACCTAAATCCACTCATCATGCTGCTACTAGCCTTATGATATTGATTTCATGGCTGAGTGATATTCCATTGTACATAAGGACCACAACTTCTTTATCCATTTTTCTCTTTCCTGGGATATTGAAGGTGGAATGAAGTGGAGGTCCTTGTCAACAGAGCAGCCCTCAACTTTGGGGTGCTTGTGTCTTGCTGATTTTTCATTTTCCCAATTTATACCCCCATGAGTGGAAGTGCCCTATGCTCTCTAAGCTGTGTTTTTTAGATGTTTCAGGACACACCATACACTTCTCCAGAGTGGCTGTTGGCAATTTACATCCCGCCCATCAGTGTAGCAAGGCTCCCATTTCTCCATGGCCTGTCCTGCATTTCTGGTTTTGACACGTTTTTCAGCATGGCCCTTTTAACCGACGGGTAGCGAGTCTTCTTTGTAGCGCTGATTTGCCTTTCCAGGTTGCTTGGTTGGCCAAAAAGGGCGTATGCGTTTTTTCCTGAATATATTCAGGAAAAAACGCATACGCCCTTTTTGGCCAAGGGCATCATTGTCAACGTTTTGCCGCTTTTCATGTGCTTTAAAGGCGATTCGAATCTACCTCCTGAAATCTGTTTCCTGCAATTCTGCCTTGATTTCAAATCCTCTTCTTTGCCTTCCCTCAATATATTTGTGGACGAGAGTTATCATTTATAACTCTGCAGGTTTGTGAATTGCAGTGCCCTGAAGCTCCATTTTACAACTCGCTTTTTTAAGAGCTGGCCACAAAAGCGCAGGATGGCTTCAGGCCCTGTTCTGGTTGCGGGGGGGAGGATGAGCCTGTGGGTAATTCTTCTTCCTGATGGGAAAATAGAGTGACCTGTGCCTGTCCCAACACCAAGAGCTAGTCTCTCACTGGTTCCCCGTCTACCCGTTCATCCTCAGGACAAATTGCAACCTGTACGGAACAGGAGGTTAAAGGTGCTGATGCTCCAAGTAGGGAGATTGTTAGTAAAGCGGCTGGAATGGCGTACCCTGGCACAAGGAGAAGAGAAATGAGGTGCGTTTTAGAAACCTTTCCCCATCACATGGTGTACCATCTTTTTGTTTTCTCATGCATGTTTTCGATGTAGGAAGATGCCCTTGAACCTGGAGATTTGGGACCCATGCGATGGGTACCACGCAGTATTACTTTAAAGGGTCTGCGTTTGCTCACCCAACCTCACCAAACCTCTCAGCCCCAAGAGTGTCTACCCTTATGTCTCATCCAGCTGTGGGTCTAGATATGGTCAATCCAGGTTGCATCACAGCCCCTGAACGCATTGTGTAAGAATTTCTCTCTCTTTCACTGTCTTTGTTTCATGGGTTTTTCAAAGTAATTTATTTTGATAATGGGGTTTAGCTGCTTTTCACTGCTGTGTTTATGCCGCTTTACACCCACTTGACACACTAACAGAGAGATATCAATACATAGGTTTTAAGATTATTACTAGTCAGATATATTCTTGTGCAGTGAATAGGGTGTGTTGAGTCCAGTTCTCTGAGCAAGGAGTAGGTCTTGTCTATTACATATTGGGTTTATGGAACGGTATCTGAGCTAATTTGAAACACTTGTTTTATGTATCACGCCACCTCACCTTTCCCGTTAAGCAGCCATAGTGTGTTTTCTGCATGTGTGACTCTGTTCTGTTTTGTAATTCAGTTCAAGTGTAACGCTTTTTACATTCCCTCCATAAGTGATACCTTATGAGAAGTGTCCTTTTCTGTGTGACTTATTTCACTTAGAATCGTCGTACCTAAATCCACTCATCATGCTGCTACTAGCCTTATGACATTGATTTCATGGCTGAGTGATATTCCATTGTACATAAGGACCACAACTTCTTTATCCATTTTTCTCTTTCCTGGGATATTGAAGGTGGAATGAAGTGGAGGTCCTTGTCAACAGAGCAGCCCTAAACTTTGGGGTGCTTGTGTCTTGCTGATTTTTCATTTTCCCAATTTATACCCCCATGAGTGGAAGTGCCCTATGCTCTCTAAGCTATGTTTTTTAGATGTTTCAGGACACACCATACACTTCTCCAGAGTGGCTGTTGGCAATTTACATCCCGCCCATCAGTGTAGCAAGGCTCCCATTTCTCCATGGCCTGTCCTGCATTTCTGGTTTTGACACGTTTTTCAGCATGGCCCTATTGACCGACGGGTAGCGAGTCTTCTTTGTAGCGCTGATTTGCCTTTCCAGGTTGCTTGGTTGGCCAAAAAGGGCGTATGCGTTTTTTCCTGAATATATTCAGGAAAAAACGCATATGCCCTTTTTGGCCAAGGGCATCATTGTCAACGTTTTGCCGCTTTTCATGTGCTTTAAAGGTGATTCGAATCTACCTCCTGAAATCTGTTTCCTGCAATTCTGCCTTGATTTCAAATCCTCTTCTTTGCCTTCCCTCAATATATTTGTGGACGAGAGTTATGATTTATAACTCTGCAGGTTTGTGAATTGCAGTGCCCTGAAGCTCCATTTTACAACTCGCTTTTTTGGGAGCTGGCCGCAAAAGCGCAGGATGGCTTCAGGCCCTGTTCTGGTTGCGGGGGGGAGGATGAGCCTGTGGGTAATTCTTCTTCCTGATGGGAAAATAGAGTGACCTGTGCCTGTCCCAACACCAAGAGCTAGTCTCTCACTGGTTCCCCGTCTACCCGTTCATCCTCAGGACAAATTGCAACCTGTACGGAACAGGAGGTTAAAGGTGCTGATGCTCCAAGTAGGGAGATTGTTAGTAAAGCGGCTGGAATGGCGTACCCTGGCACAAGGAGAAGAGAAATGAGGTGCGTTTTAGAAACCTTTCCCCATCACATGGTGTACCATCTTTTTCTTTTCTCATGCATGTTTTCGATGTAGGAAGATGCCCTTGAACCTGGAGATTTGGGACCCATGCGATGGGTACCACGCAGTATTACTTTAAAGGGTCTGCGTTTGCTCACCCAACCTCACCAAACCTCTCAGCCCCAAGAGTGTCCACCCTTATGTCTCATCCAGCTGTGGGTCTAGATATGGTCAATCCAGGTTGCATCACAGCCCCTGAACGCATTGTGTAAGAATTTCTCTCTCTTTCACTGTCTTTGTTTCATGGATTTTTCAAAGTAATTTATTTTTATAATGGGGTTTAGCTGCTTTTCACTGCTGTGTTTATGCCGCTTTACACCCACTTGACACACTAACAGAGAGATATCAATACATAGGTTTTAAGATTATTTCTAGTCGATATATTCTTGTGCGGTGAATAGGGCGTGTTGAGTCCAGTTCTCTGAGCAAGGAGTAGGTCTTGTCTATTACATATTGGGTTTATGGAACGGTATCTGAGCTAATTTGAAACCCTTGTTTTATGTATCACGCCACCTCACCTTTCCCGTTAAGCAGCCATAGTGTGTTTTCTGCATGTGTGACTCTGTTCTGTTTTGTAATTCAGTTCAAGTGTAACGCTTTTTACATTCCCTCCTTAAGTGATACCTTATGAGAAGTGTCCTTTTCCGTGTGACTTATTTCACTTAGAATCGTCGTACCTAAATCCACTCATCATGCTGCTACTAGCCTTATGACATTGATTTCATGGCTGAGTGATATTCCATTGTACATAAGGACCACAACTTCTTTATCCATTTTTCTCTTTCCTGGGATATTGAAGGTGGAATAAAGTGGAGGTCCTTGTCAACAGAGCAGCCCTAAACTTTGGGGTGCTTGTGTCTTGCTGATTTTTCATTTTCCCAATTTATACCCCCATGAGTGGAAGTGCCCTATGCTCTCTAAGCTGTGTTTTTTAGATGTTTCAGGACACACCGTACACTTCTCCAGAGTGGCTGTTGGCAATTTACATCCCGCCGATCAGTGTAGCAAGGCTCCCATTTCTCCACGGCCTGTCCTGCATTTCTGGTTTTGAGACTTTTTTCAGCATGGCCCTTTTGACCGATGGGTAGCGAGTCTTTTTGTAGCGCTGATTTGCCTTTCCAGGTTGCTTGGTTGGCCAAAAAGGGCGTATGCGTTTTTTCCTGAATATATTCAGGAAAAAACGCATACGCCCTTTTTGGCCAAGGGCATCATTGTCAACGTTTTGCCGCTTTTCATGTGCTTTAAAGGCAATTCGAATCTACCTCCTGAAATCTGTTTCCTGCAATTCTGCCTTGATTTCAAATCCTCTTCTTTGCCTTCCCTCAATATATTTGTGGACGAGAGTTATCATTTATAACTCTGCAGGTTTGTGAATTGCAGTGCCCTGAAGCTCCATTTTACAACTCGCTTTTTTGGGAGCTGGCCGCAAAAGCGCAGGATGGCTTCAGGCCCTGTTCTGGTTCCGGGGGGGGGGATGAGCCTGTGGTTAATTCTTCTTCCTGATGGGAAAATAGAGTGACCTGTGCCTGTCCCAACACCAAGAGCTAGTCTCTCACTGGTTCCCCGTCTACCCGTTCATCCTCAGGACAAATTGCAACCTGTACGGAACAGGAGGTTAAAGGTGCTGATGCTCCAAATAGGGAGATTGTTAGTAAAGCGGCTGGAATGGCGAACCCGGGCACAAGGAGAAGAGAAATGAGGTGCGTTTTAGAAACCTTTCCCCATCACATGGTGTACCATCTTTTTGTTTTCTCTTGCATGTTTTCGATGTAGGAAGATGCCCTTGAACCTGGAGATTAGGGACCCATGCAATGGGTACCACGCAGTATTACTTTAAAGGGTCTGCCTTTGCTCACCCAACCTCACCAAACCTCTCAGCCCCAAGAGTGTCCACCCTTATGTCTCATCCAGCTGTGGGTCTAGATATGGTCAATCCAGGTTGCATCACAGCCCCTGAACGCATTGTGTAAGAATTTCTCTCTCTTTCACTGTCTTTGTTTCATGGGTTTTTCAAAGTAATTTATTTTGATAATGGGGTTTAGCTGCTTTTCACTGCTGTGTTTATGCCGCTTTACACCCACTTGACACACTAACAGAGAGATATCAATACATAGGTTTTAAGATTATTACTAGTCAGATATATTCTTGTGCGGTGAATAGGGCGTGTTGAGTCCAGTTCTCTGAGCAAGGAGTAGGTCTTGTCTATTACATATTGGGTTTATGGAACGGTATCTGAGCTAATTTGAAACCCTTTTTTTATGTATCACCCCACCTCACCTTTCCCGTTAAGCAGCCATAGTGTGTTTTCTGCATGTGTGACTCTGTTCTGTTTTGTAATTCAGTTCAAGTGTAACGCTTTTTACATTCCCTCTATAAGTGATACCTTATGAGAAGTGTCCTTTTCTGTGTGACTTATTTCACTTAGAATCGTCGTACCTAAATCCACTCATCATGCTGCTACTAGCCTTATGATATTGATTTCATGGCTGAGTGATATTCCATTGTACATAAGGACCACAAATTCTTTATCCATTTTTCTCTTTCCTGGGATATTGAAGGTGGAATGAAGTGGAGGTCCTTGTCAACAGAGCAGCCCTAAACTTTGGGGTGCTTGTGTCTTGCTGATTTTTCATTTTCCCAATTTATACCCCCATGAGTGGAAGTGCCCTATGCTCTCTAAGCTGTGTTTTTTAGATGTTTCAGGACACACCATACACTTCTCCAGAGTGGCTGTTGGCAATTTACATCCCGCCGATCAGTGTAGCAAGGCTCCCATTTCTCCATGGCCTGTCCTGCATTTCTGGTTTTGACACGTTTTTCAGCATGGCCCTTTTGACCGACGGGTAGCGAGTCTTCTTTGTAGCGCTGATTTGCCTTTCCAGGTTGCTTGGTTGGCCAAAAAGGGCGTATGCGTTTTTTCCTGAATATATTCAGGAAAAAACGCATACGCCCTTTTTGGCCAAGGGCATCATTGTCAACGTTTTGCCGCTTTTCATGTGCTTTAAAGGTGATTCGAATCTACCTCCTGAAATCTGTTTCCTGCAATTCTGCCTTGATTTCAAATCCTCTTCTTTGCCTTCCCTCAATATATTTGTGGACGAGAGTTATGATTTATAACTCTGCAGGTTTGTGAATTGCAGTGCCCTGAAGCTCCATTTTACAACTCGCTTTTTTGGGAGCTGGCCGCAAAAGCGCAGGATGGCTTCAGGCCCTGTTCTGGTTGCGGGGGGGAGGATGAGCCTGTGGTTAATTCTTCTTCCTGATGGGAAAATAGAGTGACCTGTGCCTGTCCCAACACCAAGAGCTAGTCTCTCACTGGTTCCCCGTCTACCCGTTCATCCTCAGGACAAATTGCAACCTGTACGGAACAGGAGGTTAAAGGTGCTGATGCTCCAAGTAGGGAGATTGTTAGTAAAGCGGCTGGAATGGCGAACCCGGGCACAAGGAGAAGAGAAATGAGGTGCGTTTTAGAAACCTTTCCCCATCACATGGTGTACCATCTTTTTGTTTTCTCTTGCATGTTTTCGATGTAGGAAGATGCCCTTGAACCTGGAGATTAGGGACCCATGCGATGGGTACCACGCAGTATTACTTTAAAGGGTCTGCGTTTGCTCACCCAACCTCACCAAACCTCTCAGCCCCAAGAGTGTCCACCCTTATGTCTCATCCAGCTGTGGGTCTAGATATGGTCAATCCAGGTTGCATCACAGCCCCTGAACGCATTGTGTAAGAATTTCTCTCTCTTTCACTGTCTTTGTTTCATGGGTTTTTCAAAGTAATTTATTTTGATAATGGGGTTTAGCTGCTTTTCACTGCTGTGTTTATGCCGCTTTACACCCACTTGACACACTAACAGAGAGATATCAATACATAGGTTTTAAGATTATTACTAGTCAGATATATTCTTGTGCGGTGAATAGGGCGTGTTGAGTCCAGTTCTCTGAGCAAGGAGTAGGTCTTGTCTATTACATATTGGGTTTATGGAACGGTATCTGAGCTAATTTGAAACCCTTGTTTTATGTATCACGCCACCTCACCTTTCCCGTTAAGCAGCCATAGTGTGTTTTCTGCATGTGTGACTCTGTTCTGTTTTGTAATTCAGTTCAAGTGTAACGCTTTTTACATTCCCTCCATAAGTGATACCTTATGAGAAGTGTCCTTTTCCGTGTGACTTATTTCACTTAGAATCGTCGTACCTAAATCCACTCATCATGCTGCTACTAGCCTTATGACATTGATTTCATGGCTGAGTGATATTCCATTGTACATAAGGACCACAACTTCTTTATCCATTTTTCTCTTTCCTGGGATATTGAAGGTGGAATAAAGTGGAGGTCCTTGTCCACAGAGCAGCCCTAAACTTTGGGGTGCTTGTGTCTTGCTGATTTTTCATTTTCCCAATTTATACCCCCATGAGTGGAAGTGCCCTATGCTCTCTAAGCTGTGTTTTTTAGATGTTTCGGGACACACCGTACACTTCTCCAGAGTCGCTGTTGGCAATTTACATCCCGCCGATCAGTGTAGCAAGGCTCCCATTTCTCCATGGCCTGTCCTGCATTTCTGGTTTTGAGACTTTTTTCAGCATGGCCCTTTTGACCGATGGGTAGCGAGTCTTCTTTGTAGCGCTGATTTGCCTTTCCAGGTTGCTTGGTTGGCCAAAAAGGGCGTATGCGTTTTTTCCTGAATATATTCAGGAAAAAACGCATACGCCCTTTTTGGCCAAGGGCATCATTGTCAACGTTTTGCCGCTTTTCATGTGCTTTAAAGGTGATTCGAATCTACCTCCTGAAATCTGTTTCCTGCAATTCTGCCTTGATTTCAAATCCTCTTCTTTGCCTTCCCTCAATATATTTGTGGACGAGAGTTATGATTTATAACTCTGCAGGTTTGTGAATTGCAGTGCCCTGAAGCTCCATTTTACAACTCGCTTTTTTGGGAGCTGGCCGCAAAAGCGCAGGATGGCTTCAGGCCCTGTTCTGGTTCCGGGGGGGAGGATGAGCCTGTGGTTAATTCTTCTTCCTGATGGGAAAATAGAGTGACCTGTGCCTGTCCCAACACCAAGAGCTAGTCTCTCACTGGTTCCCCGTCTACCCGTTCATCCTCAGGACAAATTGCAACCTGTACGGAACAGGACGTTAAAGGTGCTGATGCTCCAAGTAGGGAGATTGTTAGTAAAGCGGCTGGAATGGCGAACCCGGGCACAAGGAGAAGAGAAATGAGGTGCGTTTTAGAAACCTTTCCCCATCACATGGTGTACCATCTTTTTGTTTTCTCATGCATGTTTTCGATGTAGGAAGATGCCCTTGAACCTGGAGATTTGGGACCCATGCGATGGGTACCACGCAGTATTACTTTAAAGGGTCTGCATTTGCTCACCCAACCTCACCAAACCTCTCAGCCCCAAGAGTGTCCACCCTTATGTCTCATCCAGCTGTGGGTCTAGATATGGTCAATCCAGGTTGCATCACAGCCCCTGAACGCATTGTGTAAGAATTTCTCTCTCTTTCACTGTCTTTGTTTCATGGGTTTTTCAAAGTAATTTATTTTGATAATGGGGTTTAGCTGCTTTTCACTGCTGTGTTTATGCCGCTTTACACCCACTTGACACACTAACAGAGAGATATCAATACATAGGTTTTAAGATTATTTCTAGTCGATATATTCTTGTGCGGTGAATAGGGCGTGTTGAGTCCAGTTCTCTGAGCAAGGAGTAGGTCTTGTCTATTACATATTGGGTTTATGGAACGGTATCTGAGCTAGTTTGAAACCCTTGTTTTATGTATCACGCCACCTCACCTTTCCCGTTAAGCAGCCATAGTGTGTTTTCTGCATGTGTGACTCTGTTCTGTTTTGTAATTCAGTTCAAGTGTAACGCTTTTTACATTCCCTCCTTAAGTGATACCTTATGAGAAGTGTCCTTTTCCGTGTGACTTATTTCACTTAGAATCGTCGTACCTAAATCCACTCATCATGCTGCTACTAGCCTTATGACATTGATTTCATGGCTGAGTGATATTCCATTGTACATAAGGACCACAACTTCTTTATCCATTTTTCTCTTTCCTGGGATATTGAAGGTGGAATAAAGTGGAGGTCCTTGTCAACAGAGCAGCCCTAAACTTTGGGGTGCTTGTGTCTTGCTGATTTTTCATTTTCCCAATTTATACCCCCATGAGTGGAAGTGCCCTATGCTCTCTAAGCTGTGTTTTTTAGATGTTTCAGGACACACCGTACACTTCTCCAGAGTGGCTGTTGGCAATTTACATCCCGCCGATCAGTGTAGCAAGGCTCCCATTTCTCCATGGCCTGTCCTGCATTTCTGGTTTTGAGACTTTTTTCAGCATGGCCCTTTTGACCGACGGGTAGCGAGTCTTCTTTGTAGTGTTGATTTGCCTTTCCAGGTTGCTTGGTTGGCCAAAAAGGGCGTATGCGTTTTTTCCTGAATATATTCAGGAAAAAACGCATACGCCCTTTTTGGCCAAGGGCATCATTGTCAACGTTTTGCCGCTTTTCATGTGCTTTAAAGGCGATTCGAATCTACCTCCTGAAATCTGTTTCCTGCAATTCTGCCTTGATTTCAAATCCTCTTCTTTGCCTTCCCTCAATATATTTGTGGACGAGAGTTATCATTTATAACCCTGCAGGTTTGTGAATTGCAGTGCCCTGAAGCTCCATTTTACAACTCGCTTTTTTGGGAGCTGGCCGCAAAAGCGCAGGATGGCTTCAGGCCCTGTTCTGGTTCCGGGGGGGGGATAAGCCTGTGGTTAATTCTTCTTCCTTATGGGAAAATAGAGTGACCTGTGCCTGTCCCAACACCAAGAGCTAGTCTCTCACTGGTTCCCCGTCTACCCGTTCATCCTCAGGACAAATTGCAACCTGTACGGAACAGGAGGTTAAAGGTTCTGATGCTCCAAATAGGGAGATTGTTAGTAAAGCGGCTGGAATGGCGAACCCGGGCACAAGGAGAAGAGAAATGAGGTGCGTTTTAGAAACCTTTCCCCATCACATGGTGTACCATCTTTTTGTTTTCTCATGCATGTTTTCGATGTAGGAAGATGCCCTTGAACCTGGAGATTAGGGACCCATGCGATGGGTACCACGCAGTATTACTTTAAAGGGTCTGCCTTTGCTCACCCAACCTCACCAAACCTCTCAGCCCCAAGAGTGTCCACCCTTATGTCTCATCCAGCTGTGGGTCTAGATATGGTCAATCCAGGTTGCATCACAGCCCCTGAACGCATTGTGTAAGAATTTCTCTCTCTTTCACTGTCTTTGTTTCATGGGTTTTTCAAAGTAATTTATTTTGATAATGGGGTTTAGCTGCTTTTCACTGCTGTGTTTATGCCGCTTTACACCCACTTGACACACTAACAGAGAGATATCAATACATAGGTTTTAGGATTATTACTAGTCAGATATATTCTTGTGCGGTGAATAGGGCGTGTTGAGTCCAGTTCTCTGAGCAAGGAGTAGGTCTTGTCTATTACATATTGGGTTTATGGAACGGTATCTGAGCTAATTTGAAACCCTTGTTTTATGTATCACCCCACCTCACCTTTCCCGTTAAGCAGCCATAGTGTGTTTTCTGCATGTGTGACTCTGTTCTGTTTTGTAATTCAGTTCAAGTGTAACGCTTTTTACATTCCCTCCTTAAGTGATACCTTATGAGAAGTGTCCTTTTCTGTGTGACTTATTTCACTTAGAATCGTCGTACCTAAATCCACTCATCATGCTGCTACTAGCCTTATGATATTGATTTCATGGCTGAGTGATATTCCATTGTACATAAGGACCACAACTTCTTTATCCATTTTTCTCTTTCCTGGGATATTGAAGGTGGAATGAAGTGGAGGTCCTTGTCAACAGAGCAGCCCTAAACTTTGGGGTGCTTGTGTCTTGCTGATTTTTCATTTTCCCAATTTATACCCCCATGAGTGGAAGTGCCCTATGCTCTCTAAGCTGTGTTTTTTAGATGTTTCAGGACAGACCATACACTTCTCCAGCGTGGCTGTTGGCAATTTACATCCCGCCGATCAGTGTAGCAAGGCTCCCAGTTCTCCATGGCCTGTCCTGCATTTCTGGTTTTGACACGTTTTTCAGCATGGCCCTTTTGACCGACGGGTAGCGAGTCTTCTTTGTAGCGCTGATTTGCCTTTCCAGGTTGCTTGGTTGGCCAAAAAGGGCGTATGCGTTTTTTCCTGAATATATTCAGGAAAAAACGCATACGCCCTTTTTGGCCAAGGGCATCATTGTCAACGTTTTCCCGCTTTTCATGTGCTTTAAAGGCGATTCAAATCTACCTCCTGAAATCTGTTTCCTGCAATTCTGCCTTGATTTCAAATCCTCTTCTTTGCCTTCCCTCAATATATTTGTGGACGAGAGTTATCATTTATAACCCTGCAGGTTTGTGAATTGCAGTGCCCTGAAGCTCCATTTTACAACTCGCTTTTTTGGGAGCTGGCCGCAAAAGCGCAGGATGGCTTCAGGCCCTGTTCTGGTTCCGGGAGGGGGATGAGCCTGTGGTTAATTCTTCTTCCTTATGGGAAAATAGAGTGACCTGTGCCTGTCCCAACACCAAGAGCTAGTCTCTCACTGGTTCCCCGTCTACCCGTTCATCCTCAGGACAAATTGCAACCTGTACGGAACAGGAGGTTAAAGGTGCTGATGCTCCAAATAGGGAGATTGTTAGTAAAGCGGCTGGAATGGCGAACCCGGGCACAGGGAGAAGAGAAATGAGGTGCGTTTTAGAAACCTTTCCCCATCACATGGTGTACCAACTTTTTGTTTTCTCATGCATGTTTTCGATGTAGGAAGATGCCCTTGAACCTGGAGATTAGGGACCCATGCGATGGGTACCACGCAGTATTACTTTAAAGGGTCTGCCTTTGCTCACCCAACCTCACCAAACCTCTCAGCCCCAAGAGTGTCCACCCTTATGTCTCATCCAGCTGTGGGTCTAGATATGGTCAATCCAGGTTGCATCACAGCCCCTGAACGCATTGTGTAAGAATTTCTCTCTCTTTCACTGTCTTTGTTTCATGGGTTTTTCAAAGTAATTTATTTTGATAATGGGGTTTAGCTGCTTTTCACTGCTGTGTTTATGCCGCTTTACACCCACTTGACACACTAACAGAGAGATATCAATACATAGGTTTTAAGATTATTACTAGTCAGATATATTCTTGTGCGGTGAATAGGGCGTGTTGAGTCCAGTTCTCTGAGCAAGGAGTAGGTCTTGTCTATTACATATTGGGTTTATGGAACGGTATCTGAGCTAATTTGAAACCCTTGTTTTATGTATCACCCCACCTCACCTTTCCCGTTAAGCAGCCATAGTGTGTTTTCTGCATGTGTGACTCTGTTCTGTTTTGTAATTCAGTTCAAGTGTAACGCTTTTTACATTCCCTCCTTAAGTGATACCTTATGAGAAGTGTCCTTTTCTGTGTGACTTATTTCACTTAGAATCGTCGTACGTAAATCCACTCATCATGCTGCTACTAGCCTTATGATATTGATTTCATGGCTGAGTGATATTCCATTGTACATAAGGACCACAACTTCTTTATCCATTTTTCTCTTTCCTGGGATATTGAAGGTGGAATGAAGTGGAGGTCCTTGTCAACAGAGCAGCCCTAAACTTTGGGGTGCTTGTGTCTTGCTGATTTTTCATTTTCCCAATTTATACCCCCATGAGTGGAAGTGCCCTATGCTCTCTAAGCTGTGTTTTTTAGATGTTTCAGGACACACCATACACTTCTCCAGAGTGGCTGTTGGCAATTTACATCCCGCCCATCAGTGTAGCAAGGCTCCCATTTCTCCATGGCCTGTCCTGCATTTCTGGTTTTGACACGTTTTTCAGCATGGCCCTTTTGACCGACGGGTAGCGAGTCTTCTTTGTAGCGCTGATTTGCCTTTCCAGGTTGCTTGGTTGGCCAAAAAGGGCGTATGCGTTTTTTCCTGAATATATTCAGGAAAAAACGCATACGCCCTTTTTGGCCAAGGGCATCATTGTCAACGTTTTGCCGCTTTTCATGTGCTTTAAAGGTGATTCGAATCTACCTCCTGAAATCTGTTTCCTGCAATTCTGCCTTGATTTCAAATCCTCTTCTTTGCCTTCCCTCAATATATTTGTGGACGAGAGTTATGATTTATAACTCTGCAGGTTTGTGAATTGCAGTGCCCTGAAGCTCCATTTTACAACTCGCTTTTTTGGGAGCTGGCCGCAAAAGCGCAGGATGGCTTCAGGCCCTGTTCTGGTTGCGGGGGGGAGGATGAGCCTGTGGTTAATTCTTCTTCCTGATGGGAAAATAGAGTGACCTGTGCCTGTCCCAACACCAAGAGCTAGTCTCTCACTGGTTCCCCGTCTACCCGTTCATCCTCAGGACAAATTGCAACCTGTACGGAACAGGAGGTTAAAGGTGCTGATGCTCCAAATAGGGAGATTGTTAGTAAAGCGGCTGGAATGGCGAACCCGGGCACAAGGAGAAGAGAAATGAGGTGCGTTTTAGAAACCTTTCCCCATCACATGGTGTACCATCTTTTTGTTTTCTCATGCATGTTTTCGATGTAGGAAGATGCCCTTGAACCTGGAGATTAGGGACCCATGCGATGGGTACCACGCAGTATTACTTTAAAGGGTCTGCGTTTGCTCACCCAACCTCACCAAACCTCTCAGCCCCAAGAGTGTCCACCCTTATGTCTCATCCCCCTGTGGGTCTAGATATGGTCAATCCAGGTTGCATCACAGCCCCTGAACGCATTGTGTAAGAATGTCTCTCTCTTTCACTGTCTTTGTTTCATGGGTTTTTCAAAGTAATTTATTTTGATAATGGGGTTTAGCTGCTTTTCACTGCTGTGTTTATGCCGCTTTACACCCACTTGACACACTAACAGAGAGATATCAATACATAGGTTTTAGGATTATTACTAGTCAGATATATTCTTGTGCGGTGAATAGGGCGTGTTGAGTCCAGTTCTCTGAGCAAGGAGTAGGTCTTGTCTATTACATATTGGGTTTATGGAACGGTATCTGAGCTAATTTGAAACCCTTGTTTTATGTATCACCCCACCTCACCTTTCCCGTTAAGCAGCCATAGTGTGTTTTCTGCATGTGTGACTCTGTTCTGTTTTGTAATTCAGTTCAAGTGTAACGCTTTTTACATTCCCTCTATAAGTGATACCTTATGAGAAGTGTCCTTTTCTGTGTGACTTATTTCACTTAGAATCGTCGTACCTAAATCCACTCATCATGCTGCTACTAGCCTTATGATATTGATTTCATGGCTGAGTGATATTCCATTGTACATAAGGACCACAACTTCTTTATCCATTTTTCTCTTTCCTGGGATATTGAAGGTGGAATGAAGTGGAGGTCCTTGTCAACAGAGCAGCCCTAAACTTTGGGGTGCTTGTGTCTTGCTGATTTTTCATTTTCCCAATTTATACCCCCATGAGTGGAAGTGCCCTATGCTCTCTAAGCTGTGTTTTTTAGATGTTTCAGGACACACCATACACTTCTCCAGAGTGGCTGTTGGCAATTTACATCCCGCCCATCAGTGTAGCAAGGCTCCCATTTCTCCATGGCCTGTCCTGCATTTCTGGTTTTGACACGTTTTTCAGCATGGCCCTTTTGACCGACGGGTAGCGAGTCTTCTTTGTAGCGCTGATTTGCCTTTCCAGGTTGCTTGGTTGGCCAAAAAGGGCGTATGCGTTTTTTCCTGAATATATTCAGGAAAAAACGCATACGCCCTTTTTGGCCAAGGGCATCATTGTCAACGTTTTGCCGCTTTTCATGTGCTTTAAAGGCGATTCGAATCTACCTCCTGAAATCTGTTTCCTGCAATTCTGCCTTGATTTCAAATCCTCTTCTTTGCCTTCCCTCAATATATTTGTGGACGAGAGTTGTCATTTATAACTCTGCAGGTTTGTGAATTGCAGTGCCCTGAAGCTCCATTTTACAACTCGCTTTTTTGGGAGCTGGCCGCAAAAGCGCAGGATGGCTTCAGGCCCTGTTCTGGTTCCGGGGGGGGGGGATGAGCCTGTGGTTAATTCTTCTTCCTTATGGGAAAATAGAGTGACCTGTGCCTGTCCCAACACCAAGAGCTAGTCTCTCACTGGTTCCCCGTCTACCCGTTCATCCTCAGGACAAATTGCAACCTGTACGGAACAGGAGGTTAAAGGTGCTGATGCTCCAAATAGGGAGATTGTTAGTAAAGCGGCTGGAATGGCGAACCCGGGCACAAGGAGAAGAGAAATGAGGTGCGTTTTAGAAACCTTTCCCCATCACATGGTGTACCATCTTTTTGTTTTCTCTTGCATGTTTTCGATGTAGGAAGATGCCCTTGAACCTGGAGATTAGGGACCCATGCGATGGGTACCACGCAGTATTACTTTAAAGGGTCTGCGTTTGCTCACCCAACCTCACCAAACCTCTCAGCCCCAAGAGTGTCCACCCTTATGTCTCATCCAGCTGTGGGTCTAGATATGGTCAATCCAGGTTGCATCACAGCCCCTGAACGCATTGTGTAAGAATTTCTCTCTCTTTCACTGTCTTTGTTTCATGGGTTTTTCAAAGTAATTTATTTTGATAATGGGGTTTAGCTGCTTTTCACTGCTGTGTTTATGCCGCTTTACACCCACTTGACACACTAACAGAGAGATATCAATACATAGGTTTTAAGATTATTACTAGTCAGATATATTCTTGTGCGGTGAATAGGGCGTGTTGAGTCCAGTTCTCTGAGCAAGGAGTAGGTCTTGTCTATTACATATTGGGTTTATGGAACGGTATCTGAGCTAATTTGAAACCCTTGTTTTATGTATCACGCCACCTCACCTTTCCCGTTAAGCAGCCATAGTGTGTTTTCTGCATGTGTGACTCTGTTCTGTTTTGTAATTCAGTTCAAGTGTAACGCTTTTTACATTCCCTCCATAAGTGATACCTTATGAGAAGTGTCCTTTTCCGTGTGACTTATTTCACTTAGAATCGTCGTACCTAAATCCACTCATCATGCTGCTACTAGCCTTATGACATTGATTTCATGGCTGAGTGATATTCCATTGTACATAAGGACCACAACTTCTTTATCCATTTTTCTCTTTCCTGGGATATTGAAGGTGGAATAAAGTGGAGGTCCTTGTCCACAGAGCAGCCCTAAACTTTGGGGTGCTTGTGTCTTGCTGATTTTTCATTTTCCCAATTTATACCCCCATGAGTGGAAGTGCCCTATGCTCTCTAAGCTGTGTTTTTTAGATGTTTCAGGACACACCATACACTTCTCCAGAGTGGCTGTTGGCAATTTACATCCCGCCCATCAGTGTAGCAAGGCTCCCATTTCTCCATGGCCTGTCCTGCATTTCTGGTTTTGACACGTTTTTCAGCATGGCCCTTTTTACCGACGGGTAGCGAGTCTTCTTTGTAGCGCTGATTTGCCTTTCCAGGTTGCTTGGTTGGCCAAAAAGGGCGTATGCGTTTTTTCCTGAATATATTCAGGAAAAAACGCATACGCCCTTTTTGGCCAAGGGCATCATTGTCAACGTTTTGCCGCTTTTCATGTGCTTTAAAGGCGATTCGAATCTACCTCCTGAAATCTGTTTCCTGCAATTCTGCCTTGATTTCAAATCCTCTTCTTTGCCTTCCCTCAATATATTTGTGGACGAGAGTTATGATTTATAACTCTGCAGGTTTGTGAATTGCAGTGCCCTGAAGCTCCATTTTACAACTCGCTTTTTTGGGAGCTGGCCGCAAAAGCGCAGGATGGCTTCAGGCCCTGTTCTGGTTGCGGGGGGGAGGATGAGCCTGTGGTTAATTCTTCTTCCTGATGGGAAAATAGAGTGACCTGTGCCTGTCCCAACACCAAGAGCTAGTCTCTCACTGGTTCCCCGTCTACCCGTTCATCCTCAGGACAAATTGCAACCTGTACGGAACAGGAGGTTAAAGGTGCTGATGCTCCAAATAGGGAGATTGTTAGTAAAGCGGCTGGAATGGCGAACCCGGGCACAAGGAGAAGAGAAATGAGGTGCGTTTTAGAAACCTTTCCCCATCACATGGTGTACCATCTTTTTGTTTTCTCATGCATGTTTTCGATGTAGGAAGATGCCCTTGAACCTGGAGATTAGGGACCCATGCGATGGGTACCACGCAGTATTACTTTAAAGGGTCTGCCTTTGCTCACCCAACCTCACCAAACCTCTCAGCCCCAAGAGTGTCCACCCTTATGTCTCATCCAGCTGTGGGTCTAGATATGGTCAATCCAGGTTGCATCACAGCCCCTGAACGCATTGTGTAAGAATTTCTCTCTCTTTCACTGTCTTTGTTTCATGGGTTTTTCAAAGTAATTTATTTTGATAATGGGGTTTAGCTGCTTTTCACTGCTGTGTTTATGCCGCTTTACACCCACTTGACACACTAACAGAGAGATATCAATACATAGGTTTTAAGATTATTAATAGTCAGATATATTCTTGTGCGGTGAATAGGGCGTGTTGAGTCCAGTTCTCTGAGCAAGGAGTAGGTCTTGTCTATTACATATTGGGTTTATGGAACGGTATCTGAGCTAATTTGAAACCCTTGTTTTATGTATCACCCCACCTCACCTTTCCCGTTAAGCAGCCATAGTGTGTTTTCTGCATGTGTGACTCTGTTCTGTTTTGTAATTCAGTTCAAGTGTAACGCTTTTTACATTCCCTCCTTAAGTGATACCTTATGAGAAGTGTCCTTTTCTGTGTGACTTATTTCACTTAGAATCGTCGTACCTAAATCCACTCATCATGCTGCTACTAGCCTTATGATATTGATTTCATGGCTGAGTGATATTCCATTGTACATAAGGACCACAACTTCTTTATCCATTTTTCTCTTTCCTGGGATATTGAAGGTGGAATGAAGTGGAGGTCCTTGTCAACAGAGCAGCCCTAAACTTTGGGGTGCTTGTGTCTTGCTGATTTTTCATTTTCCCAATTTATACCCCCATGAGTGGAAGTGCCCTATGCTCTCTAAGCTGTGTTTTTTAGATGTTTCAGGACACACCATACACTTCTCCAGAGTGGCTGTTGGCAATTTACATCCCGCCCATCAGTGTAGCAAGGCTCCCATTTCTCCATGGCCTGTCCTGCATTTCTGGTTTTGACACGTTTTTCAGCATGGCCCTTTTGACCGACGGGTAGCGAGTCTTCTTTGTAGCGCTGATTTGCCTTTCCAGGTTGCTTGGTTGGCCAAAAAGGGCGTATGCGTTTTTTCCTGAATATATTCAGGAAAAAACGCATACGCCCTTTTTGGCCAAGGGCATCATTGTCAACGTTTTGCCGCTTTTCATGTGCTTTAAAGGCGATTCGAATCTACCTCCTGAAATCTGTTTCCTGCAATTCTGCCTTGATTTCAAATCCTCTTCTTTGCCTTCCCTCAATATATTTGTGGACGAGAGTTGTCATTTATAACTCTGCAGGTTTGTGAATTGCAGTGCCCTGAAGCTCCATTTTACAACTCGCTTTTTTGGGAGCTGGCCGCAAAAGCGCAGGATGGCTTCAGGCCCTGTTCTGGTTCCGGGGGGGGGGGATGAGCCTGTGGTTAATTCTTCTTCCTTATGGGAAAATAGAGTGACCTGTGCCTGTCCCAACACCAAGAGCTAGTCTCTCACTGGTTCCCCGTCTACCCGTTCATCCTCAGGACAAATTGCAACCTGTACGGAACAGGAGGTTAAAGGTGCTGATGCTCCAAATAGGGAGATTGTTAGTAAAGCGGCTGGAATGGCGAACCCGGGCACAAGGAGAAGAGAAATGAGGTGCGTTTTAGAAACCTTTCCCCATCACATGGTGTACCATCTTTTTGTTTTCTCTTGCATGTTTTCGATGTAGGAAGATGCCCTTGAACCTGGAGATTAGGGACCCATGCGATGGGTACCACGCAGTATTACTTTAAAGGGTCTGCGTTTGCTCACCCAACCTCACCAAACCTCTCAGCCCCAAGAGTGTCCACCCTTATGTCTCATCCAGCTGTGGGTCTAGATATGGTCAATCCAGGTTGCATCACAGCCCCTGAACGCATTGTGTAAGAATTTCTCTCTCTTTCACTGTCTTTGTTTCATGGGTTTTTCAAAGTAATTTATTTTGATAATGGGGTTTAGCTGCTTTTCACTGCTGTGTTTATGCCGCTTTACACCCACTTGACACACTAACAGAGAGATATCAATACATAGGTTTTAAGATTATTACTAGTCAGATATATTCTTGTGCGGTGAATAGGGCGTGTTGAGTCCAGTTCTCTGAGCAAGGAGTAGGTCTTGTCTATTACATATTGGGTTTATGGAACGGTATCTGAGCTAATTTGAAACCCTTGTTTTATGTATCACGCCACCTCACCTTTCCCGTTAAGCAGCCATAGTGTGTTTTCTGCATGTGTGACTCTGTTCTGTTTTGTAATTCAGTTCAAGTGTAACGCTTTTTACATTCCCTCCATAAGTGATACCTTATGAGAAGTGTCCTTTTCCGTGTGACTTATTTCACTTAGAATCGTCGTACCTAAATCCACTCATCATGCTGCTACTAGCCTTATGACATTGATTTCATGGCTGAGTGATATTCCATTGTACATAAGGACCACAACTTCTTTATCCATTTTTCTCTTTCCTGGGATATTGAAGGTGGAATAAAGTGGAGGTCCTTGTCCACAGAGCAGCCCTAAACTTTGGGGTGCTTGTGTCTTGCTGATTTTTCATTTTCCCAATTTATACCCCCATGAGTGGAAGTGCCCTATGCTCTCTAAGCTGTGTTTTTTAGATGTTTCAGGACACACCATACACTTCTCCAGAGTGGCTGTTGGCAATTTACATCCCGCCCATCAGTGTAGCAAGGCTCCCATTTCTCCATGGCCTGTCCTGCATTTCTGGTTTTGACACGTTTTTCAGCATGGCCCTTTTTACCGACGGGTAGCGAGTCTTCTTTGTAGCGCTGATTTGCCTTTCCAGGTTGCTTGGTTGGCCAAAAAGGGCGTATGCGTTTTTTCCTGAATATATTCAGGAAAAAACGCATACGCCCTTTTTGGCCAAGGGCATCATTGTCAACGTTTTGCCGCTTTTCATGTGCTTTAAAGGCGATTCGAATCTACCTCCTGAAATCTGTTTCCTGCAATTCTGCCTTGATTTCAAATCCTCTTCTTTGCCTTCCCTCAATATATTTGTGGACGAGAGTTATGATTTATAACTCTGCAGGTTTGTGAATTGCAGTGCCCTGAAGCTCCATTTTACACCTCGCTTTTTTGGGAGCTGGCCGCAAAAGCGCAGGATGGCTTCAGGCCCTGTTCTGGTTGCGGGGGGGAGGATGAGCCTGTGGTTAATTCTTCTTCCTGATGGGAAAATAGAGTGACCTGTGCCTGTCCCAACACCAAGAGCTAGTCTCTCACTGGTTCCCCGTCTACCCGTTCATCCTCAGGACAAATTGCAACCTGTACGGAACAGGAGGTTAAAGGTGCTGATGCTCCAAATAGGGAGATTGTTAGTAAAGCGGCTGGAATGGCGAACCCGGGCACAAGGAGAAGAGAAATGAGGTGCGTTTTAGAAACCTTTCCCCATCACATGGTGTACCATCTTTTTGTTTTCTCATGCATGTTTTCGATGTAGGAAGATGCCCTTGAACCTGGAGATTAGGGACCCATGCGATGGGTACCACGCAGTATTACTTTAAAGGGTCTGCGTTTGCTCACCCAACCTCACCAAACCTCTCAGCCCCAAGAGTGTCCACCCTTATGTCTCATCCAGCTGTGGGTCTAGATATGGTCAATCCAGGTTGCATCACAGCCCCTGAACGCATTGTGTAAGAATGTCTCTCTCTTTCACTGTCTTTGTTTCATGGGTTTTTCAAAGTAATTTATTTTGATAATGGGGTTTAGCTGCTTTTCACTGCTGTGTTTATGCCGCTTTACACCCACTTGACACACTAACAGAGAGATATCAATACATAGGTTTTAGGATTATTACTAGTCAGATATATTCTTGTGCGGTGAATAGGGCGTGTTGAGTCCAGTTCTCTGAGCAAGGAGTAGGTCTTGTCTATTACATATTGGGTTTATGGAACGGTATCTGAGCTAATTTGAAACCCTTGTTTTATGTATCACCCCACCTCACCTTTCCCGTTAAGCAGCCATAGTGTGTTTTCTGCATGTGTGACTCTGTTCTGTTTTGTAATTCAGTTCAAGTGTAGCGCTTTTTACATTCCCTCCTTAAGTGATACCTTATGAGAAGTGTCCTTTTCTGTGTGACTTATTTCACTTAGAATCGTCGTACCTAAATCCACTCATCATGCTGCTACTAGCCTTATGATATTGATTTCATGGCTGAGTGATATTCCATTGTACATAAGGACCACAACTTCTTTATCCATTTTTCTCTTTCCTGGGATATTGAAGGTGGAATGAAGTGGAGGTCCTTGTCAACAGAGCAGCCCTAAACTTTGGGGTGCTTGTGTCTTGCTGATTTTTCATTTTCCCAATTTATACCCCCATGAGTGGAAGTGCCCTATGCTCTCTAAGCTGTGTTTTTTAGATGTTTCAGGACACACCATACACTTCTCCAGAGTGGCTGTTGGCAATTTACATCCCGCCCATCAGTGTAGCAAGGCTCCCATTTCTCCATGGCCTGTCCTGCATTTCTGGTTTTGACACGTTTTTCAGCATGGCCCTTTTGACCGACGGGTAGCGAGTCTTCTTTGTAGCGCTGATTTGCCTTTCCAGGTTGCTTGGTTGGCCAAAAAGGGCGTATGCGTTTTTTCCTGAATATATTCAGGAAAAAACGCATACGCCCTTTTTGGCCAAGGGCATCATTGTCAACGTTTTGCCGCTTTTCATGTGCTTTAAAGGCGATTCGAATCTACCTCCTGAAATCTGTTTCCTGCAATTCTGCCTTGATTTCAAATCCTCTTCTTTGCCTTCCCTCAATATATTTGTGGACGAGAGTTGTCATTTATAACTCTGCAGGTTTGTGAATTGCAGTGCCCTGAAGCTCCATTTTACAACTCGCTTTTTTGGGAGCTGGCCGCAAAAGCGCAGGATGGCTTCAGGCCCTGTTCTGGTTCCGGGGGGGGGGGATGAGCCTGTGGTTAATTCTTCTTCCTTATGGGAAAATAGAGTGACCTGTGCCTGTCCCAACACCAAGAGCTAGTCTCTCACTGGTTCCCCGTCTACCCGTTCATCCTCAGGACAAATTGCAACCTGTACGGAACAGGAGGTTAAAGGTGCTGATGCTCCAAATAGGGAGATTGTTAGTAAAGCGGCTGGAATGGCGAACCCGGGCACAAGGAGAAGAGAAATGAGGTGCGTTTTAGAAACCTTTCCCCATCACATGGTGTACCATCTTTTTGTTTTCTCTTGCATGTTTTCGATGTAGGAAGATGCCCTTGAACCTGGAGATTAGGGACCCATGCGATGGGTACCACGCAGTATTACTTTAAAGGGTCTGCGTTTGCTCACCCAACCTCACCAAACCTCTCAGCCCCAAGAGTGTCCACCCTTATGTCTCATCCAGCTGTGGGTCTAGATATGGTCAATCCAGGTTGCATCACAGCCCCTGAACGCATTGTGTAAGAATTTCTCTCTCTTTCACTGTCTTTGTTTCATGGGTTTTTCAAAGTAATTTATTTTGATAATGGGGTTTAGCTGCTTTTCACTGCTGTGTTTATGCCGCTTTACACCCACTTGACACACTAACAGAGAGATATCAATACATAGGTTTTAAGATTATTACTAGTCAGATATATTCTTGTGCGGTGAATAGGGCGTGTTGAGTCCAGTTCTCTGAGCAAGGAGTAGGTCTTGTCTATTACATATTGGGTTTATGGAACGGTATCTGAGCTAATTTGAAACCCTTGTTTTATGTATCACGCCACCTCACCTTTCCCGTTAAGCAGCCATAGTGTGTTTTCTGCATGTGTGACTCTGTTCTGTTTTGTAATTCAGTTCAAGTGTAACGCTTTTTACATTCCCTCCATAAGTGATACCTTATGAGAAGTGTCCTTTTCCGTGTGACTTATTTCACTTAGAATCGTCGTACCTAAATCCACTCATCATGCTGCTACTAGCCTTATGACATTGATTTCATGGCTGAGTGATATTCCATTGTACATAAGGACCACAACTTCTTTATCCATTTTTCTCTTTCCTGGGATATTGAAGGTGGAATAAAGTGGAGGTCCTTGTCCACAGAGCAGCCCTAAACTTTGGGGTGCTTGTGTCTTGCTGATTTTTCATTTTCCCAATTTATACCCCCATGAGTGGAAGTGCCCTATGCTCTCTAAGCTGTGTTTTTTAGATGTTTCAGGACACACCATACACTTCTCCAGAGTGGCTGTTGGCAATTTACATCCCGCCCATCAGTGTAGCAAGGCTCCCATTTCTCCATGGCCTGTCCTGCATTTCTGGTTTTGACACGTTTTTCAGCATGGCCCTTTTTACCGACGGGTAGCGAGTCTTCTTTGTAGCGCTGATTTGCCTTTCCAGGTTGCTTGGTTGGCCAAAAAGGGCGTATGCGTTTTTTCCTGAATATATTCAGGAAAAAACGCATACGCCCTTTTTGGCCAAGGGCATCATTGTCAACGTTTTGCCGCTTTTCATGTGCTTTAAAGGCGATTCGAATCTACCTCCTGAAATCTGTTTCCTGCAATTCTGCCTTGATTTCAAATCCTCTTCTTTGCCTTCCCTCAATATATTTGTGGACGAGAGTTATGATTTATAACTCTGCAGGTTTGTGAATTGCAGTGCCCTGAAGCTCCATTTTACACCTCGCTTTTTTGGGAGCTGGCCGCAAAAGCGCAGGATGGCTTCAGGCCCTGTTCTGGTTGCGGGGGGGAGGATGAGCCTGTGGTTAATTCTTCTTCCTGATGGGAAAATAGAGTGACCTGTGCCTGTCCCAACACCAAGAGCTAGTCTCTCACTGGTTCCCCGTCTACCCGTTCATCCTCAGGACAAATTGCAACCTGTACGGAACAGGAGGTTAAAGGTGCTGATGCTCCAAATAGGGAGATTGTTAGTAAAGCGGCTGGAATGGCGAACCCGGGCACAAGGAGAAGAGAAATGAGGTGCGTTTTAGAAACCTTTCCCCATCACATGGTGTACCATCTTTTTGTTTTCTCATGCATGTTTTCGATGTAGGAAGATGCCCTTGAACCTGGAGATTAGGGACCCATGCGATGGGTACCACGCAGTATTACTTTAAAGGGTCTGCGTTTGCTCACCCAACCTCACCAAACCTCTCAGCCCCAAGAGTGTCCACCCTTATGTCTCATCCAGCTGTGGGTCTAGATATGGTCAATCCAGGTTGCATCACAGCCCCTGAACGCATTGTGTAAGAATGTCTCTCTCTTTCACTGTCTTTGTTTCATGGGTTTTTCAAAGTAATTTATTTTGATAATGGGGTTTAGCTGCTTTTCACTGCTGTGTTTATGCCGCTTTACACCCACTTGACACACTAACAGAGAGATATCAATACATAGGTTTTAGGATTATTACTAGTCAGATATATTCTTGTGCGGTGAATAGGGCGTGTTGAGTCCAGTTCTCTGAGCAAGGAGTAGGTCTTGTCTATTACATATTGGGTTTATGGAACGGTATCTGAGCTAATTTGAAACCCTTGTTTTATGTATCACCCCACCTCACCTTTCCCGTTAAGCAGCCATAGTGTGTTTTCTGCATGTGTGACTCTGTTCTGTTTTGTAATTCAGTTCAAGTGTAGCGCTTTTTACATTCCCTCTATAAGTGATACCTTATGAGAAGTGTCCTTTTCTGTGTGACTTATTTCACTTAGAATCGTCGTACCTAAATCCACTCATCATGCTGCTACTAGCCTTATGATATTGATTTCATGGCTGAGTGATATTCCATTGTACATAAGGACCACAACTTCTTTATCCATTTTTCTCTTTCCTGGGATATTGAAGGTGGAATGAAGTGGAGGTCCTTGTCAACAGAGCAGCCCTAAACTTTGGGGTGCTTGTGTCTTGCTGATTTTTCATTTTCCCAATTTATACCCCCATGAGTGGAAGTGCCCTATGCTCTCTAAGCTGTGTTTTTTACATGTTTCAGGACACACCATACACTTCTCCAGAGTGGCTGTTGGCAATTTACATCCCGCCCATCAGTGTAGCAAGGCTCCCATTTCTCCATGGCCTGTCCTGCATTTCTGGTTTTGACACGTTTTTCAGCATGGCCCTTTTGACCGACGGGTAGCGAGTCTTCTTTGTAGCGCTGATTTGCCTTTCCAGGTTGCTTGGTTGGCCAAAAAGGGCGTATGCGTTTTTTCCTGAATATATTCAGGAAAAAACGCATACGCCCTTTTTGGCCAAGGGCATCATTGTCAACGTTTTGCCGCTTTTCATGTGCTTTAAAGGCGATTCGAATCTACCTCCTGAAATCTGTTTCCTGCAATTCTGCCTTGATTTCAAATCCTCTTCTTTGCCTTCCCTCAATATATTTGTGGACGAGAGTTGTCATTTATAACTCTGCAGGTTTGTGAATTGCAGTGCCCTGAAGCTCCATTTTACAACTCGCTTTTTTGGGAGCTGGCCGCAAAAGCGCAGGATGGCTTCAGGCCCTGTTCTGGTTCCGGGGGGGGGGGATGAGCCTGTGGTTAATTCTTCTTCCTTATGGGAAAATAGAGTGACCTGTGCCTGTCCCAACACCAAGAGCTAGTCTCTCACTGGTTCCCCGTCTACCCGTTCATCCTCAGGACAAATTGCAACCTGTACGGAACAGGAGGTTAAAGGTGCTGATGCTCCAAATAGGGAGATTGTTAGTAAAGCGGCTGGAATGGCGAACCCGGGCACAAGGAGAAGAGAAATGAGGTGCGTTTTAGAAACCTTTCCCCATCACATGGTGTACCATCTTTTTGTTTTCTCTTGCATGTTTTCGATGTAGGAAGATGCCCTTCAACCTGGAGATTAGGGACCCATGCGATGGGTACCACGCAGTATTACTTTAAAGGGTCTGCGTTTGCTCACCCAACCTCACCAAACCTCTCAGCCCCAAGAGTGTCCACCCTTATGTCTCATCCAGCTGTGGGTCTAGATATGGTCAATCCAGGTTGCATCACAGCCCCTGAACGCATTGTGTAAGAATTTCTCTCTCTTTCACTGTCTTTGTTTCATGGATTTTTCAAAGTAATTTATTTTGATAATGGGGTTTAGCTGCTTTTCACTGCTGTGTTTATGCCGCTTTACACCCACTTGACACACTAACAGAGAGATATCAATACATAGGTTTTAAGATTATTTCTAGTCGATATATTCTTGTGCGGTGAATAGGGCGTGTTGAGTCCAGTTCTCTGAGCAAGGAGTAGGTCTTGTCTATTACATATTGGGTTTATGGAACGGTATCTGAGCTAATTTGAAACCCTTGTTTTATGTATCACCCCACCTCACCTTTCCCGTTAAGCAGCCATAGTGTGTTTTCTGCATGTGTGACTCTGTTCTGTTTTGTAATTCAGTTCAAGTGTAACGCTTTTTACATTCCCTCCTTAAGTGATACCTTATGAGAAGTGTCCTTTTCTGTGTGACTTATTTCACTTAGGATCGTCATACCTAAATCCACTCATCATGCTGCTACTAGCCTTATGATATTGATTTCATGGCTGAGTGATATTCCATTGTACATAAGGACCACAACTTCTTTATCCATTTTTCTCTTTCCTGGGATATTGAAGGTGGAATGAAGTGGAGGTCCTTGTCAACAGAGCAGCCCTAAACTTTGGGGTGCTTGTGTCTTGCTGATTTTTCATTTTCCCAATTTATACCCCCATGAGTGGAAGTGCCCTATGCTCTCTAAGCTGTGTTTTTTAGATGTTTCAGGACACACCGTACACTTCTCCAGAGTGGCTGTTGGCAATTTACATCCCGCCCATCAGTGTAGCAAGGCTCCCATTTCTCCATGGCCTGTCCTGCATTTCTGGTTTTGACACGTTTTTCAGCATGGCCCTTTTGACCGACGGGTAGCGAGTCTTCTTTGTAGCGCTGATTTGCCTTTCCAGGTTGCTTGGTTGGCCAAAAAGGGCGTATGCGTTTTTTCCTGAATATATTCAGGAAAAAACGCATACGCCCTTTTTGGCCAAGGGCATCATTGTCAAAGTTTTGCCGCTTTTCATGTGCTTTAAAGGTGATTCGAATCTACCTCCTGAAATCTGTTTCCTGCAATTCTGCCTTGATTTCAAATCCTCTTCTTTGCCTTCCCTCAATATATTTGTGGACGAGAGTTATGATTTATAACTCTGCAGGTTTGTGAATTGCAGTGCCCTGAAGCTCCATTTTACAACTCGCCTTTTTGGGAGCTGGCCGCAAAAGCGCAGGATGGCTTCAGGCCCTGTTCTGGTTCCGGGGGGGAGGATGAGCCTGTGGTTAATTCTTCTTCCTGATGGGAAAATAGAGTGACCTGTGCCTGTCCCAACACCAAGAGCTAGTCTCTCACTGGTTCCCCGTCTACCCGTTCATCCTCAGGACAAATTGCAACCTGTACGGAACAGGAGGTTAAAGGTGCTGATGCTCCAAATAGGGAGATTGTTAGTAAAGCGGCTGGAATGGCGAACCCGGGCACAAGGAGAAGAGAAATGAGGTGCGTTTTAGAAACCTTTCCCCATCACATGGTGTACCATCTTTTTGTTTTCTCATGCATGTTTTCGATGTAGGAAGATGCCCTTGAACCTGGAGATTTGGGACCCATGCGATGGGTACCACGCAGTATTACTTTAAAGGGTCTGCGTTTGCTCACCCAACCTCACCAAACCTCTCAGCCCCAAGAGTGTCCACCCTTATGTCTCATCCAGCTGTGGGTCTAGATATGGTCAATCCAGGTTGCATCACAGCCCCTGAACGCATTGTGTAAGAATTTCTCTCTCTTTCACTGTCTTTGTTTCATGGGTTTTTCAAAGTAATTTATTTTGATAATGGGGTTTAGCTGCTTTTCACTGCTGTGTTTATGCCGCTTTACACCCACTTGACACACTAACAGAGAGATATCAATACATAGGTTTTAGGATTATTACTAGTCAGATATATTCTTGTGCGGTGAATAGGGCGTGTTGAGTCCAGTTCTCTGAGCAAGGAGTAGGTCTTGTCTATTACATATTGGGTTTATGGAACGGTATCTGAGCTAATTTGAAACCCTTGTTTTATGTATCACCCCACCTCACCTTTCCCGTTAAGCAGCCATAGTGTGTTTTCTGCATGTGTGACTCTGTTCTGTTTTGTAATTCAGTTCAAGTGTAACGCTTTTTACATTCCCTCTATAAGTGATACCTTATGAGAAGTGTCCTTTTCTGTGTGACTTATTTCACTTAGAATCGTCGTACCTAAATCCACTCATCATGCTGCTACTAGCCTTATGACATTGATTTCATGGCTGAGTGATATTCCATTGTACATAAGGACCACAACTTCTTTATCCATTTTTCTCTTTCCTGGGATATTGAAGGTGGAATGAAGTGGAGGTCCTTGTCAACAGAGCAGCCCTAAACTTTGGGGTGCTTGTGTCTTGCTGATTTTTCATTTTCCCAATTTATACCCCCATGAGTGGAAGTGCCCTATGCTCTCTAAGCTGTGTTTTTTACATGTTTCAGGACACACCATACACTTCTCCAGAGTGGCTGTTGGCAATTTACATCCCGCCCATCAGTGTAGCAAGGCTCCCATTTCTCCATGGCCTGTCCTGCATTTCTGGTTTTGACACGTTTTTCAGCATGGCCCTTTTGACCGACGGGTAGCGAGTCTTCTTTGTAGCGCTGATTTGCCTTTCCAGGTTGCTTGGTTGGCCAAAAAGGGCGTATGCGTTTTTTCCTGAATATATTCAGGAAAAAACGCATACGCCCTTTTTGGCCAAGGGCATCATTGTCAACGTTTTGCCGCTTTTCATGTGCTTTAAAGGCGATTCGAATCTACCTCCTGAAATCTGTTTCCTGCAATTCTGCCTTGATTTCAAATCCTCTTCTTTGCCTTCCCTCAATATATTTGTGGACGAGAGTTGTCATTTATAACTCTGCAGGTTTGTGAATTGCAGTGCCCTGAAGCTCCATTTTACAACTCGCTTTTTTGGGAGCTGGCCGCAAAAGCGCAGGATGGCTTCAGGCCCTGTTCTGGTTCCGGGGGGGGGGGATGAGCCTGTGGTTAATTCTTCTTCCTTATGGGAAAATAGAGTGACCTGTGCCTGTCCCAACACCAAGAGCTAGTCTCTCACTGGTTCCCCGTCTACCCGTTCATCCTCAGGACAAATTGCAACCTGTACGGAACAGGAGGTTAAAGGTGCTGATGCTCCAAATAGGGAGATTGTTAGTAAAGCGGCTGGAATGGCGAACCCGGGCACAAGGAGAAGAGAAATGAGGTGCGTTTTAGAAACCTTTCCCCATCACATGGTGTACCATCTTTTTGTTTTCTCTTGCATGTTTTCGATGTAGGAAGATGCCCTTCAACCTGGAGATTAGGGACCCATGCGATGGGTACCACGCAGTATTACTTTAAAGGGTCTGCGTTTGCTCACCCAACCTCACCAAACCTCTCAGCCCCAAGAGTGTCCACCCTTATGTCTCATCCAGCTGTGGGTCTAGATATGGTCAATCCAGGTTGCATCACAGCCCCTGAACGCATTGTGTAAGAATTTCTCTCTCTTTCACTGTCTTTGTTTCATGGATTTTTCAAAGTAATTTATTTTGATAATGGGGTTTAGCTGCTTTTCACTGCTGTGTTTATGCCGCTTTACACCCACTTGACACACTAACAGAGAGATATCAATACATAGGTTTTAAGATTATTTCTAGTCGATATATTCTTGTGCGGTGAATAGGGCGTGTTGAGTCCAGTTCTCTGAGCAAGGAGTAGGTCTTGTCTATTACATATTGGGTTTATGGAACGGTATCTGAGCTAATTTGAAACCCTTGTTTTATGTATCACCCCACCTCACCTTTCCCGTTAAGCAGCCATAGTGTGTTTTCTGCATGTGTGACTCTGTTCTGTTTTGTAATTCAGTTCAAGTGTAACGCTTTTTACATTCCCTCCTTAAGTGATACCTTATGAGAAGTGTCCTTTTCTGTGTGACTTATTTCACTTAGGATCGTCATACCTAAATCCACTCATCATGCTGCTACTAGCCTTATGATATTGATTTCATGGCTGAGTGATATTCCATTGTACATAAGGACCACAACTTCTTTATCCATTTTTCTCTTTCCTGGGATATTGAAGGTGGAATGAAGTGGAGGTCCTTGTCAACAGAGCAGCCCTAAACTTTGGGGTGCTTGTGTCTTGCTGATTTTTCATTTTCCCAATTTATACCCCCATGAGTGGAAGTGCCCTATGCTCTCTAAGCTGTGTTTTTTAGATGTTTCAGGACACACCATACACTTCTCCAGAGTGGCTGTTGGCAATTTACATCCCGCCCATCAGTGTAGCAAGGCTCCCATTTCTCCATGGCCTGTCCTGCATTTCTGGTTTTGACACGTTTTTCAGCATGGCCCTTTTGACCGACGGGTAGCGAGTCTTCTTTGTAGCGCTGATTTGCCTTTCCAGGTTGCTTGGTTGGCCAAAAAGGGCGTATGCGTTTTTTCCTGAATATATTCAGGAAAAAACGCATACGCCCTTTTTGGCCAAGGGCATCATTGTCAAAGTTTTGCCGCTTTTCATGTGCTTTAAAGGTGATTCGAATCTACCTCCTGAAATCTGTTTCCTGCAATTCTGCCTTGATTTCAAATCCTCTTCTTTGCCTTCCCTCAATATATTTGTGGACGAGAGTTATGATTTATAACTCTGCAGGTTTGTGAATTGCAGTGCCCTGAAGCTCCATTTTACAACTCGCCTTTTTGGGAGCTGGCCGCAAAAGCGCAGGATGGCTTCAGGCCCTGTTCTGGTTCCGGGGGGGAGGATGAGCCTGTGGTTAATTCTTCTTCCTGATGGGAAAATAGAGTGACCTGTGCCTGTCCCAACACCAAGAGCTAGTCTCTCACTGGTTCCCCGTCTACCCGTTCATCCTCAGGACAAATTGCAACCTGTACGGAACAGGAGGTTAAAGGTGCTGATGCTCCAAATAGGGAGATTGTTAGTAAAGCGGCTGGAATGGCGAACCCGGGCACAAGGAGAAGAGAAATGAGGTGCGTTTTAGAAACCTTTCCCCATCACATGGTGTACCATCTTTTTGTTTTCTCATGCATGTTTTCGATGTAGGAAGATGCCCTTGAACCTGGAGATTTGGGACCCATGCGATGGGTACCACGCAGTACTACTTTAAAGGGTCTGCGTTTGCTCACCCAACCTCACCAAACCTCTCAGCCCCAAGAGTGTCCACCCTTATGTCTCATCCAGCTGTGGGTCTAGATATGGTCAATCCAGGTTGCATCACAGCCCCTGAACGCATTGTGTAAGATTTTCTCTCTCTTTCACTGTCTTTGTTTCATGGGTTTTTCAAAGTAATTTATTTTGATAATGGGGTTTAGCTGCTTTTCACTGCTGTGTTTATGCCGCTTTACACCCACTTGACACACTAACAGAGAGATATCAATACATAGGTTTTAGGATTATTACTAGTCAGATATATTCTTGTGCGGTGAATAGGGCGTGTTGAGTCCAGTTCTCTGAGCAAGGAGTAGGTCTTGTCTATTACATATTGGGTTTATGGAACGGTATCTGAGCTAATTTGAAACCCTTGTTTTATGTATCACCCCACCTCACCTTTCCCGTTAAGCAGCCATAGTGTGTTTTCTGCATGTGTGACTCTGTTCTGTTTTGTAATTCAGTTCAAGTGTAACGCTTTTTACATTCCCTCTATAAGTGATACCTTATGAGAAGTGTCCTTTTCTGTGTGACTTATTTCACTTAGAATCGTCGTACCTAAATCCACTCATCATGCTGCTACTAGCCTTATGACATTGATTTCATGGCTGAGTGATATTCCATTGTACATAAGGACCACAACTTCTTTATCCATTTTTCTCTTTCCTGGGATATTGAAGGTGGAATGAAGTGGAGGTCCTTGTCAACAGAGCAGCCCTAAACTTTGGGGTGCTTGTGTCTTGCTGATTTTTCATTTTCCCAATTTATACCCCCATGAGTGGAAGTGCCCTATGCTCTCTAAGCTGTGTTTTTTAGATGTTTCAGGACACACCATACACTTCTCCAGAGTGGCTGTTGGCAATTTACATCCCGCCCATCAGTGTAGCAAGGCTCCCATTTCTCCATGGCCTGTCCTGCATTTCTGGTTTTGACACGTTTTTCAGCATGGCCCTTTTGACCGACGGGTAGCGAGTCTTCTTTGTAGCGCTGATTTGCCTTTCCAGGTTGCTTGGTTGGCCAAAAAGGGCGTATGCGTTTTTTCCTGAATATATTCAGGAAAAAACGCATACGCCCTTTTTGGCCAAGGGCATCATTGTCAACGTTTTGCCGCTTTTCATGTGCTTTAAAGGCGATTCGAATCTACCTCCTGAAATCTGTTTCCTGCAATTCTGCCTTGATTTCAAATCCTCTTCTTTGCCTTCCCTCAATATATTTGTGGACGAGAGTTATCATTTATAACTCTGCAGGTTTGTGAATTGCAGTGCCCTGAAGCTCCATTTTACAACTCGCTTTTTTGGGAGCTGGCCGCAAAAGCGCAGGATGGCTTCAGGCCCTGTTCTGGTTCCGGGGGGGAGGATGAGCCTGTGGTTAATTCTTCTTCCTGATGGGAAAATAGAGTGACCTGTGCCTGTCCCAACACCAAGAGCTAGTCTCTCACTGGTTCCCCGTCTACCCGTTCATCCTCAGGACAAATTGCAACCTGTACGGAACAGGAGGTTAAAGGTGCTGATGCTCCAAATAGGGAGATTGTTAGTAAAGCGGCTGGAATGGCGAACCCGGGCACAAGGAGAAGAGAAATGAGGTGCGTTTTAGAAACCTTTCCCCATCACATGGTGTACCATCTTTTTGTTTTCTCTTGCATGTTTTCGATGTAGGAAGATGCCCTTGAACCTGGAGATTAGGGACCCATGCGATGGGTACCACGCAGTATTCCTTTAAAGGGTCTGCGTTTGCTCACCCAACCTCACCAAACCTCTCAGCCCCAAGAGTGTCCACCCTTATGTCTCATCCAGCTGTGGGTCTAGATATGGTCAATCCAGGTTGCATCACAGCCCCTGAACGCATTGTGTAAGAATTTCTCTCTCTTTCACTGTCTTTGTTTCATGGGTTTTTCAAAGTAATTTATTTTGATAATGGGGTTTAGCTGCTTTTCACTGCTGTGTTTATGCCGCTTTACACCCACTTGACACACTAACAGAGAGATATCAATACATAGGTTTTAAGATTATTACTAGTCAGATATATTCTTGTGCGGTGAATAGGGCGTGTTGAGTCCAGTTCTCTGAGCAAGGAGTAGGTCTTGTCTATTACATATTGGGTTTATGGAACGGTATCTGAGCTAATTTGAAACCCTTGTTTTATGTATCACGCCACCTCACCTTTCCCGTTAAGCAGCCATAGTGTGTTTTCTGCATGTGTGACTCTGTTCTGTTTTGTAATTCAGTTCAAGTGTAACGCTTTTTACATTCCCTCCATAAGTGATACCTTATGAGAAGTGTCCTTTTCCGTGTGACTTATTTCACTTAGAATCGTCGTACCTAAATCCACTCATCATGCTGCTACTAGCCTTATGACATTGATTTCATGGCTGAGTGATATTCCATTGTACATAAGGACCACAACTTCTTTATCCATTTTTCTCTTTCCTGGGATATTGAAGGTGGAATAAAGTGGAGGTCCTTGTCCACAGAGCAGCCCTAAACTTTGGGGTGCTTGTGTCTTGCTGATTTTTCATTTTCCCAATTTATACCCCCATGAGTGGAAGTGCCCTATGCTCTCTAAGCTGTGTTTTTTAGATGTTTCAGGACACACCATACACTTCTCCAGAGTGGCTGTTGGCAATTTACATCCCGCCCATCAGTGTAGCAAGGCTCCCATTTCTCCATGGCCTGTCCTGCATTTCTGGTTTTGACACGTTTTTCAGCATGGCCCTTTTGACCGACGGGTAGCGAGTCTTCTTTGTAGCGCTGATTTGCCTTTCCAGGTTGCTTGGTTGGCCAAAAAGGGCGTATGCGTTTTTTCCTGAATATATTCAGGAAAAAACGCATACGCCCTTTTTGGCCAAGGGCATCATTGTCAACGTTTTGCCGCTTTTCATGTGCTTTAAAGGCGATTCGAATCTACCTCCTGAAATCTGTTTCCTGCAATTCTGCCTTGATTTCAAATCCTCTTCTTTGCCTTCCCTCAATATATTTGTGGACGAGAGTTATGATTTATAACTCTGCAGGTTTGTGAATTGCAGTGCCCTGAAGCTCCATTTTACAACTCGCTTTTTTGGGAGCTGGCCGCAAAAGCGCAGGATGGCTTCAGGCCCTGTTCTGGTTGCGGGGGGGAGGATGAGCCTGTGGTTAATTCTTCTTCCTGATGGGAAAATAGAGTGACCTGTGCCTGTCCCAACACCAAGAGCTAGTCTCTCACTGGTTCCCCGTCTACCCGTTCATCCTCAGGACAAATTGCAACCTGTACGGAACAGGAGGTTAAAGGTGCTGATGCTCCAAATAGGGAGATTGTTAGTAAAGCGGCTGGAATGGCGAACCCGGGCACAAGGAGAAGAGAAATGAGGTGCGTTTTAGAAACCTTTCCCCATCACATGGTGTACCATCTTTTTGTTTTCTCATGCATGTTTTCGATGTAGGAAGATGCCCTTGAACCTGGAGATTAGGGACCCATGCGATGGGTACCACGCAGTATTACTTTAAAGGGTCTGCGTTTGCTCACCCAACCTCACCAAACCTCTCAGCCCCAAGAGTGTCCACCCTTATGTCTCATCCAGCTGTGGGTCTAGATATGGTCAATCCAGGTTGCATCACAGCCCCTGAACGCATTGTGTAAGAATGTCTCTCTCTTTCACTGTCTTTGTTTCATGGGTTTTTCAAAGTAATTTATTTTGATAATGGGGTTTAGCTGCTTTTCACTGCTGTGTTTATGCCGCTTTACACCCACTTGACACACTAACAGAGAGATATCAATACATAGGTTTTAGGATTATTACTAGTCAGATATATTCTTGTGCGGTGAATAGGGCGTGTTGAGTCCAGTTCTCTGAGCAAGGAGTAGGTCTTGTCTATTACATATTGGGTTTATGGAACGGTATCTGAGCTAATTTGAAACCCTTGTTTTATGTATCACCCCACCTCACCTTTCCCGTTAAGCAGCCATAGTGTGTTTTCTGCATGTGTGACTCTGTTCTGTTTTGTAATTCAGTTCAAGTGTAGCGCTTTTTACATTCCCTCTATAAGTGATACCTTATGAGAAGTGTCCTTTTCTGTGTGACTTATTTCACTTAGAATCGTCGTACCTAAATCCACTCATCATGCTGCTACTAGCCTTATGATATTGATTTCATGGCGGAGTGATATTCCATTGTAC
This sequence comes from Balaenoptera borealis, assembly GCF_965194805.1. Classification (NCBI taxonomy): domain Eukaryota; kingdom Metazoa; phylum Chordata; class Mammalia; order Artiodactyla; family Balaenopteridae; genus Balaenoptera; species Balaenoptera borealis. The sequence goes on from NW_028123991.1 coordinate 707,431, forward strand.
ATAAGGACCACAACTTCTTTATCCATTTTTCTCTTTCCTGGGATATTGAAGGTGGAATGAAGTGGAGGTCCTTGTCAACAGAGCAGCCCTAAACTTTGGGGTGCTTGTGTCTTGCTGATTTTTCATTTTCCCAATTTATACCCCCATGAGTGGAAGTGCCCTATGCTCTCTAAGCTGTGTTTTTTAGATGTTTCAGGACACACCATACACTTCTCCAGAGTGGCTGTTGGCAATTTACATCCCGCCCATCAGTGTAGCAAGGCTCCCATTTCTCCATGGCCTGTCCTGCATTTCTGGTTTTGACACGTTTTTCAGCATGGCCCTTTTGACCGACGGGTAGCGAGTCTTCTTTGTAGCGCTGATTTGCCTTTCCAGGTTGCTTGGTTGGCCAAAAAGGGCGTATGCGTTTTTTCCTGAATATATTCAGGAAAAAACGCATACGCCCTTTTTGGCCAAGGGCATCATTGTCAACGTTTTGCCGCTTTTCATGTGCTTTAAAGGCGATTCGAATCTACCTCCTGAAATCTGTTTCCTGCAATTCTGCCTTGATTTCAAATCCTCTTCTTTGCCTTCCCTCAATATATTTGTGGACGAGAGTTGTCATTTATAACTCTGCAGGTTTGTGAATTGCAGTGCCCTGAAGCTCCATTTTACAACTCGCTTTTTTGGGAGCTGGCCGCAAAAGCGCAGGATGGCTTCAGGCCCTGTTCTGGTTCCGGGGGGGGGGGATGAGCCTGTGGTTAATTCTTCTTCCTTATGGGAAAATAGAGTGACCTGTGCCTGTCCCAACACCAAGAGCTAGTCTCTCACTGGTTCCCCGTCTACCCGTTCATCCTCAGGACAAATTGCAACCTGTACGGAACAGGAGGTTAAAGGTGCTGATGCTCCAAATAGGGAGATTGTTAGTAAAGCGGCTGGAATGGCGAACCCGGGCACAAGGAGAAGAGAAATGAGGTGCGTTTTAGAAACCTTTCCCCATCACATGGTGTACCATCTTTTTGTTTTCTCTTGCATGTTTTCGATGTAGGAAGATGCCCTTCAACCTGGAGATTAGGGACCCATGCGATGGGTACCACGCAGTATTACTTTAAAGGGTCTGCGTTTGCTCACCCAACCTCACCAAACCTCTCAGCCCCAAGAGTGTCCACCCTTATGTCTCATCCAGCTGTGGGTCTAGATATGGTCAATCCAGGTTGCATCACAGCCCCTGAACGCATTGTGTAAGAATTTCTCTCTCTTTCACTGTCTTTGTTTCATGGATTTTTCAAAGTAATTTATTTTGATAATGGGGTTTAGCTGCTTTTCACTGCTGTGTTTATGCCGCTTTACACCCACTTGACACACTAACAGAGAGATATCAATACATAGGTTTTAAGATTATTTCTAGTCGATATATTCTTGTGCGGTGAATAGGGCGTGTTGAGTCCAGTTCTCTGAGCAAGGAGTAGGTCTTGTCTATTACATATTGGGTTTATGGAACGGTATCTGAGCTAATTTGAAACCCTTGTTTTATGTATCACCCCACCTCACCTTTCCCGTTAAGCAGCCATAGTGTGTTTTCTGCATGTGTGACTCTGTTCTGTTTTGTAATTCAGTTCAAGTGTAACGCTTTTTACATTCCCTCCTTAAGTGATACCTTATGAGAAGTGTCCTTTTCTGTGTGACTTATTTCACTTAGGATCGTCGTACCTAAATCCACTCATCATGCTGCTACTAGCCTTATGATATTGATTTCATGGCTGAGTGATATTCCATTGTACATAAGGACCACAACTTCTTTATCCATTTTTCTCTTTCCTGGGATATTGAAGGTGGAATGAAGTGGAGGTCCTTGTCAACAGAGCAGCCCTAAACTTTGGGGTGCTTGTGTCTTGCTGATTTTTCATTTTCCCAATTTATACCCCCATGAGTGGAAGTGCCCTATGCTCTCTAAGCTGTGTTTTTTAGATGTTTCAGGACACACCATACACTTCTCCAGAGTGGCTGTTGGCAATTTACATCCCGCCCATCAGTGTAGCAAGGCTCCCATTTCTCCATGGCCTGTCCTGCATTTCTGGTTTTGACACGTTTTTCAGCATGGCCCTTTTGACCGACGGGTAGCGAGTCTTCTTTGTAGCGCTGATTTGCCTTTCCAGGTTGCTTGGTTGGCCAAAAAGGGCGTATGCGTTTTTTCCTGAATATATTCAGGAAAAAACGCATACGCCCTTTTTGGCCAAGGGCATCATTGTCAAAGTTTTGCCGCTTTTCATGTGCTTTAAAGGTGATTCGAATCTACCTCCTGAAATCTGTTTCCTGCAATTCTGCCTTGATTTCAAATCCTCTTCTTTGCCTTCCCTCAATATATTTGTGGACGAGAGTTATGATTTATAACTCTGCAGGTTTGTGAATTGCAGTGCCCTGAAGCTCCATTTTACAACTCGCCTTTTTGGGAGCTGGCCGCAAAAGCGCAGGATGGCTTCAGGCCCTGTTCTGGTTCCGGGGGGGAGGATGAGCCTGTGGTTAATTCTTCTTCCTGATGGAAAAATAGAGTGACCTGTGCCTGTCCCAACACCAAGAGCTAGTCTCTCACTGGTTCCCCGTCTACCCGTTCATCCTCAGGACAAATTGCAACCTGTACGGAACAGGAGGTTAAAGGTGCTGATGCTCCAAATAGGGAGATTGTTAGTAAAGCGGCTGGAATGGCGAACCCGGGCACAAGGAGAAGAGAAATGAGGTGCGTTTTAGAAACCTTTCCCCATCACATGGTGTACCATCTTTTTGTTTTCTCATGCATGTTTTCGATGTAGGAAGATGCCCTTGAACCTGGAGATTTGGGACCCATGCGATGGGTACCACGCAGTATTACTTTAAAGGGTCTGCGTTTGCTCACCCAACCTCACCAAACCTCTCAGCCCCAAGAGTGTCCACCCTTATGTCTCATCCAGCTGTGGGTCTAGATATGGTCAATCCAGGTTGCATCACAGCCCCTGAACGCATTGTGTAAGAATTTCTCTCTCTTTCACTGTCTTTGTTTCATGGGTTTTTCAAAGTAATTTATTTTGATAATGGGGTTTAGCTGCTTTTCACTGCTGTGTTTATGCCGCTTTACACCCACTTGACACACTAACAGAGAGATATCAATACATAGGTTTTAGGATTATTACTAGTCAGATATATTCTTGTGCGGTGAATAGGGCGTGTTGAGTCCAGTTCTCTGAGCAAGGAGTAGGTCTTGTCTATTACATATTGGGTTTATGGAACGGTATCTGAGCTAATTTGAAACCCTTGTTTTATGTATCACCCCACCTCACCTTTCCCGTTAAGCAGCCATAGTGTGTTTTCTGCATGTGTGACTCTGTTCTGTTTTGTAATTCAGTTCAAGTGTAACGCTTTTTACATTCCCTCTATAAGTGATACCTTATGAGAAGTGTCCTTTTCTGTGTGACTTATTTCACTTAGAATCGTCGTACCTAAATCCACTCATCATGCTGCTACTAGCCTTATGACATTGATTTCATGGCTGAGTGATATTCCATTGTACATAAGGACCACAACTTCTTTATCCATTTTTCTCTTTCCTGGGATATTGAAGGTGGAATGAAGTGGAGGTCCTTGTCAACAGAGCAGCCCTCAACTTTGGGGTGCTTGTGTCTTGCTGATTTTTCATTTTCCCAATTTATACCCCCATGAGTGGAAGTGCCCTATGCTCTCTAAGCTGTGTTTTTTAGATGTTTCAGGACACACCATACACTTCTCCAGAGTGGCTGTTGGCAATTTACATCCCGCCCATCAGTGTAGCAAGGCTCCCATTTCTCCATGGCCTGTCCTGCATTTCTGGTTTTGACACGTTTTTCAGCATGGCCCTTTTGACCGACGGGTAGCGAGTCTTCTTTGTAGCGCTGATTTGCCTTTCCAGGTTGCTTGGTTGGCCAAAAAGGGCGTATGCGTTTTTTCCTGAATATATTCAGGAAAAAACGCATACGCCCTTTTTGGCCAAGGGCATCATTGTCAACGTTTTGCCGCTTTTCATGTGCTTTAAAGGCGATTCGAATCTACCTCCTGAAATCTGTTTCCTGCAATTCTGCCTTGATTTCAAATCCTCTTCTTTGCCTTCCCTCAATATATTTGTGGACGAGAGTTATCATTTATAACTCTGCAGGTTTGTGAATTGCAGTGCCCTGAAGCTCCATTTTACAACTCGCTTTTTTGGGAGCTGGCCGCAAAAGCGCAGGATGGCTTCAGGCCCTGTTCTGGTTCCGGGGGGGGGATGAGCCTGTGGTTAATTCTTCTTCCTTATGGGAAAATAGAGTGACCTGTGCCTGTCCCAACACCAAGAGCTAGTCTCTCACTGGTTCCCCGTCTACCCGTTCATCCTCAGGACAAATTGCAACCTGTACGGAACAGGAGGTTAAAGGTGCTGATGCTCCAAATAGGGAGATTGTTAGTAAAGCGGCTGGAATGGCGAACCCGGGCACAAGGAGAAGAGAAATGAGGTGCGTTTTAGAAACCTTTCCCCATCACATGGTGTACCATCTTTTTGTTTTCTCTTGCATGTTTTCGATGTAGGAAGATGCCCTTGAACCTGGAGATTAGGGACCCATGCGATGGGTACCACGCAGTATTACTTTAAAGGGTCTGCGTTTGCTCACCCAACCTCACCAAACCTCTCAGCCCCAAGAGTGTCCACCCTTATGTCTCATCCAGCTGTGGGTCTAGATATGGTCAATCCAGGTTGCATCACAGCCCCTGAACGCATTGTGTAAGAATTTCTCTCTCTTTCACTGTCTTTGTTTCATGGGTTTTTCAAAGTAATTTATTTTGATAATGGGGTTTAGCTGCTTTTCACTGCTGTGTTTATGCCGCTTTACACCCACTTGACACACTAACAGAGAGATATCAATACATAGGTTTTAAGATTATTACTAGTCAGATATATTCTTGTGCGGTGAATAGGGCGTGTTGAGTCCAGTTCTCTGAGCAAGGAGTAGGTCTTGTCTATTACATATTGGGTTTATGGAACGGTATCTGAGCTAATTTGAAACCCTTGTTTTATGTATCACGCCACCTCACCTTTCCCGTTAAGCAGCCATAGTGTGTTTTCTGCATGTGTGACTCTGTTCTGTTTTGTAATTCAGTTCAAGTGTAACGCTTTTTACATTCCCTCCATAAGTGATACCTTATGAGAAGTGTCCTTTTCCGTGTGACTTATTTCACTTAGAATCGTCGTACCTAAATCCACTCATCATGCTGCTACTAGCCTTATGACATTGATTTCATGGCTGAGTGATATTCCATTGTACATAAGGACCACAACTTCTTTATCCATTTTTCTCTTTCCTGGGATATTGAAGGTGGAATAAAGTGGAGGTCCTTGTCCACAGAGCAGCCCTAAACTTTGGGGTGCTTGTGTCTTGCTGATTTTTCATTTTCCCAATTTATACCCCCATGAGTGGAAGTGCCCTATGCTCTCTAAGCTGTGTTTTTTAGATGTTTCAGGACACACCGTACACTTCTCCAGAGTGGCTGTTGGCAATTTACATCCCGCCGATCAGTGTAGCAAGGCTCCCATTTCTCCATGGCCTGTCCTGCATTTCTGGTTTTGAGACTTTTTTCAGCATGGCCCTTTTGACCGATGGGTAGCGAGTCTTCTTTGTAGCGCTGATTTGCCTTTCCAGGTTGCTTGGTTGGCCAAAAAGGGCGTATGCGTTTTTTCCTGAATATATTCAGGAAAAAACGCATACGCCCTTTTTGGCCAAGGGCATCATTGTCAACGTTTTGCCGCTTTTCATGTGCTTTAAAGGTGATTCGAATCTACCTCCTGAAATCTGTTTCCTGCAATTCTGCCTTGATTTCAAATCCTCTTCTTTGCCTTCCCTCAGTATATTTGTTGACGAGAGTTATGATTTATAACCCTGCAGGTTTGTGAATTGCAGTGCCCTGAAGCTCCATTTTACAACTCGCTTTTTTGGGAGCTGGCCGCAAAAGCGCAGGATGGCTTCAGGCCCTGTTCTGGTTGCGGGGGGGAGGATGAGCCTGTGGTTCATTCTTCTTCCTGATGAGAAAATAGAGTGACCTGTGCCTGTCCCAACACCAAGAGCTAGTCTCTCACTGGTTCCCCGTCTACCCGTTCATCCTCAGGACAAATTGCAACCTGTACGGAACAGGAGGTTAAAGGTGCTGATGCTCCAAATAGGGAGATTGTTAGTAAAGCGGCTGGAATGGCGAACCCGGGCACAAGGAGAAGAGAAATGAGGTGCGTTTTAGAAACCTTTCCCCATCACATGGTGTACCATCTTTTTGTTTTCTCTTGCATGTTTTCGATGTAGGAAGATGCCCTTGAACCTGGAGATTAGGGACCCATGCGATGGGTACCACGCAGTATTACTTTAAAGGGTCTGCCTTTGCTCACCCAACCTCACCAAACCTCTCAGCCCCAAGAGTGTCCACCCTTATGTCTCATCCAGCTGTGGGTCTAGATATGGTCAATCCAAGTTGCATCACAGCCCCTGAACGCATTGTGTAAGAATTTCTCTCTCTTTCACTGTCTTTGTTTCATGGGTTTTTCAAAGTAATTTATTTTGATAATGGGGTTTAGCTGCTTTTCACTGCTGTGTTTATGCCGCTTTACACCCACTTGACACACTAACAGAGAGATATCAATACATAGGTTTTAAGATTATTACTAGTCAGATATATTCTTGTGCGGTGAATAGGGCGTGTTGAGTCCAGTTCTCTGAGCAAGGAGTAGGTCTTGTCTATTACATATTGGGTTTATGGAACGGTATCTGAGCTAATTTGAAACCCTTGTTTTATGTATCACCCCACCTCACCTTTCCCGTTAAGCAGCCATAGTGTGTTTTCTGCATGTGTGACTCTGTTCTGTTTTGTAATTCAGTTCAAGTGTAACGCTTTTTACATTCCCTCCTTAAGTGATACCTTATGAGAAGTGTCCTTTTCTGTGTGACTTATTTCACTTAGAATCGTCGTACCTAAATCCACTCATCATGCTGCTACTAGCCTTATGATATTGATTTCATGGCTGAGTGATATTCCATTGTACATAAGGACCACAACTTCTTTATCCATTTTTCTCTTTCCTGGGATATTGAAGGTGGAATGAAGTGGAGGTCCTTGTCAACAGAGCAGCCCTAAACTTTGGGGTGCTTGTGTCTTGCTGATTTTTCATTTTCCCAATTTATACCCCCATGAGTGGAAGTGCCCTATGCTCTCTAAGCTGTGTTTTTTAGATGTTTCAGGACACACCATACAGTTCTCCAGAGTGGCTGTTGGCAATTTACATCCCGCCGATCAGTGTTGCAAGGCTCCCATTTCTCCATGGCCTGTCCTGCATTTCTGGTTTTGACACGTTTTTCAGCATGGCTCTTTTGACCGACTGGTAGCGAGTCTTCTTTGTAGCGCTGATTTGCCTTTCCAGGTTGCTTGGTTGGCCAAAAAGGGCGTATGCGTTTTTTCCTGAATATATTCAGGAAAAAACGCATACGCCCTTTTTGGCCAAGGGCATCATTGTCAACGTTTTGCCGCTTTTCATGTGCTTTAAAGGTGATTCGAATCTACCTCCTGAAATCTGTTTCCTGCAATTCTGCCTTGATTTCAAATCCTCTTCTTTGCCTTCCCTCAATATATTTGTGGACGAGAGTTATGATTTATAACTCTGCAGGTTTGTGAATTGCAGTGCCCTGAAGCTCCATTTTACAACTCGCTTTTTTGGGAGTTGGCCGCAAAAGCGCAGGATGGCTTCAGGCCCTGTTCTGGTTCCGGGGGGGAGGATGAGCCTGTGGTTAATTCTTCTTCCTGATGGGAAAATAGAGTGACCTGTGCCTGTCCCAACACCAAGAGCTAGTCTCTCACTGGTTCCCCGTCTACCCGTTCATCCTCAGGACAAATTGCAACCTGTACGGAACAGGAGGTTAAAGGTGCTGATGCTCCAAATAGGGAGATTGTTAGTAAAGCGGCTGGAATGGCGAACCCGGGCACAAGGAGAAGAGAAATGAGGTGCGTTTTAGAAACCTTTCCCCATCACATGGTGTACCATCTTTTTGTTTTCTCATGCATGTTTTCGATGTAGGAAGATGCCCTTGAACCTGGAGATTAGGGACCCATGCGATGGGTACCACGCAGTATTACTTTAAAGGGTCTGCGTTTGCTCACCCAACCTCACCAAACCTCTCAGCCCCAAGAGTGTCCACCCTTATGTCTCATCCAGCTGTGGGTCTAGATATGGTCAATCCAGGTTGCATCACAGCCCCTGAACGCATTGTGTAAGAATTTCTCTCTCTTTCACTGTCTTTGTTTCATGGGTTTTTCAAAGTAATTTATTTTGATAATGGGGTTTAGCTGCTTTTCACTGCTGTGTTTATGCCGCTTTACACCCACTTGACACACTAACAGAGAGATATCAATACATAGGTTTTAGGATTATTACTAGTCAGATATATTCTTGTGCGGTGAATAGGGCGTGTTGAGTCCAGTTCTCTGAGCAAGGAGTAGGTCTTGTCTATTACATATTGGGTTTATGGAACGGTATCTGAGCTAATTTGAAACCCTTGTTTTATGTATCACCCCACCTCACCTTTCCCGTTAAGCAGCCATAGTGTGTTTTCTGCATGTGTGACTCTGTTCTGTTTTGTAATTCAGTTCAAGTGTAACGCTTTTTACATTCCCTCTATAAGTGATACCTTATGAGAAGTGTCCTTTTCTGTGTGACTTATTTCACTTAGAATCATCGTACCTAAATCCACTCATCATGCTGCTACTAGCCTTATGACATTGATTTCATGGCTGAGTGATATTCCATTGTACATAAGGACCACAACTTCTTTATCCATTTTTCTCTTTCCTGGGATATTGAAGGTGGAATAAAGTGGAGGTCCTTGTCCACAGAGCAGCCCTAAACTTTGGGGTGCTTGTGTCTTGCTGATTTTTCATTTTCCCAATTTATACCCCCATGAGTGGAAGTGCCCTATGCTCTCTAAGCTGTGTTTTTTAGATGTTTCAGGACACACCGTACACTTCTCCAGAGTGGCTGTTGGCAATTTACATCCCGCCGATCAGTGTAGCAAGGCTCCCATTTCTCCATGGCCTGTCCTGCATTTCTGGTTTTGAGACTTTTTTCAGCATGGCCCTTTTGACCGATGGGTAGCGAGTCTTCTTTGTAGCGCTGATTTGCCTTTCCAGGTTGCTTGGTTGGCCAAAAAGGGCGTATGCGTTTTTTCCTGAATATATTCAGGAAAAAACGCATACGCCCTTTTTGGCCAAGGGCATCATTGTCAACGTTTTGCCGCTTTTCATGTGCTTTAAAGGTGATTCGAATCTACCTCCTGAAATCTGTTTCCTGCAATTCTGCCTTGATTTCAAATCCTCTTCTTTGCCTTCCCTCAGTATATTTGTTGACGAGAGTTATGATTTATAACCCTGCAGGTTTGTGAATTGCAGTGCCCTGAAGCTCCATTTTACAACTCGCTTTTTTGGGAGCTGGCCGCAAAAGCGCAGGATGGCTTCAGGCCCTGTTCTGGTTGCGGGGGGGAGGATGAGCCTGTGGTTCATTCTTCTTCCTGATGAGAAAATAGAGTGACCTGTGCCTGTCCCAACACCAAGAGCTAGTCTCTCACTGGTTCCCCGTCTACCCGTTCATCCTCAGGACAAATTGCAACCTGTACGGAACAGGAGGTTAAAGGTGCTGATGCTCCAAATAGGGAGATTGTTAGTAAAGCGGCTGGAATGGCGAACCCGGGCACAAGGAGAAGAGAAATGAGGTGCGTTTTAGAAACCTTTCCCCATCACATGGTGTACCATCTTTTTGTTTTCTCTTGCATGTTTTCGATGTAGGAAGATGCCCTTGAACCTGGAGATTAGGGACCCATGCGATGGGTACCACGCAGTATTACTTTAAAGGGTCTGCCTTTGCTCACCCAACCTCACCAAACCTCTCAGCCCCAAGAGTGTCCACCCTTATGTCTCATCCAGCTGTGGGTCTAGATATGGTCAATCCAAGTTGCATCACAGCCCCTGAACGCATTGTGTAAGAATTTCTCTCTCTTTCACTGTCTTTGTTTCATGGGTTTTTCAAAGTAATTTATTTTGATAATGGGGTTTAGCTGCTTTTCACTGCTGTGTTTATGCCGCTTTACACCCACTTGACACACTAACAGAGAGATATCAATACATAGGTTTTAAGATTATTACTAGTCAGATATATTCTTGTGCGGTGAATAGGGCGTGTTGAGTCCAGTTCTCTGAGCAAGGAGTAGGTCTTGTCTATTACATATTGGGTTTATGGAACGGTATCTGAGCTAATTTGAAACCCTTGTTTTATGTATCACCCCACCTCACCTTTCCCGTTAAGCAGCCATAGTGTGTTTTCTGCATGTGTGACTCTGTTCTGTTTTGTAATTCAGTTCAAGTGTAACGCTTTTTACATTCCCTCCTTAAGTGATACCTTATGAGAAGTGTCCTTTTCTGTGTGACTTATTTCACTTAGAATCGTCGTACCTAAATCCACTCATCATGCTGCTACTAGCCTTATGATATTGATTTCATGGCTGAGTGATATTCCATTGTACATAAGGACCACAACTTCTTTATCCATTTTTCTCTTTCCTGGGATATTGAAGGTGGAATGAAGTGGAGGTCCTTGTCAACAGAGCAGCCCTAAACTTTGGGGTGCTTGTGTCTTGCTGATTTTTCATTTTCCCAATTTATACCCCCATGAGTGGAAGTGCCCTATGCTCTCTAAGCTGTGTTTTTTAGATGTTTCAGGACACACCATACAGTTCTCCAGAGTGGCTGTTGGCAATTTACATCCCGCCGATCAGTGTAGCAAGGCTCCCATTTCTCCATGGCCTGTCCTGCATTTCTGGTTTTGACACGTTTTTCAGCATGGCTCTTTTGACCGACTGGTAGCGAGTCTTCTTTGTAGCGCTGATTTGCCTTTCCAGGTTGCTTGGTTGGCCAAAAAGGGCGTATGCGTTTTTTCCTGAATATATTCAGGAAAAAACGCATACGCCCTTTTTGGCCAAGGGCATCATTGTCAACGTTTTGCCGCTTTTCATGTGCTTTAAAGGTGATTCGAATCTACCTCCTGAAATCTGTTTCCTGCAATTCTGCCTTGATTTCAAATCCTCTTCTTTGCCTTCCCTCAATATATTTGTGGACGAGAGTTATGATTTATAACTCTGCAGGTTTGTGAATTGCAGTGCCCTGAAGCTCCATTTTACAACTCGCTTTTTTGGGAGTTGGCCGCAAAAGCGCAGGATGGCTTCAGGCCCTGTTCTGGTTCCGGGGGGGAGGATGAGCCTGTGGTTAATTCTTCTTCCTGATGGGAAAATAGAGTGACCTGTGCCTGTCCCAACACCAAGAGCTAGTCTCTCACTGGTTCCCCGTCTACCCGTTCATCCTCAGGACAAATTGCAACCTGTACGGAACAGGAGGTTAAAGGTGCTGATGCTCCAAATAGGGAGATTGTTAGTAAAGCGGCTGGAATGGCGAACCCGGGCACAAGGAGAAGAGAAATGAGGTGCGTTTTAGAAACCTTTCCCCATCACATGGTGTACCATCTTTTTGTTTTCTCATGCATGTTTTCGATGTAGGAAGATGCCCTTGAACCTGGAGATTAGGGACCCATGCGATGGGTACCACGCAGTATTACTTTAAAGGGTCTGCGTTTGCTCACCCAACCTCACCAAACCTCTCAGCCCCAAGAGTGTCCACCCTTATGTCTCATCCAGCTGTGGGTCTAGATATGGTCAATCCAGGTTGCATCACAGCCCCTGAACGCATTGTGTAAGAATTTCTCTCTCTTTCACTGTCTTTGTTTCATGGGTTTTTCAAAGTAATTTATTTTGATAATGGGGTTTAGCTGCTTTTCACTGCTGTGTTTATGCCGCTTTACACCCACTTGACACACTAACAGAGAGATATCAATACATAGGTTTTAGGATTATTACTAGTCAGATATATTCTTGTGCGGTGAATAGGGCGTGTTGAGTCCAGTTCTCTGAGCAAGGAGTAGGTCTTGTCTATTACATATTGGGTTTATGGAACGGTATCTGAGCTAATTTGAAACCCTTGTTTTATGTATCACCCCACCTCACCTTTCCCGTTAAGCAGCCATAGTGTGTTTTCTGCATGTGTGACTCTGTTCTGTTTTGTAATTCAGTTCAAGTGTAACGCTTTTTACATTCCCTCTATAAGTGATACCTTATGAGAAGTGTCCTTTTCTGTGTGACTTATTTCACTTAGAATCATCGTACCTAAATCCACTCATCATGCTGCTACTAGCCTTATGATATTGATTTCATGGCTGAGTGATATTCCATTGTACATAAGGACCACAACTTCTTTATCCATTTTTCTCTTTCCTGGGATATTGAAGGTGGAATGAAGTGGAGGTCCTTGTCAACAGAGCAGCCCTAAACTTTGGGGTGCTTGTGTCTTGCTGATTTTTCATTTTCCCAATTTATACCCCCATGAGTGGAAGTGCCCTATGCTCTCTAAGCTGTGTTTTTTAGATGTTTCAGGACACACCATACACTTCTCCAGAGTGGCTGTTGGCAATTTACATCCCGCCGATCAGTGTAGCAAGGCTCCCATTTCTCCATGGCCTGTACTGCATTTCTGGTTTTGACACGTTTTTCAGCATGGCCCTTTTGACCGACGGGTAGCGAGTCTTCTTTGTAGCGCTGATTTGCCTTTCCAGGTTGCTTGGTTGGCCAAAAAGGGCGTATGCGTTTTTTCCTGAATATATTCAGGAAAAAACGCATACGCCCTTTTTGGCCAAGGGCATCATTGTCAACGTTTTGCCGCTTTTCATGTGCTTTAAAGGTGATTCGAATCTACCTCCTGAAATCTGTTTCCTGCAATTCTGCCTTGATTTCAAATCCTCTTCTTTGCCTTCCCTCAATATATTTGTGGACGAGAGTTATGATTTATAATTCTGCAGGTTTGTGAATTGCAGTGCCCTGAAGCTCCATTTTACAACTCGCTTTTTTGGGAGCTGGCCGCAAAAGCGCAGGATGGCTTCAGGCCCTGTTCTGGTTCCGGGGGGGAGGATGAGCCTGTGGTTAATTCTTCTTCCTGATGGGAAAATAGAGTGACCTGTGCCTGTCCCAACACCAAGAGCTACTCTCTCACTGGTTCCCCGTCTACCCGTTCATCCTCAGGACAAATTGCAACCTGTACGGAACAGGAGGTTAAAGGTGCTGATGCTCCAAGTAGGGAGATTGTTAGTAAAGCGGCTGGAATGGCGAACCCGGGCACAAGGAGAAGAGAAATGAGGTGCGTTTTAGAAACCTTTCCCCATCACATGGTTTACCATCTTTTTGTTTTCTCATGCATGTTTTCGATGTAGGAAGATGCCCTTGAACCTGGAGATTTGGGACCCATGCGATGGGTACCACGCAGTATTACTTTAAAGGGTCTGCGTTTGCTCACCCAACCTCACCAAACCTCTCAGCCCCAAGAGTGTCCACCCTTATGTCTCATCCAGCTGTGGGTCTAGATATGGTCAATCCAGGTTGCATCACAGCCCATGAACGCATTGTGTAAGAATTTCTCTCTCTTTCACTGTCTTTGTTTCATGGATTTTTCAAAGTAATTTATTTTTATAATGGGGTTTAGCTGCTTTTCACTGCTGTGTTTATGCCGCTTTACACCCACTTGACACACTAACAGAGAGATATCAATACATAGGTTTTAAGATTATTTCTAGTCGATATATTCTTGTGCGGTGAATAGGGCGTGTTGAGTCCAGTTCTCTGAGCAAGGAGTAGGTCTTGTCTATTACATATTGGGTTTATGGAACGGTATCTGAGCTAATTTGAAACCCTTGTTTTATGTATCACGCCACCTCACCTTTCCCGTTAAGCAGCCATAGTGTGTTTTCTGCATGTGTGACTCTGTTCTGTTTTGTAATTCAGTTCAAGTGTAACGCTTTTTACATTCCCTCCTTAAGTGATACCTTATGAGAAGTGTCCTTTTCCGTGTGACTTATTTCACTTAGAATCGTCGTACCTAAATCCACTCATCATGCTGCTACTAGCCTTATGACATTGATTTCATGGCTGAGTGATATTCCATTGTACATAAGGACCACAACTTCTTTATCCATTTTTCTCTTTCCTGGGATATTGAAGGTGGAATAAAGTGGAGGTCCTTGTCAACAGAGCAGCCCTAAACTTTGGGGTGCTTGTGTCTTGCTGATTTTTCATTTTCCCAATTTATACCCCCATGAGTGGAAGTGCCCTATGCTCTCTAAGCTGTGTTTTTTAGATGTTTCAGGACACACCGTACACTTCTCCAGAGTGGCTGTTGGCAATTTACATCCCGCCGATCAGTGTAGCAAGGCTCCCATTTCTCCATGGCCTGTCCTGCATTTCTGGTTTTGAGACTTTTTTCAGCATGGCCCTTTTGACCGATGGGTAGCGAGTCTTCTTTGTAGCGCTGATTTGCCTTTCCAGGTTGCTTGGTTGGCCAAAAAGGGCGTATGCGTTTTTTCCTGAATATATTCAGGAAAAAACGCATACGCCCTTTTTGGCCAAGGGCATCATTGTCAACGTTTTGCCGCTTTTCATGTGCTTTAAAGGCGATTCGAATCTACCTCCTGAAATCTGTTTCCTGCAATTCTGCCTTGATTTCAAATCCTCTTCTTTGCCTTCCCTCAATATATTTGTGGACGAGAGTTATCATTTATAACTCTGCAGGTTTGTGAATTGCAGTGCCCTGAAGCTCCATTTTACAACTCGCTTTTTTGGGAGCTGGCCGCAAAAGCGCAGGATGGCTTCAGGCCCTTTTCTGGTTCCGGGGGGGGGGGATGAGCCTGTGGTTAATTCTTCTTCCTTATGGGAAAATAGAGTGACCTCTGCCTGTCCCAACACCAAGAGCTAGTCTCTCACTGGTTCCCCGTCTACCCGTTCATCCTCAGGACAAATTGCAACCTGTACGGAACAGGAGGTTAAAGGTGCTGATGCTCCAAATAGGGAGATTGTTAGTAAAGCGGCTGGAATGGCGAACCCGGGCACAAGGAGAAGAGAAATGAGGTGCGTTTTAGAAACCTTTCCCCATCACATGGTGTACCATCTTTTTGTTTTCTCTTGCATGATTTCGATGTAGGAAGATGCCCTTGAACCTGGAGATTAGGGACCCATGCGATGGGTACCACGCAGTATTACTTTAAAGGGTCTGCGTTTGCTCACCCAACCTCACCAAACCTCTCAGCCCCAAGAGTGTCCACCCTTATGTCTC
Organism: Balaenoptera borealis; assembly: GCF_965194805.1. Lineage (NCBI taxonomy): Eukaryota > Metazoa > Chordata > Mammalia > Artiodactyla > Balaenopteridae > Balaenoptera > Balaenoptera borealis. The sequence goes on from NW_028123991.1 coordinate 722,668, forward strand.
ATCCAGCTGTGGGTCTAGATATGGTCAATCCAGGTTGCATCACAGCCCCTGAACGCATTGTGTAAGAATTTCTCTCTCTTTCACTGTCTTTGTTTCATGGGTTTTTCAAAGTAATTTATTTTGATAATGGGGTTTAGCTGCTTTTCACTGCTGTGTTTATGCCGCTTTACACCCACTTGACACACTAACAGAGAGATATCAATACATAGGTTTTAAGATTATTACTAGTCAGATATATTCTTGTGCGGTGAATAGGGCGTGTTGAGTCCAGTTCTCTGAGCAAGGAGTAGGTCTTGTCTATTACATATTGGGTTTATGGAACGGTATCTGAGCTAATTTGAAACACTTGTTTTATGTATCACGCCACCTCACCTTTCCCGTTAAGCAGCCATAGTGTGTTTTCTGCATGTGTGACTCTGTTCTGTTTTGTAATTCAGTTCCAGTGTAACGCTTTTTACATTCCCTCCTTAAGTGATACCTTATGAGAAGTGTCCTTTTCTGTGTGATTTATTTCACTTAGAATCGTCGTACCTAAATCCACTCATCATGCTGCTACTAGCCCTATGATATTGATTTCATGGCTGAGTGATATTCCATTGTACATAAGGACCACAACTTCTTTATCCATTTTTCTCTTTCCTGGGATATTGAAGGTGGAATGAAGTGGAGGTCCTTGTCAACAGAGCAGCCCTAAACTTTGAGGTGCTTGTGTCTTGCTGATTTTTCATTTTCCCAATTTATATCCCCATGAGTGGAAGTGCCCTATGCTCTCTAAGCTGTGTTTTTTAGATGTTTCAGGACACACCGTACACTTCTCCAGAGTGGCTGTTGGCAATTTACATCCCGCCCATCAGTGTAGCAAGGCTCCCATTTCTCCATGGCCTGTCCTGCATTTCTGGTTTTGAGACTTTTTTCAGCATGGCCCTTTTGACCGACGGGTAGCGAGTCTTCTTTGTAGCGCTGATTTGCCTTTCCAGGTTGCTTGGTTGGCCAAAAAGGGCGTATGCGTTTTTTCCTGAATATATTCAGGAAAAAACGCATACGCCCTTTTTGGCCAAGGGCATCATTGTCAACGTTTTGCCGCTTTTCATGTGCTTTAAAGGCGATTCGAATCTACCTCCTGAAATCTGTTTCCTGCAATTCTGCCTTGATTTCAAATCCTCTTCTTTGCCTACCCTCAATATATTTGTGGACGAGAGTTATCATTTATAACCTTGCAGGTTTGTGAATTGCAGTGCCCTGAAGCTCCATTTTACAACTCGCTTTTTTGGGAGCTGGCCGCAAAAGCGCAGGATGGCTTCAGGCCTTGTTCTGGTTCCGGGGGGGGGATGAGTCTGTGGTTAATTCTTCTTCCTTATGGGAAAATAGAGTGACCTGTGCCTGTCCCAACACCAAGAGCTAGTCTCTCACTGGTTCCCCGTCTACCCGTTCATCCTCAGGACAAATTGCAACCTGTACGGAACAGGAGGTTAAAGGTGCTGATGCTCCAAATAGGGAGATTGTTAGTAAAGCGGCTGGAATGGCGAACCCGGGCACAAGGAGAAGAGAAATGAGGTGCGTTTTAGAAACCTTTCCCCATCACATGGTGTACCATCTTTTTGTTTTCTCATGCATGTTTTCGATGTAGGAAGATGCCCTTGAACCTGGAGATTAGGGACCCATGCGATGGGTACCACGCAGTATTACTTTAAAGGGTCTGCCTTTGCTCACCCAACCTCACCAAACCTCTCAGCCCCAAGAGTGTCCACCCTTATGTCTCATCCAGCTGTGGGTCTAGATATGGTCAATCCAGGTTGCATCACAGCCCCTGAACGCATTGTGTAAGAATTTCTCTCTCTTTCACTGTCTTTGTTTCATGGGTTTTTCAAAGTAATTTATTTTGATAATGGGGTTGAGCTGCTTTTCACTGCTGTGTTTATGCCGCTTTACACCCACTTGACACACTAACAGAGAGATATCAATACATAGGTTTTAAGATTATTACTAGTCAGATATATTCTTGTGCGGTGAATAGGGCGTGTTGAGTCCAGTTCTCTGAGCAAGGAGTAGGTCTTGTCTATTACATATTGGGTTTATGGAACGGTATCTGAGCTAATTTGAAACCCTTGTTTTATGTATCACCCCACCTCACCTTTCCCGTTAAGCAGCCATAGTGTGTTTTCTGCATGTGTGACTCTGTTCTGTTTTGTAATTCAGTTCAAGTGTAACGCTTTTTACATTCCCTCTATAAGTGATACCTTATGAGAAATGTCCTTTTCTGTGTGACTTATTTCACTTAGAATCGTCGTACCTAAATCCACTCATCATGCTGCTACTAGCCTTATGATATTGATTTCATGGCTGAGTGATATTCCATTGTACATAAGGACCACAACTTCTTTATCCATTTTTCTCTTTCCTGGGATATTGAAGGTGGAATGAAGTGGAGGTCCTTGTCAACAGAGCAGCCCTAAACTTTGGGGTGCTTGTGTCTTGCTGATTTTTCATTTTCCCAATTTATACCCCCATGAGTGGAAGTGCCCTATGCTCTCTAAGCTGTGTTTTTAGATGTTTCAGGACACACCATACACTTCTCCAGAGTGGCTGTTGACAATTTACATCCCGCCGATCAGTGTAGCAAGGCTCCCATTTCTCCATGGCCTGTCCTGCATTTCTGGTTTTGACACGTTTTTCAGCATGGCCCTTTTGACCGACGGGTAGCGAGTCTTCTTTGTAGCGCTGATTTGCCTTTCCAGGTTGCTTGGTTGGCCAAAAAGGGCGTATGCGTTTTTTCCTGAATATATTCAGGAAAAAACGCATACGCCCTTTTTGGCCAAGGGCATCATTGTCAACGTTTTCCCGCTTTTCATGTGCTTTAAAGGCGATTCAAATCTACCTCCTGAAATCTGTTTCCTGCAATTCTGCCTTGATTTCAAATCCTCTTCTTTGCCTTCCATCAATATATTTGTGGACGAGAGTTATCATTTATAACCCTGCAGGTTTGTGAATTGCAGTGCCCTGAAGCTCCATTTTACAACTCGCTTTTTTGGGAGCTGGCCGCAAAAGCGCAGGATGGCTTCAGGCCCTGTTCTGGTTCCGGGGGGGGGATGAGCCTGTGGTTAATTCTTCTTCCTTATGGGAAAATAGAGTGACCTGTGCCTGTCCCAACACCAAGAGCTAGTCTCTCACTGGTTCCCCGTCTACCCGTTCATCCTCAGGACAAATTGCAACCTGTACGGAACAGGAGGTTAAAGGTGCTGATGCTCCAAATAGGGAGATTGTTAGTAAAGCGGCTGGAATGGCGAACCCGGGCACAAGGAGAAGAGAAATGAGGTGCGTTTTAGAAACCTTTCCCCATCACATGGTGTACCATCTTTTTGTTTTCTCATGCATGTTTTCGATGTAGGAAGATGCCCTTGAACCTGGAGATTAGGGACCCATGCGATGGGTACCACGCAGTATTACTTTAAAGGGTCTGCCTTTGCTCACCCAACCTCACCAAACCTCTCAGCCCCAAGAGTGTCCACCCTTATGTCTCATCCAGCTGTGGGTCTAGATATGGTCAATCCAGGTTGCATCACAGCCCCTGAACGCATTGTGTAAGAATTTCTCTCTCTTTCACTGTCTTTGTTTCATGGGTTTTTCAAAGTAATTTATTTTGATAATGGGGTTTAGCTGCTTTTCACTGCTGTGTTTATGCCGCTTTACAACCACTTGACACACTAACAGAGAGATATCAATACATAGGTTTTAAGATTATTTCTAGTCGATATATTCTTGTGCGGTGAATAGCGCGTGTTGAGTCCAGTTCTCTGAGCAAGGAGTAGGTCTTGTCTATTACATATTGGGTTTATGGAACGGTATCTGAGCTAATTTGAAACCCTTGTTTTATGTATCACGCCACCTCACCTTTCCCGTTAAGCAGCCATAGTGTGTTTTCTGCATGTGTGACTCTGTTCTGTTTGTAATTCAGTTCAAGTGTAACGCTTTTTACATTTCCTCCTTAAGTGATACCTTATGAGAAGTGTCCTTTTCTGTGTGACTTATTTCACTTAGAATCGTCGTACCTAAATCCACTCATCATGCTGCTACTAGCCTTATGACATTGATTTCATGGCTGAGTGATATTCCATTGTACATAAGGACCACAACTTCTTTATCCATTTTTCTCTTTCCTGGGATATTGAAGGTGGAATGAATTGGAGGTCCTTGTCAACAGAGCAGCCCTAAACTTTGGGGAGCTTGTGTCTTGCTGATTTTTCATTTTCCCAATTTATACCCCCATGAGTGGAAGTGCCTTATGCTCTCTAAGCTGTGTTTTTTAGATGTTTCAGGACACACCATACACTTCTCCAGAGTGGCTGTTGGCAATTTACATCCCGCCCATCAGTGTAGCAAGGCTCCCATTTCTCCATGGCCTGTCCTGCATTTCTGGTTTTGAGACTTTTTTCAGCATGGCCCTTTTGACCGACGGGTAGCGAGTCTTCTTTGTAGCGCTGATTTGCCTTTCCAGGTTGCTTGGTTGGCCAAAAAGGGCGTATGCGTTTTTTCCTGAATATATTCAGGAAAAAACGCATACGCCCTTTTTGGCCAAGGGCATCATTGTCAACGTTTTGCCGCTTTTCATGTGCTTTAAAGGCGATTCGAATCTACCTCCTGAAATCTGTTTCCTGCAATTCTGCCTTGATTTCAAATCCTCTTCTTTGCCTTCCCTCAATATATTTGTGGACGAGAGTTATCATTTATAACTCTGCAGGTTTGGGAATTGCAGTGCCCTGAAGCTCCATTTTACAACTCGCTTTTTTGGGAGCTGGCCGCAAAAGCGCAGGATGGCTTCAGGCCGTGTTCTGGTTGCGGGGGGGAGGATGAGCCTGTGGTTAATTCTTCTTCCTGATGGGAAAATAGAGTGACCTGTGCCTGTCCCAACACCAAGAGCTACTCTCTCACTGGTTCCCCGTCTACCCGTTCATCCTCAGGACAAATTGCAACCTGTACGGAACAGGAGGTTAAAGGTGCTGATGCTCCAAGTAGGGAGATTGTTAGTAAAGCGGCTGGAATGGCGAACCCGGGCACAAGGAGAAGAGAAATGAGGTGCGTTTTAGAAACCTTTCCCCATCACATGGTGTACCATCTTTTTGTTTTCTCATGCATGTTTTCGATGTAGGAAGATGCCCTTGAACCTGGAGATTTGGGACCCATGCGATGGGTACCACGCAGTATTACTTTAAAGGGTCTGCGTTTGCTCACCCAACCTCACCAAACCTCTCAGCCCCAAGAGTGTCCACCCTTATGTCTCATCCAGCTGTGGGTCTAGATATGGTCAATCCAGGTTGCATCACAGCCCCTGAACGCATTGTGTAAGAATTTCCCTCTCTTTCACTGTCGTTGTTTCACGGGTTTTTCAAAGTAATTTATTTTGATAATGGGGTTTAGCTGCTTTTCACTGCTGTGTTTATGCCGCTTTACACCCACTTGACACACTAACAGAGAGATATCAATACATAGGTTTTAAGATTATTACTAGTCAGATATATTCTTGTGCGGTGAATAGGGCGTGTTGAGTCCAGTTCTCTGAGCAAGGAGTAGGTCTTGTCTATTACATATTGGGTTTATGGAACGGTATCTGAGCTAATTTGAAACCCTTGTTTTATGTATCACCCCACCTCACCTTTCCCGTTAAGCAGCCATAGTGTGTTTTCTGCATGTGTGACTCTGTTCTGTTTTGTAATTCAGTTCAAGTGTAACGCTTTTTACATTCCCTCTATAAGTGATACCTTATGAGAAGTGTCCTTTTCTGTGTGATTTATTTCACTTAGAATCGTCGTACCTAAATCCACTCATCATGCTGCTACTAGCCTTATGATATTGATTTCATGGCTGAGTGATATTCCATTGTACATAAGGACCACAACTTCTTTATCCATTTTTCTCTTTCCTGGGATATTGAAGGTGGAATGAAGTGGAGGTCCTGGTCAACAGAGCAGCCCTAAACTTTGGGGTGCTTGTGTCTTGCTGATTTTTAATTTTCCCAATTTATACCCCCATGAGTGGAAGTGCCCTATGCTCTCTAAGCTGTGTTTTTCAGATGTTTCAGGACACACCGTACACTTCTCCAGAGTGGCTGTTGGCAATTTACATCCCGCCCATCAGTGTAGCAAGGCTCCCATTTCTCCATGGCCTGTCCTGCATTTCTGGTTTTGACACTTTTTTCAGCATGGCCCTTTTGACCGATGGGAAGCGAGACTTCTCTGTAGCGCTGATTTGCCTTTCCAGGTTGCTTGGTTGGCCAAAAAGGGCGTATGCGTTTTTTCCTGAATATATTCAGGAAAAAACGCATACGCCCTTTTTGGCCAAGGGCATCATTGTCAACGTTTTGCCGCTTTTCATGTGCTTTAAAGGCGATTCGTATCTACCTCCTGAAATCTGTTTCGTGCAATTCTGCCTTGATTTCAAATCCTCTTCTTTGCCTTCCCTCAATATATTTGTGGACGAGAGTTATCATTTATAACTCTGCAGGTTTGTGAATTGCAGTGCCCTGAACCTCCATTTTACAACTCGCTTTTTTGGGAGCTGGCCGCAAAAGCGCAGGATGGCTTCAGGCCCTGTTCTGGTTCCGGGGGGCAGGCTGAGCCTGTGGTTAATTCTTCTTCCTGATGGGAAAATAGAGTGACCTGTGCCTGTCCCGACACCAAGAGCTTGTCTCTCGTTGGTTCCCCGTCTTCCCGTAAATCCTCAGGACAAATTGCAACCTGTACAGAACAGGAGGTTAAAGGTGCTGATGCTCCAAGTAGGGAGATTGCTAGTAAAGCGGCTGGAATGGCGAACCCGGGCACAAGGAGATGAGAAATGAGGTGCGTTTTAGAAACCTTTCCCTATCACACAGTGTACCATCTTCTGGGTTTCTCATGCATGTTTTCGATGTAGGAAGATGCCCTTGAACCTGGAGATTTGGGAACCATGCGATGGGTACCACGCAGTATTACTTTAAAGGGTCTGCGTTTGCACACCCAACCTCACCAAACCTCTCAGCCCCAAGAGTGTCCACCCTTATGTCTCATCCAGCTGTGGGTCTAGATATGGTCAATCCAGGTTGCATCACAGCCCCTGAACTCATTGTGTAAGAATTTCTATCTCTTTCACTGTCGTTGTTTCATGGGTTTTTCAAAGTAATTTATTTTCATAATGGGGTTTAGCTGCTTTTCACTGCTGTGTTTATGCCGCTTTACACCCACTTGACACACTAACAGAGAGATATCAATACATAGGTTTTAAGATTATTACTAGTCAGGTATATTCTTGTGCGGTGAATAGGGCGTGTTGAGTCCAGTTCTCTGAGCAAGGAGTAGGTCTTGTCTACTACATATTGGGTTTATGGAACGGTATCTGAGCTAATTTGATACCCTTGTTTTATGTATCACCCCACCTCACCTTTCCCGTTAAGCAGCCATAGTCTGTTTTCTGCATGTGTGACTCTGTTTTGTTCTGTAATTCAGTTCAAGTGTAACGGTTTTTACATTCCCTCTAAAAGTGATACCTTATGAGAAGTGTCCTTTTCTGTGTGACTTATTTCTCTTAGAATCGTCGTACCTAAATCCACTCATCATGCTGCTACTAACCTTATGACATTGATTTCATGGCTGAGTGATATTCCATTGTACATAAGGACCACAACTTCTTTATCCATTTTTCTCTTTCCTTGGATATTTAAGGTGGAATGAAGTGGAGGTCCTTGTCAACAGAGCAGCCCTAAACTTTGGGGTGCTTGTGTCTTGCTGATTTTTCATTTTCCCAATTTATACCCCCATGAGTGGAAGTGCCCTATGCTCTCTAAGCTGTGTTTTTTAGATGTTTCAGGACACACCATACACTTCTCCAGAGTGGCTGTTGGCAATTTACATCCCGCCGATCAGTGTAGCAAGGCTCCCATTTCTCCATGGCCTGTCCTGCATTTCTGGTTTTGACACGTTTTTCAGCATGGCCCTTTTGACCGACGGGTAGCGAGTCTTCTTTGTAGCGCTGATTTGCCTTTCCAGGTTGCTTGGTTGGCCAAAAAGGGCGTATGCGTTTTTTCCTGAATATATTCAGGAAAAAACGCATACGCCCTTTTTGGCCAAGGGCATCATTGTCAACGTTTTGCCGCTTTTCATGTGCTTTAAAGGTGATTCGAATCTACCTCCTGAAATCTGTTTCCTGCAATTCTGCCTTGATTTCAAATCCTCTTCTTTGCCTTCCCTCAATATATTTGTGGACGAGAGTTATGATTTATAACTCTGCAGGTTTGTGAATTGCAGTGCCCTGAAGCTCCATTTTACAACTCGCTTTTTTGGGAGCTGGCCGCAAAAGCGCAGGATGGCTTCAGGCCCTGTTCTGGTTCCGGGGGGGAGGATGAGCCTGTGGTTAATTCTTCTTCCTGATGGGAAAATAGAGTGACCTGTGCCTGTCCCAACACCAAGAGCTAGTCTCTCACTGGTTCCCCGTCTACCCGTTCATCCTCAGGACAAATTGCAACCTGTACGGAACAGGAGGTTAAAGGTGCTGATGCTCCAAATAGGGAGATTGTTAGTAAAGCGGCTGGAATGGCGAACCCGGGCACAAGGAGAAGAGAAATGAGGTGCGTTTTAGAAACCTTTCCCCATCACATGGTGTACCATCTTTTTGTTTTCTCTTGCATGATTTCGATGTAGGAAGATGCCCTTGAACCTGGAGATTAGGGACCCATGCGATGGGTACCATGCAGTATTACTTTAAAGGGTCTGCATTTGCTCACCCAACCTCACCAAACCTCTCAGCCCCAAGAGTGTCCACCCTTATGTCTCATCCAGCTGTGGGTCTAGATATGGTCAATCCAGGTTGCATCACAGCCCCTGAACGCATTGTGTAAGAATTTCTCTCTCTTTCACTGTCTTTGTTTCATGGGTTTTTCAAAGTAATTTATTTTGATAATGGGGTTTAGCTGCTTTTCACTGCTGTGTTTATGCCGCTTTACACCCACTTGACACACTAACAGAGAGATATCAATACATAGGTTTTAAGATTATTACTAGTCAGATATATTCTTGTGCGGTGAATAGGGCGTGTTGAGTCCAGTTCTCTGAGCAAGGAGTAGGTCTTGTCTATTACATATTGGGTTTATGGAACGGTATCTGAGCTAATTTGAAACCCTTGTTTTATGTATCACCCCACCTCACCTTTCCCGTTAAGCAGCCATAGTGTGTTTTCTGCATGTGTGACTCTGTTCTGTTTTGTAATTCAGTTCAAGTGTAACGCTTTTTACATTCCCTCTATAAGTGATACCTTATGAGAAGTGTCCTTTTCTGTGTGATTTATTTCACTTAGAATCGTCGTACCTAAATCCACTCATCATGCTGCTACTAGCCTTATGATATTGATTTCATGGCTGAGTGATATTCCATTGTACATAAGGACCACAACTTCTTTATCCATTTTTCTCTTTCCTGGGATATTGAAGGTGGAATGAAGTGGAGGTCCTTGTCAACAGAGCAGCCCTAAACTTTGAGGTGCTTGTGTCTTGCTGATTTTTCATTTTCCCAATTTATATCCCCATGAGTGGAAGTGCCCTATGCTCTCTAAGCTGTGTTTTTTAGATGTTTCAGGACACACCGTACACTTCTCCAGAGTGGCTGTTGGCAATTTACATCCCGCCCATCAGTGTAGCAAGGCTCCCATTTCTCCATGGCCTGTCCTGCATTTCTGGTTTTGAGACTTTTTTCAGCATGGCCCTTTTGACCGACGGGTAGCGAGTCTTCTTTGTAGCGCTGATTTGCCTTTCCAGGTTGCTTGGTTGGCCAAAAAGGGCGTATGCGTTTTTTCCTGAATGTATTCAGGAAAAAACGCATACGCCCTTTTTGGCCAAGGGCATCATTGTCAACGTTTTCCCGCTTTTCATGTGCTTTAAAGGCGATTCGAATCTACCTCCTGAAATCTGTTTCCTGCAATTCTGCCTTGATTTCAAATCCTCTTCTTTGCCTTCCCTCAATATATTTGTGGACGAGAGTTATCATTTATAACCCTGCAGGTTTGTGAATTGCAGTGCCCTGAAGCTCCATTTTACAACGCGCTTTTTTGGGAGCTGGCCGCAAAAGCGCAGGATGGCTTCAGGCCCTGTTCTGGTTCCGGGGGGGGGATGAGCCTGTGGTTAATTCTTCTTCCTTATGGGAAAATAGAGTGACCTGTGCCTGTCCCAACACCAAGAGCTAGTCTCTCACTGGTTCCCCGTCTACCCGTTCATCCTCACGACAAATTGCAACCTGTACGGAACAGGAGGTTAAAGGTGCTGATGCTCCAAATAGGGAGATTGTTAGTAAAGCGGCTGGAATGGCGAACCCGGGCACAAGGAGAAGAGAAATGAGGTGCGTTTTAGAAACCTTTCCCCATCACATGGTGTACCATCTTTTTGTTTTCTCATGCATGTTTTCGATGTAGGAAGATGCCCTTGAACCTGGAGATTAGGGACCCATGCGATGGGTACCACGCAGTATTACTTTAAAGGGTCTGCCTTTGCTCACCCAACCTCACCAAACCTCTCAGCTCCAAGAGTGTCCACCCTTATGTCTCATCCAGCTGTGGGTCTAGATATGGTCAATCCAGGTTGCATCACAGCCCCTGAACGCATTGTGTAAGAATTTCTCTCTCTTTCACTGTCTTTGTTTCATGGGTTTTTCAAAGTAATTTATTTTGATAATGGGGTTTAGCTGCTTTTCACTGCTGTGTTTATGCCGCTTTACACCCACTTGACACACTAACAGAGAGATATCAATACATAGGTTTTAAGATTATTACTAGTCAGATATATTCTTGTGCGGTGAATAGGGCGTGTTGAGTCCAGTTCTCTGAGCAAGGAGTAGGTCTTGTCTATTACATATTGGGTTTATGGAACGGTATCTGAGCTAATTTGAAACCCTTGTTTTATGTATCACCCCACCTCACCTTTCCCGTTAAGCAGCCATAGTGTGTTTTCTGCATGTGTGACTCTGTTCTGTTTTGTAATTCAGTTCAAGTGTAACGCTTTTTACATTCCCTCTATAAGTGATACCTTATGAGAAGTGTCCTTTTCTGTGTGATTTATTTCACTTAGAATCGTCGTACCTAAATCCACTCATCATGCTGCTACTAGCCTTATGATATTGATTTCATGGCTGAGTGATATTCCATTGTACATAAGGACCACAACTTCTTTATCCATTTTTCTCTTTCCTGGGATATTGAAGGTGGAATGAAGTGGAGGTCCTTGTCAACAGAGCAGCCCTAAACTTTGAGGTGCTTGTGTCTTGCTGATTTTTCATTTTCCCAATTTATATCCCCATGAGTGGAAGTGCCCTATGCTCTCTCAGCTGTGTTTTTTAGATGTCTCAGGACACACCATACACTTCTCCAGAGTGGCTGTTGGCAATTTACATCCCGCCCATCAGTGTAGCAAGGCTCCCATTTCTCCATGGCCTGTCCTGCATTTCTGGTTTTGAGACTTTTTTCAGCATGGCCCTTTTGACCGACGGGTAGCGAGTCTTCTTTGTAGCGCTGATTTGCCTTTCCAGGTTGCTTGGTTGGCCAAAAAGGGCGTATGCGTTTTTTCCTGAATATATTCAGGAAAAAACGCATACGCCCTTTTTGGCCAAGGGCATCATTGTCAACGTTTTGCCGCTTTTCATGTGCTTTAAAGGCGATTCGTATCTACCTCCTGAAATCTGTTTCGTGCAATTCTGCCTTGATTTCAAATCCTCTTCTTTGCCTTCCCTCAATATATTTGTGGACGAGAGTTATCATTTATAACTCTGCAGGTTTGTGAATTGCAGTGCCCTGAACCTCCATTTTACAACTCGCTTTTTTGGGAGCTGGCCGCAAAAGCGCAGGATGGCTTCAGGCCCTGTTCTGGTTCCGGGGGGCAGGCTGAGCCTGTGGTTAATTCTTCTTCCTGATGGGAAAATAGAGTGACCTGTGCCTGTCCCGACACCAAGAGCTTGTCTCTCGTTGGTTCCCCGTCTTCCCGTAAATCCTCAGGAGAAATTGCAACCTGTACAGAACAGGAGGTTAAAGGTGCTGATGCTCCAAGTAGGGAGATTGCTAGTAAAGCGGCTGGAATGGCGAACCCGGGCACAAGGAGATGAGAAATGAGGTGCGTTTTAGAAACCTTTCCCTATCACACGGTGTACCATCTTCTGGATTTCTCATGCATGTTTTCGATGTAGGAAGATGCCCTTGAACCTGGAGATTTGGGAACCATGCGATGGGTACCACGCAGTATTACTTTAAAGGGTCTGCGTTTGCACACCCAACCTCACCAAACCTCTCAGCCCCAAGAGTGTCCACCCTTATGTCTCATCCAGCTGTGGGTCTAGATATGGTCAATCCAGGTTGCATCACAGCCCCTGAACTCATTGTGTAAGAATTTCTATCTCTTTCACTGTCGTTGTTTCATGGGTTTTTCAAAGTAATTTATTTTCATAATGGGGTTTAGCTGCTTTTCACTGCTGTGTTTATGCCGCTTTACACCCACTTGACACACTAACAGAGAGATATCAATACATAGGTTTTAAGATTATTACTAGTCAGGTATATTCTTGTGCGGTGAATAGGGCGTGTTGAGTCCAGTTCTCTGAGCAAGGAGTAGGTCTTGTCTACTACATATTGGGTTTATGGAACGGTATCTGAGCTAATTTGATACCCTTGTTTTATGTATCACCCCACCTCACCTTTCCCGTTAAGCAGCCATAGTCTGTTTTCTGCATGTGTGACTCTGTTCTGTTCTGTAATTCAGTTCAAGTGTAACGGTTTTTACATTCCCTCTAAAAGTGATACCTTATGAGAAGTGTCCTTTTCTGTGTGACTTATTTCTCTTAGAATCGTCGTACCTAAATCCACTCATCATGCTGCTACTAACCTTATGACATTGATTTCATGGCTGAGTGATATTCCATTGTACATAAGGACCACAACTTCTTTATCCATTTTTCTCTTTCCTTGGATATTTAAGGTGGAATGAAGTGGAGGTCCTTGTCAACAGAGCAGCCCTAAACTTTGGGGTGCTTGTGTCTTGCTGATTTTTCATTTTCCCAATTTATACCCCCATGAGTGGAAGTGCCCTATGCTCTCTAAGCTGTGTTTTTTAGATGTCTCAGGACACACCATACACTTCTCCAGAGTGGCTGTTGGCAATTTACATCCCGCCCATCAGTGTAGCAAGGCTCCCATTTCTCCATGGCCTGTCCTGCATTTCTGGTTTTGAGACTTTTTTCAGCATGGCCCTTTTGACCGACGGGTAGCGAGTCTTCTTTGTAGCGCTGATTTGCCTTTCCAGGTTGCTTGGTTGGCCAAAAAGGGCGTATGCGTTTTTTCCTGAATATATTCAGGAAAAAACGCATACGCCCTTTTTGGCCAAGGGCATCATTGTCAACGTTTTGCCGCTTTTCATGTGCTTTAAAGGCGATTCGTATCTACCTCCTGAAATCTGTTTCGTGCAATTCTGCCTTGATTTCAAATCCTCTTCTTTGCCTTCCCTCAATATATTTGTGGACGAGAGTTATCATTTATAACTCTGCAGGTTTGTGAATTGCAGTGCCCTGAACCTCCATTTTACAACTCGCTTTTTTGGGAGCTGGCCGCAAAAGCGCAGGATGGCTTCAGGCCCTGTTCTGGTTCCGGGGGGCAGGCTGAGCCTGTGGTTAATTCTTCTTCCTGATGGGAAAATAGAGTGACCTGTGCCTGTCCCGACACCAAGAGCTTGTCTCTCGTTGGTTCCCCGTCTTCCCGTAAATCCTCAGGAGAAATTGCAACCTGTACAGAACAGGAGGTTAAAGGTGCTGATGCTCCAAGTAGGGAGATTGCTAGTAAAGCGGCTGGAATGGCGAACCCGGGCACAAGGAGATGAGAAATGAGGTGCGTTTTAGAAACCTTTCCCTATCACACGGTGTACCATCTTCTGGATTTCTCATGCATGTTTTCGATGTAGGAAGATGCCCTTGAACCTGGAGATTTGGGAACCATGCGATGGGTACCACGCAGTATTACTTTAAAGGGTCTGCGTTTGCACACCCAACCTCACCAAACCTCTCAGCCCCAAGAGTGTCCACCCTTATGTCTCATCCAGCTGTGGGTCTAGATATGGTCAATCCAGGTTGCATCACAGCCCCTGAACTCATTGTGTAAGAATTTCTATCTCTTTCACTGTCGTTGTTTCATGGGTTTTTCAAAGTAATTTATTTTCATAATGGGGTTTAGCTGCTTTTCACTGCTGTGTTTATGCCGCTTTACACCCACTTGACACACTAACAGAGAGATATCAATACATAGGTTTTAAGATTATTACTAGTCAGGTATATTCTTGTGCGGTGAATAGGGCGTGTTGAGTCCAGTTCTCTGAGCAAGGAGTAGGTCTTGTCTACTACATATTGGGTTTATGGAACGGTATCTGAGCTAATTTGATACCCTTGTTTTATGTATCACCCCACCTCACCTTTCCCGTTAAGCAGCCATAGTCTGTTTTCTGCATGTGTGACTCTGTTCTGTTCTGTAATTCAGTTCAAGTGTAACGGTTTTTACATTCCCTCTAAAAGTGATACCTTATGAGAAGTGTCCTTTTCTGTGTGACTTATTTCTCTTAGAATCGTCGTACCTAAATCCACTCATCATGCTGCTACTAACCTTATGACATTGATTTCATGGCTGAGTGATATTCCATTGTACATAAGGACCACAACTTCTTTATCCATTTTTCTCTTTCCTTGGATATTTAAGGTGGAATGAAGTGGAGGTCCTTGTCAACAGAGCAGCCCTAAACTTTGGGGTGCTTGTGTCTTGCTGATTTTTCATTTTCCCAATTTATACCCCCATGAGTGGAAGTGCCCTATGCTCTCTAAGCTGTGTTTTTCAGATGTTACAGGACACACCGTACACTTCTCCAGAGTGGCTGTTGGCAATTTACATCCCGCCCATCAGTGTAGCAAGGCTCTCATTTCTCCATGGGCTGTCCTGCATTTCTGGTTTTGACACTTTTTTCAGCATGGCCCTTTTGACCGATGGGAAGCGAGACTTCTTTGTAGCGCTGATTTGCCTTTCCAGGTTGCTTGGTTGGCCAAAAAGGGCGTATGCGTTTTTTCCTGAATATATTCAGGAAAAAACGCATACGCCCTTTTTGGCCAAGGGCATCATTGTCAACGTTTTCCCGCTTTTCATGTGCTTTAAAGGCGATTCGAATCTACCTCCTGAAATCTGTTTCCTGCAATTCTGCCTTGATTTCAAATCCTCTTCTTTGCCTTCCCTCAATATATTTGTGGACGAGAGTTATCATTTATAACCCTGCAGGTTTGTGAATTGCAGTGCCCTGAAGCTCCATTTTACAACTCGCTTTTTTGGGAGCTGGCCGCAAAAGCGCAGGATGGCTTCAGGCCCTGTTCTGGTTCCGGGGGGGGGATGAGCCTGTGGTTAATTCTTCTTCCTTATGGGAAAATAGAGTGACCTGTGCCTGTCCCAACAGCAAGAGCTAGTCTCTCACTGGTTCCCCGTCTACCCGTTCATCCTCAGGACAAATTGCAACCTGTACGGAACAGGAGGTTAAAGGTGCTGATGCTCCAAATAGGGAGATTGTTAGTAAAGCGGCTGGAATGGCGAACCCGGGCACAAGGAGAAGAGAAATGAGGTGCGTTTTAGAAACCTTTCCCCATCACATGGTGTACCATCTTTTTGTTTTCTCATGCATGTTTTCGATGTAGGAAGATGCCCTTGAACCTGGAGATTAGGGACCCATGCGATGGGTACCACGCAGTATTACTTTAAAGGGTCTGCCTTTGCTCACCCAACCTCACCAAACCTCTCAGCCCCAAGAGTGTCCACCCTTATGTCTCATCCAGCTGTGGGTCTAGATATGGTCAATCCAGGTTGCATCACAGCCCCTGAACGCATTGTGTAAGAATTTCTCTCTCTTTCACTGTCTTTGTTTCATGGGTTTTTCAAAGTAATTTATTTTGATAATGGGGTTTAGCTGCTTTTCACTGCTGTGTTTATGCCGCTTTACACCCACTTGACACACTAACAGAGAGATATCAATACATAGGTTTTAAGATTATTACTAGTCAGATATATTCTTGTGCGGTGAATAGGGCGTGTTGAGTCCAGTTCTCTGAGCAAGGAGTAGGTCTTGTCTATTACATATTGGGTTTATGGAACGGTATCTGAGCTAATTTGAAACCCTTGTTTTATGTATCACCCCACCTCACCTTTCCCGTTAAGCAGCCATAGTGTGTTTTCTGCATGTGTGACTCTGTTCTGTTTTGTAATTCAGTTCAAGTGTAACGCTTTTTACATTCCCTCTATCAGTGATACCTTATGAGAAGTGTCCTTTTCTGTGTGACTTATTTCACTTAGAATCGTCGTACCTAAATCCACTCATCATGCTGCTACTAGCCTTATGATATTGATTTCATGGCTGAGTGATATTCCATTGTACATAAGGACCACAACTTCTTTATCCATTTTTCTCTTTCCTGGGATATTGAAGGTGGAATGAAGTGGAGGTCCTTGTCAACAGAGCAGCCCTCACCTTTGGGGTGCTTGTGTCTTGCTGATTTTTCATTTTCCCAATTTATACCCCCATGAGTGGAAGTGCCCTATGCTCTCTAAGATGTGTTTTTCAGATGTTTCAGGACACACCGTACACTTCTCCAGAGTGGCTGTTGGCAATTTACATCCCGCCCATCAGTGTAGCAAGGCTCCCATTTCTCCATGGCCTGTCCTGCATTTCTGGTTTTGACACTTTTTTCAGCATGGCCCTTTTGACCGATGGGAAGCGAGACTTCTCTGTAGCGCTGATTTGCCTTTCCAGGTTGCTTGGTTGGCCAAAAAGGGCGTATGCGTTTTTTCCTGAATATATTCAGGAAAAAACGCATACGCCCTTTTTGGCCAAAGGCATCATTGTCAACGTTTTGCCGCTTTTCATGTGCTTTAAAGGCGATTCGTATCTACCTCCTGAAATCTGTTTCGTGCAATTCTGCCTTGATTTCAAATCCTCTTCTTTGCCTTCCCTCAATATATTTGTGGACGAGAGTTATCATTTATAACTCTGCAGGTTTGTGAATTGCAGTGCCCTGAACCTCCATTTTACAACTCGCTTTTTTGGGAGCTGGCCGCAAAAGCGCAGGATGGCTTCAGGCCCTTTTCTGGTTCCGGGGGGCAGGCTGAGCCTGTGGTTAATTCTTCTTCCTGATGGGAAAATAGAGTGACCTGTGCCTGTCCCGACACCAAGAGCTTGTCTCTCGTTGGTTCCCCGTCTTCCCGTAAATCCTCAGGACAAATTGCAACCTGTACAGAACAGGAGGTTAAAGGTGCTGATGCTCCAAGTAGGGAGATTGCTAGTAAAGCGGCTGGAATGGCGAACCCGGGCACAAGGAGATGAGAAATGAGGTGCGTTTTAGAAACCTTTCCCTATCACACGGTGTACCATCTTCTGGGTTTCTCATGCATGTTTTCGATGTAGGAAGATGCCCTTGAACCTGGAGATTTGGGAACCATGCGATGGGTACCACGCAGTATTACTTTAAAGGGTCTGCGTTTGCACACCCAACCTCACCAAACCTCTCAGCCCCAAGAGTGTCCACCCTTATGTCTCATCCAGCTGTGGGTCTAGATATGGTCAATCCAGGTTGCATCACAGCCCCTGAACTCATTGTGTAAGAATTTCTATCTCTTTCACTGTCGTTGTTTCATGGGTTTTTCAAAGTAATTTATTTTCATAATGGGGTTTAGCTGCTTTTCACTGCTGTGTTTATGCCGCTTTACACCCACTTGACACACTAACAGAGAGATATCAATACATAGGTTTTAAGATTATTACTAGTCAGATATATTCTTGTGCGGTGAATAGGGCGTGTTGAGTCCAGTTCTCTGAGCAAGGAGTAGGTCTTGTCTATTACATATTGGGTTTATGGAACGGTATCTGAGCTAATTTGATACCCTTGTTTTATGTATCACCCCACCTCACCTTTCCCGTTAAGCAGCCATAGTCTGTTTTCTGCATGTGTGACTCTGTTCTGTTCTGTAATTCAGTTCAAGTGTAACGGTTTTTACATTCCCTCTAAAAGTGATACCTTATGAGAAGTGTCCTTTTCTGTGTGACTTATTTCTCTTAGAATCGTCGTACCTAAATCCACTCATCATGCTGCTACTAACCTTATGACATTGATTTCATGGCTGAGTGATATTCCATTGTACATAAGGACCACAACTTCTTTATCCATTTTTCTCTTTCCTTGGATATTTAAGGTGGAATGAAGTGGAGGTCCTTGTCAACAGAGCAGCCCTAAACTTTGGGGTGCTTGTGTCTTGCTGATTTTTCATTTTCCCAATTTATACCCCCATGAGTGGAAGTGCCCTATGCTCTCTAAGCTGTGTTTTTTAGATGTTTCAGGACACACCATACACTTCTCCAGAGTGGCTGTTGGCAATTTACATCCCGCCGATCAGTGTAGCAAGGCTCCCATTTCTCCATGGCCTGTCCTGCATTTCTGGTTTTGACACGTTTTTCAGCATGGCCCTTTTGACCGACGGGTAGCGAGTCTTCTTTGTAGCGCTGATTTGCCTTTCCAGGTTGCTTGGTTGGCCAAAAAGGGCGTATGCGTTTTTTCCTGAATATATTCAGGAAAAAACGCATACGCCCTTTTTGGCCAAGGGCATCATTGTCAACGTTTTGCCGCTTTTCATGTGCTTTAAAGGTGATTCGAATCTACCTCCTGAAATCTGTTTCCTGCAATTCTGCCTTGATTTCAAATCCTCTTCTTTGCCTTCCCTCAATATATTTGTGGACGAGAGTTATGATTTATAACTCTGCAGGTTTGTGAATTGCAGTGCCCTGAAGCTCCATTTTACAACTCGCTTTTTTGGGAGCTGGCCGCAAAAGCGCAGGATGGCTTCAGGCCCTGTTCTGGTTCCGGGGGGGAGGATGAGCCTGTGGTTAATTCTTCTTCCTGATGGGAAAAGAGAGTGACCTGTGCCTGTCCCAACACCAAGAGCTAGTCTCTCACTGGTTCCCCGTCTACCCGTTCATCCTCAGGACAAATTGCAACCTGTACGGAACAGGAGGTTAAAGGTGCTGATGCTCCAAATAGGGAGATTGTTAGTAAAGCGGCTGGAATGGCGAACCCGGGCACAAGGAGAAGAGAAATGAGGTGCGTTTTAGAAACCTTTCCCCATCACATGGTGTACCATCTTTTTGTTTTCTCTTGCATGATTTCGATGTAGGAAGATGCCCTTGAACCTGGAGATTAGGGACCCATGCGATGGGTACCATGCAGTATTACTTTAAAGGGTCTGCATTTGCTCACCCAACCTCACCAAACCTCTCAGCCCCAAGAGTGTCCACCCTTATGTCTCATCCAGCTGTGGGTCTAGATATGGTCAATCCAGGTTGCATCACAGCCCCTGAACGCATTGTGTAAGAATTTCTCTCTCTTTCACTGTCTTTGTTTCATGGGTTTTTCAAAGTAATTTATTTTTATAATGGGGTTTAGCTGCTTTTCACTGCTGTGTTTATGCCGCTTTACACCCACTTGACACACTAACAGAGAGATATCAATACATAGGTTTTAAGATTATTACTAGTCAGATATATTCTTGTGCGGTGAATAGGGCGTGTTGAGTCCAGTTCTCTGAGCAAGGAGAAGGTCTTGTCTATTACATATTGGGTTTATGGAACGGTATCTGAGCTAATTTGAAACCCTTGTTTTATGTATCACCCCACCTCACCTTTCCCGTTAAGCAGCCATAGTGTGTTTTCTGCATGTGTGACTCTGTTCTGTTTTTTAATTCAGTTCAAGTGTAACGCTTTTTACATTCCCTCTATAAGTGATACCTTATGAGAAGTGTCCTTTTCTGTGTGATTTATTTCACTTAGAATCGTCGTACCTAAATCCACTCATCATGCTGCTACTAGCCTTATGATATTGATTTCATGGCTGAGTGATATTCCATTGTACATAAGGACCACAACTTCTTTATCCATTTTTCTCTTTCCTGGGATATTGAAGGTGGAATGAAGTGGAGGTCCTTGTCAACAGAGCAGCCCTCACCTTTGGGGTGCTTGTGTCTTGCTGATTTTTCATTTTCCCAATTTATATCCCCATGAGTGGAAGTGCCCTATGCTCTCTAAGCTGTGTTTTTTAGATGTTTCAGGACACACCGTACACTTCTCCAGAGTGGCTGTTGGCAATTTACATCCCGCCCATCAGTGTAGCAAGGCTCCCATTTCTCCATGGCCTGTCCTGCATTTCTGGTTTTGAGACTTTTTTCAGCATGGCCCTTTTGACCGATGGGAAGCGAGACTTCTCTGTAGCGCTGATTTGCCTTTCCAGGTTGCTTGGTTGGCCAAAAAGGGCGTATGCGTTTTTTCCTGAATATATTCAGGAAAAAACGCATACGCCCTTTTTGGCCAAGGGCATCATTGTCAACGTTTTCCCGCTTTTCATGTGCTTTAAAGGCGATTCGAATCTACCTCCTGAAATCTGTTTCCTGCAATTCTGCCTTGATTTCAAATCCTCTTCTTTGCCTTCCCTCAATATATTTGTGGACGAGAGTTATCATTTATAACCCTGCAGGTTTGTGAATTGCAGTGCCCTGAAGCTCCATTTTACAACTCGCTTTTTTGGGAGCTGGCCGCAAAAGCGCAGGATGGCTTCAGGCCCTGTTCTGGTTCCGGGGGGGGGGATGAGCCTGTGGTTAATTCTTCTTCCTTATGGGAAAATAGAGTGACCTGTGCCTGTCCCAACACCAAGAGCTAGTCTCTCACTGGTTCGCCGTCTACCCGTTCATCCTCAGGACAAATTGCAACCTGTACGGAACAGGAGGTTAAAGGTGCTGATGCTCCAAATAGGGAGATTGTTAGTAAAGCGGCTGGAATGGCGAACCCGGGCACAAGGAGAAGAGAAATGAGGTGCGTTTTAGAAACCTTTCCCCATCACATGGTGTACCATCTTTTTGTTTTCTCATGCATGTTTTCGATGTAGGAAGATGCCCTTGAACCTGGAGATTAGGGACCCATGCGATGGGTACCACGCAGTATTACTTTAAAGGGTCTGCCTTTGCTCACCCAACCTCACCAAACCTCTCAGCCCCAAGAGTGTCCACCCTTATGTCTCATCCAGCTGTGGGTCTAGATATGGTCAATCCAGGTTGCATCACAGCCCCTGAACGCATTGTGTAAGAATTTCTCTCTCTTTCACTGTCTTTGTTTCATGGGTTTTTCAAAGTAATTTATTTTGATAATGGGGTTTAGCTGCTTTTCACTGCTGTGTTTATGCCGCTTTACACCCACTTGACACACTAACAGAGAGATATCAATACATAGGTTTTAAGATTATTACTAGTCAGATATATTCTTGTGCGGTGAATAGGGCGTGTTGAGTCCAGTTCTCTGAGCAAGGAGTAGGTCTTGTCTATTACATATTGGGTTTATGGAACGGTATCTGAGCTAATTTGAAACCCTTGTTTTATGTATCACCCCACCTCACCTTTCCCGTTAAGCAGCCATAGTGTGTTTTCTGCATGTGTGACTCTGTTCTGTTTTGTAATTCAGTTCAAGTGTAACGCTTTTTACATTCCCTCTATAAGTGATACCTTATGAGAAGTGTCCTTTTCTGTGTGACTTATTTCACTTAGAATCGTCGTACCTAAATCCACTCATCATGCTGCTACTAGCCTTATGATATTGATTTCATGGCTGAGTGATATTCCATTGTACATAAGGACCACAACTTCTTTATCCATTTTTCTCTTTCCTGGGATATTGAAGGTGGAATGAAGTGGAGGTCCTTGTCAACAGAGCAGCCCTAAACTTTGGGGTGCTTGTGTCTTGCTGATTTTTCATTTTCCCAATTTATACCCCCATGAGTGGAAGTGCCCTATGCTCTCTAAGCTGTGTTTTTCAGATGTTTCAGGACACACCGTACACTTCTCCAGAGTGGCTGTTGGCAATTTACATCCCGCCCATCAGTGTAGCAAGGCTCCCATTTCTCCATGGCCTGTCCTGCATTTCTGGTTTTGACACTTTTTTCAGCATGGCCCTTTTGACCGATGGGAAGCGAGACTTCTCTGTAGCGCTGATTTGCCTTTCCAGGTTGCTTGGTTGGCCAAAAAGGGCGTATGCGTTTTTTCCTGAATATATTCAGGAAAAAACGCATACGCCCTTTTTGGCCAAGGGCATCATTGTCAACGTTTTGCCGCTTTTCATGTGCTTTAAAGGCGATTCGTATCTACCTCCTGAAATCTGTTTCATGCAATTCTGCCTTGATTTCAAATCCTCTTCTTTGCCTTCCCTCAATATATTTGTGGACGAGAGTTATCATTTATAACTCTGCAGGTTTGTGAATTGCAGTGCCCTGAACCTCCATTTTACAACTCGCTTTTTTGGGAGCTGGCCGCAAAAGCGCAGGATGGCTTCAGGCCCTGTTCTGGTTCCGGGGGGCAGGCTGAGCCTGTGGTTAATTCTTCTTCCTGATGGGAAAATAGAGTGACCTGTGCCTGTCCCGACACCAAGAGCTTGTCTCTCGTTGGTTCCCCGTCTTCCCGTAAATCCTCAGGACAAATTGCAACCTGTACAGAACAGGAGGTTAAAGGTGCTGATGCTCCAAGTAGGGAGATTGCTAGTAAAGCGGCTGGAATGGCGAACCCGGGCACAAGGAGATGAGAAATGAGGTGCGTTTTAGAAACCTTTCCCTATCACACGGTGTACCATCTTCTGGGTTTCTCATGCATGTTTTCGATGTAGGAAGATGCCCTTGAACCTGGAGATTTGGGAACCATGCGATGGGTACCACGCAGTATTACTTTAAAGGGTCTGCGTTTGCACACCCAACCTCACCAAACCTCTCAGCCCCAAGAGTGTCCACCCTTATGTCTCATCCAGCTGTGGGTCTAGATATGGTCAATCCAGGTTGCATCACAGCCCCTGAACTCATTGTGTAAGAATTTCTATCTCTTTCACTGTCGTTGTTTCATGGGTTTTTCAAAGTAATTTATTTTCATAATGGGGTTTAGCTGCTTTTCACTGCTGTGTTTATGCCGCTTTACACCCACTTGACACACTAACAGAGAGATATCAATACATAGGTTTTAAGATTATTACTAGTCAGATATATTCTTGTGCGGTGAATAGGGCGTGTTGAGTCCAGTTCTCTGAGCAAGGAGTAGGTCTTGTCTATTACATATTGGGTTTATGGAACGGTATCTGAGCTAATTTGATACCCTTGTTTTATGTATCACCCCACCTCACCTTTCCCGTTAAGCAGCCATAGTCTGTTTTCTGCATGTGTGACTCTGTTCTGTTCTGTAATTCAGTTCAAGTGTAACGCTTTTTACATTCCCTCTAAAAGTGATACCTTATGAGAAGTGTCCTTTTCTGTGTGACTTATTTCTCTTAGAATCGTCGTACCTAAATCCACTCATCATGCTGCTACTAACCTTATGACATTGATTTCATGGCTGAGTGATATTCCATTGTACATAAGGACCACAACTTCTTTATCCATTTTTCTCTTTCCTTGGATATTGAAGGTGGAATGAAGTGGAGGTCCTTGTCAACAGAGCAGCCCTAAACTTTGGGGTGCTTGTGTCTTGCTGATTTTTCATTTTCCCAATTTATACCCCCATGAGTGGAAGTGCCCTATGCTCTCTAAGCTGTGTTTTTTAGATGTTTCAGGACACACCATACACTTCTCCAGAGTGGCTGTTGGCAATTTACATCCCGCCGATCAGTGTAGCAAGGCTCCCATTTCTCCATGGCCTGTCCTGCATTTCTGGTTTTGACACGTTTTTCAGCATGGCCCTTTTGACCGACGGGTAGCGAGTCTTCTTTGTAGCGCTGATTTGCCTTTCCAGGTTGCTTGGTTGGCCAAAAAGGGCGTATGCGTTTTTTCCTGAATATATTCAGGAAAAAACGCATACGCCCTTTTTGGCCAAGGGCATCATTGTCAACGTTTTGCCGCTTTTCATGTGCTTTAAAGGTGATTCGAATCTACCTCCTGAAATCTGTTTCCTGCAATTCTGCCTTGATTTCAAATCCTCTTCTTTGCCTTCCCTCAATATATTTGTGGACGAGAGTTATGATTTATAACTCTGCAGGTTTGTGATTGCAGTGCCCTGAAGCTCCATTTTACAACTCGCTTTTTTGGGAGCTGGCCGCAAAAGCGCAGGATGGCTTCAGGCCCTGTTCTGGTTCCGGGGGGGAGGATGAGCCTGTGGTTAATTCTTCTTCCTGATGGGAAAAGAGAGTGACCTGTGCCTGTCCCAACACCAAGAGCTAGTCTCTCACTGGTTCCCCGTCTACCCGTTCATCCTCAGGACAAATTGCAACCTGTACGGAACAGGAGGTTAAAGGTGCTGATGCTCCAAATAGGGAGATTGTTAGTAAAGCGGCTGGAATGGCGAACCCGGGCACAAGGAGAAGAGAAATGAGGTGCGTTTTAGAAACCTTTCCCCATCACATGGTGTACCATCTTTTTGTTTTCTCTTGCATGATTTCGATGTAGGAAGATGCCCTTGAACCTGGAGATTAGGGACCCATGCGATGGGTACCATGCAGTATTACTTTAAAGGGTCTGCATTTGCTCACCCAACCTCACCAAACCTCTCAGCCCCAAGAGTGTCCACCCTTATGTCTCATCCAGCTGTGGGTCTAGATATGGTCAATCCAGGTTGCATCACAGCCCCTGAACGCATTGTGTAAGAATTTCTCTCTCTTTCACTGTCTTTGTTTCATGGGTTTTTCAAAGTAATTTATTTTGATAATGGGGTTTAGCTGCTTTTCACTGCTGTGTTTATGCCGCTTTACACCCACTTGACACACTAACAGAGAGATATCAATACATAGGTTTTAAGATTATTACTAGTCAGATATATTCTTGTGCGGTGAATAGGGCGTGTTGAGTCCAGTTCTCTGAGCAAGGAGTAGGTCTTGTCTATTACATATTGGGTTTATGGAACGGTATCTGAGCTAATTTGAAACCCTTGTTTTATGTATCACCCCACCTCACCTTTCCCGTTAAGCAGCCATAGTGTGTTTTCTGCATGTGTGACTCTGTTCTGTTTTGTAATTCAGTTCAAGTGTAACGCTTTTTACATTCCCTCTATAAGTGATACCTTATGAGAAGTGTCCTTTTCTGTGTGATTTATTTCACTTAGAATCGTCGTACCTAAATCCACTCATCATGCTGCTACTAGCCTTATGATATTGATTTCATGGCTGAGTGATATTCCATTGTACATAAGGACCACAACTTCTTTATCCATTTTTCTCTTTCCTGGGATATTGAAGGTGGAATGAAGTGGAGGTCCTTGTCAACAGAGCAGCCCTCACCTTTGGGGTGCTTGTGTCTTGCTGATTTTTCATTTTCCCAATTTATATCCCCATGAGTGGAAGTGCCCTATGCTCTCTAAGCTGTGTTTTTTAGATGTTTCAGGACACACCGTACACTTCTCCAGAGTGGCTGTTGGCAATTTACATCCCGCCCATCAGTGTAGCAAGGCTCCCATTTCTCCATGGCCTGTCCTGCATTTCTGGTTTTGAGACTTTTTTCAGCATGGCCCTTTTGACCGACGGGTAGCGAGTCTTCTTTGTAGCGCTGATTTGCCTTTCCAGGTTGCTTGGTTGGCCAAAAAGGGCGTATGCGTTTTTTCCTGAATATATTCAGGAAAAAACGCATACGCCCTTTTTGGCCAAGGGCATCATTGTCAACGTTTTCCCGCTTTTCATGTGCTTTAAAGGCGATTCGAATCTACCTCCTGAAATCTGTTTCCTGCAATTCTGCCTTGATTTCAAATCCTCTTCTTTGCCTTCCCTCAATATATTTGTGGACGAGAGTTATCATTTATAACCCTGCAGGTTTGTGAATTGCAGTGCCCTGAAGCTCCATTTTACAACTCGCTTTTTTGGGAGCTGGCCGCAAAAGCGCAGGATGGCTTCAGGCCCTGTTCTGGTTCCGGGGGGGGGATGAGCCTGTGGTTAATTCTTCTTCCTTATGGGAAAATAGAGTGACCTGTGCCTGTCCCAACACCAAGAGCTAGTCTCTCACTGGTTCCCCGTCTACCCGTTCATCCTCAGGACAAATTGGAACCTGTACGGAACAGGAGGTTAAAGGTGCTGATGCTCCAAATAGGGAGATTGTTAGTAAAGCGGCTGGAATGGCGAACCCGGGCACAAGGAGAAGAGAAATGAGGTGCGTTTTAGAAACCTTTCCCCATCACATGGTGTACCATCTTTTTGTTTTCTCATGCATGTTTTCGATGTAGGAAGATGCCCTTGAACCTGGAGATTAGGGACCCATGCGATGGGTACCACGCAGTATTACTTTAAAGGGTCTGCGTTTGCTCACCCAACCTCACCAAACCTCTCAGCCCCAAGAGTGTCCACCCTTATGTCTCATCCAGCTGTGGGTCTAGATATGGTCAATCCAGGTTGCATCACAGCCCCTGAACACATTGTGTAAGAATTTCTCTCTCTTTCACTGTCTTTGTTTCATGGGTTTTTCAAAGTAATTTATTTTGATAATGGGGTTTAGCTGCTTTTCACTGCTGTGTTTATGCCGCTTTACACCCACTTGACACACTAACAGAGAGATATCAATACATAGGTTTTAAGATTATTACTAGTCAGATATATTCTTGTGCGGTGAATAGGGCGTGTTGAGTCCAGTTCTCTGAGCAAGGAGTAGGTCTTGTCTATTACATATTGGGTTTATGGAACGGTATCTGAGCTAATTTGAAACCCTTGTTTTATGTATCACCCCACCTCACCTTTCCCGTTAAGCAGCCATAGTGTGTTTTCTGCATGTGTGACTCTGTTCTGTTTTGTAATTCAGTTCAAGTGTAACGCTTTTTACATTCCCTCTATAAGTGATACCTTATGAGAAGTGTCCTTTTCTGTGTGACTTATTTCACTTAGAATCGTCGTACCTAAATCCACTCATCATGCTGCTACTAGCCTTATGATATTGATTTCATGGCTGAGTGATATTCCATTGTACATAAGGACCACAACTTCTTTATCCATTTTTCTCTTTCCTGGGATATTGAAGGTGGAATGAAGTGGAGGTCCTTGTCAACAGAGCAGCCCTCACCTTTGGGGTGCTTGTGTCTTGCTGATTTTTCATTTTCCCAATTTATACCCCCATGAGTGGAAGTGCCCTATGCTCTCTAAGCTGTGTTTTTCAGATGTTTCAGGACACACCGTACACTTCTCCAGAGTGGCTGTTGGCAATTTACATCCCGCCCATCAGTGTAGCAAGGCTCCCATTTCTCCATGGCCTGTCCTGCATTTCTGGTTTTGACACTTTTTTCAGCATGGCCCTTTTGTCCGATGGGAAGCGAGACTTCTCTGTAGCGCTGATTTGCCTTTCCAGGTTGCTTGGTTGGCCAAAAAGGGCGTATGCGTTTTTTCCTGAATATATTCAGGAAAAAACGCATACGCCCTTTTTGGCCAAGGGCATCATTGTCAACGTTTTGCCGCTTTTCATGTGCTTTAAAGGCGATTCCTATCTACCTCCTGAAATCTGTTTCATGCAATTCTGCCTTGATTTCAAATCCTCTTCTTTGCCTTCCCTCAATATATTTGTGGACGAGAGTTATCATTTATAACTCTGCAGGTTTGTGAATTGCAGTGCCCTGAACCTCCATTTTACAACTCGCTTTTTTGGGAGCTGGCCGCAAAAGCGCAGGATGGCTTCAGGCCCTGTTCTGGTTCCGGGGGGCAGGCTGAGCCTGTGGTTAATTCTTCTTCCTGATGGGAAAATAGAGTGACCTGTGCCTGTCCCGACACCAAGAGCTTGTCTCTCGTTGGTTCCCCGTCTTCCCGTAAATCCTCAGGACAAATTGCAACCTGTACAGAACAGGAGGTTAAAGGTGCTGATGCTCCAAGTAGGGAGATTGCTAGTAAAGCGGCTGGAATGGCGAACCCGGGCACAAGGAGATGAGAAATGAGGTGCGTTTTAGAAACCTTTCCCTATCACACGGTGTACCATCTTCTGGGTTTCTCATGCATGTTTTCGATGTAGGAAGATGCCCTTGAACCTGGAGATTTGGGAACCATGCGATGGGTACCACGCAGTATTACTTTAAAGGGTCTGCGTTTGCACACCCAACCTCACCAAACCTCTCAGCCCCAAGAGTGTCCACCCTTATGTCTCATCCAGCTGTGGGTCTAGATATGGTCAATCCAGGTTGCATCACAGCCCCTGAACTCATTGTGTAAGAATTTCTATCTCTTTCACTGTCGTTGTTTCATGGGTTTTTCAAAGTAATTTATTTTCATAATGGGGTTTAGCTGCTTTTCACTGCTGTGTTTATGCCGCTTTACACCCACTTGACACACTAACAGAGAGATATCGATACATAGGTTTTAAGATTATTACTAGTCAGGTATATTCTTGTGCGGTGAATAGGGCGTGTTGAGTCCAGTTCTCTGAGCAAGGAGTAGGTCTTGTCTACTACATATTGGGTTTATGGAACGGTATCTGAGCTAATTTGATACCCTTGTTTTATGTATCACCCCACCTCACCTTTCCCGTTAAGCAGCCATAGTCTGTTTTCTGCATGTGTGACTCTGTTCTGTTCTGTAATTCAGTTCAAGTGTAACGGTTTTTACATTCCCTCTAAAAGTGATACCTTATGAGAAGTGTCCTTTTCTGTGTGACTTATTTCTCTTAGAATCGTCGTACCTAAATCCACTCATCATGCTGCTACTAACCTTATGACATTGATTTCATGGCTGAGTGATATTCCATTGTACATAAGGACCACAACTTCTTTATCCATTTTTCTCTTTCCTTGGATATTTAAGGTGGAATGAAGTGGAGGTCCTTGTCAACAGAGCAGCCCTAAACTTTGGGGTGCTTGTGTCTTGCTGATTTTTCATTTTCCCAATTTATACCCCCATGAGTGGAAGTGCCCTATGCTCTCTAAGCTGTGTTTTTCAGATGTTACAGGACACACTGTACACTTCTCCAGAGTGGCTGTTGGCAATTTACATCCCGCCCATCAGTGTAGCAAGGCTCTCATTTCTCCATGGCCTGTCCTGCATTTCTGGTTTTGACACTTTTTTCAGCATGGCCCTTTTGACCGATGGGAAGCGAGACTTCTTTGTAGCGCTGATTTGCCTTTCCAGGTTGCTTGGTTGGCCAAAAAGGGCGTATGCGTTTTTTCCTGAATATATTCAGGAAAAAACGCGTACGCCCTTTTTGGCCAAGGGCATCATTGTCAACATTTTGCTGCTTTTCATGTGCTTTAAAGGCGATTTGAATCTACCTCCTGAAATCTGTTTCCTGCAATTCTGCCTTGATTTCAAATCCTCTTCTTTGCCTTCCCTCAATATATTTGTGGACGAGAGTTATCATTTATAACTCTGCAGGTTTGTGAATTGCAGTGCCCTGAACCTCCATTTTACAACTTGCTTTTTTGGGAGCTGGCCGCAAAAGCGCAGGATGGCTTCAGGCCCTGTTCTGGTTCCGGGGGGCAGGCTGAGCCTGTGGTTAATTCTTCTTCCTGATGGGAAAATAGAGTGACCTGTGCCTGTCCCAACACCAAGAGCTAGTCTCTCGTTGGTTCCCCGTCTTTCCGTTCATCCTCAGGACAAATTGCAACCTGTACGGAACAGGAGGTTAAAGGTGCTGATGCTCCAAGTAGGGAGATTGCTAGTAAAGCGGCTGGAATGGCGAACCCGGGCACAAGGAGATGAGAAATGAGGTGCGTTTTAGAAACCTTTCCCCATCACACGGTGTACTATCTTCTGGGTTTCTCATGCATGTTTTCGATGTAGGAAGATGCCCTTGAAGCTGGAGATTTGGGACCCATGCGATGGGTACCACGCAGTATTACTTTAAAGGGTCTGCG
Organism: Balaenoptera borealis; assembly: GCF_965194805.1. Classification (NCBI taxonomy): domain Eukaryota; kingdom Metazoa; phylum Chordata; class Mammalia; order Artiodactyla; family Balaenopteridae; genus Balaenoptera; species Balaenoptera borealis. Next base: position 752,521 of record NW_028123991.1, read on the forward strand.
TTTGCTCACCCAACCTCACCAAACCTCTCAGCCCCAAGAGTGTCCACCCTTATGTCTCATCCAGCTGTGGGTCTAGATATGGTCAATCCAGGTTGCATCACAGCCCCTGAACGCATTGTGTAAGAATTTCTCTCTCTTTCACTGTCGTTGTTTCATGGGTTTTTCAAAGTAATTTATTTTCATAATGCGGTTTAGCTGCTTTTCACGGCTGTGTTTATGCCGCTTTACACCCACTTGACACACTAACAGAGAGATATCAATACATAGGTTTTAAGATTATTACTAGTCGATATATTCTTGTGCGGTGAATAGGGCGTGTTGAGTCCAGTTCTCTGAGCAAGGAGTAGGTCTTGTCTATTACATATTGGGTTTATGGAACGGTATCTGAGCTAATTTGAAACCCTTCTTTTATGTATCACCCCACCTCACCTTTCCCGTTAAGCAGCCATAGTGTGTTTTCTGCATGTGTGACTCTGTTCTGTTTTGTAATTCAGTTCAAGTGTAACGCTTTTTACATTCCCTCTATAAGTGATACCTTATGAGAAGTGTCCTTTTCTGTGTGATTTATTTCACTTAGAATCGTCGTACCTAAATCCACTCATCATGCTGCTACTAGCCTTATGATATTGATTTCATGGCTGAGTGATATTCCATTGTACATAAGGACCACAACTTCTTTATCCATTTTTCTCTTTCCTGGGATATTGAAGGTGGAATGAAGTGGAGGTCCTTGTCAACAGAGCAGCCCTAAACTTTGAGGTGCTTGTGTCTTGCTGATTTTTAATTTTCCCAATTTATACCCCCATGAGTGGAAGTGCCCTATGCTCTCTAAGCTGTTTTTCAGATGTTTCAGGACACACCGTACACTTCTCTAGAGTGGCTGTTGGCAATTTACATCCCGCCCATCAGTGTAGCAAGGCTCCCATTTCTCCATGGCCTGTCCTGCATTTCTGGTTTTGACACTTTTTTCAGCATGGCCCTTTTGACCGATGGGAAGCGAGACTTCTCTGTAGCTCTGATTGGCCTTTCCAGGTTGCTTGGTTGGCCAAAAAGGGCGTATGCGTTTTTTCCTGAATATATTCAGGAAAAAACGCATACGCCCTTTTTGACCAAGGGCATCATTGTCAACGTTTTGCCGCTTTTCATGTGCTTTAAAGGCGATTCGTATCTACCTCCTGAAATCTGTTTCGTGCAATTCTGCCTTGATTTCAAATCCTCTTCTTTGCCTTCCCTCAATATATTTGTGGACGAGAGTTATCATTTATAACTCTGCAGGTTTGTGAATTGCAGTGCCCTGAAGCTCCATTTTACAACTCGCTTTTTTGGGAGCTGGCCGCAAAAGCGCAGGATGGCTTCAGGCCCTGTTCTGGTTCCGGGGGGCAGGCTGAGCCTGTGGTTAATTCTTCTTCCTGATGGGAAAATAGAGTGACCTGTGCCTGTCCCGACACCAAGAGCTTGTCTCTCGTTGGTTCCCCGTCTTCCCGTAAATCCTCAGGACAAATTGCAACCTGTACAGAACAGGAGGTTAAAGGTGCTGATGCTCCAAGTAGGGAGATTGCTAGTAAAGCGGCTGGAATGGCGAACCCGGGCACAAGGAGATGAGAAATGAGGTGCGTTTTAGAAACCTTTCCCTATCACACGGTGTACCATCTTCTGGGTTTCTCATGCATGTTTTCGATGTAGGAAGATGCCCTTGAACCTGGAGATTTGGGAACCATGCGATGGGTACCACGCAGTATTACTTTAAAGGGTCTGCGTTTGCTCACCCAACCTCACCAAACCTCTCAGCCCCAAGAGTGTCCACCCTTATGTCTCATCCAGCTGTGGGTCTAGATATGGTCAATCCAGGTTGCATCACAGCCCCTGAACTCATTGTGTAAGAATTTCTATCTCTTTCACTGTCGTTGTTTCATGGGTTTTTCAAAGTAATTTATTTTCATAATGGGGTTTAGCTGCTTTTCACGGCTGTGTTTATGCCGCTTTACACCCACTTGACACACTAACAGAGAGATATCAATACATAGGTTTTAAGATTATTACTAGTCAGGTATATTCTTGTGTGGTGAATAGGGCGTGTTGAGTCCAGTTCTCTGAGCAAGGAGTAGGTCTTGTCTACTACATATTGGGTTTATGGAACGGTATCTGAGCTAATTTGATACCCTTGTTTTATGTATCACCCCACCTCACCTTTCCCGTTAAGCAGCCATAGTCTGTTTTCTGCATGTGTGACTCTGTTCTGTTCTGTAATTCAGTTCAAGTGTAACGGTTTTTACATTCCCTCTAAAATGATACCTTATGAGAAGTGTCCTTTTCTGTGTGACTTATTTCACTTAGAATCGTCGTACCTAAATCCACTCATCATGCTGCTACTAACCTTATGACATTGATTTCATGGCTGAGTGATATTCCATTGTACATAAGGACCACAACTTCTTTATCCATTTTTCTCTTTCCTTGGATATTTAAGGTGGAATGAAGTGGAGGTCCTTGTCAACAGAGCAGCCCTAAACTTTGGGGTGCTTGTGTCTTGCTGATTTTTCATTTTCCCAATTTATACCCCCATGAGTGGAAGTGCCCTATGCTCTCTAAGCTGTGTTTTTCAGATGTTACAGGACACACCGTACACTTCTCCAGAGTGGCTGTTGGCAATTTACATCCCGCCCATCAGTGTAGCAAGGCTCTCATTTCTCCATGGCCTGTCCTGCATTTCTGGTTTTGACACTTTTTTCAGCATGGCCCTTTTGACCGATGGGAAGCGAGACTTCTTTGTAGCGCTGATTTGCCTTTCCAGGTTGCTTGGTTGGCCAAAAAGGGCGTATGCGTTTTTTCCTGAATATATTCAGGAAAAAACGCATACGCCCTTTTTGGCCAAGGGCATCATTGTCAACATTTTGCTGCTTTTCATGTGCTTTAAAGGCGATTTGAATCTACCTCCTGAAATCTGTTTCCTGCAATTCTGCCTTGATTTCCAATCCTCTTCTTTGCCTTCCCTCAATATATTTGTGGACGAGAGTTATGATTTATAACTCTGCAGGTTTGTGAATTGCAGTGCCCTGAACCTCCATTTTACAACTCGCTTTTTTGGGAGCTGGCTGCAAAAGCGCAGGATGGCTTCAGGCCCTGTTCTGGTTCCGGGGGGCAGGCTGAGCCTGTGGTTAATTCTTCTTCCTGATGGGAAAATAGAGAGACCTGTGCCTGTCCCAACACCAAGAGCTAGTCTCTCGTTGGTTCCCCGTCTTCCCGTTCATCCTCAGGACAAATTGCAACCTGTACGGAACAGGAGGTTAAAGGTGCTGATGCTCCAAGTAGGGAGATTGCTAGTAAAGCGGCTGGAATGGCGAACCCGGGCACAAGGAGATGAGAAATGAGGTGCATTTTAGAAACCTTTCCCCATCACACGGTGTACTATCTTCTGGGTTTCTCATGCATGTTTTCGATGTAGGAAGATGCCCTTGAAGCTGGAGATTTGGGACCCATGCGATGGGTACCACGCAGTATTACTTTAAAGGGTCTGCGTTTGCTCACCCAACCTCACCAAACCTCTCAGCCCCAAGAGTGTCCACCCTTATGTCTCATCCAGCTGTGGGTCTAGATATGGTCAATCCAGGTTGCATCACAGCCCCTGAACTCATTGTGTAAGAATTTCTATCTCTTTCACTGTCGTTGTTTCATGGGTTTTTCAAAGTAATTTATTTTCATAATGGGGTTTAGCTGCTTTTCACGGCTGTGTTTATGCCGCTTTACACCCACTTGACACACTAACAGAGAGATATCAATACATAGGTTTTAAGATTATTACTAGTCAGATATATTCTTGTGCGGTGAATAGGGCGTGTTGAGTCCAGTTCTCTGAGCAAGGAGTAGGTCTTGTCTACTACATATTGGGTTTATGGAACGGTATCTGAGCTAATTTGATACCCTTGTTTTATGTATCACCCCACCTCACCTTTCCCATTAAGCAGCCATAGTGTGTTTTCTGCATGTGTGACTCTGTTCTGTTTTGTAATTCAGTTCAAGTGTAACGGTTTTTACATTCCCTCTATCAGTGATACCTTATGAGAAGTGTCCTTTTCTGTGTGACTTATTTCACTTAGAATCGTCGTACCTAAATCCACTCATCATGCTGCTACTAACCTTATGACATTGATTTCATGGCTGAGTGATATTCCATTGTACATAAGGACCACAACTTCTTTATCCATTTTTCTCTTTCCTGGGATATTGAAGGTGGAACGAAGTGGAGGTCCTTGTCAACAGAGCAGCCCTCACCTTTGGGGTGCTTGTGTCTTGCTGATTTTTCATTTTCCCAATTTATACCCCCATGAGTGGAAGTGCCCTATGGTCTCTAAGCTGTGTTTTTCAGATGTTTCAGGACACACCGTACACTTCTCCAGAGTGGCTGTTGGCAATTTACATCCCGCCCATCAGTGTAGCAAGGCTCCCATTTCTCCATGGCCTGTCCTGCATTTCTGGTTTTGACACTTTTTTCAGCATGGCCCTTTTGACCGATGGGAAGCGAGACTTCTCTGTAGTGCTGATTTGCCTTTCCAGGTTGCTTGGTTGGCCAAAAAGGGCGTATGCGTTTTTTCCTGAATATATTCAGGAAAAAATGCATACGCCCTTTTTGGCCAAGGGCATCATTGTCAACGTTTTGCCGCTTTTCATGTGCTTTAAAGGCGATTCGTATCTACCTCCTGAAATCTGTCTCGTGCAATTCTGCCTTGATTTCAAATCCTCTTCTTTGCCTTCCCTCAATATATTTGTGGACGAGAGTTATCATTTATAACTCTGCAGGTTTGTGAATTGCAGTGCCCTGAACCTCCATTTTACAACTCGCTTTTTTGGGAGCTGGCCGCAAAAGCGCAGGATGGCTTCAGGCCCTGTTCTGGTTCCGGGGGGCAGGCTGAGCCTGTGGTTAATTCTTCTTCCTGATGGGAAAATAGAGTGACCTGTGCCTGTCCCGACACCAAGAGCTTGTCTCTCGTTGGTTCCCCGTCTTCCCGTAAATCCTCAGGACAAATTGCAACCTGTACAGAACAGGAGGTTAAAGGTGCTGATGCTCCAAGTAGGGAGATTGCTAGTAAAGCGGCTGGAATGGCGAACCCGGGCACAAGGAGATGAGAAATGAGGTGCGTTTTAGAAACCTTTCCCTATCACACGGTGTACCATCTTCTGGGTTTCTCATGCATGTTTTCGATGTAGGAAGATGCCCTTGAACCTGGAGATTTGGGAACCATGCGATGGGTACCACGCAGTATTACTTTAAAGGGTCTGCGTTTCCTCACCCAACCTCACCAAACCTCTCAGCCCCAAGAGTGTCCACCCTTATGTCTCATCCAGCTGTGGGTCTAGATATGGTCAATCCAGGTTGCATCACAGCCCCTGAACGCATTGTGTAAGAATTTCTCTCTCTTTCACTGTCTTTGTTTCATGGGTTTTTCAAAGTAATTTATTTTGATAATGGGGTTTAGCTGCTTTTCACTGCTGTGTTTATGCCGCTTTACACCCACTTGACACACTAACAGAGAGATATCAATACATAGGTTTTAAGATTATTACTAGTCAGATATATTCTTGTGCGGTGAATAGGGCGTGTTGAGTCCAGTTCTCTGAGCAAGGAGTAGGTCTTGTCTATTACATATTGGGTTTATGGAACGGTATCTGAGCTAATTTGAAACCCTTGTTTTATGTATCACCCCACCTCACCTTTCCCGTTAAGCAGCCATAGTGTGTTTTCTGCATGTGTGACTCTGTTCTGTTTTGTAATTCAGTTCAAGTGTAACGCTTTTTACATTCCCTCCTTAAGTGATACCTTATGAGAAGTGTCCTTTTCTGTGTGACTTATTTCACTTAGAATCGTCGTACCTAAATCCACTCATCATGCTGCTACTAGCCTTATGACATCAATTTCATGGCTGAGTGATATTCCATTGTACATAAGGACCACAACTTCTTTATCCATTTTTCTCTTTCCTGGGATATTGAAGGTGGAATGAAGTGGAGGTCCTTGTCAACAGAGCAGCCCTAAACTTTGGGGTGCTTGTGTCTTGCTGATTTTTCATTTTCCCAATTTATACCCCCATGAGTGGAAGTGCCCTATGCTCTCTAAGCTGTGTTTTTTAGATGTTTCAGGACACACCATACACTTCTCCAGAGTGGCTGTTGGCAATTTACATCCCGCCCATCAGTGTAGCAAGGCTCCCATTTCTCCATGGCCTGTCCTGCATTTCTGATTTTGAGACTTTTTTCAGCATGGCCCTTTTGACCGACGGGTAGCGAGTCTTCTTTGTAGCGCTGATTTGCCTTTCCAGGTTGCTTGGTTGGCCAAAAAGGGCGTATGCGTTTTTTCCTGAATATATTCAGGAAAAAACGCATACGCCCTTTTTGGCCAAGGGCATCATTGTCAACGTTTTCCCGCTTTTCATGTGCTTTAAAGGCGATTCGAATCTACCTCCTGAAATCTGTTTCCTGCAATTCTGCCTTGATTTCAAATCCTCTTCTTTGCCTTCCCTCAATATATTTGTGGACGAGAGTTATCATTTATAACCCTGCAGGTTTGTGAATTGCAGTGCCCTGAAGCTCCATTTTACAACTCGCTTTTTTGGGAGCTGGCCGCAAAAGCGCAGGATGGCTTCAGGCCCTGTTCTGGTTCCGGGGGGGGGATGAGCCTGTGGTTAATTCTTCTTCCTTATGGGAAAATAGAGTGACCTGTGCCTGTCCCAACACCAAGAGCTAGTCTCTCACTGGTTCCCCGTCTACCCGTTCATCCTCAGGACAAATTGCAACCTGTACGGAACAGGAGGTTAAAGGTGCTGATGCTCCAAATAGGGAGATTGTTAGTAAAGCGGCTGGAATGGCGAACCCTGGCACAAGGAGAAGAGAAATGAGGTGCGTTTTAGAAACCTTTTCCCATCACATGGTGTACCATCTTTTTGTTTTCTCATGCATGTTTTCGATGTAGGAAGATTCCCTTGAACCTGGAGATTAGGGACCCATGCGATGGGTACCACGCAGTATTACTTTAAAGGGTCTGCCTTTGCTCACCCAACCTCACCAAACCTCTCAGCCCCAAGAGTGTCCACCCTTATGTCTCATCCAGCTGTGGGTCTAGATATGGTCAATCCAGGTTGCATCACAGCCCCTGAACGCATTGTGTAAGAATTTCTCTCTCTTTCACTGTCTTTGTTTCATGGGTTTTTCAAAGTAATTTATTTTGATAATGGGGTTTAGCTGCTTTTCACTGCTGTGTTTATGCCGCTTTACACCCACTTGACACACTAACAGAGAGATATCAATACATAGGTTTTAAGATTATTACTAGTCAGATATATTCTTGTGCGGTGAATAGGGCGTGTTGAGTCCAGTTCTCTGAGCAAGGAGTAGGTCTTGTCTATTACATATTGGGTTTATGGAACGGTATCTGAGCTAATTTGAAACCCTTGTTTTATGTATCACCCCACCTCACCTTTCCCGTTAAGCAGCCATAGTGTGTTTTCTGCATGTGTGACTCTGTTCTGTTTTGTAATTCAGTTCAAGTGTAACGCTTTTTACATTCCCTCCTTAAGTGATACCTTATGAGAAGTGTCCTTTTCTGTGTGACTTATTTCACTTAGAATCGTCGTACCTAAATCCACTCATCATGCTGCTACTAGCCTTATGACATCAATTTCATGGCTGAGTGATATTCCATTGTACATAAGGACCACAACTTCTTTATCCATTTTTCTCTTTCCTGGGATATTGAAGGTGGAATGAAGTGGAGGTCCTTGTCAACAGAGCAGCCCTAAACTTTGGGGTGCTTGTGTCTTGCTGATTTTTCATTTTCCCAATTTATACCCCCATGAGTGGAAGTGCCCTATGCTCTCTAAGCTGTGTTTTTTAGATGTTTCAGGACACACCATACACTTCTCCAGAGTGGCTGTTGGCAATTTACATCCCGCCGATCAGTGTAGCAAGGCTCCCATTTCTCCATGGCCTGTCCTGCATTTCTGGTTTTGACACGTTTTTCAGCATGGCCCTTTTGACCGACGGGTAGCGAGTCTTCTTTGTAGCGCTGATTTGCCTTTCCAGGTTGCTTGGTTGGCCAAAAAGGGCGTATGCGTTTTTTCCTGAATATATTCAGGAAAAAACGCATACGCCCTTTTTGGCCAAGGGCATCATTGTCAACGTTTTGCCGCTTTTCATGTGCTTTAAAGGTGATTCGAATCTACCTCCTGAAATCTGTTTCCTGCAATTCTGCCTTGATTTCAAATCCTCTTCTTTGCCTTCCCTCAATATATTTGTGGACGAGAGTTATGATTTATAACTCTGCAGGTTTGTGAATTGCAGTGCCCTGAAGCTCCATTTTACAACTCGCTTTTTTGGGAGCTGGCCGCAAAAGCGCAGGATGGCTTCAGGCCCTGTTCTGGTTCCGGGGGGGAGGATGAGCCTGTGGTTAATTCTTCTTCCTGATGGGAAAATAGAGTGACCTGTGCCTGTCCCAACACCAAGAGCTAGTCTCTCACTGGTTCCCCGTCTACCCGTTCATCCTCAGGACAAATTGCAACCTGTACGGAACAGGAGGTTAAAGGTGCTGATGCTCCAAATAGGGAGATTGTTAGTAAAGCGGCTGGAATGGCGAACCCGGGCACAAGGAGAAGAGAAATGATGTGCGTTTTAGAAACCTTTCCCCATCACATGGTGTACCATCTTTTTGTTTTCTCTTGCATGATTTCGATGTAGGAAGATGCCCTTGAACCTGGAGATTAGTGACCCATGCGATGGGTACCATGCAGTATTACTTTAAAGGGTCTGCGTTTGCTCACCCAACCTCACCAAACCTCTCAGCCCCAAGAGTGTCCACCCTTATGTCTCATCCAGCTGTGGGTCTAGATATGGTCAATCCAGGTTGCATCACAGCCCCTGAACGCATTGTGTAAGAATTTCTCTCTCTTTCACTGTCTTTGTTTCATGGGTTTTTCAAAGTAATTTATTTTGATAATGGGGTTTAGCTGCTTTTCACTGCTGTGTTTATGCCGCTTTACACCCACTTGACACACTAACAGAGAGATATCGATACATAGGTTTTAAGATTATTACTAGTCAGATATATTCTTGTGCGGTGAATAGGGCGTGTTGAGTCCAGTTCTCTGAGCAAGGAGTAGGTCTTGTCTATTACATATTGGGTTTATGGAACGGTATCTGAGCTAATTTGAAACCCTTGTTTTATGTATCACGCCACCTCACCTTTCCCGTTAAGCAGCCATAGTGTGTTTTCTGCATGTGTGACTCTGTTCTGTTTTGTAATTCAGTTCAAGTGTAACGCTTTTTACATTCCCTCTATAAGTGATACCTTATGAGAAGTGTCCTTTTCTGTGTGACTTATTTCACTTAGAATCGTCGTACCTAAATCCACTCATCATGCTGCTACTAGCCTTATGATATTGATTTCATGGCTGAGTGATATTCCATTGTACATAAGGACCACAACTTCTTTATCCATTTTTCTCTTTCCTGGGATATTGAAGGTGGAATGAAGTGGAGGTCCTTGTCAACAGAGCAGCCCTAAACTTTGGGGTGCTTGTGTCTTGCTGATTTTTCATTTTCCCAATTTATACCCCCATGAGTGGAAGTGCCCTATGCTCTCTAAGCTGTGTTTTTTAGATGTTTCAGGACACACCATACACTTCTCCAGAGTGGCTGTTGGCAATTTACATCCCGCCGATCAGTGTAGCAAGGCTCCCATTTCTCCATGGCCTGTCCTGCATTTCTGGTTTTGACACGTTTTTCAGCATGGCCCTTTTGACCGACGGGTAGCGAGTCTTCTTTGTAGCGCTGATTTGCCTTTCCAGGTTGCTTGGTTGGCCAAAAAGGGCGTATGCGTTTTTTCCTGAATATATTCAGGAAAAAACGCATATGCCCTTTTTGGCCAAGGGCATCATTGTCAACGTTTTCCCGCTTTTCATGTGCTTTAAAGGCGATTCAAATCTACTTCCTGAAATCTGTTTCCTGCAATTTTGCCTTGATTTCAAATCCTCTTCTTTGCCTTCCCTCAATATATTTGTGGACGAGAGTTATCATTTATAACCCTGCAGGTTTGTGAATTGCAGTGCCCTGAAGCTCCATTTTACAACTCGCTTTTTTGGGAGCTGGCCGCAAAAGCGCAGGATGGCTTCAGGCCCTGTTCTGGTTCCGGGGGGGGGATGAGCCTGTGGTTAATTCTTCTTCCTTATGGGAAAATAGAGTGACCTGTGCCTGTCCCAACACCAAGAGCTAGTCTCTCACTGGTTCCCCGTCTACCCGTTCATCCTCAGGACAAATTGCAACCTGTACGGAACAGGAGGTTAAAGGTGCTGATGCTCCAAATAGGGAGATTGTTAGTAAAGCAGCTGGAATGGCGAACCCTGGCACAAGGAGAAGAGAAATGAGGTGCGTTTTAGAAACCTTTCCCCATCACATGGTGTACCATCTTTTTGTTTTCTCATGCATGTTTTCGATGTAGGAAGATGCCCTTGAACCTGGAGATTAGGGACCCATGCGATGGGTACCACGCAGTATTACTTTAAAGGGTCTGCCTTTGCTCACCCAACCTCACCAAACCTCTCAGCCCCAAGAGTGTCCACCCTTATGTCTCATCCAGCTGTGGGTCTAGATATGGTCAATCCAGGTTGCATCACAGCCCCTGAACGCATTGTGTAAGAATTTCTCTCTCTTTCACTGTCTTTGTTTCATGGGTTTTTCAAAGTAATTTATTTTGATAATGGGGTTTAGCTGCTTTTCACTGCTGTGTTTATGCCGCTTTACACCCACTTGACACACTAACAGAGAGATATCAATACATAGGTTTTAGGATTATTACTAGTCAGATATATTCTTGTGCGGTGAATAGGGCGTGTTGAGTCCAGTTCTCTGAGCAAGGAGTAGGTCTTGTCTATTACATATTGGGTTTATGGAACGGTATCTGAGCTAATTTGAAACCCTTGTTTTATGTATCACCCCACCTCACCTTTCCCGTTTAGCAGCCATAGTCTGTTTTCTGCATGTGTGACTCTGTTCTGTTTTGTAATTCAGTTCAAGTGTAACGCTTTTTACATTCCCTCTATAAGTGATACCTTATGAGAAGTGTCCTTTTCTGTGTGACTTATTTCACTTAGAATCGTCGTACCTAAATCCACTCATCATGCTGCTACTAGCCTTATGATATTGATTTCATGGCTGAGTGATATTCCATTGTACATAAGGACCACAACTTCTTTATCCATTTTTCTCTTTCCTGGGATATTGAAGGTGGAATGAAGTGGAGGTCCTTGTCAACAGAGCAGCCCTAAACTTTGGGGTGCTTGTGTCTTGCTGATTTTTCATTTTCCCAATTTATACCCCCATGAGTGGAAGTGCCCTATGCTCTCTAAGCTGTGTTTTTTAGATGTTTCAGGACACACCATACAGTTCTCCAGAGTGGCTGTTGGCAATTTACATCCCGCCGATCAGTGTAGCAAGGCTCCCATTTCTCCATGGCCTGTCCTGCATTTCTGGTTTTGACACGTTTTTCAGCATGGCCCTTTTGACCGACGGGTAGCGAGTCTTCTTTGAAGCGCTGATTTGCCTTTCCAGGTTGCTTGGTTGGCCAAAAAGGGCGTATGCGTTTTTTCCTGAATATATTCAGGAAAAAACGCATACGCCCTTTTTGGCCAAGGGCATCATTGTCAACGTTTTTCCGCTTTTCATGTGCTTTAAAGGTGATTCGAATCTACCTCCTGAAATCTGTTTCCTGCAATTCTGCCTTGATTTCAAATCCTCTTCTTTGCCTTCCCTCAATATATTTGTGGACGAGAGTTATGATTTATAACTCTGCAGGTTTGTGAATTGCAGTGCCCTGAAGCTCCATTTTACAACTCGCTTTTTTGGGAGCTGGCCGCAAAAGCGCAGGATGGCTTCAGGCCCTGTTCTGGTTCCGGGGGGGAGGATGAGCCTGTGGTTAATTCTTCTTCCTGATGGGAAAATAGAGTGACCTGTGCCTGTCCCAACACCAAGAGCTAGTCTCTCACTGGTTCCCCGTCTACCCGTTCATCCTCAGGACAAATTGCAACCTGTACGGAACAGGAGGTTAAAGGTGCTGATGCTCCAAGTAGGGAGATTGTTAGTAAAGCGGCTGGAATGGCGAATCCGGGCACAAGGAGAAGAGAAATGAGGTGCGTTTTAGAAACCTTTCCCCATCACATGGTGTACCATCTTTTTGTTTTCTCATGCATGTTTTCGATGTAGGAAGATGCCCTTGAACCTGGAGATTAGGGACCCATGCGATGGGTACCACGCAGTATTACTTTAAAGGGTCTGCGTTTGCTCACCCAACCTCACCAAACCTCTCAGCCCCAAGAGTGTCCACCCTTATGTCTCATCCAGCTGTGGGTCTAGATATGGTCAATCCAGGTTGCATCACAGCCCCTGAACGCATTGTGTAAGAATTTCTCTCTCTTTCACTGTCTTTGTTTCATGGATTTTTCAAAGTAATTTATTTTTATAATGGGGTTTAGCTGCTTTTCACTGCTGTGTTTATGCCGCTTTACACCCACTTGACACACTAACAGAGAGATATCAATACATAGGTTTTAAGATTATTTCTAGTCGATATATTCTTGTGCGGTGAATAGGGCGTGTTGAGTCCAGTTCTCTGAGCAAGGAGTAGGTCTTGTGTATTACATATTGGGTTTATGGAACGGTATCTGAGCTAATTTGAAACCCTTGTTTTATGTATCACGCCACCTCACCTTTCCCGTTAAGCAGCCATAGTGTGTTTTCTGCATGTGTGACTCTGTTCTGTTTTGTAATTCAGTTCAAGTGTAACGCTTTTTACATTCCCTCCTTAAGTGATACCTTATGAGAAGTGTCCTTTTCCGTGTGACTTATTTCACTTAGAATCGTCGTACCTAAATCCACTCATCATGCTGCTACTAGCCTTATGACATTGATTTCATGGCTGAGTGATATTCCATTGTACATAAGGACCACAACTTCTTTATCCATTTTTGTCTTTCCTGGGATATTGAAGGTGGAATAAAGTGGAGGTCCTTGTCAACAGAGCAGCCCTAAACTTTGGGGTGCTTGTGTCTTGCTGATTTTTCATTTTCCCAATTTATACCCCCATGAGTGGAAGTGCCCTATGCTCTCTAAGCTGTGTTTTTTAGATGTTTCAAGACACACCGTACACTTCTCCAGAGTGGCTGTTGGCAATTTACATCCCGCCCATCAGTGTAGCAAGGCTCCCATTTCTCCATGGCCTGTCCTGCATTTCTGGTTTTGACACGTTTTTCAGCATGGCCCTTTTGACCGACGGGTAGCGAGTCTTCTTTGTAGCGCTGATTTGCCTTTCCAGGTTGCTTGGTTGGCCAAAAAGGGCGTATGCGTTTTTTCCTGAATATATTCAGGAAAAAACGCATACGCCCTTTTTGGCCAAGGGCATCATTGTCAACGTTTTCCCGCTTTTCATGTGCTCTAAAGGGGATTCGAATCTACCTCCTGAAATCTGTTTCCTGCAATTCTGCCTTGATTTCAAATCCTCTTCTTTGCCTTCCCTCAATATATTTGTGGACGAGAGTTATCATTTATAACCCTGCAGGTTTGTGAATTGCAGTGCCCTGAAGCTCCATTTTACAACTCGCTTTTTTGGGAGCTGGCCGCAAAAGCGCAGGATGGCTTCAGGCCCTGTTCTGGTTCCGGGGGGGAGGATGAGCCTGTGGTTAATTCTTCTTCCTGATGGGAAAATAGAGTGACCTGTGCCTGTCCCAACACCAAGAGCTAGTCTCTCACTGGTTCCCCGTCTACCCGTTCATCCTCAGGACAAATTGCAACCTGTACGGAACAGGAGGTTAAAGGTGCTGATGCTCCAAATAGGGAGATTGTTAGTAAAGCGGCTGGAATGGCGAACCCGGGCACAAGGAGAAGAGAAATGAGGTGCGTTTTAGAAACCTTTCCCCATCACATGGTGTACCATCTTTTTGTTTTCTCATGCATGTTTTCGATGTAGGAAGATGCCCTTGAACCTGGAGATTTGGGACCCATGTGATGGGTACCACGCAGTATTACTTTAAAGGGTCTGCGTTTGCTCACCCAACCTCACCAAACCTCTCAGCCCCAAGAGTGTCCACCCTTATGTCTCATCCAGCTGTGGGTCTAGATATGGTCAATCCAGGTTGCATCACAGCCCCTGAACGCATTGTGTAAGAATTTCTCTCTCTTTCACTGTCTTTGTTTCATGGGTTTTTCAAAGTAATTTATTTTTATAATGGGGTTTAGCTGCTTTTCACTGCTGTGTTTATGCCGCTTTACAACCACTTGACACACTAACAGAGAGATATCAATACATAGGTTTTAAGATTATTTCTAGTCGATATATTCTTGTGCGGTGAATAGCGCGTGTTGAGTCCAGTTCTCTGAGCAAGGAGTAGGTCTTGTCTATTACATATTGGGTTTATGGAACGGTATCTGAGCTAATTTGAAACCCTTGTTTTATGTATCACGCCACCTCACCTTTCCCGTTAAGCAGCCATAGTGTGTTTTCTGCATGTGTGACTCTGTTCTGTTTTGTAATTCAGTTCAAGTGTAACGCTTTTTACATTCCCTCCTTAAGTGATACCTTATGAGAAGTGTCCTTTTCTGTGTGACTTATTTCACTTAGAATCGTCGTACCTAAATCCACTCATCATGCTGCTACTAGCCTTATGACATTGATTTCATGGCTGAGTGATATTCCATTGTACATAAGGACCACAACTTCTTTATCCATTTTTCTCTTTCCTGGGATATTGAAGGTGGAATAAAGTGGAGGTCCTTGTCAACAGAGCAGCCCTAAACTTTGGGGTGCTTGTGTCTTGCTGATTTTTCATTTTCCCAATTTATACCCCCATGAGTGGAAGTGCCCTATGCTCTCTAAGCTGTGTTTTTTAGATGTTTCAGGACACACCGTACACTTCTCCAGAGTGGCTGTTGGCAATTTACATCCCGCCCATCAGTGTAGCAAGGCTCCCATTTCTCCATGGCCTGTCCTGCATTTCTGATTTTGAGACTTTTTTCAGCATAGCCCTTTTGACCGATGGGTAGCGAGTCTTCTTTGTAGCGCTGATTTGCCTTTCCAGGTTGCTTGGTTGGCCAAAAAGGGCGTATGCGTTTTTTCCTGAATATATTCAGGAAAAAACGCATACGCCCTTTTTGGCCAAGGGCATCATTGTCAACGTTTTGCCGCTTTTCATGTGCTTTAAAGGCGATTCGAATCTACCTCCTGAAATCTGTTTCCTGCAAATCTGCCTTGATTTCAAATCCTCTTCTTTGCCTTCCCTCAATATATTTGTGGACGAGAGTTATCATTTATAACTCTGCAGGTTTGTGAATTGCAGTGCCCTGAAGCTCCATTTTACAACTCGATTTTTGGGAGCTGGCCGCAAAAGCGCAGGATGGCTTCAGGCCCTGTTCTGGTTCCCGGGGGGAGGATGAGCCTGTGGTTAATTCTTCTTCCTCATGGGAAGATAGAGTGACCTATGCCTGTCCCAACACCAAGAGCTAGTCTCTCACTGGTTCCCCGTCTACCCGTTCATCCTCAGGACAAATTGCAACCTGTACGGAACAGGAGGTTAAAGGTGCTGATGCTCCAAGTAGGGAGATTGTTAGTAAAGCGGCTGGAATGGCGAACCCGGGCACAAGGAGAAGAGAAATGAGGTGCGTTTTAGAAACCTTTCCCCATCACATGGTGTACCATCTTTTTGTTTTCTCATGCATGTTTTGGATGTAGGAAGATGCCCTTGAACCTGGAGATTAGGGACCCATGCGATGGGTACCACGCAGTATTACTTTAAAGGGTCTGCCTTTGCTCACCCAACCTCACCAAACCTCTCAGCCCCAAGAGTGTCCACCCTTATGTCTCATCCAGCTGTGGGTCTAGATATGGTCAATCCAGGTTGCATCACAGCCCCTGAACGCATTGTGTAAGAATTTCTCTCTCTTTCACTGTCTTTGTTTCATGGGTTTTTCAAAGTAATTTATTTTGATAATGGGGTTTAGCTGCTTTTCACTGCTGTGTTTATGCCGCTTTTCACCCACTTGACACACTAACAGAGAGATATCAATACATAGGTTTTAAGATTATTACTAGTCAGATATATTCTTGTGCGGTGAATAGGGCGTGTTGAGTCCAGTTCTCTGAGCAAGGAGTAGGTCTTGTCTATTACATATTGGGTTTATGGAACGGTATCTGAGCTAATTTGAAACCCTTCTTTTATGTATCACCCCACCTCACCTTTCCCGTTAAGCAGCCATAGTGTGTTTTCTGCATGTGTGACTCTGTTCTGTTTTGTAATTCAGTTCAAGTGTAACGGTTTTTACATTCCCTCTATAAGTGATACCTTATGAGAAGTGTCCTTTTCTGTGTGATTTATTTCACTTAGAATCGTCCTACCTAAATCCACTCATCATGCTGCTACTAGCCTTATGATATTGATTTCATGGCTGAGTGATATTCCATTGTACATAAGGACCACAACTTCTTTATCCATTTTTCTCTTTCCTGGGATATTGAAGGTGGAATGAAGTGGAGGTCCTTGTCAACAGAGCAGCCCTAAACTTTGGGGTGCTTGTGTCTTGCTGATTTTTCATTTTCCCAATTTATACCCCCATGAGTGGAAGTGCCCTATGCTCTCTAAGCTGTGTTTTTTAGATGTTTCAGGACACACCATACACTTCTCCAGAGTGGCTGTTGGCAATTTACATCCCGCCCATCAGTGTAGCAAGGCTCCCATTTCTCCATGGCCTGTCCTGCATTTCTGGTTTTGACACGTTTTTCAGCATGGCCCTTTTGACCGACGGGTAGCGAGTCTTCTTTGTAGCGCTGATTTGCCTTTCCAGGTTGCTTGGTTGGCCAAAAAGGGCGTATGCGTTTTTTCCTGAATATATTCAGGAAAAAACGCATACGCCCTTTTTGGCCAAGGGCATCATTGTCAACGTTTTGCCGCTTTTCATGTGCTTTAAAGGTGATTCGAATCTACCTCCTGAAATCTGTTTCCTGCAATTCTGCCTTGATTTCAAATCCTCTTCTTTGCCTTCCCTCAATATATTTGTGGACGAGAGTTATGATTTATAACTCTGCAGGTTTGTGAATTGCAGTGCCCTGAAGCTCCATTTTACAACTCGCTTTTTTGGGAGCTGGCCGCAAAAGCGCAGGATGGCTTCAGGCCCTGTTCTGGTTCCCGGGGGGAGGATGAGCCTGTGGTTAATTCTTCTTCCTGATGGGAAGATAGAGTGACCTATGCCTGTCCCAACACCAAGAGCTAGTCTCTCACTGGTTCCCCGTCTACCCGTTCATCCTCAGGACAAATTGCAACCTGTACGGAACAGGAGGTTAAAGGTGCTGATGCTCCAAGTAGGGAGATTGTTAGTAAAGCGGCTGGAATGGCGAACCCGGGCACAAGGAGAAGAGAAATGAGGTGCGTTTTAGAAACCTTTCCCCATCACATGGTGTACCATCTTTTTGTTTTCTCATGCATGTTTTCGATGTAGGAAGATGCCCTTGAACCTGGAGATTAGGGACCCATGCGATGGGTACCACGCAGTATTACTTTAAAGGGTCTGCCTTTGCTCACCCAACCTCACCAAACCTCTCAGCCCCAAGAGTGTCCACCCTTATGTCTCATCCAGCTGTGGGTCTAGATATGGTCAATCCAGGTTGCATCACAACCCCTGAACGCATTGTGTAAGAATTTCTCTCTCTTTCACTGTCTTTGTTTCATGGGTTTTTCAAAGTAATTTATTTTGATAATGGGGTTTAGCTGCTTTTCACTGCTGTGTTTATGCCGCTTTACACCCACTTGACACACTAACAGAGAGATATCAATACATAGGTTTTAAGATTATTACTAGTCAGATATATTCTTGTGCGGTGAATAGGGCGTGTTGAGTCCAGTTCTCTGAGCAAGGAGTAGGTCTTGTCTATTACATATTGGGTTTATGGAACGGTATCTGAGCTAATTTGAAACCCTTGTTTTATGTATCACGCCACCTCACCTTTCCCGTTAAGCAGCCATAGTGTGTTTTCTGCATGTGTGACTCTGTTCTGTTTTGTAATTCAGTTCAAGTGTAACGCTTTTTACATTCCCTCTATAAGTGATACCTTATGAGAAGTGTCCTTTTCTGTGTGATTTATTTCACTTAGAATCGTCGTACCTAAATCCACTCATCATGCTGCTACTAGCCTTATGATATTGATTTCATGGCTGAGTGATATTCCATTGTACATAAGGACCACAACTTCTTTATCCATTTTTCTCTTTCCTGGGATATTGAAGGTGGAATGAAGTGGAGGTCCTTGTCAACAGAGCAGCCCTCACCTTTGGGGTGCTTGTGTCTTGCTGATTTTTCATTTTCCCAATTTATATCCCCATGAGTGGAAGTGCCCTATGCTCTCTAAGCTGTGTTTTTTAGATGTTTCAGGACACACCGTACACTTCTCCAGAGTGGCTGTTGGCAATTTACATCCCGCCCATCAGTGTAGCAAGGCTCCCATTTCTCCATGGCCTGTCCTGCATTTCTGGTTTTGAGACTTTTTTCAGCATGGCCCTTTTGACCGACGGGTAGCGAGTCTTCTTTGTAGCGCTGATTTGCCTTTCCAGGTTGCTTGGTTGGCCAAAAAGGGCGTATGCGTTTTTTCCTGAATATATTCAGGAAAAAACGCATACGCCCTTTTTGGCCAAGGGCATCATTGTCAACGTTTTCCCGCTTTTCATGTGCTTTAAAGGCGATTCGAATCTACCTCCTGAAATCTGTTTCCTGCAATTCTGCCTTGATTTCAAATCCTCTTCTTTGCCTTCCCTCAATATATTTGTGGACGAGAGTTATCATTTATAACCCTGCAGGTTTGTGAATTGCAGTGCCCTGAAGCTCCATTTTACAACTCGCTTTTTTGGGAGCTGGCCGCAAAAGCGCAGGATGGCTTCAGGCCCTGTTCTGGTTCCGGGGGGGGGATGAGCCTGTGGTTAATTCTTCTTCCTTATGGGAAAATAGAGTGACCTGTGCCTGTCCCAACACCAAGAGCTAGTCTCTCACTGGTTCCCCGTCTACCCGTTCATCCTCAGGACAAATTGCAACCTGTACGGAACAGGAGGTTAAAGGTGCTGATGCTCCAAATAGGGAGATTGTTAGTAAAGCGGCTGGAATGGCGAACCCGGGCACAAGGAGAAGAGAAATGAGGTGCGTTTTAGAAACCTTTCCCCATCACATGGTGTACCATCTTTTTGTTTTCTCATGCATGTTTTCGATGTAGGAAGATGCCCTTGAACCTGGAGATTAGGGACCCATGCGATGGGTACCACGCAGTATTACTTTAAAGGGTCTGCCTTTGCTCACCCAACCTCACCAAACCTCTCAGCCCCAAGAGTGTCCACCCTTATGTCTCATCCAGCTGTGGGTCTAGATATGGTCAATCCAGGTTGCATCACAGCCCCTGAACGCATTGTGTAAGAATTTCTCTCTCTTTCACTGTCTTTGTTTCATGGGTTTTTCAAAGTAATTTATTTTGATAATGGGGTTTAGCTGCTTTTCACTGCTGTGTTTATGCCGCTTTACACCCACTTGACACACTAACAGAGAGATATCAATACATAGGTTTTAAGATTATTACTAGTCAGATATATTCTTGTGCGGTGAATAGGGCGTGTTGAGTCCAGTTCTCTGAGCAAGGAGTAGGTCTTGTCTATTACATATTGGGTTTATGGAACGGTATCTGAGCTAATTTGAAACCCTTGTTTTATGTATCACCCCACCTCACCTTTCCCGTTAAGCAGCCATAGTGTGTTTTCTGCATGTGTGACTCTGTTCTGTTTTGTAATTCAGTTCAAGTGTAACGCTTTTTACATTCCCTCTATAAGTGATACCTTATGAGAAGTGTCCTTTTCTGTGTGACTTATTTCACTTAGAATCGTCGTACCTAAATCCACTCATCATGCTGCTACTAGCCTTATGATATTGATTTCATGGCTGAGTGATATTCCATTGTACATAAGGACCACAACTTCTTTATCCATTTTTCTCTTTCCTGGGATATTGAAGGTGGAATGAAGTGGAGGTCCTTGTCAACAGAGCAGCCCTCACCTTTGGGGTGCTTGTGTCTTGCTGATTTTTCATTTTCCCAATTTATACCCCCATGAGTGGAAGTGCCCTATGCTCTCTAAGCTGTGTTTTTCAGATGTTTCAGGACACACCGTACACTTCTCCAGAGTGGCTGTTGGCAATTTACATCCCGCCCATCAGTGTAGCAAGGCTCCCATTTCTCCATGGCCTGTCCTGCATTTCTGGTTTTGACACTTTTTTCAGCATGGCCCTTTTGTCCGATGGGAAGCGAGACTTCTCTGTAGCGCTGATTTGCCTTTCCAGG
This sequence comes from Balaenoptera borealis, assembly GCF_965194805.1. Taxonomy (NCBI): domain Eukaryota; kingdom Metazoa; phylum Chordata; class Mammalia; order Artiodactyla; family Balaenopteridae; genus Balaenoptera; species Balaenoptera borealis. The sequence continues at coordinate 772,907 of NW_028123991.1, forward strand.
TTGCTTGGTTGGCCAAAAAGGGCGTATGCGTTTTTTCCTGAATATATTCAGGAAAAAACGCATACGCCCTTTTTGGCCAAGGGCATCATTGTCAACGTTTTGCCGCTTTTCATGTGCTTTAAAGGCGATTCGTATCTACCTCCTGAAATCTGTTTCATGCAATTCTGCCTTGATTTCAAATCCTCTTCTTTGCCTTCCCTCAATATATTTGTGGACGAGAGTTATCATTTATAACTCTGCAGGTTTGTGAATTGCAGTGCCCTGAACCTCCATTTTACAACTCGCTTTTTTGGGAGCTGGCCGCAAAAGCGCAGGATGGCTTCAGGCCCTGTTCTGGTTCCGGGGGGCAGGCTGAGCCTGTGGTTAATTCTTCTTCCTGATGGGAAAATAGAGTGACCTGTGCCTGTCCCGACACCAAGAGCTTGTCTCTCGTTGGTTCCCCGTCTTCCCGTAAATCCTCAGGACAAATTGCAACCTGTACAGAACAGGAGGTTAAAGGTGCTGATGCTCCAAGTAGGGAGATTGCTAGTAAAGCGGCTGGAATGGCGAACCCGGGCACAAGGAGATGAGAAATGAGGTGCGTTTTAGAAACCTTTCCCTATCACACGGTGTACCATCTTCTGGGTTTCTCATGCATGTTTTCGATGTAGGAAGATGCCCTTGAACCTGGAGATTTGGGAACCATGCGATGGGTACCACGCAGTATTACTTTAAAGGGTCTGCGTTTGCACACCCAACCTCACCAAACCTCTCAGCCCCAAGAGTGTCCACCCTTATGTCTCATCCAGCTGTGGGTCTAGATATGGTCAATCCAGGTTGCATCACAGCCCCTGAACTCATTGTGTAAGAATTTCTATCTCTTTCACTGTCGTTGTTTCATGGGTTTTTCAAAGTAATTTATTTTCATAATGGGGTTTAGCTGCTTTTCACTGCTGTGTTTATGCCGCTTTACACCCACTTGACACACTAACAGAGAGATATCGATACATAGGTTTTAAGATTATTACTAGTCAGGTATATTCTTGTGCGGTGAATAGGGCGTGTTGAGTCCAGTTCTCTGAGCAAGGAGTAGGTCTTGTCTACTACATATTGGGTTTATGGAACGGTATCTGAGCTAATTTGATACCCTTGTTTTATGTATCACCCCACCTCACCTTTCCCGTTAAGCAGCCATAGTCTGTTTTCTGCATGTGTGACTCTGTTCTGTTCTGTAATTCAGTTCAAGTGTAACGGTTTTTACATTCCCTCTAAAAGTGATACCTTATGAGAAGTGTCCTTTTCTGTGTGACTTATTTCTCTTAGAATCGTCGTACCTAAATCCACTCATCATGCTGCTACTAACCTTATGACATTGATTTCATGGCTGAGTGATATTCCATTGTACATAAGGACCACAACTTCTTTATCCATTTTTCTCTTTCCTTGGATATTTAAGGTGGAATGAAGTGGAGGTCCTTGTCAACAGAGCAGCCCTAAACTTTGGGGTGCTTGTGTCTTGCTGATTTTTCATTTTCCCAATTTATACCCCCATGAGTGGAAGTGCCCTATGCTCTCTAAGCTGTGTTTTTCAGATGTTACAGGACACACCGTACACTTCTCCAGAGTGGCTGTTGGCAATTTACATCCCGCCCATCAGTGTAGCAAGGCTCTCATTTCTCCATGGCCTGTCCTGCATTTCTGGTTTTGACACTTTTTTCAGCATGGCCCTTTTGACCGATGGGAAGCGAGACTTCTTTGTAGCGCTGATTTGCCTTTCCAGGTTGCTTGGTTGGCCAAAAAGGGCGTATGCGTTTTTTCCTGAATATATTCAGGAAAAAACGCGTACGCCCTTTTTGGCCAAGGGCATCATTGTCAACATTTTGCTGCTTTTCATGTGCTTTAAAGGCGATTTGAATCTACCTCCTGAAATCTGTTTCCTGCAATTCTGCCTTGATTTCAAATCCTCTTCTTTGCCTTCCCTCAATATATTTGTGGACGAGAGTTATCATTTATAACTCTGCAGGTTTGTGAATTGCAGTGCCCTGAACCTCCATTTTACAACTTGCTTTTTTGGGAGCTGGCCGCAAAAGCGCAGGATGGCTTCAGGCCCTGTTCTGGTTCCGGGGGGCAGGCTGAGCCTGTGGTTAATTCTTCTTCCTGATGGGAAAATAGAGTGACCTGTGCCTGTCCCAACACCAAGAGCTAGTCTCTCGTTGGTTCCCCGTCTTTCCGTTCATCCTCAGGACAAATTGCAACCTGTACGGAACAGGAGGTTAAAGGTGCTGATGCTCCAAGTAGGGAGATTGCTAGTAAAGCGGCTGGAATGGCGAACCCGGGCACAAGGAGATGAGAAATGAGGTGCGTTTTAGAAACCTTTCCCCATCACACGGTGTACTATCTTCTGGGTTTCTCATGCATGTTTTCGATGTAGGAAGATGCCCTTGAAGCTGGAGATTTGGGACCCATGCGATGGGTACCACGCAGTATTACTTTAAAGGGTCTGCGTTTGCTCACCCAACCTCACCAAACCTCTCAGCCCCAAGAGTGTCCACCCTTATGTCTCATCCAGCTGTGGGTCTAGATATGGTCAATCCAGGTTGCATCACAGCCCCTGAACGCATTGTGTAAGAATTTCTCTCTCTTTCACTGTCGTTGTTTCATGGGTTTTTCAAAGTAATTTATTTTCATAATGCGGTTTAGCTGCTTTTCACGGCTGTGTTTATGCCACTTTACACCCACTTGACACACTAACAGAGAGATATCAATACATAGGTTTTAAGATTATTACTAGTCGATATATTCTTGTGCGGTGAATAGGGCGTGTTGAGTCCAGTTCTCTGAGCAAGGAGTAGGTCTTGTCTATTACATATTGGGTTTATGGAACGGTATCTGAGCTAATTTGAAACCCTTCTTTTATGTATCACCCCACCTCACCTTTCCCGTTAAGCAGCCATAGTGTGTTTTCTGCATGTGTGACTCTGTTCTGTTTTGTAATTCAGTTCAAGTGTAACGCTTTTTACATTCCCTCTATAAGTGATACCTTATGAGAAGTGTCCTTTTCTGTGTGATTTATTTCACTTAGAATCGTCGTACCTAAATCCACTCATCATGCTGCTACTAGCCTTATGATATTGATTTCATGGCTGAGTGATATTCCATTGTACATAAGGACCACAACTTCTTTATCCATTTTTCTCTTTCCTGGGATATTGAAGGTGGAATGAAGTGGAGGTCCTTGTCAACAGAGCAGCCCTAAACTTTGAGGTGCTTGTGTCTTGCTGATTTTTAATTTTCCCAATTTATACCCCCATGAGTGGAAGTGCCCTATGCTCTCTAAGCTGTTTTTCAGATGTTTCAGGATACACCGTACACTTCTCTAGAGTGGCTGTTGGCAATTTACATCCCGCCCATCAGTGTAGCAAGGCTCCCATTTCTCCAAGGCCTGTCCTGCATTTCTGGTTTTGACACTTTTTTCAGCATGGCCCTTTTGACCGATGGGAAGCGAGACTTCTCTGTAGCTCTGATTTGCCTTTCCAGGTTGCTTGGTTGGCCAAAAAGGGCGTATGCGTTTTTTCCTGAATATATTCAGGAAAAAACGCATACGCCCTTTTTGACCAAGGGCATCATTGTCAACGTTTTGCCGCTTTTCATGTGCTTTAAAGGCGATTCGTATCTACCTCCTGAAATCTGTTTCGTGCAATTCTGCCTTGATTTCAAATCCTCTTCTTTGCCTTCCCTCAATATATTTGTGGACGAGAGTTATCATTTATAACTCTGCAGGTTTGTGAATTGCAGTGCCCTGAAGCTCCATTTTACAACTCGCTTTTTTTGGGAGCTGGCCGCAAAAGCGCAGGATGGCTTCAGGCCCTGTTCTGGTTCCGGGGGGCAGGCTGAGCCTGTGGTTAATTCTTCTTCCTGATGGGAAAATAGAGTGACCTGTGCCTGTCCCGACACCAAGAGCTTGTCTCTCGTTGGTTCCCTGTCTTCCCGTAAATCCTCAGGACAAATTGCAACCTGTATAGAACAGGAGGTTAAAGGTGCTGATGCTCCAAGTAGGGAGATTGCTAGTAAAGCGGCTGGAATGGCGAACCCGGGCACAAGGAGATGAGAAATGAGGTGCGTTTTAGAAACCTTTCCCTATCACACGGTGTACCATCTTCTGGGTTTCTCATGCATGTTTTCGATGTAGGAAGATGCCCTTGAAGCTGGAGATTTGGGAACCATGCGATGGGTACCACGCAGTATTACTTTAAAGGGTCTGCGTTTGCTCACCCAACCTCACCAAACCTCTCAGCCCCAAGAGTGTCCACCCTTATGTCTCATCCAGCTGTGGGTCTAGATATGGTCAATCCAGGTTGCATCACAGCCCCTGAACTCATTGTGTAAGAATTTCTATCTCTTTCACTGTCGTTGTTTCATGGGTTTTTCAAAGTAATTTATTTTCATAATGGGGTTTAGCTGCTTTTCACTGCTGTGTTTATGCCGCTTTACACCCACTTGACACACTAACAGAGAGATATCAATACATAGGTTTTAAGATTATTACTAGTCAGGTATATTCTTGTGTGGTGAATAGGGCGTGTTGAGTCCAGTTCTCTGAGCAAGGAGTAGGTCTTGTCTACTACATATTGGGTTTATGGAACGGTATCTGAGCTAATTTGATACCCTTGTTTTATGTATCACCCCACCTCACCTTTCCCGTTAAGCAGCCATAGTCTGTTTTCTGCATGTGTGACTCTGTTCTGTTCTGTAATTCAGTTTAAGTGTAACGGTTTTTACATTCCCTCTAAAATGATACCTTATGAGAAGTGTCCTTTTCTGTGTGACTTATTTCACTTAGAATCGTCGTACCTAAATCCACTCATCATGCTGCTACTAACCTTATGACATTGATTTCATGGCTGAGTGATATTCCATTGTACATAAGGACCACAACTTCTTTATCCATTTTTCTCTTTCCTTGGATATTTAAGGTGGAATGAAGTGGAGGTCCTTGTCAACAGAGCAGCCCTAAACTTTGGGGTGCTTGTGTCTTGCTGATTTTTCATTTTCCCAATTTATACCCCCATGAGTGGAAGTGCCCTATGCTCTCTAAGCTGTGTTTTTCAGATGTTACAGGACACACCGTACACTTCTCCAGAGTGGCTGTTGGCAATTTACATCCCGCCCATCAGTGTAGCAAGGCTCTCATTTCTCCATGGCCTGTCCTGCATTTCTGGTTTTGACACTTTTTTCAGCATGGCCCTTTTGACCGATGGGAAGCGAGACTTCTTTGTAGCGCTGATTTGCCTTTCCAGGTTGCTTGGTTGGCCAAAAAGGGCGTATGCGTTTTTTCCTGAATATATTCAGGAAAAAACGCATACGCCCTTTTTGGCCAAGGGCATCATTGTCAACATTTTGCTGCTTTTCATGTGCTTTAAAGGCGATTTGAATCTACCTCCTGAAATCTGTTTCCTGCAATTCTGCCTTGATTTCAAATCCTCTTCTTTGCCTTCCCTCAATATATTTGTGGACGAGAGTTATCATTTATAACTCTGCAGGTTTGTGAATTGCAGTGCCCTGAACCTCCATTTTACAACTCGCTTTTTTGGGAGCTGGCTGCAAAAGCGCAGGATGGCTTCAGGCCCTGTTCTGGTTCCGGGGGGCAGGCTGAGCCTGTGGTTAATTCTTCTTCCTGATGGGAAAATAGAGAGACCTGTGCCTGTCCCAACACCAAGAGCTAGTCTCTCGTTGGTTCCCCGTCTTCCCGTTCATCCTCAGGACAAATTGCAACCTGTACGGAACAGGAGGTTAAAGGTGCTGATGCTCCAAGTAGGGAGATTGCTAGTAAAGCGGCTGGAATGGCGAACCCGGGCACAAGGAGATGAGAAATGAGGTGCATTTTAGAAACCTTTCCCCATCACACGGTGTACCATCTTCTGGGTTTCTCATGCATGTTTTCGATGTAGGAAGATGCCCTTGAACCTGGAGATTTGGGAACCATGCGATGGGTACCACGCAGTATTACTTTAAAGGGTCTGCGTTTCCTCACCCAACCTCACCAAACCTCTCAGCCCCAAGAGTGTCCACCCTTATGTCTCATCCAGCTGTGGGTCTAGATATGGTCAATCCAGGTTGCATCACAGCCCCTGAACGCATTGTGTAAGAATTTCTCTCTCTTTCACTGTCTTTGTTTCATGGGTTTTTCAAAGTAATTTATTTTGATAATGGGGTTTAGCTGCTTTTCACTGCTGTGTTTATGCCGCTTTACACCCACTTGACACACTAACAGAGAGATATCAATACATAGGTTTTAAGATTATTACTAGTCAGATATATTCTTGTGCGGTGAATAGGGCGTGTTGAGTCCAGTTCTCTGAGCAAGGAGTAGGTCTTGTCTATTACATATTGGGTTTATGGAACGGTATCTGAGCTAATTTGAAACCCTTGTTTTATGTATCACCCCACCTCACCTTTCCCGTTAAGCAGCCATAGTGTGTTTTCTGCATGTGTGACTCTGTTCTGTTTTGTAATTCAGTTCAAGTGTAACGCTTTTTACATTCCCTCCTTAAGTGATACCTTATGAGAAGTGTCCTTTTCTGTGTGACTTATTTCACTTAGAATCGTCGTACCTAAATCCACTCATCATGCTGCTACTAGCCTTATGACATCAATTTCATGGCTGAGTGATATTCCATTGTACATAAGGACCACAACTTCTTTATCCATTTTTCTCTTTCCTGGGATATTGAAGGTGGAATGAAGTGGAGGTCCTTGTCAACAGAGCAGCCCTAAACTTTGGGGTGCTTGTGTCTTGCTGATTTTTCATTTTCCCAATTTATACCCCCATGAGTGGAAGTGCCCTATGCTCTCTAAGCTGTGTTTTTTAGATGTTTCAGGACACACCATACACTTCTCCAGAGTGGCTGTTGGCAATTTACATCCCGCCGATCAGTGTAGCAAGGCTCCCATTTCTCCATGGCCTGTCCTGCATTTCTGATTTTGAGACTTTTTTCAGCATGGCCCTTTTGACCGACGGGTAGCGAGTCTTCTTTGTAGCGCTGATTTGCCTTTCCAGGTTGCTTGGTTGGCCAAAAAGGGCGTATGCGTTTTTTCCTGAATATATTCAGGAAAAAACGCATACGCCCTTTTTGGCCAAGGGCATCATTGTCAACGTTTTCCCGCTTTTCATGTGCTTTAAAGGCGATTCGAATCTACCTCCTGAAATCTGTTTCCTGCAATTCTGCCTTGATTTCAAATCCTCTTCTTTGCCTTCCCTCAATATATTTGTGGACGAGAGTTATCATTTATAACCCTGCAGGTTTGTGAATTGCAGTGCCCTGAAGCTCCATTTTACAACTCGCTTTTTTGGGAGCTGGCCGCAAAAGCGCAGGATGGCTTCAGGCCCTGTTCTGGTTCCGGGGGGGGGATGAGCCTGTGGTTAATTCTTCTTCCTTATGGGAAAATAGAGTGACCTGTGCCTGTCCCAACACCAAGAGCTAGTCTCTCACTGGTTCCCCGTCTACCCGTTCATCCTCAGGACAAATTGCAACCTGTACGGAACAGGAGGTTAAAGGTGCTGATGCTCCAAATAGGGAGATTGTTAGTAAAGCGGCTGGAATGGCGAACCCTGGCACAAGGAGAAGAGAAATGAGGTGCGTTTTAGAAACCTTTTCCCATCACATGGTGTACCATCTTTTTGTTTTCTCATGCATGTTTTCGATGTAGGAAGATTCCCTTGAACCTGGAGATTAGGGACCCATGCGATGGGTACCACGCAGTATTACTTTAAAGGGTCTGCCTTTGCTCACCCAACCTCACCAAACCTCTCAGCCCCAAGAGTGTCCACCCTTATGTCTCATCCAGCTGTGGGTCTAGATATGGTCAATCCAGGTTGCATCACAGCCCCTGAACGCATTGTGTAAGAATTTCTCTCTCTTTCACTGTCTTTGTTTCATGGGTTTTTCAAAGTAATTTATTTTGATAATGGGGTTTAGCTGCTTTTCACTGCTGTGTTTATGCCGCTTTACACCCACTTGACACACTAACAGAGAGATATCAATACATAGGTTTTAAGATTATTACTAGTCAGATATATTCTTGTGCGGTGAATAGGGCGTGTTGAGTCCAGTTCTCTGAGCAAGGAGTAGGTCTTGTCTATTACATATTGGGTTTATGGAACGGTATCTGAGCTAATTTGAAACCCTTGTTTTATGTATCACCCCACCTCACCTTTCCCGTTAAGCAGCCATAGTGTGTTTTCTGCATGTGTGACTCTGTTCTGTTTTGTAATTCAGTTCAAGTGTAACGCTTTTTACATTCCCTCCTTAAGTGATACCTTATGAGAAGTGTCCTTTTCTGTGTGACTTATTTCACTTAGAATCGTCGTACCTAAATCCACTCATCATGCTGCTACTAGCCTTATGACATCAATTTCATGGCTGAGTGATATTCCATTGTACATAAGGACCACAACTTCTTTATCCATTTTTCTCTTTCCTGGGATATTGAAGGTGGAATGAAGTGGAGGTCCTTGTCAACAGAGCAGCCCTAAACTTTGGGGTGCTTGTGTCTTGCTGATTTTTCATTTTCCCAATTTATACCCCCATGAGTGGAAGTGCCCTATGCTCTCTAAGCTGTGTTTTTTAGATGTTTCAGGACACACCATACACTTCTCCAGAGTGGCTGTTGGCAATTTACATCCCGCCGATCAGTGTAGCAAGGCTCCCATTTCTCCATGGCCTGTCCTGCATTTCTGGTTTTGACACGTTTTTCAGCATGGCCCTTTTGACCGACGGGTAGCGAGTCTTCTTTGTAGCGCTGATTTGCCTTTCCAGGTTGCTTGGTTGGCCAAAAAGGGCGTATGCGTTTTTTCCTGAATATATTCAGGAAAAAACGCATACGCCCTTTTTGGCCAAGGGCATCATTGTCAACGTTTTGCCGCTTTTCATGTGCTTTAAAGGTGATTCGAATCTACCTCCTGAAATCTGTTTCCTGCAATTCTGCCTTGATTTCAAATCCTCTTCTTTGCCTTCCCTCAATATATTTGTGGACGAGAGTTATGATTTATAACTCTGCAGGTTTGTGAATTGCAGTGCCCTGAAGCTCCATTTTACAACTCGCTTTTTTGGGAGCTGGCCGCAAAAGCGCAGGATGGCTTCAGGCCCTGTTCTGGTTCCGGGGGGGAGGATGAGCCTGTGGTTAATTCTTCTTCCTGATGGGAAAATAGAGTGACCTGTGCCTGTCCCAACACCAAGAGCTAGTCTCTCACTGGTTCCCCGTCTACCCGTTCATCCTCAGGACAAATTGCAACCTGTACGGAACAGGAGGTTAAAGGTGCTGATGCTCCAAATAGGGAGATTGTTAGTAAAGCGGCTGGAATGGCGAACCCGGGCACAAGGAGAAGAGAAATGAGGTGCGTTTTAGAAACCTTTCCCCATCACATGGTGTACCATCTTTTTGTTTTCTCATGCATGATTTCGATGTAGGAAGATGCCCTTGAACCTGGAGATTAGTGACCCATGCGATGGGTACCACGAAGTATTACTTTAAAGGGTCTGCGTTTGCTCACCCAACCTCACCAAACCTCTCAGCCCCAAGAGTGTCCACCCTTATGTCTCATCCAGCTGTGGGTCTAGATATGGTCAATCCAGGTTGCATCACAGCCCCTGAACGCATTGTGTAAGAATTTCTCTCTCTTTCACTGTCTTTGTTTCATGGGTTTTTCAAAGTAATTTATTTTGATAATGGGGTTTAGCTGCTTTTCACTGCTGTGTTTATGCCGCTTTACACCCACTTGACACACTAACAGAGAGATATCGATACATAGGTTTTAAGATTATTACTAGTCAGATATATTCTTGTGCGGTGAATAGGGCGTGTTGAGTCCAGTTCTCTGAGCAAGGAGTAGGTCTTGTCTATTACATATTGGGTTTATGGAACGGTATCTGAGCTAATTTGAAACCCTTGTTTTATGTATCACCCCACCTCACCTTTCCCGTTAAGCAGCCATAGTGTGTTTTCTGCATGTGTGACTCTGTTCTGTTTTGTAATTCAGTTCAAGTGTAACGCTTTTTACATTCCCTCTATAAGTGATACCTTATGAGAAGTGTCCTTTTCTGTGTGATTTATTTCACTTAGAATCGTCGTACCTAAATCCACTCATCATGCTGCTACTAGCCTTATGATATTGATTTCATGGCTGAGTGATATTCCATTGTACATAAGGACCACAACTTCTTTATCCATTTTTCTCTTTCCTGGGATATTGAAGGTGGAATGAAGTGGAGGTCCTTGTCAACAGAGCAGCCCTAAACTTTGAGGTGCTTGTGTCTTGCTGATTTTTCATTTTCCCAATTTATATCCCCATGAGTGGAAGTGCCCTATGCTCTCTAAGCTGTGTTTTTTAGATGTTTCAGGACACACCGTACACTTCTCCAGAGTGGCTGTTGGCAATTTACATCCCGCCGATCAGTGTAGCAAGGCTCCCATTTCTCCATGGCCTGTCCTGCATTTCTGATTTTGAGACTTTTTTCAGCATGGCCCTTTTGACCGACGGGTAGCGAGTCTTCTTTGTAGCGCTGATTTGCCTTTCCAGGTTGCTTGGTTGGCCAAAAAGGGCGTATGCGTTTTTTCCTGAATATATTCAGGAAAAAACGCATACGCCCTTTTTGGCCAAGGGCATCATTGTCAACGTTTTCCCGCTTTTCATGTGCTTTAAAGGCGATTCGAATCTACCTCCTGAAATCTGTTTCCTGCAATTCTGCCTTGATTTCAAATCCTCTTCTTTGCCTTCCCTCAATATATTTGTGGACGAGAGTTATCATTTATAACCCTGCAGGTTTGTGAATTGCAGTGCCCTGAAGCTCCATTTTACAACTCGCTTTTTTGGGAGCTGGCCGCAAAAGCGCAGGATGGCTTCAGGCCCTGTTCTGGTTCCGGGGGGGGGATGAGCCTGTGGTTAATTCTTCTTCCTTATGGGAAAATAGAGTGACCTGTGCCTGTCCCAACACCAAGAGCTAGTCTCTCACTGGTTCCCCGTCTAACCGTTCATCCTCAGGACAAATTGCAACCTGTACGGAACAGGAGGTTAAAGGTGCTGATGCTCCAAATAGGGAGATTGTTAGTAAAGCGGCTGGAATGGCGAACCCGGGCACAAGGAGAAGAGAAATGAGGTGCGTTTTAGAAACCTTTCCCCATCACATGGTGTACCATCTTTTTGTTTTCTCATGCATGTTTTCGATGTAGGAAGATGCCCTTGAACCTGGAGATTAGGGACCCATGCGATGGGTACCACGCAGTATTACTCTAAAGGGTCTGCCTTTGCTCACCCAACCTCACCAAACCTCTCAGCCCCAAGAGTGTCCACCCTTATGTCTCATCCAGCTGTGGGTCTAGATATGGTCAATCCAGGTTGCATCACAGCCCCTGAACGCATTGTGTAAGAATTTCTCTCTCTTTCACTGTCTTTGTTTCATGGGTTTTTCAAAGTAATTTATTTTGATAATGGGGTTTAGCTGCTTTTCACTGCTGTGTTTATGCCGCTTTACACCCACTTGACACACTAACAGAGAGATATCAATACATAGGTTTTAAGATTATTACTAGTCAGATATATTCTTGTGCGGTGAATAGGGCGTGTTGAGTCCAGTTCTCTGAGCAAGGAGTAGGTCTTGTCTATTACATATTGGGTTTATGGAACGGTATCTGAGCTAATTTGAAACCCTTGTTTTATGTATCACCCCACCTCACCTTTCCCGTTAAGCAGCCATAGTGTGTTTTCTGCATGTGTGACTCTGTTCTGTTTTGTAATTCAGTTCAAGTGTAACGCTTTTTACATTCCCTCTATAAGTGATACCTTATGAGAAGTGTCCTTTTCTGTGTGACTTATTTCACTTAGAATCGTCGTACCTAAATCCACTCATCATGCTGCTACTAGCCTTATGATATTGATTTCATGGCTGAGTGATATTCCATTGTACATAAGGACCACAACTTCTTTATCCATTTTTCTCTTTCCTGGGATATTGAAGGTGGAATGAAGTGGAGGTCCTTGTCAACAGAGCAGCCCTAAACTTTGGGGTGCTTGTGTCTTGCTGATTTTTCATTTTCCCAATTTATACCCCCATGAGTGGAAGTGCCCTATGCTCTCTAAGCTGTGTTTTTTAGATGTTTCAGGACACACCATACACTTCTCCAGAGTGGCTGTTGGCAATTTACATCCCGCCGATCAGTGTAGCAAGGCTCCCATTTCTCCATGGCCTGTCCTGCATTTCTGGTTTTGACACGTTTTTCAGCATGGCCCTTTTGACCGACGGGTAGCGAGTCTTCTTTGTAGCGCTGATTTGCCTTTCCAGGTTGCTTGGTTGGCCAAAAAGGGCGTATGCGTTTTTTCCTGAATATATTCAGGAAAAAACGCATACGCCCTTTTTGGCCAAGGGCATCATTGTCAACGTTTTGCCGCTTTTCATGTGCTTTAAATGCGATTCGAATCTACTTCCTGAAATCTGTTTCCTGCAATTCTGCCTTGATTTCAAATCCTCTTCGTTGCCTTCCCTCAATATATTTGTGGACGAGAGTTATCATTTATAACTGCAGGTTTGTGAATTGCAGTGCCCTGAACCTCCATTTTACAACTCGTTTTTATGGGAGCTGGCCGCAAAATCACAGAATGGCTTCAGGCCCTGTTCTGGTTCCGGGGGGCAGGCTGAGCCTGTGGTTAATTCTTCTTTCTGATGGGAAAATAGAGTGACCTGTGCCTGTCCCAACACCAAGAGCTAGTCTCTCGTTGGTTCCACGTCTTCCCGTTTATCCTCAGGACAAATTGCAACCTGTACGGAACAGGAGGTTAAAGGTGCTGATGCTCCAAGTAGGGAGCTTGCTAGTAAAGCGGCTGGAATGGCGAACCCGGGCACAAGGAGATGAGAAATGAGGTGCGTTTTAGAAACCTTTCCCCATCACACGGTGTACCATCTTCTGGGTTTCTCATGCATGTTTTCGATGTAGGAAGATGCCCTTGAAGCTGGAGATTTGGGACCCATGCGATGGGTACCATGCAGTATTACTTTAAAGGGTCTGCGTTTGCTCACCCAACCTCACCAAACCTCTCAGCCCCAAGAGTGTCCACCCTTATGTCTCATCCAGCTGTGGGTCTAGATATGGTCAATCCAGGTTGCATCACAGCCCCTGAACGCATTGTGTAAGAATTCCTCTCTCGTTCACTGTCTTTGTTTCATGGGTTTTTCAAAGTAATTTATTTTCATAATGGGATTTAGCTGCTTTTCACTGCTGTGTTTATGCCGCTTTACACCCACTTGACACACTAACAGAGAGATATCAATACATAGGCTTTACGATTATTACTAGTCAGATATATTCTTGTGCGGTGAATAGGGCGTGTTGAGTCCAGTTCTCTGAGCAAGGAGTAGGTCTTGTCTATTACATATTGGGTTTATGGAACGGTATCTGAGCTAATTTGAAACCCTTGTTTTATGTATCACCCCACCTCACCTTTCCCGTTAAGCAGCCATAGTGTGTTTTCTGCATGTGTGACTCTGTTCTGTTTTGTAATTCAGTTCAAGTGTAACGGTTTTTACATTCCCTCTATCAGTGATACCTTATGAGAAGTGTCCTTTTCTGTGTGACTTATTTCACTTAGAATCGTCGTACCTTAATCCACTCATCATGCTGCTACTAGCCTTATGACATTGATTTCATGGCTGAGTGATATTCCATTGTACATAAGGACCACAACTTCTTTACCCATTTTTCTCTTTCCTGGGATATTTAAGGTGGAATGAAGTGGAGGTCCTTGTCAACAGAGCAGCCCTCAACTTTGGGGTGCTTGTGTCTTGCTGATTTTTCATTTTCCCAATTCATACCCCCATGAGTGGAAGTGCCCTATGCTCTCTAAGCTGTGTTTTTTAGATGTTTCAGGACTCACCGTACACTTCTCCAGAGTGGCTGTTGGCAATTTACATCCCGCCCATCAGTGTAGCAAGGCTCCCATTTCTCCATGGCCTGTCCTGCATTTCTGGTTTTGACACTTTTTTCAGCATGGCCCTTTTGACCGATGGGAAGCGAGACTTCTTTGTAGCGCTGATTTGCCTTTCCAGGTTGCTTGGTTGGCCAAAAAGGGCGTATGCGTTTTTTCCTGAATATATTCAGGAAAAAACGCATACGCCCTTTTTGGCCAAGGGCATCATTGTCAACGTTTTGCCGCTTTTCATGTGCTTTAAAGGCGATTCGTATCTACCTCCTGAAATCTGTTTCCTGCAATTCTGCCTTGATTTCAAATCCTCTTCTTTGCCTTCCCTCAATATATTTGTGGACGAGAGTTATCATTAATAACTCTGCAGGTTTGTGAATTGCAGTGCCCTGAACCTCCATTTTACAACTCGTTTTTATGGGAGCTGGCCGCAAAATCGCAGAATGGCTTCAGGCCCTGTTCTGGTTCTGGGGGGCAGGCTGAGCCTGTGGTTAATTCTTCTTTCTGATGGGAAAATAGAGTGACCTGTGCCTGTCCCAACACCAAGAGCTAGTCTCTCGTTGGTTCCACGTCTTCCCGTTTATCCTCAGGACAAATTGCAACCTGTACGGAACAGGAGGTTAAAGGTGCTGATGCTCCAAGTAGGGAGCTTGCTAGTAAAGTGGCTGGAATGGCGAACCCGGGCACAAGGCGATGAGAAATGAGGTGCGTTTTAGAAACCTTTCCCCATCACACGGTGTACCATCTTCTGGGTTTCTCATGCATGTTTTCGATGTAGGAAGATGCCCTTGAACCTGGAGATTTGGGACCCATGCGATGGGTACCATGCAGTATTACTTTAAAGGGTCTGCGTTTGCTCACCCAACCTCAGCAAACCTCTCAGCCCCAAGAGTGTCCACCCTTATGTCTGATCTAGCTGTCAGTCTAGATATGGTCAATCCAGGTTGCATCACAGCCCCTGAACGCATTGTGTAAGAATTTCTCTCTCTTTCACTGTCTTTGTTTCATGGGTGTTTCAAAGTAATTTATTTTTATAATGGGGTTTAGCTGCTTTTCACTGCTGTGTTTATGCCGCTTTACACCCACTTGACACACTAACAGAGAGATATCAATACATAGGCTTTACGATTATTACTAGTCAGATATAATCTTGTGCGGTGAATAGGGCGTGTTGAGTCCAGTTCTCTGAGCAAGGAGTAGGTCTTGTCTATTACATATTGGGTTTATGGAACGGTATCTGAGCTAATTTGATACCCTTGTTTTATGTATCACCCCACCTCACCTTTCCCGTTAAGCAGCCATAGTGTGTTTTCTGCATGTGTGATTCTGTTCTGTTTTGTAATTCAGTTCAAGTATAACGGTTTTTACATTCCCTCTATCAGTGATACCTTATGAGAAGTGTCCTTTTCTGTGTGACTTATTTCACTTAGAATCGTCGTACCTTAATCCACTCATCATGCTGCTACTAGCCTTATGACATTGATTTCCTGGCTGAGTGATATTCCATTGTACATAAGGACCACAACTTCTTTACCCATTTTTCTCTTTCCTGGGATATTTAAGGTGGAATGAAGTGGAGGTCCTTGTCAACAGAGCAGCCCTCAACTTTGGGGTGCTTGTGTCTTGCTGATTTTTCATTTTCCCAATTCATACCCCCATGAGTGGAAGTGCCCTATGCTCTCTAAGCTGTGTTTTTCAGATGTTTCAGGACTCACCGTACACTTCTCCAGAGTGGCTGTTGGCAATTTACATCCCGCCCATCAGTGTAGCAAGGCTCCCATTTCTCCATGGCCTGTCCTGCATTTCTGGTTTTGACACTTTTTTCAGCATGGCCCTTTTGACCGATGGGAAGCGAGACTTGTTTGTAGCGCTGATTTGCCTTTCCAGGTTGCTTGGTTGGCCAAAAAGGGCGTATGCGTTTTTTCCTGAATATATTCAGGAAAAAACGCATACGCCCTTTTTGGCCAAGGGCATCATTGTCAACGTTTTGCCGCTTTTCATGTGCTTTAAAAGCGATTCGAATCTACCTCCTGAAATCTCTTTCCTGCAATTCTGCCTTGATTTCAAATCCTCTTCTTTGCCTTCCCTCAATATATTTGTGGACGAGAGTTATCATTTATAACTCTGCAGGTTTGTGAATTGCAGTGCCCTGAACCTCCATTTTACAACTCGTTTTTATGGGAGCTGGCGGCAAAATCGCAGAATGGCTTCAGGCCCTGTTCTGGTTCCGGGGGGCAGGCTGAGCCTGTGGTTAATTCTTCTTTCTGATGGGAAAATAGAGTGACCTGTGCCTGTCCCAACACCAAGAGCTAGTCTCTCGTTGGTTCCACGTCTTCCCGTTTATCCTCAGGACAAATTGCAACCTGTACGGAACAGGAGGTTAAAGGTGCTGATGCTCCAAGTAGGGAGCTTGCTAGTAAAGCGGCTGGAATGGCGAACCCGGGCACAAGGCGATGAGAAATGAGGTGCGTTTTAGAAACCTTTCCCCATCACACGGTGTACCATCTTCTGGGTTTCTCATGCATGTTTTTGATGTAGGAAGATGCCCTTGAACCTGGAGATTTGGGACCCATGCGATGGGTATCATGCAGTATTACTTTAAAGGGTCTGCGTTTGCTCACCCAACCTCACCAAACCTCTCAGGCCCAAGAGTGTCCACCCTTATGTCTCATCCAGCTGTGCGTCTAGATATGGTCAATCCAGGTTGCATCACAGCCCCTGAACGCATTGTGTAAGAATTTCTCTCTCTTTCACTGTCTTTGTTTCATGGGTGTTTCAAAGTAATTTATTTTTATAATGGGGTTTAGCTGCTTTTCACTGCTGTGTTTATGCCGCTTTACACCCACTTGACACACTAACAGAGAGATATCAATACATAGGTTTTACGATTATTATTAGTCAGATATATTCTTGTGCGGTGAATAGGGCGTGTTGAGTCCAGTTCTCTGAGCAAGGAGTAGGTCTTGTCTATTACATATTGGGTTTATGGAACGGTATCTGAGCTAATTTGATACCCTTGTTTTATGTATCACCCCACCTCACCTTTCCCGTTAAGCAGCCATAGTGTGTTTTCTGCATGTGTGACTCTGTTCTGTTTTGTAATTCAGTTCAAGTGTAACGGTTTTTACATTCCCTCTATCAGTGATACCTTATGAGAAGTGTCCTTTTCTGTGTGACTTATTTCACTTAGAATCGTCGTACCTAAATCCACTCATCATGCTGCTACTAGCCTTATGACATTGATTTCATGGCTGAGTGATATTCCATTGTACATAAGGACCACAACTTCTTTACCCATTTTTCTCTTTCCTGGGATATTTAAGGTGGAATGAAGTGGAGGTCCTTGTCAACAGAGCAGCCCTAAACTTTGGGGTGCTTGTGTCTTGCTGATTTTTCATTTTCCCAATTCATACCCCCATGAGTGGAAGTGCCCTATGCTCTCTAAGCTGTGTTTTTTAGATGTTTCAGGACTCACCGTACACTTCTCCAGAGTGGCTGTTGGCAATTTACATCCCGCCCATCAGTGTAGCAAGGCTCCCATTTCTCCATGGCCTGTCCTGCATTTCTGGTTTTGACACTTTTTTCAGCATGGCCCTTTTGACCGATGGGAAGCGAGACTTGTTTGTAGCGCTGATTTGCCTTTCCAGGTTGCTTGGTTGGCCAAAAAGGGCGTATGCGTTTTTTCCTGAATATATTCAGGAAAAAACGCATACGCCCTTTTTGGCCAAGGGCATCATTGTCAACGTTTTGCCGCTTTTCATGTGCTTTAAATGCGATTCGAATCTACCTCCTGAAATCTCTTTCCTGCAATTCTGCCTTGATTTCAAATCCTCTTCTTTGCCTTCCCTCAATATATTTGTGGACGAGAGTTATCATTTATAACTCTGCAGGTTTGTGAATTGCAGTGCCCTGAACCTCCATTTTACAACTCGTTTTTATGGGAGCTGGCCGCAAAATCGCAGAATGGCTTCAGGCCCTGTTCTGGTTCCGGGGGGCAGGCTGAGCCTGTGGTTAATTCTTCTTTCTGATGGGAAAATAGAGTGACCTGTGCCTGTCCCAACACCAAGAGCTAGTCTCTCGTTGGTTCCACGTCTTCCCGTTTATCCTCAGGACAAATTGCAACCTGTACGGAACAGGAGGTTAAAGGTGCTGATGCTCCAAGTAGGGAGCTTGCTAGTAAAGAGGCTGGAATGGCGAACCCGGGCACAAGGCGATGAGAAATGAGGTGCGTTTTAGAAACCTTTCCCCATCACACGGTGTACCATCTTCTGGGTTTCTCATGCATGTTTTCGATGTAGGAAGATGCCCTTGAACCTGGAGATTTGGGACCCATGCGATGGGTACCATGCAGTATTACTTTAAAGGGTCTGCGTTTGCTCACCCAACCTCAGCAAACCTCTCAGCCCCAAGAGTGTCCACCCTTATGTCTGATCTAGCTGTCAGTCTAGATATGGTCAATCCAGGTTGCATCACAGCCCCTGAACGCATTGTGTAAGAATTTCTCTCTCTTTCACTGTCTTTGTTTCATGGGTGTTTCAAAGTAATTTATTTTTATAATGGGGTTTAGCTGCTTTTCACTGCTGTGTTTATGCCGCTTTACACCCACTTGACACACTAACAGAGAGATATCAATACATAGGCTTTACGATTATTACTAGTCAGATATAATCTTGTGCGGTGAATAGGGCGTGTTGAGTCCAGTTCTCTGAGCAAGGAGTAGGTCTTGTCTATTACATATTGGGTTTATGGAACGGTATCTGAGCTAATTTGATACCCTTGTTTTATGTATCACCCCACCTCACCTTTCCCGTTAAGCAGCCATAGTGTGTTTTCTGCATGTGTGATTCTGTTCTGTTTTGTAATTCAGTTCAAGTATAACGGTTTTTACATTCCCTCTATCAGTGATACCTTATGAGAAGTGTCCTTTTCTGTGTGACTTATTTCACTTAGAATCGTCGTACCTTAATCCACTCATCATGCTGCTACTAGCCTTATGACATTGATTTCCTGGCTGAGTGATATTCCATTGTACATAAGGACCACAACTTCTTTACCCATTTTTCTCTTTCCTGGGATATTTAAGGTGGAATGAAGTGGAGGTCCTTGTCAACAGAGCAGCCCTCAACTTTGGGGTGCTTGTGTCTTGCTGATTTTTCATTTTCCCAATTCATACCCCCATGAGTGGAAGTGCCCTATGCTCTCTAAGCTGTGTTTTTCAGATGTTTCAGGACTCACCGTACACTTCTCCAGAGTGGCTGTTGGCAATTTACATCCCGCCCATCAGTGTAGCAAGGCTCCCATTTCTCCATGGCCTGTCCTGCATTTCTGGTTTTGACACTTTTTTCAGCATGGCCCTTTTGACCGATGGGAAGCGAGACTTGTTTGTAGCGCTGATTTGCCTTTCCAGGTTGCTTGGTTGGCCAAAAAGGGCGTATGCGTTTTTTCCTGAATATATTCAGGAAAAAACGCATACGCCCTTTTTGGCCAAGGGCATCATTGTCAACGTTTTGCCGCTTTTCATGTGCTTTAAAAGCGATTCGAATCTACCTCCTGAAATCTCTTTCCTGCAATTCTGCCTTGATTTCAAATCCTCTTCTTTGCCTTCCCTCAATATATTTGTGGACGAGAGTTATCATTTATAACTCTGCAGGTTTGTGAATTGCAGTGCCCTGAACCTCCATTTTACAACTCGTTTTTATGGGAGCTGGCGGCAAAATCGCAGAATGGCTTCAGGCCCTGTTCTGGTTCCGGGGGGCAGGCTGAGCCTGTGGTTAATTCTTCTTTCTGATGGGAAAATAGAGTGACCTGTGCCTGTCCCAACACCAAGAGCTAGTCTCTCGTTGGTTCCACGTCTTCCCGTTTATCCTCAGGACAAATTGCAACCTGTACGGAACAGGAGGTTAAAGGTGCTGATGCTCCAAGTAGGGAGCTTGCTAGTAAAGCGGCTGGAATGGCGAACCCGGGCACAAGGCGATGAGAAATGAGGTGCGTTTTAGAAACCTTTCCCCATCACACGGTGTACCATCTTCTGGGTTTCTCATGCATGTTTTTGATGTAGGAAGATGCCCTTGAACCTGGAGATTTGGGACCCATGTGATGGGTATCATGCAGTATTACTTTAAAGGGTCTGCGTTTGCTCACCCAACCTCAGCAAACCTCTCAGCCCCAAGAGTGTCCACCCTTATGTCTGATCTAGCTGTCAGTCTAGATATGGTCAATCCAGGTTGCATCACAGCCCCTGAACGCATTGTGTAAGAATTTCTCTCTCTTTCACTGTCTTTGTTTCATGGGTGTTTCAAAGTAATTTATTTTTATAATGGGGTTTAGCTGCTTTTCACTGCTGTGTTTATGCCGCTTTACACCCACTTGACACACTAACAGAGAGATATCAATACATAGGTTTTACGATTATTATTAGTCAGATATATTCTTGTGCGGTGAATAGGGCGTGTTGAGTCCAGTTCTCTGAGCAAGGAGTAGGTCTTGTCTATTACATATTGGGTTTATGGAACGGTATCTGAGCTAATTTGATACCCTTGTTTTATGTATCACCCCACCTCACCTTTCCCGTTAAGCAGCCATAGTGTGTTTTCTGCATGTGTGACTCTGTTCTGTTTTGTAATTCAGTTCAAGTGTAACGGTTTTTACATTCCCTCTATCAGTGATACCTTATGAGAAGTGTCCTTTTCTGTGTGACTTATTTCACTTAGAATCGTCGTACCTAAATCCACTCATCATGCTGCTACTAGCCTTATGACATTGATTTCATGGCTGAGTGATATTCCATTGTACATAAGGACCACAACTTCTTTACCCATTTTTCTCTTTCCTGGGATATTTAAGGTGGAATGAAGTGGAGGTCCTTGTCAACAGAGCAGCCCTAAACTTTGGGGTGCTTGTGTCTTGCTGATTTTTCATTTTCCCAATTCATACCCCCATGAGTGGAAGTGCCCTATGCTCTCTAAGCTGTGTTTTTTAGATGTTTCAGGACTCACCGTACACTTCTCCAGAGTGGCTGTTGGCAATTTACATCCCGCCCATCAGTGTAGCAAGGCTCCCATTTCTCCATGGCCTGTCCTGCATTTCTGGTTTTGACACTTTTTTCAGCATGGCCCTTTTGACCGATGGGAAGCGAGACTTGTTTGTAGCGCTGATTTGCCTTTCCAGGTTGCTTGGTTGGCCAAAAAGGGCGTATGCGTTTTTTCCTGAATATATTCAGGAAAAAACGCATACGCCCTTTTTGGCCAAGGGCATCATTGTCAACGTTTTGCCGCTTTTCATGTGCTTTAAATGCGATTCGAATCTACCTCCTGAAATCTCTTTCCTGCAATTCTGCCTTGTTTTCAAATCCTCTTCTTTGCCTTCCCTCAATATATTTGTGGACGAGAGTTATCATTTATAACTCTGCAGGTTTGTGAATTGCAGTGCCCTGAACCTCCATTTTACAACTCGTTTTTATGGGAGCTGGCCGCAAAATCGCAGAATGGCTTCAGGCCCTGTTCTGGTTCCGGGGGGCAGGCTGAGCCTGTGGTTAATTCTTCTTTCAGATGGGAAAATAGAGTGACCTGTGCCTGTCCCAACACCAAGAGCTAGTCTCTCGTTGGTTCCCCGTCTTCCCGTTCATCCTCAGGACAAATTGCAACCTGTACGGAACAGGAGGTTAAAGGTGCTGATGCTCCAAGTAGGGAGCTTGCTAGTAAAGCGGCTGGAATGGCGAACCCGGGCACAAGGCGATGAGAAATGAGGTGTGTTTTAGAAACCTTTCCCCATCACACTGTGTACCATCTTCTGGGTTTCTCATGCATGTTTTGATGTAGGAAGATGTCCTTGAAGCTGGAGATTTGGGACCCATGCGATGGGTACCATGCAGTATTACTTTAAAGGGTCTGCGTTTGCTCACCCAACCTCACCAAACCTCTCAGCCCCAAGAGTGTCCACCCTTATGTCTCATCCAGCTGTGGGTCTAGATATGGTCAATCCAGGTTGCATCACAGCCCCTGAACGCATTGTGTAAGAATTCCTCTCTCGTTCACTGTCTTTGTTTCATGGGTTTTTCAAAGTAATTTATTTTCATAATGGGATTTAGCTGCTTTTCACTGCTGTGTTTATGCCACTTTACACCCACTTGACACACTAACAGAGAGATATCAATACATAGGCTTTACGATTATTACTAGTCAGATATAATCTTGTGCGGTGAATAGGGCGTGTTGAGTCCAGTTCTCTGAGCAAGGAGTAGGTCTTGTCTATTACATATTGGGTTTATGGAACGGTATCTGAGCTAATTTGATACCCTTGTTTTATGTATCACCCCACCTCACCTTTCCCGTTAAGCAGCCATAGTGTGTTTTCTGCATGTGTGATTCTGTTCTGTTTTGTAATTCAGTTCAAGTATAACGGTTTTTACATTCCCTCTATCAGTGATACCTTATGAGAAGTGTCCTTTTCTGTGTGACTTATTTCACTTAGAATCGTCCTACCTTAATCCACTCATCATGCTGCTACTAGCCTTATGACATTGATTTCCTGGCTGAGTGATATTCCATTGTACATAAGGACCACAACTTCTTTACCCATTTTTCTCTTTCCTGGGATATTTAAGGTGGAATGAAGTGGAGGTCCTTGTCAACAGAGCAGCCCTCAACTTTGGGGTGCTTGTGTCTTGCTGATTTTTCATTTTCCCAATTCATACCCCCATGAGTGGAAGTGCCCTATGCTCTCTAAGCTGTGTTTTTCAGATGTTTCAGGACTCACCGTACACTTCTCCAGAGTGGCTGTTGGCAATTTACATCCCGCCCATCAGTGTAGCAAGGCTCCCATTTCTCCATGGCCTGTCCTGCATTTCTGGTTTTGACACTTTTTTCAGCATGGCCCTTTTGACCGATGGGAAGCGAGACTTCTTTGTAGCGCTGATTTGCCTTTCCAGGTTGCTTGGTTGGCCAAAAAGGGCGTATGCGTTTTTTCCTGAATATATTCAGGAAAAAACGCATACGCCCTTTTTGGCCAAGGGCATCATTGTCAACGTTTTGCCGCTTTTCATGTGCTTTAAAGGCGATTCGAATCTACCTCCTGAAATCTCTTTCCTGCAATTCTGCCTTGATTTCAAATCCTCTTCTTTGCCTTCCCTCAATATATTTGTGGACGAGAGTTATCATTTATAACTCTGCAGGTTTGTGAATTGCAGTGCCCTGAACCTCCATTTTACAACTCGTTTTTATGGGAGCTGGCGGCAAAATCGCAGAATGGCTTCAGGCCCTGTTCTGGTTCCGGGGGGCAGGCTGAGCCTGTGGTTAATTCTTCTTTCTGATGGGAAAATAGAGTGACCTGTGCCTGTCCCAACACCAAGAGCTAGTCTCTCGTTGGTTCCACGTCTTCCCGTTTATCCTCAGGACAAATTGCAACCTGTACGGAACAGGAGGTTAAAGGTGCTGATGCTCCAAGTAGGGAGCTTGCTAGTAAAGCGGCTGGAATGGCGAACCCGGGCACAAGGCGATGAGAAATGAGGTGCGTTTTAGAAACCTTTCCCCATCACACGGTGTACCATCTTCTGGGTTTCTCATGCATGTTTTTGATGTAGGAAGATGCCCTTGAACCTGGAGATTTGGGACCCATGCGATGGGTATCATGCAGTATTACTTTAAAGGGTCTGCGTTTGCTCACCCAACCTCACCAAACCTCTCAGGCCCAAGAGTGTCCACCCTTATGTCTCATCCAGCTGTGCGTCTAGATATGGTCAATCCAGGTTGCATCACAGCCCCTGAACGCATTGTGTAAGAATTTCTCTCTCTTTCACTGTCTTTGTTTCATGGGTGTTTCAAAGTAATTTATTTTTATAATGGGGTTTAGCTGCTTTTCACTGCTGTGTTTATGCCGCTTTACACCCACTTGACACACTAACAGAGAGATATCAATACATAGGTTTTACGATTATTATTAGTCAGATATATTCTTGTGCGGTGAATAGGGCGTGTTGAGTCCAGTTCTCTGAGCAAGGAGTAGGTCTTGTCTATTACATATTGGGTTTATGGAACGGTATCTGAGCTAATTTGATACCCTTGTTTTATGTATCACCCCACCTCACCTTTCCCGTTAAGCAGCCATAGTGTGTTTTCTGCATGTGTGACTCTGTTCTGTTTTGTAATTCAGTTCAAGTGTAACGGTTTTTACATTCCCTCTATCAGTGATACCTTATGAGAAGTGTCCTTTTCTGTGTGACTTATTTCACTTAGAATCGTCGTACCTAAATCCACTCATCATGCTGCTACTAGCCTTATGACATTGATTTCATGGCTGAGTGATATTCCATTGTACATAAGGACCACAACTTCTTTACCCATTTTTCTCTTTCCTGGGATATTTAAGGTGGAATGAAGTGGAGGTCCTTGTCAACAGAGCAGCCCTAAACTTTGGGGTGCTTGTGTCTTGCTGATTTTTCATTTTCCCAATTCATACACCCATGAGTGGAAGTGCCCTATGCTCTCTAAGCTGTGTTTTTCAGATGTTTCAGGACTCACCGTACACTTCTCCAGAGTGGCTGTTGGCAATTTACATCCCGCCCATCAGTGTAGCAAGGCTCCCATTTCTCCATGGCCTGTCCTGCATTTCTGGTTTTGACACTTTTTTCAGGACGGCCCTTTTGACCGATGGGAAGCGAGACTTCTCTGTAGCGCTGATTTGCCTTTCCAGGTTGCTTGGTTGGCCAAAAAGGGCGTATGCGTTTTTTCCTGAATATATTCAGGAAAAAACGCATACGCCCTTTTTGGCCAAGGGCATCATTGTCAACGTTTTGCCGCTTTTCATGTGCTTTAAAGCCGATTCGTATCTACCTCCTGAAATCTGTTTCGTGCAATTCTGCCTTGATTTCAAATCCTCTTCTTTACCTTCCCTCAATATATTTGTGGACGAGAGTTATCATTTATAACTGCAGGTTTGTGAATTGCAGTGCCCTGAACCTCCATTTTACAACTCGTTTTTATGGGAGCTGGCCGCAAAATCGCAGAATGGCTTCAGGCCCTGTTCTGGTTCCGGGGGGTAGGCTGAGCCTGTGGTTAATTCTTCTTTCTTATGGGAAAATAGAGTGACCTGTGCCTGTCCCAACACCAAGAGCTAGTCTCTCGTTGGTTCCACGTCTTCCCGTTTATCCTCAGGACAAATTGCAACCTGTACGGAACAGGAGGTTAAAGGTGCTGATGCTCCAAGTAGGGAGCTTGCTAGTAAAGTGGCTGGAATGGCGAACCCGGGCACAAGGAGATGAGAAATGAGGTGCGTTTTAGAAACCTTTCCCCATCACACTGTGTACCATCTTCTGGGTTTCTCATGCATGTTTTTGATGTAGGAAGATGCCCTTGAAGCTGGAGATTTGGGACCCATGGGATGGGTACCACGCAGTATTACTTTAAAGGGTCTGCGTTTGCTCACCCAACCTCACCAAACCTCTCAGCCCCAAGAGTGTCCACCCTTATGTCTCATCCAGCTGTGGGTCTAGATATGGTCAATACAGGTTGCATCACAGCCCCTGAACGCATTGTGTAAGAATTCCTCTCTCGTTCACTGTCCTTGTTTCATGGGTTTTTCAAAGTAATTTATTTTCATAATGAGATTTAGCTGCTTTTCACTGCTGTGTTTATGCCGCTTTACACCCACTTGACACACTAACAGAGAGATATCAATACATAGGCTTTACGATTATTACTAGTCAGATATATTCTTGTGCGGTGAATAGGGCGTGTTGAGTCCAGTTCTCTGAGCAAGGAGTAGGTCTTGTCTATTACATATTGGGTTTATGGAACGGTATCTGAGCTAATTTGAAACCCTTGTTTTATGTATCACCCCACCTCACCTTTCCCGTTAAGCAGCCATAGTGTGTTTTCTGCATGTGTGACTCTGTTCTGTTTTGTAATTCAGTTCAAGTGTAACGGTTTTTACATTCCCTCTATCAGTGATACCTTATGAGAAGTGACCTTTTCGGTGTGACTTATGTCACTTAGAATCCTCGTACCTTAATCCACTCATCATGCTGCTACTAGCCTTATGACATTGATTTCATGGCTGAGTGATATTCCATTGTACATAAGGACGACAACTTCTTTACCCATTTTTCTCTTTCCTGGGATATTTAAGGTGGAATGAAGTGGAGGTCCTTGTCAACAGAGCAGCCCTAAACTTTGGGGTGCTTGTGTCTTGCTGATTTTTCATTTTCCCAATTCATACCCCCATGAGTGGAAGTGCCCTATGCTCTCTAAGCTGTGTTTTTCAGATGTTTCAGGACTCACCGTACACTTCTCCAGAGTGGCTGTTGGCAAATTACATCCCGCCCATCAGTGTAGCAAGGCTCCCATTTCTCCATGGCCTGTCCTGCATTTCTGGTTTTGACACTTTTTTCAGCATGGCCCTTTTGACCGATGGGAAGCGAGACTTCTCTGTAGCGCTGATTTGCCTTTCCAGGTTGCTTGGTTGGCCAAAAAGGGCGTATGCGTTTTTTCCTGAATATATTCAGGAAAAAACGCATACGCCCTTTTTGGCCAAGGGCATCATTGTCAACGTTTTGCCGCTTTTCATGTGCTTTAAATGCGATTCGAATCTACTTCCTGAAATCTGTTTCCTGCAATTCTGCCTTGATTTCAAATCCTCTTCGTTGCCTTCCCTCAATATATTTGTGGACGAGAGTTATCATTTATAACTGCAGGTTTGTGAATTGCAGTGCCCTGAACCTCCATTTTACAACTCGTTTTTATGGGAGCTGGCCGCAAAATCACAGAATGGCTTCAGGCCCTGTTCTGGTTCCGGGGGGCAGGCTGAGCCTGTGGTTAATTCTTCTTTCTGATGGGAAAATAGAGTGACCTGTGCCTGTCCCAACACCAAGAGCTAGTCTCTCGTTGGTTCCACGTCTTCCCGTTTATCCTCAGGACAAATTGCAACCTGTACGGAACAGGAGGTTAAAGGTGCTGATGCTCCAAGTAGGGAGCTTGCTAGTAAAGCGGCTGGAATGGCGAACCCGGGCACAAGGAGATGAGAAATGAGGTGCGTTTTACAAACCTTTCCCCATCACACGGTGTACCATCTTCTGGGTTTCTCATGCATGTTTTCGATGTAGGAAGATGCCCTTGAAGCTGGAGATTTGGGACCCATGCGATGGGTACCATGCAGTATTACTTTAAAGGGTCTGCGTTTGCTCACCCAACCTCACCAAACCTCTCAGCCCCAAGAGTGTCCACCCTTATGTCTCATCCAGCTGTGGGTCTAGATATGGTCAATCCAGGTTGCATCACAGCCCCTGAACGCATTGTGTAAGAATTCCTCTCTCGTTCACTGTCTTTGTTTCATGGGTTTTTCAAAGTAATTTATTTTCATAATGGGATTTAGCTGCTTTTCACTGCTGTGTTTATGCCGCTTTACACACACTTGACACACTAACAGAGAGATATCAATACATAGGCTTTACGATTATTACTAGTCAGATATATTCTTGTGCGGTGAATAGGGCGTGTTGAGTCCAGTTCTCTGAGCAAGGAGTAGGTCTTGTCTATTACATATTGGGTTTATGGAACGGTATCTGAGCTAATTTGAAACCCTTGTTTTATGTATCACCCCACCTCACCTTTCCCGTTAAGCAGCCATAGTGTGTTTTCTGCATGTGTGACTCTGTTCTGTTTTGTAATTCAGTTCAAGTGTAACGGTTTTTACATTCCCTCTATCAGTGATACCTTATGAGAAGTGTCCTTTTCTGTGTGACTTATTTCACTTAGAATCGTCGTACCTTAATCCACTCATCATGCTGCTACTAGCCTTATGACATTGATTTCATGGCTGAGTGATATTCCATTGTACATAAGGACCACAACTTCTTTACCCATTTTTCTCTTTCCTGGGATATTTAAGGTGGAATGAAGTGGAGGTCCTTGTCAGCAGAGCAGCCCTAAACTTTGGGGTGCTTGTGTCTTGCTGATTTTTCATTTTCCCAATTCATACCCCCATGAGTGGAAGTGCCCTATGCTCTCTAAGCTGTGTTTTTCAGATGTTTCAGGACTCACCGTACACTTCTCCAGAGTGGCTGTTGGCAATTTACATCCCGCCCATCAGTGTAGCAAGGCTCCCATTTCTCCATGGCCTGTCCTGCATTTCTGGTTTTGACACTTTTTTCAGCATGGCCCTTTTGACCGATGGGAAGCGAGACTTGTTTGTAGCGCTGATTTGCCTTTCCAGGTTGCTTGGTTGGCCAAAAAGGGCGTATGCATTTTTTCCTGAATATATTCAGGAAAAAACGCATACGCCCTTTTTGGCCAAGGGCATCATTGTCAACGTTTTGCCGCTTTTCATGTGCTTTAAATGCGATTCGAATCTACCTCCTGAAATCTCTTTCCTGCAATTCTGCCTTGATTTCAAATCCTCTTCTTTGCCTTCCCTCAATATATTTGTGGACGAGAGTTATCATTTATAACTCTGCAGGTTTGTGAATTGCAGTGCCCTGAACCTCCATTTTACAACTCGTTTTTATGGGAGCTGGCCGCAAAATCGCAGAATGGCTTCAGGCCCTGTTCTGGTTCTGGGGGGCAGGCTGAGCCTGTGGTTAATTCTTCTTTCTGATGGGAAAATAGAGTGACCTGTGCCTGTCCCAACACCAAGAGCTAGTCTCTCGTTGGTTCCACGTCTTCCCGTTTATCCTCAGGACAAATTGCAACCTGTACGGAACAGGAGGTTAAAGGTGCTGATGCTCCAAGTAGGGAGCTTGCTAGTAAAGCGGCTGGAATGGCGAACCCGGGCACAAGGCGATGAGAAATGAGGTGCGTTTTAGAAACCTTTCCCCATCACACTGTGTACCATCTTCTGGGTTTCTCATGCATGTTTTGATGTAGGAAGATGCCCTTGAAGCTGGAGATTTGGGACCCATGCGATGGGTACCATGCAGTATTACTTTAAAGGGTCTGCGTTTGCTCACCCAACCTCACCAAACCTCTCAGCCCCAAGAGTGTCCACCCTTATGTCTCATCCAGCTGTGGGTCTAGATATGGTCAATCCAGGTTGCATCACAGCCCCTGAACGCATTGTGTAAGAATTCCTCTCTCGTTCACTGTCTTTGTTTCATGGGTTTTTCAAAGTAATTTATTTTCATAATGGGATTTAGCTGCTTTTCACTGCTGTGTTTATGCCACTTTACACCCACTTGACACACTAACAGAGAGATATCAATACATAGGCTTTACGATTATTACTAGTCAGATATAATCTTGTGCGGTGAATAGGGCGTGTTGAGTCCAGTTCTCTGAGCAAGGAGTAGGTCTTGTCTATTACATATTGGGTTTATGGAACGGTATCTGAGCTAATTTGATACCCTTGTTTTATGTATCACCCCACCTCACCTTTCCCGTTAAGCAGCCATAGTGTGTTTTCTGCATGTGTGACTCTGTTCTGTTTTGTAATTCAGTTCAAGTGTAACGGTTTTTACATTCCCTCTATCAGTGATACCTTATGAGAAGTGTCCTTTTCTGTGTGACTTATTTCACTTAGAATCGTCGTACCTAAATCCACTCATCATGCTGCTACTAGCCTTATGACATTGATTTCATGGCTGAGTGATATTCCATTGTACATAAGGACCACAACTTCTTTACCCATTTTTCTCTTTCCTGGGATATTTAAGGTGGAATGAAGTGGAGGTCCTTGTCAACAGAGCAGCCCTCAACTTTGGGGTGCTTGTGTCTTGCTGATTTTTCATTTTCCCAATTCATACCCCCATGAGTGGAAGTGCCCTATGCTCTCTAAGCTGTGTTTTTCAGATGTTTCAGGACTCACCGGACACTTCTCCAGAGTGGCTGTTGGCAATTTACATCCCGCCCATCAGTGTAGCAAGGCTCCCATTTCTCCATGGCCTGTCCTGCATTTCTGGTTTTGACACTTTTTTCAGCATGGCCCTTTTGACCGATGGGAAGCGAGACTTGTTTGTAGCGCTGATTTGCCTTTCCAGGTTGCTTGGTTGGCCAAAAAGGGCGTATGCGTTTTTTCCTGAATATATTCAGGAAAAAACGCATACGCCCTTTTTGGCCAAGGGCATCATTGTCAATGTTTTGCCGCTTTTCATGTGCTTTAAATGCGATTCGAATCTACTTCCTGAAATCTGTTTCCTGCAATTCTGCCTTGATTTCAAATCCTCTTCGTTGCCTTCCCTCAATATATTTGTGGACGAGAGTTATCATTTATAACTGCAGGTTTGTGAATTGCAGTGCCCTGAACCTCCATTTTACAACTCGTTTTTATGGGAGCTGGCGGCAAAATCACAGAATGGATTCAGGCCCTGTTCTGGTTCCGGGGGGCAGGCTGAGCCTGTGGTTAATTCTTCTTTCTGATGGGAAAATAGAGTGACCTGTGCCTGTCCCAACACCAAGAGCTAGTCTCTCGTTGGTTCCACGTCTTCCCGTTTATCCTCAGGACAAATTGCAACCTGTACGGAACAGGAGGTTAAAGGTGCTGATGCTCCAAGTAGGGAGCTTCCTAGTAAAGGGGCTGGAATGGCGAACCCGGGCACAAGGAGATGAGAAATGAGGTGCGTTTTAGAAACCTTTCCCCATCACACGGTGTACCATCTTCTGGGTTTCTCATGCATGTTTTTGATGTAGGAAGATGCCCTTGAACCTGGAGATTTGGGACCCATGCGATGGGTACCATGCAGTATTACTTTAAAGGGTCTGCGTTTGCTCACCCAACCTCACCAAACCTCTCATCCCCAAGAGTGTCCACCCTTATGTCTCATCCAGCTGTGCGTCTAGATATGGTCAATCCAGGTTGCATCACAGCCCCTGAACGCATTGTGTAAGAATTCCTCTCTCGTTCACTGTCTTTGTTTCATGGGTTTTTCAAAGTAATTTATTTTCATAATGGGATTTAGCTGCTTTTCACTGCTGTGTTTATGCCGCTTTACACCCACTTGACACACTAACAGAGAGACATCAATACATAGGCTTTACGATTATTACTAGTCAGATATATTCTTGTGCGGTGAATAGGGCGTGTTGAGTCCAGTTCTCTGAGCAAGGAGTAGGTCTTGTCTATTACATATTGGGTTTATGGAACGGTATCTGAGCTAATTTGATACCCTTGTTTTATGTATCACCCCACCTCACCTTTCCCGTTAAGCAGCCATAGTGTGTTTTCTGCATGTGTGACTCTGTTCTGTTTTGTAATTCAGTTCAAGTGTAACGGTTTTTACATTCCCTCTATCAGTGATACCTTATGAGAAGTGTCCTTTTCTGTGTGACTTATTTCACTTAGAATCGTCGTACCTAAATCCACTCATCATGCTGCTACTAGCCTTATGACATTGATTTCATGGCTGAGTGATATTCCATTGTACATAAGGACCACAACTTCTTTATCCATTTTTCTCTTTCCTGGGATATTTAAGGTGGAATGAAGTGGAGGTCCTTGTCAACAGAGCAGCCCTAAACTTTGGGGTGCTTGTGTCTTGCTGATTTTTCATTTTCCCAATTCATACCCCCATGAGTGGAAGTGCCCTATGCTCTCTAAGCTGTGTTTTTCAGATGTTTCAGGACTCACCGGACACTTCTCCAGAGTGGCTGTTGGCAATTTACATCCCGCCCATCAGTGTAGCAAGGCTCCCATTTCTCCATGGCCTGTCCTGCATTTCTGGTTTTGACACTTTTTTCAGCATGGCCCTTTTGACCGATGGGAAGCGAGACTTGTTTGTAGCGCTGATTTGCCTTTCCAGGTTGCTTGGTTGGCCAAAAAGGGCGTATGCGTTTTTTCCTGAATATATTCAGGAAAAAACGCATACGCCCTTTTTGGCCAAGGGCATCATTGTCAACGTTTTGCCGCTTTTCATGTGCTTTAAAGGCGATTCGAATCTACCTCCTGAAATCTCTTTCCTGCAATTCTGCCTTGATTTCAAATCCTCTTCTTTGCCTTCCCTCAATATATTTGTGGACGAGAGTTATCATTTATAACTCTGCAGGTTTGTGAATTGCAGTGCCCTGAACCTCCATTTTACAACTCGTTTTTATGGGAGCTGGCCGCAAAATCGCAGAATGGCTTCAGGCCCTGTTCTGGTTCCGGGGGGCAGGCTGAGCCTGTGGTTAATTCTTCTTTCTGATGGGAAAATAGAGTGACCTGTGCCTGTCCCAACACCAAGAGCTAGTCTCTCGTTGGTTCCACGTCTTCCCGTTTATCCTCAGGACAAATTGCAACCTGTACGGAACAGGAGGTTAAAGGTGCTGATGCTCCAAGTAGGGAGCTTGCTAGTAAAGCGGCTGGAATGGCGAACCCGGAAACAAGGCGATGAGAAATGAGGTGCGTTTTAGAAACCTTTCCCCATCACACGGTGTACCATCTTCTGGGTTTCTCATGCATGTTTTTGATGTAGGAAGATGCCCTTGAACCTGGAGATTTGGGACCCATGCGATGGGTATCATGCAGTATTACTTTAAAGGGTCTGCGTTTGCTCACCCAACCTCACCAAACCTCTCAGGCCCAAGAGTGTCCACCCTTATGTCTCATCCAGCTGTGCATCTAGATATGGTCAATCCAGGTTGCATCACAGCCCCTGAACGCATTGTGTAAGAATTTCTCTCTCTTTCACTGTCTTTGTTTCATGGGTGTTTCAAAGTAATTTATTTTTATAATGGGGTTTAGCTGCTTTTCACTGCTGTGTTTATGCCGCTTTACACCCACTTGACACACTAACAGAGAGATATCAATACATAGGTTTTACGATTATTATTAGTCAGATATATTCTTGTGCGGTGAATAGGGCGTGTTGAGTCCAGTTCTCTGAGCAAGGAGTAGGTCTTGTCTATTACATATTGGGTTTATGGAACGGTATCTGAGCTAATTTGATACCCTTGTTTTATGTATCACCCCACCTCACCTTTCCCGTTAAGCAGCCATAGTGTGTTTTCTGCATGTGTGACTCTGTTCTGTTTTGTAATTCAGTTCAAGTGTAACGGTTTTTACATTCCCTCTATCAGTGATACCTTATGAGAAGTGTCCTTTTCTGTGTGACTTATTTCACTTAGAATCGTCGTACCTAAATCCACTCATCATGCTGCTACTAGCCTTATGACATTGATTTCATGGCTGAGTGATATTCCATTGTACATAAGGACCACAACTTCTTTACCCATTTTTCTCTTTCCTGGGATATTTAAGGTGGAATGAAGTGGAGGTCCTTGTCAACAGAGCAGCCCTCAACTTTGGGGTGCTTGTGTCTTGCTGATTTTTCATTTTCCCAATTCATACCCCCATGAGTGGAAGTGCCCTATGCTCTCTAAGCTGTGTTTTTCAGATGTTTCAGGACTCACCGTACACTTCTCCAGAGTGGCTGTTGGCAATTTACATCCCGCCCATCAGTGTAGCAAGGCTCCCATTTCTCCATGGCCTGTCCTGCATTTCTGGTTTTGACACTTTTTTCAGCATGGCCCTTTTGACCGATGGGAAGCGAGACTTGTTTGTAGCGCTGATTTGCCTTTCCAGGTTGCTTGGTTGGCCAAAAAGGGCGTATGCGTTTTTTCCTGAATATATTCAGGAAAAAACGCATACGCCCTTTTTGGCCAAGGGCATCATTGTCAACGTTTTGCCGCTTTTCATGTGCTTTAAATGCGATTCGAATCTACCTCCTGAAATCTCTTTCCTGCAATTCTGCCTTGATTTCAAATCCTCTTCTTTGCCTTCCCTCAATATATTTGTGGACGAGAGTTATCATTTATAACTCTGCAGGTTTGTGAATTGCAGTGCCCTGAACCTCCATTTTACAACTCGTTTTTATGGGAGCTGGCCGCAAAATCGCAGAATGGCTTCAGGCCCTGTTCTGGTTCTGGGGGGCAGGCTGAGCCTGTGGTTAATTCTTCTTTCTGATGGGAAAATAGAGTGACCTGTGCCTGTCCCAACACCAAGAGCTAGTCTCTCGTTGGTTCCACGTCTTCCCGTTTATCCTCAGGACAAATTGCAACCTGTACGGAACAGGAGGTTAAAGGTGCTGATGCTCCAAGTAGGGAGCTTGCTAGTAAAGCGGCTGGAATGGCGAACCCGGGCACAAGGCGATGAGAAATGAGGTGCGTTTTAGAAACCTTTCCCCATCACACTGTGTACCATCTTCTGGGTTTCTCATGCATGTTTTGATGTAGGAAGATGCCCTTGAAGCTGGAGATTTGGGACCCATGCGATGGGTACCATGCAGTATTACTTTAAAGGGTCTGCGTTTGCTCACCCAACCTCACCAAACCTCTCAGCCCCAAGAGTGTCCACCCTTATGTCTCATCCAGCTGTGGGTCTAGATATGGTCAATCCAGGTTGCATCACAGCCCCTGAACGCATTGTGTAAGAATTCCTCTCTCGTTCACTGTCTTTGTTTCATGGGTTTTTCAAAGTAATTTATTTTCATAATGGGATTTAGCTGCTTTTCACTGCTGTGTTTATGCCACTTTACACCCACTTGACACACTAACAGAGAGATATCAATACATAGGCTTTACGATTATTACTAGTCAGATATAATCTTGTGCGGTGAATAGGGCGTGTTGAGTCCAGTTCTCTGAGCAAGGAGTAGGTCTTGTCTATTACATATTGGGTTTATGGAACGGTATCTGAGCTAATTTGATACCCTTGTTTTATGTATCACCCCACCTCACCTTTCCCGTTAAGCAGCCATAGTGTGTTTTCTGCATGTGTGACTCTGTTCTGTTTTGTAATTCAGTTCAAGTGTAACGGTTTTTACATTCCCTCTATCAGTGATACCTTATGAGAAGTGTCCTTTTCTGTGTGACTTATTTCACTTAGAATCGTCGTACCTAAATCCACTCATCATGCTGCTACTAGCCTTATGACATTGATTTCATGGCTGAGTGATATTCCATTGTACATAAGGACCACAACTTCTTTACCCATTTTTCTCTTTCCTGGGATATTTAAGGTGGAATGAAGTGGAGGTCCTGGTCAACAGAGCAGCCCTAAACTTTGGGGTGCTTGTGTCTTGCTGATTTTTCATTTTCCCAATTCATACCCCCATGAGTGGAAGTGCCCTATGCTCTCTAAGCTGTGTTTTTCAGATGTTTCAGGACTCACCGGACACTTCTCCAGAGTGGCTCTTGGCAATTTACATCCCGCCCATCAGTGTAGCAAGGCTCCCATTTCTCCATGGCCTGTCCTGCATTTCTGGTTTTGACACTTTTTTCAGCATGGCCCTTTTGACCGATGGGAAGCGAGACTTGTTTGTAGCGCTGATTTGCCTTTCCAGGTTGCTTGGTTGGCCAAAAAGGGCGTATGCGTTTTTTCCTGAATATATTCAGGAAAAAACGCATACGCCCTTTTTGGCCAAGGGCATCATTGTCAATGTTTTGCCGCTTTTCATGTGCTTTAAATGCGATTCGAATCTACTTCCTGAAATCTGTTTCCTGCAATTCTGCCTTGATTTCAAATCCTCTTCGTTGCCTTCCCTCAATATATTTGTGGACGAGAGTTATCATTTATAACTGCAGGTTTGTGAATTGCAGTGCCCTGAACCTCCATTTTACAACTCGTTTTTATGGGAGCTGGCCGCAAAATCACAGAATGGATTCAGGCCCTGTTCTGGTTCCGGGGGGCAGGCTGAGCCTGTGGTTAATTCTTCTTTCTGATGGGAAAATAGAGTGACCTGTGCCTGTCCCAACACCAAGAGCTAGTCTCTCGTTGGTTCCACGTCTTCCCGTTTATCCTCAGGACAAATTGCAACCTGTACGGAACAGGAGGTTAAAGGTGCTGATGCTCCAAGTAGGGAGCTTCCTAGTAAAGGGGCTGGAATGGCGAACCCGGGCACAAGGAGATGAGAAATGAGGTGCGTTTTAGAAACCTTTCCCCATCACACGGTGTACCATCTTCTGGGTTTCTCATGCATGTTTTTGATGTAGGAAGATGCCCTTGAACCTGGAGATTTGGGACCCATGCGATGGGTACCATGCAGTATTACTTTAAAGGGTCTGCGTTTGCTCACCCAACCTCACCAAACCTCTCATCCCCAAGAGTGTCCACCCTTATGTCTCATCCAGCTGTGCGTCTAGATATGGTCAATCCAGGTTGCATCACAGCCCCTGAACGCATTGTGTAAGAATTCCTCTCTCGTTCACTGTCTTTGTTTCATGGGTTTTTCAAAGTAATTTATTTTCATAATGGGATTTAGCTGCTTTTCACTGCTGTGTTTATGCCGCTTTACACCCACTTGACACACTAACAGAGAGACATCAATACATAGGCTTTACGATTATTACTAGTCAGATATATTCTTGTGCGGTGAATAGGGCGTGTTGAGTCCAGTTCTCTGAGCAAGGAGTAGGTCTTGTCTATTACATATTGGGTTTATGGAACGGTATCTGAGCTAATTTGATACCCTTGTTTTATGTATCACCCCACCTCACCTTTCCCGTTAAGCAGCCATAGTGTGTTTTCTGCATGTGTGACTCTGTTCTGTTTTGTAATTCAGTTCAAGTGTAACGGTTTTTACATTCCCTCTATCAGTGATACCTTATGAGAAGTGTCCTTTTCTGTGTGACTTATTTCACTTAGAATCGTCGTACCTAAATCCACTCATCATGCTGCTACTAGCCTTATGACATTGATTTCATGGCTGAGTGATATTCCATTGTACATAAGGACCACAACTTCTTTATCCATTTTTCTCTTTCCTGGGATATTTAAGGTGGAATGAAGTGGAGGTCCTTGTCAACAGAGCAGCCCTAAACTTTGGGGTGCTTGTGTCTTGCTGATTTTTCATTTTCCCAATTCATACCCCCATGAGTGGAAGTGCCCTATGCTCTCTAAGCTGTGTTTTTCAGATGTTTCAGGACTCACCGGACACTTCTCCAGAGTGGCTGTTGGCAATTTACATCCCGCCCATCAGTGTAGCAAGGCTCCCATTTCTCCATGGCCTGTCCTGCATTTCTGGTTTTGACACTTTTTTCAGCATGGCCCTTTTGACCGATGGGAAGCGAGACTTGTTTGTAGCGCTGATTTGCCTTTCCAGGTTGCTTGGTTGGCCAAAAAGGGCGTATGCGTTTTTTCCTGAATATATTCAGGAAAAAACGCATACGCCCTTTTTGGCCAAGGGCATCATTGTCAACGTTTTGCCGCTTTTCATGTGCTTTAAATGCGATTCGAATCTACCTCCTGAAATCTCTTTCCTGCAATTCTGCCTTGATTTCAAATCCTCTTCTTTGCCTTCCCTCAATATATTTGTGGACGAGAGTTATCATTTATAACTCTGCAGGTTTGTGAATTGCAGTGCCCTGAACCTCCATTTTACAACTCGTTTTTATGGGAGCTGGCGGCAAAATCGCAGAATGGCTTCAGGCCCTGTTCTGGTTCCGGGGGGCAGGCTGAGCCTGTGGTTAATTCTTCTTTCAGATGGGAAAATAGAGTGACCTGTGCCTGTCCCAACACCAAGAGCTAGTCTCTCGTTGGTTCCCCGTCTTCCCGTTCATCCTCAGGACAAATTGCAACCTGTACGGAACAGGAGGTTAAAGGTGCTGATGCTCCAAGTAGGGAGCTTGCTAGTAAAGCGGCTGGAATGGCGAACCCGGGCACAAGGCGATGAGAAATGAGGTGTGTTTTAGAAAGCTTTCCCCATCACACTGTGTACCATCTTCTGGGTTTCTCATGCATGTTTTGATGTAGGAAGATGTCCTTGAAGCTGGAGATTTGGGACCCATGCGATGGGTACCATGCAGTATTACTTTAAAGGGTCTGCGTTTGCTCACCCAACCTCACCAAACCTCTCAGCCCCAAGAGTGTCCACCCTTATGTCTCATCCAGCTGTGGGTCTAGATATGGTCAATCCAGGTTGCATCACAGCCCCTGAACGCATTGTGTAAGAATTCCTCTCTCGTTCACTGTCTTTGTTTCATGGGTTTTTCAAAGTAATTTATTTTCATAATGGGATTTAGCTGCTTTTCACTGCTGTGTTTATGCCACTTTACACCCACTTGACACACTAACAGAGAGATATCAATACATAGGTTTTACGATTATTACTAGTCAGATATAATCTTGTGCGGTGAATAGGGCGTGTTGAGTCCAGTTCTCTGAGCAAGGAGTAGGTCTTGTCTATTACATATTGGGTTTATGGAACGGTATCTGAGCTAATTTGATACCCTTGTTTTATGTATCATCCCACCTCACCTTTCCCGTTAAGCAGCCAGAGTGTGTTTTCTGCATGTGTGACTCTGTTCTGTTTTGTAATTCAGTTCAAGTGTAACGGTTTTTATATTCCCTCTATCAGTGATACCTTATGAGAAGTGTCCTTTTCTGTGTGACTTATTTCACTTAGAATCGTCGTACCTAAATCCACTCATCATGCTGCTACTAGCCTTATGACATTGATTTCATGGCTGAGTGATATTCCATTGTACATAAGCACCACAACTTCTTTACCCATTTTTCTCTTTCCTGGGATATTTAAGGTGGAATGAAGTGGAGGTCCTTGTCAACAGAGCAGCCCTCAACTTTGGGGTGCTTGTGTCTTGCTGATTTTTCATTTTCCCAATTCATACCCCCATGAGTGGAAGTGCCCTATGCTCTCTAAGCTGTGTTTTTCAGATGTTTCAGGACTCACCGTACACTTCTCCAGAGTGGCTGTTGGCAATTTACATCCCGCCCATCAGTGTAGCAAGGCTCCCATTTCTCCATGGCCTGTCCTGCATTTCTGGTTTTGACACTTTTTTCAGCATGGCCCTTTTGACCGATGGGAAGCGAGACTTGTTTGTAGCGCTGATTTGCCTTTCCAGGTTGCTTGGTTGGCCAAAAAGGGCGTATGCGTTTTTTCCTGAATATATTCAGGAAAAAACGCATACGCCCTTTTTGGCCAAGGGCATCATTGTCAACGTTTTGCCGCTTTTCATGTGCTTTAAAGGCGATTCGAATCTACCTCCTGAAATCTCTTTCCTGCAATTCTGCCTTGATTTCAAATCCTCTTCTTTGCCTTCCCTCAATATATTTGTGGACGAGAGTTATCATTTATAACTCTGCAGGTTTGTGAATTGCAGTGCCCTGAACCTCCATTTTACAACTCGTTTTTATGGGAGCTGGCCGCAAAATCGCAGAATGGCTTCAGGCCCTGTTCTGGTTCCGGGGGGCAGGCTGAGCCTGTGGTTAATTCTTCTTTCTGATGGGAAAATAGAGTGACCTGTGCCTGTCCCAACACCAAGAGCTAGTCTCTCGTTGGTTCCACGTCTTCCCGTTTATCCTCAGGACAAATTGCAACCTGTACGGAACAGGAGGTTAAAGGTGCTGATGCTCCAAGTAGGGAGCTTGCTAGTAAAGCGGCTGGAATGGCGAACCCGGGCACAAGGCGATGAGAAATGAGGTGCGTTTTAGAAACCTTTCCCCATCACACGGTGTACCATCTTCTGGGTTTCTCATGCATGTTTTTGATGTAGGAAGATGCCCTTGAACCTGGAGATTTGGGACCCATGCGATGGGTATCATGCAGTATTACTTTAAAGGGTCTGCGTTTGCTCACCCAACCTCACCAAACCTCTCAGGCCCAAGAGTGTCCACCCTTATGTCTCATCCAGCTGTGCATCTAGATATGGTCAATCCAGGTTGCATCACAGCCCCTGAACGCATTGTGTAAGAATTTCTCTCTCTTTCACTGTCTTTGTTTCATGGGTGTTTCAAAGTAATTTATTTTTATAATGGGGTTTAGCTGCTTTTCACTGCTGTGTTTATGCCGCTTTACACCCACTTGACACACTAACAGAGAGATATCAATACATAGGTTTTACGATTATTATTAGTCAGATATATTCTTGTGCGGTGAATAGGGCGTGTTGAGTCCAGTTCTCTGAGCAAGGAGTAGGTCTTGTCTATTACATATTGGGTTTATGGAACGGTATCTGAGCTAATTTGATACCCTTGTTTTATGTATCACCCCACCTCACCTTTCCCGTTAAGCAGCCATAGTGTGTTTTCTGCATGTGTGACTCTGTTCTGTTTTGTAATTCAGTTCAAGTGTAACGGTTTTTACATTCCCTCTATCAGTGATACCTTATGAGAAGTGTCCTTTTCTGTGTGACTTATTTCACTTAGAATCGTCGTACCTAAATCCACTCATCATGCTGCTACTAGCCTTATCACATTGATTTCATGGCTGAGTGATATTCCATTGTACATAAGGACCACAACTTCTTTACCCATTTTTCTCTTTCCTGGGATATTTAAGGTGGAATGAAGTGGAGGTCCTTGTCAACAGAGCAGCCCTCAACTTTGGGGTGCTTGTGTCTTGCTGATTTTTCATTTTCCCAATTCATACCCCCATGAGTGGAAGTGCCCTATGCTCTCTAAGCTGTGTTTTTCAGATGTTTCAGGACTCACCGTACACTTCTCCAGAGTGGCTGTTGGCAATTTACATCCCGCCCATCAGTGTAGCAAGGCTCCCATTTCTCCATGGCCTGTCCTGCATTTCTGGTTTTGACACTTTTTTCAGCATGGCCCTTTTGACCGATGGGAAGCGAGACTTGTTTGTAGCGCTGATTTGCCTTTCCAGGTTGCTTGGTTGGCCAAAAAGGGCGTATGCGTTTTTTCCTGAATATATTCAGGAAAAAACGCATACGCCCTTTTTGGCCAAGGGCATCATTGTCAACGTTTTGCCGCTTTTCATGTGCTTTAAAGGCGATTCGAATCTACCTCCTGAAATCTCTTTCCTGCAATTCTGCCTTGATTTCAAATCCTCTTCTTTGCCTTCCCTCAATATATTTGTGGACGAGAGTTATCATTTATAACTCTGCAGGTTTGTGAATTGCAGTGCCCTGAACCTCCATTTTACAACTCGTTTTTATGGGAGCTGGCTGCAAAATCGCAGAATGGCTTCAGGCCCTGTTCTGGTTCCGGGGGGCAGGCTGAGCCTGTGGTTAATTCTTCTTTCTGATGGGAAAATAGAGTGACCTGTGCCTGTCCCAACACCAAGAGCTAGTCTCTCGTTGGTTCCACGTCTTCCCGTTTATCCTCAGGACAAATTGCAACCTGTACGGAACAGGAGGTTAAAGGTGCTGATGCTCCAAGTAGGGAGCTTGCTAGTAAAGCGGCTGGAATGGCGAACCCGGGCACAAGGCGATGAGAAATGAGGTGCGTTTTAGAAACCATTCCCCATCACACGGTGTACCATCTTCTGGGTTTCTCATGCATGTTTTTGATGTAGGAAGATGCCCTTGAAGCTGGAGATTTGGGACCCATGCGATGGGTACCATGCAGTATTACTTTAAAGGGTCTGCGTTTGCTCACCCAACCTCACCAAACCTCTCAGCCCCAAGAGTGTCCACCCTTATGTCTGATCCAGCTGTGAGTCTAGATATGGTCAATCCAGGTTGCATCACAGCCCCTGAACGCATTGTGTAAGAATTTCTCTCTCTTTCACTGTCTTTGTTTCATGGGTGTTTCAAAGTAATTTATTTTTATAATGGGGTTTAGCTCCTTTTCACTGCTGTGTTTATGCCGCTTTACACCCACTTGACACACTAACAGAGAGATATCAATACATAGGTTTTACGATTATTATTAGTCAGATATATTCTTGTGCGGTGAATAGGGCGTGTTGAGTCCAGTTCTCTGAGCAAGGAGTAGGTCTTGTCTATTACATATTGGGTTTATGGAATGGTATCTGAGCTAATTTGATACCCTTGTTTTATGTATCACCCCACCTCACCTTTCCCGTTAAGCAGCCATAGTGTGTTTTCTGCATGTGTGACTCTGTTCTGTTTTGTAATTCAGTTCAAGTGTAACGGTTTTTACATTCCCTCTATCAGTGATACCTTATGAGAAGTGTCCTTTTCTGTGTGACTTATTTCACTTAGAATCGTCGTACCTTAATCCACTCATCATGCTGCTACTAGCCTTATGACATTGATTTCATGGCTGAGTGATATTCCATTGTACATAAGGACCACAACTTCTTTATCCATTTTTCTCTTTCCTGGGATATTGAAGGTGGAATGAAGTGGAGGTCCTTGTCAACAGAGCAGCCCTCAACTTTGGGGTGCTTGTGTCTTGCTGATTTTTCATTTTCCCAATTTATACCCCCATGAGTGGAAGTGCCCTATGCTCTCTAAGCTGTGTTTTTCAGATGTTTCAGGACACACCGTACGCTTTTCCAGAGTGGCTGTTGGCAATTTACATCCCGCCCATCAGTGTAGCAAGGCTCCCATTTCTCCATGGCCTGTCCTGCATTTCTGGTTTTGACACTTTTTTCAGGACGGCCCTTTTGACCGATGGGAAGCGAGACTTCTCTGTAGCGCTGATTTGCCTTTTCAGGTTGCTTGGTTGGCCAAAAAGGGCGTATGCGTTTTTTCCTGAATATATTCAGGAAAAAACGCATACGCCCTTTTTGGCCAAGGGCATCATTGTCAACGTTTTGCCGCTTTTCATGTGCTTTAAAGCCGATTCGTATCTACCTCCTGAAATCTGTTTCGTGCAATTCTGCCTTGATTTCAAATCCTCTTCTTTGCCTTCCCTCAATATATTTGTGGAGGAGAGTTATCATTTATAACTGCAGGTTTGTGAATTGCAGTGCCCTGAACCTCCATTTTACAACTCGTTTTTATGGGAGCTGGCCGAAAAATCGCAGAATGGCTTCAGGCCCTGTTCTGGTTCCGGGGGGTAGGCTGAGCCTGTGGTTAATTCTTCTTTCTTATGGGAAAATAGAGTGACCTGTGCCTGTCCCAACACCAAGAGCTAGTCTCTCGTTGGTTCCACGTCTTCCCGTTTATCCTCAGGACAAATTGCAACCTGTACGGAACAGGAGGTTAAAGGTGCTGATGCTCCAAGTAGGGAGCTTGCTAGTAAAGTGGCTGGAATGGTGAACCCGGGCACAAGGCGATGAGACATGAGGTGCGTTTTAGAAACCTTTCCCCATCACACGGTGTACCATCTTCTGGGTTTCTCATGCATGTTTTTGATGTAGGAAGATGCCCTTGAAGCTGGAGATTTGGGACCCATGGGATGGGTACCACGCAGTATTACTTTAAAGGGTCTGCGTTTGCTCACCCAACCTCACCAAACCTCTCAGCCCCAAGAGTGTCCACCCTTATGTCTCATCCACCTGTGGGTCTAGATATGGTCAATACAGGTTGCATCACAGCCCCTGAACGCATTGTGTAAGAATTCCTCTCTCGTTCACTGTCTTTGTTTCATGGGTTTTTCAAAGTAATTTATTTTCATAATGGGATTTAGCTGCTTTTCACTGCTGTGTTTATGCCGCTTTACACCCACTTGACACACTAACAGAGAGATATCAATACATAGGCTTTACGATTATTACTAGTCAGATATATTCTTGTGCGGTGAATAGGGCGTGTTGAGTCCAGTTCTCTGAGCAAGGAGTAGGTCTTGTCTATTACATATTGGGTTTATGGAACGGTATCTGAGCTAATTTGAAACCCTTGTTTTATGTATCACCCCACCTCACCTTTCCCGTTAAGCAGCCATAGTGTGTTTTCTGCATGTGTGACTCTGTTCTGTTTTGTAATTCAGTTCAAGTGTAACGGTTTTTACATTCCCTCTATCAGTGATACCTTATGAGAAGTGTCCTTTTCTGTGTGACTTATTTCACTTAGAATCGTCGTACCTAAATCCACTCATCATGCTGCTACTAGCCTTATGACATTGATTTCATGGCTGAGTGATATTCCATTGTACATAAGGACCACAACTTCTTTACCCATTTTTCTCTTTCCTGGGATATTTAAGGTGGAATGAAGTGGAGGTCCTTGTCAACAGAGCAGCCCTAAACTTTGGGGTGCTTGTGTCTTGCTGATTTTTCATTTTCCCAATTTATACCCCCATGAGTGGAAGTGCCCTATGCTCTCTAAGCTGTGTTTTTCA
Organism: Balaenoptera borealis; assembly: GCF_965194805.1. NCBI lineage: Eukaryota > Metazoa > Chordata > Mammalia > Artiodactyla > Balaenopteridae > Balaenoptera > Balaenoptera borealis. Next base: position 816,696 of record NW_028123991.1, read on the forward strand.
GATGTTTCAGGACACACCGTACACTTCTCCAGAGTGGCTGTTGGCAATTTACATCCCGCCCATCAGTGTAGCAAGGCTCCCATTTCTCCATGGCCTGTCCTGCATTTCTGGTTTTGACACTTTTTTCAGCATGGCCCTTTTGACCGATGGGAAGCTAGACTTGTTTGTTGCGCTCATTTGCCTTTCCAGGTTGCTTGGTTGGCCAAAAAGGGCGTATGCGTTTTTTCCTGAATATATTCAGGAAAAAACGCATACGCCCTTTTTGGCCAAGGGCATCATTGTCAACGTTTTGCCGCTTTTCATGTGCTTTAAATGCGATTCGAATCTACCTCCTGAAATCTCTTTCCTGCAATTCTGCCTTGATTTCAAATCCTCTTCTTTGCCTTCCCTCAATATATTTGTGGACGAGAGTTATCATTTATAACTCTGCAGGTTTGTGAATTGCAGTGCCCTGAACCTCCATTTTACAACTCGCTTTTTTGGGAGCTGGCCGCAAAAGCGCAGGATGGCTTCAGGCCCTGTTCTGGTTCCGGGGGGCAGGCTGAGCCTGTGGTTAATTCTTCTTCCTGATGGGAAAATAGAGTGACCTGTGCCTGTCCCGACACCAAGAGCTAGTCTCTCGTTGGTTCCCCGTCTTCCCGTTCATCCTCAGGACAAATTGCAACCTGTACGGAACAGGAGGTTAAAGGTGCTGATGCTCCAAGTAGGGAGATTGCTAGTAAAGCGACTGGAATGGCGAACCCGGGCACAAGGCGATGAGAAATGAGGTGCGTTTTAGAAACCTTTCCCCATCACACTGTGTACCATCTTCTGGGTTTCTCATGCATGTTTTGATGTAGGAAGATGCCCTTGAAGCTGGAGATTTGGGACCCATGCGATGGGTACCATGCAGTATTACTTTAAAGGGTCTGCGTTTGCTCACCCAACCTCACCAAACCTCTCAGCCCCAAGAGTGTCCACCCTTATGTCTCATCCAGCTGTGGGTCTAGATATGGTCAATCCAGCTTGCATCACAGCCCCTGAACGCATTGTGTAAGAATTCCTCTCTCGTTCACTGTCTTTGTTTCATGGGTTTTTCAAAGTAATTTATTTTCATAATGGGATTTAGCTGCTTTTCACTGCTGTGTTTATGCCACTTTACACCCACTTGACACACTAACAGAGAGATATCAATACATAGGCTTTACGATTATTACTAGTCAGATATAATCTTGTGCGGTGAATAGGGCGTGTTGAGTCCAGTTCTCTGAGCAAGGAGTAGGTCTTGTCTATTACATATTGGGTTTATGGAACGGTATCTGAGCTAATTTGATACCCTTGTTTTATGTATCACCCCACCTCACCTTTCCCGTTAAGCAGCCATAGTGTGTTTTCTGCATGTGTGACTCTGTTCTGTTTTGTAATTCAGTTCAAGTGTAACGGTTTTTACATTCCCTCTATCAGTGATACCTTATGAGAAGTGTCCTTTTCTGTGTGACTTATTTCACTTAGAATCGTCGTACCTAAATCCACTCATCATGCTGCTACTAGCCTTATGACATTGATTTCATGGCTGAGTGATATTCCATTGTACATAAGGACCACAACTTCTTTACCCATTTTTCTCTTTCCTGGGATATTTAAGGTGGAATGAAGTGGAGGTCCTTGTCAACAGAGCAGCCCTCAACTTTGGGGTGCTTGTGTCTTGCTGATTTTTCATTTTCCCAATTCATACCCCCATGAGTGGAAGTGCCCTATGCTCTCTAAGCTGTGTTTTTCAGATGTTTCAGGACTCACCGTACACTTCTCCAGAGTGGCTGTTGGCAATTTACATCCCGCCCATCAGTGTAGCAAGGCTCCCATTTCTCCATGGCCTGTCCTGCATTTCTGGTTTTGACACTTTTTTCAGCATGGCCCTTTTGACCGATGGGAAGAGAGACTTCTCTGTAGCGCTGATTTGCCTTTCCAGGTTGCTTGGTTGGCCAAAAAGGGCGTATGCGTTTTTTCCTGAATATATTCAGGAAAAAACGCATACGCCCTTTTTGGCCAAGGGCATCATTGTCAACGTTTTGCCGCTTTTCATGTGCTTTAAATGCGATTCGAATCTACCTCCTGAAATCTCTTTCCTGCAATTCTGCCTTGATTTCAAATCCTCTTCTTTGCCTTCCCTCAATATATTTGTGGACGAGAGTTATCATTAATAACTCTGCAGGTTTGTGAATTGCAGTGCCCTGAACCTCCATTTTACAACTCGTTTTTATGGGAGCTGGCCGCAAAATCGCAGAATGGCTTCAGGCCCTGTTCTGGTTCCGGGGGGCAGGCTGAGCCTGTGGTTAATTCTTCTTTCTGATGGGAAAATAGAGTGACCTGTGCCTGTCCCAACACCAAGAGCTAGTCTCTCGTTGGTTCCACGTCTTCCCGTTTATCCTCAGGACAAATTGCAACCTGTACGGAACAGGAGGTTAAAGGTGCTGATGCTCCAAGTAGGGAGCTTGCTAGTAAAGCGGCTGGAATGGCGAACCCGGGCACAAGGAGATGAGAAATGAGGTGCGTTTTAGAAACCTTTCCCCATCACACTGTGTACCATCTTCTGGGTTTCTCATGCATGTTTTTGATGTAGGAAGATGCCCTTGAACCTGGAGATTTGGGACCCATGCGATGGGTACCATGCAGTATTACTTTAAAGGGTCTGCGTTTGCTCACCCAACCTCACCAAACCTCTCAGCCCCAAGAGTGTCCACCCTTATGTCTGATCCAGCTGTGAGTCTAGATATGGTCAATCCAGGTTGCATCACAGCCCCTGAACGCATTGTGTAAGAATTTCTCTCTCTTTCACTGTCTTTGTTTCATGGGTGTTTCAAAGTAATTTATTTTTATAATGGGTTTTAGCTCCTTTTCACTGCTGTGTTTATGCCGCTTTACACCCACTTGACACACTAACAGAGAGATATCAATACATAGGTTTCAAGATTATTACTAGTCAGATATATTCTTGTGCGGTGAATAGGGCGTGTTGAGTCCAGTTCTCTGAGCAAGGAGTAGGTCTTGTCTATTACATATTGGGTTTATGGAATGGTATCTGAGCTAATTTGATACCCTTGTTTTATGTATCACCCCACCTCACCTTTCCCGTTAAGCAGCCATAGTGTGTTTTCTGCATGTGTGACTCTGTTCTGTTTTGTAATTCAGTTCAAGTGTAACGGTTTTTACATTCCCTCTATCAGTGATACCTTATGAGAAGTGTCCTTTTCTGTGTGACTTATTTCACTTAGAATCGTCGTACCTTAATCCACTCATCATGCTGCTACTAGCCTTATGACATTGATTTCATGGCTGAGTGATATTCCATTGTACATAAGGACCACAACTTCTTTATCCATTTTTCTCTTTCCTGGGATATTGAAGGTGGAATGAAGTGGAGGTCCTTGTCAACAGAGCAGCCCTCAACTTTGGGGTGCTTGTGTCTTGCTGATTTTTCATTTTCCCAATTTATACCCCCATGAGTGGAAGTGCCCTATGCTCTCTAAGCTGTGTTTTTCAGATGTTTCAGGACACACCGTACGCTTTTCCAGAGTGGCTGTTGGCAATTTACATCCCGCCCATCAGTGTAGCAAGGCTCCCATTTCTCCATGGCCTGTCCTGCATTTCTGGTTTTGACACTTTTTTCAGGACGGCCCTTTTGACCGATGGGAAGCGAGACTTCTCTGTAGCGCTGATTTGCCTTTTCAGGTTGCTTGGTTGGCCAAAAAGGGCGTATGCGTTTTTTCCTGAATATATTCAGGAAAAAACGCATACGCCCTTTTTGGCCAAGGGCATCATTGTCAACGTTTTGCCGCTTTTCATGTGCTTTAAAGCCGATTCGTATCTACCTCCTGAAATCTGTTTCGTGCAATTCTGCCTTGATTTCAAATCCTCTTCTTTGCCTTCCCTCAATATATTTGTGGACGAGAGTTATCATTTATAACTGCAGGTTTGTGAATTGCAGTGCCCTGAACCTCCATTTTACAACTCGTTTTTATGGGAGCTGGCCGAAAAATCGCAGAATGGCTTCAGGCCCTGTTCTGGTTCCGGGGGGCAGGCTGAGCCTGTGGTTAATTCTTCTTCCTGATGGGAAAATAGAGTGACCTGTGCCTGTCCCAACACCAAGAGCTAGTCTCTCGTTGGTTCCACGTCTTCCCGTTTATCCTCAGGACAAATTGCAACCTGTACGGAACAGGAGGTTAAAGGTGCTGATGCTCCAAGTAGGGAGCTTGCTAGTAAAGTGGCTGGAATGGTGAACCCGGGCACAAGGCGATGAGACATGAGGTGCGTTTTAGAAACCTTTCCCCATCACACGGTGTACCATCTTCTGGGTTTCTCATGCATGTTTTTGATGTAGGAAGATGCCCTTGAAGCTGGAGATTTGGGACCCATGGGATGGGTACCACGCAGTATTACTTTAAAGGGTCTGCGTTTGCTCACCCAACCTCACCAAACCTCTCAGCCCCAAGAGTGTCCACCCTTATGTCTCATCCACCTGTGGGTCTAGATATGGTCAATACAGGTTGCATCACAGCCCCTGAACGCATTGTGTAAGAATTCCTCTCTCGTTCACTGTCTTTGTTTCATGGGTTTTTCAAAGTAATTTATTTTCATAATGGGATTTAGCTGCTTTTCACTGCTGTGTTTATGCCGCTTTACACCCACTTGACACACTAACAGAGAGATATCAATACATAGGCTTTACGATTATTACTAGTCAGATATATTCTTGTGCGGTGAATAGGGCGTGTTGAGTCCAGTTCTCTGAGCAAGGAGTAGGTCTTGTCTATTACATATTGGGTTTATGGAACGGTATCTGAGCTAATTTGAAACCCTTGTTTTATGTATCACCCCACCTCACCTTTCCCGTTAAGCAGCCATAGTGTGTTTTCTGCATGTGTGACTCTGTTCTGTTTTGTAATTCAGTTCAAGTGTAACGGTTTTTACATTCCCTCTATCAGTGATACCTTATGAGAAGTGTCCTTTTCTGTGTGACTTATTTCACTTAGAATCGTCGTACCTAAATCCACTCATCATGCTGCTACTAGCCTTATGACATTGATTTCATGGCTGAGTGATATTCCATTGTACATAAGGACCACAACTTCTTTACCCATTTTTCTCTTTCCTGGGATATTTAAGGTGGAATGAAGTGGAGGTCCTTGTCAACAGAGCAGCCCTAAACTTTGGGGTGCTTGTGTCTTGCTGATTTTTCATTTTCCCAATTTATACCCCCATGAGTGGAAGTGCCCTATGCTCTCTAAGCTGTGTTTTTCAGATGTTTCAGGACACACCGTACACTTCTCCAGAGTGGCTGTTGGCAATTTACATCCCGCCCATCAGTGTAGCAAGGCTCCCATTTCTCCATGGCCTGTCCTGCATTTCTGGTTTTGACACTTTTTTCAGCATGGCCCTTTTGACCGATGGGAAGCTAGACTTGTTTGTTGCGCTCATTTGCCTTTCCAGGTTGCTTGGTTGGCCAAAAAGGGCGTATGCGTTTTTTCCTGAATATATTCAGGAAAAAACGCATACGCCCTTTTTGGCCAAGGGCATCATTGTCAACGTTTTGCCGCTTTTCATGTGCTTTAAATGCGATTCGAATCTACCTCCTGAAATCTCTTTCCTGCAATTCTGCCTTGATTTCAAATCCTCTTCTTTGCCTTCCCTCAATATATTTGTGGACGAGAGTTATCATTTATAACTCTGCAGGTTTGTGAATTGCAGTGCCCTGAACCTCCATTTTACAACTCGCTTTTTTGGGAGCTGGCCGCAAAAGCGCAGGATGGCTTCAGGCCCTGTTCTGGTTCCGGGGGGCAGGCTGAGCCTGTGGTTAATTCTTCTTCCTGATGGGAAAATAGAGTGACCTGTGCCTGTCCCGACACCAAGAGCTAGTCTCTCGTTGGTTCCCCGTCTTCCCGTTCATCCTCAGGACAAATTGCAACCTGTACGGAACAGGAGGTTAAAGGTGCTGATGCTCCAAGTAGGGAGATTGCTAGTAAAGCGACTGGAATGGCGAACCCGGGCACAAGGCGATGAGAAATGAGGTGCGTTTTAGAAACCTTTCCCCATCACACTGTGTACCATCTTCTGGGTTTCTCATGCATGTTTTGATGTAGGAAGATGCCCTTGAAGCTGGAGATTTGGGACCCATGCGATGGGTACCATGCAGTATTACTTTAAAGGGTCTGCGTTTGCTCACCCAACCTCACCAAACCTCTCAGCCCCAAGAGTGTCCACCCTTATGTCTCATCCAGCTGTGGGTCTAGATATGGTCAATCCAGCTTGCATCACAGCCCCTGAACGCATTGTGTAAGAATTCCTCTCTCGTTCACTGTCTTTGTTTCATGGGTTTTTCAAAGTAATTTATTTTCATAATGGGATTTAGCTGCTTTTCACTGCTGTGTTTATGCCACTTTACACCCACTTGACACACTAACAGAGAGATATCAATACATAGGCTTTACGATTATTACTAGTCAGATATAATCTTGTGCGGTGAATAGGGCGTGTTGAGTCCAGTTCTCTGAGCAAGGAGTAGGTCTTGTCTATTACATATTGGGTTTATGGAACGGTATCTGAGCTAATTTGATACCCTTGTTTTATGTATCACCCCACCTCACCTTTCCCGTTAAGCAGCCATAGTGTGTTTTCTGCATGTGTGACTCTGTTCTGTTTTGTAATTCAGTTCAAGTGTAACGGTTTTTACATTCCCTCTATCAGTGATACCTTATGAGAAGTGTCCTTTTCTGTGTGACTTATTTCACTTAGAATCGTCGTACCTAAATCCACTCATCATGCTGCTACTAGCCTTATGACATTGATTTCATGGCTGAGTGATATTCCATTGTACATAAGGACCACAACTTCTTTACCCATTTTTCTCTTTCCTGGGATATTTAAGGTGGAATGAAGTGGAGGTCCTTGTCAACAGAGCAGCCCTCAACTTTGGGGTGCTTGTGTCTTGCTGATTTTTCATTTTCCCAATTCATACCCCCATGAGTGGAAGTGCCCTATGCTCTCTAAGCTGTGTTTTTCAGATGTTTCAGGACTCACCGTACACTTCTCCAGAGTGGCTGTTGGCAATTTACATCCCGCCCATCAGTGTAGCAAGGCTCCCATTTCTCCATGGCCTGTCCTGCATTTCTGGTTTTGACACTTTTTTCAGCATGGCCCTTTTGACCGATGGGAAGAGAGACTTCTCTGTAGCGCTGATTTGCCTTTCCAGGTTGCTTGGTTGGCCAAAAAGGGCGTATGCGTTTTTTCCTGAATATATTCAGGAAAAAACGCATACGCCCTTTTTGGCCAAGGGCATCATTGTCAACGTTTTGCCGCTTTTCATGTGCTTTAAATGCGATTCGAATCTACCTCCTGAAATCTCTTTCCTGCAATTCTGCCTTGATTTCAAATCCTCTTCTTTGCCTTCCCTCAATATATTTGTGGACGAGAGTTATCATTAATAACTCTGCAGGTTTGTGAATTGCAGTGCCCTGAACCTCCATTTTACAACTCGTTTTTATGGGAGCTGGCCGCAAAATCGCAGAATGGCTTCAGGCCCTGTTCTGGTTCCGGGGGGCAGGCTGAGCCTGTGGTTAATTCTTCTTTCTGATGGGAAAATAGAGTGACCTGTGCCTGTCCCAACACCAAGAGCTAGTCTCTCGTTGGTTCCACGTCTTCCCGTTTATCCTCAGGACAAATTGCAACCTGTACGGAACAGGAGGTTAAAGGTGCTGATGCTCCAAGTAGGGAGCTTGCTAGTAAAGCGGCTGGAATGGCGAACCCGGGCACAAGGAGATGAGAAATGAGGTGCGTTTTAGAAACCTTTCCCCATCACACTGTGTACCATCTTCTGGGTTTCTCATGCATGTTTTTGATGTAGGAAGATGCCCTTGAACCTGGAGATTTGGGACCCATGCGATGGGTACCATGCAGTATTACTTTAAAGGGTCTGCGTTTGCTCACCCAACCTCACCAAACCTCTCAGCCCCAAGAGTGTCCACCCTTATGTCTGATCCAGCTGTGAGTCTAGATATGGTCAATCCAGGTTGCATCACAGCCCCTGAACGCATTGTGTAAGAATTTCTCTCTCTTTCACTGTCTTTGTTTCATGGGTGTTTCAAAGTAATTTATTTTTATAATGGGTTTTAGCTCCTTTTCACTGCTGTGTTTATGCCGCTTTACACCCACTTGACACACTAACAGAGAGATATCAATACATAGGTTTCAAGATTATTACTAGTCAGATATATTCTTGTGCGGTGAATAGGGCGTGTTGAGTCCAGTTCTCTGAGCAAGGAGTAGGTCTTGTCTACTACATATTGGGTTTATGGAACGGTATCTGAGCTAATTTGATACCCTTGTTTTATGTATCACCCCACCTCACCTTTCCCGTTAAGCAGCCATAGTGTGTTTTCTGCATGTGTGACTCTGTTCTGTTTTGTAATTCAGTTCAAGTGTAACGGTTTTTACATTCCATCTATAAGTGATACCTTATGAGAAGTGTCCTTTTCTGTGTGACTTATTTGACTTAGAATCGTCGTACCTAAATCCACTCATCATGCTGCTACTAACCTTATGACATTGATTTCATGGCTGAGTGATATTCCATTGTACATAAGGACCACAACTTCTTTATCCATTTTTCTCTTTCCTGGGATATTGAAGGTGGAATGAAGTGGAGGTCCTTGTCAACAGAGCAGCCCTCAACTTTGGGGTGCTTGTGTCTTGCTGATTTTTCATTTTCCCAATTTATACCCCCATGAGTGGAAGTGCCCTATGCTCTCTAAGCTGTGTTTTTCAGATGTTTCAGGACACACCGTACACTTCTCCAGAGTGGCTGTTGGCAATTTACATCCCGCCCATCAGTGTAGCAAGGCTCCCATTTCTCCATGGCCTGTCCTGCATTTCTGGTTTTGACACTTTTTTCAGCATGGCCCTTTTGACCGATGGGAAGCGAGACTTCTCTGTAGCGCTGATTTGCCTTTCCAGGTTGCTTGGTTGGCCAAAAAGGGCGTATGCGTTTTTTCCTGAATATATTCAGGACAAAACGCATACGCCCTTTTTGGCCAAGGGCATCATTGTCAACGTTTTGCCGCTTTTCATGTGCTTTAAAGGCGATTCGTATCTACCTCCTGAAATCTGTTTCGTGCAATTCTGCCTTGATTTCAAATCCTCTTCTTTGCCTTCCCTCAATATATTTGTGGACGAGAGCTATCATTTATAACTCTGCAGGTTTGTGAATTGCAGTGCCCTGAACCTCCATTTTACAACTCGCTTTTTTGGGAGCTGGCCGCAAAAGCGCAGGATGGCTTCAGGCCCTGTTCTGGTTCTGGGGGGCAGGCTGAGCCTGTGGTTAATTCTTCTTCCTGATGGGAAAATAGAGTGACCTGTGCCTGTCCCAACACCAAGAGCTAGTCTCTCGTTGGTTCCCCGTCTTCCCGTTCATCCTCAGGACAAATTGCAACCTGTACGGAACAGGAGGTTAAAGGTGCTGATGCTCCAAGTAGGGAGATTGCTAGTAAAGCGGCTGGAATGGCGAACCCGGGCACAAGGAGATGAGAAATGAGGTGCGTTTTAGAAACCTTTCCCCATCACACGGTGTACCATCTTCTGGGTTTCTCATGCATGTTTTCGATGTAGAAAGATGCCCTTGAACCTGGAGATTTGGGACCCATGCGATGGGTACCACGCAGTATTACTTTAAAGGGTCTGCGTTTGCTCACCCAACCTCACCAAACCTCTCAGCCCCAAGAGTGTCCACCCTTATGTCTCATCCAGCTGTGGGTCTAGATATGGTCAATCCAGGTTGCATCACAGCCCCTGAACTCATTGTGTAAGAATTTCTATCTCTTTCACTGTCGTTGTTTCATGGGTTTTTCAAAGTAATTTATTTTCATAATGGGGTTTAGCTGCTTTTCACGGCTGTGTTTATGCCGCTTTACACCCACTTGACACACTAACAGAGAGATATCAATACATAGGTTTCAAGATTATTACTAGTCAGATATATTCTTGTGCGGTGAATAGGGCGTGTTGAGTACAGTTCTCTGAGCAAGGAGTAGGTCTTGTCTACTACATATTGGGTTTATGGAACGGTATCTGAGCTAATTTGATACCCTTGTTTTATGTATCACCCCACCTCACCTTTCCCGTTAAGCAGCCATAGTGTGTTTTCTGCATGTGTGACTCTGTTCTGTTTTGTAATTCAGTTCAAGTGTAACGGTTTTTACATTCCCTCTATAAGTGATACCTTATGAGAAGTGTCCTTTTCTGTGTGACTTATTTCACTTAGAATCGTCGTACCTATATCCACTCATCATGCTGCTACTAACCTTATGACATTGATTTCATGGCTGAGTGATATTCCATTGTACATAAGGACCACAACTTCTTTATCAATTTTTCTCTTTCCTGGGATATTTAAGGTGGAATGAAGTGGAGGTCCTTGTCAACAGAGCAGTCCTCAACTTTGGGGTGCTTGTGTCTCGCTGATTTTTAATTTTCCCAATTTATACCCCGATGAGTGGAAGTGCCCTATGCTCTCTAAGCTGTGTTTTTCAGATGTTTCAGGACTCACCGTACACTTCTCCAGAGTGGCTGTTGGCAATTTACATCCCGCCCATCAGTGTAGCAAGGCTCCCATTTCTCCATGGCCTGTCCTGCATTTCTGGTTTTGACACTTTTTTCAGCATGGCCCTTTTGACCGATGGGAAGCGAGACTTCTCTGTAGCGCTGATTTGCCTTTCCAGGTTGCTTGGTTGGCCAAAAAGGGCGTATGCGTTTTTTCCTGAATATATTCAGGAAAAAACGCATACGCCCTTTTTGGCCAAGGGCATCATTGTCAACGTTTTGCCGCTTTTCATGTGCTTTAAAGGCGATTCGTATCTACCTCCTGAAATCTGTTTCGTGCACTTCTGCCTTGATTTCAAATCCTCTTCTTTGCCTTCCCTCAATATATTTGTGGACGAGAGTTATCATTTATAACTCTGCAGGTTTGTGAATTGCAGTGCCCTGAACCTCCATTTTACAACTCGCTTTTTTGGGAGCTGGCCGCAAAAGCGCAGGATGGCTTCAGGCCCTGTTCTGGTTCTGGGGGGCAGGCTGAGCCTGTGGTTAATTCTTCTTCCTGATGGGAAAATAGAGTGACCTGTGCCTGTCCCAACACCAAGAGCTAGTCTCTCGTTGGTTCCCCGTCTTCCCGTTCATCCTCAGGACAAATTGCAACCTGTACGGAACAGGAGGTTAAAGGTGCTGATGCTCCAAGTAGGGAGATTGCTAGTAAAGCGGCTGGAATGGCGAACCCGGGCACAAGGAGATGAGAAATGAGGTGCGTTTTAGAAACCTTTCCCCATCACACGGTGTACCATCTTCTGGGTTTCTCATGCATGTTTTCGATGTAGGAAGATGCCCTTGAACCTGGAGATTTGGGACCCATGCGATGGGTACCACGCAGTATTACTTTAAAGGGTCTGCGTTTGCTCACCCAACCTCACCAAACCTCTCAGCCCCAAGAGTGTCCACCCTTATGTCTCATCCAGCTGTGGGTCTAGATATGGTCAATCCAGGTTGCATCACAGCCCCTGAACTCATTGTGTAAGAATTTCTATCTCTTTCACTGTCGTTGTTTCATGGGTTTTACAAAGTAATTTATTTTCATAATGGGGTTTAGCTGCTTTTCACGGCTGTGTTTATGCCGCTTTACACCCACTTGACACACTAACAGAGAGATATCAATACATAGGTTTTAAGATTATTACTAGTCAGATATATTCTTGTGCGGTGAATAGGGCGTGTTGAGTCCAGTTCTCTGAGCAAGGAGTAGGTCTTGTCTATTACATATTGGGTTTATGGAACGGTATCTGAGCTAATTTGATACCCTTGTTTTATGTATCACCCCACCTCACCTTTCCCGTTAAGCAGCCATAGTGTGTTTTCTGCATGTGTGACTCTGTTCTGTTTTGTAATTCAGTTCAAGTGTAACGGTTTTTACATTCCCTCTATCAGTGATACCTTATGAGAAGTGTCCTTTTCTGTGTGACTTATTTCACTTAGAATCGTCGTACCTAAATCCACTCATCATGCTGCTACTAACCTTATGACATTGATTTCATGGCTGAGTGATATTCCATTGTACATAAGGACCACAACTTCTTTATCCATTTTTCTCTTTCCTGGGATATTGAAGGTGGAATGAAGTGGAGGTCCTTGTCAACAGAGCAGTCCTCAACTTTGGGGTGCTTGTGTCTCGCTGATTTTTAATTTTCCCAATTTATACCCCCATGAGTGGAAGTGCCCTATGCTCTCTAAGCTGTGTTTTTCAGATGTTTCAGGACTCACCGGACACTTCTCCAGAGTGGCTGTTGGCAATTTACATCCCGCCCATCAGTGTAGCAAGGCTCCCATTTCTCCATGGCCTGTCCTGCATTTCTGGTTTTGACACTTTTTTCAGCATGGCCCTTTTGACCGATGGGAAGAGAGACTTCTCTGTAGCGCTGATTTGCCTTTCCAGGTTGCTTGGTTGGCCAAAAAGGGCGTATGCGTTTTTTCCTGAATATATTCAGGAAAAAACGCATACGCCCTTTTTGGCCAAGGGCATCATTGTCAACGTTTTGCCGCTTTTCATGTGCTTTAAAGGCGATTCGTATCTACCTCCTGAAATCTGTTTCGTGCACTTCTGCCTTGATTTCAAATCCTCTTCTTTGCCTTCCCTCAATATATTTGTGGACGAGAGTTATCATTTATAACTCTGCAGGTTTGTGAATTGCAGTGCCCTGAACCTCCATTTTACAACTCGCTTTTTTGGGAGCTGGCCGCAAAAGCGCAGGATGGCTTCAGGCCCTGTTCTGGTTCTGGGGGGCAGGCTGAGCCTGTGGTTAATTCTTCTTCCTGATGGGAAAATAGAGTGACCTGTGCCTGTCCCAACACCAAGAGCTAGTCTCTCGTTGGTTCCCCGTCTTCCCGTTCATCCTCAGGACAAATTGCAACCTGTACGGAACAGGAGGTTAAAGGTGCTGATGCTCCAAGTAGGGAGATTGCTAGTAAAGCGGCTGGAATGGCGAACCCGGGCACAAGGAGATGAGAAATGAGGTGCGTTTTAGAAACCTTTCCCCATCACACGGTGTACCATCTTCTGGGTTTCTCATGCATGTTTTCGATGTAGGAAGATGCCCTTGAACCTGGAGATTTGGGACCCATGCGATGGGTACCACGCAGTATTACTTTAAAGGGTCTGCGTTTGCTCACCCAACCTCACCAAACCTCTCAGCCCCAAGAGTGTCCACCCTTATGTCTCATCCAGCTGTGGGTCTAGATATGGACAATCCAGGTTGCATCACAGCCCCTGAACTCATTGTGTAAGAATTTCTATCTCTTTCACTGTCGTTGTTTCATGGGTTTTTCAAAGTAATTTATTTTCATAATGGGGTTTAGCTGCTTTTCACGGCTGTGTTTATGCCGCTTTACACCCACTTGACACACTAACAGAGAGATATCAATACATAGGTTTCAAGATTATTACTAGTCAGATATATTCTTGTGCGGTGAATAGGGCGTGTTGAGTACAGTTCTCTGAGCAAGGAGTAGGTCTTGTCTACTACATATTGGGTTTATGGAACGGTATCTGAGCTAATTTGATACCCTTGTTTTATGTATCACCCCACCTCACCTTTCCCGTTAAGCAGCCATAGTGTGTTTTCTGCATGTGTGACTCTGTTCTGTTTTGTAATTCAGTTCAAGTGTAACGGTTTTTACATTCCCTCTATAAGTGATACCTTATGAGAAGTGTCCTTTTCTGTGTGACTTATTTCACTTAGAATCGTCGTACCTATATCCACTCATCATGCTGCTACTAACCTTATGACATTGATTTCATGGCTGAGTGATATTCCATTGTACATAAGGACCACAACTTCTTTATCCATTTTTCTCTTTCCTGGGATATTTAAGGTGGAATGAAGTGGAGGTCCTTGTCAACAGAGCAGCCCTCAACTTTGGGGTGCTTGTGTCTTGCTGATTTTTCATTTTCCCAATTTATACCCCCATGAGTGGAAGTGCCCTATGCTCTCTAAGCTGTGTTTTTCAGATGTTTCAGGACTCACCGTACACTTCTCCAGAGTGGCTGTTGGCAATTTACATCCCGCCCATCAGTGTAGCAAGGCTCCCATTTCTCCATGGCCTGTCCTGCATTTCTGGTTTTGACACTTTTTTCAGCATGGCCCTTTTGACCGATGGGAAGCGAGACTTCTCTGTAGCGCTGATTTGCCTTTCCAGGTTGCTTGGTTGGCCAAAAAGGGCGTATGCGTTTTTTCCTGAATATATTCAGGAAAAAACGCATACGCCCTTTTTGGCCAAGGGCATCATTGTCAACGTTTTGCCGCTTTTCATGTGCTTTAAAGGCGATTCGTATCTACCTCCTGAAATCTGTTTCGTGCACTTCTGCCTTGATTTCAAATCCTCTTCTTTGCCTTCCCTCAATATATTTGTGGACGAGAGTTATCATTTATAACTCTGCAGGTTTGTGAATTGCAGTGCCCTGAACCTCCATTTTACAACTCGCTTTTTTGGGAGCTGGCCGCAAAAGCACAGGATGGCTTCAGGCCCTGTTCTGGTTCTGGGGGGCAGGCTGAGCCTGTGGTTAATTCTTCTTCCTGATGGGAAAATAGAGTGACCTGTGCCTGTCCCAACACCAAGAGCTAGTCTCTCGTTGGTTCCCCGTCTTCCCGTTCATCCTCAGGACAAATTGCAACCTGTACGGAACAGGAGGTTAAAGGTGCTGATGCTCCAAGTAGGGAGATTGCTAGTAAAGCGGCTGGAATGGCGAACCTGGGCACAAGGAGATGAGAAATGAGGTGCGTTTTAGAAACCTTTCCCCATCACACGGTGTACCATCTTCTGGGTTTCTCATGCATGTTTTCGATGTAGGAAGATGCCCTTGAACCTGGAGATTTGGGACCCATGCGATGGGTACCACGCAGTATTACTTTAAAGGGTCTGCGTTTGCTCACCCAACCTCACCAAACCTCTCAGCCCCAAGAGTGTCCACCCTTATGTCTCATCCAGCTGTGGGTCTAGATATGGTCAATCCAGGTTGCATCACAGCCCCTGAACTCATTGTGTAAGAATTTCTATCTCTTTCACTGTCGTTGTTTCATGGGTTTTACAAAGTAATTTATTTTCATAATGGGGTTTAGCTGCTTTTCACGGCTGTGTTTATGCCGCTTTACACCCACTTGACACACTAACAGAGAGATATCAATACATAGGTTTCAAGATTATTACTAGTCAGATATATTCTTGTGCGGTGAATAGGGCGTGTTGAGTACAGTTCTCTGAGCAAGGAGTAGGTCTTGTCTACTACATATTGGGTTTATGGAACGGTATCTGAGCTAATTTGATACCCTTGTTTTATGTATCACCCCACCTCACCTTTCCCGTTAAGCAGCCATAGTGTGTTTTCTGCATGTGTGACTCTGTTCTGTTTTGTAATTCAGTTCAAGTGTAACGGTTTTTACATTCCCTCTATAAGTGATACCTTATGAGAAGTGTCCTTTTCTGTGTGACTTATTTCACTTAGAATCGTCGTACCTATATCCACTCATCATGCTGCTACTAACCTTATGACATTGATTTCATGGCTGAGTGATATTCCATTGTACATAAGGACCACAACTTCTTTATCCATTTTTCTCTTTCCTGGGATATTTAAGGTGGAATGAAGTGGAGGTCCTTGTCAACAGAGCAGTCCTCAACTTTGGGGTGCTTGTGTCTTGCTGATTTTTCATTTTCCCAATTTATACCCCCATGAGTGGAAGTGCCCTATGCTCTCTAAGCTGTGTTTTTCAGATGTTTCAGGACTCACCGTACACTTCTCCAGAGTGGCTGTTGGCAATTTACATCCCGCCCATCAGTGTAGCAAGGCTCCCATTTCTCCATGGCCTGTCCTGCATTTCTGGTTTTGACACTTTTTTCAGCATGGCCCTTTTGACCGATGGGAAGCGAGACTTCTCTGTAGCGCTGATTTGCCTTTCCAGGTTGCTTGGTTGGCCAAAAAGGGCGTATGCGTTTTTTCCTGAATATATTCAGGAAAAAACGCATACGCCCTTTTTGGCCAAGGGCATCATTGTCAACGTTTTGCCGCTTTTCATGTGCTTTAAAGGCGATTCGTATCTACCTCCTGAAATCTGTTTCGTGCACTTCTGCCTTGATTTCAAATCCTCTTCTTTGCCTTCCCTCAATATATTTGTGGACGAGAGTTATCATTTATAACTCTGCAGGTTTGTGAATTGCAGTGCCCTGAACCTCCATTTTACAACTCGCTTTTTTGGGAGCTGGCCGCAAAAGCGCAGGATGGCTTCAGGCCCTGTTCTGGTTCTGGGGGGCAGGCTGAGCCTGTGGTTAATTCTTCTTCCTGATGGGAAAATAGAGTGACCTGTGCCTGTCCCAACACCAAGAGCTAGTCTCTCGTTGGTTCCCCGTCTTCCCGTTCATCCTCAGGACAAATTGCAACCTGTACGGAACAGGAGGTTAAAGGTGCTGATGCTCCAAGTAGGGAGATTGCTAGTAAAGCGGCTGGAATGGCGAACCCGGGCACAAGGAGATGAGAAATGAGGTGCGTTTTAGAAACCTTTCCCCATCACACGGTGTACCATCTTCTGGGTTTCTCATGCATGTTTTCGATGTAGGAAGATGCCCTTGAACCTGGAGATTTGGGACCCATGCGATGGGTACCACGCAGTATTACTTTAAAGGGTCTGCGTTTGCTCACCCAACCTCACCAAACCTCTCAGCCCCAAGAGTGTCCACCCTTATGTCTCATCCAGCTGTGGGTCTAGATATGGTCAATCCAGGTTGCATCACAGCCCCTGAACTCATTGTGTAAGAATTTCTATCTCTTTCACTGTCGTTGTTTCATGGGTTTTACAAAGTAATTTATTTTCATAATGGGGTTTAGCTGCTTTTCACGGCTGTGTTTATGCCGCTTTACACCCACTTGACACACTAACAGAGAGATATCAATACATAGGTTTTAAGATTATTACTAGTCAGATATATTCTTGTGCGGTGAATAGGGCGTGTTGAGTCCAGTTCTCTGAGCAAGGAGTAGGTCTTGTCTATTACATATTGGGTTTATGGAACGGTATCTGAGCTAATTTGATACCCTTGTTTTATGTATCACCCCACCTCACCTTTCCCGTTAAGCAGCCATAGTGTGTTTTCTGCATGTGTGACTCTGTTTTGTTTTGTAATTCAGTTCAAGTGTAACGGTTTTTACATTCCCTCTATCAGTGATACCTTATGAGAAGTGTCCATTTCTGTGTGACTTATTTCACTTAGAATCGTCGTACCTAAATCCACTCATCATGCTGCTACTAGCCTTATGACATTGATTTCATGGCTGAGTGATATTCCATTGTACATAAGGACCACAACTTCTTTACCCATTTTTCTCTTTCCTGGGATATTTAAGGTGGAATGAAGTGGAGGTCCTGGTCAACAGAGCAGCCCTAAACTTTGGGGTGCTTGTGTCTTGCTGATTTTTCATTTTCCCAATTCATACCCCCATGAGTGGAAGTGCCCTATGCTCTCTAAGCTGTGTTTTTCAGATGTTTCAGGACTCACCGGACACTTCTCCAGAGTGGCTGTTGGCAATTTACATCCCGCCCATCAGTGTAGCAAGGCTCCCATTTCTCCATGGCCTGTCCTGCATTTCTGGTTTTGACACTTTTTTCAGCATGGCCCTTTTGACCGATGGGAAGCGAGACTTCTTTGTAGCGCTGATTTGCCTTTCCAGGTTGCTTGGTTGGCCAAAAAGGGCGTATGCGTTTTTTCCTGAATATATTCAGGAAAAAACGCATACGCCCTTTTTGGCCAAGGGCATCATTGTCAACGTTTTGCCGCTTTTCATGTGCTTTAAAGGCGATTCGAATCTACCTCCTGAAATCTCTTTCCTGCAATTCTGCCTTGATTTCAAATCCTCTTCTTTGCCTTCCCTCAATATATTTGTGGACGAGAGTTATCATTTATCACTCTGCAGGTTTGTGAATTGCAGTGCCCTGAACCTCCATTTTACAACTCGTTTTTATGGGAGCTGGCGGCAAAATCGCAGAATGGCTTCAGGCCCTGTTCTGGTTCCGGGGGGCAGGCTGAGCCTGTGGTTAATTCTTCTTTCTGATGGGAAAATAGAGTGACCTGTGCCTGTCCCAACACCAAGAGCTAGTCTCTCGTTGGTTCCACGTCTTCCCATTTATCCTCAGGACAAATTGCAACCTGTACGGAACAGGAGGTTAAAGGTGCTGATGCTCCAAGTAGGGAGCTTGCTAGTAAAGCGGCTGGAATGGCGAACCCGGGCACAAGGCGATGAGAAATGAGGTGCGTTTTAGAAACCTTTCCCCATCACGCGGTGTACCATCTTCTGGGTTTCTCATGCATGTTTTTGATGTAGGAAGATGCCCTTGAACCTGGAGATTTGGGACCCATGCGATGGGTATCATGCAGTATTACTTTAAAGGGTCTGCGTTTGCTCACCCAACCTCACCAAACCTCTCAGCCCCAAGAGTGTCCACCCTTATGTCTGATCCAGCTGTGAGTCTAGATATGGTCAATCCAGGTTGCATCACAGCCCCTGAACGCATTGTGTAAGAATTTCTCTCTCTTTCACTGTCTTTTTTTCATGGGTGTTTCAAAGTAATTTATTTTTATAATGGGGTTTAGCTGCTTTTCACTGCTGTGTTTATGCCGCTTTACACCCACTTGACACACTAACAGAGAGATATCAATACATAGGTTTTACGATTATTATTAGTCAGATATATTCTTGTGCGGTGAATAGGGCGTGTTGAGTCCAGTTCTCTGAGCAAGGAGTAGGTTTTGTCTATTACATATTGGGTTTATGGAATGGTATCTGAGCTAATTTGATACCCTTGTTTTATGTATCACCCCACCTCACCTTTCCCGTTAAGCAGCCATAGTGTGTTTTCTGCATGTGTGACTCTGTTCTGTTTTGTAATTCAGTTCAAGTGTAACGGTTTTTACATTCCCTCTATCAGTGATACCTTATGAGAAGTGTCCTTTTCTGTGTGACTTATTTCACTTAGAATCGTCGTACCTAAATCCACTCATCATGCTGCTACTAGCCTTATGACATTGATTTCATGGCTGAGTGATATTCCATTGTACATAAGGACCACAACTTCTTTACCCATGTTTCTCTTTCCTGGGATATTTAAGGTGGAATGAAGTGGAGGTCCTTGTCAACAGAGCAGCCCTAAACTTTGGGGTGCTTGTGTCTTGCTGATTTTTCATTTTCCCAATTCATACCCCCATGAGTGGAAGTGCCCTATGCTCTCTAAGCTGTGTTTTTCAGATGTTTCAGGACTCACCGTACACTTCTCCAGAGTGGCTGTTGGCAATTTACATCCCGCCCATCAGTGTAGCAAGGCTCCCATTTCTCCATGGCCTGTCCTGCATTTCTGGTTTTGACACTTTTTTCAGCATGGCCCTTTTGACCGATGGGAAGCGAGACTTCTTTGTAGCGCTGATTTGCCTTTCCAGGTTGCTTGGTTGGCCAAAAAAGGCGTATGCGTTTTTTCCGGAATATATTCAGGAAAAAACGCATACGCCCTTTTTGGCCAAGGGCATCATTGTCAACCTTTTGCCGCTTTTCATGTGCTTTAAATGCGATTCGAATCTACCTCCTGAAATCTCTTTCCTGCAATTCTGCCTTGATTTCAAATCCTCTTCTTTGCCTTCCCTCAATATATTTGTGGATGAGAGTTATCATTTATAACTCTGCAGGTTTGTGAATTGCAGTGCCCTGAACCTCCATTTTACAACTCGTTTTTATGGGAGCTGGCCGCAAAATCGCAGAATGGCTTCAGGCCCTGTTCTGGTTCCGGGGGGCAGGCTGAGCCTGTGGTTAATTCTTCTTTCTGATGGGAAAATAGAGTGACCTGTGCCTGTCCCAACACCAAGAGCTAGTCTCTCGTTGGTTCCACGTCTTCCCGTTTATCCTCAGGACAAATTGCAACCTGTACGGAACAGGAGGTTAAAGGTGCTGATGCTCCAAGTAGGGAGCTTGCTAGTAAAGCGGCTGGAATGGCAAACCCGGGCACAAGGCGATGAGAAATGAGGTGCGTTTTAGAAACCTTTCCCCATCACACTGTGTACCATCTTCTGGGTTTCTCATGCATGTTTTTGATGTAGGAAGATGCCCTTGAAGCTGGAGATTTGGGACCCATGCGATGGGTACCATGCAGTATTACTTTAAAGGGTCTGCGTTTGCTCACCCAACCTCACCAAACCTCTCAGCCCCAAGAGTGTCCACCCTTATGTCTGATCCAGCTGTGAGTCTAGATATGGTCAATCCAGGTTGCATCACAGCCCCTGAACGCATTGTGTAAGAATTTCTCTCTCTTTCACTGTCTTTGTTTCATGGGTGTTTCAAAGTAATTTATTTTTATAATGGGGTTTAGCTCCTTTTCACTGCTGTGTTTATGCCGCTTTACACCCACTTGACACACTAACAGAGAGATATCAATACATAGGTTTCAAGATTATTACTAGTCAGATATATTCTTGTGCGGTGAATAGGGCGTGTTGAGTCCAGTTCTCTGAGCAAGGAGTAGGTCTTGTCTACTACATATTGGGTTTATGGAACGGTATCTGAGCTAATTTGATACCCTTGTTTTATGTATCACCCCACCTCACCTTTCCCGTTAAGCAGCCATAGTGTGTTTTCTGCATGTGTGACTCTGTTCTGTTTTGTAATTCAGTTCAAGTGTAACGGTTTTTACATTCCCTCTATAAGTGATACCTTATGAGAAGTGTCCTTTTCTCTGTGACTTATTTCACTTAGAATCGTCGTACCTAAATCCACTCATCATGCTGCTACTAACCTTATGACATTGATTTCATGGCTGAGTGATATTCCATTGTACATAAGGACCACAACTTCTTTATCCATTTTTCTCTTTCCTGGGATATTTAAGGTGGAATGAAGTGGAGGTCCTTGTCAACAGAGCAGTCCTCAACTTTGGGGTGCTTGTGTCTTGCTGATTTTTCATTTTCCCAATTTATACCCCCATGAGTGGAAGTGCCCTATGCTCTCTAAGCTGTGTTTTTCAGATGTTTCAGGACTCACCGGACACTTCTCCAGAGTGGCTGTTGGCAATTTACATCCCGCCCATCAGTGTAGCAAGGCTCCCATTTCTCCATGGCCTGTCCTGCATTTCTGGTTTTGACACTTTTTTCAGCATGGCCCTTTTGACCGATGGGAAGAGAGACTTCTCTGTAGCGCTGATTTGCCTTTCCAGGTTGCTTGGTTGGCCAAAAAGGGCGTATGCGTTTTTTCCTGAATATATTCAGGAAAAAACGCATACGCCCTTTTTGGCCAAGGGCATCATTGTCAACGTTTTGCCGCTTTTCATGTGCTTTAAAGGCGATTCGTATCTACCTCCTGAAATCTGTTTCGTGCAATTCTGCCTTGATTTCAAATCCTCTTCTTTGCCTTCCCTCAATATATTTGTGGACGAGAGTTATCATTTATAACTCTGCAGGTTTGTGAATTGCAGTGCCCTGAACCTCCATTTTACAACTCGCTTTTTTGGGAGCTGGCCGCAAAAGCGCAGGATGGCTTCAGGCCCTGTTCTGGTTCTGGGGGGCAGGCTGAGCCTGTGGTTAATTCTTCTTCCTGATGGGAAAATAGAGTGACCTGTGCCTGTCCCAACACCAAGAGCTAGTCTCTCGTTGGTTCCCCGTCTTCCCGTTCATCCTCAGGACAAATTGCAACCTGTACGGAACAGGAGGTTAAAGGTGCTGATGCTCCAAGTAGGGAGATTGCTAGTAAAGCGGCTGGAATGGCGAACCCGGGCACAAGGAGATGAGAAATGAGGTGCGTTTTAGAAACCTTTCCCCATCACACGGTGTACCATCTTCTGGGTTTCTCATGCATGTTTTCGATGTAGGAAGATGCCCTTGAACCTGGAGATTTGGGACCCATGCGATGGGTACCACGCAGTATTACTTTAAAGGGTCTGCGTTTGCTCACCCAACCTCACCAAACCTCTCAGCCCCAAGAGTGTCCACCCTTATGTCTCATCCAGCTGTGGGTCTAGATATGGTCAATCCAGGTTGCATCACAGCCCCTGAACTCATTGTGTAAGAATTTCTATCTCTTTCACTGTCGTTGTTTCATGGGTTTTACAAAGTAATTTATTTTCATAATGGGGTTTAGCTGCTTTTCACGGCTGTGTTTATGCCGCTTTACACCCACTTGACACACTAACAGAGAGATATCAATACATAGGTTTTAAGATTATTACTAGTCAGATATATTCTTGTGCGGTGAATAGGGCGTGTTGAGTCCAGTTCTCTGAGCAAGGAGTAGGTCTTGTCTATTACATATTGGGTTTATGGAACGGTATCTGAGCTAATTTGATACCCTTGTTTTATGTATCACCCCACCTCACCTTTCCCGTTAAGCAGCCATAGTGTGTTTTCTGCATGTGTGACTCTGTTTTGTTTTGTAATTCAGTTCAAGTGTAACGGTTTTTACATTCCCTCTATCAGTGATACCTTATGAGAAGTGTCCTTTTCTGTGTGACTTATTTCACTTAGAATCGTCGTACCTAAATCCACTCATCATGCTGCTACTAGCCTTATGACATTGATTTCATGGCTGAGTGATATTCCATTGTACATAAGGACCACAACTTCTTTACCCATTTTTCTCTTTCCTGGGATATTTAAGGTGGAATGAAGTGGAGGTCCTGGTCAACAGAGCAGCCCTAAACTTTGGGGTGCTTGTGTCTTGCTGATTTTTCATTTTCCCAATTCATACCCCCATGAGTGGAAGTGCCCTATGCTCTCTAAGCTGTGTTTTTCAGATGTTTCAGGACTCACCGGACACTTCTCCAGAGTGGCTGTTGGCAATTTACATCCCGCCCATCAGTGTAGCAAGGCTCCCATTTCTCCATGGCCTGTCCTGCATTTCTGGTTTTGACACTTTTTTCAGCATGGCCCTTTTGACCGATGGGAAGCGAGACTTCTTTGTAGCGCTGATTTGCCTTTCCAGGTTGCTTGGTTGGCCAAAAAGGGCGTATGCGTTTTTTCCTGAATATATTCAGGAAAAAACGCATACGCCCTTTTTGGCCAAGGGCATCATTGTCAACGTTTTGCCGCTTTTCATGTGCTTTAAAGGCGATTCGAATCTACCTCCTGAAATCTCTTTCCTGCAATTCTGCCTTGATTTCAAATCCTCTTCTTTGCCTTCCCTCAATATATTTGTGGACGAGAGTTATCATTTATAACTCTGCAGGTTTGTGAATTGCAGTGCCCTGAACCTCCATTTTACAACTCGTTTTTATGGGAGCTGGCGGCAAAATCGCAGAATGGCTTCAGGCCCTGTTCTGGTTCCGGGGGGCAGGCTGAGCCTGTGGTTAATTCTTCTTTCTGATGGGAAAATAGAGTGACCTGTGCCTGTCCCAACACCAAGAGCTAGTCTCTCGTTGGTTCCACGTCTTCCCATTTATCCTCAGGACAAATTGCAACCTGTACGGAACAGGAGGTTAAAGGTGCTGATGCTCCAAGTAGGGAGCTTGCTAGTAAAGCGGCTGGAATGGCGAACCCGGGCACAAGGCGATGAGAAATGAGGTGCGTTTTAGAAACCTTTCCCCATCACGCGGTGTACCATCTTCTGGGTTTCTCATGCATGTTTTTGATGTAGGAAGATGCCCTTGAACCTGGAGATTTGGGACCCATGCGATGGGTATCGTGCAGTATTACTTTAAAGGGTCTGCGTTTGCTCACCCAACCTCACCAAACCTCTCAGCCCCAAGAGTGTCCACCCTTATGTCTGATCCAGCTGTGAGTCTAGATATGGTCAATCCAGGTTGCATCACAGCCCCTGAACGCATTGTGTAAGAATTTCTCTCTCTTTCACTGTCTTTTTTTCATGGGTGTTTCAAAGTAATTTATTTTTATAATGGGGTTTAGCTGCTTTTCACTGCTGTGTTTATGCCGCTTTACACCCACTTGACACACTAACAGAGAGATATCAATACATAGGTTTTACGATTATTATTAGTCAGATATATTCTTGTGCGGTGAATAGGGCGTGTTGAGTCCAGTTCTCTGAGCAAGGAGTAGGTTTTGTCTATTACATATTGGGTTTATGGAATGGTATCTGAGCTAATTTGATACCCTTGTTTTATGTATCACCCCACCTCACCTTTCCCGTTAAGCAGCCATAGTGTGTTTTCTGCATGTGTGACTCTGTTCTGTTTTGTAATTCAGTTCAAGTGTAACGGTTTTTACATTCCCTCTATCAGTGATACCTTATGAGAAGTGTCCTTTTCTGTGTGACTTATTTCACTTAGAATCGTCGTACCTAAATCCACTCATCATGCTGCTACTAGCCTTATGACATTGATTTCATGGCTGAGTGATATTCCATTGTACATAAGGACCACAACTTCTTTACCCATGTTTCTCTTTCCTGGGATATTTAAGGTGGAATGAAGTGGAGGTCCTTGTCAACAGAGCAGCCCTAAACTTTGGGGTGCTTGTGTCTTGCTGATTTTTCATTTTCCCAATTCATACCCCCATGAGTGGAAGTGCCCTATGCTCTCTAAGCTGTGTTTTTCAGATGTTTCAGGACTCACCGTACACTTCTCCAGAGTGGCTGTTGGCAATTTACATCCCGCCCATCAGTGTAGCAAGGCTCCCATTTCTCCATGGCCTGTCCTGCATTTCTGGTTTTGACACTTTTTTCAGCATGGCCCTTTTGACCGATGGGAAGCGAGACTTCTTTGTAGCGCTGATTTGCCTTTCCAGGTTGCTTGGTTGGCCAAAAAAGGCGTATGCGTTTTTTCCGGAATATATTCAGGAAAAAACGCATACGCCCTTTTTGGCCAAGGGCATCATTGTCAACGTTTTGCCGCTTTTCATGTGCTTTAAATGGGATTCGAATCTACCTCCTGAAATCTCTTTCCTGCAATTCTGCCTTGATTTCAAATCCTCTTCTTTGCCTTCCCTCAATATATTTGTGGACGAGAGTTATCATTTATAACTCTGCAGGTTTGTGAATTGCAGTGCCCTGAACCTCCATTTTACAACTCGCTTTTTTGGGAGCTGGCCGCAAAAGCGCAGGATGGCTTCAGGCCCTGTTCTGGTTCTGGGGGGCAGGCTGAGCCTGTGGTTAATTCTTCTTTCTGATGGGAAAATAGAGTGACCTCTGCCTGTCCCAACACCAAGAGCTAGTCTCTCGTTGGTTCCCCGTCTTCCCGTTCATCCTCAGGACAAATTGCAACCTGTACGGAACAGGAGGTTAAAGGTGCTGATGCTCCAAGTAGGGAGATTGCTAGTAAAGCGGCTGGAATGGCGAACCCGGGCACAAGGAGATGAGAAATGAGGTGCGTTTTAGAAACCTTTCCCCATCACACGGTGTACCATCTTCTGGGTTTTTCATGCATGTTTTCGATGTAGGAAGATGCCCTTGAACCTGGAGATTTGGGACCCATGCGATGGGTACCACGCAGTATTACTTTAAAGGGTCTGCATTTGCTCACCCAACCTCACCAAACCTCTCAGCCCCAAGAGTGTCCACCCTTATGTCTCATCCAGCTGTGGGTCTAGATATGGTCAATCCAGGTTGCATCACAGCCCCTGAACTCATTGTGTAAGAATTTCTATCTCTTTCACTGTCGTTGTTTCATGGGTTTTACAAAGTAATTTATTTTCATAATGGGGTTTAGCTGCTTTTCACGGCTGTGTTTATGCCGCTTTACACCCACTTGACACACTAACAGAGAGATATCAATACATAGGTTTTAAGATTATTACTAGTCAGATATATTCTTGTGCGGTGAATAGGGCGTGTTGAGTCCAGTTCTCTGAGCAAGGAGTAGGTCTTGTCTATTACATATTGGGTTTATGGAACGGTATCTGAGCTAATTTCATACCCTTGTTTTATGTATCACCCCACCTCACCTTTCCCGTTAAGCAGCCATAGTCTGTTTTCTGCATGTGTGACTCTGTTCTGTTTTGTAATTCAGTTCAAGTGTAACGGTTTTTACATTCCCTCTATAAGTGATACCTTATGAGAAGTGTCCTTTTCTGTGTGACTTATTTCACTTAGAATCGTCGTACCTATATCCACTCATCATGCTGCTACTAACCTTATGACATTGATTTCATGGCTGAGTGATATTCCATTGTACATAAGGACCACAACTTCTTTATCCATTTTTCTCTTTCCTGGGATATTTAAGGTGGAATGAAGTGGAGGTCCTTGTCAACAGAGCAGTCCTCAACTTTGGGGTGCTTGTGTCTCGCTGATTTTTAATTTTCCCAATTTATACCCCCATGAGTGGAAGTGCCCTATGCTCTCTAAGCTGTGTTTTTCAGATGTTTCAGGACTCACCGGACACTTCTCCAGAGTGGCTGTTGGCAATTTACATCCCGCCCATCAGTGTAGCAAGGCTCCCATTTCTCCATGGCCTGTCCTGCATTTCTGGTTTTGACACTTTTTTCAGCATGGCCCTTTTGACCGATGGGAAGAGAGACTTCTCTGTAGCGCTGATTTGCCTTTCCAGGTTGCTTGGTTGGCCAAAAAGGGCGTATGCGTTTTTTCCTGAATATATTCAGGAAAAAACGCATACGCCCTTTTTGGCCAAGGGCATCATTGTCAACGTTTTGCCGCTTTTCATGTGCTTTAAAGGCGATTCGTATCTACCTCCTGAAATCTGTTTCGTGCAATTCTGCCTTGATTTCAAATCCTCTTCTTTGCCTTCCCTCAATATATTTGTGGACGAGAGTTATCATTTATAACTCTGCAGGTTTGTGAATTGCAGTGCCCTGAACCTCCATTTTACAACTCGCTTTTTTGGGAGCTGGCCGCAAAAGCGCAGGATGGCTTCAGGCCCTGTTCTGGTTCTGGGGGGCAGGCTGAGCCTGTGGTTAATTCTTCTTCCTGATGGGAAAATAGAGTGACCTGTGCCTGTCCCAACACCAAGAGCTAGTCTCTCGTTGGTTCCCCGTCTTCCCGTTCATCCTCAGGACAAATTGCAACCTGTACGGAACAGGAGGTTAAAGGTGCTGATGCTCCAAGTAGGGAGATTGCTAGTAAAGCGGCTGGAATGGCGAACCCGGGCACAAGGAGATGAGAAATGAGGTGCGTTTTAGAAACCTTTCCCCATCACACGGTGTACCATCTTCTGGGTTTCTCATGCATGTTTTTGATGTAGGAAGATGCCCTTGAACCTGGAGATTTGGGACCCATGCGATGGGTACCACGCAGTATTACTTTAAAGGGTCTGCGTTTGCTCACCCAACCTCACCAAACCTCTCAGCCCCAAGAGTGTCCACCCTTATGTCTCATCCAGCTGTGGGTCTAGATATGGTCAATCCAGGTTGCATCACAGCCCCTGAACTCATTGTGTAAGAATTTCTATCTCTTTCACTGTCGTTGTTTCATGGGTTTTACAAAGTAATTTATTTTCATAATGGGGTTTAGCTGCTTTTCACGGCTGTGTTTATGCCGCTTTACACCCACTTGACACACTAACAGAGAGATATCAATACATAGGTTTTAAGATTATTACTAGTCAGATATATTCTTGTGCGGTGAATAGGGCGTGTTGAGTCCAGTTCTCTGAGCAAGGAGTAGGTCTTGTCTATTACATATTGGGTTTATGGAACGGTATCTGAGCTAATTTGATACCCTTGTTTTATGTATCACCCCACCTCACCTTTCCCGTTAAGCAGCCATAGTGTGTTTTCTGCATGTGTGACTCTGTTCTGTTTTGTAATTCAGTTCAAGTGTAACGGTTTTTACATTCCCTCTATAAGTGATACCTTATGAGAAGTGTCCTTTTCTGTGTGATTTATTTCTCTTAGAATCTTCGTACCTAAATCCACTCATCATGCTGCTACTAACCTTATGACATTGATTTCATGGCTGAGTGATATTCCATTGTACATAAGGACCACAACTTCTTTATCCATTTTTCTCTTTCCTGGGATATTTAAGGTGGAATGAAGTGGAGGTCCTTGTCAACAGAGCAGCCCTCAACTTTGGGGTGCTTGTGTCTTGCTGATTTTTCATTTTCCCAATTTATACCCCCATGAGTGGAAGTGCCCTATGCTCTCTAAGCTGTGTTTCTCAGATATTTCAGGACACACCGTACACTTCTCCAGAGTGGCTGTTGGCAATTTACATCCCGCCCATCAGTGTAGCAAGGCTCCCATTTCTCCATGGCCTGTCCTGCATTTCTGGTTTTGACACTTTTTTCAGGATGGCCCTTTTGACCGATGGGAAGCGAGACTTCTCTCTAGCGCTGATTTGCCTTTCCAGGTTGCTTGGTTGGCCAAAAAGGGCGTATGCGTTTTTTCCTGAATATATTCAGGAAAAAACGCATACGCCCTTTTTGGCCAAGGGCATCATTGTCAACGTTTTGCCGCTTTTCATGTGCTTTAAAGGCGATTCGTATCTACCTCCTGAAATCTGTTTCGTGCAATTCTGCCTTGATTTCAAATCCTCTTCTTTGCCTTCCCTCAATATATTTGTGGACGAGAGTTATCATTTATAACTCTGCAGGTTTGTGAATTGCAGTGCCCTGAACCTCCATTTTACAACTCGCTTTTTTGGGAGCTGGCCGCAAAAGCGCAGGATGGCTTCAGGCCCTGTTCTGGTTCTGGGGGGCAGGCTGAGCCTGTGGTTAATTCTTCTTCCTGATGGGAAAATAGAGTGACCTGTGCCTGTCCCAACACCAAGAGCTAGTCTCTCGTTGGTTCCCCGTCTTCCCGTTCATCCTCAGGACAAATTGCAACCTGTACGGAACAGGAGGTTAAAGGTGCTGATGCTCCAAGTAGGGAGATTGCTAGTAAAGCGGCTGGAATGGCGAACCCGGGCACAAGGAGATGAGAAATTAGGTGCGTTTTAGAAACCTTTCCCCATCACACGGTATACCATCTTCTGGGTTTCTCATGCATGTTTTCGATGTAGGAAGATGCCCTTGATCCTGGAGATTTGGGACCCATGCGATGGGTACCACGCAGTATTACTTTAAAGGGTCTGCGTTTGCTCACCCAACCTCACCAAACCTCTCAGCCCCAAGAGTGTCCACCCTTATGTCTCATCCAGCTGTGGGTCTAGATATGGTCAATCCAGGTTGCATCACAGCCCCTGAACTCATTGTGTAAGAATTTCTATCTCTTTCACTGTCGTTGTTTCATGGGTTTTACAAAGTAATTTATTTTCATAATGGGGTTTAGCCGCTTTTCACGGCTGTGTTTATGCCGCTTTACACCCACTTGACACACTAACAGAGAGATATCAATACATAGGTTTTAAGATTATTACTAGTCAGATATATTCTTGTGCGGTGAATAGGGCGTGTTGAGTCCAGTTCTCTGAGCAAGGAGTAGGTCTTGTCTATTACATATTGGATTTATGGAACGGTATCTGAGCTAATTTGATACCCTTGTTTTATGTATCACCCCACCTCACCTTTCCCGTTAAGCAGCCATAGTCTGTTTTCTGCATGTGTGACTCTGTTCTGTTTTGTAATTCAGTTCAAGTGTAACGGTTTTTACATTCCCTCTATAAGTGATACCTTATGAGAAGTGTCCTTTTCTGTGTGACTTATTTCTCTTAGAATCGTCGTACCTAAATCCACTCATCATGCTGCTACTAACCTTATGACATTGATTTCATGGCTGAGTGATATTCCATTGTACATAAGGACCACAACTTCTTTATCCATTTTTCTCTTTCCTGGGATATTGAAGGTGGAATGAAGTGGAGGTCCTTGTCAACAGAGCAGCCCTCAACTTTGGGGTGCTTGTGTCTTGCTGATTTTTCATTTTCCCAATTTATACCCCCATGAGTGGAAGTGCCGTATGCTCTCTCAGCTGTGTTTTTCAGATGTTTCAGGACACACCGTACACTTCTCCAGAGTGGCTGTTGGCAATTTACATCCCGCCCATCAGTGTAGCAAGGGTCCCATTTCTCCATGGCCTGTCCTGCATTTCTGGTTTTGACACTTTTTTCAGCATGGCCCTTTTGACCGATGGGAAGCGAGACTTCTCTGTAGCGCTGATTTGCCTTTCCAGGTTGCTTGGTTGGCCAAAAAGGGCGTATGCGTTTTTTCCTGAATATATTCAGGAAAAAACGCATACGCCCTTTTTGGCCAAGGGCATCATTGTCAACGTTTTGCCGCTTTTCATGTGCTTTAAAGGCGATTCGTATCTACCTCCTGAAATCTGTTTCGTGCAATTCTGCCTTGATTTCAAATCCTCTTCTTTGCCTTCCCTCAATATATTTGTGGACGAGAGTTATCATTTATAACTCTGCAGGTTTGTGAATTGCAGTGCCCTGAACCTCCATTTTACAACTCGCTTTTTTGGGAGCTGGCCGCAAAAGCGCAGGATGGCTTCAGGCCCTGTTCTGGTTCCGGGGGGCAGGCTGAGCCTGTGGTTAATTCTTCTTCCTGATGGGAAAATAGAGTGACCTGTGCCTGTCCCAACACCAAGAGCTAGTCTCTCGTTGGTTCCCCGTCTTCCCGTTCATCCTCAGGACAAATTGCAACCTGTACGGAACAGGAGGTTAAAGGTGCTGATGCTCCAAGTAGGGAGATTGCTAGTAAAGCGGCTGGAATGGCGAACCCGGGCACAAGGAGATGAGAAATTAGGTGCGTTTTAGAAACCTTTCCCCATCACACGGTATACCATCTTCTGGGTTTCTCATGCATGTTTTCGATGTAGGAAGATGCCCTTGATCCTGGAGATTTGGGACCCATGCGATGGGTACCACGCAGTATTACTTTAAAGGGTCTGCGTTTGCTCACCCAACCTCACCAAACCTCTCAGCCCCAAGAGTGTCCACCCTTATGTCTCATCCAGCTGTGGGTCTAGATATGGTCAATCCAGGTTGCATCACAGCCCCTGAACTCATTGTGTAAGAATTTCTATCTCTTTCACTGTCGTTGTTTCATGGGTTTTACAAAGTAATTTATTTTCATACTGGGGTTTAGCCGCTTTTCACGGCTGTGTTTATGCCGCTTTACACCCACTTGACACACTAACAGAGAGATATCAATACATAGGTTTTAAGATTATTACTAGTCAGATATATTCTTGTGCGGTGAATAGGGCGTGTTGAGTCCAGTTCTCTGAGCAAGGAGTAGGTCTTGTCTATTACATATTGGGTTTATGGAACGGTATCTGAGCTAATTTGATACCCTTGTTTTATGTATCACCCCACCTCACCTTTCCCGTTAAGCAGCCATAGTGTGTTTTCTGCATGTGTGACTCTGTTCTGTTTTGTAATTCAGTTCAAGTGTAACGGTTTTTACATTCCCTCTATAAGTGATACCTTATGAGAAGTGTCCTTTTCTGTGTGACTTATTTCTCTTAGAATCGTCGTACCTAAATCCACTCATCATGCTGCTACTAACCTTATGACATTGATTTCATGGCTGAGTGATATTCCATTGTACATAAGGACCACAACTTCTTTATCCATTTTTCTCTTTCCTTGGATATTTAAGGTGGAATGAAGTGGAGGTCCTTGTCAACAGAGCAGCCCTCAACTTTGGGGTGCTTGTGTCTTGCTGATTTTTCATTTTCCCAATTTATACCCC
This sequence comes from Balaenoptera borealis, assembly GCF_965194805.1. Taxonomy (NCBI): domain Eukaryota; kingdom Metazoa; phylum Chordata; class Mammalia; order Artiodactyla; family Balaenopteridae; genus Balaenoptera; species Balaenoptera borealis. The sequence goes on from NW_028123991.1 coordinate 848,330, forward strand.
CATGAGTGGAAGTGCCCTATGCTCTCTCAGCTGTGTTTTTCAGATGTTTCAGGACACACCGTACACTTCTCCAGAGTGGCTGTTGGCAATTTACATCCCGCCCATCAGTGTAGCAAGGGTCCCATTTCTCCATGGCCTGTCCTGCATTTCTGGTTTTGACACTTTTTTCAGCATGGCCCTTTTGACCGATGGGAAGCGAGACTTCTCTGTAGCGCTGATTTGCCTTTCCAGGTTGCTTGGTTGGCCAAAAAGGGCGTATGCGTTTTTTCCTGAATATATTCAGGAAAAAACGCATACGCCCTTTTTGGCCAAGGGCATCATTGTCAACGTTTTGCCGCTTTTCATGTGCTTTAAAGGCGATTCGTATCTACCTCCTGAAATCTGTTTCTTGCAATTCTGCCTTGATTTCAAATCCTCTTCTTTGCCTTCCCTCAATATATTTGTGGACGAGAGTTATCATTTATAACTCTGCAGGTTTGTGAATTGCAGTGCCCTGAACCTCCATTTTACAACTCGCTTTTTTGGGAGCTGGCCGCAAAAGCGCAGGATGGCTTCAGGCCCTGTTCTGGTTCCGGGGGGCAGGCTGAGCCTGTGGTTAATTCTTCTTCCTGATGGGAAAATAGAGTGACCTGTGCCTGTCCCAACACCAAGAGCTAGTCTCTCGTAGGTTCCCCGTCTTCCCGTTCATCCTCAGGACAAATTGCAACCTGTACGGAACAGGAGGTTAAAGGTGCTGATGCTCCAAGTAGGGAGATTGCTAGTAAAGTGGCTGGAATGGCGAACCCGGGCACAAGGAGATGAGAAATGAGGTGCGTTTTAGAAACCTTTCCCCATCACACGGTGTACCATCTTCTGGGTTTCTCATGCATGTTTTCGATGTAGGAAGATGCCCTTGAAGCTGGAGATTTGGGACCCATGCGATGGGTACCACGCAGTATTACTTTAAAGGGTCTGCGTTTGCTCACCCAACCTCACCAAACCTCTCAGCCCCAAGAGTGTCCACCCTTATGTCTCATCCAGCTGTGGGTCTAGATATGGTCAATCCAGGTTGCATCACAGCCCCTGAACTCATTGTGTAAGAATTTCTATCTCTTTCACTGTCGTTGTTTCATGGGTTTTACAAAGTAATTTATTTTCATAATGGGGTTTAGCTGCTTTTCACGGCTGTGTTTATGCCGCTTTACACCCACTTGACACACTAACAGAGAGATATCAATACATAGGTTTTAAGATTATTACTAGTCAGATATATTCTTGTGCGGTGAATAGGGCGTGTTGAGTCCAGTTCTCTGAGCAAGGAGTAGGTCTTGTCTATTACATATTGGGTTTATGGAACGGTATCTGAGCTAATTTGATACCCTTGTTTTATGTATCACCCCACCTCACCTTTCCCGTTAAGCAGCCATAGTGTGTTTTCTGCATGTGTGACTCTGTTCTGTTTTGTAATTCAGTTCAAGTGTAACGGTTTTTACATTCCCTCTATAAGTGATACCTTATGAGAAGTGTCCTTTTCTGTGTGACTTATTTCTCTTAGAATCGTCGTACCTAAATCCACTCATCATGCTGCTACTAGCCTTATGACATTGATTTCCTGGCTGAGTGATATTCCATTGTACATAAGGACGACAACTTCTTTATCCATTTTTCTCTTTCCTGGGATATTTAAGGTGGAATGAAGTGGAGGTCCTTGTCAACAGAGCAGCCCTCAACTTTGGGGTGCTTGTGTCTTGCTGATTTTTCATTTTCCCAATTTATAACCCCATGAGTGGAAATGCCCTATGCTCTCTAAGCTGTGTTTTTCAGATGTTTCAGGACACACCGTACACTTCTCCAGAGTGGCTGTTGGCAATTTACATCCTGCCCATCAGTGTAGCAAGGCTCCCATTTCTCCATGGCCTGTCCTGCATTTCTGGTTTTGACACTTTTTTCAGGATGGCCCTTTTGACCGATGGGAAGCGAGACTTCTCTGTAGCGCTGATTTGCCTTTCCAGGTTGCTTGGTTGGCCAAAAAGGGCGTATGCGTTTTTTCCTGAATATATTCAGGAAAAAACGCATACGCCCTTTTTGGCCAAGGGCATCATTGTCAACGTTTTGCCGCTTTTCATGTGCTTTAAAGGCGATTCGTATCTACCTCCTGAAATCTGTTTCGTGCAATTCTGCCTTGATTTCAAATCCTCTTCTTTGCCTTCCCTCAATATATTTGTGGACGAGAGTTATCATTTATAACTCTGCAGGTTTGTGAATTGCAGTGCCCTGAACCTCCATTTTACAACTCGCTTTTTTGGGAGCTGGCCGCAAAAGCGCAGGATGGCTTCAGGCCCTGTTCTGGTTCTGGGGGGCAGGTTGAGCCTGTGGTTAATTCTTCTTCCTGATGGGAAAATAGAGTGACCTGTGCCTGTCCCAACACCAAGAGCTAGTCTCTCGTTGGTTCCCCGTCTTCCCGTTCATCCTCAGGACAAATTGCAACCTGTACGGAACAGGAGGTTAAAGGTGCTGATGCTCCAAGTAGGGAGATTGCTAGTAAAGCGACTGGAATGGCGAACCCGGGCACAAGGAGATGAGAAATGAGGTGCGTTTTAGAAACCTTTCCCCATCACACGGTGTACCATCTTCTGGGTTTCTCATGCATGTTTTCGATGTAGGAAGATGCCCTTGAAGCTGGAGATTTGGGACCCATGCGATGGGTACCACGCAGTATTACTTTAAAGGGTCTGCGTTTGCTCACCCAACCTCACCAAACCTCTCAGCCCCAAGAGTGTCCACCCTTATGTCTCATCCAGCTGTGGGTCTAGATATGGTCAATCCAGGTTGCATCACAGCCCCTGAACTCATTGTGTAAGAATTTCTATCTCTTTCACTGTCGTTGTTTCATGGGTTTTACAAAGTAATTTATTTTCATAATGGGGTTTAGCTGCTTTTCACGGCTGTGTTTATGCCGCTTTACACCCGCTTGACACACTACCAGAGAGATATCAATACATAGGTTTTAAGATTATTACTAGTCAGATATATTCTTGTGCGGTGAATAGGGCGTGTTGAGTCCAGTTCTCTGAGCAAGGAGTAGGTCTTGTCTATTACATATTGGGTTTATGGAACGGTATCTGAGCTAATTTGATACCCTTGTTTTATGTATCACCCCACCTCACCTTTCCCGTTAAGCAGCCATAGTGTGTTTTCTGCATGTGTGACTCTGTTCTGTTTTGTAATTCAGTTCAAGTGTAACGGTTTTTACATTCCCTCTATAAGTGATACCTTATGAGAAGTGTCCTTTTCTGTGTGACTTATTTCTCTTAGAATCGTCGTACCTAAATCCACTCATCATGCTGCTACTAACCTTATGACATTGATTTCATGGCTGAGTGATATTCCATTGTACATAAGGACGACAACTTCTTTATCCATTTTTCTCTTTCCTGGGATATTTAAGGTGGAATGAAGTGGAGGTCCTTGTCAACAGAGCAGCCCTCAACTTTGGGGTGCTTGTGTCTTGCTGATTTTTCATTTTCCCAATTTATAACCCCATGAGTGGAAATGCCCTATGCTCTCTAAGCTGTGTTTTTCAGATGTTTCAGGACACACCGTACACTTCTCCAGAGTGGCTGTTGGCAATTTACATCCTGCCCATCAGTGTAGCAAGGCTCCCATTTCTCCATGGCCTGTCCTGCATTTCTGGTTTTGACACTTTTTTCAGGATGGCCCTTTTGACCGATGGGAAGCGAGACTTCTCTGTAGCGCTGATTTGCCTTTCCAGGTTGCTTGGTTGGCCAAAAAGGGCGTATGCGTTTTTTCCTGAATATATTCAGGAAAAAACGCATACGCCCTTTTTGGCCAAGGGCATCATTGTCAACGTTTTGCCGCTTTTCATGTGCTTTAAAGGCGATTCGTATCTACCTCCTGAAATCTGTTTCGTGCAATTCTGCCTTGATTTCAAATCCTCTTCTTTGCCTTCCCTCAATATATTTGTGGACGAGAGTTATCATTTATAACTCTGCAGGTTTGTGAATTGCAGTGCCCTGAACCTCCATTTTACAACTCGCTTTTTTGGGAGCTGGCCGCAAAAGCGCAGGATGGCTTCAGGCCCTGTTCTGGTTCTGGGGGGCAGGTTGAGCCTGTGGTTAATTCTTCTTCCTGATGGGAAAATAGAGTGACCTGTGCCTGTCCCAACACCAAGAGCTAGTCTCTCGTTGGTTCCCCGTCTTCCCGTTCATCCTCAGGACAAATTGCAACCTGTACGGAACAGGAGGTTAAAGGTGCTGATGCTCCAAGTAGGGAGATTGCTAGTAAAGCGACTGGAATGGCGAACCCGGGCACAAGGAGATGAGAAATGAGGTGCGTTTTAGAAACCTTTCCCCATCACACGGTGTACCATCTTCTGGGTTTCTCATGCATGTTTTCGATGTAGGAAGATGCCCTTGAAGCTGGAGATTTGGGACCCATGCGATGGGTACCACGCAGTATTACTTTAAAGGGTCTGCGTTTGCTCACCCAACCTCACCAAACCTCTCAGCCCCAAGAGTGTCCACCCTTATGTCTCATCCAGCTGTGGGTCTAGATATGGTCAATCCAGGTTGCATCACAGCCCCTGAACTCATTGTGTAAGAATTTCTATCTCTTTCACTGTCGTTGTTTCATGGGTTTTACAAAGTAATTTATTTTCATAATGGGGTTTAGCTGCTTTTCACGGCTGTGTTTATGCCGCTTTACACCCACTTGACACACTAACAGAGAGATATCAATACATAGGTTTTAAGATTATTACTAGTCAGATATATTCTTGTGCGGTGAATAGGGCGTGTTGAGTCCAGTTCTCTGAGCAAGGAGTAGGTCTTGTCTACTACATATTGGGTTTATGGAACGGTATCTGAGCTAATTTGATACCCTTGTTTTATGTATCACCCCACCTCACCTTTCCCGTTAAGCAGCCATAGTGTGTTTTCTGCATGTGTGACTCTGTTCTGTTTTGTAATTCAGTTCAAGTGTAACGGTTTTTACATTCCCTCTATAAGTGATACCTTATGAGAAGTGTCCTTTTCTGTGTGACTTATTTCTCTTAGAATCGTCGTACCTAAATCCACTCATCATGCTGCTACTAACCTTATGACATTGATTTCATGGCTGAGTGATATTCCATTGTACATAAGGACGACAACTTCTTTATCCATTTTTCTCTTTCCTGGGATATTTAAGGTGGAATGAAGTGGAGGTCCTTGTCAACAGAGCAGCCCTCAACTTTGGGGTGCTTGTGTCTTGCTGATTTTTCATTTTCCCAATTTATACCCCCATGAGTGGAAGTGCCCTATGCTCTCTAAGCTGTGTTTTTCAGATGTTTCAGGACACACCGTACACTTCTCCAGAGTGGCTGTTGGCAATTTACATCCCGCCCATCAGTGTAGCAAGGCTCCCATTTCTCCATGGCCTGTCCTGCATTTCTGGTTTTGACACTTTTTTCAGGATGGCCCTTTTGACCGATGGGAAGCGAGACTTCTCTGTAGCGCTGATTTGCCTTTCCAGGTTGCTTGGTTGGCCAAAAAGGGCGTATGCGTTTTTTCCTGAATATATTCAGGAAAAAATGCATACGCCCTTTTTGGCCAAGGGCATCATTGTCAACGTTTTGCCGCTTTTCATGTGCTTTAAAGGCGATTCGTATCTACCTCCTGAAATCTGTTTCGTGCAATTCTGCCTTGATTTCAAATCCTCTTCTTTGCCTTCCCTCAATATATTTGTGGACGAGAGTTATCATTTATAACTCTGCAGGTTTGTGAATTGCAGTGCCCTGAACCTCCATTTTACAACTCGCTTTTTTGGGAGCTGGCCGCAAAAGCGCAGGATGGCTTCAGGCCCTGTTCTGGTTCTGGGTGGCAGGCTGAGCCTGTGGTTAATTCTTCTTCCTGATGGGAAAATAGAGTGACCTGTGCCTGTCCCAACACCAAGAGCTAGTCTCTCGTTGGTTCCCCGTCTTCCCGTTCATCCTCAGGACAAATTGCAACCTGTACGGAACAGGAGGTTAAAGGTGCTGATGCTCCAAGTAGGGAGATTGCTAGTAAAGCGACTGGAATGGCGAACCCAGGCACAAGGAGATGAGAAATGAGGTGCGTTTTAGAAACCTTTCCCCATCACACGGTGTACCATCTTCTGGGTTTCTCATGCATGTTTTCGATGTAGGAAGATGCCCTTGAACCTGGAGATTTGGGACCCATGCGATGGGTACCACGCAGTATTACTTTAAAGGGTCTGCGTTTGCTCACCCAACCTCACCAAACCTCTCAGCCCCAAGAGTGTCCACCCTTATGTCTCATCCAGCTGTGGGTCTAGATATGGTCAATCCAGGTTGCATCACAGCCCCTGAACTCATTGTGTAAGAATTTCTATCTCTTTCACTGTCGTTGTTTCATGGGTTTTACAAAGTAATTTATTTTCATAATGGGGTTTAGCTGCTTTTCACGGCTGTGTTTATGCCGCTTTACACCCGCTTGACACACTAACAGAGAGATATCAATACATAGGTTTTAAGATTATTACTAGTCAGATATATTCTTGTGCGGTGAATAGGGCGTGTTGAGTCCAGTTCTCTGAGCAAGGAGTAGGTCTTGTCTATTACATATTGGGTTTATGGAACGGTATCTGAGCTAATTTGATACCCTTGTTTTATGTATCACCCCACCTCACCTTTCCCGTTAAGCAGCCATAGTGTGTTTTCTGCATGTGTGACTCTGTTCTGTTTTGTAATTCAGTTCAAGTGTAACGGTTTTTACATTCCCTCTATAAGTGATACCTTATGAGAAGTGTCCTTTTCTGTGTGACTTATTTCTCTTAGAATCGTCGTACCTAAATCCACTCATCATGCTGCTACTAACCTTATGACATTGATTTCATGGCTGAGTGATATTCCATTGTACATAAGGACCACAACTTCTTTATCCATTTTTCTCTTTCCTGGGATATTTAAGGTGGAATGAAGTGGAGGTCCTTGTCAACAGAGCAGCCCTCAACTTTGGGGTGCTTGTGTCTTGCTGATTTTTCATTTTCCCAATTTATACCCCCATGAGTGGAAGTGCCCTATGCTCTCTAAGCTGTGTTTTTCAGATGTTTCAGGACTCACCGTACACTTCTCCAGAGTGGCTGTTGGCAATTTACATCCCGCCCATCAGTGTAGCAAGGCTCCCATTTCTCCATGGCCTGTCCTGCATTTCTGGTTTTGACACTTTTTTCAGCATGGCCCTTTTGACCGATGGGAAGCGAGACTTCTCTGTAGCGCTGATTTGCCTTTCCAGGTTGCTTGGTTGGCCAAAAAGGGCGTATGCGTTTTTTCCTGAATATATTCAGGAAAAAACGCATACGCCCTTTTTGGCCAAGGGCATCATTGTCAACGTTTTGCCGCTTTTCATGTGCTTTAAAGGCGATTCGTATCTACCTCCTGAAATCTGTTTCGTGCACTTCTGCCTTGATTTCAAATCCTCTTCTTTGCCTTCCCTCAATATATTTGTGGACGAGAGTTATCATTTATAACTCTGCAGGTTTGTGAATTGCAGTGCCCTGAACCTCCATTTTACAACTCGCTTTTTTGGGAGCTGGCCGCAAAAGCACAGGATGGCTTCAGGCCCTGTTCTGGTTCTGGGGGGCAGGCTGAGCCTGTGGTTAATTCTTCTTCCTGATGGGAAAATAGAGTGACCTGTGCCTGTCCCAACACCAAGAGCTAGTCTCTCGTTGGTTCCCCGTCTTCCCGTTCATCCTCAGGACAAATTGCAACCTGTACGGAACAGGAGGTTAAAGGTGCTGATGCTCCAAGTAGGGAGATTGCTAGTAAAGCGGCTGGAATGGCGAACCTGGGCACAAGGAGATGAGAAATGAGGTGCGTTTTAGAAACCTTTCCCCATCACACGGTGTACCATCTTCTGGGTTTCTCATGCATGTTTTCGATGTAGGAAGATGCCCTTGAACCTGGAGATTTGGGACCCATGCGATGGGTACCACGCAGTATTACTTTAAAGGGTCTGCGTTTGCTCACCCAACCTCACCAAACCTCTCAGCCCCAAGAGTGTCCACCCTTATGTCTCATCCAGCTGTGGGTCTAGATATGGTCAATCCAGGTTGCATCACAGCCCCTGAACTCATTGTGTAAGAATTTCTATCTCTTTCACTGTCGTTGTTTCATGGGTTTTACAAAGTAATTTATTTTCATAATGGGGTTTAGCTGCTTTTCACGGCTGTGTTTATGCCGCTTTACACCCTCTTGACACACTAACAGAGAGATATCAATACATAGGTTTTAAGATTATTACTAGTCAGATATATTCTTGTGCGGTGAATAGGGCGTGTTGAGTCCAGTTCTCTGAGCAAGGAGTAGGTCTTGTCTACTACATATTGGGTTTATGGAACGGTATCTGAGCTAATTTGATACCCTTGTTTTATGTATCACCCCACCTCACCTTTCCCGTTAAGCAGCCATAGTGTGTTTTCTGCATGTGTGACTCTGTTCTGTTTTGTAATTCAGTTCAAGTGTAACGGTTTTTACATTCCCTCTATAAGTGATACCTTATGAGAAGTGTCCTTTTCTGTGTGACTTATTTCTCTTAGAATCGTCGTACCTAAATCCACTCATCATGCTGCTACTAACCTTATGACATTGATTTCATGGCTGAGTGATATTCCATTGTACATAAGGACCACAACTTCTTTATCCATTTTTCTCTTTCCTGGGATATTGAAGGTGGAATGAAGTGGAGGTCCTTGTCAACAGAGCAGCCCTCAACTTTGGGGTGCTTGTGTCTTGCTGATTTTTCATTTTCCCAATTTATACCCCCATGAGTGGAAGTGCCCTATGCTCTCTCAGCTGTGTTTTTCAGATGTTTCAGGACACACCGTACACTTCTCCAGAGTGGCTGTTGGCAATTTACATCCCGCCCATCAGTGTAGCAAGGGTCCCATTTCTCCATGGCCTGTCCTGCATTTCTGGTTTTGACACTTTTTTCAGCATGGCCCTTTTGACCGATGGGAAGCGAGACTTCTCTGTAGCGCTGATTTGCCTTTCCAGGTTGCTTGGTTGGCCAAAAAGGGCGTATGCGTTTTTTCCTGAATATATTCAGGAAAAAACGCATACGCCCTTTTTGGCCAAGGGCATCATTGTCAACGTTTTGCCGCTTTTCATGTGCTTTAAAGGCGATTCGTATCTACCTCCTGAAATCTGTTTCGTGCAATTCTGCCTTGATTTCAAATCCTCTTCTTTGCCTTCCCTCAATATATTTGTGGACGAGAGTTATCATTTATAACTCTGCAGGTTTGTGAATTGCAGTGCCCTGAACCTCCATTTTACAACTCGCTTTTTTGGGAGCTGGCCGCAAAAGCGCAGGATGGCTTCAGGCCCTGTTCTGGTTCCGGGGGGCAGGCTGAGCCTGTGGTTAATTCTTCTTCCTGATGGGAAAATAGAGTGACCTGTGCCTGTCCCAACACCAAGAGCTAGTCTCTCGTTGGTTCCCCGTCTTCCCGTTCATCCTCAGGACAAATTGCAACCTGTACGGAACAGGAGGTTAAAGGTGCTGATGCTCCAAGTAGGGAGATTGCTAGTAAAGTGGCTGGAATGGCGAACCCGGGCACAAGGAGATGAGAAATGAGGTGCGTTTTAGAAACCTTTCCCCATCACACGGTGTACCATCTTCTGGGTTTCTCATGCATGTTTTCGATGTAGGAAGATGCCCTTGAAGCTGGAGATTTGGGACCCATGCGATGGGTACCACGCAGTATTACTTTAAAGGGTCTGCGTTTGCTCACCCAACCTCACCAAACCTCTCAGCCCCAAGAGTGTCCACCCTTATGTCTCATCCAGCTGTGGGTCTAGATATGGTCAATCCAGGTTGCATCACAGCCCCTGAACTCATTGTGTAAGAATTTCTATCTCTTTCACTGTCGTTGTTTCATGGGTTTTACAAAGTAATTTATTTTCATAATGGGGTTTAGCTGCTTTTCACGGCTGTGTTTATGCCGCTTTACACCCACTTGACACACTAACAGAGAGATATCAATACATAGGTTTTAAGATTATTACTAGTCAGATATATTCTTGTGCGGTGAATAGGGCGTGTTGAGTCCAGTTCTCTGAGCAAGGAGTAGGTCTTGTCTATTACATATTGGGTTTATGGAACGGTATCTGAGCTAATTTGATACCCTTGTTTTATGTATCACCCCACCTCACCTTTCCCGTTAAGCAGCCATAGTGTGTTTTCTGCATGTGTGACTCTGTTCTGTTTTGTAATTCAGTTCAAGTGTAACGGTTTTTACATTCCCTCTATAAGTGATACCTTATGAGAAGTGTCCTTTTCTGTGTGACTTATTTCTCTTAGAATCGTCGTACCTAAATCCACTCATCATGCTGCTACTAACCTTATGACATTGATTTCATGGCTGAGTGATATTCCATTGTACATAAGGACGACAACTTCTTTATCCATTTTTCTCTTTCCTGGGATATTTAAGGTGGAATGAAGTGGAGGTCCTTGTCAACAGAGCAGCCCTCAACTTTGGGGTGCTTGTGTCTTGCTGATTTTTCATTTTCCCAATTTATACCCCCATGAGTGGAAGTGCCCTATGCTCTCTAAGCTGTGTTTTTCAGATGTTTCAGGACACACCGTACACTTCTCCAGAGTGGCTGTTGGCAATTTACATCCCGCCCATCAGTGTAGCAAGGCTCCCATTTCTCCATGGCCTGTCCTGCATTTCTGGTTTTGACACTTTTTTCAGGATGGCCCTTTTGACCGATGGGAAGCGAGACTTCTCTGTAGCGCTGATTTGCCTTTCCAGGTTGCTTGGTTGGCCAAAAAGGGCGTATGCGTTTTTTCCTGAATATATTCAGGAAAAAATGCATACGCCCTTTTTGGCCAAGGGCATCATTGTCAACGTTTTGCCGCTTTTCATGTGCTTTAAAGGCGATTCGTATCTACCTCCTGAAATATGTTTCGTGCAATTCTGCCTTGATTTCAAATCCTCTTCTTTGCCTTCCCTCAATATATTTGTGGACGAGAGTTATCATTTATAACTCTGCAGGTTTGTGAATTGCAGTGCCCTGAACCTCCATTTTACAACTCGCTTTTTTGGGAGCTGGCCGCAAAAGCGCAGGATGGCTTCAGGCCCTGTTCTGGTTCTGGGTGGCAGGCTGAGCCTGTGGTTAATTCTTCTTCCTGATTGGAAAATAGAGTGACCTGTGCCTGTCCCAACACCAAGAGCTAGTCTCTCGTTGGTTCCCCGTCTTCCCGTTCATCCTCAGGACAAATTGCAACCTGTACGGAACAGGAGGTTAAAGGTGCTGATGCTCCAAGTAGGGAGATTGCTAGTAAAGCGACTGGAATGGCGAACCCAGGCACAAGGAGATGAGAAATGAGGTGCGTTTTAGAAACCTTTCCCCATCACACGGTGTACCATCTTCTGGGTTTCTCATGCATGTTTTCGATGTAGGAAGATGCCCTTGAACCTGGAGATTTGGGACCCATGCGATGGGTACCACGCAGTATTACTTTAAAGGGTCTGCGTTTGCTCACCCAACCTCACCAAACCTCTCAGCCCCAAGAGTGTCCACCCTTATGTCTCATCCAGCTGTGGGTCTAGATATGGTCAATCCAGGTTGCATCACAGCCCCTGAACTCATTGTGTAAGAATTTCTATCTCTTTCACTGTCGTTGTTTCATGGGTTTTACAAAGTAATTTATTTTCATAATGGGGTTTAGCTGCTTTTCACGGCTGTGTTTATGCCGCTTTACACCCGCTTGACACACTAACAGAGAGATATCAATACATAGGTTTTAAGATTATTACTAGTCAGATATATTCTTGTGCGGTGAATAGGGCGTGTTGAGTCCAGTTCTCTGAGCAAGGAGTAGGTCTTGTCTATTACATATTGGGTTTATGGAACGGTATCTGAGCTAATTTGATACCCTTGTTTTATGTATCACCCCACCTCACCTTTCCCGTTAAGCAGCCATAGTGTGTTTTCTGCATGTGTGACTCTGTTCTGTTTTGTAATTCAGTTCAAGTGTAACGGTTTTTACATTCCCTCTATAAGTGATACCTTATGAGAAGTGTCCTTTTCTGTGTGACTTATTTCTCTTAGAATCGTCGTACCTAAATCCACTCATCATGCTGCTACTAACCTTATGACATTGATTTCATGGCTGAGTGATATTCCATTGTACATAAGGACCACAACTTCTTTATCCATTTTTCTCTTTCCTGGGATATTTAAGGTGGAATGAAGTGGAGGTCCTTGTCAACAGAGCAGCCCTCAACTTTGGGGTGCTTGTGTCTTGCTGATTTTTCATTTTCCCAATTTATACCCCCATGAGTGGAAGTGCCCTATGCTCTCTAAGCTGTGTTTTTCAGATGTTTCAGGACTCACCGTACACTTCTCCAGAGTGGCTGTTGGCAATTTACATCCCGCCCATCAGTGTAGCAAGGCTCCCATTTCTCCATGGCCTGTCCTGCATTTCTGGTTTTGACACTTTTTTCAGCATGGCCCTTTTGACCGATGGGAAGCGAGACTTCTCTGTAGCGCTGATTTGCCTTTCCAGGTTGCTTGGTTGGCCAAAAAGGGCGTATGTGTTTTTTCCTGAATATATTCAGGAAAAAACGCATACGCCCTTTTTGGCCAAGGGCATCATTGTCAACGTTTTGCCGCTTTTCATGTGCTTTAAAGGCGATTCGTATCTACCTCCTGAAATCTGTTTCATGCACTTCTGCCTTGATTTCAAATCCTCTTCTTTGCCTTCCCTCAATATATTTGTGGACGAGAGTTATCATTTATAACTCTGCAGGTTTGTGAATTGCAGTGCCCTGAACCTCCATTTTACAACTCGCTTTTTTGGGAGCTGGCCGCAAAAGCACAGGATGGCTTCAGGCCCTGTTCTGGTTCTGGGGGGCAGGCTGAGCCTGTGGTTAATTCTTCTTCCTGATGGGAAAATAGAGTGACCTGTGCCTGTCCCAACACCAAGAGCTAGTCTCTCGTTGGTTCCCCGTCTTCCCGTTCATCCTCAGGACAAATTGCAACCTGTACGGAACAGGAGGTTAAAGGTGCTGATGCTCCAAGTAGGGAGATTGCTAGTAAAGCGGCTGGAATGGCGAACCTGGGCACAAGGAGATGAGAAATGAGGTGCGTTTTAGAAACCTTTCCCCATCACACGGTGTACCATCTTCTGGGTTTCTCATGCATGTTTTCGATGTAGGAAGATGCCCTTGAACCTGGAGATTTGGGACCCATGCGATGGGTACCACGCAGTATTACTTTAAAGGGTCTGCGTTTGCTCACCCAACCTCACCAAACCTCTCAGCCCCAAGAGTGTCCACCCTTATGTCTCATCCAGCTGTGGGTCTAGATATGGTCAATCCAGGTTGCATCACAGCCCCTGAACTCATTGTGTAAGAATTTCTATCTCTTTCACTGTCGTTGTTTCATGGGTTTTACAAAGTAATTTATTTTCATAATGGGGTTTAGCTGCTTTTCACGGCTGTGTTTATGCCGCTTTACACCCACTTGACACACTAACAGAGAGATATCAATACATAGGTTTTAAGATTATTACTAGTCAGATATATTCTTGTGCGGTGAATAGGGCGTGTTGAGTCCAGTTCTCTGAGCAAGGATCAGGTCTTGTCTACTACATATTGGGTTTATGGAACGGTATCTGAGCTAATTTGATACCCTTGTTTTATGTATCACCCCACCTCACCTTTCCCGTTAAGCAGCCATAGTGTGTTTTCTGCATGTGTGACTCTGTTCTGTTTTGTAATTCAGTTCAAGTGTAACGGTTTTTACATTCCCTCTATAAGTGATACCTTATGAGAAGTGTCCTTTTCTGTGTGACTTATTTCTCTTAGAATCGTCGTACCTAAATCCACTCATCATGCTGCTACTAACCTTATGACATTGATTTCATGGCTGAGTGATATTCCATTGTACATAAGGACCACAACTTCTTTATCCATTTTTCTCTTTCCTGGGATATTTAAGGTGGAATGAAGTGGAGGTCCTTGTCAACAGAGCAGCCCTCAACTTTGGGGTGCTTGTGTCTTGCTGATTTTTCATTTTCCCAATTTATACCCCCATGAGTGGAAGTGCCCTATGCTCTCTCAGCTGTGTTTTTCAGATGTTTCAGGACACACCGTACACTTCTCCAGAGTGGCTGTTGGCAATTTACATCCCGCCCATCAGTGTAGCAAGGGTCCCATTTCTCCATGGCCTGTCCTGCATTTCTGGTTTTGACACTTTTTTCAGCATGGCCCTTTTGACCGATGGGAAGCGAGACTTCTCTGTAGCGCTGATTTGCCTTTCCAGGTTGCTTGGTTGGCCAAAAAGGGCGTATGCGTTTTTTCCTGAATATATTCAGGAAAAAACGCATACGCCCTTTTTGGCCAAGGGCATCATTGTCAACGTTTTGCCGCTTCTCATGTGCTTTAAAGGCGATTCGTATCTACCTCCTGAAATCTGTTTCGTGCAATTCTGCCTTGATTTCAAATCCTCTTCTTTGCCTTCCCTCAATATATTTGTGGACGAGAGTTATCATTTATAACTCTGCAGGTTTGTGAATTGCAGTGCCCTGAACCTCCATTTTACAACTCGCTTTTTTGGGAGCTGGCCGCAAAAGCGCAGGATGGCTTCAGGCCCTGTTCTGGTTCCGGGGGGCAGGCTGAGCCTGTGGTTAATTCTTCTTCCTGATGGGAAAATAGAGTGACCTGTGCCTGTCCCAACACCAAGAGCTAGTCTCTCGTTGGTTCCCCGTCTTCCCGTTCATCCTCAGGACAAATTGCAACCTGTACGGAACAGGAGGTTAAAGGTGCTGATGCTCCAAGTAGGGAGATTGCTAGTAAAGTGGCTGGAATGGCGAACCCGGGCACAAGGAGATGAGAAATGAGGTGCGTTTTAGAAACCTTTCCCCATCACACGGTGTACCATCTTCTGGGTTTCTCATGCATGTTTTCGATGTAGGAAGATGCCCTTGAAGCTGGAGATTTGGGACCCATGCGATGGGTACCACGCAGTATTACTTTAAAGGGTCTGCGTTTGCTCACCCAACCTCACCAAACCTCTCAGCCCCAAGAGTGTCCACCCTTATGTCTCATCCAGCTGTGGGTCTAGATATGGTCAATCCAGGTTGCATCACAGCCCCTGAACTCATTGTGTAAGAATTTCTATCTCTTTCACTGTCGTTGTTTCATGGGTTTTACAAAGTAATTTATTTTCATAATGGGGTTTAGCTGCTTTTCACGGCTGTGTTTATGCCGCTTTACACCCACTTGACACACTAACAGAGAGATATCAATACATAGGTTTTAAGATTATTACTAGTCAGATATATTCTTGTGCGGTGAATAGGGCGTGTTGAGTCCAGTTCTCTGAGCAAGGAGTAGGTCTTGTCTATTACATATTGGGTTTATGGAACGGTATCTGAGCTAATTTGATACCCTTGTTTTATGTATCACCCCACCTCACCTTTCCCGTTAAGCAGCCATAGTGTGTTTTCTGCATGTGTGACTCTGTTCTGTTTTGTAATTCAGTTCAAGTGTAACGGTTTTTACATTCCCTCTATAAGTGATACCTTATGAGAAGTGTCCTTTTCTGTGTGACTTATTTCTCTTAGAATCGTCGTACCTAAATCCACTCATCATGCTGCTACTAACCTTATGACATTGATTTCATGGCTGAGTGATATTCCATTGTACATAAGGACGACAACTTCTTTATCCATTTTTCTCTTTCCTGGGATATTTAAGGTGGAATGAAGTGGAGGTCCTTGTCAACAGAGCAGCCCTCAACTTTGGGGTGCTTGTGTCTTGCTGATTTTTCATTTTCCCAATTTATAACCCCATGAGTGGAAATGCCCTATGCTCTCTAAGCTGTGTTTTTCAGATGTTTCAGGACACACCGTACACTTCTCGAGAGTGGCTGTTGGCAATTTACATCCCGCCCATCAGTGTAGCAAGGCTCCCATTTCTCCATGGCCTGTCCTGCATTTCTGGTTTTGACACTTTTTTCAGGATGGCCCTTTTGACCGATGGGAAGCGAGACTTCTCTGTAGCGCTGATTTGCCTTTCCAGGTTGCTTGGTTGGCCAAAAAGGGCGTATGCGTTTTTTCCTGAATATATTCAGGAAAAAACGCATACGCCCTTTTTGGCCAAGGGCATCATTGTCAACGTTTTGCCGCTTTTCATGTGCTTTAAAGGCGATTCGTATCTACCTCCTGAAATCTGTTTCGTGCAATTCTGCCTTGATTTCAAATCCTCTTCTTTGCCTTCCCTCAATATATTTGTGGACGAGAGTTATCATTTATAACTCTGCAGGTTTGTGAATTGCAGTGCCCTGAACCTCCATTTTACAACTCGCTTTTTTGGGAGCTGGCCGCAAAAGCGCAGGATGGCTTCAGGCCCTGTTCTGGTTCCGGGGGGCAGGTTGAGCCTGTGGTTAATTCTTCTTCCTGATGGGAAAATAGAGTGACCTGTGCCTGTCCCAACACCAAGAGCTAGTCTCTCGTTGGTTCCCCGTCTTCCCGTTCATCCTCAGGACAAATTGCAACCTGTACGGAACAGGAGGTTAAAGGTGCTGATGCTCCAAGTAGGGAGATTGCTAGTAAAGCGACTGGAATGGCGAACCCGGGCACAAGGAGATGAGAAATGAGGTGCGTTTTAGAAACCTTTCCCCATCACACGGTGTACCATCTTCTGGGTTTCTCATGCATGTTTTCGATGTAGGAAGATGCCCTTGAAGCTGGAGATTTGGGACCCATGCGATGGGTACCACGCAGTATTACTTTAAAGGGTCTGCGTTTGCTCACCCAACCTCACCAAACCTCTCAGCCCCAAGAGTGTCCACCCTTATGTCTCATCCAGCTGTGGGTCTAGATATGGTCAATCCAGGTTGCATCACAGCCCCTGAACTCATTGTGTAAGAATTTCTATCTCTTTCACTGTCGTTGTTTCATGGGTTTTACAAAGTAATTTATTTTCATAATGGGGTTTAGCTGCTTTTCACGGCTGTGTTTATGCCGCTTTACACCCACTTGACACACTAACAGAGAGATATCAATACATAGGTTTTAAGATTATTACTAGTCAGATATATTCTTGTGCGGTGAATAGGGCGTGTTGAGTCCAGTTCTCTGAGCAAGGAGTAGGTCTTGTCTACTACATATTGGGTTTATGGAACGGTATCTGAGCTAATTTGATACCCTTGTTTTATGTATCACCCCACCTCACCTTTCCCGTTAAGCAGCCATAGTGTGTTTTCTGCATGTGTGACTCTGTTCTGTTTTGTAATTCAGTTCAAGTGTAACGGTTTTTACATTCCCTCTATAAGTGATACCTTATGAGAAGTGTCCTTTTCTGTGTGACTTATTTCTCTTAGAATCGTCGTACCTAAATCCACTCATCATGCTGCTACTAACCTTATGACATTGATTTCATGGCTGAGTGATATTCCATTGTACATAAGGACGACAACTTCTTTATCCATTTTTCTCTTTCCTGGGATATTGAAGGTGGAATGAAGTGGAGGTCCTTGTCAACAGAGCAGCCCTCAACTTTGGGGTGCTTGTGTCTTGCTGATTTTTCATTTTCCCAATTTATACCCCCATGAGTGGAAGTGCCCTATGCTCTCTAAGCTGTGTTTTTCAGATGTTTCAGGACACACCGTACACTTCTCCAGAGTGGCTGTTGGCAATTTACATCCCGCCCATCAGTGTAGCAAGGCTCCCATTTCTCCATGGCCTGTCCTGCATTTCTGGTTTTGACACTTTTTTCAGGATGGCCCTTTTGACCGATGGGAAGCGAGACTTCTCTGTAGCGCTGATTTGCCTTTCCAGGTTGCTTGGTTGGCCAAAAAGGGCGTATGCGTTTTTTCCTGAATATATTCAGGAAAAAATGCATACGCCCTTTTTGGCCAAGGGCATCATTGTCAACGTTTTGCCGCTTTTCATGTGCTTTAAAGGCGATTCGTATCTACCTCCTGAAATCTGTTTCGTGCAATTCTGCCTTGATTTCAAATCCTCTTCTTTGCCTTCCCTCAATATATTTGTGGACGAGAGTTATCATTTATAACTCTGCAGGTTTGTGAATTGCAGTGCCCTGAACCTCCATTTTACAACTCGCTTTTTTGGGAGCTGGCCGCAAAAGCGCAGGATGGCTTCAGGCCCTGTTCTGGTTCTGGGTGGCAGGCTGAGCCTGTGGTTAATTCTTCTTCCTGATGGGAAAATAGAGTGACCTGTGCCTGTCCCAACACCAAGAGCTAGTCTCTCGTTGGTTCCCCGTCTTCCCGTTCATCCTCAGGACAAATTGCAACCTGTACGGAACAGGAGGTTAAAGGTGCTGATGCTCCAAGTAGGGAGATTGCTAGT
The DNA here is from genome assembly GCF_965194805.1 of Balaenoptera borealis. NCBI lineage: Eukaryota > Metazoa > Chordata > Mammalia > Artiodactyla > Balaenopteridae > Balaenoptera > Balaenoptera borealis. The sequence goes on from NW_028123991.1 coordinate 866,692, forward strand.
AAAGGGACTGGAATGGCGAACCCAGGCACAAGGAGATGAGAAATGAGGTGCGTTTTAGAAACCTTTCCCCATCACACGGTGTACCATCTTCTGGGTTTCTCATGCATGTTTTCGATGTAGGAAGATGCCCTTGAACCTGGAGATTTGGGACCCATGCGATGGGTACCACGCAGTATTACTTTAAAGGGTCTGCGTTTGCTCACCCAACCTCACCAAACCTCTCAGCCCCAAGAGTGTCCACCCTTATGTCTCATCCAGCTGTGGGTCTAGATATGGTCAATCCAGGTTGCATCACAGCCCCTGAACTCATTGTGTAAGAATTTCTATCTCTTTCACTGTCGTTGTTTCATGGGTTTTACAAAGTAATTTATTTTCATAATGGGGTTTAGCTGCTTTTCACGGCTGTGTTTATGCCGCTTTACACCCGCTTGACACACTAACAGAGAGATATCAATACATAGGTTTTAAGATTATTACTAGTCAGATATATTCTTGTGCGGTGAATAGGGCGTGTTGAGTCCAGTTCTCTGAGCAAGGAGTAGGTCTTGTCTATTACATATTGGGTTTATGGAACGGTATCTGAGCTAATTTGATACCCTTGTTTTATGTATCACCCCACCTCACCTTTCCCGTTAAGCAGCCATAGTGTGTTTTCTGCATGTGTGACTCTGTTCTGTTTTGTAATTCAGTTCAAGTGTAACGGTTTTTACATTCCCTCTATAAGTGATACCTTATGAGAAGTGTCCTTTTCTGTGTGACTTATTTCTCTTAGAATCGTCGTACCTAAATCCACTCATCATGCTGCTACTAACCTTATGACATTGATTTCATGGCTGAGTGATATTCCATTGTACATAAGGACCACAACTTCTTTATCCATTTTTCTCTTTCCTGGGATATTTAAGGTGGAATGAAGTGGAGGTCCTTGTCAACAGAGCAGCCCTCAACTTTGGGGTGCTTGTGTCTTGCTGATTTTTCATTTTCCCAATTTATACCCCCATGAGTGGAAGTGCCCTATGCTCTCTAAGCTGTGTTTTTCAGATGTTTCAGGACTCACCGTACACTTCTCCAGAGTGGCTGTTGGCAATTTACATCCCGCCCATCAGTGTAGCAAGGCTCCCATTTCTCCATGGCCTGTCCTGCATTTCTGGTTTTGACACTTTTTTCAGCATGGCCCTTTTGACCGATGGGAAGCGAGACTTCTCTGTAGCGCTGATTTGCCTTTCCAGGTTGCTTGGTTGGCCAAAAAGGGCGTATGCGTTTTTTCCTGAATATATTCAGGAAAAAACGCATACGCCCTTTTTGGCCAAGGGCATCATTGTCAACGTTTTGCCGCTTTTCATGTGCTTTAAAGGCGATTCGTATCTACCTCCTGAAATCTGTTTCGTGCACTTCTGCCTTGATTTCAAATCCTCTTCTTTGCCTTCCCTCAATATATTTGTGGACGAGAGTTATCATTTATAACTCTGCAGGTTTGTGAATTGCAGTGCCCTGAACCTCCATTTTACAACTCGCTTTTTTGGGAGCTGGCCGCAAAAGCGCAGGATGGCTTCAGGCCCTGTTCTGGTTCTGGGGGGCAGGCTGAGCCTGTGGTTAATTCTTCTTCCTGATGGGAAAATAGAGTGACCTGTGCCTGTCCCAACACCAAGAGCTAGTCTCTCGTTGGTTCCCCGTCTTCCCGTTCATCCTCAGGACAAATTGCAACCTGTACGGAACAGGAGGTTAAAGGTGCTGATGCTCCAAGTAGGGAGATTGCTAGTAAAGCGGCTGGAATGGCGAACCCGGGCACAAGGAGATGAGAAATGAGGTGCGTTTTAGAAACCTTTCCCCATCACACGGTGTACCATCTTCTGGGTTTCTCATGCATGTTTTCGATGTAGGAAGATGCCCTTGAACCTGGAGATTTGGGACCCATGCGATGGGTACCACGCAGTATTACTTTAAAGGGTCTGCGTTTGCTCACCCAACCTCACCAAACCTCTCAGCCCCAAGAGTGTCCACCCTTATGTCTCATCCAGCTGTGGGTCTAGATATGGTCAATCCAGGTTGCATCACAGCACCTGAACTCATTGTGTAAGAATTTCTATCTCTTTCACTGTCGTTGTTTCATGGGTTTTACAAAGTAATTTATTTTCATAATGGGGTTTAGCTGCTTTTCACGGCTGTGTTTATGCCGCTTTACACCCACTTGACACACTAACAGAGAGATATCAATACATAGGTTTTAAGATTATTACTAGTCAGATATATTCTTGTGCGGTGAATAGGGCGTGTTGAGTCCAGTTCTCTGAGCAAGGAGTAGGTCTTGTCTATTACATATTGGGTTTATGGAACGGTATCTGAGCTAATTTGATACCCTTGTTTTATGTATCACCCCACCTCACCTTTCCCGTTAAGCAGCCATAGTGTGTTTTCTGCATGTGTGACTCTGTTCTGTTTTGTAATTCAGTTCAAGTGTAACGGTTTTTACATTCCCTCTATAAGTGATACCTTATGAGAAGTGTCCTTTTCTGTGTGACTTATTTCTCTTAGAATCGTCGTACCTAAATCCACTCATCATGCTGCTACTAACCTTATGACATTGATTTCATGGCTGAGTGATATTCCATTGTACATAAGGACCACAACTTCTTTATCCATTTTTCTCTTTCCTGGGATATTGAAGGTGGAATGAAGTGGAGGTCCTTGTCAACAGAGCAGCCCTCAACTTTGGGGTGCTTGTGTCTTGCTGATTTTTCATTTTCCCAATTTATACCCCCATGAGTGGAAGTGCCCTATGCTCTCTAAGCTGTGTTTTTCAGATGTTTCAGGACTCACCGTACACTTCTCCAGAGTGGCTGTTGGCAATTTACATCCCGCCCATCAGTGTAGCAAGGCTCCCATTTCTCCATGGCCTGTCCTGCATTTCTGGTTTTGACACTTTTTTCAGCATGGCCCTTTTGACCGATGGGAAGCGAGACTTCTCTGTAGCGCTGATTTGCCTTTCCAGGTTGCTTGGTTGGCCAAAAAGGGCGTATGCGTTTTTTCCTGAATATATTCAGGAAAAAACGCATACGCCCTTTTTGGCCAAGGGCATCATTGTCAACGTTTTGCCGCTTTTCATGTGCTTTAAAGGCGATTCGTATCTACCTCCTGAAATCTGTTTCGTGCACTTCTGCCTTGATTTCAAATCCTCTTCTTTGCCTTCCCTCAATATATTTGTGGACGGGAGTTATCATTTATAACTCTGCAGGTTTGTGAATTGCAGTGCCCTGAACCTCCATTTTACAACTCGCTTTTTTGGGAGCTGGCCGCAAAAGCACAGGATGGCTTCAGGCCCTGTTCTGGTTCTGGGTGGCAGGCTGAGCCTGTGGTTAATTCTTCTTCCTGATGGGAAAATAGAGTGACCTGTGCCTGTCCCAACACCAAGAGCTAGTCTCTCGTTGGTTCCCCGTCTTCCCGTTCATCCTCAGGACAAATTGCAACCTGTACGGAACAGGAGGTTAAAGGTGCTGATGCTCCAAGTAGGGAGATTGCTAGTAAAGCGGCTGGAATGGCGAACCTGGGCACAAGGAGATGAGAAATGAGGTGCGTTTTAGAAACCTTTCCCCATCACACGGTGTACCATCTTCTGGGTTTCTCATGCATGTTTTCGATGTAGGAAGATGCCCTTGAACCTGGAGATTTGGGACCCATGCGATGGGTACCACGCAGTATTACTTTAAAGGGTCTGCGTTTGCTCACCCAACCTCACCAAACCTCTCAGCCCCAAGAGTGTCCACCCTTATGTCTCATCCAGCTGTGGGTCTAGATATGGTCAATCCAGGTTGCATCACAGCCCCTGAACTCATTGTGTAAGAATTTCTATCTCTTTCACTGTCGTTGTTTCATGGGTTTTACAAAGTAATTTATTTTCATAATGGGGTTTAGCTGCTTTTCACGGCTGTGTTTATGCCGCTTTACACCCGCTTGACACACTAACAGAGAGATATCAATACATAGGTTTTAAGATTATTACTAGTCAGATATATTCTTGTGCGGTGAATAGGGCGTGTTGAGTCCAGTTCTCTGAGCAAGGAGTAGGTCTTGTCTATTACATATTGGGTTTATGGAACGGTATCTGAGCTAATTTGATACCCTTGTTTTATGTATCACCCCACCTCACCTTTCCCGTTAAGCAGCCATAGTGTGTTTTCTGCATGTGTGACTCTGTTCTGTTTTGTAATTCAGTTCAAGTGTAACGGTTTTTACATTCCCTCTATAAGTGATACCTTATGAGAAGTGTCCTTTTCTGTGTGACTTATTTCTCTTAGAATCGTCGTACCTAAATCCACTCATCATGCTGCTACTAACCTTATGACATTGATTTCATGGCTGAGTGATATTCCATTGTACATAAGGACCACAACTTCTTTATCCATTTTTCTCTTTCCTGGGATATTTAAGGTGGAATGAAGTGGAGGTCCTTGTCAACAGAGCAGCCCTCAACTTTGGGGTGCTTGTGTCTTGCTGATTTTTCATTTTCCCAATTTATACCCCCATGAGTGGAAGTGCCCTATGCTCTCTAAGCTGTGTTTTTCAGATGTTTCAGGACTCACCGTACACTTCTCCAGAGTGGCTGTTGGCAATTTACATCCCGCCCATCAGTGTAGCAAGGCTCCCATTTCTCCATGGCCTGTCCTGCATTTCTGGTTTTGACACTTTTTTCAGCATGGCCCTTTTGACCGATGGGAAGCGAGACTTCTCTGTAGCGCTGATTTGCCTTTCCAGGTTGCTTGGTTGGCCAAAAAGGGCGTATGCGTTTTTTCCTGAATATATTCAGGAAAAAACGCATACGCCCTTTTTGGCCAAGGGCATCATTGTCAACGTTTTGCCGCTTTTCATGTGCTTTAAAGGCGATTCGTATCTACCTCCTGAAATCTGTTTCGTGCACTTCTGCCTTGATTTCAAATCCTCTTCTTTGCCTTCCCTCAATATATTTGTGGACGAGAGTTATCATTTATAACTCTGCAGGTTTGTGAATTGCAGTGCCCTGAACCTCCATTTTACAACTCGCTTTTTTGGGAGCTGGCCGCAAAAGCGCAGGATGGCTTCAGGCCCTGTTCTGGTTCTGGGGGGCAGGCTGAGCCTGTGGTTAATTCTTCTTCCTGATGGGAAAATAGAGTGACCTGTGCCTGTCCCAACACCAAGAGCTAGTCTCTCGTTGGTTCCCCGTCTTCCCGTTCATCCTCAGGACAAATTGCAACCTGTACGGAACAGGAGGTTAAAGGTGCTGATGCTCCAAGTAGGGAGATTGCTAGTAAAGCGGCTGGAATGGCGAACCCGGGCACAAGGAGATGAGAAATGAGGTGCGTTTTAGAAACCTTTCCCCATCACACGGTGTACCATCTTCTGGGTTTCTCATGCATGTTTTCGATGTAGGAAGATGCCCTTGAACCTGGAGATTTGGGACCCATGCGATGGGTACCACGCAGTATTACTTTAAAGGGTCTGCGTTTGCTCACCCAACCTCACCAAACCTCTCAGCCCCAAGAGTGTCCACCCTTATGTCTCATCCAGCTGTGGGTCTAGATATGGTCAATCCAGGTTGCATCACAGCACCTGAACTCATTGTGTAAGAATTTCTATCTCTTTCACTGTCGTTGTTTCATGGGTTTTACAAAGTAATTTATTTTCATAATGGGGTTTAGCTGCTTTTCACGGCTGTGTTTATGCCGCTTTACACCCACTTGACACACTAACAGAGAGATATCAATACATAGGTTTTAAGATTATTACTAGTCAGATATATTCTTGTGCGGTGAATAGGGCGTGTTGAGTCCAGTTCTCTGAGCAAGGAGTAGGTCTTGTCTATTACATATTGGGTTTATGGAACGGTATCTGAGCTAATTTGATACCCTTGTTTTATGTATCACCCCACCTCACCTTTCCCGTTAAGCAGCCATAGTGTGTTTTCTGCATGTGTGACTCTGTTCTGTTTTGTAATTCAGTTCAAGTGTAACGGTTTTTACATTCCCTCTATAAGTGATACCTTATGAGAAGTGTCCTTTTCTGTGTGACTTATTTCTCTTAGAATCGTCGTACCTAAATCCACTCATCATGCTGCTACTAACCTTATGACATTGATTTCATGGCTGAGTGATATTCCATTGTACATAAGGACCACAACTTCTTTATCCATTTTTCTCTTTCCTGGGATATTGAAGGTGGAATGAAGTGGAGGTCCTTGTCAACAGAGCAGCCCTCAACTTTGGGGTGCTTGTGTCTTGCTGATTTTTCATTTTCCCAATTTATACCCCCATGAGTGGAAGTGCCCTATGCTCTCTAAGCTGTGTTTTTCAGATGTTTCAGGACTCACCGTACACTTCTCCAGAGTGGCTGTTGGCAATTTACATCCCGCCCATCAGTGTAGCAAGGCTCCCATTTCTCCATGGCCTGTCCTGCATTTCTGGTTTTGACACTTTTTTCAGCATGGCCCTTTTGACCGATGGGAAGCGAGACTTCTCTGTAGCGCTGATTTGCCTTTCCAGGTTGCTTGGTTGGCCAAAAAGGGCGTATGCGTTTTTTCCTGAATATATTCAGGAAAAAACGCATACGCCCTTTTTGGCCAAGGGCATCATTGTCAACGTTTTGCCGCTTTTCATGTGCTTTAAAGGCGATTCGTATCTACCTCCTGAAATCTGTTTCGTGCACTTCTGCCTTGATTTCAAATCCTCTTCTTTGCCTTCCCTCAATATATTTGTGGACGGGAGTTATCATTTATAACTCTGCAGGTTTGTGAATTGCAGTGCCCTGAACCTCCATTTTACAACTCGCTTTTTTGGGAGCTGGCCGCAAAAGCACAGGATGGCTTCAGGCCCTGTTCTGGTTCTGGGTGGCAGGCTGAGCCTGTGGTTAATTCTTCTTCCTGATGGGAAAATAGAGTGACCTGTGCCTGTCCCAACACCAAGAGCTAGTCTCTCGTTGGTTCCCCGTCTTCCCGTTCATCCTCAGGACAAATTGCAACCTGTACGGAACAGGAGGTTAAAGGTGCTGATGCTCCAAGTAGGGAGATTGCTAGTAAAGCGGCTGGAATGGCGAACCTGGGCACAAGGAGATGAGAAATGAGGTGCGTTTTAGAAACCTTTCCCCATCACACGGTGTACCATCTTCTGGGTTTCTCATGCATGTTTTCGATGTAGGAAGATGCCCTTGAACCTGGAGATTTGGGACCCATGCGATGGGTACCACGCAGTATTACTTTAAAGGGTCTGCGTTTGCTCACCCAACCTCACCAAACCTCTCAGCCCCAAGAGTGTCCACCCTTATGTCTCATCCAGCTGTGGGTCTAGATATGGTCAATCCAGGTTGCATCACAGCCCCTGAACTCATTGTGTAAGAATTTCTATCTCTTTCACTGTCGTTGTTTCATGGGTTTTTCAAAGTAATTTATTTTCATAATGGGGTTTAGCTGCTTTTCACGGCTGTGTTTATGCCGCTTTACACCCACTTGACACACTAACAGAGAGATATCAATACATAGGTTTCAAGATTATTACTAGTCAGATATATTCTTGTGCGGTGAATAGGGCGTGTTGAGTACAGTTCTCTGAGCAAGGAGTAGGTCTTGTCTACTACATATTGGGTTTATGGAACGGTATCTGAGCTAATTTGATACCCTTGTTTTATGTATCACCCCACCTCACCTTTCCCGTTAAGCAGCCATAGTGTGTTTTCTGCATGTGTGACTCTGTTTTGTTTTGTAATTCAGTTCAAGTGTAACGGTTTTTACATTCCCTCTATAAGTGATACCTTATGAGAAGTGTCCTTTTCTGTGTGACTTATTTCACTTAGAATCGTCGTACCTATATCCACTCATCATGCTGCTACTAACCTTATGACATTGATTTCATGGCTGAGTGATATTCCATTGTACATAAGGACGACAACTTCTTTATCCATTTTTCTCTTTCCTGGGATATTTAAGGTGGAATGAAGTGGAGGTCCTTGTCAACAGAGCAGTCCTCAACTTTGGGGTGCTTGTGTCTTGCTGATTTTTCATTTTCCCAATTTATACCCCCATGAGTGGAAGTGCCCTATGCTCTCTAAGCTGTGTTTTTCAGATGTTTCAGGACTCACCGTACACTTCTCCAGAGTGGCTGTTGGCAATTTACATCCCGCCCATCAGTGTAGCAAGGCTCCCATTTCTCCATGGCCTGTCCTGCATTTCTGGTTTTGACACTTTTTTCAGCATGGCCCTTTTGACCGATGGGAAGCGAGACTTCTCTGTAGCGCTGATTTGCCTTTCCAGGTTGCTTGGTTGGCCAAAAAGGGCGTATGCGTTTTTTCCTGAATATATTCAGGAAAAAACGCATACGCCCTTTTTGGCCAAGGGCATCATTGTCAACGTTTTGCCGCTTTTCATGTGCTTTAAAGGCGATTCGTATCTACCTCCTGAAATCTGTTTCGTGCACTTCTGCCTTGATTTCAAATCCTCTTCTTTGCCTTCCCTCAATATATTTGTGGACGAGAGTTATCATTTATAACTCTGCAGGTTTGTGAATTGCAGTGCCCTGAACCTCCATTTTACAACTCGCTTTTTTGGGAGCTGGCCGCAAAAGCGCAGGATGGCTTCAGGCCCTGTTCTGGTTCTGGGGGGCAGGCTGAGCCTGTGGTTAATTCTTCTTCCTGATGGGAAAATAGAGTGACCTGTGCCTGTCCCAACACCAAGAGCTAGTCTCTCGTTGGTTCCCCGTCTTCCCGTTCATCCTCAGGACAAATTGCAACCTGTACGGAACAGGAGGTTAAAGGTGCTGATGCTCCAAGTAGGGAGATTGCTAGTAAAGCGGCTGGAATGGCGAACCCGGGCACAAGGAGATGAGAAATGAGGTGCGTTTTAGAAACCTTTCCCCATCACACGGTGTACCATCTTCTGGGTTTCTCATGCATGTTTTCGATGTAGGAAGATGCCCTTGAACCTGGAGATTTGGGACCCATGCGATGGGTACCACGCAGTATTACTTTAAAGGGTCTGCGTTTGCTCACCCAACCTCACCAAACCTCTCAGCCCCAAGAGTGTCCACCCTTATGTCTCATCCAGCTGTGGGTCTAGATATGGTCAATCCAGGTTGCATCACAGCACCTGAACTCATTGTGTAAGAATTTCTATCTCTTTCACTGTCGTTGTTTCATGGGTTTTACAAAGTAATTTATTTTCATAATGGGGTTTAGCTGCTTTTCACGGCTGTGTTTATGCCGCTTTACACCCACTTGACACACTAACAGAGAGATATCAATACATAGGTTTTAAGATTATTACTAGTCAGATATATTCTTGTGCGGTGAATAGGGCGTGTTGAGTCCAGTTCTCTGAGCAAGGAGTAGGTCTTGTCTATTACATATTGGGTTTATGGAACGGTATCTGAGCTAATTTGATACCCTTGTTTTATGTATCACCCCACCTCACCTTTCCCGTTAAGCAGCCATAGTGTGTTTTCTGCATGTGTGACTCTGTTCTGTTTTGTAATTCAGTTGAAGTGTAACGGTTTTTACATTCCCTCTATCAGTGATACCTTATGAGAAGTGTCCTTTTCTGTGTGACTTATTTCACTTAGAATCGTCGTACCTAAATCCACTCATCATGCTGCTACTAGCCTTATGACATTGATTTCATGGCTGAGTGATATTCCATTGTACATAAGGACCACAACTTCTTTACCCATTTTTCTCTTTCCTGGGATATTTAAGGTGGAATGAAGTGGAGGTCCTGGTCAACAGAGCAGCCCTAAACTTTGGGGTGCTTGTGTCTTGCTGATTTTTCATTTTCCCAATTCATACCCCCATGAGTGGAAGTGCCCTATGCTCTCTAAGCTGTGTTTTTCAGATGTTTCAGGACTCACCGGACACTTCTCCAGAGTGGCTGTTGGCAATTTACATCCCGCCCATCAGTGTAGCAAGGCTCCCATTTCTCCATGGCCTGTCCTGCATTTCTGGTTTTGACACTTTTTTCAGCATGGCCCTTTTGACCGATGGGAAGCGAGACTTCTTTGTAGCGCTGATTTGCCTTTCCAGGTTGCTTGGTTGGCCAAAAAGGGCGTATGCGTTTTTTCCTGAATATATTCAGGAAAAAACGCATACGCCCTTTTTGGCCAAGGGCATCATTGTCAACGTTTTGCCGCTTTTCATGTGCTTTAAAGGCGATTCGAATCTACCTCCTGAAATCTCTTTCCTGCAATTCTGCCTTGATTTCAAATCCTCTTCTTTGCCTTCCCTCAATATATTTGTGGACGAGAGTTATCATTTATAACTCTGCAGGTTTGTGAATTGCAGTGCCCTGAACCTCCATTTTACAACTCGTTTTTATGGGAGCTGGCGGCAAAATCGCAGAATGGCTTCAGGCCCTGTTCTGGTTCCGGGGGGCAGGCTGAGCCTGTGGTTAATTCTTCTTTCTGATGGGAAAATAGAGTGACCTGTGCCTGTCCCAACACCAAGAGCTAGTCTCTCGTTGGTTCCACGTCTTCCCATTTATCCTCAGGACAAATTGCAACCTGTACGGAACAGGAGGTTAAAGGTGCTGATGCTCCAAGTAGGGAGCTTGCTAGTAAAGCGGCTGGAATGGCGAACCCGGGCACAAGGCGATGAGAAATGAGGTGCGTTTTAGAAACCTTTCCCCATCACGCGGTGTACCATCTTCTGGGTTTCTCATGCATGTTTTTGATGTAGGAAGATGCCCTTGAACCTGGAGATTTGGGACCCATGCGATGGGTATCATGCAGTATTACTTTAAAGGGTCTGCGTTTGCTCACCCAACCTCACCAAACCTCTCAGCCCCAAGAGTGTCCACCCTTATGTCTGATCCAGCTGTGAGTCTAGATATGGTCAATCCAGGTTGCATCACAGCCCCTGAACGCATTGTGTAAGAATTTCTCTCTCTTTCACTGTCTTTTTTTCATGGGTGTTTCAAAGTAATTTATTTTTATAATGGGGTTTAGCTGCTTTTCACTGCTGTGTTTATGCCGCTTTACACCCACTTGACACACTAACAGAGAGATATCAATACATAGGTTTTACGATTATTATTAGTCAGATATATTCTTGTGCGGTGAATAGGGCGTGTTGAGTCCAGTTCTCTGAGCAAGGAGTAGGTTTTGTCTATTACATATTGGGTTTATGGAATGGTATCTGAGCTAATTTCATACCCTTGTTTTATGTATCACCCCACCTCACCTTTCCCGTTAAGCAGCCATAGTGTGTTTTCTGCATGTGTGACTCTGTTCTGTTTTGTAATTCAGTTCAAGTGTAACGGTTTTTACATTCCCTCTATCAGTGATACCTTATGAGAAGTGTCCTTTTCTGTGTGACTTATTTCACTTAGAATCGTCGTACCTAAATCCACTCATCATGCTGCTACTAGCCTTATGACATTGATTTCATGGCTGAGTGATATTCCATTGTACATAAGGACCACAACTTCTTTACCCATGTTTCTCTTTCCTGGGATATTTAAGGTGGAATGAAGTGGAGGTCCTTGTCAACAGAGCAGCCCTAAACTTTGGGGTGCTTGTGTCTTGCTGATTTTTCATTTTCCCAATTCATACCCCCATGAGTGGAAGTGCCCTATGCTCTCTAAGCTGTGTTTTTCAGATGTTTCAGGACTCACCGTACACTTCTCCAGAGTGGCTGTTGGCAATTTACATCCCGCCCATCAGTGTAGCAAGGCTCCCATTTCTCCATGGCCTGTCCTGCATTTCTGGTTTTGACACTTTTTTCAGCATGGCCCTTTTGACCGATGGGAAGCGAGACTTCTTTGTAGCGCTGATTTGCCTTTCCAGGTTGCTTGGTTGGCCAAAAAAGGCGTATGCGTTTTTTCCGGAATATATTCAGGAAAAAACGCATACGCCCTTTTTGGCCAAGGGCATCATTGTCAACGTTTTGCCGCTTTTCATGTGCTTTAAATGCGATTCGAATCTACCTCCTGAAATCTCTTTCCTGCAATTCTGCCTTGATTTCAAATCCTCTTCTTTGCCTTCCCTCAATATATTTGTGGATGAGAGTTATCATTTATAACTCTGCAGGTTTGTGAATTGCAGTGCCCTGAACCTCCATTTTACAACTCGTTTTTATGGGAGCTGGCCGCAAAATCGCAGAATGGCTTCAGGCCCTGTTCTGGTTCCGGGGGGCAGGCTGAGCCTGTGGTTAATTCTTCTTTCTGATGGGAAAATAGAGTGACCTGTGCCTGTCCCAACACCAAGAGCTAGTCTCTCGTTGGTTCCACGTCTTCCCGTTTATCCTCAGGACAAATTGCAACCTGTACGGAACAGGAGGTTAAAGGTGCTGATGCTCCAAGTAGGGAGCTTGCTAGTAAAGCGGCTGGAATGGCGAACCCGGGCACAAGGCGATGAGAAATGAGGTGCGTTTTAGAAACCTTTCCCCATCACACTGTGTACCATCTTCTGGGTTTCTCATGCATGTTTTTGATGTAGGAAGATGCCCTTGAAGCTGGAGATTTGGGACCCATGCGATGGGTACCATGCAGTATTACTTTAAAGGGTCTGCGTTTGCTCACCCAACCTCACCAAACCTCTCAGCCCCAAGAGTGTCCACCCTTATGTCTGATCCAGCTGTGAGTCTAGATATGGTCAATCCAGGTTGCATCACAGCCCCTGAACGCATTGTGTAAGAATTTCTCTCTCTTTCACTGTCTTTGTTTCATGGGTGTTTCAAAGTAATTTATTTTTATAATGGGGTTTAGCTCCTTTTCACTGCTGTGTTTATGCCGCTTTACACCCACTTGACACACTAACAGAGAGATATCAATACATAGGTTTCAAGATTATTACTAGTCAGATATATTCTTGTGCGGTGAATAGGGCGTGTTGAGTCCAGTTCTCTGAGCAAGGAGTAGGTCTTGTCTACTACATACTGGGTTTATGGAACGGTATCTGAGCTAATTTGATACCCTTGTTTTATGTATCACCCCACCTCACCTTTCCCGTTAAGCAGCCATAGTGTGTTTTCTGCATGTGTGACTCTGTTCTGTTTTGTAATTCAGTTCAAGTGTAACGGTTTTTACATTCCCTCTATAAGTGATACCTTATGAGAAGTGTCCTTTTCTCTGTGACTTATTTCACTTAGAATCGTCGTACCTAAATCCACTCATCATGCTGCTACTAACCTTATGACATTGATTTCATGGCTGAGTGATATTCCATTGTACATAAGGACCACAACTTCTTTATCCATTTTTCTCTTTCCTGGGATATTTAAGGTGGAATGAAGTGGAGGTCCTTGTCAACAGAGCAGTCCTCAACTTTGGGGTGCTTGTGTCTTGCTGATTTTTCATTTTCCCAATTTATACCCCCATGAGTGGAAGTGCCCTATGCTCTCTAAGCTGTGTTTTTCAGATGTTTCAGGACTCACCGTACACTTCTCCAGAGTGGCTGTTGGCAATTTACATCCCGCCCATCAGTGTAGCAAGGCTCCCATTTCTCCATGGCCTGTCCTGCATTTCTGGTTTTGACACTTTTTTCAGCATGGCCCTTTTGACCGATGGGAAGCGAGACTTCTCTGTAGCGCTGATTTGCCTTTCCAGGTTGCTTGGTTGGCCAAAAAGGGCGTATGCGTTTTTTCCTGAATATATTCAGGAAAAAACGCATACGCCCTTTTTGGCCAAGGGCATCATTGTCAACGTTTTGCCGCTTTTCATGTGCTTTAAAGGCGATTCGTATCTACCTCCTGAAATCTGTTTCGTGCAATTCTGCCTTGATTTCAAATCCTCTTCTTTGCCTTCCCTCAATATATTTGTGGACGAGAGTTATCATTTATAACTCTGCAGGTTTGTGAATTGCAGTGCCCTGAACCTCCATTTTACAACTCGCTTTTTTGGGAGCTGGCCGCAAAAGCGCAGGATGGCTTCAGGCCCTGTTCTGGTTCTGGGGGGCAGGCTGAGCCTGTGGTTAATTCTTCTTCCTGATGGGAAAATAGAGTGACCTGTGCCTGTCCCAACACCAAGAGCTAGTCTCTCGTTGGTTCCCCGTCTTCCCGTTCATCCTCAGGACAAATTGCAACCTGTACGGAACAGGAGGTTAAAGGTGCTGATGCTCCAAGTAGGGAGATTGCTAGTAAAGCGGCTGGAATGGCGAACCTGGGCACAAGGAGATGAGAAATGAGGTGCGTTTTAGAAACCTTTCCCCATCACACGGTGTACCATCTTCTGGGTTTCTCATGCATGTTTTCGATGTAGGAAGATGCCCTTGAAGCTGGAGATTTGGGACCCATGCGATGGGTACCACGCAGTATTACTTTAAAGGGTCTGCGTTTGCTCACCCAACCTCACCAAACCTCTCAGCCCCAAGAGTGTCCACCCTTATGTCTCATCCAGCTGTGGGTCTAGATATGGTCAATCCAGGTTGCATCACAGCCCCTGAACTCATTGTGTAAGAATTTCTATCTCTTTCACTGTCGTTGTTTCATGGGTTTTACAAAGTAATTTATTTTCATAATGGGGTTTAGCTGCTTTTCATGGCTGTGTTTATGCCGCTTTACACCCACTTGACACACTAACAGAGAGATATCAATACATAGGTTTTAAGATTATTACTAGTCAGATATATTCTTGTGCGGTGAATAGGGCGTGTTGAGTCCAGTTCTCTGAGCAAGGAGTAGGTCTTGTCTATTACATATTGGGTTTATGGAACGGTATCTGAGCTAATTTGATACCCTTGTTTTATGTATCACCCCACCTCACCTTTCCCGTTAAGCAGCCATAGTGTGTTTTCTGCATGTGTGACTCTGTTCTGTTTTGTAATTCAGTTCAAGTGTAACGGTTTTTACATTCCCTCTATAAGTGATACCTTATGAGAAGTGTCCTTTTCTGTGTGATTTATTTCTCTTAGAATCTTCGTACCTAAATCCACTCATCATGCTGCTACTAACCTTATGACTTTGATTTCATGGCTGAGTGATATTCCATTGTACATAAGGACCACAACTTCTTTATCCATTTTTCTCTTTCCTGGGATATTTAAGGTGGAATGAAGTGGAGGTCCTTGTCAACAGAGCAGCCCTCAACTTTGGGGTGCTTGTGTCTTGCTGATTTTTCATTTTCCCAATTTATACCCCCATGAGTGGAAGTGCCCTATGCTCTCTAAGCTGTGTTTCTCAGATGTTTCAGGACACACCGTACACTTCTCCAGAGTGGCTGTTGGCAATTTACATCCCGCCCATCAGTGTAGCAAGGGTCCCATTTCTCCATGGCCTGTCCTGCATTTCTGGTTTTGACACTTTTTTCAGCATGGCCCTTTTGACCGATGGGAAGCGAGACTTCTCTGTAGCGCTGATTTGCCTTTCCAGGTTGCTTGGTTGGCCAAAAAGGGCGTATGCGTTTTTTCCTGAATATATTCAGGAAAAAACGCATACGCCCTTTTTGGCCAAGGGCATCATTGTCAACGTTTTGCCGCTTTTCATGTGCTTTAAAGGCGATTCGTATCTACCTCCTGAAATCTGTTTCGTGCAATTCTGCCTTGATTTCAAATCCTCTTCTTTGCCTTCCCTCAATATATTTGTGGACGAGAGTTATCATTTATAACTCTGCAGGTTTGTGAATTGCAGTGCCCTGAACCTCCATTTTACAACTCGCTTTTTTGGGAGCTGGCCGCAAAAGCGCAGGATGGCTTCAGGCCCTGTTCTGGTTCCGGGGGGCAGGCTGAGCCTGTGGTTAATTCTTCTTCCTGATGGGAAAATAGAGTGACCTGTGCCTGTCCCAACACCAAGAGCTAGTCTCTCGTTGGTTCCCCGTCTTCCCGTTCATCCTCAGGACAAATTGCAACCTGTACGGAACAGGAGGTTAAAGGTGCTGATGCTCCAAGTAGGGAGATTGCTAGTAAAGTGGCTGGAATGGCGAACCCGGGCACAAGGAGATGATAAATGAGGTGCGTTTTAGAAACCTTTCCCCATCACACGGTGTACCATCTTCTGGGTTTCTCATGCATGTTTTCGATGTAGGAAGATACCCTTGAAGCTGGAGATTTGGGACCCATGCGATGGGTACCACGCAGTATTACTTTAAAGGGTCTGCGTTTGCTCACCCAACCTCACCAAACCTCTCAGCCCCAAGAGTGTCCACCCTTATGTCTCATCCAGCTGTGGGTCTAGATATGGTCAATCCAGGTTGCATCACAGCCCCTGAACTCATTGTGTAAGAATTTCTATCTCTTTCACTGTCGTTGTTTCATGGGTTTTACAAAGTAATTTATTTTCATAATGGGGTTTAGCTGCTTTTCACGGCTGTGTTTATGCCGCTTTACACCCACTTGACACACTAACAGAGAGATATCAATACATAGGTTTTAAGATTATTACTAGTCAGATATATTCTTGTGCGGTGAATAGGGCGTGTTGAGTCCAGTTCTCTGAGCAAGGAGTAGGTCTTGTCTATTACATATTGGGTTTATGGAACGGTATCTGAGCTAATTTGATACCCTTGTTTTATGTATCACCCCACCTCACCTTTCCCGTTAAGCAGCCATAGTGTGTTTTCTGCATGTGTGACTCTGTTCTGTTTTGTAATTCAGTTCAAGTGTAACGGTTTTTACATTCCCTCTATAAGTGATACCTTATGAGAAGTGTCCTTTTCTGTGTGACTTATTTCTCTTAGAATCGTCGTACCTAAATCCACTCATCATGCTGCTACTAACCTTATGACATTGATTTCATGGCTGAGTGATATTCCATTGTACATAAGGACGACAACTTCTTTATCCATTTTTCTCTTTCCTGGGATATTTAAGGTGGAATGAAGTGGAGGTCCTTGTCAACAGAGCAGCCCTCAACTTTGGGGTGCTTGTGTCTTGCTGATTTTTCATTTTCCCAATTTATACCCCCATGAGTGGAAATGCCCTATGCTCTCTAAGCTGTGTTTTTCAGATGTTTCAGGACACACCGTACACTTCTCCAGAGTGGCTGTTGGCAATTTACATCCCGCCCATCAGTGTAGCAAGGCTCCCATTTCTCCATGGCCTGTCCTGCATTTCTGGTTTTGACACTTTTTTCAGGATGGCCCTTTTGACCGATGGGAAGCGAGACTTCTCTGTAGCGCTGATTTGCCTTTCCAGGTTGCTTGGTTGGCCAAAAAGGGCGTATGCGTTTTTTCCTGAATATATTCAGGAAAAAACGCATACGCCCTTTTTGGCCAAGGGCATCATTGTCAACGTTTTGCCGCTTTTCATGTGCTTTAAAGGCGATTCGTATCTACCTCCTGAAATCTGTTTCGTGCAATTCTGCCTTGATTTCAAATCCTCTTCTTTGCCTTCCCTCAATATATTTGTGGACGAGAGTTATCATTTATAACTCTGCAGGTTTGTGAATTGCAGTGCCCTGAACCTCCATTTTACAACTCGCTTTTTTGGGAGCTGGCCGCAAAAGCGCAGGATGGCTTCAGGCCCTGTTCTGGTTCTGGGGGGCAGGCTGAGCCTGTGGTTAATTCTTCTTCCTGATGGGAAAATAGAGTGACCTGTGCCTGTCCCAACACCAAGAGCTAGTCTCTCGTTGGTTCCCCGTCTTCCCGTTCATCCTCAGGACAAATTGCAACCTGTACGGAACAGGAGGTTAAAGGTGCTGATGCTCCAAGTAGGGAGATTGCTAGTAAAGCGGCTGGAATGGCGAACCTGGGCACAAGGAGATGAGAAATGAGGTGCGTTTTAGAAACCTTTCCCCATCACACGGTGTACCATCTTCTGGGTTTCTCATGCATGTTTTCGATGTAGGAAGATGCCCTTGAACCTGGAGATTTGGGACCCATGCGATGGGTACCACGCAGTATTACTTTAAAGGGTCTGCGTTTGCTCACCCAACCTCACCAAACCTCTCAGCCCCAAGAGTGTCCACCCTTATGTCTCATCCAGCTGTGGGTCTAGATATGGTCAATCCAGGTTGCATCACAGCCCCTGAACTCATTGTGTAAGAATTTCTATCTCTTTCACTGTCGTTGTTTCATGGGTTTTACAAAGTAATTTATTTTCATAATGGGGTTTAGCTGCTTTTCATGGCTGTGTTTATGCCGCTTTACACCCACTTGACACACTAACAAAGAGATATCAATACATAGGTTTTAAGATTATTACTAGTCAGATATATTCTTGTGCGGTGAATAGGGCGTGTTGAGTCCAGTTCTCTGAGCAAGGAGTAGGTCTTGTCTATTACATATTGGGTTTATGGAACGGTATCTGAGCTAATTTGATACCCTTGTTTTATGTATCACCCCACCTCACCTTTCCCGTTAAGCAGCCATAGTGTGTTTTCTGCATGTGTGACTCTGTTCTGTTTTGTAATTCAGTTCAAGTGTAACGGTTTTTACATTCCCTCTATAAGTGATACCTTATGAGAAGTGTCCTTTTCTGTGTGATTTATTTCTCTTAGAATCTTCGTACCTAAATCCACTCATCATGCTGCTACTAACCTTATGACATTGATTTCATGGCTGAGTGATATTCCATTGTACATAAGGACCACAACTTCTTTATCCATTTTTCTCTTTCCTGGGATATTTAAGGTGGAATGAAGTGGAGGTCCTTGTCAACAGAGCAGCCCTCAACTTTGGGGTGCTTGTGTCTTGCTGATTTTTCATTTTCCCAATTTATACCCCCATGAGTGGAAGTGCCCTATGCTCTCTAAGCTGTGTTTCTCAGATGTTTCAGGACACACCGTACACTTCTCCAGAGTGGCTGTTGGCAATTTACATCCCGCCCATCAGTGTAGCAAGGGTCCCATTTCTCCATGGCCTGTCCTGCATTTCTGGTTTTGACACTTTTTTCAGCATGGCCCTTTTGACCGATGGGAAGCGAGACTTCTCTGTAGCGCTGATTTGCCTTTCCAGGTTGCTTGGTTGGCCAAAAAGGGCGTATGCGTTTTTTCCTGAATATATTCAGGAAAAAACGCATACGCCCTTTTTGGCCAAGGGCATCATTGTCAACGTTTTGCCGCTTTTCATGTGCTTTAAAGGCGATTCGTATCTACCTCCTGAAATCTGTTTCGTGCAATTCTGCCTTGATTTCAAATCCTCTTCTTTGCCTTCCCTCAATATATTTGTGGACGAGAGTTATCATTTATAACTCTGCAGGTTTGTGAATTGCAGTGCCCTGAACCTCCATTTTACAACTCGCTTTTTTGGGAGCTGGCCGCAAAAGCGCAGGATGGCTTCAGGCCCTGTTCTGGTTCCGGGGGGCAGGCTGAGCCTGTGGTTAATTCTTCTTCCTGATGGGAAAATAGAGTGACCTGTGCCTGTCCCAACACCAAGAGCTAGTCTCTCGTTGGTTCCCCGTCTTCCCGTTCATCCTCAGGACAAATTGCAACCTGTACGGAACAGGAGGTTAAAGGTGCTGATGCTCCAAGTAGGGAGATTGCTAGTAAAGTGGCTGGAATGGCGAACCCGGGCACAAGGAGATGATAAATGAGGTGCGTTTTAGAAACCTTTCCCCATCACACGGTGTACCATCTTCTGGGTTTCTCATGCATGTTTTCGATGTAGGAAGATACCCTTGAAGCTGGAGATTTGGGACCCATGCGATGGGTACCATGCAGTATTACTTTAAAGGGTCTGCGTTTGCTCACCCAACCTCACCAAACCTCTCAGCCCCAAGAGTGTCCACCCTTATGTCTCATCCAGCTGTGGGTCTAGATATGGTCAATCCAGGTTGCATCACAGCCCCTGAACTCATTGTGTAAGAATTTCTATCTCTTTCACTGTCGTTGTTTCATGGGTTTTACAAAGTAATTTATTTTCATAATGGGGTTTAGCTGCTTTTCACGGCTGTGTTTATGCCGCTTTACACCCACTTGACACACTAACAGAGAGATATCAATACATAGGTTTTAAGATTATTACTAGTCAGATATATTCTTGTGCGGTGAATAGGGCGTGTTGAGTCCAGTTCTCTGAGCAAGGAGTAGGTCTTGTCTATTACATATTGGGTTTATGGAACGGTATCTGAGCTAATTTGATACCCTTGTTTTATGTATCACCCCACCTCACCTTTCCCGTTAAGCAGCCATAGTGTGTTTTCTGCATGTGTGACTCTGTTCTGTTTTGTAATTCAGTTCAAGTGTAACGGTTTTTACATTCCCTCTATAAGTGATACCTTATGAGAAGTGTCCTTTTCTGTGTGACTTATTTCTCTTAGAATCGTCGTACCTAAATCCACTCATCATGCTGCTACTAACCTTATGACATTGATTTCATGGCTGAGTGATATTCCATTGTACATAAGGACGACAACTTCTTTATCCATTTTTCTCTTTCCTGGGATATTTAAGGTGGAATGAAGTGGAGGTCCTTGTCAACAGAGCAGCCCTCAACTTTGGGGTGCTTGTGTCTTGCTGATTTTTCATTTTCCCAATTTATACCCCCATGAGTGGAAATGCCCTATGCTCTCTAAGCTGTGTTTTTCAGATGTTTCAGGACACACCGTACACTTCTCCAGAGTGGCTGTTGGCAATTTACATCCTGCCCATCAGTGTAGCAAGGCTCCCATTTCTCCATGGCCTGTCCTGCATTTCTGGTTTTGACACTTTTTTCAGGATGGCCCTTTTGACCGATGGGAAGCGAGACTTCTCTGTAGCGCTGATTTGCCTTTCCAGGTTGCTTGGTTGGCCAAAAAGGGCGTATGCGTTTTTTCCTGAATATATTCAGGAAAAAACGCATACGCCCTTTTTGGCCAAGGGCATCATTGTCAACGTTTTGCCGCTTTTCATGTGCTTTAAAGGCGATTCGTATCTACCTCCTGAAATCTGTTTCGTGCAATTCTGCCTTGATTTCAAATCCTCTTCTTTGCCTTCCCTCAATATATTTGTGGACGAGAGTTATCATTTATAACTCTGCAGGTTTTTGAATTGCAGTGCCCTGAACCTCCATTTTACAACTCGCTTTTTTGGGAGCTGGCCGCAAAAGCGCAGGATGGCTTCAGGCCCTGTTCTGGTTCTGGGGGGCAGGTTGAGCCTGTGGTTAATTCTTCTTCCTGATGGGAAAATAGAGTGACCTGTGCCTGTCCCAACACCAAGAGCTAGTCTCTCGTTGGTTCCCCGTCTTCCCGTTCATCCTCAGGACAAATTGCAACCTGTACGGAACAGGAGGTTAAAGGTGCTGATGCTCCAAGTAGGGAGATTGCTAGTAAAGCGACTGGAATGGCGAACCCGGGCACAAGGAGATGAGAAATGAGGTGCGTTTTAGAAACCTTTCCCCATCACACGGTGTACCATCTTCTGGGTTTCTCATGCATGTTTTCGATGTAGGAAGATGCCCTTGAACCTGGAGATTTGGGACCCATGCGATGGGTACCACGCAGTATTACTTTAAAGGGTCTGCGTTTGCTCACCCAACCTCACCAAACCTCTCAGCCCCAAGAGTGTCCACCCTTATGTCTCATCCAGCTGTGGGTCTAGATATGGTCAATCCAGGTTGCATCACAGCCCCTGAACTCATTGTGTAAGAATTTCTATCTCTTTCACTGTCGTTGTTTCATGGGTTTTACAAAGTAATTTATTTTCATAATGGGGTTTAGCTGCTTTTCACGGCTGTGTTTATGCCGCTTTACACCCACTTGACACACTAACAGAGAGATATCAATACATAGGTTTTAAGATTATTACTAGTCAGATATATTCTTGTGCGGTGAATAGGGCGTGTTGAGTCCAGTTCTCTGAGCAAGGAGTAGGTCTTGTCTACTACATATTGGGTTTATGGAACGGTATCTGAGCTAATTTGATACCCTTGTTTTATGTATCACCCCACCTCACCTTTCCAGTTAAGCAGCCATAGTGTGTTTTCTGCATGTGTGACTCTGTTCTGTTTTGTAATTCAGTTCAAGTGTAACGGTTTTTACATTCCCTCTATAAGTGATACCTTATGAGAAGTGTCCTTTTCTGTGTGACTTATTTCTCTTAGAATCGTCGTACCTAAATCCACTCATCATGCTGCTACTAACCTTATGACATTGATTTCATGGCTGAGTGATATTCCATTGTACATAAGGACGACAACTTCTTTATCCATTTTTCTCTTTCCTGGGATATTGAAGGTGGAATGAAGTGGAGGTCCTTGTCAACAGAGCAGCCCTCAACTTTGGGGTGCTTGTGTCTTGCTGATTTTTCATTTTCCCAATTTATACCCCCATGAGTGGAAGTGCCCTATGCTCTCTAAGCTGTGTTTTTCAGATGTTTCAGGACACACCGTACACTTCTCCAGAGTGGCTGTTGGCAATTTACATCCCGCCCATCAGTGTAGCAAGGCTCCCATTCTCCATGGCCTGTCCTGCATTTCTGGTTTTGACACTTTTTTCAGGATGGCCCTTTTGACCGATGGGAAGCGAGACTTCTCTGTAGCGCTGATTTGCCTTTCCAGGTTGCTTGGTTGGCCAAAAAGGGCGTATGCGTTTTTTCCTGAATATATTCAGGAAAAAACGCATACGCCCTTTTTGGCCAAGGGCATCATTGTCAACGTTTTGCCGCTTTTCATGTGCTTTAAAGGCGATTCGTATCTACCTCCTGAAATCTGTTTCGTGCAATTCTGCCTTGATTTCAAATCCTCTTCTTTGCCTTCCCTCAATATATTTGTGGACGAGAGTTATCATTTATAACTCTGCAGGTTTTTGAATTGCAGTGCCCTGAACCTCCATTTTACAACTCGCTTTTTTGGGAGCTGGCCGCAAAAGCGCAGGATGGCTTCAGGCCCTGTTCTGGTTCTGGGTGGCAGGCTGAGCCTGTGGTTAATTCTTCTTCCTGATGGGAAAATAGAGTGACCTGTGCCTGTCCCAACACCAAGAGCTAGTCTCTCGTTGGTTCCCCGTCTTCCCGTTCATCCTCAGGACAAATTGCAACCTGTACGGAACAGGAGGTTAAAGGTGCTGATGCTCCAAGTAGGGAGATTGCTAGTAAAGCGACTGGAATGGCGAACCCAGGCACAAGGAGATGAGAAATGAGGTGCGTTTTAGAAACCTTTCCCCATCACACGGTGTACCATCTTCTGGGTTTCTCATGCATGTTTTCGATGTAGGAAGATGCCCTTGAACCTGGAGATTTGGGACCCATGCGATGGGTACCACGCAGTATTACTTTAAAGGGTCTGCGTTTGCTCACCCAACCTCACCAAACCTCTCAGCCCCAAGAGTGTCCACCCTTATGTCTCATCCAGCTGTGGGTCTAGATATGGTCAATCCAGGTTGCATCACAGCCCCTGAACTCATTGTGTAAGAATTTCTATCTCTTTCACTGTCGTTGTTTCATGGGTTTTACAAAGTAATTTATTTTCATAATGGGGTTTAGCTGCTTTTCACGGCTGTGTTTATGCCGCTTTACACCCGCTTGACACACTAACAGAGAGATATCAATACATAGGTTTTAAGATTATTACTAGTCAGATATATTCTTGTGCGGTGAATAGGGCGTGTTGAGTCCAGTTCTCTGAGCAAGGAGTAGGTCTTGTCTATTACATATTGGGTTTATGGAACGGTATCTGAGCTAATTTGATACCCTTGTTTTATGTATCACCCCACCTCACCTTTCCCGTTAAGCAGCCATAGTGTGTTTTCTGTATGTGTGACTCTGTTCTGTTTTGTAATTCAGTTCAAGTGTAACGGTTTTTACATTCCCTCTATAAGTGATACCTTATGAGAAGTGTCCTTTTCTGTGTGACTTATTTCTCTTAGAATCGTCGTACCTAAATCCACTCATCATGCTGCTACTAACCTTATGACATTGATTTCATGGCTGAGTGATATTCCATTGTACATAAGGACCACAACTTCTTTATCCATTTTTCTCTTTCCTGGGATATTTAAGGTGGAATGAAGTGGAGGTCCTTGTCAACAGAGCAGCCCTCAACTTTGGGGTGCTTGTGTCTTGCTGATTTTTCATTTTCCCAATTTATACCCCCATGAGTGGAAGTGCCCTATGCTCTCTAAGCTGTGTTTTTCAGATGTTTCAGGACACACCGTACACTTCTCCAGAGTGGCTGTTGGCAATTTACATCCCGCCCATCAGTGTAGCAAGGCTCCCATTTCTCCATGGCCTGTCCTGCATTTCTGCTTTTGACACTTTTTTCAGGATGGCCCTTTTGACCGATGGGAAGCGAGACTTCTCTGTAGCGCTGATTTGCCTTTCCAGGTTGCTTGGTTGGCCAAAAAGGGCGTATGCGTTTTTTCCTGAATATATTCAGGAAAAAACGCATACGCCCTTTTTGGCCAAGGGCATCATTGTCAACGTTTTGCCGCTTTTCATGTGCTTTAAAGGCGATTCGTATCTACCTCCTGAAATCTGTTTCGTGCAATTCTGCCTTGATTTCAAATCCTCTTCTTTGCCTTCCCTCAATATATTTGTGGACGAGAGTTATCATTTATAACTCTGCAGGTTTGTGAATTGCAGTGCCCTGAACCTCCATTTTACAACTCGCTTTTTTGGGAGCTGGCCGCAAAAGCGCAGGATGGCTTCAGGCCCTGTTCTGGTTCTGGGGGGCAGGTTGAGCCTGTGGTTAATTCTTCTTCCTGATGGGAAAATAGAGTGACCTGTGCCTGTCCCAACACCAAGAGCTAGTCTCTCGTTGGTTCCCCGTCTTCCCGTTCATCCTCAGGACAAATTGCAACCTGTACGGAACAGGAGGTTAAAGGTGCTGATGCTCCAAGTAGGGAGATTGCTAGTAAAGCGACTGGAATGGCGAACCCGGGCACAAGGAGATGAGAAATGAGGTGCGTTTTAGAAACCTTTCCCCATCACACGGTGTACCATCTTCTGGGTTTCTCATGCATGTTTTCGATGTAGGAAGATGCCCTTGAACCTGGAGATTTGGGACCCATGCGATGGGTACCACGCAGTATTACTTTAAAGGGTCTGCGTTTGCTCACCCAACCTCACCAAACCTCTCAGCCCCAAGAGTGTCCACCCTTATGTCTCATCCAGCTGTGGGTCTAGATATGGTCAATCCAGGTTGCATCACAGCCCCTGAACTCATTGTGTAAGAATTTCTATCTCTTTCACTGTCGTTGTTTCATGGGTTTTACAAAGTAATTTATTTTCATAATGGGGTTTAGCTGCTTTTCACGGCTGTGTTTATGCCGCTTTACACCCACTTGACACACTAACAGAGAGATATCAATACATAGGTTTTAAGATTATTACTAGTCAGATATATTCTTGTGCGGTGAATAGGGCGTGTTGAGTCCAGTTCTCTGAGCAAGGAGTAGGTCTTGTCTACTACATATTGGGTTTATGGAACGGTATCTGAGCTAATTTGATACCCTTGTTTTATGTATCACCCCACCTCACCTTTCCAGTTAAGCAGCCATAGTGTGTTTTCTGCATGTGTGACTCTGTTCTGTTTTGTAATTCAGTTCAAGTGTAACGGTTTTTACATTCCCTCTATAAGTGATACCTTATGAGAAGTGTCCTTTTCTGTGTGACTTATTTCTCTTAGAATCGTCGTACCTAAATCCACTCATCATGCTGCTACTAACCTTATGACATTGATTTCATGGCTGAGTGATATTCCATTGTACATAAGGACGACAACTTCTTTATCCATTTTTCTCTTTCCTGGGATATTGAAGGTGGAATGAAGTGGAGGTCCTTGTCAACAGAGCAGCCCTCAACTTTGGGGTGCTTGTGTCTTGCTGATTTTTCATTTTCCCAATTTATACCCCCATGAGTGGAAGTGCCCTATGCTCTCTAAGCTGTGTTTTTCAGATGTTTCAGGACACACCGTACACTTCTCCAGAGTGGCTGTTGGCAATTTACATCCCGCCCATCAGTGTAGCAAGGCTCCCATTCTCCATGGCCTGTCCTGCATTTCTGGTTTTGACACTTTTTTCAGGATGGCCCTTTTGACCGATGGGAAGCGAGACTTCTCTGTAGCGCTGATTTGCCTTTCCAGGTTGCTTGGTTGGCCAAAAAGGGCGTATGCGTTTTTTCCTGAATATATTCAGGAAAAAACGCATACGCCCTTTTTGGCCAAGGGCATCATTGTCAACGTTTTGCCGCTTTTCATGTGCTTTAAAGGCGATTCGTATCTACCTCCTGAAATCTGTTTCGTGCAATTCTGCCTTGATTTCAAATCCTCTTCTTTGCCTTCCCTCAATATATTTGTGGACGAGAGTTATCATTTATAACTCTGCAGGTTTTTGAATTGCAGTGCCCTGAACCTCCATTTTACAACTCGCTTTTTTGGGAGCTGGCCGCAAAAGCGCAGGATGGCTTCAGGCCCTGTTCTGGTTCTGGGTGGCAGGCTGAGCCTGTGGTTAATTCTTCTTCCTGATGGGAAAATAGAGTGACCTGTGCCTGTCCCAACACCAAGAGCTAGTCTCTCGTTGGTTCCCCGTCTTCCCGTTCATCCTCAGGACAAATTGCAACCTGTACGGAACAGGAGGTTAAAGGTGCTGATGCTCCAAGTAGGGAGATTGCTAGTAAAGCGACTGGAATGGCGAACCCAGGCACAAGGAGATGAGAAATGAGGTGCGTTTTAGAAACCTTTCCCCATCACACGGTGTACCATCTTCTGGGTTTCTCATGCATGTTTTCGATGTAGGAAGATGCCCTTGAACCTGGAGATTTGGGACCCATGCGATGGGTACCACGCAGTATTACTTTAAAGGGTCTGCGTTTGCTCACCCAACCTCACCAAACCTCTCAGCCCCAAGAGTGTCCACCCTTATGTCTCATCCAGCTGTGGGTCTAGATATGGTCAATCCAGGTTGCATCACAGCCCCTGAACTCATTGTGTAAGAATTTCTATCTCTTTCACTGTCGTTGTTTCATGGGTTTTACAAAGTAATTTATTTTCATAATGGGGTTTAGCTGCTTTTCACGGCTGTGTTTATGCCGCTTTACACCCGCTTGACACACTAACAGAGAGATATCAATACATAGGTTTTAAGATTATTACTAGTCAGATATATTCTTGTGCGGTGAATAGGGCGTGTTGAGTCCAGTTCTCTGAGCAAGGAGTAGGTCTTGTCTATTACATATTGGGTTTATGGAACGGTATCTGAGCTAATTTGATACCCTTGTTTTATGTATCACCCCACCTCACCTTTCCCGTTAAGCAGCCATAGTGTGTTTTCTGCATGTGTGACTCTGTTCTGTTTTGTAATTCAGTTCAAGTGTAACGGTTTTTACATTCCCTCTATAAGTGATACCTTATGAGAAGTGTCCTTTTCTGTGTGACTTATTTCTCTTAGAATCGTCGTACCTAAATCCACTCATCATGCTGCTACTAACCTTATGACATTGATTTCATGGCTGAGTGATATTCCATTGTACATAAGGACCACAACTTCTTTATCCATTTTTCTCTTTCCTGGGATATTTAAGGTGGAATGAAGTGGAGGTCCTTGTCAACAGAGCAGCCCTCAACTTTGGGGTGCTTGTGTCTTGCTGATTTTTCATTTTCCCAATTTATACCCCCATGAGTGGAAGTGCCCTATGCTCTCTAAGCTGTGTTTTTCAGATGTTTCAGGACACACCGTACACTTCTCCAGAGTGGCTGTTGGCAATTTACATCCCGCCCATCAGTGTAGCAAGGCTCCCATTTCTCCATGGCCTGTCCTGCATTTCTGCTTTTGACACTTTTTTCAGGATGGCCCTTTTGACCGATGGGAAGCGAGACTTCTCTGTAGCGCTGATTTGCCTTTCCAGGTTGCTTGGTTGGCCAAAAAGGGCGTATGCGTTTTTTCCTGAATATATTCAGGAAAAAACGCATACGCCCTTTTTGGCCAAGGGCATCATTGTCAACGTTTTCCCGCTTTTCATGTGCTTTAAAGGCGATTCGTATCTACCTCCTGAAATCTGTTTCGTGCAATTCTGCCTTGATTTCAAATCCTCTTCTTTGCCTTCCCTCAATATATTTGTGGACGAGAGTTATCATTTATAACTCTGCAGGTTTGTGAATTGCATTGCCCTGAACCTCCATTTTACAACTCGCTTTTTTGGGAGCTGGCCGCAAAAGCGCAGGATGGCTTCAGGCCCTGTTCTGGTTCCGGGGGGCAGGCTGAGCCTGTGGTTAATTCTTCTTCCTGATGGGAAAATAGAGTGACCTGTGCCTGTCCCAACACCAAGAGCTAGTCTCTCGTTGGTTCCCCGTCTTCCCGTTCATCCTCAGGACAAATTGCAACCTGTACGGAACAGGAGGTTAAAGGTGCTGATGCTCCAAGTAGGGAGATTGCTAGTAAAGTGGCTGGAATGGCGAACCCGGGCACAAGGAGATGAGAAATGAGGTGCGTTTTAGAAACCTTTCCCCATCACACGGTGTACCATCTTCTGGGTTTCTCATGCATGTTTTCGATGTAGGAAGATGCCCTTGAAGCTGGAGATTTGGGACCCATGCGATGGGTACCACGCAGTATTACTTTAAAGGGTCTGTGTTTGCTCACCCAACCTCACCAAACCTCTCAGCCCCAAGAGTGTCCACCCTTATGTCTCATCCAGCTGTGGGTCTAGATATGGTCAATCCAGGTTGCATCACAGCCCCTGAACTCATTGTGTAAGAATTTCTATCTCTTTCACTGTCGTTGTTTCATGGGTTTTTCAAAGTAATTTATTTTCATAATGGGGTTTAGCTGCTTTTCACGGCTGTGTTTATGCCGCTTTACACCCACTTGACACACTAACAGAGAGATATCAATACATAGGTTTCAAGATTATTACTAGTCAGATATATTCTTGTGCGGTGAATAGGGCGTGTTGAGTCCAGTTCTCTGAGCAAGGAGTAGGTCTTGTCTACTACATATTGGGTTTATGGAACGGTATCTGAGCTAATTTGATACCCTTGTTTTATGTATCACCCCACCTCACCTTTCCCGTTAAGCAGCCATAGTGTGTTTTCTGCATGTGTGACTCTGTTCTGTTTTGTAATTCAGTTCAAGTGTAACGGTTTTTACATTCCCTCTATAAGTGATACCTTATGAGAAGTGTCCTTTTCTGTGTGACTTATTTCACTTAGAATCGTCGTACCTAAATCCACTCATCATGCTGCTACTAACCTTATGACATTGATTTCATGGCTGAGTGATATTCCATTGTACATAAGGACCACAACTTCTTTATCCATTTTTCTCTTTCCTGGGATATTGAAGGTGGAATGAAGTGGAGGTCCTTGTCAACAGAGCAGCCCTAAACTTTGGGGTGCTTGTGTCTTGCTGATTTTTCATTTTCCCAATTTATACCCCCATGAGTGGAAGTTCCCTATGCTCTCTAAGCTGTGTTTTTCAGATGTTTCAGGACACACCGTACACTTCTCCAGAGTGGCTGTTGGCAATTTACATCCCGCCCATCAGTGTAGCAAGGGTCCCATTTCTCCATGGCCTGTCCTGCATTTCTGGTTTTGACACTTTTTTCAGGATGGCCCTTTTGACCGATGGGAAGCGAGACTTCTCTGTAGCGCTGATTTGCCTTTCCAGGTTGCTTGGTTGGCCAAAAAGGGCGTATGCGTTTTTTCCTGAATATATTCAGGAAAAAACGCATACGCCCTTTTTGGCCAAGGGCATCATTGTCAACGTTTTGCCGCTTTTCATGTGCTTTAAAGGCGATTCGTATCTACCTCCTGAAATCTGTTTCGTGCAATTCTGCCTTGATTTCAAATCCTCTTCTTTGCCTTCCCTCAATATATTTGTGGACGAGAGTTATCATTTATAACTCTGCAGGTTTGTGAATTGCAGTGCCCTGAACCTCCATTTTACAACTCGCTTTTTTGGGAGCTGGCCGCAAAAGCGCAGGATGGCTTCAGGCCCTGTTCTGGTTCTGGGGGGCAGGCTGAGCCTGTGGTTAATTCTTCTTCCTGATGGGAAAATAGAGTGACCTGTGCCTGTCCCAACACCAAGAGCTAGTCTCTCGTTGGTTCCCCGTCTTCCCGTTCATCCTCAGGACAAATTGCAACCTGTACGGAACAGGAGGTTAAAGGTGCTGATGCTCCAAGTAGGGAGATTGCTAGTAAAGCGGCTGGAATGGCGAACCCGGGCACAAGGAGATGAGAAATTAGGTGCGTTTTAGAAACCTTTCCCCATCACACGGTATACCATCTTCTGGGTTTCTCATGCATGTTTTCGATGTAGGAAGATGCCCTTGATCCTGGAGATTTGGGACCCATGCGATGGGTACCACGCAGTATTACTTTAAAGGGTCTGCGTTTGCTCACCCAACCTCACCAAACCTCTCAGCCCCAAGAGTGTCCACCCTTATGTCTCATCCAGCTGTGGGTCTAGATATGGTCAATCCAGGTTGCATCACAGCCCCTGAACTCATTGTGTAAGAATTTCTATCTCTTTCACTGTCGTTGTTTCATGGGTTTTACAAAGTAATTTATTTTCATAATGGGGTTTAGCCGCTTTTCACGGCTGTGTTTATGCCGCTTTACACCCACTTGACACACTAACAGAGAGATATCAATACATAGGTTTTAAGATTATTACTAGTCAGATATATTCTTGTGCGGTGAATAGGGCGTGTTGAGTCCAGTTCTCTGAGCAAGGAGTAGGTCTTGTCTATTACATATTGGGTTTATGGAACGGTATCTGAGCTAATTTGATACCCTTGTTTTATGTATCACCCCACCTCACCTTTCCCGTTAAGCAGCCATAGTGTGTTTTCTGCATGTGTGACTCTGTTCTGTTTTGTAATTCAGTTCAAGTGTAACGGTTTTTACATTCCCTCTATAAGTGATACCTTATGAGAAGTGTCCTTTTCTGTGTGACTTATTTCTCTTAGAATCGTCGTACCTAAATCCACTCATCATGCTGCTACTAACCTTATGACATTGATTTCATGGCTGAGTGATATTCCATTGTACATAAGGACGACAACTTCTTTATCCATTTTTCTCTTTCCTGGGATATTTAAGGTGGAATGAAGTGGAGGTCCTTGTCAACAGAGCAGCCCTCAACTTTGGGGTGCTTGTGTCTTGCTGATTTTTCATTTTCCCAATTTATACCCCCATGAGTGGAAATGCCCTATGCTCTCTAAGCTGTGTTTTTCAGATGTTTCAGGACACACCGTACACTTCTCCAGAGTGGCTGTTGGCAATTTACATCCTGCCCATCAGTGTAGCAAGGCTCCCATTTCTCCATGGCCTGTCCTGCATTTCTGGTTTTGACACTTTTTTCAGGATGGCCCTTTTGACCGATGGGAAGCGAGACTTCTCTGTAGCGCTGATTTGCCTTTCCAGGTTGCTTGGTTGGCCAAAAAGGGCGTATGCGTTTTTTCCTGAATATATTCAGGAAAAAACGCATACGCCCTTTTTGGCCAAGGGCATCATTGTCAACGTTTTGCCGCTTTTCATGTGCTTTAAAGGCGATTCGTATCTACCTCCTGAAATCTGTTTCGTGCAATTCTGCCTTGATTTCAAATCCTCTTCTTTGCCTTCCCTCAATATATTTGTGGACGAGAGTTATCATTTATAACTCTGCAGGTTTGTGAATTGCAGTGCCCTGAACCTCCATTTTACAACTCGCTTTTTTGGGAGCTGGCCGCAAAAGCGCAGGATGGCTTCAGGCCCTGTTCTGGTTCTGGGGGGCAGGTTGAGCCTGTGGTTAATTCTTCTTCCTGATGGGAAAATAGAGTGACCTGTGCCTGTCCCAACACCAAGAGCTAGTCTCTCGTTGGTTCCCCGTCTTCCCGTTCATCCTCAGGACAAATTGCAACCTGTACGGAACAGGAGGTTAAAGGTGCTGATGCTCCAAGTAGGGAGATTGCTAGTAAAGCGACTGGAATGGCGAACCCGGGCACAAGGAGATGAGAAATGAGGTGCGTTTTAGAAACCTTTCCCCATCACACGGTGTACCATCTTCTGGGTTTCTCATGCATGTTTTCGATGTAGGAAGATGCCCTTGAACCTGGAGATTTGGGACCCATGCGATGGGTACCACGCAGTATTACTTTAAAGGGTCTGCGTTTGCTCACCCAACCTCACCAAACCTCTCAGCCCCAAGAGTGTCCACCCTTATGTCTCATCCAGCTGTGGGTCTAGATATGGTCAATCCAGGTTGCATCACAGCCCCTGAACTCATTGTGTAAGAATTTCTATCTCTTTCACTGTCGTTGTTTCATGGGTTTTACAAAGTAATTTATTTTCATAATGGGGTTTAGCTGCTTTTCACGGCTGTGTTTATGCCGCTTTACACCCACTTGACACACTAACAGAGAGATATCAATACATAGGTTTTAAGATTATTACTAGTCAGATATATTCTTGTGCGGTGAATAGGGCGTGTTGAGTCCAGTTCTCTGAGCAAGGAGTAGGTCTTGTCTACTACATATTGGGTTTATGGAACGGTATCTGAGCTAATTTGATACCCTTGTTTTATGTATCACCCCACCTCACCTTTCCAGTTAAGCAGCCATAGTGTGTTTTCTGCATGTGTGACTCTGTTCTGTTTTGTAATTCAGTTCAAGTGTAACGGTTTTTACATTCCCTCTATAAGTGATACCTTATGAGAAGTGTCCTTTTCTGTGTGACTTATTTCTCTTAGAATCGTCGTACCTAAATCCACTCATCATGCTGCTACTAACCTTATGACATTGATTTCATGGCTGAGTGATATTCCATTGTACATAAGGACGACAACTTCTTTATCCATTTTTCTCTTTCCTGGGATATTTAAGGTGGAATGAAGTGGAGGTCCTTGTCAACAGAGCAGCCCTCAACTTTGGGGTGCTTGTGTCTTGCTGATTTTTCATTTTCCCAATTTATACCCCCATGAGTGGAAGTGCCCTATGCTCTCTAAGCTGTGTTTTTCAGATGTTTCAGGACACACCGTACACTTCTCCAGAGTGGCTGTTGGCAATTTACATCCCGCCCATCAGTGTAGCAAGGCTCCCATTCTCCATGGCCTGTCCTGCATTTCTGGTTTTGACACTTTTTTCAGGATGGCCCTTTTGACCGATGGGAAGCGAGACTTCTCTGTAGCGCTGATTTGCCTTTCCAGGTTGCTTGGTTGGCCAAAAAGGGCGTATGCGTTTTTTCCTGAATATATTCAGGAAAAAACGCATACGCCCTTTTTGGCCAAGGGCATCATTGTCAACGTTTTGCCGCTTTTCATGTGCTTTAAAGGCGATTCGTATCTACCTCCTGAAATCTGTTTCGTGCAATTCTGCCTTGATTTCAAATCCTCTTCTTTGCCTTCCCTCAATATATTTGTGGACGAGAGTTATCATTTATAACTCTGCAGGTTTTTGAATTGCAGTGCCCTGAACCTCCATTTTACAACTCGCTTTTTTGGGAGCTGGCCGCAAAAGCGCAGGATGGCTTCAGGCCCTGTTCTGGTTCTGGGTGGCAGGCTGAGCCTGTGGTTAATTCTTCTTCCTGATGGGAAAATAGAGTGACCTGTGCCTGTCCCAACACCAAGAGCTAGTCTCTCGTTGGTTCCCCGTCTTCCCGTTCATCCTCAGGACAAATTGCAACCTGTACGGAACAGGAGGTTAAAGGTGCTGATGCTCCAAGTAGGGAGATTGCTAGTAAAGCGACTGGAATGGCGAACCCAGGCACAAGGAGATGAGAAATGAGGTGCGTTTTAGAAACCTTTCCCCATCACACGGTGTACCATCTTCTGGGTTTCTCATGCATGTTTTCGATGTAGGAAGATGCCCTTGAACCTGGAGATTTGGGACCCATGCGATGGGTACCACGCAGTATTACTTTAAAGGGTCTGCGTTTGCTCACCCAACCTCACCAAACCTCTCAGCCCCAAGAGTGTCCACCCTTATGTCTCATCCAGCTGTGGGTCTAGATATGGTCAATCCAGGTTGCATCACAGCTCCTGAACTCATTGTGTAAGAATTTCTATCTCTTTCACTGTCGTTGTTTCATGGGTTTTACAAAGTAATTTATTTTCATAATGGGGTTT
Organism: Balaenoptera borealis; assembly: GCF_965194805.1. Lineage (NCBI taxonomy): Eukaryota > Metazoa > Chordata > Mammalia > Artiodactyla > Balaenopteridae > Balaenoptera > Balaenoptera borealis. Next base: position 900,516 of record NW_028123991.1, read on the forward strand.
AGCTGCTTTTCACGGCTGTGTTTATGCCGCTTTACACCCGCTTGACACACTAACAGAGAGATATCAATACATAGGTTTTAAGATTATTACTAGTCAGATATATTCTTGTGCGGTGAATAGGGCGTGTTGAGTCCAGTTCTCTGAGCAAGGAGTAGGTCTTGTCTATTACATATTGGGTTTATGGAACGGTATCTGAGCTAATTTGATACCCTTGTTTTATGTATCACCCCACCTCACCTTTCCCGTTAAGCAGCCATAGTGTGTTTTCTGCATGTGTGACTCTGTTCTGTTTTGTAATTCAGTTCAAGTGTAACGGTTTTTACATTCCCTCTATAAGTGATACCTTATGAGAAGTGTCCTTTTCTGTGTGACTTATTTCTCTTAGAATCGTCGTACCTAAATCCACTCATCATGCTGCTACTAACCTTATGACATTGATTTCATGGCTGAGTGATATTCCATTGTACATAAGGACCACAACTTCTTTATCCATTTTTCTCTTTCCTGGGATATTTAAGGTGGAATGAAGTGGAGGTCCTTGTCAACAGAGCAGCCCTCAACTTTGGGGTGCTTGTGTCTTGCTGATTTTTCATTTTCCCAATTTATACCCCCATGAGTGGAAGTGCCCTATGCTCTCTAAGCTGTGTTTTTCAGATGTTTCAGGACACACCGTACACTTCTCCAGAGTGGCTGTTGGCAATTTACATCCCGCCCATCAGTGTAGCAAGGCTCCCATTTCTCCATGGCCTGTCCTGCATTTCTGCTTTTGACACTTTTTTCAGGATGGCCCTTTTGACCGATGGGAAGCGAGACTTCTCTGTAGCGCTGATTTGCCTTTCCAGGTTGCTTGGTTGGCCAAAAAGGGCGTATGCGTTTTTTCCTGAATATATTCAGGAAAAAACGCATACGCCCTTTTTGGCCAAGGGCATCATTGTCAACGTTTTCCCGCTTTTCATGTGCTTTAAAGGCGATTCGTATCTACCTCCTGAAATCTGTTTCGTGCAATTCTGCCTTGATTTCAAATCCTCTTCTTTGCCTTCCCTCAATATATTTGTGGACGAGAGTTATCATTTATAACTCTGCAGGTTTGTGAATTGCATTGCCCTGAACCTCCATTTTACAACTCGCTTTTTTGGGAGCTGGCCGCAAAAGCGCAGGATGGCTTCAGGCCCTGTTCTGGTTCCGGGGGGCAGGCTGAGCCTGTGGTTAATTCTTCTTCCTGATGGGAAAATAGAGTGACCTGTGCCTGTCCCAACACCAAGAGCTAGTCTCTCGTTGGTTCCCCGTCTTCCCGTTCATCCTCAGGACAAATTGCAACCTGTACGGAACAGGAGGTTAAAGGTGCTGATGCTCCAAGTAGGGAGATTGCTAGTAAAGTGGCTGGAATGGCGAACCCGGGCACAAGGAGATGAGAAATGAGGTGCGTTTTAGAAACCTTTCCCCATCACACGGTGTACCATCTTCTGGGTTTCTCATGCATGTTTTCGATGTAGGAAGATGCCCTTGAAGCTGGAGATTTGGGACCCATGCGATGGGTACCACGCAGTATTACTTTAAAGGGTCTGTGTTTGCTCACCCAACCTCACCAAACCTCTCAGCCCCAAGAGTGTCCACCCTTATGTCTCATCCAGCTGTGGGTCTAGATATGGTCAATCCAGGTTGCATCACAGCCCCTGAACTCATTGTGTAAGAATTTCTATCTCTTTCACTGTCGTTGTTTCATGGGTTTTTCAAAGTAATTTATTTTCATAATGGGGTTTAGCTGCTTTTCACGGCTGTGTTTATGCCGCTTTACACCCACTTGACACACTAACAGAGAGATATCAATACATAGGTTTCAAGATTATTACTAGTCAGATATATTCTTGTGCGGTGAATAGGGCGTGTTGAGTCCAGTTCTCTGAGCAAGGAGTAGGTCTTGTCTACTACATATTGGGTTTATGGAACGGTATCTGAGCTAATTTGATACCCTTGTTTTATGTATCACCCCACCTCACCTTTCCCGTTAAGCAGCCATAGTGTGTTTTCTGCATGTGTGACTCTGTTCTGTTTTGTAATTCAGTTCAAGTGTAACGGTTTTTACATTCCCTCTATAAGTGATACCTTATGAGAAGTGTCCTTTTCTGTGTGACTTATTTCACTTAGAATCGTCGTACCTAAATCCACTCATCATGCTGCTACTAACCTTATGACATTGATTTCATGGCTGAGTGATATTCCATTGTACATAAGGACCACAACTTCTTTATCCATTTTTCTCTTTCCTGGGATATTGAAGGTGGAATGAAGTGGAGGTCCTTGTCAACAGAGCAGCCCTAAACTTTGGGGTGCTTGTGTCTTGCTGATTTTTCATTTTCCCAATTTATACCCCCATGAGTGGAAGTGCCCTATGCTCTCTAAGCTGTGTTTTTCAGATGTTTCAGGACACACCGTACACTTCTCCAGAGTGGCTGTTGGCAATTTACATCCCGCCCATCAGTGTAGCAAGGGTCCCATTTCTCCATGGCCTGTCCTGCATTTCTGGTTTTGACACTTTTTTCAGGATGGCCCTTTTGACCGATGGGAAGCGAGACTTCTCTGTAGCGCTGATTTGCCTTTCCAGGTTGCTTGGTTGGCCAAAAAGGGCGTATGCGTTTTTTCCTGAATATATTCAGGAAAAAACGCATACGCCCTTTTTGGCCAAGGGCATCATTGTCAACGTTTTGCCGCTTTTCATGTGCTTTAAAGGCGATTCGTATCTACCTCCTGAAATCTGTTTCGTGCAATTCTGCCTTGATTTCAAATCCTCTTCTTTGCCTTCCCTCAATATATTTGTGGACGAGAGTTATCATTTATAACTCTGCAGGTTTGTGAATTGCAGTGCCCTGAACCTCCATTTTACAACTCGCTTTTTTGGGAGCTGGCCGCAAAAGCGCAGGATGGCTTCAGGCCCTGTTCTGGTTCTGGGGGGCAGGCTGAGCCTGTGGTTAATTCTTCTTCCTGATGGGAAAATAGAGTGACCTGTGCCTGTCCCAACACCAAGAGCTAGTCTCTCGTTGGTTCCCCGTCTTCCCGTTCATCCTCAGGACAAATTGCAACCTGTACGGAACAGGAGGTTAAAGGTGCTGATGCTCCAAGTAGGGAGATTGCTAGTAAAGCGGCTGGAATGGCGAACCCGGGCACAAGGAGATGAGAAATTAGGTGCGTTTTAGAAACCTTTCCCCATCACACGGTATACCATCTTCTGGGTTTCTCATGCATGTTTTCGATGTAGGAAGATGCCCTTGATCCTGGAGATTTGGGACCCATGCGATGGGTACCACGCAGTATTACTTTAAAGGGTCTGCGTTTGCTCACCCAACCTCACCAAACCTCTCAGCCCCAAGAGTGTCCACCCTTATGTCTCATCCAGCTGTGGGTCTAGATATGGTCAATCCAGGTTGCATCACAGCCCCTGAACTCATTGTGTAAGAATTTCTATCTCTTTCACTGTCGTTGTTTCATGGGTTTTACAAAGTAATTTATTTTCATAATGGGGTTTAGCCGCTTTTCACGGCTGTGTTTATGCCGCTTTACACCCACTTGACACACTAACAGAGAGATATCAATACATAGGTTTTAAGATTATTACTAGTCAGATATATTCTTGTGCGGTGAATAGGGCGTGTTGAGTCCAGTTCTCTGAGCAAGGAGTAGGTCTTGTCTATTACATATTGGGTTTATGGAACGGTATCTGAGCTAATTTGATACCCTTGTTTTATGTATCACCCCACCTCACCTTTCCCGTTAAGCAGCCATAGTGTGTTTTCTGCATGTGTGACTCTGTTCTGTTTTGTAATTCAGTTCAAGTGTAACGGTTTTTACATTCCCTCTATAAGTGATACCTTATGAGAAGTGTCCTTTTCTGTGTGACTTATTTCTCTTAGAATCGTCGTACCTAAATCCACTCATCATGCTGCTACTAACCTTATGACATTGATTTCATGGCTGAGTGATATTCCATTGTACATAAGGACCACAACTTCTTTATCCATTTTTCTCTTTCCTGGGATATTTAAGGTGGAATGAAGTGGAGGTCCTTGTCAACAGAGCAGCCCTCAACTTTGGGGTGCTTGTGTCTTGCTGATTTTTCATTTTCCCAATTTATACCCCCATGAGTGGAAGTGCCGTATGCTCTCTCAGCTGTGTTTTTCAGATGTTTCAGGACACACCGTACACTTCTCCAGAGTGGCTGTTGGCAATTTACATCCCGCCCATCAGTGTAGCAAGGGTCCCATTTCTCCATGGCCTGTCCTGCATTTCTGGTTTTGACACTTTTTTCAGCATGGCCCTTTTGACCGATGGGAAGCGAGACTTCTCTGTAGCGCTGATTTGCCTTTCCAGGTTGCTTGGTTGGCCAAAAAGGGCGTATGCGTTTTTTCCTGAATATATTCAGGAAAAAACGCATACGCCCTTTTTGGCCAAGGGCATCATTGTCAACGTTTTGCCGCTTTTCATGTGCTTTAAAGGCGATTCGTATCTACCTCCTGAAATCTGTTTCGTGCAATTCTGCCTTGATTTCAAATCCTCTTCTTTGCCTTCCCTCAATATATTTGTGGACGAGAGTTATCATTTATAACTCTGCAGGTTTGTGAATTGCAGTGCCCTGAACCTCCATTTTACAACTCGCTTTTTTGGGAGCTGGCCGCAAAAGCGCAGGATGGCTTCAGGCCCTGTTCTGGTTCCGGGGGGCAGGCTGAGCCTGTGGTTAATTCTTCTTCCTGATGGGAAAATAGAGTGACCTGTGCCTGTCCCAACACCAAGAGCTAGTCTCTCGTTGGTTCCCCGTCTTCCCGTTCATCCTCAGGACAAATTGCAACCTGTACGGAACAGGAGGTTAAAGGTGCTGATGCTCCAAGTAGGGAGATTGCTAGTAAAGTGGCTGGAATGGCGAACCCGGGCACAAGGAGATGAGAAATGAGGTGCGTTTTAGAAACCTTTCCCCATCACACGGTGTACCATCTTCTGGGTTTCTCATGCATGTTTTCGATGTAGGAAGATGCCCTTGATCCTGGAGATTTGGGACCCATGCGATGGGTACCACGCAGTATTACTTTAAAGGGTCTGTGTTTGCTCACCCAACCTCACCAAACCTCTCAGCCCCAAGAGTGTCCACCCTTATGTCTCATCCAGTTGTGGGTCTAGATATGGTCAATCCAGGTTGCATCACAGCCCCTGAACTCATTGTGTAAGAATTTCTATCTCTTTCACTGTCGTTGTTTCATGGGTTTTACAAAGTAATTTATTTTCATAATGGGGTTTAGTTGCTTTTCACGGCTGTGTTTATGCCGCTTTACACCCACTTGACACACTAACAGAGAGATATCAATACATAGGTTTTAAGATTATTACTAGTCAGATATATTCTTGTGCGGTGAATAGGGCGTGTTGAGTCCAGTTCTCTGAGCAAGGAGTAGGTCTTGTCTATTACATATTGGGTTTATGGAAAGGTATCTGAGCTAATTTGATACCCTTGTTTTATGTATCACCCCACCTCACCTTTCCCGTTAAGCAGCCATAGTGTGTTTTCTGCATGTGTGACTCTGTTCTGTTTTATAATTCAGTTCAAGTGTAACGGTTTTTACATTCCCTCTATAAGTGATACCTTATGAGAAGTGTCCTTTTCTGTGTGACTTATTTCTCTTAGAATCGTCGTACCTAAATCCACTCATCATGCTGCTACTAACCTTATGACATTGATTTCATGGCTGAGTGATATTCCATTGTACATAAGGACCACAACTTCTTTATCCATGTTTCTCTTTCCTGGGATATTGAAGGTGGAATGAAGTGGAGGTCCTTGTCAACAGAGCAGCCCTCAACTTTGGGGTGCTTGTGTCTTGCTGATTTTTCATTTTCCCAATTTATACCCCCATGAGTGGAAGTGCCCTATGCTCTCTAAGCTGTGTTTCTCAGATATTTCAGGACACACCGTACACTTCTCCAGAGTGGCTCTTGGCAATTTACATCCCGCCCATCAGTGTAGCAAGGCTCCCATTTCTCCATGGCCTGTCCTGCATTTCTGGTTTTGACACTTTTTTCAGCATGGCCCTTTTGACCGATGGGAAGCGAGACTTCTCTGTAGCGCTGATTTGCCTTTCCAGGTTGCTTGGTTGGCCAAAAAGGGCGTATGCGTTTTTTCCTGAATATATTCAGGAAAAAACGCATACGCCCTTTTTGGCCAAGGGCATCATTGTCAACGTTTTTCCGCTTTTCATGTGCTTTAAAGGCGATTCGTATCTACCTCCTGAAATCTGTTTCGTGCAATTCTGCCTTGATTTCAAATCCTCTTCTTTGCCTTCCCTCAATATATTTGTGGACGAGAGTTATCATTTATAACTCTGCAGGTTTGTGAATTGCAGTGCCCTGAACCTCCATTTTACAACTGGCTTTTTTGGGAGCTGGCCGCAAAAGCGCAGGATGGCTTCAGGCCCTGTTCTGGTTCCGGGGGGCAGGCTGAGCCTGTGGTTAATTCTTCTTCCTGATGGGAAAATAGAGTGACCTGTGCCTGTCCCGACACCAAGAGCTAGTCTCTCGTTGGTTCCCCGTCTTCCCGTTCATCCTCAGGACAAATTGCAACCTGTACAGAACAGGAGGTTAAAGGTGCTGATGCTCCAAGTAGGGAGATTGCTAGTAAAGTGGCTGGAATGGCGAACCCGGGCACAAGGAGATGAGAAATGAGGTGCGTTTTAGAAACCTTTCCCCATCACACGGTGTACCATCTTCTGGGTTTTTCATGCATGTTTTCGATGTAGGAAGATGCCCTTGATCCTGGAGATTTGGGACCCATGCGATGGGTACCACGCAGTATTACTTTAAAGGGTCTGTGTTTGCTCACCCAACCTCACCAAACCTCTCAGCCCCAAGAGTGTCCACCCTTATGTCTCATCCAGTTGTGGGTCTAGATATGGTCAATCCAGGTTGCATCACAGCCCCTGAACTCATTGTGTAAGAATTTCTATCTCTTTCACTGTCGTTGTTTCATGGGTTTTACAAAGTAATTTATTTTCATAATGGGGTTTAGCTGCTTTTCACGGCTGTGTTTATGCCGCTTTACACCCACTTGACACACTAACAGAGAGATATCAATACATAGGTTTTAAGATTATTACTAGTCAGATATATTCTTGTGCGGTGAATAGGGCGTGTTGAGTCCAGTTCTCTGAGCAAGGAGTAGGTCTTGTCTATTACATATTGGGTTTATGGAAAGGTATCTGAGCTAATTTGATACCCTTGTTTTATGTATCACCCCACCTCACCTTTCCCGTTAAGCAGCCATAGTGTGTTTTCTGCATGTGTGACTCTGTTCTGTTTTATAATTCAGTTCAAGTGTAACGGTTTTTACATTCCCTCTATAAGTGATACCTTATGAGAAGTGTCCTTTTCTGTGTGACTTATTTCTCTTAGAATCGTCGTACCTAAATCCACTCATCATGCTGCTACTAACCTTATGACATTGATTTCATGGCTGAGTGATATTCCATTGTACATAAGGACCACAACTTCTTTATCCATGTTTCTCTTTCCTGGGATATTTAAGGTGGAATGAAGTGGAGGTCCTTGTCAACAGAGCAGCCCTCAACTTTGGGGTGCTTGTGTCTTGCTGATTTTTCATTTTCCCAATTTATACCCCCATGAGTGGATGTGCCCTATGCTCTCTAAGCTGTGTTTCTCAGATATTTCAGGACACACCGTACACTTCTCCAGAGTGGCTGTTGGCAATTTACATCCCGCCCATCAGTGTAGCAAGGGTCCCATTTCTCCATGGCCTGTCCTGCATTTCTGGTTTTGACACTTTTTTCAGGATGGCCCTTTTGACCGATGGGAAGCGAGACTTCTCTGTAGCGCTGATTTGCCTTTCCAGGTTGCTTGGTTGGCCAAAAAGGGCGTATGCGTTTTTTCCTGAATATATTCAGGAAAAAACGCATACGCCCTTTTTGGCCAAGGGCATCATTGTCAACGTTTTGCCGCTTTTCATGTGCTTTAAAGGCGATTCGTATCTACCTCCTGAAATCTGTTTCGTGCAATTCTGCCTTGATTTCAAATCCTCTTCTTTGCCTTCCCTCAATATATTTGTGGACGAGAGTTATCATTTATAACTCTGCAGGTTTGTGAATTGCAGTGCCCTGAACCTCCATTTTACAACTCGCTTTTTTGGGAGCTGGCCGCAAAAGCGCAGGATGGCTTCAGGCCCTGTTCTGGTTCTGGGGGGCAGGCTGAGCCTGTGGTTAATTCTTCTTCCTGATGGGAAAATAGAGTGACCTGTGCCTGTCCCAACACCAAGAGCTAGTCTCTCGTTGCTTCCCCGTCTTCCCGTTCATCCTCAGGACAAATTGCAACCTGTACGGAACAGGAGGTTAAAGGTGCTGATGCTCCAAGTAGGGAGATTGCTAGTAAAGCGGCTGGAATGGCGAACCCGGGCACAAGGAGATGAGAAATGAGGTGCGTTTTAGAAACCTTTCCCCATCACACGGTGTACCATCTTCTGGGTTTCTCATGCATGTTTTCGATGTAGGAAGATGCCCTTGAACCTGGAGATTTGGGACCCATGCGATGGGTTCCACGCAGTATTACTTTAAAGGGTCTGCGTTTGCTCACCCAACCTCACCAAACCTCTCAGCCCCAAGAGTGTCCACCCTTATGTCTCATCCAGCTGTGGGTCTAGATATGGTCAATCCAGGTTGCATCACAGCCCCTGAACTCATTGTGTAAGAATTTCTATCTCTTTCACTGTCGTTGTTTCATAGGTTTTACAAAGTAATTTATTTTCATAATGGGGTTTAGCTGCTTTTCACGGCTGTGTTTATGCCGCTTTACACCCACTTGACACACTAACAGAGAGATATCAATACATAGGTTTTAAGATTATTACTAGTCAGATATATTCTTGTGCGGTGAATAGGGCGTGTTGAGTCCAGTTCTCTGAGCAAGGAGTAGGTCTTGTCTATTACATATTGGGTTTATGGAACGGTATCTGAGCTAATTTGATACCCTTGTTTTATGTATCACCCCACCTCACCTTTCCCGTTAAGCAGCCATAGTGTGTTTTCTGCATGTGTGACTCTGTTCTGTTTTGTAATTCAGTTCAAGTGTAACGGTTTTTACATTCCCTCTATAAGTGATACCTTATGAGAAGTGTCCTTTTCTGTGTGACTTATTTCTCTTAGAATCGTCGTACCTAAATCCACTCATCATGCTGCTACTAACCTTATGACATTGATTTCATGGCTGAGTGATATTCCATTGTACATAAGGACGACAACTTCTTTATCAATTTTTCTCTTTCCTGGGATATTTAAGGTGGAATGAAGTGGAGGTCCTTGTCAACAGAGCAGCCCTCAACTTTGGGGTGCTTGTGTCTTGCTGATTTTTCATTTTCCCAATTTATACCCCCATGAGTGGAAGTGCCCTATGCTCTCTAAGCTGTGTTTTTCAGATGTTTCAGGACACACCGTACACTTCTCCAGAGTGGCTGTTGGCAATTTACATCCCGCCCATCAGTGTAGCAAGGCTCCCATTTCTCCATGGCCTGTCCTGCATTTCTGGTTTTGACACTTTTTTCAGGATGGCCCTTTTGACCGATGGGAAGCGAGACTTCTCTGTAGCGCTGATTTGCCTTTCCAGGTTGCTTGGTTGGCCAAAAAGGGCGTATGCGTTTTTTCCTGAATATATTCAGGAAAAAACGCATACGCCCTTTTTGGCCAAGGGCATCATTGTCAACGTTTTGCCGCTTTTCATGTGCTTTAAAGGCGATTCGTATCTACCTCCTGAAATCTGTTTCGTGCAATTCTGCCTTGATTTCAAATCCTCTTCTTTGCCTTCCCTCAATATATTTGTGGACGAGAGTTATCATTTATAACTCTGCAGGTTTGTGAATTGCAGTGCCCTGAACCTCCATTTTACAACTCGCTTTTTTGGGAGCTGGCCGCAAAAGCGCAGGATGGCTTCAGGCCCTGTTCTGGTTCTGGGGGGCAGGCTGAGCCTGTGGTTAATTCTTCTTCCTGATGGGAAAATAGAGTGACCTGTGCCTGTCCCAACACCAAGAGCTAGTCTCTCGTTGGTTCCCCGTCTTCCCGTTCATCCTCAGGACAAATTGCAACCTGTACGGAACAGGAGGTTAAAGGTGCTGATGCTCCAAGTAGGGAGATTGCTAGTAAAGCGGCTGGAATGGCGAACCCGGGCACAAGGAGATGAGAAATTAGGTGCGTTTTAGAAACCTTTCCCCATCACACGGTATACCATCTTCTGGGTTTCTCATGCATGTTTTCGATGTAGGAAGATGCCCTTGATCCTGGAGATTTGGGACCCATGCGATGGGTACCACGCAGTATTACTTTAAAGGGTCTGCGTTTGCTCACCCAACCTCACCAAACCTCTCAGCCCCAAGAGTGTCCACCCTTATGTCTCATCCAGCTGTGGGTCTAGATATGGTCAATCCAGGTTGCATCACAGCCCCTGAACTCATTGTGTAAGAATTTCTATCTCTTTCACTGTCGTTGTTTCATGGGTTTTACAAAGTAATTTATTTTCATAATGGGGTTTAGCCGCTTTTCACGGCTGTGTTTATGCCGCTTTACACCCACTTGACACACTAACAGAGAGATATCAATACATAGGTTTTAAGATTATTACTAGTCAGATATATTCTTGTGCGGTGAATAGGGCGTGTTGAGTCCAGTTCTCTGAGCAAGGAGTAGGTCTTGTCTACTACATATTGGGTTTATGGAACGGTATCTGAGCTAATTTGATACCCTTGTTTTATGTATCACCCCACCTCACCTTTCCAGTTAAGCAGCCATAGTGTGTTTTCTGCATGTGTGACTCTGTTCTGTTTTGTAATTCAGTTCAAGTGTAACGGTTTTTACATTCCCTCTATAAGTGATACCTTATGAGAAGTGTCCTTTTCTGTGTGACTTATTTCTCTTAGAATCGTCGTACCTAAATCCACTCATCATGCTGCTACTAACCTTATGACATTGATTTCATGGCTGAGTGATATTCCATTGTACATAAGGACCACAACTTCTTTATCCATTTTTCTCTTTCCTGGGATATTTAAGGTGGAATGAAGTGGAGGTCCTTGTCAACAGAGCAGCCCTCAACTTTGGGGTGCTTGTGTCTTGCTGATTTTTCATTTTCCCAATTTATACCCCCATGAGTGGAAGTGCCGTATGCTCTCTCAGCTGTGTTTTTCAGATGTTTCAGGACACACCGTACACTTCTCCAGAGTGGCTGTTGGCAATTTACATCCCGCCCATCAGTGTAGCAAGGGTCCCATTTCTCCATGGCCTGTCCTGCATTTCTGGTTTTGACACTTTTTTCAGCATGGCCCTTTTGACCGATGGGAAGCGAGACTTCTCTGTAGCGCTGATTTGCCTTTCCAGGTTGCTTGGTTGGCCAAAAAGGGCGTATGCGTTTTTTCCTGAATATATTCAGGAAAAAACGCATACGCCCTTTTTGGCCAAGGGCATCATTGTCAACGTTTTGCCGCTTTTCATGTGCTTTAAAGGCGATTCGTATCTACCTCCTGAAATCTGTTTCGTGCAATTCTGCCTTGATTTCAAATCCTCTTCTTTGCCTTCCCTCAATATATTTGTGGACGAGAGTTATCATTTATAACTCTGCAGGTTTGTGAATTGCAGTGCCCTGAACCTCCATTTTACAACTCGCTTTTTTGGGAGCTGGCCGCAAAAGCGCAGGATGGCTTCAGGCCCTGTTCTGGTTCCGGGGGGCAGGCTGAGCCTGTGGTTAATTCTTCTTCCTGATGGGAAAATAGAGTGACCTGTGCCTGTCCCAACACCAAGAGCTAGTCTCTCTTTGGTTCCCCGTCTTCCCGTTCATCCTCAGGACAAATTGCAACCTGTACGGAACAGGAGGTTAAAGGTGCTGATGCTCCAAGTAGGGAGATTGCTAGTAAAGTGGCTGGAATGGCGAACCCGGGCACAAGGAGATGAGAAATGAGGTGCGTTTTAGAAACCTTTCCCCATCACACGGTGTACCATCTTCTGGGTTTCTCATGCATGTTTTCGATGTAGGAAGATGCCCTTGATCCTGGAGATTTGGGACCCATGCGATGGGTACCACGCAGTATTACTTTAAAGGGTCTGTGTTTGCTCACCCAACCTCACCAAACCTCTCAGCCCCAAGAGTGTCCACCCTTATGTCTCATCCAGTTGTGGGTCTAGATATGGTCAATCCAGGTTGCATCACAGCCCCTGAACTCATTGTGTAAGAATTTCTATCTCTTTCACTGTCGTTGTTTCATGGGTTTTACAAAGTAATTTATTTTCATAATGGGGTTTAGCTGCTTTTCACGGCTGTGTTTATGCCGCTTTACACCCACTTGACACACTAACAGAGAGATATCAATACATAGGTTTTAAGATTATTACTAGTCAGATATATTCTTGTGCGGTGAATAGGGCGTGTTGAGTCCAGTTCTCTGAGCAAGGAGTAGGTCTTGTCTATTACATATTGGGTTTATGGAAAGGTATCTGAGCTAATTTGATACCCTTGTTTTATGTATCACCCCACCTCACCTTTCCCGTTAAGCAGCCATAGTGTGTTTTCTGCATGTGTGACTCTGTTCTGTTTTATAATTCAGTTCAAGTGTAACGGTTTTTACATTCCCTCTATAAGTGATACCTTATGAGAAGTGTCCTTTTCTGTGTGACTTATTTCTCTTAGAATCGTCGTACCTAAATCCACTCATCATGCTGCTACTAACCTTATGACATTGATTTCATGGCTGAGTGATATTCCATTGTACATAAGGACCACAACTTCTTTATCCATGTTTCTCTTTCCTGGGATATTGAAGGTGGAATGAAGTGGAGGTCCTTGTCAACAGAGCAGCCCTCAACTTTGGGGTGCTTGTGTCTTGCTGATTTTTCATTTTCCCAATTTATACCCCCATGAGTGGAAGTGCCCTATGCTCTCTAAGCTGTGTTTCTCAGATATTTCAGGACACACCGTACACTTCTCCAGAGTGGCTCTTGGCAATTTACATCCCGCCCATCAGTGTAGCAAGGCTCCCATTTCTCCATGGCCTGTCCTGCATTTCTGGTTTTGACACTTTTTTCAGCATGGCCCTTTTGACCGATGGGAAGCGAGACTTCTCTGTAGCGCTGATTTGCCTTTCCAGGTTGCTTGGTTGGCCAAAAAGGGCGTATGCGTTTTTTCCTGAATATATTCAGGAAAAAACGCATACGCCCTTTTTGGCCAAGGGCATCATTGTCAACGTTTTTCCGCTTTTCATGTGCTTTAAAGGCGATTCGTATCTACCTCCTGAAATCTGTTTCGTGCAATTCTGCCTTGATTTCAAATCCTCTTCTTTGCCTTCCCTCAATATATTTGTGGACGAGAGTTATCATTTATAACTCTGCAGGTTTGTGAATTGCAGTGCCCTGAACCTCCATTTTACAACTGGCTTTTTTGGGAGCTGGCCGCAAAAGCGCAGGATGGCTTCAGGCCCTGTTCTGGTTCCGGGGGGCAGGCTGAGCCTGTGGTTAATTCTTCTTCCTGATGGGAAAATAGAGTGACCTGTGCCTGTCCCGACACCAAGAGCTAGTCTCTCGTTGGTTCCCCGTCTTCCCGTTCATCCTCAGGACAAATTGCAACCTGTACGGAACAGGAGGTTAAAGGTGCTGATGCTCCAAGTAGGGAGATTGCTAGTAAAGTGGCTGGAATGGCGAACCCGGGCACAAGGAGATGAGAAATGAGGTGCGTTTTAGAAACCTTTCCCCATCACACGGTGTACCATCTTCTGGGTTTTTCATGCATGTTTTCGATGTAGGAAGATGCCCTTGATCCTGGAGATTTGGGACCCATGCGATGGGTACCACGCAGTATTACTTTAAAGGGTCTGTGTTTGCTCACCCAACCTCACCAAACCTCTCAGCCCCAAGAGTGTCCACCCTTATGTCTCATCCAGTTGTGGGTCTAGATATGGTCAATCCAGGTTGCATCACAGCCCCTGAACTCATTGTGTAAGAATTTCTATCTCTTTCACTGTCGTTGTTTCATGGGTTTTACAAAGTAATTTATTTTCATAATGGGGTTTAGCTGCTTTTCACGGCTGTGTTTATGCCGCTTTACACCCACTTGACACACTAACAGAGAGATATCAATACATAGGTTTTAAGATTATTACTAGTCAGATATATTCTTGTGCGGTGAATAGGGCGTGTTGAGTCCAGTTCTCTGAGCAAGGAGTAGGTCTTGTCTATTACATATTGGGTTTATGGAAAGGTATCTGAGCTAATTTGATACCCTTGTTTTATGTATCACCCCACCTCACCTTTCCCGTTAAGCAGCCATAGTGTGTTTTCTGCATGTGTGACTCTGTTCTGTTTTATAATTCAGTTCAAGTGTAACGGTTTTTACATTCCCTCTATAAGTGATACCTTATGAGAAGTGTCCTTTTCTGTGTGACTTATTTCTCTTAGAATCGTCGTACCTAAATCCACTCATCATGCTGCTACTAACCTTATGACATTGATTTCATGGCTGAGTGATATTCCATTGTACATAAGGACCACAACTTCTTTATCCATGTTTCTCTTTCCTGGGATATTTAAGGTGGAATGAAGTGGAGGTCCTTGTCAACAGAGCAGCCCTCAACTTTGGGGTGCTTGTGTCTTGCTGATTTTTCATTTTCCCAATTTATACCCCCATGAGTGGATGTGCCCTATGCTCTCTAAGCTGTGTTTCTCAGATATTTCAGGACACACCGTACACTTCTCCAGAGTGGCTGTTGGCAATTTACATCCCGCCCATCAGTGTAGCAAGGGTCCCATTTCTCCATGGCCTGTCCTGCATTTCTGGTTTTGACACTTTTTTCAGGATGGCCCTTTTGACCGATGGGAAGCGAGACTTCTCTGTAGCGCTGATTTGCCTTTCCAGGTTGCTTGGTTGGCCAAAAAGGGCGTATGCGTTTTTTCCTGAATATATTCAGGAAAAAACGCATACGCCCTTTTTGGCCAAGGGCATCATTGTCAACGTTTTGCCGCTTTTCATGTGCTTTAAAGGCGATTCGTATCTACCTCCTGAAATCTGTTTCCTGCAATTCTGCCTTGATTTCAAATCCTCTTCTTTGCCTTCCCTCAATATATTTGTGGACGAGAGTTATCATTTATAACTCTGCAGGTTTGTGAATTGCAGTGCCCTGAACCTCCATTTTACAACTCGCTTTTTTGGGAGCTGGCCGCAAAAGCGCAGGATGGCTTCAGGCCCTGTTCTGGTTCTGGGGGGCAGGCTGAGCCTGTGGTTAATTCTTCTTCCTGATGGGAAAATAGAGTGACCTGTGCCTGTCCCAACACCAAGAGCTAGTCTCTCGTTGCTTCCCCGTCTTCCCGTTCATCCTCAGGACAAATTGCAACCTGTACGGAACAGGAGGTTAAAGGTGCTGATGCTCCAAGTAGGGAGATTGCTAGTAAAGCGGCTGGAATGGCGAACCCGGGCACAAGGAGATGAGAAATGAGGTGCGTTTTAGAAACCTTTCCCCATCACACGGTGTACCATCTTCTGGGTTTCTCATGCATGTTTTCGATGTAGGAAGATGCCCTTGAACCTGGAGATTTGGGACCCATGCGATGGGTTCCACGCAGTATTACTTTAAAGGGTCTGCGTTTGCTCACCCAACCTCACCAAACCTCTCAGCCCCAAGAGTGTCCACCCTTATGTCTCATCCAGCTGTGGGTCTAGATATGGTCAATCCAGGTTGCATCACAGCCCCTGAACTCATTGTGTAAGAATTTCTATCTCTTTCACTGTCGTTGTTTCATAGGTTTTACAAAGTAATTTATTTTCATAATGGGGTTTAGCTGCTTTTCACGGCTGTGTTTATGCCGCTTTACACCCACTTGACACACTAACAGAGAGATATCAATACATAGGTTTTAAGATTATTACTAGTCAGATATATTCTTGTGCGGTGAATAGGGCGTGTTGAGTCCAGTTCTCTGAGCAAGGAGTAGGTCTTGTCTATTACATATTGGGTTTATGGAACGGTATCTGAGCTAATTTGATACCCTTGTTTTATGTATCACCCCACCTCACCTTTCCCGTTAAGCAGCCATAGTGTGTTTTCTGCATGTGTGACTCTGTTCTGTTTTGTAATTCAGTTCAAGTGTAACGGTTTTTACATTCCCTCTATAAGTGATACCTTATGAGAAGTGTCCTTTTCTGTGTGACTTATTTCTCTTAGAATCGTCGTACCTAAATCCACTCATCATGCTGCTACTAGCCTTATGACATTGATTTCATGGCTGAGTGATATTCCATTGTACATAAGGACCACAACTTCTTTATCCATTTTTCTCTTTCCTGGGATATTGAAGGTGGAATGAAGTGGAGGTCCTGGTCAACAGAGCAGCCCTAAACTTTGGGGTGCTTGTGTCTTGCTGATTTTTAATTTTCCCAATTTATACCCCCATGAGTGGAAGTGCCCTATGCTCTCTAAGCTGTGTTTTTCAGATGTTTCAGGACACACCGTACACTTCTCCAGAGTGGCTGTTGGCAATTTACATCCCGCCCATCAGTGTAGCAAGGCTCCCATTTCTCCATGGCCTGTCCTGCATTTCTGGTTTTGACACTTTTTTCAGCATGGCCCTTTTGACCGATGGGAAGCGAGACTTCTCTGTAGCGCTGATTTGCCTTTCCAGGTTGCTTGGTTGGCCAAAAAGGGCGTATGCGTTTTTTCCTGAATATATTCAGGAAAAAACGCATACGCCCTTTTTGGCCAAGGGCATCATTGTCAACGTTTTGCCGCTTTTCATGTGCTTTAAAGGCGATTCGTATCTACCTCCTGAAATCTGTTTCGTGCAATTCTGCCTTGATTTCAAATCCTCTTCTTTGCCTTCCCTCAATATATTTGTGGACGAGAGTTATCATTTATAACTCTGCAGGTTTGTGAATTGCAGTGCCCTGAACCTCCATTTTACAACTCGCTTTTTTGGGAGCTGGCCGCAAAAGCGCAGGATGGCTTCAGGCCCTGTTCTGGTTCTGGGGGGCAGGCTGAGCCTGTGGTTAATTCTTCTTCCTGATGGGAAAATAGAGTGACCTGTGCCTGTCCCAACACCAAGAGCTAGTCTCTCGTTGGTTCCCCGTCTTCCCGTTCATCCTCAGGACAAATTGCAACCTGTACGGAACAGGAGGTTAAAGGTGCTGATGCTCCAAGTAGGGAGATTGCTAGTAAAGCGGCTGGAATGGCGAACCCGGGCACAAGGAGATGAGAAATTAGGTGCGTTTTAGAAACCTTTCCCCATCACACGGTATACCATCTTCTGGGTTTCTCATGCATGTTTTCGATGTAGGAAGATGCCCTTGATCCTGGAGATTTGGGACCCATGCGATGGGTACCACGCAGTATTACTTTAAAGGGTCTGCGTTTGCTCACCCAACCTCACCAAACCTCTCAGCCCCAAGAGTGTCCACCCTTATGTCTCATCCAGTTGTGGGTCTAGATATGGTCAATCCAGGTTGCATCACAGCCCCTGAACTCATTGTGTAAGAATTTCTATCTCTTTCACTGTCGTTGTTTCATGGGTTTTACAAAGTAATTTATTTTCATAATGGGGTTTAGCCGCTTTTCACGGCTGTGTTTATGCCGCTTTACACCCACTTGACACACTAACAGAGAGATATCAATACATAGGTTTTAAGATTATTACTAGTCAGATATATTCTTGTGCGGTGAATAGGGCGTGTTGAGTCCAGTTCTCTGAGCAAGGAGTAGGTCTTGTCTACTACATATTGGGTTTATGGAACGGTATCTGAGCTAATTTGATACCCTTGTTTTATGTATCACCCCACCTCACCTTTCCAGTTAAGCAGCCATAGTGTGTTTTCTGCATGTGTGACTCTGTTCTGTTTTGTAATTCAGTTCAAGTGTAACGGTTTTTACATTCCCTCTATAAGTGATACCTTATGAGAAGTGTCCTTTTCTGTGTGACTTATTTCTCTTAGAATCGTCGTACCTAAATCCACTCATCATGCTGCTACTAACCTTATGACATTGATTTCATGGCTGAGTGATATTCCATTGTACATAAGGACCACAACTTCTTTATCCATTTTTCTCTTTCCTGGGATATTTAAGGTGGAATGAAGTGGAGGTCCTTGTCAACAGAGCAGCCCTCAACTTTGGGGTGCTTGTGTCTTGCTGATTTTTCATTTTCCCAATTTATACCCCCATGAGTGGAAGTGCCGTATGCTCTCTCAGCTGTGTTTTTCAGATGTTTCAGGACACACCGTACACTTCTCCAGAGTGGCTGTTGGCAATTTACATCCCGCCCATCAGTGTAGCAAGGGTCCCATTTCTCCATGGCCTGTCCTGCATTTCTGGTTTTGACACTTTTTTCAGCATGGCCCTTTTGACCGATGGGAAGCGAGACTTCTCTGTAGCGCTGATTTGCCTTTCCAGGTTGCTTGGTTGGCCAAAAAGGGCGTATGCGTTTTTTCCTGAATATATTCAGGAAAAAACGCATACGCCCTTTTTGGCCAAGGGCATCATTGTCAACGTTTTGCCGCTTTTCATGTGCTTTAAAGGCGATTCGTATCTACCTCCTGAAATCTGTTTCGTGCAATTCTGCCTTGATTTCAAATCCTCTTCTTTGCCTTCCCTCAATATATTTGTGGACGAGAGTTATCATTTATAACTCTGCAGGTTTGTGAATTGCAGTGCCCTGAACCTCCATTTTACAACTCGCTTTTTTGGGAGCTGGCCGCAAAAGCGCAGGATGGCTTCAGGCCCTGTTCTGGTTCCGGGGGGCAGGCTGAGCCTGTGGTTAATTCTTCTTCCTGATGGGAAAATAGAGTGACCTGTGCCTGTCCCAACACCAAGAGCTAGTCTCTCTTTGGTTCCCCGTCTTCCCGTTCATCCTCAGGACAAATTGCAACCTGTACGGAACAGGAGGTTAAAGGTGCTGATGCTCCAAGTAGGGAGATTGCTAGTAAAGTGGCTGGAATGGCGAACCCGGGCACAAGGAGATGAGAAATGAGGTGCGTTTTAGAAACCTTTCCCCATCACACGGTGTACCATCTTCTGGGTTTCTCATGCATGTTTTCGATGTAGGAAGATGCCCTTGATCCTGGAGATTTGGGACCCATGCGATGGGTACCACGCAGTATTACTTTAAAGGGTCTGTGTTTGCTCACCCAACCTCACCAAACCTCTCAGCCCCAAGAGTGTCCACCCTTATGTCTCATCCAGTTGTGGGTCTAGATATGGTCAATCCAGGTTGCATCACAGCCCCTGAACTCATTGTGTAAGAATTTCTATCTCTTTCACTGTCGTTGTTTCATGGGTTTTACAAAGTAATTTATTTTCATAATGGGGTTTAGCTGCTTTTCACGGCTGTGTTTATGCCGCTTTACACCCACTTGACACACTAACAGAGAGATATCAATACATAGGTTTTAAGATTATTACTAGTCAGATATATTCTTGTGCGGTGAATAGGGCGTGTTGAGTCCAGTTCTCTGAGCAAGGAGTAGGTCTTGTCTATTACATATTGGGTTTATGGAAAGGTATCTGAGCTAATTTGATACCCTTGTTTTATGTATCACCCCACCTCACCTTTCCCGTTAAGCAGCCATAGTGTGTTTTCTGCATGTGTGACTCTGTTCTGTTTTATAATTCAGTTCAAGTGTAACGGTTTTTACATTCCCTCTATAAGTGATACCTTATGAGAAGTGTCCTTTTCTGTGTGACTTATTTCTCTTAGAATCGTCGTACCTAAATCCACTCATCATGCTGCTACTAACCTTATGACATTGATTTCATGGCTGAGTGATATTCCATTGTACATAAGGACCACAACTTCTTTATCCATGTTTCTCTTTCCTGGGATATTGAAGGTGGAATGAAGTGGAGGTCCTTGTCAACAGAGCAGCCCTCAACTTTGGGGTGCTTGTGTCTTGCTGATTTTTCATTTTCCCAATTTATACCCCCATGAGTGGAAGTGCCCTATGCTCTCTAAGCTGTGTTTCTCAGATATTTCAGGACACACCGTACACTTCTCCAGAGTGGCTCTTGGCAATTTACATCCCGCCCATCAGTGTAGCAAGGCTCCCATTTCTCCATGGCCTGTCCTGCATTTCTGGTTTTGACACTTTTTTCAGCATGGCCCTTTTGACCGATGGGAAGCGAGACTTCTCTGTAGCGCTGATTTGCCTTTCCAGGTTGCTTGGTTGGCCAAAAAGGGCGTATGCGTTTTTTCCTGAATATATTCAGGAAAAAACGCATACGCCCTTTTTGGCCAAGGGCATCATTGTCAACGTTTTTCCGCTTTTCATGTGCTTTAAAGGCGATTCGTATCTACCTCCTGAAATCTGTTTCGTGCAATTCTGCCTTGATTTCAAATCCTCTTCTTTGCCTTCCCTCAATATATTTGTGGACGAGAGTTATCATTTATAACTCTGCAGGTTTGTGAATTGCAGTGCCCTGAACCTCCATTTTACAACTGGCTTTTTTGGGAGCTGGCCGCAAAAGCGCAGGATGGCTTCAGGCCCTGTTCTGGTTCCGGGGGGCAGGCTGAGCCTGTGGTTAATTCTTCTTCCTGATGGGAAAATAGAGTGACCTGTGCCTGTCCCGACACCAAGAGCTAGTCTCTCGTTGGTTCCCCGTCTTCCCGTTCATCCTCAGGACAAATTGCAACCTGTACGGAACAGGAGGTTAAAGGTGCTGATGCTCCAAGTAGGGAGATTGCTAGTAAAGTGGCTGGAATGGCGAACCCGGGCACAAGGAGATGAGAAATGAGGTGCGTTTTAGAAACCTTTCCCCATCACACGGTGTACCATCTTCTGGGTTTCTCATGCATGTTTTCGATGTAGGAAGATGCCCTTGATCCTGGAGATTTGGGACCCATGCGATGGGTACCACGCAGTATTACTTTAAAGGGTCTGTGTTTGCTCACCCAACCTCACCAAACCTCTCAGCCCCAAGAGTGTCCACCCTTATGTCTCATCCAGTTGTGGGTCTAGATATGGTCAATCCAGGTTGCATCACAGCCCCTGAACTCATTGTGTAAGAATTTCTATCTCTTTCACTGTCGTTGTTTCATGGGTTTTACAAAGTAATTTATTTTCATAATGGGGTTTAGCTGCTTTTCACGGCTGTGTTTATGCCGCTTTACACCCACTTGACACACTAACAGAGAGATATCAATACATAGGTTTTAAGATTATTACTAGTCAGATATATTCTTGTGCGGTGAATAGGGCGTGTTGAGTCCAGTTCTCTGAGCAAGGAGTAGGTCTTGTCTATTACATATTGGGTTTATGGAAAGGTATCTGAGCTAATTTGATACCCTTGTTTTATGTATCACCCCACCTCACCTTTCCCGTTAAGCAGCCATAGTGTGTTTTCTGCATGTGTGACTCTGTTCTGTTTTATAATTCAGTTCAAGTGTAACGGTTTTTACATTCCCTCTATAAGTGATACCTTATGAGAAGTGTCCTTTTCTGTGTGACTTATTTCTCTTAGAATCGTCGTACCTAAATCCACTCATCATGCTGCTACTAACCTTATGACATTGATTTCATGGCTGAGTGATATTCCATTGTACATAAGGACCACAACTTCTTTATCCATGTTTCTCTTTCCTGGGATATTTAAGGTGGAATGAAGTGGAGGTCCTTGTCAACAGAGCAGCCCTCAACTTTGGGGTGCTTGTGTCTTGCTGATTTTTCATTTTCCCAATTTATACCCCCATGAGTGGAAGTGCCCTATGCTCTCTAAGCTGTGTTTCTCAGATATTTCAGGACACACCGTACACTTCTCCAGAGTGGCTGTTGGCAATTTACATCCCGCCCATCAGTGTAGCAAGGCTCCCATTTCTCCATGGCCTGTCCTGCATTTCTGGTTTTGACACTTTTTTCAGGATGGCCCTTTTGACCGATGGGAAGCGAGACTTCTCTGTAGCGCTGATTTGCCTTTCCAGGTTGCTTGGTTGGCCAAAAAGGGCGTATGCGTTTTTTCCTGAATATATTCAGGAAAAAACGCATACGCCCTTTTTGGCCAAGGGCATCATTGTCAACGTTTTGCCGCTTTTCATGTGCTTTAAAGGCGATTCGTATCTACCTCCTGAAATCTGTTTCGTGCAATTCTGCCTTGATTTCAAATCCTCTTCTTTGCCTTCCCTCAATATATTTGTGGACGAGAGTTATCATTTATAACTCTGCAGGTTTGTGAATTGCAGTGCCCTGAACCTCCATTTTACAACTCGCTTTTTTGGGAGCTGGCCGCAAAAGCGCAGGATGGCTTCAGGCCCTGTTCTGGTTCTGGGGGGCAGGCTGAGCCTGTGGTTAATTCTTCTTCCTGATGGGAAAATAGAGTGACCTGTGCCTGTCCCAACACCAAGAGCTAGTCTCTCGTTGCTTCCCCGTCTTCCCGTTCATCCTCAGGACAAATTGCAACCTGTACGGAACAGGAGGTTAAAGGTGCTGATGCTCCAAGTAGGGAGATTGCTAGTAAAGCGGCTGGAATGGCGAACCCGGGCACAAGGAGATGAGAAATGAGGTGCGTTTTAGAAACCTTTCCCCATCACACGGTGTACCATCTTCTGGGTTTCTCATGCATGTTTTCGATGTAGGAAGATGCCCTTGAACCTGGAGATTTGGGACCCATGCGATGGGTTCCACGCAGTATTACTTTAAAGGGTCTGCGTTTGCTCACCCAACCTCACCAAACCTCTCAGCCCCAAGAGTGTCCACCCTTATGTCTCATCCAGCTGTGGGTCTAGATATGGTCAATCCAGGTTGCATCACAGCCCCTGAACTCATTGTGTAAGAATTTCTATCTCTTTCACTGTCGTTGTTTCATAGGTTTTACAAAGTAATTTATTTTCATAATGGGGTTTAGCTGCTTTTCACGGCTGTGTTTATGCCGCTTTACACCCACTTGACACACTAACAGAGAGATATCAATACATAGGTTTTAAGATTATTACTAGTCAGATATATTCTTGTGCGGTGAATAGGGCGTGTTGAGTCCAGTTCTCTGAGCAAGGAGTAGGTCTTGTCTATTACATATTGGGTTTATGGAACGGTATCTGAGCTAATTTGATACCCTTGTTTTATGTATCACCCCACCTCACCTTTCCCGTTAAGCAGCCATAGTGTGTTTTCTGCATGTGTGACTCTGTTCTGGTTTGTAATTCAGTTCAAGTGTAACGGTTTTTACATTCCCTCTATAAGTGATACCTTATGAGAAGTGTCCTTTTCTGTGTGACTTATTTCTCTTAGAATCGTCGTACCTAAATCCACTCATCATGCTGCTACTAACCTTATGACATTGATTTCATGGCTGAGTGATATTCCATTGTACATAAGGACGACAACTTCTTTATCAATTTTTCTCTTTCCTGGGATATTTAAGGTGGAATGAAGTGGAGGTCCTTGTCAACAGAGCAGCCCTCAACTTTGGGGTGCTTGTGTCTTGCTGATTTTTCATTTTCCCAATTTATACCCCCATGAGTGGAAGTGCCCTATGCTCTCTAAGCTGTGTTTTTCAGATGTTTCAGGACACACCGTACACTTCTCCAGAGTGGCTGTTGGCAATTTACATCCCGCCCATCAGTGTAGCAAGGCTCCCATTTCTCCATGGCCTGTCCTGCATTTCTGGTTTTGACACTTTTTTCAGCATGGCCCTTTTGACCGATGGGAAGCGAGACTTCTCTGTAGCGCTGATTTGCCTTTCCAGGTTGCTTGGTTGGCCAAAAAGGGCGTATGCGTTTTTTCCTGAATATATTCAGGAAAAAATGCATACGCCCTTTTTGGCCAAGGGCATCATTGTCAACATTTTGCCGCTTTTCATGTGCTTTAAAGGCGATTCGTATCTACCTCCTGAAATCTGTTTCGTGCAATTCTGCCTTGATTTCAAATCCTCTTCTTTGCCTTCCCTCAATATATTTGTGGACGAGAGTTATCATTTATAACTCTGCAGGTTTGTGAATTGCAGTGCCCTGAACCTCCATTTTACAACTCGCTTTTTTGGGAGCTGGCCGCAAAAGCGCAGGATGGCTTCAGGCCCTGTTCTGGTTCCGGGGGGCAGGCTGAGCCTGTGGTTAATTCTTCTTCCTGATGGGAAAATAGAGTGACCTGTGCCTGTCCCAACACCAAGAGCTAGTCTCTCGTTGGTTCCCCGTCTTCCCGTTCATCCTCAGGACAAATTGCAACCTGTACGGAACAGGAGGTTAAAGGTGCTGATGCTCCAAGTAGGGAGATTGCTAGTAAAGTGGCTGGAATGGCGAACCCGGGCACAAGGAGATGAGAAATGAGGTGCGTTTTAGAAACCTTTCCCCATCACACGGTGTACCATCTTCTGGGTTTCTCATGCATGTTTTCGATGTAGGAAGATGCCCTTGAAGCTGGAGATTTGGGACCCATGCGATGGGTACCATGCAGTATTACTTTAAAGGGTCTGCGTTTGCTCACCCAACCTCACCAAACCTCTCAGCCCCAAGAGTGTCCACCCTTATGTCTCATCCAGCTGTGGGTCTAGATATGGTCAATCCAGGTTGCATCACAGCCCCTGAACTCATTGTGTAAGAATTTCTATCTCTTTCACTGTCGTTGTTTCATGGGTTTTTCAAAGTAATTTATTTTCATAATGGGGTTTAGCTGCTTTTCACGGCTGTGTTTATGCCGCTTTACACCCACTTGACACACTAACAGAGAGATATCAATACATAGGTTTCAAGATTATTACCAGTCAGATATATTCTTGTGCGGTGAATAGGGCGTGTTGAGTCCAGTTCTCTGAGCAAGGAGTAGGTCTTGTCTACTACATATTGGGTTTATGGAACGGTATCTGAGCTAATTTGATACCCTTGTTTTATGTATCACCCCACCTCACCTTTCCCGTTAAGCAGCCATAGTGTGTTTTCTGCATGTGTGACTCTGTTCTGGTTTGTAATTCAGTTCAAGTGTAACGGTTTTTACATTCCCTCTATCAGTGATACCTTATGAGAAGTGTCCTTTTCTGTGTGACTTATTTCACTTAGAATCGTCATACCTAAATCCACTCATCATGCTGCTACTAACCTTATGACATTGATTTCATGGCTGAGTGATATTCCATTGTACATAAGGACGACAACTTCTTTATCCATTTTTCTCTTTCCTGGGATATTTAAGGTGGAATGAAGTGGAGGTCCTTGTCAACAGAGCAGCCCTCAACTTTGGGGTGCTTGTGTCTTGCTGATTTTTCATTTTCCCAATTTATACCCCCATGAGTGGAAGTGCCCTATGCTCTCTAAGCTGTGTTTTTCAGATGTTTCAGGACACACCGTACACTTCTCCAGAGTGGCTGTTGGCAATTTACATCCCGCCCATCAGTGTAGCAAGGCTCCTATTTCTCCATGGCCTGTCCTGCATTTCTGGTTTTGACACTTTTTTCAGCATGGCCCTTTTGACCGATGGGAAGCGAGACTTCTCTGTAGCGCTGATTTGCCTTTCCAGGTTGCTTGGTTGGCCAAAAAGGGCGTATGCGTTTTTTCCTGAATATATTCAGGAAAAAACGCATACGCCCTTTTTGGCCAAGGGCATCATTGTCAACGTTTTGCCGCTTTTCATGTGCTTTAAAGGCGATTCGTATCTACCTCCTGAAATCTGTTTCGTGCAATTCTGCCTTGATTTCAAATCCTCTTCTTTGCCTTCCCTCAATATATTTGTGGACGAGAGTTATCATTTATAACTCTGCAGGTTTGTGAATTGCAGTGCCCTGAACCTCCATTTTACAACTCGCTTTTTTGGGAGCTGGCCGCAAAAGCGCAGGATGGCTTCAGGCCCTGTTCTGGTTCCGGGGGGCAGGCTGAGCCTGTGGTTAATTCTTCTTCCTGATGGGAAAATAGAGTGACCTGTGCCTGTCCCAACACCAAGAGCTAGTCTCTCGTTGGTTCCCCGTCTTCCCGTTCATCCTCAGGACAAATTGCAACCTGTACGGAACAGGAGGTTAAAGGTGCTGATGCTCCAAGTAGGGAGATTGCTAGTAAAGTGGCTGGAATGGCGAACCCGGGCACAAGGAGATGAGAAATGAGGTGCGTTTTAGAAACCTTTCCCCATCACACGGTGTACCATCTTCTGGGTTTCTCATGCATGTTTTCGATGTAGGAAGATGCCCTTGAAGCTGGAGATTTGGGACCCATGCGATGGGTCCCACGCAGTATTACTTTAAAGGGTCTGCGTTTGCTCACCCAACCTCACCAAACCTCTCAGCCCCAAGAGTGTCCACCCTTATGTCTCATCCAGCTGTGGGTCTAGATATGGTCAATCCAGGTTGCATCACAGCCCCTGAACTCATTGTGTAAGAATTTCTATCTCTTTCACTGTCGTTGTTTCATGGGTTTTTCAAAGTAATTTATTTTCATAATGGGGTTTAGCTGCTTTTCACGGCTGTGTTTATGCCGCTTTACACCCACTTGACACACTAACAGAGAGATATCAATACATAGGTTTCAAGATTATTACCAGTCAGATATATTCTTGTGCGGTGAATAGGGCGTGTTGAGTACAGTTCTCTGAGCAAGGAGTAGGTCTTGTCTACTACATATTGGGTTTATGGAACGGTATCTGAGCTAATTTGATACCCTTGTTTTATGTATCACCCCACCTCACCTTTCCCGTTAAGCAGCCATAGTGTGTTTTCTGCATGTGTGACTCTGTTCTGGTTTGTAATTCAGTTCAAGTGTAACGGTTTTTACATTCCCTCTATCAGTGATACCTTATGAGAAGTGTCCTTTTCTGTGTGACTTATTTCACTTAGAATCGTCATACCTAAATCCACTCATCATGCTGCTACTAACCTTATGACATTGATTTCATGGCTGAGTGATATTCCATTGTACATAAGGACGACAACTTCTTTATCCATTTTTCTCTTTCCTGGGATATTTAAGGTGGAATGAAGTGGAGGTCCTTGTCAACAGAGCAGCCCTCAACTTTGGGGTGCTTGTGTCTTGCTGATTTTTCATTTTCCCAATTTATACCCCCATGAGTGGAAGTGCCCTATGCTCTCTAAGCTGTGTTTTTCAGATGTTTCAGGACACACCGTACACTTCTCCAGAGTGGCTGTTGGCAATTTACATCCCGCCCATCAGTGTAGCAAGGCTCCCATTTCTCCATGGCCTGTCCTGCATTTCTGGTTTTGACACTTTTTTCAGCATGGCCCTTTTGACCGATGGGAAGCGAGACTTCTCTGTAGCGCTGATTTGCCTTTCCAGGTTGCTTGGTTGGCCAAAAAGGGCGTATGCGTTTTTTCCTGAATATATTCAGGAAAAAACGCATACGCCCTTTTTGGCCAAGGGCATCATTGTCAACGTTTTGCCGCTTTTCATGTGCTTTAAAGGCGATTCGTATCTACCTCCTGAAATCTGTTTCGTGCAATTCTGCCTTGATTTCAAATCCTCTTCTTTGCCTTCCCTCAATATATTTGTGGACGAGTGTTATCATTTATAACTCTGCAGGTTTGTGAATTGCAGTGCCCTGAACCTCCATTTTACAACTCGCTTTTTTGGGAGCTGGCCGCAAAAGCGCAGGATGGCTTCAGGCCCTGTTCTGGTTCCGGGGGGCAGGCTGAGCCTGTGGTTAATTCTTCTTCCTGATGGGAAAATAGAGTGACCTGTGCCTGTCCCAACACCAAGAGCTAGTCTCTCGTTGGTTCCCCGTCTTCCCGTTCATCCTCAGGACAAATTGCAACCTGTACGGAACAGGAGGTTAAAGGTGCTGATGCTCCAAGTAGGGAGATTGCTAGTAAAGTGGCTGGAATGGCGAACCCGGGCACAAGGAGATGAGAAATGAGGTGCGTTTTAGAAACCTTTCCCCATCACACGGTGTACCATCTTCTGGGTTTCTCATGCATGTTTTCGATGTAGGAAGATGCCCTTGAAGCTGGAGATTTGGGACCCATGCGATGGGTCCCACGCAGTATTACTTTAAAGGGTCTGCGTTTGCTCACCCAACCTCACCAAACCTCTCAGCCCCAAGAGTGTCCACCCTTATGTCTCATCCAGCTGTGGGTCTAGATATGGTCAATCCAGGTTGCATCACAGCCCCTGAACTCATTGTGTAAGAATTTCTATCTCTTTCACTGTCGTTGTTTCATGGGTTTTTCAAAGTAATTTATTTTCATAATGGGGTTTAGCTGCTTTTCACGGCTGTGTTTATGCCGCTTTACACCCACTTGACACACTAACAGAGAGATATCAATACATAGGTTTCAAGATTATTACCAGTCAGATATATTCTTGTGCGGTGAATAGGGCGTGTTGAGTACAGTTCTCTGAGCAAGGAGTAGGTCTTGTCTACTACATATTGGGTTTATGGAACGGTATCTGAGCTAATTTGATACCCTTGTTTTATGTATCACCCCACCTCACCTTTCCCGTTAAGCAGCCATAGTGTGTTTTCTGCATGTGTGACTCTGTTCTGGTTTGTAATTCAGTTCAAGTGTAACGGTTTTTACATTCCCTCTATCAGTGATACCTTATGAGAAGTGTCCTTTTCTGTGTGACTTATTTCACTTAGAATCGTCATACCTAAATCCACTCATCATGCTGCTACTAACCTTATGACATTGATTTCATGGCTGAGTGATATTCCATTGTACATAAGGACGACAACTTCTTTATCCATTTTTCTCTTTCCTGGGATATTTAAGGTGGAATGAAGTGGAGGTCCTTGTCAACAGAGCAGCCCTCAACTTTGGGGTGCTTGTGTCTTGCTGATTTTTCATTTTCCCAATTTATACCCCCATGAGTGGAAGTGCCCTATGCTCTCTAAGCTGTGTTTTTCAGATGTTTCAGGACACACCGTACACTTCTCCAGAGTGGCTGTTGGCAATTTACATCCCGCCCATCAGTGTAGCAAGGCTCCCATTTCTCCATGGCCTGTCCTGCATTTCTGGTTTTGACACTTTTTTCAGCATGGCCCTTTTGACCGATGGGAAGCGAGACTTCTCTGTAGCGCTGATTTGCCTTTCCAGGTTGCTTGGTTGGCCAAAAAGGGCGTATGCGTTTTTTCCTGAATATATTCAGGAAAAAACGCATACGCCCTTTTTGGCCAAGGGCATCATTGTCAACGTTTTGCCGCTTTTCATGTGCTTTAAAGGCGATTCGTATCTACCTCCTGAAATCTGTTTCGTGCAATTCTGCCTTGATTTCAAATCCTCTTCTTTGCCTTCCCTCAATATATTTGTGGACGAGAGTTATCATTTATAACTCTGCAGGTTTGTGAATTGCAGTGCCCTGAACCTCCATTTTACAACTCGCTTTTTTGGGAGCTGACCGCAAAAGCGCAGGATGGCTTCAGGCCCTGTTCTGGTTCTGGGGGGCAGGCTGAGCCTGTGGTTAATTCTTCTTCCTGATGGGAAAATAGAGTGACCTGTGCCTGTCCCAACACCAAGAGCTAGTCTCTCGTTGGTTCCCCGTCTTCCCGTTCATCCTCAGGACAAATTGCAACCTGTACGGAACAGGAGGTTAAAGGTGCTGATGCTCCAAGTAGGGAGATTGCTAGTAAAGCGACTGGAATGGCGAACCCGGGCACAAGGAGATGAGAAATGAGGTGCGTTTTAGAAACCTTTCCCCATCACACGGTGTACCATCTTCTGGATTTCTCATGCATGTTTTCGATGTAGGAAGATGCCCTTGAACCTGGAGATTTGGGACCCATGCGATGGGTACCACGCAGTATTACTTTAAAGGGTCTGCGTTTGCTCACCCAACCTCACCAAACCTCTCAGCCCCAAGAGTGTCCACCCTTATGT
Source organism: Balaenoptera borealis (assembly GCF_965194805.1). Classification (NCBI taxonomy): domain Eukaryota; kingdom Metazoa; phylum Chordata; class Mammalia; order Artiodactyla; family Balaenopteridae; genus Balaenoptera; species Balaenoptera borealis. The sequence continues at coordinate 930,298 of NW_028123991.1, forward strand.
CTCATCCAGCTGTGGGTCTAGATATGGTCAATCCAGGTTGCATCACAGCCCCTGAACTCATTGTGTAAGAATTTCTATCTCTTTCACTGTCGTTGTTTCATGGGTTTTACAAAGTAATTTATTTTCATAATGGGGTTTAGCTGCTTTTCACGGCTGTGTTTATGCCGCTTTACACCCACTTGACACACTAACAGAGAGATATCAATACATAGGTTTTAAGATTATTACTAGTCAGATATATTCTTGTGCGGTGAATAGGGCGTGTTGAGTCCAGTTCTCTGAGCAAGGAGTAGGTCTTGTCTATTACATATTGGGTTTATGGAACGGTATCTGAGCTAATTTGATACCCTTGTTTTATGTATCACCCCACCTCACCTTTCCCGTTAAGCAGCCATAGTGTGTTTTCTGCATGTGTGACTCTGTTCTGTTTTGTAATTCAGTTCAAGTGTAACGGTTTTTACATTCCCTCTATAAGTGATACCTTATGAGAAGTGTCCTTTTCTGTGTGACTTATTTCTCTTAGAATCGTCGTACCTAAATCCACTCATCATGCTGCTACTAACCTTATGACATTGATTTCATGGCTGAGTGATATTCCATTGTACATAAGGACCACAACTTCTTTATCCATTTTTCTCTTTCCTGGGATATTTAAGGTGGAATGAAGTGGAGGTCCTTGTCAACAGAGCAGCCCTCAACTTTGGGGTGCTTGTGTCTTGCTGATTTTTCATTTTCCCAATTTATACCCCCATGAGTGGAAGTGCCCTATGCTCTCTAAGCTGTGTTTTTCAGATGTTTCAGGACACACCGAACACTTCTCCAGAGTGGCTGTTGGCAATTTACATCCCGCCCATCAGTGTAGCAAGGCTCCCATTTCTCCATGGCCTGTCCTGCATTTCTGGTTTTGACACTTTTTTCAGCATGGCCCTTTTGACCGATGGGAAGCGAGACTTCTCTGTAGCGCTGATTTGCCTTTCCAGGTTGCTTGGTTGGCCAAAAAGGGCGTATGCGTTTTTTCCTGAATATATTCAGGAAAAAACGCATACGCCCTTTTTGGCCAAGGGCATCATTGTCAACGTTTTGCCGCTTTTCATGTGCTTTAAAGGCAATTCGTATCTACCTCCTGAAATCTGTTTCGTGCAATTCTGCCTTGATTTCAAATCCTCTTCTTTGCCTTCCCTCAATATATTTGTGGACGAGAGTTATCATTTATAACTCTGCAGGTTTGTGAATTGCAGTGCCCTGAACCTCCATTTTACAACTCGCTTTTTTGGGAGCTGACCGCAAAAGCGCAGGATGGCTTCAGGCCCTGTTCTGGTTCCGGGGGGCAGGCTGAGCCTGTGGTTAATTCTTCTTCCTGATGGGAAAATAGAGTGACCTGTGCCTGTCCCAACACCAAGAGCTAGTCTCTCGTTGGTTCCCCGTCTTCCCGTTCATCCTCAGGACAAATTGCAACCTGTACGGAACAGGAGGTTAAAGGTGCTGATGCTCCAAGTAGGGAGATTGCTAGTAAAGTGGCTGGAATGGCGAACCCGGGCACAAGGAGATGAGAAATGAGGTGCGTTTTAGAAACCTTTCCCCATCACACGGTGTACCATCTTCTGGGTTTCTCATGCATGTTTTCGATGTAGGAAGATGCCCTTGAAGCTGGAGATTTGGGACCCATGCGATGGGTACCATGCAGTATTACTTTAAAGGGTCTGCGTTTGCTCACCCAACCTCACCAAACCTCTCAGCCCCAAGAGTGTCCACCCTTATGTCTCATCCAGCTGTGGGTCTAGATATGGTCAATCCAGGTTGCATCACAGCCCCTGAACTCATTGTGTAAGAATTTCTATCTCTTTCACTGTCGTTGTTTCATGGGTTTTTCAAAGTAATTTATTTTCATAATGGGGTTTAGCTGCTTTTCACGGCTGTGTTTATGCCGCTTTACACCCACTTGACACACTAACAGAGAGATATCAATACATAGGTTTCAAGATTATTACCAGTCAGATATATTCTTGTGCGGTGAATAGGGCGTGTTGAGTACAGTTCTCTGAGCAAGGAGTAGGTCTTGTCTACTACATATTGGGTTTATGGAACGGTATCTGAGCTAATTTGATACCCTTGTTTTATGTATCACCCCACCTCACCTTTCCCGTTAAGCAGCCATAGTGTGTTTTCTGCATGTGTGACTCTGTTCTGTTTTGTAATTCAGTTCAAGTGTAACGGTTTTTACATTCCCTCTATCAGTGATACCTTATGAGAAGTGTCCTTTTCTGTGTGACTTATTTCACTTAGAATCGTCATACCTAAATCCACTCATCATGCTGCTACTAACCTTATGACATTGATTTCATGGCTGAGTGATATTCCATTGTACATAAGGACGACAACTTCTTTATCCATTTTTCTCTTTCCTGGGATATTTAAGGTGGAATGAAGTGGAGGTCCTTGTCAACAGAGCAGCCCTCAACTTTGGGGTGCTTGTGTCTTGCTGATTTTTCATTTTCCCAATTTATACCCCCATGAGTGGAAGTGCCCTATGCTCTCTAAGCTGTGTTTTTCAGATGTTTCAGGACACACCGTACACTTCTCCAGAGTGGCTGTTGGCAATTTACATCCCGCCCATCAGTGTAGCAAGGCTCCCATTTCTCCATGGCCTGTCCTGCATTTCTGGTTTTGACACTTTTTTCAGCATGGCCCTTTTGACCGATGGGAAGCGAGACTTCTCTGTAGCGCTGATTTGCCTTTCCAGGTTGCTTGGTTGGCCAAAAAGGGCGTATGCGTTTTTTCCTGAATATATTCAGGAAAAAACGCATACGCCCTTTTTGGCCAAGGGCATCATTGTCAACGTTTTGCCGCTTTTCATGTGCTTTAAAGGCGATTCGTATCTACCTCCTGAAATCTGTTTCGTGCAATTCTGCCTTGATTTCAAATCCTCTTCTTTGCCTTCCCTCAATATATTTGTGGACGAGAGTTATCATTTATAACTCTGCAGGTTTGTGAATTGCAGTGCCCTGAACCTCCATTTTACAACTCGCTTTTTTGGGAGCTGACCGCAAAAGCGCAGGATGGCTTCAGGCCCTGTTCTGGTTCTGGGGGGCAGGCTGAGCCTGTGGTTAATTCTTCTTCCTGATGGGAAAATAGAGTGACCTGTGCCTGTCCCAACACCAAGAGCTAGTCTCTCGTTGGTTCCCCGTCTTCCCGTTCATCCTCAGGACAAATTGCAACCTGTACGGAACAGGAGGTTAAAGGTGCTGATGCTCCAAGTAGGGAGATTGCTAGTAAAGCGACTGGAATGGCGAACCCGGGCACAAGGAGATGAGAAATGAGGTGCGTTTTAGAAACCTTTCCCCATCACACGGTGTACCATCTTCTGGATTTCTCATGCATGTTTTCGATGTAGGAAGATGCCCTTGAACCTGGAGATTTGGGACCCATGCGATGGGTACCACGCAGTATTACTTTAAAGGGTCTGCGTTTGCTCACCCAACCTCACCAAACCTCTCAGCCCCAAGAGTGTCCACCCTTATGTCTCATCCAGCTGTGGGTCTAGATATGGTCAATCCAGGTTGCATCACAGCCCCTGAACTCATTGTGTAAGAATTTCTATCTCTTTCACTGTCGTTGTTTCATGGGTTTTAAAAAGTAATTTATTTTCATAATGGGGTTTAGCTGCTTTTCACGGCTGTGTTTATGCCGCTTTACACCCACTTGACACACTAACAGAGAGATATCAATACATAGGTTTTAAGATTATTACTAGTCAGATATATTCTTGTGCGGTGAATAGGGCGTGTTGAGTCCAGTTCTCTGAGCAAGGAGTAGGTCTTGTCTATTACATATTGGGTTTATGGAACGGTATCTGAGCTAATTTGATACCCTTGTTTTATGTATCACCCCACCTCACCTTTCCCGTTAAGCAGCCATAGTGTGTTTTCTGCATGTGTGACTCTGTTCTGTTTTGTAATTCAGTTCAAGTGTAACGGTTTTTACATTCCCTCTATAAGTGATACCTTATGAGAAGTGTCCTTTTCTGGGTGACTTATTTCTCTTAGAATCGTCGTACCTAAATCCACTCATCATGCTGCTACTAACCTTATGACATTGATTTCATGGCTGAGTGATATTCCATTGTACATAAGGACCACAACTTCTTTATCCATTTTTCTCTTTCCTGGGATATTTAAGGTGGAATGAAGTGGAGGTCCTTGTCAACAGAGCAGCCCTCAACTTTGGGGTGCTTGTGTCTTGCTGATTTTTCATTTTCCCAATTTATACCCCCATGAGTGGAAGTGCCCTATGCTCTCTAAGCTGTGTTTTTCAGATGTTTCAGGACACACCGAACACTTCTCCAGAGTGGCTGTTGGCAATTTACATCCCGCCCATCAGTGTAGCAAGGCTCCCAATTCTCCATGGCCTGTCCTGCATTTCTGGTTTTGACACTTTTTTCAGCATGGCCCTTTTGACCGATGGGAAGCGAGACTTCTCTGTAGCGCTGATTTGCCTTTCCAGGTTGCTTGGTTGGCCAAAAAGGGCGTATGCGTTTTTTCCTGAATATATTCAGGAAAAAACGCATACGCCCTTTTTGGCCAAGGGCATCATTGTCAACGTTTTGCCGCTTTTCATGTGCTTTAAAGGCAATTCGTATCTACCTCCTGAAATCTGTTTCGTGCAATTCTGCCTTGATTTCAAATCCTCTTCTTTGCCTTCCCTCAATATATTTGTGGACGAGAGTTATCATTTATAACTCTGCAGGTTTGTGAATTGCAGTGCCCTGAACCTCCATTTTACAACTCGCTTTTTTGGGAGCTGACCGCAAAAGCGCAGGATGGCTTCAGGCCCTGTTCTGGTTCCGGGGGGCAGGCTGAGCCTGTGGTTAATTCTTCTTCCTGATGGGAAAATAGAGTGACCTGTGCCTGTCCCAACACCAAGAGCTAGTCTCTCGTTGGTTCCCCGTCTTCCCGTTCATCCTCAGGACAAATTGCAACCTGTACGGAACAGGAGGTTAAAGGTGCTGATGCTCCAAGTAGGGAGATTGCTAGTAAAGCGACTGGAATGGCGAACCCGGGCACAAGGAGATGAGAAATGAGGTGCATTTTAGAAACCTTTCCCCATCACACGGTGTACCATCTTCTGGGTTTCTCATGCATGTTTTCGATGTAGGAAGATGCCCTTGAACCTGGAGATTTGGGACCCATGCGATGGGTACCACGCAGTATTACTTTAAAGGGTCTGCGTTTGCTCACCCAACCTCACCAAACCTCTCAGCCCCAAGAGTGTCCACCCTTATGTCTCATCCAGCTGTGGGTCTAGATATGGTCAATCCAGGTTGCATCACAGCCCCTGAACTCATTGTGTAAGAATTTCTATCTCTTTCACTGTCGTTGTTTCATGGGTTTTACAAAGTAATTTATTTTCATAATGGGGTTTAGCTGCTTTTCACGGCTGTGTTTATGCCGCTTTACACCCACTTGACACACTAACAGAGAGATATCAATACATAGGTTTTAAGATTATTACTAGTCAGATATATTCTTGTGCGGTGAATAGGGCGTGTTGAGTCCAGTTCTCTGAGCAAGGAGTAGGTCTTGTCTATTACATATTGGGTTTATGGAACGGTATCTGAGCTAATTTGATACCCTTGTTTTATGTATCACCCCACCTCACCTTTCCCGTTAAGCAGCCATAGTGTGTTTTCAGCATGTGTGACTCTGTTCTGTTTTGTAATTCAGTTCAAGTGTAACGGTTTTTACATTCCCTCTATAAGTGATACCTTATGAGAAGTGTCCTTTTCTGTGTGACTTATTTCTCTTAGAATCGTCGTACCTAAATCCACTCATCATGCTGCTACTAGCCTTATGACATTGATTTCATGGCTGAGTGATATTCCATTGTACATAAGGACGACAACTTCTTTATCCATTTTTCTCTTTCCTGGGATATTTAAGGTGGAATGAAGTGGAGGTCCTTGTCAACAGAGCAGCCCTCAACTTTGGGGTGCTTGTGTCTTGCTGATTTTTCATTTTCCCAATTTATACCCCCATGAGTGGAAGTGCCCTATGCTCTCTAAGCTGTGTTTTTCAGATGTTTCAGGACACACCGAACACTTCTCCAGAGTGGCTGTTGGCAATTTACATCCCGCCCATCAGTGTAGCAAGGCTCCCATTTCTCCATGGCCTGTCCTGCATTTCTGGTTTTGACACTTTTTTCAGCATGGCCCTTTTGACCGATGGGAAGCGAGACTTCTCTGTAGCGCTGATTTGCCTTTCCAGGTTGCTTGGTTGGCCAAAAAGGGCGTATGCGTTTTTTCCTGAATATATTCAGGAAAAAACGCATACGCCCTTTTTGGCCAAGGGCATCATTGTCAACATTTTGCCGCTTTTCATGTGCTTTAAAGGCGATTCGTATCTACCTCCTGAAATCTGTTTCGTGCAATTCTGCCTTGATTTCAAATCCTCTTCTTTGCCTTCCCTCAATATATTTGTGGACGAGAGTTATCATTTATAACTCTGCAGGTTTGTGAATTGCAGTGCCCTGAACCTCCATTTTACAACTCGCTTTTTTGGGAGCTGGCCGCAAAAGCGCAGGATGGCTTCAGGCCCTGTTCTGGTTCCGGGGGGCAGGCTGAGCCTGTGGTTAATTCTTCTTCCTGATGGGAAAATAGAGTGACCTGTGCCTGTCCCAACACCAAGAGCTAGTCTCTCGTTGGTTCCCCGTCTTCCCGTTCATCCTCAGGACAAATTGCAACCTGTACGGAACAGGAGGTTAAAGGTGCTGATGCTCCAAGTAGGGAGATTGCTAGTAAAGTGGCTGGAATGGCGAACCCGGGCACAAGGAGATGAGAAATGAGGTGCGTTTTAGAAACCTTTCCCCATCACACGGTGTACCATCTTCTGGGTTTCTCATGCATGTTTTCGATGTAGGAAGATGCCCTTGAACCTGGAGATTTGGGACCCATGCGATGGGTACCACGCAGTATTACTTTAAAGGGTCTGCGTTTGCTCACCCAACCTCACCAAACCTCTCAGCCCCAAGAGTGTCCACCCTTATGTCTCATCCAGCTGTGGGTCTAGATATGGTCAATCCAGGTTGCATCACAGCCCCTGAACTCATGGTGTAAGAATTTCTATCTCTTTCACTGTCGTTTTTTCATGGGTTTTTCAAAGTAATTTATTTTCATAATGGGGTTTAGCTGCTTTTCACGGCTGTGTTTATGCCGCTTTACACCCACTTGACACACTAACAGAGAGATATCAATACATAGGTTTCAAGATTATTACCAGTCAGATATATTCTTGTGCGGTGAATAGGGCGTGTTGAGTACAGTTCTCTGAGCAAGGAGTAGGTCTTGTCTACTACATATTGGGTTTATGGAACGGTATCTGAGCTAATTTGATACCCTTGTTTTATGTATCACCCCACCTCACCTTTCCCGTTAAGCAGCCATAGTGTGTTTTCTGCATGTGTGACTCTGTTCTGTTTTGTAATTCAGTTCAAGTGTAACGGTTTTTACATTCCCTCTATCAGTGATACCTTATGAGAAGTGTCCTTTTCTGTGTGACTTATTTCACTTAGAATCGTCGTACCTAAATCCACTCATCATGCTGCTACTAACCTTATGACATTGATTTCATGGCTGAGTGATATTCCATTGTACATAAGGACCACAACTTCTTTATCCATTTTTCTCTTTCCTGGGATATTTAAGGTGGAATGAAGTGGAGGTCCTTGTCAACAGAGCAGCCCTCAACTTTGGGGTGCTTGTGTCTTGCTGATTTTTCATTTTCCCAATTTATACCCCCATGAGTGGAAGTGCCCTATGCTCTCTAAGCTGTGTTTTTCAGATGTTTCAGGACACACCGTACACTTCTCCAGAGTGGCTGTTGGCAATTTACATCCCGCCCATCAGTGTAGCAAGGCTCCCATTTCTCCATGGCCTGTCCTGCATTTCTGGTTTTGACACTTTTTTCAGCATGGCCCTTTTGACCGATGGGAAGCGAGACTTCTCTGTAGCGCTGATTTGCCTTTCCAGGTTGCTTGGTTGGCCAAAAAGGGCGTATGCGTTTTTTCCTGAATATATTCAGGAAAAAACGCATACGCCCTTTTTGGCCAAGGGCATCATTGTCAACGTTTTGCCGCTTTTCATGTGCTTTAAAGGCGATTCGTATCTACCTCCTGAAATCTGTTTCGTGCAATTCTGCCTTGATTTCAAATCCTCTTCTTTGCCTTCCCTCAATATATTTGTGGACGAGAGTTATCATTTATAACTCTGCAGGTTTGTGAATTGCAGTGCCCTGAACCTCCATTTTACAACTCGCTTTTTTGGGAGCTGGCCGCAAAAGCACAGGATGGCTTCAGGCCCTGTTCTGGTTCCGGGGGGCAGGCTGAGCCTGTGGTTAATTCTTCTTCCTGATGGGAAAATAGAGTGACCTGTGCCTGTCCCAACACCAAGAGCTAGTCTCTCGTTGGTTCCCCGTCTTCCCGTTCATCCTCAGGACAAATTGCAACCTGTACGGAACAGGAGGTTAAAGGTGCTGATGCTCCAAGTAGGGAGATTGCTAGTAAAGTGGCTGGAATGGCGAACCCGGGCACAAGGAGATGAGAAATGAGGTGCGTTTTAGAAACCTTTCCCCATCACACGGTGTACCATCTTCTGGGTTTCTCATGCATGTTTTCGATGTAGGAAGATGCCCTTGAACCTGGAGATTTGGGACCCATGCGATGGGTACCACGCAGTATTACTTTAAAGGGTCTGCGTTTGCTCACCCAACCTCACCAAACCTCTCAGCCCCAAGAGTGTCCACCCTTATGTCTCATCCAGCTGTGGGTCTAGATATGGTCAATCCAGGTTGCATCACAGCCCCTGAACTCATTGTGTAAGAATTTCTATCTCTTTCACTGTCGTTGTTTCATGGGTTTTTCAAAGTAATTTATTTTCATAATGGGGTTTAGCTGCTTTTCACGGCTGTGTTTATGCCGCTTTACACCCACTTGACACACTAACAGAGAGATATCAATACATAGGTTTCAAGATTATTACCAGTCAGATATATTCTTGTGCGGTGAATAGGGCGTGTTGAGTCCAGTTCTCTGAGCAAGGAGTAGGTCTTGTCTACTACATATTGGGTTTATGGAACGGTATCTGAGCTAATTTGATACCCTTGTTTTATGTATCACCCCACCTCACCTTTCCCGTTAAGCAGCCATAGTGTGTTTTCTGCATGTGTGACTCTGTTCTGGTTTGTAATTCAGTTCAAGTGTAACGGTTTTTACATTCCCTCTATCAGTGATACCTTATGAGAAGTGTCCTTTTCTGTGTGACTTATTTCACTTAGAATCGTCGTACCTAAATCCACTCATCATGCTGCTACTAACCTTATGACATTGATTTCATGGCTGAGTGATATTCCATTGTACATAAGGACCACAACTTCTTTATCCATTTTTCTCTTTCCTGGGATATTTAAGGTGGAATGAAGTGGAGGTCCTTGTCAACAGAGCAGCCCTCAACTTTGGGGTGCTTGTGTCTTGCTGATTTTTCATTTTCCCAATTTATACCCCCATGAGTGGAAGTGCCCTATGCTCTCTAAGCTGTGTTTTTCAGATGTTTCAGGACACACCGTACACTTCTCCAGAGTGGCTGTTGGCAATTTACATCCCGCCCATCAGTGTAGCAAGGCTCCCATTTCTCCATGGCCTGTCCTGCATTTCTGGTTTTGACACTTTTTTCAGCATGGCCCTTTTGACCGATGGGAAGCGAGACTTCTCTGTAGCGCTGATTTGCCTTTCCAGGTTGCTTGGTTGGCCAAAAAGGGCGTATGCGTTTTTTCCTGAATATATTCAGGAAAAAACGCATACGCCCTTTTTGGCCAAGGGCATCATTGTCAACGTTTTGCCGCTTTTCATGTGCTTTAAAGGCGATTCGTATCTACCTCCTGAAATCTGTTTCGTGCAATTCTGCCTTGATTTCAAATCCTCTTCTTTGCCTTCCCTCAATATATTTGTGGACGAGAGTTATCATTTATAACTCTGCAGGTTTGTGAATTGCAGTGCCCTGAACCTCCATTTTACAACTCGCTTTTTTGGGAGCTGGCCGCAAAAGCACAGGATGGCTTCAGGCCCTGTTCTGGTTCCGGGGGGCAGGCTGAGCCTGTGGTTAATTCTTCTTCCTGATGGGAAAATAGAGTGACCTGTGCCTGTCCCAACACCAAGAGCTAGTCTCTCGTTGGTTCCCCGTCTTCCCGTTCATCCTCAGGACAAATTGCAACCTGTACGGAACAGGAGGTTAAAGGTGCTGATGCTCCAAGTAGGGAGATTGCTAGTAAAGTGGCTGGAATGGCGAACCCGGGCACAAGGAGATGAGAAATGAGGTGCGTTTTAGAAACCTTTCCCCATCACACGGTGTACCATCTTCTGGGTTTCTCATGCATGTTTTCGATGTAGGAAGATGCCCTTGAACCTGGAGATTTGGGACCCATGCGATGGGTACCACGCAGTATTACTTTAAAGGGTCTGCGTTTGCTCACCCAACCTCACCAAACCTCTCAGCCCCAAGAGTGTCCACCCTTATGTCTCATCCAGCTGTGGGTCTAGATATGGTCAATCCAGGTTGCATCACAGCCCCTGAACTCATTGTGTAAGAATTTCTATCTCTTTCACTGTCGTTGTTTCATGGGTTTTTCAAAGTAATTTATTTTCATAATGGGGTTTAGCTGCTTTTCACGGCTGTGTTTATGCCGCTTTACACCCACTTGACACACTAACAGAGAGATATCAATACATAGGTTTCAAGATTATTACCAGTCAGATATATTCTTGTGCGGTGAATAGGGCGTGTTGAGTCCAGTTCTCTGAGCAAGGAGTAGGTCTTGTCTACTACATATTGGGTTTATGGAACGGTATCTGAGCTAATTTGATACCCTTGTTTTATGTATCACCCCACCTCACCTTTCCCGTTAAGCAGCCATAGTGTGTTTTCTGCATGTGTGACTCTGTTCTGGTTTGTAATTCAGTTCAAGTGTAACGGTTTTTACATTCCCTCTATCAGTGATACCTTATGAGAAGTGTCCTTTTCTGTGTGACTTATTTCACTTAGAATCGTCATACCTAAATCCACTCATCATGCTGCTACTAACCTTATGACATTGATTTCATGGCTGAGTGATATTCCATTGTACATAAGGACGACAACTTCTTTATCCATTTTTCTCTTTCCTGGGATATTTAAGGTGGAATGAAGTGGAGGTCCTTGTCAACAGAGCAGCCCTCAACTTTGGGGTGCTTGTGTCTTGCTGATTTTTCATTTTCCCAATTTATACCCCCATGAGTGGAAGTGCCCTATGCTCTCTAAGCTGTGTTTTTCAGATGTTTCAGGACACACCGTACACTTCTCCAGAGTGGCTGTTGGCAATTTACATCCCGCCCATCAGTGTAGCAAGGCTCCTATTTCTCCATGGCCTGTCCTGCATTTCTGGTTTTGACACTTTTTTCAGCATGGCCCTTTTGACCGATGGGAAGCGAGACTTCTCTGTAGCGCTGATTTGCCTTTCCAGGTTGCTTGGTTGGCCAAAAAGGGCGTATGCGTTTTTTCCTGAATATATTCAGGAAAAAACGCATACGCCCTTTTTGGCCAAGGGCATCATTGTCAACGTTTTGCCGCTTTTCATGTGCTTTAAAGGCGATTCGTATCTACCTCCTGAAATCTGTTTCGTGCAATTCTGCCTTGATTTCAAATCCTCTTCTTTGCCTTCCCTCAATATATTTGTGGACGAGAGTTATCATTTATAACTCTGCAGGTTTGTGAATTGCAGTGCCCTGAACCTCCATTTTACAACTCGCTTTTTTGGGAGCTGGCCGCAAAAGCGCAGGATGGCTTCAGGCCCTGTTCTGGTTCCGGGGGGCAGGCTGAGCCTGTGGTTAATTCTTCTTCCTGATGGGAAAATAGAGTGACCTGTGCCTGTCCCAACACCAAGAGCTAGTCTCTCGTTGGTTCCCCGTCTTCCCGTTCATCCTCAGGACAAATTGCAACCTGTACGGAACAGGAGGTTAAAGGTGCTGATGCTCCAAGTAGGGAGATTGCTAGTAAAGTGGCTGGAATGGCGAACCCGGGCACAAGGAGATGAGAAATGAGGTGCGTTTTAGAAACCTTTCCCCATCACACGGTGTACCATCTTCTGGGTTTCTCATGCATGTTTTCGATGTAGGAAGATGCCCTTGAAGCTGGAGATTTGGGACCCATGCGATGGGTCCCACGCAGTATTACTTTAAAGGGTCTGCGTTTGCTCACCCAACCTCACCAAACCTCTCAGCCCCAAGAGTGTCCACCCTTATGTCTCATCCAGCTGTGGGTCTAGATATGGTCAATCCAGGTTGCATCACAGCCCCTGAACTCATTGTGTAAGAATTTCTATCTCTTTCACTGTCGTTGTTTCATGGGTTTTTCAAAGTAATTTATTTTCATAATGGGGTTTAGCTGCTTTTCACGGCTGTGTTTATGCCGCTTTACACCCACTTGACACACTAACAGAGAGATATCAATACATAGGTTTCAAGATTATTACCAGTCAGATATATTCTTGTGCGGTGAATAGGGCGTGTTGAGTACAGTTCTCTGAGCAAGGAGTAGGTCTTGTCTACTACATATTGGGTTTATGGAACGGTATCTGAGCTAATTTGATACCCTTGTTTTATGTATCACCCCACCTCACCTTTCCCGTTAAGCAGCCATAGTGTGTTTTCTGCATGTGTGACTCTGTTCTGGTTTGTAATTCAGTTCAAGTGTAACGGTTTTTACATTCCCTCTATCAGTGATACCTTATGAGAAGTGTCCTTTTCTGTGTGACTTATTTCACTTAGAATCGTCATACCTAAATCCACTCATCATGCTGCTACTAACCTTATGACATTGATTTCATGGCTGAGTGATATTCCATTGTACATAAGGACGACAACTTCTTTATCCATTTTTCTCTTTCCTGGGATATTTAAGGTGGAATGAAGTGGAGGTCCTTGTCAACAGAGCAGCCCTCAACTTTGGGGTGCTTGTGTCTTGCTGATTTTTCATTTTCCCAATTTATACCCCCATGAGTGGAAGTGCCCTATGCTCTCTAAGCTGTGTTTTTCAGATGTTTCAGGACACACCGTACACTTCTCCAGAGTGGCTGTTGGCAATTTACATCCCGCCCATCAGTGTAGCAAGGCTCCCATTTCTCCATGGCCTGTCCTGCATTTCTGGTTTTGACACTTTTTTCAGCATGGCCCTTTTGACCGATGGGAAGCGAGACTTCTCTGTAGCGCTGATTTGCCTTTCCAGGTTGCTTGGTTGGCCAAAAAGGGCGTATGCGTTTTTTCCTGAATATATTCAGGAAAAAACGCATACGCCCTTTTTGGCCAAGGGCATCATTGTCAACGTTTTGCCGCTTTTCATGTGCTTTAAAGGCGATTCGTATCTACCTCCTGAAATCTGTTTCGTGCAATTCTGCCTTGATTTCAAATCCTCTTCTTTGCCTTCCCTCAATATATTTGTGGACGAGTGTTATCATTTATAACTCTGCAGGTTTGTGAATTGCAGTGCCCTGAACCTCCATTTTACAACTCGCTTTTTTGGGAGCTGGCCGCAAAAGCGCAGGATGGCTTCAGGCCCTGTTCTGGTTCCGGGGGGCAGGCTGAGCCTGTGGTTAATTCTTCTTCCTGATGGGAAAATAGAGTGACCTGTGCCTGTCCCAACACCAAGAGCTAGTCTCTCGTTGGTTCCCCGTCTTCCCGTTCATCCTCAGGACAAATTGCAACCTGTACGGAACAGGAGGTTAAAGGTGCTGATGCTCCAAGTAGGGAGATTGCTAGTAAAGTGGCTGGAATGGCGAACCCGGGCACAAGGAGATGAGAAATGAGGTGCGTTTTAGAAACCTTTCCCCATCACACGGTGTACCATCTTCTGGGTTTCTCATGCATGTTTTCGATGTAGGAAGATGCCCTTGAAGCTGGAGATTTGGGACCCATGCGATGGGTCCCACGCAGTATTACTTTAAAGGGTCTGCGTTTGCTCACCCAACCTCACCAAACCTCTCAGCCCCAAGAGTGTCCACCCTTATGTCTCATCCAGCTGTGGGTCTAGATATGGTCAATCCAGGTTGCATCACAGCCCCTGAACTCATTGTGTAAGAATTTCTATCTCTTTCACTGTCGTTGTTTCATGGGTTTTTCAAAGTAATTTATTTTCATAATGGGGTTTAGCTGCTTTTCACGGCTGTGTTTATGCCGCTTTACACCCACTTGACACACTAACAGAGAGATATCAATACATAGGTTTCAAGATTATTACCAGTCAGATATATTCTTGTGCGGTGAATAGGGCGTGTTGAGTACAGTTCTCTGAGCAAGGAGTAGGTCTTGTCTACTACATATTGGGTTTATGGAACGGTATCTGAGCTAATTTGATACCCTTGTTTTATGTATCACCCCACCTCACCTTTCCCGTTAAGCAGCCATAGTGTGTTTTCTGCATGTGTGACTCTGTTCTGGTTTGTAATTCAGTTCAAGTGTAACGGTTTTTACATTCCCTCTATCAGTGATACCTTATGAGAAGTGTCCTTTTCTGTGTGACTTATTTCTCTTAGAATCGTCGTACCTAAATCCACTCATCATGCTGCTACTAACCTTATGACATTGATTTCATGGCTGAGTGATATTCCATTGTACATAAGGACCACAACTTCTTTATCCATTTTTCTCTTTCCTGGGATATTTAAGGTGGAATGAAGTGGAGGTCCTTGTCAACAGAGCAGCCCTCAACTTTGGGGTGCTTGTGTCTTGCTGATTTTTCATTTTCCCAATTTATACCCCCATGAGTGGAAGTGCCCTATGCTCTCTAAGCTGTGTTTTTCAGATGTTTCAGGACACACCGAACACTTCTCCAGAGTGGCTGTTGGCAATTTACATCCCGCCCATCAGTGTAGCAAGGCTCCCATTTCTCCATGGCCTGTCCTGCATTTCTGGTTTTGACACTTTTTTCAGCATGGCCCTTTTGACCGATGGGAAGCGAGACTTCTCTGTAGCGCTGATTTGCCTTTCCAGGTTGCTTGGTTGGCCAAAAAGGGCGTATGCGTTTTTTCCTGAATATATTCAGGAAAAAACGCATACGCCCTTTTTGGCCAAGGGCATCATTGTCAACGTTTTGCCGCTTTTCATGTGCTTTAAAGGCAATTCGTATCTACCTCCTGAAATCTGTTTCGTGCAATTCTGCCTTGATTTCAAATCCTCTTCTTTGCCTTCCCTCAATATATTTGTGGACGAGAGTTATCATTTATAACTCTGCAGGTTTGTGAATTGCAGTGCCCTGAACCTCCATTTTACAACTCGCTTTTTTGGGAGCTGACCGCAAAAGCGCAGGATGGCTTCAGGCCCTGTTCTGGTTCCGGGGGGCAGGCTGAGCCTGTGGTTAATTCTTCTTCCTGATGGGAAAATAGAGTGACCTGTGCCTGTCCCAACACCAAGAGCTAGTCTCTCGTTGGTTCCCCGTCTTCCCGTTCATCCTCAGGACAAATTGCAACCTGTACGGAACAGGAGGTTAAAGGTGCTGATGCTCCAAGTAGGGAGATTGCTAGTAAAGCGACTGGAATGGCGAACCCGGGCACAAGGAGATGAGAAATGAGGTGCGTTTTAGAAACCTTTCCCCATCACACGGTGTACCATCTTCTGGGTTTCTCATGCATGTTTTCGATGTAGGAAGATGCCCTTGAACCTGGAGATTTGGGACCCATGCGATGGGTACCACGCAGTATTACTTTAAAGGGTCTGCGTTTGCTCACCCAACCTCACCAAACCTCTCAGCCCCAAGAGTGTCCACCCTTATGTCTCATCCAGCTGTGGGTCTAGATATGGTCAATCCAGGTTGCATCACAGCCCCTGAACTCATTGTGTAAGAATTTCTATCTCTTTCACTGTCGTTGTTTCATGGGTTTTACAAAGTAATTTATTTTCATAATGGGGTTTAGCTGCTTTTCACGGCTGTGTTTATGCCGCTTTACACCCACTTGACACACTAACAGAGAGATATCAATACATAGGTTTTAAGATTATTACTAGTCAGATATATTCTTGTGCGGTGAATAGGGCGTGTTGAGTCCAGTTCTCTGAGCAAGGAGTAGGTCTTGTCTATTACATATTGGGTTTATGGAACGGTATCTGAGCTAATTTGATACCCTTGTTTTATGTATCACCCCACCTCACCTTTCCCGTTAAGCAGCCATAGTGTGTTTTCAGCATGTGTGACTCTGTTCTGTTTTGTAATTCAGTTCAAGTGTAACGGTTTTTACATTCCCTCTATAAGTGATACCTTATGAGAAGTGTCCTTTTCTGTGTGACTTATTTCTCTTAGAATCGTCGTACCTAAATCCACTCATCATGCTGCTACTGGCCTTATGACATTGATTTCATGGCTGAGTGATATTCCATTGTACATAAGGACGACAACTTCTTTATCCATTTTTCTCTTTCCTGGGATATTTAAGGTGGAATGAAGTGGAGGTCCTTGTCAACAGAGCAGCCCTCAACTTTGGGGTGCTTGTGTCTTGCTGATTTTTCATTTTCCCAATTTATACCCCCATGAGTGGAAGTGCCCTATGCTCTCTAAGCTGTGTTTTTCAGATGTTTCAGGACACACCGAACACTTCTCCAGAGTGGCTGTTGGCAATTTACATCCCGCCCATCAGTGTAGCAAGGCTCCCATTTCTCCATGGCCTGTCCTGCATTTCTGGTTTTGACACTTTTTTCAGCATGGCCCTTTTGACCGATGGGAAGCGAGACTTCTCTGTAGCGCTGATTTGCCTTTCCAGGTTGCTTGGTTGGCCAAAAAGGGCGTATGCGTTTTTTCCTGAATATATTCAGGAAAAAACGCATACGCCCTTTTTGGCCAAGGGCATCATTGTCAACGTTTTGCCGCTTTTCATGTGCTTTAAAGGCGATTCGTATCTACCTCCTGAAATCTGTTTCGTGCAATTCTGCCTTGATTTCAAATCCTCTTCTTTGCCTTCCCTCAATATATTTGTGGAAGAGAGTTATCATTTATAACTCTGCAGGTTTGTGAATTGCAGTGCCCTGAACCTCCATTTTACAACTCGCTTTTTTGGGAGCTGGCCGCAAAAGCGCAGGATGGCTTCAGGCCCTGTTCTGGTTCCGGGGGGCAGGCTGAGCCTGTGGTTAATTCTTCTTCCTGATGGGAAAATAGAGTGACCTGTGCCTGTCCCAACACCAAGAGCTAGTCTCTCGTTGGTTCCCCGTCTTCCCGTTCATCCTCAGGACAAATTGCAACCTGTACGGAACAGGAGGTTAAAGGTGCTGATGCTCCAAGTAGGGAGATTGCTAGTAAAGTGGCTGGAATGGCGAACCCGGGCACAAGGAGATGAGAAATGAGGTGCGTTTTAGAAACCTTTCCCCATCACACGGTGTACCATCTTCTGGGTTTCTCATGCATGTTTTCGATGTAGGAAGATGCCCTTGAAGCTGGAGATTTGGGACCCATGCGATGGGTACCATGCAGTATTACTTTAAAGGGTCTGCGTTTGCTCACCCAACCTCACCAAACCTCTCAGCCCCAAGAGTGTCCACCCTTATGTCTCATCCAGCTGTGGGTCTAGATATGGTCAATCCAGGTTGCATCACAGCCCCTGAACTCATTGTGTAAGAATTTCTATCTCTTTCACTGTCGTTGTTTCATGGGTTTTTCAAAGTAATTTATTTTCATAATGGGGTTTAGCTGCTTTTCACGGCTGTGTTTATGCCGCTTTACACCCACTTGACACACTAACAGAGAGATATCAATACATAGGTTTCAAGATTATTACCAGTCAGATATATTCTTGTGCGGTGAATAGGGCGTGTTGAGTACAGTTCTCTGAGCAAGGAGTAGGTCTTGTCTACTACATATTGGGTTTATGGAACGGTATCTGAGCTAATTTGATACCCTTGTTTTATGTATCACCCCACCTCACCTTTCCCGTTAAGCAGCCATAGTGTGTTTTCTGCATGTGTGACTCTGTTCTGTTTTGTAATTCAGTTCAAGTGTAACGGTTTTTACATTCCCTCTATCAGTGATACCTTATGAGAAGTGTCCTTTTCTGTGTGACTTATTTCACTTAGAATCGTCATACCTAAATCCACTCATCATGCTGCTACTAACCTTATGACATTGATTTCATGGCTGAGTGATATTCCATTGTACATAAGGACCACAACTTCTTTATCCTTTTTTCTCTTTCCTGGGATATTTAAGGTGGAATGAAGTGGAGGTCCTTGTCAACAGAGCAGCCCTCAACTTTGGGGTGCTTGTGTCTTGCTGATTTTTCATTTTCCCAATTTATACCCCCATGAGTGGAAGTGCCCTATGCTCTCTAAGCTGTGTTTTTCAGATGTTTCAGGACACACCGTACACTTCTCCAGAGTGGCTGTTGGCAATTTACATCCCGCCCATCAGTGTAGCAAGGCTCCCATTTCTCCATGGCCTGTCCTGCATTTCTGGTTTTGACACTTTTTTCAGCATGGCCCTTTTGACCGATGGGAAGCGAGACTTCTCTGTAGCGCTGATTTGCCTTTCCAGGTTGCTTGGTTGGCCAAAAAGGGCGTATGCGTTTTTTCCTGAATATATTCAGGAAAAAACGCATACGCCCTTTTTGGCCAAGGGCATCATTGTCAACGTTTTGCCGCTTTTCATGTGCTTTAAAGGCGATTCGTATCTACCTCCTGAAATCTGTTTCGTGCAATTCTGCCTTGATTTCAAATCCTCTTCTTTGCCTTCCCTCAATATATTTGTGGACGAGAGTTATCATTTATAACTCTGCAGGTTTGTGAATTGCAGTGCCCTGAACCTCCATTTTACAACTCGCTTTTTTGGGAGCTGACCGCAAAAGCGCAGGATGGCTTCAGGCCCTGTTCTGGTTCTGGGGGGCAGGCTGAGCCTGTGGTTAATTCTTCTTCCTGATGGGAAAATAGAGTGACCTGTGCCTGTCCCAACACCAAGAGCTAGTCTCTCGTTGGTTCCCCGTCTTCCCGTTCATCCTCAGGACAAATTGCAACCTGTACGGAACAGGAGGTTAAAGGTGCTGATGCTCCAAGTAGGGAGATTGCTAGTAAAGCGACTGGAATGGCGAACCCGGGCACAAGGAGATGAGAAATGAGGTGCGTTTTAGAAACCTTTCCCCATCACACGGTGTACCATCTTCTGGATTTCTCATGCATGTTTTCGATGTAGGAAGATGCCCTTGAACCTGGAGATTTGGGACCCATGCGATGGGTACCACGCAGTATTACTTTAAAGGGTCTGCGTTTGCTCACCCAACCTCACCAAACCTCTCAGCCCCAAGAGTGTCCACCCTTATGTCTCATCCAGCTGTGGGTCTAGATATGGTCAATCCAGGTTGCATCACAGCCCCTGAACTCATTGTGTAAGAATTTCTATCTCTTTCACTGTCGTTGTTTCATGGGTTTTACAAAGTAATTTATTTTCATAATGGGGTTTAGCTGCTTTTCACGGCTGTGTTTATGCCGCTTTACACCCACTTGACACACTAACAGAGAGATATCAATACATAGGTTTTAAGATTATTACTAGTCAGATATATTCTTGTGCGGTGAATAGGGCGTGTTGAGTCCAGTTCTCTGAGCAAGGAGTAGGTCTTGTCTATTACATATTGGGTTTATGGAACGGTATCTGAGCTAATTTGATACCCTTGTTTTATGTATCACCCCACCTCACCTTTCCCGTTAAGCAGCCATAGTGTGTTTTCTGCATGTGTGACTCTGTTCTGTTTTGTAATTCAGTTCAAGTGTAACGGTTTTTACATTCCCTCTATAAGTGATACCTTATGAGAAGTGTCCTTTTCTGGGTGACTTATTTCTCTTAGAATCGTCGTACCTAAATCCACTCATCATGCTGCTACTAACCTTATGACATTGATTTCATGGCTGAGTGATATTCCATTGTACATAAGGACCACAACTTCTTTATCCATTTTTCTCTTTCCTGGGATATTTAAGGTGGAATGAAGTGGAGGTCCTTGTCAACAGAGCAGCCCTCAACTTTGGGGTGCTTGTGTCTTGCTGATTTTTCATTTTCCCAATTTATACCCCCATGAGTGGAAGTGCCCTATGCTCTCTAAGCTGTGTTTTTCAGATGTTTCAGGACACACCGAACACTTCTCCAGAGTGGCTGTTGGCAATTTACATCCCGCCCATCAGTGTAGCAAGGCTCCCATTTCTCCATGGCCTGTCCTGCATTTCTGGTTTTGACACTTTTTTCAGCATGGCCCTTTTGACCGATGGGAAGCGAGACTTCTCTGTAGCGCTGATTTGCCTTTCCAGGTTGCTTGGTTGGCCAAAAAGGGCGTATGCGTTTTTTCCTGAATATATTCAGGAAAAAACGCATACGCCCTTTTTGGCCAAGGGCATCATTGTCAACGTTTTGCCGCTTTTCATGTGCTTTAAAGGCAATTCGTATCTACCTCCTGAAATCTGTTTCGTGCAATTCTGCCTTGATTTCAAATCCTCTTCTTTGCCTTCCCTCAATATATTTGTGGACGAGAGTTATCATTTATAACTCTGCAGGTTTGTGAATTGCAGTGCCCTGAACCTCCATTTTACAACTCGCTTTTTTGGGAGCTGACCGCAAAAGCGCAGGATGGCTTCAGGCCCTGTTCTGGTTCCGGGGGGCAGGCTGAGCCTGTGGTTAATTCTTCTTCCTGATGGGAAAATAGAGTGACCTGTGCCTGTCCCAACACCAAGAGCTAGTCTCTCGTTGGTTCCCCGTCTTCCCGTTCATCCTCAGGACAAATTGCAACCTGTACGGAACAGGAGGTTAAAGGTGCTGATGCTCCAAGTAGGGAGATTGCTAGTAAAGCGACTGGAATGGCGAACCCGGGCACAAGGAGATGAGAAATGAGGTGCATTTTAGAAACCTTTCCCCATCACACGGTGTACCATCTTCTGGGTTTCTCATGCATGTTTTCGATGTAGGAAGATGCCCTTGAACCTGGAGATTTGGGACCCATGCGATGGGTACCACGCAGTATTACTTTAAAGGGTCTGCGTTTGCTCACCCAACCTCACCAAACCTCTCAGCCCCAAGAGTGTCCACCCTTATGTCTCATCCAGCTGTGGGTCTAGATATGGTCAATCCAGGTTGCATCACAGCCCCTGAACTCATTGTGTAAGAATTTCTATCTCTTTCACTGTCGTTGTTTCATGGGTTTTACAAAGTAATTTATTTTCATAATGGGGTTTAGCTGCTTTTCACGGCTGTGTTTATGCCGCTTTACACCCACTTGACACACTAACAGAGAGATATCAATACATAGGTTTTAAGATTATTACTAGTCAGATATATTCTTGTGCGGTGAATAGGGCGTGTTGAGTCCAGTTCTCTGAGCAAGGAGTAGGTCTTGTCTATTACATATTGGGTTTATGGAACGGTATCTGAGCTAATTTGATACCCTTGTTTTATGTATCACCCCACCTCACCTTTCCCGTTAAGCAGCCATAGTGTGTTTTCAGCATGTGTGACTCTGTTCTGTTTTGTAATTCAGTTCAAGTGTAACGGTTTTTACATTCCCTCTATAAGTGATACCTTA
Source organism: Balaenoptera borealis (assembly GCF_965194805.1). Classification (NCBI taxonomy): domain Eukaryota; kingdom Metazoa; phylum Chordata; class Mammalia; order Artiodactyla; family Balaenopteridae; genus Balaenoptera; species Balaenoptera borealis. Next base: position 951,903 of record NW_028123991.1, read on the forward strand.
TGAGAAGTGTCCTTTTCTGTGTGACTTATTTCTCTTAGAATCGTCGTACCTAAATCCACTCATCATGCTGCTACTAGCCTTATGACATTGATTTCATGGCTGAGTGATATTCCATTGTACATAAGGACGACAACTTCTTTATCCATTTTTCTCTTTCCTGGGATATTTAAGGTGGAATGAAGTGGAGGTCCTTGTCAACAGAGCAGCCCTCAACTTTGGGGTGCTTGTGTCTTGCTGATTTTTCATTTTCCCAATTTATACCCCCATGAGTGGAAGTGCCCTATGCTCTCTAAGCTGTGTTTTTCAGATGTTTCAGGACACACCGAACACTTCTCCAGAGTGGCTGTTGGCAATTTACATCCCGCCCATCAGTGTAGCAAGGCTCCCATTTCTCCATGGCCTGTCCTGCATTTCTGGTTTTGACACTTTTTTCAGCATGGCCCTTTTGACCGATGGGAAGCGAGACTTCTCTGTAGCGCTGATTTGCCTTTCCAGGTTGCTTGGTTGGCCAAAAAGGGCGTATGCGTTTTTTCCTGAATATATTCAGGAAAAAACGCATACGCCCTTTTTGGCCAAGGGCATCATTGTCAACATTTTGCCGCTTTTCATGTGCTTTAAAGGCGATTCGTATCTACCTCCTGAAATCTGTTTCGTGCAATTCTGCCTTGATTTCAAATCCTCTTCTTTGCCTTCCCTCAATATATTTGTGGACGAGAGTTATCATTTATAACTCTGCAGGTTTGTGAATTGCAGTGCCCTGAACCTCCATTTTACAACTCGCTTTTTTGGGAGCTGGCCGCAAAAGCGCAGGATGGCTTCAGGCCCTGTTCTGGTTCCGGGGGGCAGGCTGAGCCTGTGGTTAATTCTTCTTCCTGATGGGAAAATAGAGTGACCTGTGCCTGTCCCAACACCAAGAGCTAGTCTCTCGTTGGTTCCCCGTCTTCCCGTTCATCCTCAGGACAAATTGCAACCTGTACGGAACAGGAGGTTAAAGGTGCTGATGCTCCAAGTAGGGAGATTGCTAGTAAAGTGGCTGGAATGGCGAACCCGGGCACAAGGAGATGAGAAATGAGGTGCGTTTTAGAAACCTTTCCCCATCACACGGTGTACCATCTTCTGGGTTTCTCATGCATGTTTTCGATGTAGGAAGATGCCCTTGAACCTGGAGATTTGGGACCCATGCGATGGGTACCATGCAGTATTACTTTAAAGGGTCTGCGTTTGCTCACCCAACCTCACCAAACCTCTCAGCCCCAAGAGTGTCCACCCTTATGTCTCATCCAGCTGTGGGTCTAGATATGGTCAATCCAGGTTGCATCACAGCCCCTGAACTCATTGTGTAAGAATTTCTATCTCTTTCACTGTCGTTGTTTCATGGGTTTTTCAAAGTAATTTATTTTCATAATGGGGTTTAGCTGCTTTTCACGGCTGTGTTTATGCCGCTTTACACCCACTTGACACACTAACAGAGAGATATCAATACATAGGTTTCAAGATTATTACCAGTCAGATATATTCTTGTGCGGTGAATAGGGCGTGTTGAGTCCAGTTCTCTGAGCAAGGAGTAGGTCTTGTCTACTACATATTGGGTTTATGGAACGGTATCTGAGCTAATTTGATACCCTTGTTTTATGTATCACCCCACCTCACCTTTCCCGTTAAGCAGCCATAGTGTGTTTTCTGCATGTGTGACTCTGTTCTGTTTTGTAATTCAGTTCAAGTGTAACGGTTTTTACATTCCCTCTATCAGTGATACCTTATGAGAAGTGTCCTTTTCTGTGTGACTTATTTCACTTAGAATCGTCGTACCTAAATCCACTCATCATGCTGCTACTAACCTTATGACATTGATTTCATGGCTGAGTGATATTCCATTGTACATAAGGACCACAACTTCTTTATCCATTTTTCTCTTTCCTGGGATATTTAAGGTGGAATGAAGTGGAGGTCCTTGTCAACAGAGCAGCCCTCAACTTTGGGGTGCTTGTGTCTTGCTGATTTTTCATTTTCCCAATTTATACCCCCATGAGTGGAAGTGCCCTATGCTCTCTAAGCTGTGTTTTTCAGATGTTTCAGGACACACCGTACACTTCTCCAGAGTGGCTGTTGGCAATTTACATCCCGCCCATCAGTGTAGCAAGGCTCCCATTTCTCCATGGCCTGTCCTGCATTTCTGGTTTTGACACTTTTTTCAGCATGGCCCTTTTGACCGATGGGAAGCGAGACTTCTCTGTAGCGCTGATTTGCCTTTCCAGGTTGCTTGGTTGGCCAAAAAGGGCGTATGCGTTTTTTCCTGAATATATTCAGGAAAAAACGCATACGCCCTTTTTGGCCAAGGGCATCATTGTCAACGTTTTGCTGCTTTTCATGTGCTTTAAAGGCGATTCGTATCTACCTCCTGAAATCTGTTTCGTGCAATTCTGCCTTGATTTCAAATCCTCTTCTTTGCCTTCCCTCAATATATTTGTGGACGAGAGTTATCATTTATAACTCTGCAGGTTTGTGAATTGCAGTGCCCTGAACCTCCATTTTACAACTCGCTTTTTTGGGAGCTGGCCGCAAAAGCACAGGATGGCTTCAGGCCCTGTTCTGGTTCCGGGGGGCAGGCTGAGCCTGTGGTTAATTCTTCTTCCTGATGGGAAAATAGAGTGACCTGTGCCTGTCCCAACACCAAGAGCTAGTCTCTCGTTGGTTCCCCGTCTTCCCGTTCATCCTCAGGACAAATTGCAACCTGTACGGAACAGGAGGTTAAAGGTGCTGATGCTCCAAGTAGGGAGATTGCTAGTAAAGTGGCTGGAATGGCGAACCCGGGCACAAGGAGATGAGAAATGAGGTGCGTTTTAGAAACCTTTCCCCATCACACGGTGTACCATCTTCTGGGTTTCTCATGCATGTTTTCGATGTAGGAAGATGCCCTTGAACCTGGAGATTTGGGACCCATGCGATGGGTACCACGCAGTATTACTTTAAAGGGTCTGCGTTTGCTCACCCAACCTCACCAAACCTCTCAGCCCCAAGAGTGTCCACCCTTATGTCTCATCCAGCTGTGGGTCTAGATATGGTCAATCCAGGTTGCATCACAGCCCCTGAACTCATGGTGTAAGAATTTCTATCTCTTTCACTGTCGTTTTTTCATGGGTTTTTCAAAGTAATTTATTTTCATAATGGGGTTTAGCTGCTTTTCACGGCTGTGTTTATGCCGCTTTACACCCACTTGACACACTAACAGAGAGATATCAATACATAGGTTTCAAGATTATTACCAGTCAGATATATTCTTGTGCGGTGAATAGGGCGTGTTGAGTACAGTTCTCTGAGCAAGGAGTAGGTCTTGTCTACTACATATTGGGTTTATGGAACGGTATCTGAGCTAATTTGATACCCTTGTTTTATGTATCACCCCACCTCACCTTTCCCGTTAAGCAGCCATAGTGTGTTTTCTGCATGTGTGACTCTGTTCTGTTTTGTAATTCAGTTCAAGTGTAACGGTTTTTACATTCCCTCTATCAGTGATACCTTATGAGAAGTGTCCTTTTCTGTGTGACTTATTTCACTTAGAATCGTCGTACCTAAATCCACTCATCATGCTGCTACTAACCTTATGACATTGATTTCATGGCTGAGTGATATTCCATTGTACATAAGGACCACAACTTCTTTATCCATTTTTCTCTTTCCTGGGATATTTAAGGTGGAATGAAGTGGAGGTCCTTGTCAACAGAGCAGCCCTCAACTTTGGGGTGCTTGTGTCTTGCTGATTTTTCATTTTCCCAATTTATACCCCCATGAGTGGAAGTGCCCTATGCTCTCTAAGCTGTGTTTTTCAGATGTTTCAGGACACACCGTACACTTCTCCAGAGTGGCTGTTGGCAATTTACATCCCGCCCATCAGTGTAGCAAGGCTCCCATTTCTCCATGGCCTGTCCTGCATTTCTGGTTTTGACACTTTTTTCAGCATGGCCCTTTTGACCGATGGGAAGCGAGACTTCTCTGTAGCGCTGATTTGCCTTTCCAGGTTGCTTGGTTGGCCAAAAAGGGCGTATGCGTTTTTTCCTGAATATATTCAGGAAAAAACGCATACGCCCTTTTTGGCCAAGGGCATCATTGTCAACGTTTTGCCGCTTTTCATGTGCTTTAAAGGCGATTCGTATCTACCTCCTGAAATCTGTTTCGTGCAATTCTGCCTTGATTTCAAATCCTCTTCTTTGCCTTCCCTCAATATATTTGTGGACGAGAGTTATCATTTATAACTCTGCAGGTTTGTGAATTGCAGTGCCCTGAACCTCCATTTTACAACTCGCTTTTTTGGGAGCTGGCCGCAAAAGCACAGGATGGCTTCAGGCCCTGTTCTGGTTCCGGGGGGCAGGCTGAGCCTGTGGTTAATTCTTCTTCCTGATGGGAAAATAGAGTGACCTGTGCCTGTCCCAACACCAAGAGCTAGTCTCTCGTTGGTTCCCCGTCTTCCCGTTCATCCTCAGGACAAATTGCAACCTGTACGGAACAGGAGGTTAAAGGTGCTGATGCTCCAAGTAGGGAGATTGCTAGTAAAGTGGCTGGAATGGCGAACCCGGGCACAAGGAGATGAGAAATGAGGTGCGTTTTAGAAACCTTTCCCCATCACACGGTGTACCATCTTCTGGGTTTCTCATGCATGTTTTCGATGTAGGAAGATGCCCTTGAACCTGGAGATTTGGGACCCATGCGATGGGTACCACGCAGTATTACTTTAAAGGGTCTGCGTTTGCTCACCCAACCTCACCAAACCTCTCAGCCCCAAGAGTGTCCACCCTTATGTCTCATCCAGCTGTGGGTCTAGATATGGTCAATCCAGGTTGCATCACAGCCCCTGAACTCATTGTGTAAGAATTTCTATCTCTTTCACTGTCGTTGTTTCATGGGTTTTTCAAAGTAATTTATTTTCATAATGGGGTTTAGCTGCTTTTCACGGCTGTGTTTATGCCGCTTCACACCCACTTGACACACTAACAGAGAGATATCAATACATAGGTTTTAAGATTATTACCAGTCAGATATATTCTTGTGCGGTGAATAGGGCGTGTTGAGTCCAGTTCTCTGAGCAAGGAGTAGGTCTTGTCTACTACATATTGGGTTTATGGAACAGTATCTGAGCTAATTTGATACCCTTGTTTTATGTATCACCCCACCTCACCTTTCCCGTTAAGCAGCCATAGTCTGTTTTCTGCATGTGTGACTCTGTTCTGTTTTGTAATTCAGTTCAAGTGTAACGGTTTTTACATTCCCTCTAAAAGTGATACCTTATGAGAAGTGTCCTTTTCTGTGTGACTTATTTCACTTAGAATCGTCGTACCTAAATCCACTCATCATGCTGCTACTAACCTTATGACATTGATTTCATGGCTGAGTGATATTCCATTGTACATAAGGACCACAACTTCTTTATCCATTTTTCTCTTTCCTGGGATATTTAAGGTGGAATGAAGTGGAGGTCCTTGTCAACAGAGCAGCCCTCAACTTTGGGGTGCTTGTGTCTTGCTGATTTTTCATTTTCCCAATTTATACCCCCATGAGTGGAAGTGCCCTATGCTCTCTAAGCTGTGTTTTTCAGATGTTTCAGGACACACCGAACACTTCTCCAGAGTGGCTGTTGGCAATTTACATCCCGCCCATCAGTGTAGCAAGGCTCCCATTTCTCCATGGCCTGTCCTGCATTTCTGGTTTTGACACTTTTTTCAGCATGGCCCTTTTGACCGATGGGAAGCGAGACTTCTCTGTAGCGCTGATTTGCCTTTCCAGGTTGCTTGGTTGGCCAAAAAGGGCGTATGCGTTTTTTCCTGAATATATTCAGGAAAAAACGCATACGCCCTTTTTGGCCAAGGGCATCATTGTCAACATTTTGCCGCTTTTCATGTGCTTTAAAGGCGATTCGTATCTACCTCCTGAAATCTGTTTCGTGCAATTCTGCCTTGATTTCAAATCCTCTTCTTTGCCTTCCCTCAATATATTTGTGGACGAGAGTTATCATTTATAACTCTGCAGGTTTGTGAATTGCAGTGCCCTGAACCTCCATTTTACAACTCGCTTTTTTGGGAGCTGGCCGCAAAAGCGCAGGATGGCTTCAGGCCCTGTTCTGGTTCCGGGGGGCAGGCTGAGCCTGTGGTTAATTCTTCTTCCTGATGGGAAAATAGAGTGACCTGTGCCTGTCCCAACACCAAGAGCTAGTCTCTCGTTGGTTCCCCGTCTTCCCGTTCATCCTCAGGACAAATTGCAACCTGTACGGAACAGGAGGTTAAAGGTGCTGATGCTCCAAGTAGGGAGATTGCTAGTAAAGTGGCTGGAATGGCGAACCCGGGCACAAGGAGATGAGAAATGAGGTGCGTTTTAGAAACCTTTCCCCATCACACGGTGTACCATCTTCTGGGTTTCTCATGCATGTTTTCGATGTAGGAAGATGCCCTTGAAGCTGGAGATTTGGGACCCATGCGATGGGTACCATGCAGTATTACTTTAAAGGGTCTGCGTTTGCTCACCCAACCTCACCAAACCTCTCAGCCCCAAGAGTGTCCACCCTTATGTCTCATCCAGCTGTGGGTCTAGATATGGTCAATCCAGGTTGCATCACAGCCCCTGAACTCATTGTGTAAGAATTTCTATCTCTTTCACTGTCGTTGTTTCATGGGTTTTTCAAAGTAATTTATTTTCATAATGGGGTTTAGCTGCTTTTCACGGCTGTGTTTATGCCGCTTTACACCCACTTGACACACTAACAGAGAGATATCAATACATAGGTTTCAAGATTATTACCAGTCAGATATATTCTTGTGCGGTGAATAGGGCGTGTTGAGTCCAGTTCTCTGAGCAAGGAGTAGGTCTTGTCTACTACATATTGGGTTTATGGAACGGTATCTGAGCTAATTTGATACCCTTGTTTTATGTATCACCCCACCTCACCTTTCCCGTTAAGCAGCCATAGTGTGTTTTCTGCATGTGTGACTCTGTTCTGTTTTGTAATTCAGTTCAAGTGTAACGGTTTTTACATTCCCTCTATCAGTGATACCTTATGAGAAGTGTCCTTTTCTGTGTGACTTATTTCACTTAGAATCGTCGTACCTAAATCCACTCATCATGCTGCTACTAACCTTATGACATTGATTTCATGGCTGAGTGATATTCCATTGTACATAAGGACCACAACTTCTTTATCCATTTTTCTCTTTCCTGGGATATTTAAGGTGGAATGAAGTGGAGGTCCTTGTCAACAGAGCAGCCCTCAACTTTGGGGTGCTTGTGTCTTGCTGATTTTTCATTTTCCCAATTTATACCCCCATGAGTGGAAGTGCCCTATGCTCTCTAAGCTGTGTTTTTCAGATGTTTCAGGACACACCGTACACTTCTCCAGAGTGGCTGTTGGCAATTTACATCCCGCCCATCAGTGTAGCAAGGCTCCCATTTCTCCATGGCCTGTCCTGCATTTCTGGTTTTGACACTTTTTTCAGCATGGCCCTTTTGACCGATGGGAAGCGAGACTTCTCTGTAGCGCTGATTTGCCTTTCCAGGTTGCTTGGTTGGCCAAAAAGGGCGTATGCGTTTTTTCCTGAATATATTCAGGAAAAAACGCATACGCCCTTTTTGGCCAAGGGCATCATTGTCAACGTTTTGCTGCTTTTCATGTGCTTTAAAGGCGATTCGTATCTACCTCCTGAAATCTGTTTCGTGCAATTCTGCCTTGATTTCAAATCCTCTTCTTTGCCTTCCCTCAATATATTTGTGGACGAGAGTTATCATTTATAACTCTGCAGGTTTGTGAATTGCAGTGCCCTGAACCTCCATTTTACAACTCGCTTTTTTGGGAGCTGGCCGCAAAAGCACAGGATGGCTTCAGGCCCTGTTCTGGTTCCGGGGGGCAGGCTGAGCCTGTGGTTAATTCTTCTTCCTGATGGGAAAATAGAGTGACCTGTGCCTGTCCCAACACCAAGAGCTAGTCTCTCGTTGGTTCCCCGTCTTCCCGTTCATCCTCAGGACAAATTGCAACCTGTACGGAACAGGAGGTTAAAGGTGCTGATGCTCCAAGTAGGGAGATTGCTAGTAAAGTGGCTGGAATGGCGAACCCGGGCACAAGGAGATGAGAAATGAGGTGCGTTTTAGAAACCTTTCCCCATCACACGGTGTACCATCTTCTGGGTTTCTCATGCATGTTTTCGATGTAGGAAGATGCCCTTGAACCTGGAGATTTGGGACCCATGCGATGGGTACCACGCAGTATTACTTTAAAGGGTCTGCGTTTGCTCACCCAACCTCACCAAACCTCTCAGCCCCAAGAGTGTCCACCCTTATGTCTCATCCAGCTGTGGGTCTAGATATGGTCAATCCAGGTTGCATCACAGCCCCTGAACTCATGGTGTAAGAATTTCTATCTCTTTCACTGTCGTTTTTTCATGGGTTTTTCAAAGTAATTTATTTTCATAATGGGGTTTAGCTGCTTTTCACGGCTGTGTTTATGCCGCTTTACACCCACTTGACACACTAACAGAGAGATATCAATACATAGGTTTCAAGATTATTACCAGTCAGATATATTCTTGTGCGGTGAATAGGGCGTGTTGAGTACAGTTCTCTGAGCAAGGAGTAGGTCTTGTCTACTACATATTGGGTTTATGGAACGGTATCTGAGCTAATTTGATACCCTTGTTTTATGTATCACCCCACCTCACCTTTCCCGTTAAGCAGCCATAGTGTGTTTTCTGCATGTGTGACTCTGTTCTGTTTTGTAATTCAGTTCAAGTGTAACGGTTTTTACATTCCCTCTATCAGTGATACCTTATGAGAAGTGTCCTTTTCTGTGTGACTTATTTCACTTAGAATCGTCGTACCTAAATCCACTCATCATGCTGCTACTAACCTTATGACATTGATTTCATGGCTGAGTGATATTCCATTGTACATAAGGACCACAACTTCTTTATCCATTTTTCTCTTTCCTGGGATATTTAAGGTGGAATGAAGTGGAGGTCCTTGTCAACAGAGCAGCCCTCAACTTTGGGGTGCTTGTGTCTTGCTGATTTTTCATTTTCCCAATTTATACCCCCATGAGTGGAAGTGCCCTATGCTCTCTAAGCTGTGTTTTTCAGATGTTTCAGGACACACCGTACACTTCTCCAGAGTGGCTGTTGGCAATTTACATCCCGCCCATCAGTGTAGCAAGGCTCCCATTTCTCCATGGCCTGTCCTGCATTTCTGGTTTTGACACTTTTTTCAGCATGGCCCTTTTGACCGATGGGAAGCGAGACTTCTCTGTAGCGCTGATTTGCCTTTCCAGGTTGCTTGGTTGGCCAAAAAGGGCGTATGCGTTTTTTCCTGAATATATTCAGGAAAAAACGCATACGCCCTTTTTGGCCAAGGGCATCATTGTCAACGTTTTGCCGCTTTTCATGTGCTTTAAAGGCGATTCGTATCTACCTCCTGAAATCTGTTTCGTGCAATTCTGCCTTGATTTCAAATCCTCTTCTTTGCCTTCCCTCAATATATTTGTGGACGAGAGTTATCATTTATAACTCTGCAGGTTTGTGAATTGCAGTGCCCTGAACCTCCATTTTACAACTCGCTTTTTTGGGAGCTGGCCGCAAAAGCACAGGATGGCTTCAGGCCCTGTTCTGGTTCCGGGGGGCAGGCTGAGCCTGTGGTTAATTCTTCTTCCTGATGGGAAAATAGAGTGACCTGTGCCTGTCCCAACACCAAGAGCTAGTCTCTCGTTGGTTCCCCGTCTTCCCGTTCATCCTCAGGACAAATTGCAACCTGTACGGAACAGGAGGTTAAAGGTGCTGATGCTCCAAGTAGGGAGATTGCTAGTAAAGTGGCTGGAATGGCGAACCCGGGCACAAGGAGATGAGAAATGAGGTGCGTTTTAGAAACCTTTCCCCATCACACGGTGTACCATCTTCTGGGTTTCTCATGCATGTTTTCGATGTAGGAAGATGCCCTTGAACCTGGAGATTTGGGACCCATGCGATGGGTACCACGCAGTATTACTTTAAAGGGTCTGCGTTTGCTCACCCAACCTCACCAAACCTCTCAGCCCCAAGAGTGTCCACCCTTATGTCTCATCCAGCTGTGGGTCTAGATATGGTCAATCCAGGTTGCATCACAGCCCCTGAACTCATTGTGTAAGAATTTCTATCTCTTTCACTGTCGTTGTTTCATGGGTTTTTCAAAGTAATTTATTTTCATAATGGGGTTTAGCTGCTTTTCACGGCTGTGTTTATGCCGCTTCACACCCACTTGACACACTAACAGAGAGATATCAATACATAGGTTTTAAGATTATTACCAGTCAGATATATTCTTGTGCGGTGAATAGGGCGTGTTGAGTCCAGTTCTCTGAGCAAGGAGTAGGTCTTGTCTACTACATATTGGGTTTATGGAACAGTATCTGAGCTAATTTGATACCCTTGTTTTATGTATCACCCCACCTCACCTTTCCCGTTAAGCAGCCATAGTCTGTTTTCTGCATGTGTGACTCTGTTCTGTTTTGTAATTCAGTTCAAGTGTAACGGTTTTTACATTCCCTCTAAAAGTGATACCTTATGAGAAGTGTCCTTTTCTGTGTGACTTATTTCACTTAGAATCGTCGTACCTAAATCCACTCATCATGCTGCTACTAACCTTATGACATTGATTTCATGGCTGAGTGATATTCCATTGTACATAAGGACCACAACTTCTTTATCCATTTTTCTCTTTCCTGGGATATTTAAGGTGGAATGAAGTGGAGGTCCTTGTCAACAGAGCAGCCCTCAACTTTGGGGTGCTTGTGTCTTGCTGATTTTTCATTTTCCCAATTTATACCCCCATGAGTGGAAGTGCCCTATGCTCTCTAAGCTGTGTTTTTCAGATGTTTCAGGACACACCGTACACTTCTCCAGAGTGGCTGTTGGCAATTTACATCCCGCCCATCAGTGTAGCAAGGCTCCCATTTCTCCATGGCCTGTCCTGCATTTCTGGTTTTGAGACTTTTTTCAGCATGGCCCTTTTGACAGATGGGTAGCGAGTCTTCTTTGTAGCGCTGATTTGCCTTTCCAGGTTGCTTGGTTGGCCAAAAAGGGCATATGCGTTTTTTCCTGAATATATTCAGGAAAAAACGCATACGCCCTTTTTGGCCAAGGGCATCATTGTCAACGTTTTGCCGCTTTTCATGTGCTTTAAAGGCGATTCGTATCTACCTCCTGAAATCTGTTTCGTGCAATTCTGCCTTGATTTCAAATCCTCTTCTTTGCCTTCCCTCAATATATTTGTGGACGAGAGTTATCATTTATAACTCTGCAGGTTTGTGAATTGCAGTGCCCTGAACCTCCATTTTACAACTCGCTTTTTTGGGAGCTGGCCGCAAAAGCGCAGGATGGCTTCAGGCCCTGTTCTGGTTCCGGGGGGCAGGCTGAGCCTGTGGTTAATTCTTCTTCCTGATGGGAAAATAGAGTGACCTGTGCCTGTCCCGACACCAAGAGCTAGTCTCTCGTTGGTTCCCCGTCTTCCCGTTCATCCTCAGGACAAATTGCAACCTGTACGGAACAGGAGGTTAAAGGTGCTGATGCTCCAAGTAGGGAGATTGCTAGTAAAGTGGCTGGAATGGCGAACCCGGGCACAAGGAGATGAGAAATGAGGTGCGTTTTAGAAACCTTTCCCCATCACACGGTGTACCATCTTGTGGGTTTCTCATGCATGTTTTCGATGTAGGAAGATGCCCTTGAACCTGGAGATTTGGGACCCATGCGATGGGTACCACGCAGTATTACTTTAAAGGGTCTGCGTTTGCTCACCCAACCTCACCAAACCTCTCAGCCCCAAGAGTGTCCACCCTTATGTCTCATCCAGCTGTGGGTCTAGATATGGTCAATCCAGGTTGCATCACAGCCCCTGAACTCATTGTGTAAGAATTTCTATCTCTTTCACTGTCGTTGTTTCATGGGTTTTTCAAAGTAATTTATTTTCATAATGGGGTTTAGCTGCTTTTCACGGCTGTGTTTATGCCGCTTCACACCCACTTGACACACTAACAGAGAGATATCAATACATAGGTTTTAAGATTATTACCAGTCAGATATATTCTTGTGCGGTGAATAGGGCGTGTTGAGTCCAGTTCTCTGAGCAAGGAGTAGGTCTTGTCTACTACATATTGGGTTTATGGAACAGTATCTGAGCTAATTTGATACCCTTGTTTTATGTATCACCCCACCTCACCTTTCCCGTTAAGCAGCCATAGTGCGTTTTCTGCATGTGTGACTCTGTTCTGTTTTGTAATTCAGTTCAAGTGTAACGGTTTTTACATTCCCTCTAAAAGTGATACCTTATGAGAAGTGTCCTTTTCTGTGTGACTTATTTCACTTAGAATCGTCGTACCTAAATCCACTCATCATGCTGCTACTAACCTTATGACATTGATTTCATGGCTGAGTGATATTCCATTGTACATAAGGACCACAACTTCTTTATCCATTTTTCTCTTTCCTGGGATATTTAAGGTGGAATGAAGTGGAGGTCCTTGTCAACAGAGCAGCCCTCAACTTTGGGGTGCTTGTGTCTTGCTGATTTTTCATTTTCCCAATTTATACCCCCATGAGTGGAAGTGCCCTATGCTCTCTAAGCTGTGTTTTTCAGATGTTTCAGGACACACCGTACACTTCTCCAGAGTGGCTGTTGGCAATTTACATCCCGCCCATCAGTGTAGCAAGGCTCCCATTTCTCCATGGCCTGTCCTGCATTTCTGGTTTTGACACTTTTTTCAGCATGGCCCTTTTGACCGATGGGAAGCGAGACTTCTCTGTAGCGCTGATTTGCCTTTCCAGGTTGCTTGGTTGGCCAAAAAGGGCGTATGCGTTTTTTCCTGAATATATTCAGGAAAAAACGCATACGCCCTTTTTGGCCAAGGGCATCATTGTCAACGTTTTGCCGCTTTTCATGTGCTTTAAAGGCGATTCGTATCTACCTCCTGAAATCTGTTTCGTGCAATTCTGCCTTGATTTCAAATCCTCTTCTTTGCCTTCCCTCAATATATTTGTGGACGAGAGTTATCATTTATAACTCTGCAGGTTTGTGAATTGCAGTGCCCTGAACCTCCATTTTACAACTCGCTTTTTTGGGAGCTGGCCGCAAAAGCACAGGATGGCTTCAGGCCCTGTTCTGGTTCCGGGGGGCAGGCTGAGCCTGTGGTTAATTCTTCTTCCTGATGGGAAAATAGAGTGACCTGTGCCTGTCCCAACACCAAGAGCTAGTCTCTCGTTGGTTCCCCGTCTTCCCGTTCATCCTCAGGACAAATTGCAACCTGTACGGAACAGGAGGTTAAAGGTGCTGATGCTCCAAGTAGGGAGATTGCTAGTAAAGTGGCTGGAATGGCGAACCCGGGCACAAGGAGATGAGAAATGAGGTGCGTTTTAGAAACCTTTCCCCATCACACGGTGTACCATCTTCTGGGTTTCTCATGCATGTTTTCGATGTAGGAAGATGCCCTTGAACCTGGAGATTTGGGACCCATGCGATGGGTACCACGCAGTATTACTTTAAAGGGTCTGCGTTTGCTCACCCAACCTCACCAAACCTCTCAGCCCCAAGAGTGTCCACCCTTATGTCTCATCCAGCTGTGGGTCTAGATATGGTCAATCCAGGTTGCATCACAGCCCCTGAACTCATTGTGTAAGAATTTCTATCTCTTTCACTGTCGTTGTTTCATGGGTTTTTCAAAGTAATTTATTTTCATAATGGGGTTTAGCTGCTTTTCACGGCTGTGTTTATGCCGCTTCACACCCACTTGACACACTAACAGAGAGATATCAATACATAGGTTTTAAGATTATTACCAGTCAGATATATTCTTGTGCGGTGAATAGGGCGTGTTGAGTCCAGTTCTCTGAGCAAGGAGTAGGTCTTGTCTACTACATATTGGGTTTATGGAACAGTATCTGAGCTAATTTGATACCCTTGTTTTATGTATCACCCCACCTCACCTTTCCCGTTAAGCAGCCATAGTCTGTTTTCTGCATGTGTGACTCTGTTCTGTTTTGTAATTCAGTTCAAGTGTAACGGTTTTTACATTCCCTCTAAAAGTGATACCTTATGAGAAGTGTCCTTTTCTGTGTGACTTATTTCACTTAGAATCGTCGTACCTAAATCCACTCATCATGCTGCTACTAACCTTATGACATTGATTTCATGGCTGAGTGATATTCCATTGTACATAAGGACCACAACTTCTTTATCCATTTTTCTCTTTCCTGGGATATTTAAGGTGGAATGAAGTGGAGGTCCTTGTCAACAGAGCAGCCCTCAACTTTGGGGTGCTTGTGTCTTGCTGATTTTTCATTTTCCCAATTTATACCCCCATGAGTGGAAGTGCCCTATGCTCTCTAAGCTGTGTTTTTCAGATGTTTCAGGACACACCGTACACTTCTCCAGAGTGGCTGTTGGCAATTTACATCCCGCCCATCAGTGTAGCAAGGCTCCCATTTCTCCATGGCCTGTCCTGCATTTCTGGTTTTGAGACTTTTTTCAGCATGGCCCTTTTGACAGATGGGTAGCGAGTCTTCTTTGTAGCGCTGATTTGCCTTTCCAGGTTGCTTGGTTGGCCAAAAAGGGCGTATGCGTTTTTTCCTGAATATATTCAGGAAAAAACGCATACGCCCTTTTTGGCCAAGGGCATCATTGTCAACGTTTTGCCGCTTTTCATGTGCTTTAAAGGCGATTCGTATCTACCTCCTGAAATCTGTTTCGTGCAATTCTGCCTTGATTTCAAATCCTCTTCTTTGCCTTCCCTCAATATATTTGTGGACGAGAGTTATCATTTATAACTCTGCAGGTTTGTGAATTGCAGTGCCCTGAACCTCCATTTTACAACTCGCTTTTTTGGGAGCTGGCCGCAAAAGCGCAGGATGGCTTCAGGCCCTGTTCTGGTTCCGGGGGGCAGGCTGAGCCTGTGGTTAATTCTTCTTCCTGATGGGAAAATAGAGTGACCTGTGCCTGTCCCGACACCAAGAGCTAGTCTCTCGTTGGTTCCCCGTCTTCCCGTTCATCCTCAGGACAAATTGCAACCTGTACGGAACAGGAGGTTAAAGGTGCTGATGCTCCAAGTAGGGAGATTGCTAGTAAAGTGGCTGGAATGGCGAACCCGGGCACAAGGAGATGAGAAATGAGGTGCGTTTTAGAAACCTTTCCCCATCACACGGTGTACCATCTTGTGGGTTTCTCATGCATGTTTTCGATGTAGGAAGATGCCCTTGAACCTGGAGATTTGGGACCCATGCGATGGGTACCACGCAGTATTACTTTAAAGGGTCTGCGTTTGCTCACCCAACCTCACCAAACCTCTCAGCCCCAAGAGTGTCCACCCTTATGTCTCATCCAGCTGTGGGTCTAGATATGGTCAATCCAGGTTGCATCACAGCCCCTGAACTCATTGTGTAAGAATTTCTATCTCTTTCACTGTCGTTGTTTCATGGGTTTTTCAAAGTAATTTATTTTCATAATGGGGTTTAGCTGCTTTTCACGGCTGTGTTTATGCCGCTTCACACCCACTTGACACACTAACAGAGAGATATCAATACATAGGTTTTAAGATTATTACCAGTCAGATATATTCTTGTGCGGTGAATAGGGCGTGTTGAGTCCAGTTCTCTGAGCAAGGAGTAGGTCTTGTCTACTACATATTGGGTTTATGGAACAGTATCTGAGCTAATTTGATACCCTTGTTTTATGTATCACCCCACCTCACCTTTCCCGTTAAGCAGCCATAGTGCGTTTTCTGCATGTGTGACTCTGTTCTGTTTTGTAATTCAGTTCAAGTGTAACGGTTTTTACATTCCCTCTAAAAGTGATACCTTATGAGAAGTGTCCTTTTCTGTGTGACTTATTTCACTTAGAATCGTCGTACCTAAATCCACTCATCATGCTGCTACTAACCTTATGACATTGATTTCATGGCTGAGTGATATTCCATTGTACATAAGGACCACAACTTCTTTATCCATTTTTCTCTTTCCTGGGATATTTAAGGTGGAATGAAGTGGAGGTCCTTGTCAACAGAGCAGCCCTCAACTTTGGGGTGCTTGTGTCTTGCTGATTTTTCATTTTCCCAATTTATACCCCCATGAGTGGAAGTGCCCTATGCTCTCTAAGCTGTGTTTTTTAGATGTTTCAGGACTCACCGTACACTTCTCCAGAGTGGCTGTTGGCAATTTACATCCCGCCCATCAGTGTAGCAAGGCTCCCATTTCTCCATGGCCTGTCCTGCATTTCTGGTTTTGACACTTTTTTCAGCATGGCCCTTTTGACCGATGGGAAGCGAGACTTCTCTGTAGCGCTGATTTGCCATTCCAGGTTGCTTGGTTGGCCAAAAAGGGCGTATGCGTTTTTTCCTGAATATATTCAGGAAAAAACGCATACGCCCTTTTTGGCCAAGGGCATCATTGTCAACGTTTTGCCGCTTTTCATGTGCTTTAAAGGCGATTCGTATCTACCTCCTGAAATCTGTTTCGTGCAATTCTGCCTTGATTTCAAATCCTCTTCTTTGCCTTCCCTCAATATATTTGTGGACGAGAGTTATCATTTATAACTCTGCAGGTTTGTGAATTGCAGTGCCCTGAACCTCCATTTTACAACTCGCTTTTTTGGGAGCTGGCCGCAAAAGCGCAGGATGGCTTCAGGCCCTGTTCTGGTTCTGGGGGGCAGGCTGAGCCTGTGGTTAATTCTTCTTCCTGATGGGAAAATAGAGTGACCTGTGCCTGTCCCGACACCAAGAGCTAGTCTCTCGTTGGTTCCCCGTCTTCCCGTTCATCCTCAGGACAAATTGCAACCTGTACGGAACAGGAGGTTAAAGGTGCTGATGCTCCAAGTAGGGAGATTGCTAGTAAAGCGACTGGAATGGCGAACCCGGGCACAAGGAGATGAGAAATGAGGTGCGTTTTAGAAACCTTTCCCCATCACACGGTGTACCATCTTCTGGGTTTCTCATGCATGTTTTCGATGTAGGAAGATGCCCTTGAACCTGGAGATTTGGGACCCATGCGATGGGTACCACGCAGTATTACTTTAAAGGGTCTGCGTTTGCTCACCCAACCTCACCAAACCTCTCAGCCCCAAGAGTGTCCACCCTTATGTCTCATCCAGCTGTGGGTCTAGATATGGTCAATCCAGGTTGCATCACAGCCCCTGAACTCATTGTGTAAGAATTTCTATCTCTTTCACTGTCGTTGTTTCATGGGTTTTACAAAGTAATTTATTTTCATAATGGGGTTTAGCTGCTTTTCACGGCTGTGTTTATGCCGCTTTACACCCACTTGACACACTAACAGAGAGATATCAATACATAGGTTTTAAGATTATTACTAGTCAGATATATTCTTGTGCGGTGAATAGGGCGTGTTGAGTCCAGTTCTCTGAGCAAGGAGTAGGTCTTGTCTACTACATATTGGGTTTATGGAACGGTATCTGAGCTAATTTGATACCCTTGTTTTATGTATCACCCCACCTCACCTTTCCCGTTAAGCAGCCATAGTGTGTTTTCTGCATGTGTGACTCTGTTCTGTTTTGTAATTCAGTTCAAGTGTAACGGTTTTTACATTCCCTCTATCAGTGATACCTTATGAGAAGTGTCCTTTTCTGTGTGACTTATTTCACTTAGAATCGTCGTACCTAAATCCACTCATCATGCTGCTACTAACCTTATGACATTGATTTCATGGCTGAGTGATATTCCATTGTACATAAGGACCACAACTTCTTTATCCATTTTTCTCTTTCCTGGGATATTTAAGGTGGAATGAAGTGGAGGTCCTTGTCAACAGAGCAGCCCTCAACTTTGGGGTGCTTGTGTCTTGCTGATTTTTCATTTTCCCAATTTATACCCCCATGAGTGGAAGTGCCCTATGCTCTCTAAGCTGTGTTTTTTAGATGTTTCAGGACTCACCGTACACTTCTCCAGAGTGGCTGTTGGCAATTTACATCCCGCCCATCAGTGTAGCAAGGCTCCCATTTCTCCATGGCCTGTCCTGCATTTCTGGTTTTGACACTTTTTTCAGCATGGCCCTTTTGACCGATGGGAAGCGAGACTTCTCTGTAGCGCTGATTTGCCTTTCCAGGTTGCTTGGTTGGCCAAAAAGGGCGTATGCGTTTTTTCCTGAATATATTCAGGAAAAAACGCATACGCCCTTTTTGGCCAAGGGCATCATTGTCAACGTTTTGCCGCTTTTCATGTGCTTTAAAGGCGATTCGTATCTACCTCCTGAAATCTGTTTCGTGCAATTCTGCCTTGATTTCAAATCCTCTTCTTTGCCTTCCCTCAATATATTTGTGGACGAGAGTTATCATTTATAACTCTGCAGGTTTGTGAATTGCAGTGCCCTGAACCTCCATTTTACAACTCGCTTTTTTGGGAGCTGGCCGCAAAAGCGCAGGATGGCTTCAGGCCCTGTTCTGGTTCCGGGGGGCAGGCTGAGCCTGTGGTTAATTCTTCTTCCTGATGGGAAAATAGAGTGACCTGTGCCTGTCCCGACACCAAGAGCTAGTCTCTCGTTGGTTCCCCGTCTTCCCGTTCATCCTCAGGACAAATTGCAACCTGTACGGAACAGGAGGTTAAAGGTGCTGATGCTCCAAGTAGGGAGATTGCTAGTAAAGCGACTGGAATGGCGAACCCGGGCACAAGAAGATGAGAAATGAGGTGCGTTTTAGAAACCTTTCCCCATCACACGGTGTACCATCTTCTGGGTTTCTCATGCATGTTTTCGATGTAGGAAGATGCCCTTGAACCTGGAGATTTGGGACCCATGCGATGGGTACCATGCAGTATTACTTTAAAGGGTCTGCGTTTGCTCACCCAACCTCACCAAACCTCTCAGCCCCAAGAGTGTCCACCCTTATGTCTCATCCAGCTGTGGGTCTAGATATGGTCAATCCAGGTTGCATCACAGCCCCTGAACTCATTGTGTAAGAATTTCTATCTCTTTCACTGTCGTTGTTTCATGGGTTTTACAAAGTAATTTATTTTCATAATGGGGTTTAGCTGCTTTTCACGGCTGTGTTTATGCCGCTTTACACCCACTTGACACACTAACAGAGAGATATCAATACATAGGTTTTAAGATTATTACTAGTCAGATATATTCTTGTGCGGTGAATAGGGCGTGTTGAGTCCATTTCTCTGAGCAAGGAGTAGGTCTTGTCTATTACATATTGGGTTTATGGAACGGTATCTGAGCTAATTTGATACCCTTGTTTTATGTATCACCCCACCTCACCTTTCCCGTTAAGCAGCCATAGTGTGTTTTCTGCATGTGTGACTCTGTTCTGTTTTGTAATTCAGTTCAAGTGTAACGGTTTTTACATTCCCTCTATAAGTGATACCTTATGAGAAGTGTCCTTTTCTGTGTGACTTATTTCTCTTAGAATCGTCGTACCTAAATCCACTCATCATGCTGCTACTAACCTTATGACATTGATTTCATGGCTGAGTGATATTCCATTGTACATAAGGACCACAACTTCTTTATCCATTTTTCTCTTTCCTGGGATATTTAAGGTGGAATGAAGTGGAGGTCCTTGTCAACAGAGCAGCCCTCAACTTTGGGGTGCTTGTGTCTTGCTGATTTTTCATTTTCCCAATTTATACCCCCATGAGTGGAAGTGCCCTATGCTCTCTAAGCTGTGTTTTTCAGATGTTTCAGGACACACCGTACACTTCTCCAGAGTGGCTGTTGGCAATTTACATCCCGCCCATCAGTGTAGCAAGGCTCCCATTTCTCCATGGCCTGTCCTGCATTTCTGGTTTTGACACTTTTTTCAGCATGGCCCTTTTGACCGATGGGAAGCGAGACTTCTCTGTAGCGCTGATTTGCCTTTCCAGGTTGCTTGGTTGGCCAAAAAGGGCGTATGCGTTTTTTCCTGAATATATTCAGGAAAAAACGCATACGCCCTTTTTGGCCAAGGGCATCATTGTCAACGTTTTGCCGCTTTTCATGTGCTTTAAAGGCGATTCGTATCTACCTCCTGAAATCTGTTTCGTGCAATTCTGCCTTGATTTCAAATCCTCTTCTTTGCCTTCCCTCAATATATTTGTGGACGAGAGTTATCATTTATAACTCTGCAGGTTTGTGAATTGCAGTGCCCTGAACCTCCATTTTACAACTCGCTTTTTTGGGAGCTGGCCGCAAAAGCGCAGGATGGCTTCAGGCCCTGTTCTGGTTCCGGGGGGCAGGCTGAGCCTGTGGTTAATTCTTCTTCCTGATGGGAAAATAGAGTGACCTGTGCCTGTCCCAACACCAAGAGCTAGTCTCTCGTTGGTTCCCCGTCTTCCCGTTCATCCTCAGGACAAATTGCAACCTGTACGGAACAGGAGGTTAAAGGTGCTGATGCTCCAAGTAGGGAGATTGCTAGTAAAGTGGCTGGAATGGCGAACCCGGGCACAAGGAGATGAGAAATGAGGTGCGTTTTAGAAACCTTTCCCCATCACACGGTGTACCATCTTCTGGGTTTCTCATGCATGTTTTCGATGTAGGAAGATGCCCTTGAAGCTGGAGATTTGGGACCCATGCGATGGGTCCCACGCAGTATTACTTTAAAGGGTCTGCGTTTGCTCACCCAACCTCACCAAACCTCTCAGCCCCAAGAGTGTCCACCCTTATGTCTCATCCAGCTGTGGGTCTAGATATGGTCAATCCAGGTTGCATCACAGCCCCTGAACTCATTGTGTAAGAATTTCTATCTCTTTCACTGTCGTTGTTTCATGGGTTTTTCAAAGTAATTTATTTTCATAATGGGGTTTAGCTGATTTTCACGGCTGTGTTTATGCCGCTTTACACCCACTTGACACACTAACAGAGAGATATCAATACATAGGTTTCAAGATTATTACCAGTCAGATATATTCTTGTGCGGTGAATAGGGTGTGTTGAGTACAGTTCTCTGAGCAAGGAGTAGGTCTTGTCTACTACATATTGGGTTTATGGAACGGTATCTGAGCTAATTTGATACCCTTGTTTTATGTATCACCCCACCTCACCTTTCCCGTTAAGCAGCCATAGTGTGTTTTCTGCATGTGTGACTCTGTTCTGTTTTGTAATTCAGTTCAAGTGTAACGGTTTTTACATTCCCTCTATCAGTGATACCTTATGAGAAGTGTCCATTTCTGTGTGACTTATTTCACTTAGAATCGTCGTACCTAAATCCACTCATCATGCTGCTACTAACCTTATGACATTGATTTCATGGCTGAGTGATATTCCATTGTACATAAGGACCACAACTTCTTTATCCTTTTTTCTCTTTCCTGGGATATTTAAGGTGGAATGAAGTGGAGGTCCTTGTCAACAGAGCAGCCCTCAACTTTGGGGTGCTTGTGTCTTGCTGATTTTTCATTTTCCCAATTTATACCCCCATGAGTGGAAGTGCCCTATGCTCTCTAAGCTGTGTTTTTTAGATGTTTCAGGACACACCGTACACTTCTCCAGAGTGGCTGTTGGCAATTTACATCCCGCCCATCAGTGTAGCAAGGCTCCCATTTCTCCATGGCCTGTCCTGCATTTCTGGTTTTGACACTTTTTTCAGCATGGCCCTTTTGACCGATGGGAAGCGAGACTTCTCTGTAGCGCTGATTTGCCTTTCCAGGTTGCTTGGTTGGCCAAAAAGGGCGTATGCGTTTTTTCCTGAATATATTCAGGAAAAAACGCATACGCCCTTTTTGGCCAAGGGCATCATTGTCAACGTTTTGCCGCTTTTCATGTGCTTTAAAGGCGATTCGTATCTACCTCCTGAAATCTGTTTCGTGCAATTCTGCCTTGATTTCAAATCCTCTTCTTTGCCTTCCCTCAATATATTTGTGGACGAGAGTTATCATTTATAACTCTGCAGGTTTGTGAATTGCAGTGCCCTGGACCTCCATTTTACAACTCGCTTTTTTGGGAGCTGGCCGCAAAAGCGCAGGATGGCTTCAGGCCCTGTTCTGGTTCCGGGGGGCAGGCTGAGCCTGTGGTTAATTCTTCTTCCTGATGGGAAAATAGAGTGACCTGTGCCTGTCCCGACACCAAGAGCTAGTCTCTCGTTGGTTCCCCGTCTTCCCGTTCATCCTCAGGACAAATTGCAACCTGTACGGAACAGGAGGTTAAAGGTGCTGATGCTCCAAGTAGGGAGATTGCTAGTAAAGCGACTGGAATGGCGAACCCGGGCACAAGGAGATGAGAAATGAGGTGCGTTTTAGAAACCTTTCCCCATCACACGGTGTACCATCTTGTGGGTTTCTCATGCATGTTTTCGATGTAGGAAGATGCCCTTGAACCTGGAGATTTGGGACCCATGCGATGGGTACCACGCAGTATTACTTTAAAGGGTCTGCGTTTGCTCACCCAACCTCACCAAACCTCTCAGCCCCAAGAGTGTCCACCCTTATGTCTCATCCAGCTGTGGGTCTAGATATGGTCAATCCAGGTTGCATCACAGCCCCTGAACTCATTGTGTAAGAATTTCTATCTCTTTCACTGTCGTTGTTTCATGGGTTTTACAAAGTAATTTATTTTCATAATGGGGTTTAGCTGCTTTTCACGGCTGTGTTTATGCCGCTTTACACCCACTTGACACACTAACAGAGAGATATCAATACATAGGTTTTAAGATTATTACTAGTCAGATATATTCTTGTGCGGTGAATAGGACGTGTTGAGTCCAGTTCTCTGAGCAAGGAGTAGGTCTTGTCTATTACATATTGGATTTATGGAACGGTATCTGAGCTAATTTGATACCCTTGTTTTATGTATCACCCCACCTCACCTTTCCCGTTAAGCAGCCATAGTGTGTTTTCTGCATGTGTGACTCTGTTCTGTTTTGTAATTCAGTTCAAGTGTAACGGTTTTTACATTCCCTCTATAAGTGATACCTTATGAGAAGTGTCCTTTTCTGTGTGACTTATTTCTCTTAGAATCGTCGTACCTAAATCCACTCATCATGCTGCTACTAACCTTAT
Organism: Balaenoptera borealis; assembly: GCF_965194805.1. NCBI lineage: Eukaryota > Metazoa > Chordata > Mammalia > Artiodactyla > Balaenopteridae > Balaenoptera > Balaenoptera borealis. The sequence continues at coordinate 974,866 of NW_028123991.1, forward strand.
GACATTGATTTCATGGCTGAGTGATATTCCATTGTACATAAGGACGACAACTTCTTTATTCATTTTTCTCTTTCCTGGGATATTTAAGGTGGAATGAAGTGGAGGTCCTTGTCAACAGAGCAGCCCTCAACTTTGGGGTGCTTGTGTCTTGCTGATTTTTCATTTTCCCAATTTATACCCCCATGAGTGGAAGTGCCCTATGCTCTCTAAGCTGTGTTTTTCAGATGTTTCAGGACACACCATACACTTGTCCAGAGTGGCTGTTGGCAATTTACATCCCGCCCATCAGTGTAGCAAGGCTCCCATTTCTCCATGGCCTGTCCTGCATTTCTGGTTTTGACACTTTTTTCAGCATGGCCCTTTTGACCGATGGGAAGCGAGACTTCTCTGTAGCGCTGATTTGCCTTTCCAGGTTGCTTGGTTGGCCAAAAAGGGCGTATGCGTTTTTTCCTGAATATATTCAGGAAAAAACGCATACGCCCTTTTTGGCCAAGGGCATCATTGTCAACGTTTTGCCGCTTTTCATGTGCTTTAAAGGCGATTCGTATCTACCTCCTGAAATCTGTTTCGTGCAATTCTGCCTTGATTTCAAATCCTCTTCTTTGCCTTCCCTCAATATATTTGTGGACGAGAGTTATCATTTATAACTCTGCAGGTTTGTGAATTGCAGTGCCCTGAACCTCCATTTTACAACTCGCTTTTTTGGGAGCTGGCCGCAAAAGCGCAGGATGGCTTCAGGCCCTGTTCTGGTTCTGGGGGGCAGGCTGAGCCTGTGGTTAATTCTTCTTCCTGATGGGAAAATAGAGTGACCTGTGCCTGTCCCAACACCAAGAGCTAGTCTCTCGTTGGTTCCCCGTCTTCCCGTTCATCCTCAGGACAAATTGCAACCTGTACGGAACAGGAGGTTAAAGGTGCTGATGCTCCAAGTAGGGAGATTGCTAGTAAAGTGGCTGGAATGGCGAACCCGGGCACAAGGAGATGAGAAATGAGGTGCGTTTTAGAAACCTTTCCCCATCACACGGTGTACCATCTTCTGGGTTTCTCATGCATGTTTTCGATGTAGGAAGATGCCCTTGAACCTGGAGATTTGGGACCCATGCGATGGGTCCCACGCAGTATTACTTTAAAGGGTCTGCGTTTGCTCACCCAACCTCACCAAACCTCTCAGCCCCAAGAGTGTCCACCCTTATGTCTCATCCAGCTGTGGGTCTAGATATGGTCAATCCAGGTTGCATCACAGCCCCTGAACTCATTGTGTAAGAATTTCTATCTCTTTCACTGTCGTTGTTTCATGGGTTTTTCAAAGTAATTTATTTTCATAATGGGGTTTAGCTGCTTTTCACGGCTGTGTTTATGCCGCTTTACACCCACTTGACACACTAACAGAGAGATATCAATACATAGGTTTCAAGATTATTACCAGTCAGATATATTCTTGTGCGGTGAATAGGGCGTGTTGAGTACAGTTCTCTGAGCAAGGAGTAGGTCTTGTCTACTACATATTGGGTTTATGGAACGGTATCTGAGCTAATTTGATACCTTGTTTTATGTATCACCCCACCTCACCTTTCCCGTTAAGCAGCCATAGTGTGTTTTCTGCATGTGTGACTCTGTTCTGTTTTGTAATTCAGTTCAAGTGTAACGGTTTTTACATTCCCTCTATCAGTGATACCTTATGAGAAGTGTCCTTTTCTGTGTGACTTATTTCACTTAGAATCGTCGTACCTAAATCCACTCATCATGCTGCTACTAACCTTATGACATTGATTTCATGGCTGAGTGATATTCCATTGTACATAAGGACCACAACTTCTTTATCCATTTTTCTCTTTCCTGGGATATTTAAGGTGGAATGAAGTGGAGGTCCTTGTCAACAGAGCAGCCCTCAACTTTGGGGTGCTTGTGTCTTGCTGATTTTTCATTTTCCCAATTTATACCCCCATGAGTGGAAGTGCCCTATGCTCTCTAAGCTGTGTTTTTCAGATGTTTCAGGACACACCGTACACTTCTCCAGAGTGGCTGTTGGCAATTTACATCCCGCCCATCAGTGTAGCAAGGCTCCCATTTCTCCATGGCCTGTCCTGCATTTCTGGTTTTGACACTTTTTTCAGCATGGCCCTTTTGACCGATGGGAAGCGAGACTTCTCTGTAGCGCTGATTTGCCTTTCCAGGTTGCTTGGTTGGCCAAAAAGGGCGTATGCGTTTTTTCCTGAATATATTCAGGAAAAAACGCATACGCCCTTTTTGGCCAAGGGCATCATTGTCAACGTTTTGCCGCTTTTCATGTGCTTTAAAGGCGATTCGTATCTACCTCCTGAAATCTGTTTCGTGCAATTCTGCCTTGATTTCAAATCCTCTTCTTTGCCTTCCCTCAATATATTTGTGGACGAGAGTTATCATTTATAACTCTGCAGGTTTGTGAATTGCAGTGCCCTGAACCTCCATTTTACAACTCGCTTTTTTGGGAGCTGGCCGCAAAAGCGCAGGATGGCTTCAGGCCCTGTTCTGGTTCCGGGGGGCAGGCTGAGCCTGTGGTTAATTCTTCTTCCTGATGGGAAAATAGAGTGACCTGTGCCTGTCCCGACACCAAGAGCTAGTCTCTCGTTGGTTCCCCGTCTTCCCGTTCATCCTCAGGACAAATTGCAACCTGTACGGAACAGGAGGTTAAAGGTGCTGATGCTCCAAGTAGGGAGATTGCTAGTAAAGTGGCTGGAATGGCGAACCCGGGCACAAGGAGATGAGAAATGAGGTGCGTTTTAGAAACCTTTCCCCATCACACGGTGTACCATCTTCTGGGTTTCTCATGCATGTTTTCGATGTAGGAAGATGCCCTTGAACCTGGAGATTTGGGACCCATGCGATGGGTACCACGCAGTATTACTTTAAAGGGTCTGCGTTTGCTCACCCAACCTCACCAAACCTCTCAGCCCCAAGAGTGTCCACCCTTATGTCTCATCCAGCTGTGGGTCTAGATATGGTCAATCCAGGTTGCATCACAGCCCCTGAACTCATTGTGTAAGAATTTCTATCTCTTTCACTGTCGTTGTTTCATGGGTTTTTCAAAGTAATTTATTTTCATAATGGGGTTTAGCTGCTTTTCACGGCTGTGTTTATGCCGCTTCACACCCACTTGACACACTAACAGAGAGATATCAATACATAGGTTTTAAGATTATTACCAGTCAGATATATTCTTGTGCGGTGAATAGGGCGTGTTGAGTCCAGTTCTCTGAGCAAGGAGTAGGTCTTGTCTACTACATATTGGGTTTATGGAACAGTATCTGAGCTAATTTGATACCCTTGTTTTATGTATCACCCCACCTCACCTTTCCCGTTAAGCAGCCATAGTCTGTTTTCTGCATGTGTGACTCTGTTCTGTTTTGTAATTCAGTTCAAGTGTAACGGTTTTTACATTCCCTCTAAAAGTGATACCTTATGAGAAGTGTCCTTTTCTGTGTGACTTATTTCACTTAGAATCGTCGTACCTAAATCCACTCATCATGCTGCTACTAACCTTATGACATTGATTTCATGGCTGAGTGATATTCCATTGTACATAAGGACCACAACTTCTTTATCCATTTTTCTCTTTCCTGGGATATTTAAGGTGGAATGAAGTGGAGGTCCTTGTCAACAGAGCAGCCCTCAACTTTGGGGTGCTTGTGTCTTGCTGATTTTTCATTTTCCCAATTTATACCCCCATGAGTGGAAGTGCCCTATGCTCTCTAAGCTGTGTTTTTTAGATGTTTCAGGACTCACCGTACACTTCTCCAGAGTGGCTGTTGGCAATTTACATCCCGCCCATCAGTGTAGCAAGGCTCCCATTTCTCCATGGCCTGTCCTGCATTTCTGGTTTTGACACTTTTTTCAGCATGGCCCTTTTGACAGATGGGAAGCGAGACTTCTCTGTAGCGCTGATTTGCCTTTCCAGGTTGCTTGGTTGGCCAAAAAGGGCGTATGCGTTTTTTCCTGAATATATTCAGGAAAAAACGCATACGCCCTTTTTGGCCAAGGGCATCATTGTCAACGTTTTGCCACTTTTCATGTGCTTTAAAGGCGATTCGTATCTACCTCCTGAAATCTGTTTCGTGCAATTCTGCCTTGATTTCAAATCCTCTTCTTTGCCTTCCCTCAATATATTTGTGGACGAGAGTTATCATTTATAACTCTGCAGGTTTGTGAATTGCAGTGCCCTGAACCTCCATTTTACAACTCGCTTTTTTGGGAGCTGGCCGCAAAAGCGCAGGATGGCTTCAGGCCCTGTTCTGGTTCCGGGGGGCAGGCTGAGCCTGTGGTTAATTCTTCTTCCTGATGGGAAAATAGAGTGACCTGTGCCTGTCCCAACACCAAGAGCTAGTCTCTCGTTGGTTCCCCGTCTTCCCGTTCATCCTCAGGACAAATTGCAACCTGTACGGAACAGGAGGTTAAAGGTGCTGATGCTCCAAGTAGGGAGATTGCTAGTAAAGTGGCTGGAATGGCGAACCCGGGCACAAGGAGATGAGAAATGAGGTGCGTTTTAGAAACCTTTCCCCATCACACGGTGTACCATCTTCTGGGTTTCTCATGCATGTTTTCGATGTAGGAAGATGCCCTTGAACCTGGAGATTTGGGACCCATGCGATGGGTACCACGCAGTATTACTTTAAAGGGTCTGCGTTTGCTCACCCAACCTCACCAAACCTCTCAGCCCCAAGAGTGTCCACCCTTATGTCTCATCCAGCTGTGGGTCTAGATATGGTCAATCCAGGTTGCATCACAGCCCCTGAACTCATTGTGTAAGAATTTCTATCTCTTTCACTGTCGTTGTTTCATGGGTTTTTCAAAGTAATTTATTTTCATAATGGGGTTTAGCTGCTTTTCACGGCTGTGTTTATGCCGCTTCACACCCACTTGACACACTAACAGAGAGATATCAATAAATAGGTTTTAAGATTATTACTAGTCAGATATATTCTTGTGCGGTGAATAGGGCGTGTTGAGTCCAGTTCTCTGAGCAAGGAGTAGGTCTTGTCTACTACATATTGGGTTTATGGAACGGTATCTGAGCTAATTTGATACCCTTGTTTTATGTATCACCCCACCTCACCTTTCCCGTTAAGCAGCCATAGTCTGTTTTCTGCATGTGTGACTCTGTTCTGTTTTGTAATTCAGTTCAAGTGTAACGGTTTTTACATTCCCTCTATCAGTGATACGTTATGAGAAGTGTCCTTTTCTGTGTGACTTATTTCACTTAGAATCGTCGTACCTAAATCCACTCATCATGCTGCTACTAACCTTATGACATTGATTTCATGGCTGAGTGATATTCCATTGTACATAAGGACCACAACTTCTTTATCCATTTTTCTCTTTCCTGGGATATTTAAGGTGGAATGAAGTGGAGGTCCTTGTCAACAGAGCAGCCCTCAACTTTGGGGTGCTTGTGTCTTGCTGATTTTTCATTTTCCCAATTTATACCCCCATGAGTGGAAGTGCCCTATGCTCTCTAAGCTGTGTTTTTTAGATGTTTCAGGACTCACCGTACACTTCTCCAGAGTGGCTGTTGGCAATTTACATCCCGCCCATCAGTGTAGCAAGGCTCCCATTTCTCCATGGCCTGTCCTGCATTTCTGGTTTTGACACTTTTTTCAGCATGGCCCTTTTGACCGATGGGAAGCGAGACTTCTCTGTAGCGCTGATTTGCCTTTCCAGGTTGCTTGGTTGGCCAAAAAGGGCGTATGCGTTTTTTCCTGAATATATTCAGGAAAAAACGCATACGCCCTTTTTGGCCAAGGGCATCATTGTCAACGTTTTGCCGCTTTTCATGTGCTTTAAAGGCGATTCGTATCTACCTCCTGAAATCTGTTTCGTGCAATTCTGCCTTGATTTCAAATCCTCTTCTTTGCCTTCCCTCAATATATTTGTGGACGAGAGTTATCATTTATAACTCTGCAGGTTTGTGAATTGCAGTGCCCTGAACCTCCATTTTACAACTCGCTTTTTTGGGAGCTGGCCGCAAATGCGCAGGATGGCTTTAGGCCCTGTTCTGGTTCCGGGGGGCAGGCTGAGCCTGTGGTTAATTCTTCTTCCTGATGGGAAAATAGAGTGACCTGTGCCTGTCCCAACACCAAGAGCTAGTCTCTCGTTGGTTCCCCGTCTTCCCGTTCATCCTCAGGACAAATTGCAACCTGTACGGAACAGGAGGTTAAAGGTGCTGATGCTCCAAGTAGGGAGATTGCTAGTAAAGTGGCTGGAATGGCGAACCCGGGCACAAGGAGATGAGAAATGAGGTGCGTTTTAGAAACCTTTCCCCATCACACGGTGTACCATCTTCTGGGTTTCTCATGCATGTTTTCGATGTAGGAAGATGCCCTTGAAGCTGGAGATTTGGGACCCATGCGATGGGTCCCACGCAGTATTACTTTAAAGGGTCTGCGTTTGCTCACCCAACCTCACCAAACCTCTCAGCCCCAAGAGTGTCCACCCTTATGTCTCATCCAGCTGTGGGTCTAGATATGGTCAATCCAGGTTGCATCACAGCCCCTGAACTCATTGTGTAAGAATTTCTATCTCTTTCACTGTCGTTGTTTCATGGGTTTTTCAAAGTAATTTATTTTCATAATGGGGTTTAGCTGCTTTTCACGGCTGTGTTTATGCCGCTTTACACCCACTTGACACACTAACAGAGAGATATCAATACATAGGTTTCAAGATTATTACCAGTCAGATATATTCTTGTGCGGTGAATAGGGCGTGTTGAGTCCAGTTCTCTGAGCAAAGAGTAGGTCTTGTCTACTACATATTGGGTTTATGGAACAGTATCTGAGCTAAATTGATACCCTTGTTTTATGTATCACCCCACCTCACCTTTCCCGTTAAGCAGCCATAGTGTGTTTTCTGCATGTGTGACTCTGTTCTGTTTTGTAATTCAGTTCAAGTGTAACGGTTTTTACATTCCCTCTAAAAGTGATACCTTATGAGAAGTGTCCTTTTCTGTGTGACTTATTTCACTTAGAATCGTCGTACCTAAATCCACTCATCATGCTGCTACTAACCTTATGACATTGATTTCATGGCTGAGTGATATTCCATTGTACATAAGGACCACAACTTCTTTATCCATTTTTCTCTTTCCTGGGATATTTAAGGTGGAATGAAGTGGAGGTCCTTGTCAACAGAGCAGCCCTCAACTTTGGGGTGCTTGTGTCTTGCTGATTTTTCATTTTCCCAATTTATACCCCCATGAGTGGAAGTGCCCTATGCTCTCTGTGTTTTTTAGATGTTTCAGGACTCACCGTACACTTCTCCAGAGTGGCTCTTGGCAATTTACATCCCGCCCATCAGTGTAGCAAGGCTCCCATTTCTCCATGGCCTGTCCTGCATTTCTGGTTTTGACACTTTTTTCAGCATGGCCCTTTTGACCGATGGGAAGCGAGACTTCTCTGTAGCGCTGATTTGCCTTTCCAGGTTGCTTGGTTGGCCAAAAAGGGCGTATGCGTTTTTTCCTGAATATATTCAGGAAAAAACGCATACGCCCTTTTTGGCCAAGGGCATCATTGTCAACGTTTTGCCGCTTTTCATGTGCTTTAAAGGCGATTCGTATCTACCTCCTGAAATCTGTTTCGTGCAATTCTGCCTTGATTTCAAATCCTCTTCTTTGCCTTCCCTCAATATATTTGTGGACGAGAGTTATCATTTATAACTCTGCAGGTTTGTGAATTGCAGTGCCCTGAACCTCCATTTTACAACTCGCTTTTTTGGGAGCTGGCCGCAAAAGCGCAGGATGGCTTCAGGCCCTGTTCTGGTTCCGGGGGGCAGGCTGAGCCTGTGGTTAATTCTTCTTCCTGATGGGAAAATAGAGTGACCTGTGCCTGTCCCGACACCAAGAGCTAGTCTCTCGTTGGTTCCCCGTCTTCCCGTTCATCCTCAGGACAAATTGCAACCTGTACGGAACAGGAGGTTAAAGGTGCTGATGCTCCAAGTAGGGAGATTGCTAGTAAAGTGGCTGGAATGGCAAACACGGGCACAAGGAGATGAGAAATGAGGTGCGTTTTAGAAACCTTTCCCCATCACACGGTGTACCATCTTCTGGGTTTCTCATGCATGTTTTCGATGTAGGAAGATGCCCTTGAACCTGGAGATTTGGGACCCATGCGATGGGTACCACGCAGTATTACTTTAAAGGATCTGCGTTTGCTCACCCAACCTCACCAAACCTCTCAGCCCCAAGAGTGTCCACCCTTATGTCTCATCCAGCTGTGGGTCTAGATATGGTCAATCCAGGTTGCATCACAGCCCCTGAACTCATTGTGTAAGAATTTCTATCTCTTTCACTGTCGTTGTTTCATGGGTTTTTCAAAGTAATTTATTTTCATAATGGGGTTTAGCTGCTTTTCACGGCTGTGTTTATGCCGCTTCACACCCACTTGACACACTAACAGAGAGATATCAATACATAGGTTTTAAGATTATTACCAGTCAGATATATTCTTGTGCGGTGAATAGGGCGTGTTGAGTCCAGTTCTCTGAGCAAGGAGTAGGTCTTGTCTACTACATATTGGGTTTATGGAACAGTATCTGAGCTAATTTGATACCCTTGTTTTATGTATCACCCCACCTCACCTTTCCCGTTAAGCAGCCATAGTCTGTTTTCTGCATGTGTGACTCTGTTCTGTTTTGTAATTCAGTTCAAGTGTAACGGTTTTTACATTCCCTCTAAAAGTGATACCTTATGAGAAGTGTCTTTTTCTGTGTGACTTATTTCACTTAGAATCGTCGTACCTAAATCCACTCATCATGCTGCTACTAACCTTATGACATTGATTTCATGGCTGAGTGATATTCCATTGTACATAAGGACCACAACTTCTTTATCCATTTTTCTCTTTCCTGGGATATTTAAGGTGGAATGAAGTGGAGGTCCTTGTCAACAGAGCAGCCCTCAACTTTGGGGTGCTTGTGTCTTGCTGATTTTTCATTTTCCCAATTTATACCCCCATGAGTGGAAGTGCCCTATGCTCTCTAAGCTGTGTTTTTCAGATGTTTCAGGACACACCGTACACTTCTCCAGAGTGGCTGTTGGCAATTTACATCCCGCCCATCAGTGTAGCAAGGCTCCCATTTCTCCATGGCCTGTCCTGCATTTCTGGTTTTGAGACTTTTTTCAGCATGGCCCTTTTGACAGATGGGTAGCGAGTCTTCTTTGTAGCGCTGATTTGCCTTTCCAGGTTGCTTGGTTGGCCAAAAAGGGCGTATGCGTTTTTTCCTGAATATATTCAGGAAAAAACGCATACGCCCTTTTTGGCCAAGGGCATCATTGTCAACGTTTTGCCGCTTTTCATGTGCTTTAAAGGCGATTCGTATCTACCTCCTGAAATCTGTTTCATGCAATTCTGCCTTGATTTCAAATCCTCTTCTTTGCCTTCCCTCAATATATTTGTGGACGAGAGTTATCATTTATAACTCTGCAGGTTTGTGAATTGCAGTGCCCTGAACCTCCATTTTACAACTCGCTTTTTTGGGAGCTGGCCGCAAAAGCGCAGGATGGCTTCAGGCCCTGTTCTGGTTCCGGGGGGCAGGCTGAGCCTGTGGTTAATTCTTCTTCCTGATGGGAAAATAGAGTGACCTGTGCCTGTCCCGACACCAAGAGCTAGTCTCTCGTTGGTTCCCCGTCTTCCCGTTCATCCTCAGGACAAATTGCAACCTGTACGGAACAGGAGGTTAAAGGTGCTGATGCTCCAAGTAGGGAGATTGCTAGTAAAGTGGCTGGAATGGCGAACCCGGGCACAAGGAGATGAGAAATGAGGTGCGTTTTAGAAACCTTTCCCCATCACACGGTGTACCATCTTCTGGGTTTCTCATGCATGTTTTCGATGTAGGAAGATGCCCTTGAACCTGGAGATTTGGGACCCATGCGATGGGTACCACGCAGTATTACTTTAAAGGGTCTGCGTTTGCTCACCCAACCTCACCAAACCTCTCAGCCCCAAGAGTGTCCACCCTTATGTCTCATCCAGCTGTGGGTCTAGATATGGTCAATCCAGGTTGCATCACAGCCCCTGAACTCATTGTGTAAGAATTTCTATCTCTTTCACTGTCGTTGTTTCATGGGTGTTTCAAACTAATTTATTTTCATAATGGGGTTTAGCTGCTTTTCACGGCTGTGTTTATGCCGCTTCACACCCACTTGACACACTAACAGAGAGATATCAATACATAGGTTTTAAGATTATTACCAGTCAGATATATTCTTGTGCGGTGAATAGGGCGTGTTGAGTCCAGTTCTCTGAGCAAGGAGTAGGTCTTGTCTACTACATATTGGGTTTATGGAACAGTATCTGAGCTAATTTGATACCCTTGTTTTATGTATCACCCCACCTCACCTTTCCCGTTAAGCAGCCATAGTCTGTTTTCTGCATGTGTGACTCTGTTCTGTTTTGTAATTCAGTTCAAGTGTAACGGTTTTTACATTCCCTCTAAAAGTGATACCTTATGAGAAGTGTCCTTTTCTGTGTGACTTATTTCACTTAGAATCGTCGTACCTAAATCCACTCATCATGCTGCTACTAACCTTATGACATTGATTTCATGGCTGAGTGATATTCCATTGTACATAAGGACCACAACTTCTTTATCCATTTTTCTCTTTCCTGGGATATTTAAGGTGGAATGAAGTGGAGGTCCTTGTCAACAGAGCAGCCCTCAACTTTGGGGTGCTTGTGTCTTGCTGATTTTTCATTTTCCCAATTTATACCCCCATGAGTGGAAGTGCCCTATGCTCTCTAAGCTGTGTTTTTTAGATGTTTCAGGACTCACCGTACACTTGTCCAGAGTGGCTGTTGGCAATTTACATCCCGCCCATCAGTGTAGCAAGGCTCCCATTTCTCCATGGCCTGTCCTGCATTTCTGGTTTTGACACTTTTTTCAGCATGGCCCTTTTGACCGATGGGAAGCGAGACTTCTCTGTAGCGCTGATTTGCCTTTCCAGGTTGCTTGGTTGGCCAAAAAGGGCGTATGCGTTTTTTCCTGAATATATTCAGGAAAAAACGCATACGCCCTTTTTGGCCAAGGGCATCATTGTCAACGTTTTGCCACTTTTCATGTGCTTTAAAGGCGATTCGTATCTACCTCCTGAAATCTGTTTCGTGCAATTCTGCCTTGATTTCAAATCCTCTTCTTTGCCTTCCCTCAATATATTTGTGGACGAGAGTTATCATTTATAACTCTGCAGGTTTGTGAATTGCAGTGCCCTGAACCTCCATTTTACAACTCGCTTTTTTGGGAGCTGGCCGCAAAAGCGCAGGATGGCTTCAGGCCCTGTTCTGGTTCCGGGGGGCAGGCTGAGCCTGTGGTTAATTCTTCTTCCTGATGGGAAAATAGAGTGACCTGTGCCTGTCCCGACACCAAGAGCTAGTCTCTCGTTGGTTCCCCGTCTTCCCGTTCATCCTCAGGACAAATTGCAACCTGTACGGAACAGGAGGTTAAAGGTGCTGATGCTCCAAGTAGGGAGATTGCTAGTAAAGTGGCTGGAATGGCGAACCCGGGCACAAGGAGATGAGAAATGAGGTGCGTTTTAGAAACCTTTCCCCATCACACGGTGTACCATCTTCTGGGTTTCTCATGCATGTTTTCGATGTAGGAAGATGCCCTTGAACCTGGAGATTTGGGACCCATGCGATGGGTACCACGCAGTATTACTTTAAAGGGTCTGCGTTTGCTCACCCAACCTCACCAAACCTCTCAGCCCCAAGAGTGTCCACCCTTATGTCTCATCCAGCTGTGGGTCTAGATATGGTCAATCCAGGTTGCATCACAGCCCCTGAACTCATTGTGTAAGAATTTCTATCTCTTTCACTGTCGTTGTTTCATGGGTGTTTCAAAGTAATTTATTTTCATAATGGGGTTTAGCTGCTTTTCACGGCTGTGTTTATGCCGCTTCACACCCACTTGACACACTAACAGAGAGATATCAATACATAGGTTTTAAGATTATTACCAGTCAGATATATTCTTGTGCGGTGAATAGGGCGTGTTGAGTCCAGTTCTCTGAGCAAGGAGTAGGTCTTGTCTACTACATATTGGGTTTATGGAACGGTATCTGAGCTAATTTGATACCCTTGTTTTATGTATCACCCCACCTCACCTTTCCCGTTAAGCAGCCATAGTCTGTTTTCTGCATGTGTGACTCTGTTCTGTTTTGTAATTCAGTTCAAGTGTAACGGTTTTTACATTCCCTCTATCAGTGATACCTTATGAGAAGTGTCCTTTTCTGTGTGACTTATTTCACTTAGAATCGTCGTACCTAAATCCACTCATCATGCTGCTACTAACCTTATGACATTGATTTCATGGCTGAGTGATATTCCATTGTACATAAGGACCACAACTTCTTTATCCATTTTTCTCTTTCCTGGGATATTTAAGGTGGAATGAAGTGGAGGTCCTTGTCAACAGAGCAGCCCTCAACTTTGGGGTGCTTGTGTCTTGCTGATTTTTCATTTTCCCAATTTATACCCCCATGAGTGGAAGTGCCCTATGCTCTCTAAGCTGTGTTTTTTAGATGTTTCAGGACTCACCGTACACTTCTCCAGAGTGGCTGTTGGCAATTTACATCCCGCCCATCAGTGTAGCAAGGCTCCCATTTCTCCATGGCCTGTCCTGCATTTCTGGTTTTGACACTTTTTTCAGCATGGCCCTTTTGACCGATGGGAAGCGAGACTTCTCTGTAGCGCTGATTTGCCTTTCCAGGTTGCTTGGTTGGCCAAAAAGGGCGTATGCGTTTTTTCCTGAATATATTCAGGAAAAAACGCATACGCCCTTTTTGGCCAAGGGCATCATTGTCAACGTTTTGCCACTTTTCATGTGCTTTAAAGGCGATTCGTATCTACCTCCTGAAATCTGTTTCGTGCAATTCTGCCTTGATTTCAAATCCTCTTCTTTGCCTTCCCTCAATATATTTGTGGACGAGAGTTATCATTTATAACTCTGCAGGTTTGTGAATTGCAGTGCCCTGAACCTCCATTTTACAACTCGCTTTTTTGGGAGCTGGCCGCAAATGCGCAGGATGGCTTCAGGCCCTGTTCTGGTTCCGGGGGGCAGGCTGAGCCTGTGGTTAATTCTTCTTCCTGATGGGAAAATAGAGTGACCTGTGCCTGTCCCAACACCAAGAGCTAGTCTCTCGTTGGTTCCCCGTCTTCCCGTTCATCCTCAGGACAAATTGCAACCTGTACGGAACAGGAGGTTAAAGGTGCTGATGCTCCAAGTAGGGAGATTGCTAGTAAAGTGGCTGGAATGGCGAACCCGGGCACAAGGAGATGAGAAATGAGGTGCGTTTTAGAAACCTTTCCCCATCACACGGTGTACCATCTTCTGGGTTTCTCATGCATGTTTTCGATGTAGGAAGATGCCCTTGAAGCTGGAGATTTGGGACCCATGCGATGGGTCCCACGCAGTATTACTTTAAAGGGTCTGCGTTTGCTCACCCAACCTCACCAAACCTCTCAGCCCCAAGAGTGTCCACCCTTATGTCTCATCCAGCTGTGGGTCTAGATATGGTCAATCCAGGTTGCATCACAGGCCCTGAACTCATTGTGTAAGAATTTCTATCTCTTTCACTGTCGTTGTTTCATGGGTTTTTCAAAGTAATTTATTTTCATAATGGGGTTTAGCTGCTTTTCACGGCTGTGTTTATGCCGCTTTACACCCACTTGACACACTAACAGAGAGATATCAAAACATAGGTTTCAAGATTATTACCAGTCAGATATATTCTTGTGCGGTGAATAGGGCGTGTTGAGTCCAGTTCTCTGAGCAAAGAGTAGGTCTTGTCTACTACATATTGGGTTTATGGAACAGTATCTGAGCTAAATTGATACCCTTGTTTTATGTATCACCCCACCTCACCTTTCCCGTTAAGCAGCCATAGTCTGTTTTCTGCATGTGTGACTCTGTTCTGTTTTGTAATTCAGTTCAAGTGTAACGGTTTTTACATTCCCTCTAAAAGTGATACCTTATGAGAAGTGTCCTTTTCTGTGTGACTTATTTCACTTAGAATCGTCGTACCTAAATCCACTCATCATGCTGCTACTAACCTTATGACATTGATTTCATGGCTGAGTGATATTCCATTGTACATAAGGACCACAACTTCTTTATCCATTTTTCTCTTTCCTGGGATATTTAAGGTGGAATGAAGTGGAGGTCCTTGTCAACAGAGCAGCCCTCAACTTTGGGGTGCTTGTGTCTTGCTGATTTTTCATTTTCCCAATTTATACCCCCATGAGTGGAAGTGCCCTAAGCTCTCTAAGCTGTGTTTTTTAGATGTTTCAGGACTCACCGTACACTTCTCCAGAGTGGCTGTTGGCAATTTACATCCCGCCCATCAGTGTAGCAAGGCTCCCATTTCTCCATGGCCTGTCCTGCATTTCTGGTTTTGACACTTTTTTCAGCATGGCCCTTTTGACCGATGGGAAGCGAGACTTCTCTGTAGCGCTGATTTGCCTTTCCAGGTTGCTTGGTTGGCCAAAAAGGGCGTATGCGTTTTTTCCTGAATATATTCAGGAAAAAACGCATACGCCCTTTTTGGCCAAGGGCATCATTGTCAACGTTTTGCCGCTTTTCATGTGCTTTAAAGGCGATTCGTATCTACCTCCTGAAATCTGTTTCGTGCAATTCTGCCTTGATTTCAAATCCTCTTCTTTGCCTTCCCTCAATATATTTGTGGACGAGAGTTATCATTTATAACTCTGCAGGTTTGTGAATTGCAGTGCCCTGAACCTCCATTTTACAACTCGCTTTTTTGGGAGCTGGCCGCAAAAGCGCAGGATGGCTTCAGGCCCTGTTCTGGTTCCGGGGGGCAGGCTGAGCCTGTGGTTAATTCTTCTTCCTGATGGGAAAATAGAGTGACCTGTGCCTGTCCCGACACCAAGAGCTAGTCTCTCGTTGGTTCCCCGTCTTCCCGTTCATCCTCAGGACAAATTGCAACCTGTACGGAACAGGAGGTTAAAGGTGCTGATGCTCCAAGTAGGGAGATTGCTAGTAAAGTGGCTGGAATGGCAAACACGGGCACAAGGAGATGAGAAATGAGGTGCGTTTTAGAAACCTTTCCCCATCACACGGTGTACCATCTTCTGGGTTTCTCATGCATGTTTTCGATGTAGGAAGATGCCCTTGAACCTGGAGATTTGGGACCCATGCGATGGGTACCACGCAGTATTACTTTAAAGGATCTGCGTTTGCTCACCCAACCTCACCAAACCTCTCAGCCCCAAGAGTGTCCACCCTTATGTCTCATCCAGCTGTGGGTCTAGATATGGTCAATCCAGGTTGCATCACAGCCCCTGAACTCATTGTGTAAGAATTTCTATCTCTTTCACTGTCGTTGTTTCATGGGTTTTTCAAAGTAATTTATTTTCATAATGGGGTTTAGCTGCTTTTCACGGCTGTGTTTATGCCGCTTCACACCCACTTGACACACTAACAGAGAGATATCAATACATAGGTTTTAAGATTATTACCAGTCAGATATATTCTTGTGCGGTGAATAGGGCGTGTTGAGTCCAGTTCTCTGAGCAAGGAGTAGGTCTTGTCTACTACATATTGGGTTTATGGAACAGTATCTGAGCTAATTTGATACCCTTGTTTTATGTATCACCCCACCTCACCTTTCCCGTTAAGCAGCCATAGTCTGTTTTCTGCATGTGTGACTCTGTTCTGTTTTGTAATTCAGTTCAAGTGTAACGGTTTTTACATTCCCTCTAAAAGTGATACCTTATGAGAAGTGTCCTTTTCTGTGTGACTTATTTCACTTAGAATCGTCGTACCTAAATCCACTCATCATGCTGCTACTAACCTTATGACATTGATTTCATGGCTGAGTGATATTCCATTGTACATAAGGACCACAACTTCTTTATCCATTTTTCTCTTTCCTGGGATATTTAAGGTGGAATGAAGTGGAGGTCCTTGTCAACAGAGCAGCCCTCAACTTTGGGGTGCTTGTGTCTTGCTGATTTTTCATTTTCCCAATTTATACCCGCATGAGTGGAAGTGCCCTATGCTCTCTAAGCTGTGTTTTTCAGATGTTTCAGGACACACCGTACACTTCTCCAGAGTGGCTGTTGGCAATTTACATCCCGCCCATCAGTGTAGCAAGGCTCCCATTTCTCCATGGCCTGTCCTGCATTTCTGGTTTTGAGACTTTTTTCAGCATGGCCCTTTTGACAGATGGGAAGCGAGACTTCTCTGTAGCGCTGATTTGCCTTTCCAGGTTGCTTGGTTGGCCAAAAAGGGCGTATGCGTTTTTTCCTGAATATATTCAGGAAAAAACGCATACGCCCTTTTTGGCCAAGGGCATCATTGTCAACGTTTTGCCGCTTTTCATGTGCTTTAAAGGCGATTCGTATCTACCTCCTGAAATCTGTTTCGTGCAATTCTGCCTTGATTTCAAATCCTCTTCTTTGCCTTCCCTCAATATATTTGTGGACGAGAGTTATCATTTATAACTCTGCAGGTTTGTGAATTGCAGTGCCCTGAACCTCCATTTTACAACTCGCTTTTTTGGGAGCTGGCCGCAAAAGCGCAGGATGGCTTCAGGCCCTGTTCTGGTTCCGGGGGGCAGGCTGAGCCTGTGGTTAATTCTTCTTCCTGATGGGAAAATAGAGTGACCTGTGCCTGTCCCGACACCAAGAGCTAGTCTCTCGTTGGTTCCCCGTCTTCCCGTTCATCCTCAGGACAAATTGCAACCTGTACGGAACAGGAGGTTAAAGGTGCTGATGCTCCAAGTAGGGAGATTGCTAGTAAAGTGGCTGGAATGGCGAACCCGGGCACAAGGAGATGAGAAATGAGGTGCGTTTTAGAAACCTTTCCCCATCACACGGTGTACCATCTTCTGGGTTTCTCATGCATGTTTTCGATGTAGGAAGATGCCCTTGAACCTGGAGATTTGGGACCCATGCGATGGGTACCACGCAGTATTACTTTAAAGGGTCTGCGTTTGCTCACCCAACCTCACCAAACCTCTCAGCCCCAAGAGTGTCCACCCTTATGTCTCATCCAGCTGTGGGTCTAGATATGGTCAATCCAGGTTGCATCACAGCCCCTGAACTCATTGTGTAAGAATTTCTATCTCTTTCACTGTCGTTGTTTCATGGGTGTTTCAAAGTAATTTATTTTCATAATGGGGTTTAGCTGCTTTTCACGGCTGTGTTTATGCCGCTTCACACCCACTTGACACACTAACAGAGAGATATCAATACATAGGTTTTAAGATTATTACCAGTCAGATATATTCTTGTGCGGTGAATAGGGCGTGTTGAGTCCAGTTCTCTGAGCAAGGAGTAGGTCTTGTCTACTACATATTGGGTTTATGGAACAGTATCTGAGCTAATTTGATACCCTTGTTTTATGTATCACCCCACCTCACCTTTCCCGTTAAGCAGCCATAGTCTGTTTTCTGCATGTGTGACTCTGTTCTGTTTTGTAATTCAGTTCAAGTGTAACGGTTTTTACATTCCCTCTAAAAGTGATACCTTATGAGAAGTGTCCTTTTCTGTGTGACTTATTTCACTTAGAATCGTCGTACCTAAATCCACTCATCATGCTGCTACTAACCTTATGACATTGATTTCATGGCTGAGTGATATTCCATTGTACATAAGGACCACAACTTCTTTATCCATTTTTCTCTTTCCTGGGATATTTAAGGTGGAATGAAGTGGAGGTCCTTGTCAACAGAGCAGCCCTCAACTTTGGGGTGCTTGTGTCTTGCTGATTTTTCATTTTCCCAATTTATACCCCCATGAGTGGAAGTGCCCTATGCTCTCTAAGCTGTGTTTTTTAGATGTTTCAGGACTCACCGTACACTTCTCCAGAGTGGCTGTTGGCAATTTACATCCTGCCCATCAGTGTAGCAAGGCTCCCATTTCTCCATGGCCTGTCCTGCATTTCTGGTTTTGACACTTTTTTCAGCATGGCCCTTTTGACCGATGGGAAGCGAGACTTCTCTGTAGCGCTGATTTGCCTTTCCAGGTTGCTTGGTTGGCCAAAAAGGGCGTATGCGTTTTTTCCTGAATATATTCAGGAAAAAACGCATACGCCCTTTTTGGCCAAGGGCATCATTGTCAACGTTTTGCCGCTTTTCATGTGCTTTAAAGGCGATTCGTATCTACCTCCTGAAATCTGTTTCGTGCAATTCTGCCTTGATTTCAAATCCTCTTCTTTGCCTTCCCTCAATATATTTGTGGACGAGAGTTATCATTTATAACTCTGCAGGTTTGTGAATTGCAGTGCCCTGAACCTCCATTTTACAACTAGCTTTTTTGGGAGCTGGCCGCAAATGCGCAGGATGGCTTCAGGCCCTGTTCTGGTTCCGGGGGGCAGGCTGAGCCTGTGGTTAATTCTTCTTCCTGATGGGAAAATAGAGTGACCTGTGCCTGTCCCGACACCAAGAGCTAGTCTCTCGTTGGTTCCCCGTCTTCCCGTTCATCCTCAGGACAAATTGCAACCTGTACGGAACAGGAGGTTAAAGGTGCTGATGCTCCAAGTAGGGAGATTGCTAGTAAAGCGACTGGAATGGCGAACCCGGGCACAAGGAGATGAGAAATGAGGTGCGTTTTAGAAACCTTTCCCCATCACACGGTGTACCATCTTCTGGGTTTCTCATGCATGTTTTCGATGTAGGAAGATGCCCTTGAACCTGGAGATTTGGGACCCATGCGATGGGTACCACGCAGTATTACTTTAAAGGGTCTGCGTTTGCTCACCCAACCTCACCAAACCTCTCAGCCCCAAGAGTGTCCACCCTTATGTCTCATCCAGCTGTGGGTCTAGATATGGTCAATCCAGGTTGCATCACAGCCCCTGAACTCATTGTGTAAGAATTTCTATCTCTTTCACTGTCGTTGTTTCATGGGTTTTACAAAGTAATTTATTTTCATAATGGGGTTTAGCTGCTTTTCACGGCTGTGTTTATGCCGCTTTACACCCACTTGACACACTAACAGAGAGATATCAATACATAGGTTTTAAGATTATTACTAGTCAGATATATTCTTGTGCGGTGAATAGGGCGTGTTGAGTCCAGTTCTCTGAGCAAGGAGTAGGTCTTGTCTACTACATATTGGGTTTATGGAACGGTATCTGAGCTAATTTGATACCCTTGTTTTATGTATCACCCCACCTCACCTTTCCCGTTAAGCAGCCATAGTGTGTTTTCTGCATGTGTGACTCTGTTCTGTTTTGTAATTCAGTTCAAGTGTAACGGTTTTTACATTCCCTCTATCAGTGATACCTTATGAGAAGTGTCCTTTTCTGTGTGACTTATTTCACTTAGAATCGTCGTACCTAAATCCACTCATCATGCTGCTACTAACCTTATGACATTGATTTCATGGCTGAGTGATATTCCATTGTACATAAGGACCACAACTTCTTTATCCATTTTTCTCTTTCCTGGGATATTTAAGGTGGAATGAAGTGGAGGTCCTTGTCAACAGAGCAGCCCTCAACTTTGGGGTGCTTGTGTCTTGCTGATTTTTCATTTTCCCAATTTATACCCCCATGAGTGGAAGTGCCCTATGCTCTCTAAGCTGTGTTTTTTAGATGTTTCAGGACTCACCGTACACTTCTCCAGAGTGGCTGTTGGCAATTTACATCCCGCCCATCAGTGTAGCAAGGCTCCCATTTCTCCATGGCCTGTCCTGCATTTCTGGTTTTGACACTTTTTTCAGCATGGCCCTTTTGACCGATGGGAAGCGAGACTTCTCTGTAGCGCTGATTTGCCTTTCCAGGTTGCTTGGTTGGCCAAAAAGGGCGTATGCGTTTTTTCCTGAATATATTCAGGAAAAAACGCATACGCCCTTTTTGGCCAAGGGCATCATTGTCAACGTTTTGCCGCTTTTCATGTGCTTTAAAGGCGATTCGTATCTACCTCCTGAAATCTGTTTCGTGCAATTCTGCCTTGATTTCAAATCCTCTTCTTTGCCTTCCCTCAATATATTTGTGGACGAGAGTTATCATTTATAACTCTGCAGGTTTGTGAATTGCAGTGCCCTGAACCTCCATTTTACAACTCGCTTTTTTGGGAGCTGGCCGCAAAAGCGCAGGATGGCTTCAGGCCCTGTTCTGGTTCCGGGGGGCAGGCTGAGCCTGTGGTTAATTCTTCTTCCTGATGGGAAAATAGAGTGACCTGTGCCTGTCCCGACACCAAGAGCTAGTCTCTCGTTGGTTCCCCGTCTTCCCGTTCATCCTCAGGACAAATTGCAACCTGTACGGAACAGGAGGTTAAAGGTGCTGATGCTCCAAGTAGGGAGATTGCTAGTAAAGCGACTGGAATGGCGAACCCGGGCACAAGAAGATGAGAAATGAGGTGCGTTTTAGAAACCTTTCCCCATCACACGGTGTACCATCTTCTGGGTTTCTCATGCATGTTTTCGATGTAGGAAGATGCCCTTGAACCTGGAGATTTGGGACCCATGCGATGGGTACCACGCAGTATTACTTTAAAGGGTCTGCGTTTGCTCACCCAACCTCACCAAACCTCTCAGCCCCAAGAGTGTCCACCCTTATGTCTCATCCAGCTGTGGGTCTAGATATGGTCAATCCAGGTTGCATCACAGCCCCTGAACTCATTGTGTAAGAATTTCTATCTCTTTCACTGTCGTTGTTTCATGGGTTTTACAAAGTAATTTATTTTCATAATGGGGTTTAGCTGCTTTTCACGGCTGTGTTTATGCCGCTTTACACCCACTTGACACACTAACAGAGAGATATCAATACATAGGTT
Source organism: Balaenoptera borealis (assembly GCF_965194805.1). Lineage (NCBI taxonomy): Eukaryota > Metazoa > Chordata > Mammalia > Artiodactyla > Balaenopteridae > Balaenoptera > Balaenoptera borealis. Next base: position 995,627 of record NW_028123991.1, read on the forward strand.
TTAAGATTATTACTAGTCAGATATATTCTTGTGCGGTGAATAGGGCGTGTTGAGTCCAGTTCTCTGAGCAAGGAGTAGGTCTTGTCTATTACATATTGGGTTTATGGAACGGTATCTGAGCTAATTTGATACCCTTGTTTTATGTATCACCCCACCTCACCTTTCCCGTTAAGCAGCCATAGTGTGTTTTCTGCATGTGTGACTCTGTTCTGTTTTGTAATTCAGTTCAAGTGTAACGGTTTTTACATTCCCTCTATAAGTGATACCTTATGAGAAGTGTCCTTTTCTGTGTGACTTATTTCTCTTAGAATCGTCGTACCTAAATCCACTCATCATGCTGCTACTAACCTTATGACATTGATTTCATGGCTGAGTGATATTCCATTGTACATAAGGACGACAACTTCTTTATCCATTTTTCTCTTTCCTGGGATATTTAAGGTGGAATGAAGTGGAGGTCCTTGTCAACAGAGCAGCCCTCAACTTTGGGGTGCTTGTGTCTTGCTGATTTTTCATTTTCCCAATTTATACCCCCATGAGTGGAAGTGCCCTATGCTCTCTAAGCTGTGTTTTTCAGATGTTTCAGGACACACCGTACACTTCTCCAGAGTGGCTGTTGGCAATTTACATCCCGCCCATCAGTGTAGCAAGGCTCCCATTTCTCCATGGCCTGTCCTGCATTTCTGGTTTTGACACTTTTTTCAGCATGGCCCTTTTGACCGATGGGAAGCGAGACTTCTCTGTAGCGCTGATTTGCCTTTCCAGGTTGCTTGGTTGGCCAAAAAGGGCGTATGCGTTTTTTCCTGAATATATTCAGGAAAAAACGCATACGCCCTTTTTGGCCAAGGGCATCATTGTCAACGTTTTGCCGCTTTTCATGTGCTTTAAAGGCGATTCGTATCTACCTCCTGAAATCTGTTTCGTGCAATTCTGCCTTGATTTCAAATCCTCTTCTTTGCCTTCCCTCAATATATTTGTGGACGAGAGTTATCATTTATAACTCTGCAGGTTTGTGAATTGCAGTGCCCTGAACCTCCATTTTACAACTCGCTTTTTTGGGAGCTGGCCGCAAAAGCGCAGGATGGCTTCAGGCCCTGTTCTGGTTCCGGGGGGCAGGCTGAGCCTGTGGTTAATTCTTCTTCCTGATGGGAAAATAGAGTGACCTGTGCCTGTCCCAACACCAAGAGCTAGTCTCTCGTTGGTTCCCCGTCTTCCCGTTCATCCTCAGGACAAATTGCAACCTGTACGGAACAGGAGGTTAAAGGTGCTGATGCTCCAAGTAGGGAGATTGCTAGTAAAGTGGCTGGAATGGCAAACCCGGGCACAAGGAGATGAGAAATGAGGTGCGTTTTAGAAACCTTTCCCCATCACACGGTGTACCATCTTCTGGGTTTCTCATGCATGTTTTCGATGTAGGAAGATGCCCTTGAAGCTGGAGATTTGGGACCCATGCGATGGGTCCCACGCAGTATTACTTTAAAGGGTCTGCGTTTGCTCACCCAACCTCACCAAACCTCTCAGCCCCAAGAGTGTCCACCCTTATGTCTCATCCAGCTGTGGGTCTAGATATGGTCAATCCAGGTTGCATCACAGCCCCTGAACTCATTGTGTAAGAATTTCTATCTCTTTCACTGTCGTTGTTTCATGGGTTTTTCAAAGTAATTTATTTTCATAATGGGGTTTAGCTGCTTTTCACGGCTGTGTTTATGCCGCTTTACACCCACTTGACACACTAACAGAGAGATATCAATACATAGGTTTCAAGATTATTACCAGTCAGATATATTCTTGTGCGGTGAATAGGGCGTGTTGAGTACAGTTCTCTGAGCAAGGAGTAGGTCTTGTCTACTACATATTGGGTTTATGGAACGGTATCTGAGCTAATTTGATACCCTTGTTTTATGTATCACCCCACCTCACCTTTCCCGTTAAGCAGCCATAGTGTGTTTTCTGCATGTGTGACTCTGTTCTGTTTTGTAATTCAGTTCAAGTGTAACGGTTTTTACATTCCCTCTATCAGTGATACCTTATGAGAAGTGTCCATTTCTGTGTGACTTATTTCACTTAGAATCGTCGTACCTAAATCCACTCATCATGCTGCTACTAACCTTATGACATTGATTTCATGGCTGAGTGATATTCCATTGTACATAAGGACCACAACTTCTTTATCCTTTTTTCTCTTTCCTGGGATATTTAAGGTGGAATGAAGTGGAGGTCCTTGTCAACAGAGCAGCCCTCAACTTTGGGGTGCTTGTGTCTTGCTGATTTTTCATTTTCCCAATTTATACCCCCATGAATGGAAGTGCCCTATGCTCTCTAAGCTGTGTTTTTTAGATGTTTCAGGACACACCGTACACTTCTCCAGAGTGGCTGTTGGCAATTTACATCCCGCCCATCAGTGTAGCAAGGCTCCCATTTCTCCATGGCCTGTCCTGCATTTCTGGTTTTGACACTTTTTTCAGCATGACCCTTTTGACCGATGGGAAGCGAGACTTCTCTGTAGCGCTGATTTGCCTTTCCAGGTTGCTTGGTTGGCCAAAAAGGGCGTATGCGTTTTTTCCTGAATATATTCAGGAAAAAACGCATACGCCCTTTTTGGCCAAGGGCATCATTGTCAACGTTTTGCCGCTTTTCATGTGCTTTAAAGGCGATTCGTATCTACCTCCTGAAATCTGTTTCGTGCAATTCTGCCTTGATTTCAAATCCTCTTCTTTGCCTTCCCTCAATATATTTGTGGACGAGAGTTATCATTTATAACTCTGCAGGTTTGTGAATTGCAGTGCCCTGAACCTCCATTTTACAACTCGCTTTTTTGGGAGCTGGCCGCAAAAGCGCAGGATGGCTTCAGGCCCTGTTCTGGTTCCGGGGGGCAGGCTGAGCCTGTGGTTAATTCTTCTTCCTGATGGGAAAATAGAGTGACCTGTGCCTGTCCCGACACCAAGAGCTAGTCTCTCGTTGGTTCCCCGTCTTCCCGTTCATCCTCAGGACAAATTGCAACCTGTACGGAACAGGAGGTTAAAGGTGCTGATGCTCCAAGTAGGGAGATTGCTAGTAAAGCGACTGGAATGGCGAACCCGGGCACAAGGAGATGAGAAATGAGGTGCGTTTTAGAAACCTTTCCCCATCACACGGTGTACCATCTTGTGGGTTTCTCATGCATGTTTTCGATGTAGGAAGATGCCCTTGAACCTGGAGATTTGGGACCCATGCGATGGGTACCACGCAGTATTACTTTAAAGGGTCTGCGTTTGCTCACCCAACCTCACCAAACCTCTCAGCCCCAAGAGTGTCCACCCTTATGTCTCATCCAGCTGTGGGTCTAGATATGGTCAATCCAGGTTGCATCACAGCCCCTGAACTCATTGTGTAAGAATTTCTATCTCTTTCACTGTCGTTGTTTCATGGGTTTTACAAAGTAATTTATTTTCATAATGGGGTTTAGCTGCTTTTCACGGCTGTGTTTATGCCGCTTTACACCCACTTGACACACTAACAGAGAGATATCAATACATAGGTTTTAAGATTATTACTAGTCAGATATATTCTTGTGCGGTGAATAGGACGTGTTGAGTCCAGTTCTCTGAGCAAGGAGTAGGTCTTGTCTATTACATATTGGATTTATGGAACGGTATCTGAGCTAATTTGATACCCTTGTTTTATGTATCACCCCACCTCACCTTTCCCGTTAAGCAGCCATAGTGTGTTTTCTGCATGTGTGACTCTGTTCTGTTTTGTAATTCAGTTCAAGTGTAACGGTTTTTACATTCCCTCTATAAGTGATACCTTATGAGAAGTGTCCTTTTCTGTGTGACTTATTTCTCTTAGAATCGTCGTACCTAAATCCACTCATCATGCTGCTACTAACCTTATGACATTGATTTCATGGCTGAGTGATATTCCATTGTACATAAGGACGACAACTTCTTTATCCATTTTTCTCTTTCCTGGGATATTTAAGGTGGAATGAAGTGGAGGTCCTTGTCAACAGAGCAGCCCTCAACTTTGGGGTGCTTGTGTCTTGCTGATTTTTCATTTTCCCAATTTATACCCCCATGAGTGGAAGTGCCCTATGCTCTCTAAGCTGTGTTTTTCAGATGTTTCAGGACACACCGTACACTTCTCCAGAGTGGCTGTTGGCAATTTACATCCCGCCCATCAGTGTAGCAAGGCTCCCATTTCTCCATGGCCTGTCCTGCATTTCTGGTTTTGACACTTTTTTCAGCATGGCCCTTTTGACCGATGGGAAGCGAGACTTCTCTGTAGCGCTGATTTGCCTTTCCAGGTTGCTTGGTTGGCCAAAAAGGGCGTATGCGTTTTTTCCTGAATATATTCAGGAAAAAACGCATACGCCCTTTTTGGCCAAGGGCATCATTGTCAACGTTTTGCCGCTTTTCATGTGCTTTAAAGGCGATTCGTATCTACCTCCTGAAATCTGTTTCGTGCAATTCTGCCTTGATTTCAAATCCTCTTCTTTGCCTTCCCTCAATATATTTGTGGACGAGAGTTATCATTTATAACTCTGCAGGTTTGTGAATTGCAGTGCCCTGAACCTCCATTTTACAACTCGCTTTTTTGGGAGCTGGCCGCAAAAGCGCAGGATGGCTTCAGGCCCTGTTCTGGTTCTGGGGGGCAGGCTGAGCCTGTGGTTAATTCTTCTTCCTGATGGGAAAATAGAGTGACCTGTGCCTGTCCCAACACCAAGAGCTAGTCTCTCGTTGGTTCCCCGTCTTCCCGTTCATCCTCAGGACAAATTGCAACCTGTACGGAACAGGAGGTTAAAGGTGCTGATGCTCCAAGTAGGGAGATTGCTAGTAAAGTGGTTGGAATGGTGAACCCGGGCACAAGGAGATGAGAAATGAGGTGCGTTTTAGAAACCTTTCCCCATCACACGGTGTACCATCTTCTGGGTTTCTCATGCATGTTTTCGATGTAGGAAGATGCCCTTGAAGCTGGAGATTTGGGACCCATGCGATGGGTCCCACGCAGTATTACTTTAAAGGGTCTGCGTTTGCTCACCCAACCTCACCAAACCTCTCAGCCCCAAGAGTGTCCACCCTTATGTCTCATCCAGCTGTGGGTCTAGATATGGTCAATCCAGGTTGCATCACAGCCCCTGAACTCATTGTGTAAGAATTTCTATCTCTTTCACTGTCGTTGTTTCATGGGTTTTTCAAAGTAATTTATTTTCATAATGGGGTTTAGCTGCTTTTCACGGCTGTGTTTATGCCGCTTTACACCCACTTGACACACTAACAGAGAGATATCAATACATAGGTTTCAAGATTATTACCAGTCAGATATATTCTTGTGCGGTGAATAGGGCGTGTTGAGTACAGTTCTCTGAGCAAGGAGTAGGTCTTGTCTACTACATATTGGGTTTATGGAACGGTATCTGAGCTAATTTGATACCTTGTTTTATGTATCACCCCACCTCACCTTTCCCGTTAAGCAGCCATAGTGTGTTTTCTGCATGTGTGACTCTGTTCTGTTTTGTAATTCAGTTCAAGTGTAACGGTTTTTACATTCCCTCTATAAGTGATACCTTATGAGAAGTGTCCTTTTCTGTGTGACTTATTTCTCTTAGAATCGTCGTACCTAAATCCACTCATCATGCTGCTACTAACCTTATGACATTGATTTCATGGCTGAGTGATATTCCATTGTACATAAGGACGACAACTTCTTTATCCATTTTTCTCTTTCCTGGGATATTTAAGGTGGAATGAAGTGGAGGTCCTTGTCAACAGAGCAGCCCTCAACTTTGGGGTGCTTGTGTCTTGCTGATTTTTCATTTTCCCAATTTATACCCCCATGAGTGGAAGTGCCCTATGCTCTCTAAGCTGTGTTTTTCAGATGTTTCAGGACACACCGTACACTTCTCCAGAGTGGCTGTTGGCAATTTACATCCCGCCCATCAGTGTAGCAAGGCTCCCATTTCTCCATGGCCTGTCCTGCATTTCTGGTTTTGACACTTTTTTCAGCATGGCCCTTTTGACCGATGGGAAGCGAGACTTCTCTGTAGCGCTGATTTGCCTTTCCAGGTTGCTTGGTTGGCCAAAAAGGGCGTATGCGTTTTTTCCTGAATATATTCAGGAAAAAACGCATACGCCCTTTTTGGCCAAGGGCATCATTGTCAACGTTTTGCCGCTTTTCATGTGCTTTAAAGGCGATTCGTATCTACCTCCTGAAATCTGTTTCGTGCAATTCTGCCTTGATTTCAAATCCTCTTCTTTGCCTTCCCTCAATATATTTGTGGACGAGAGTTATCATTTATAACTCTGCAGGTTTGTGAATTGCAGTGCCCTGAACCTCGATTTTACAACTCGCTTTTTTGGGAGCTGGCCGCAAAAGCGCAGGATGGCTTCAGGCCCTGTTCTGGTTCTGGGGGGCAGGCTGAGCCTGTGGTTAATTCTTCTTCCTGATGGGAAAATAGAGTGACCTGTGCCTGTCCCAACACCAAGAGCTAGTCTCTCGTTGGTTCCCCGTCTTCCCGTTCATCCTCAGGACAAATTGCAACCTGTACGGAACAGGAGGTTAAAGGTGCTGATGCTCCAAGTAGGGAGATTGCTAGTAAAGTGGCTGGAATGGCGAACCCGGGCACAAGGAGATGAGAAATGAGGTGCGTTTTAGAAACCTTTCCCCATCACACGGTGTACCATCTTCTGGGTTTCTCATGCATGTTTTCGATGTAGGAAGATGCCCTTGAAGCTGGAGATTTGGGACCCATGCGATGGGTCCCACGCAGTATTACTTTAAAGGGTCTGCGTTTGCTCACCCAACCTCACCAAACCTCTCAGCCCCAAGAGTGTCCACCCTTATGTCTCATCCAGCTGTGGGTCTAGATATGGTCAATCCAGGTTGCATCACAGCCCCTGAACTCATTGTGTAAGAATTTCTATCTCTTTCACTGTCGTTGTTTCATGGGTTTTTCAAAGTAATTTATTTTCATAATGGGGTTTAGCTGCTTTTCACGGCTGTGTTTATGCCGCTTTACACCCACTTGACACACTAACAGAGAGATATCAATACATAGGTTTCAAGATTATTACCAGTCAGATATATTCTTGTGCGGTGAATAGGGCGTGTTGAGTACAGTTCTCTGAGCAAGGAGTAGGTCTTGTCTACTACATATTGGGTTTATGGAACGGTATCTGAGCTAATTTGATACCTTGTTTTATGTATCACCCCACCTCACCTTTCCCGTTAAGCAGCCATAGTGTGTTTTCTGCATGTGTGACTCTGTTCTGTTTTGTAATTCAGTTCAAGTGTAACGGTTTTTACATTCCCTCTATCAGTGATACCTTATGAGAAGTGTCCTTTTCTGTGTGACTTATTTCACTTAGAATCGTCGTACCTAAATCCCCTCATCATGCTGCTACTAACCTTATGACATTGATTTCATGGCTGAGTGATATTCCATTGTACATAAGGACCACAACTTCTTTATCCATTTTTCTCTTTCCTGGGATATTTAAGGTGGAATGAAGTGGAGGTCCTTGTCAACAGAGCAGCCCTCAACTTTGGGGTGCTTGTGTCTTGCTGATTTTTCATTTTCCCAATTTATACCCCCATGAGTGGAAGTGCCCTATGCTCTCTAAGCTGTGTTTTTCAGATGTTTCAGGACACACCGTACACTTCTCCAGAGTGGCTGTTGGCAATTTACATCCCGCCCATCAGTGTAGCAAGGCTCCCATTTCTCCATGGCCTGTCCTGCATTTCTGGTTTTGACACTTTTTTCAGCATGGCCCTTTTGACCGATGGGAAGCGAGACTTCTCTGTAGCGCTGATTTGCCTTTCCAGGTTGCTTGGTTGGCCAAAAAGGGCGTATGCGTTTTTTCCTGAATATATTCAGGAAAAAACGCATACGCCCTTTTTGGCCAAGGGCATCATTGTCAACGTTTTGCCGCTTTTCATGTGCTTTAAAGGCGATTCGTATCTACCTCCTGAAATCTGTTTCGTGCAATTCTGCCTTGATTTCAAATCCTCTTCTTTGCCTTCCCTCAATATATTTGTGGACGAGAGTTATCATTTATAACTCTGCAGGTTTGTGAATTGCAGTGCCCTGAACCTCCATTTTACAACTCGCTTTTTTGGGAGCTGGCCGCAAAAGCGCAGGATGGCTTCAGGCCCTGTTCTGGTTCCGGGGGGCAGGCTGAGCCTGTGGTTAATTCTTCTTCCTGATGGGAAAATAGAGTGACCTGTGCCTGTCCCGACACCAAGAGCTAGTCTCTCGTTGGTTCCCCGTCTTCCCGTTCATCCTCAGGACAAATTGCAACCTGTACGGAACAGGAGGTTAAAGGTGCTGATGCTCCAAGTAGGGAGATTGCTAGTAAAGTGGCTGGAATGGCGAACCCGGGCACAAGGAGATGAGAAATGAGGTGCGTTTTAGAAACCTTTCCCCATCACACGGTGTACCATCTTCTGGGTTTCTCATGCATGTTTTCGATGTAGGAAGATGCCCTTGAACCTGGAGATTTGGGACCCATGCGATGGGTACCACGCAGTATTACTTTAAAGGGTCTGCGTTTGCTCACCCAACCTCACCAAACCTCTCAGCCCCAAGAGTGTCCACCCTTATGTCTCATCCAGCTGTGGGTCTAGATATGGTCAATCCAGGTTGCATCACAGCCCCTGAACTCATTGTGTAAGAATTTCTATCTCTTTCACTGTCGTTGTTGCATGGGTTTTTCAAAGTAATTTATTTTCATAATGGGGTTTAGCTGCTTTTCACGGCTGTGTTTATGCCGCTTCACACCCACTTGACACACTAACAGAGAGATATCAATACATAGGTTTTAAGATTATTACCAGTCAGATATATTCTTGTGCGGTGAATAGGGCGTGTTGAGTCCAGTTCTCTGAGCAAGGAGTAGGTCTTGTCTACTACATATTGGGTTTATGGAACAGTATCTGAGCTAATTTGATACCCTTGTTTTATGTATCACCCCACCTCACCTTTCCCGTTAAGCAGCCATAGTCTGTTTTCTGCATGTGTGACTCTGTTCTGTTTTGTAATTCAGTTCAAGTGTAACGGTTTTTACATTCCCTCTAAAAGTGATACCTTATGAGAAGTGTCTTTTTCTGTGTGACTTATTTCACTTAGAATCGTCGTACCTAAATCCACTCATCATGCTGCTACTAACCTTATGACATTGATTTCATGGCTGAGTGATATTCCATTGTACATAAGGACCACAACTTCTTTATCCATTTTTCTCTTTCCTGGGATATTTAAGGTGGAATGAAGTGGAGGTCCTTGTCAACAGAGCAGCCCTCAACTTTGGGGTGCTTGTGTCTTGCTGATTTTTCATTTTCCCAATTTATACCCCCATGAGTGGAAGTGCCCTATGCTCTCTAAGCTGTGTTTTTCAGATGTTTCAGGACACACCGTACACTTCTCCAGAGTGGCTGTTGGCAATTTACATCCCGCCCATCAGTGTAGCAAGGCTCCCATTTCTCCATGGCCTGTCCTGCATTTCTGGTTTTGAGACTTTTTTCAGCATGGCCCTTTTGAACAGATGGGTAGCGAGTCTTCTTTGTAGCGCTGATTTGCCTTTCCAGGTTGCTTGGTTGGCCAAAAAGGGCGTATGCGTTTTTTCCTGAATATATTCAGGAAAAAACGCATACGCCCTTTTTGGCCAAGGGCATCATTGTCAACGTTTTGCCGCTTTTCATGTGCTTTAAAGGCGATTCGTATCTACCTCCTGAAATCTGTTTCGTGCAATTCTGCCTTGATTTCAAATCCTCTTCTTTGCCTTCCCTCAATATATTTGTGGACGAGAGTTATCATTTATAACTCTGCAGGTTTGTGAATTGCAGTGCCCTGAACCTCCATTTTACAACTCGCTTTTTTGGGAGCTGGCCGCAAAAGCGCAGGATGGCTTCAGGCCCTGTTCTGGTTCCGGGGGGCAGGCTGAGCCTGTGGTTAATTCTTCTTCCTGATGGGAAAATAGAGTGACCTGTGCCTGTCCCGACACCAAGAGCTAGTCTCTCGTTGGTTCCCCGTCTTCCCGTTCATCCTCAGGACAAATTGCAACCTGTACGGAACAGGAGGTTAAAGGTGCTGATGCTCCAAGTAGGGAGATTGCTAGTAAAGTGGCTGGAATGGCAAACACGGGCACAAGGAGATGAGAAATGAGGTGCGTTTTAGAAACCTTTCCCCATCACACGGTGTACCATCTTCTGGGTTTCTCATGCATGTTTTCGATGTAGGAAGATGCCCTTGAACCTGGAGATTTGGGACCCATGCGATGGGTACCACGCAGTATTACTTTAAAGGATCTGCGTTTGCTCACCCAACCTCACCAAACCTCTCAGCCCCAAGAGTGTCCACCCTTATGTCTCATCCAGCTGTGGGTCTAGATATGGTCAATCCAGGTTGCATCACAGCCCCTGAACTCATTGTGTAAGAATTTCTATCTCTTTCACTGTCGTTGTTTCATGGGTTTTTCAAAGTAATTTATTTTCATAATGGGGTTTAGCTGCTTTTCACGGCTGTGTTTATGCCGCTTCACACCCACTTGACACACTAACAGAGAGATATCAATACATAGGTTTTAAGATTATTACCAGTCAGATATATTCTTGTGCGGTGAATAGGGCGTGTTGAGTCCAGTTCTCTGAGCAAGGAGTAGGTCTTGTCTACTACATATTGGGTTTATGGAACAGTATCTGAGCTAATTTGATACCCTTGTTTTATGTATCACCCCACCTCACCTTTCCCGTTAAGCAGCCATAGTCTGTTTTCTGCATGTGTGACTCTGTTCTGTTTTGTAATTCAGTTCAAGTGTAACGGTTTTTACATTCCCTCTAAAAGTGATACCTTATGAGAAGTGTCTTTTTCTGTGTGACTTATTTCACTTAGAATCGTCGTACCTAAATCCACTCATCATGCTGCTACTAACCTTATGACATTGATTTCATGGCTGAGTGATATTCCATTGTACATAAGGACCACAACTTCTTTATCCATTTTTCTCTTTCCTGGGATATTTAAGGTGGAATGAAGTGGAGGTCCTTGTCAACAGAGCAGCCCTCAACTTTGGGGTGCTTGTGTCTTGCTGATTTTTCATTTTCCCAATTTATACCCCCATGAGTGGAAGTGCCCTATGCTCTCTAAGCTGTGTTTTTCAGATGTTTCAGGACACACCGTACACTTCTCCAGAGTGGCTGTTGGCAATTTACATCCCGCCCATCAGTGTAGCAAGGCTCCCATTTCTCCATGGCCTGTCCTGCATTTCTGGTTTTGAGACTTTTTTCAGCATGGCCCTTTTGACAGATGGGTAGCGAGTCTTCTTTGTAGCGCTGATTTGCCTTTCCAGGTTGCTTGGTTGGCCAAAAAGGGCGTATGCGTTTTTTCCTGAATATATTCAGGAAAAAACGCATACGCCCTTTTTGGCCAAGGGCATCATTGTCAACGTTTTGCCGCTTTTCATGTGCTTTAAAGGCGATTCGTATCTACCTCCTGAAATCTGTTTCATGCAATTCTGCCTTGATTTCAAATCCTCTTCTTTGCCTTCCCTCAATATATTTGTGGACGAGAGTTATCATTTATAACTCTGCAGGTTTGTGAATTGCAGTGCCCTGAACCTCCATTTTACAACTCGCTTTTTTGGGAGCTGGCCGCAAAAGCGCAGGATGGCTTCAGGCCCTGTTCTGGTTCCGGGGGGCAGGCTGAGCCTGTGGTTAATTCTTCTTCCTGATGGGAAAATAGAGTGACCTGTGCCTGTCCCGACACCAAGAGCTAGTCTCTCGTTGGTTCCCCGTCTTCCCGTTCATCCTCAGGACAAATTGCAACCTGTACGGAACAGGAGGTTAAAGGTGCTGATGCTCCAAGTAGGGAGATTGCTAGTAAAGTGGCTGGAATGGCGAACCCGGGCACAAGGAGATGAGAAATGAGGTGCGTTTTAGAAACCTTTCCCCATCACACGGTGTACCATCTTCTGGGTTTCTCATGCATGTTTTCGATGTAGGAAGATGCCCTTGAACCTGGAGATTTGGGACCCATGCGATGGGTACCACGCAGTATTACTTTAAAGGGTCTGCGTTTGCTCACCCAACCTCACCAAACCTCTCAGCCCCAAGAGTGTCCACCCTTATGTCTCATCCAGCTGTGGGTCTAGATATGGTCAATCCAGGTTGCATCACAGCCCCTGAACTCATTGTGTAAGAATTTCTATCTCTTTCACTGTCGTTGTTTCATGGGTGTTTCAAACTAATTTATTTTCATAATGGGGTTTAGCTGCTTTTCACGGCTGTGTTTATGCCGCTTCACACCCACTTGACACACTAACAGAGAGATATCAATACATAGGTTTTAAGATTATTACCAGTCAGATATATTCTTGTGCGGTGAATAGGGCGTGTTGAGTCCAGTTCTCTGAGCAAGGAGTAGGTCTTGTCTACTACATATTGGGTTTATGGAACAGTATCTGAGCTAATTTGATACCCTTGTTTTATGTATCACCCCACCTCACCTTTCCCGTTAAGCAGCCATAGTCTGTTTTCTGCATGTGTGACTCTGTTCTGTTTTGTAATTCAGTTCAAGTGTAACGGTTTTTACATTCCCTCTAAAAGTGATACCTTATGAGAAGTGTCCTTTTCTGTGTGACTTATTTCACTTAGAATCGTCGTACCTAAATCCACTCATCATGCTGCTACTAACCTTATGACATTGATTTCATGGCTGAGTGATATTCCATTGTACATAAGGACCACAACTTCTTTATCCATTTTTCTCTTTCCTGGGATATTTAAGGTGGAATGAAGTGGAGGTCCTTGTCAACAGAGCAGCCCTCAACTTTGGGGTGCTTGTGTCTTGCTGATTTTTCATTTTCCCAATTTATACCCCCATGAGTGGAAGTGCCCTATGCTCTCTAAGCTGTGTTTTTTAGATGTTTCAGGACTCACCGTACACTTGTCCAGAGTGGCTGTTGGCAATTTACATCCCGCCCATCAGTGTAGCAAGGCTCCCATTTCTCCATGGCCTGTCCTGCATTTCTGGTTTTGACACTTTTTTCAGCATGGCCCTTTTGACCGATGGGAAGCGAGACTTCTCTGTAGCGCTGATTTGCCTTTCCAGGTTGCTTGGTTGGCCAAAAAGGGCGTATGCGTTTTTTCCTGAATATATTCAGGAAAAAACGCATACGCCCTTTTTGGCCAAGGGCATCATTGTCAACGTTTTGCCACTTTTCATGTGCTTTAAAGGCGATTCGTATCTACCTCCTGAAATCTGTTTCGTGCAATTCTGCCTTGATTTCAAATCCTCTTCTTTGCCTTCCCTCAATATATTTGTGGACGAGAGTTATCATTTATAACTCTGCAGGTTTGTGAATTGCAGTGCCCTGAACCTCCATTTTACAACTCGCTTTTTTGGGAGCTGGCCGCAAAAGCGCAGGATGGCTTCAGGCCCTGTTCTGGTTCCGGGGGGCAGGCTGAGCCTGTGGTTAATTCTTCTTCCTGATGGGAAAATAGAGTGACCTGTGCCTGTCCCGACACCAAGAGCTAGTCTCTCGTTGGTTCCCCGTCTTCCCGTTCATCCTCAGGACAAATTGCAACCTGTACGGAACAGGAGGTTAAAGGTGCTGATGCTCCAAGTAGGGAGATTGCTAGTAAAGTGGCTGGAATGGCGAACCCGGGCACAAGGAGATGAGAAATGAGGTGCGTTTTAGAAACCTTTCCCCATCACACGGTGTACCATCTTCTGGGTTTCTCATGCATGTTTTCGATGTAGGAAGATGCCCTTGAACCTGGAGATTTGGGACCCATGCGATGGGTACCACGCAGTATTACTTTAAAGGGTCTGCGTTTGCTCACCCAACCTCACCAAACCTCTCAGCCCCAAGAGTGTCCACCCTTATGTCTCATCCAGCTGTGGGTCTAGATATGGTCAATCCAGGTTGCATCACAGCCCCTGAACTCATTGTGTAAGAATTTCTATCTCTTTCACTGTCGTTGTTTCATGGGTGTTTCAAAGTAATTTATTTTCATAATGGGGTTTAGCTGCTTTTCACGGCTGTGTTTATGCCGCTTCACACCCACTTGACACACTAACAGAGAGATATCAATACATAGGTTTTAAGATTATTACCAGTCAGATATATTCTTGTGCGGTGAATAGGGCGTGTTGAGTCCAGTTCTCTGAGCAAGGAGTAGGTCTTGTCTACTACATATTGGGTTTATGGAACGGTATCTGAGCTAATTTGATACCCTTGTTTTATGTATCACCCCACCTCACCTTTCCCGTTAAGCAGCCATAGTCTGTTTTCTGCATGTGTGACTCTGTTCTGTTTTGTAATTCAGTTCAAGTGTAACGGTTTTTACATTCCCTCTATCAGTGATACCTTATGAGAAGTGTCCTTTTCTGTGTGACTTATTTCACTTAGAATCGTCGTACCTAAATCCACTCATCATGCTGCTACTAACCTTATGACATTGATTTCATGGCTGAGTGATATTCCATTGTACATAAGGACCACAACTTCTTTATCCATTTTTCTCTTTCCTGGGATATTTAAGGTGGAATGAAGTGGAGGTCCTTGTCAACAGAGCAGCCCTCAACTTTGGGGTGCTTGTGTCTTGCTGATTTTTCATTTTCCCAATTTATACCCCCATGAGTGGAAGTGCCCTATGCTCTCTAAGCTGTGTTTTTTAGATGTTTCAGGACTCACCGTACACTTCTCCAGAGTGGCTGTTGGCAATTTACATCCCGCCCATCAGTGTAGCAAGGCTCCCATTTCTCCATGGCCTGTCCTGCATTTCTGGTTTTGACACTTTTTTCAGCATGGCCCTTTTGACCGATGGGAAGCGAGACTTCTCTGTAGCGCTGATTTGCCTTTCCAGGTTGCTTGGTTGGCCAAAAAGGGCGTATGCGTTTTTTCCTGAATATATTCAGGAAAAAACGCATACGCCCTTTTTGGCCAAGGGCATCATTGTCAACGTTTTGCCACTTTTCATGTGCTTTAAAGGCGATTCGTATCTACCTCCTGAAATCTGTTTCGTGCAATTCTGCCTTGATTTCAAATCCTCTTCTTTGCCTTCCCTCAATATATTTGTGGACGAGAGTTATCATTTATAACTCTGCAGGTTTGTGAATTGCAGTGCCCTGAACCTCCATTTTACAACTCGCTTTTTTGGGAGCTGGCCGCAAATGCGCAGGATGGCTTCAGGCCCTGTTCTGGTTCCGGGGGGCAGGCTGAGCCTGTGGTTAATTCTTCTTCCTGATGGGAAAATAGAGTGACCTGTGCCTGTCCCAACACCAAGAGCTAGTCTCTCGTTGGTTCCCCGTCTTCCCGTTCATCCTCAGGACAAATTGCAACCTGTACGGAACAGGAGGTTAAAGGTGCTGATGCTCCAAGTAGGGAGATTGCTAGTAAAGTGGCTGGAATGGCGAACCCGGGCACAAGGAGATGAGAAATGAGGTGCGTTTTAGAAACCTTTCCCCATCACACGGTGTACCATCTTCTGGGTTTCTCATGCATGTTTTCGATGTAGGAAGATGCCCTTGAAGCTGGAGATTTGGGACCCATGCGATGGGTCCCACGCAGTATTACTTTAAAGGGTCTGCGTTTGCTCACCCAACCTCACCAAACCTCTCAGCCCCAAGAGTGTCCACCCTTATGTCTCATCCAGCTGTGGGTCTAGATATGGTCAATCCAGGTTGCATCACAGGCCCTGAACTCATTGTGTAAGAATTTCTATCTCTTTCACTGTCGTTGTTTCATGGGTTTTTCAAAGTAATTTATTTTCATAATGGGGTTTAGCTGCTTTTCACGGCTGTGTTTATGCCGCTTTACACCCACTTGACACACTAACAGAGAGATATCAATACATAGGTTTCAAGATTATTACCAGTCAGATATATTCTTGTGCGGTGAATAGGGCGTGTTGAGTCCAGTTCTCTGAGCAAAGAGTAGGTCTTGTCTACTACATATTGGGTTTATGGAACAGTATCTGAGCTAAATTGATACCCTTGTTTTATGTATCACCCCACCTCACCTTTCCCGTTAAGCAGCCATAGTCTGTTTTCTGCATGTGTGACTCTGTTCTGTTTTGTAATTCAGTTCAAGTGTAACGGTTTTTACATTCCCTCTAAAAGTGATACCTTATGAGAAGTGTCCTTTTCTGTGTGACTTATTTCACTTAGAATCGTCGTACCTAAATCCACTCATCATGCTGCTACTAACCTTATGACATTGATTTCATGGCTGAGTGATATTCCATTGTACATAAGGACCACAACTTCTTTATCCATTTTTCTCTTTCCTGGGATATTTAAGGTGGAATGAAGTGGAGGTCCTTGTCAACAGAGCAGCCCTCAACTTTGGGGTGCTTGTGTCTTGCTGATTTTTCATTTTCCCAATTTATACCCCCATGAGTGGAAGTGCCCTATGCTCTCTAAGCTGTGTTTTTTAGATGTTTCAGGACTCACCGTACACTTCTCCAGAGTGGCTGTTGGCAATTTACATCCCGCCCATCAGTGTAGCAAGGCTCCCATTTCTCCATGGCCTGTCCTGCATTTCTGGTTTTGACACTTTTTTCAGCATGGCCCTTTTGACCGATGGGAAGCGAGACTTCTCTGTAGCGCTGATTTGCCTTTCCAGGTTGCTTGGTTGGCCAAAAAGGGCGTATGCGTTTTTTCCTGAATATATTCAGGAAAAAACGCATACGCCCTTTTTGGCCAAGGGCATCATTGTCAACGTTTTGCCGCTTTTCATGTGCTTTAAAGGCGATTCGTATCTACCTCCTGAAATCTGTTTCGTGCAATTCTGCCTTGATTTCAAATCCTCTTCTTTGCCTTCCCTCAATATATTTGTGGACGAGAGTTATCATTTATAACTCTGCAGGTTTGTGAATTGCAGTGCCCTGAACCTCCATTTTACAACTCGCTTTTTTGGGAGCTGGCCGCAAAAGCGCAGGATGGCTTCAGGCCCTGTTCTGGTTCCGGGGGGCAGGCTGAGCCTGTGGTTAATTCTTCTTCCTGATGGGAAAATAGAGTGACCTGTGCCTGTCCCGACACCAAGAGCTAGTCTCTCGTTGGTTCCCCGTCTTCCCGTTCATCCTCAGGACAAATTGCAACCTGTACGGAACAGGAGGTTAAAGGTGCTGATGCTCCAAGTAGGGAGATTGCTAGTAAAGTGGCTGGAATGGCAAACACGGGCACAAGGAGATGAGAAATGAGGTGCGTTTTAGAAACCTTTCCCCATCACACGGTGTACCATCTTCTGGGTTTCTCATGCATGTTTTCGATGTAGGAAGATGCCCTTGAACCTGGAGATTTGGGACCCATGCGATGGGTACCACGCAGTATTACTTTAAAGGATCTGCGTTTGCTCACCCAACCTCACCAAACCTCTCAGCCCCAAGAGTGTCCACCCTTATGTCTCATCCAGCTGTGGGTCTAGATATGGTCAATCCAGGTTGCATCACAGCCCCTGAACTCATTGTGTAAGAATTTCTATCTCTTTCACTGTCGTTGTTTCATGGGTTTTTCAAAGTAATTTATTTTCATAATGGGGTTTAGCTGCTTTTCACGGCTGTGTTTATGCCGCTTCACACCCACTTGACACACTAACAGAGAGATATCAATACATAGGTTTTAAGATTATTACCAGTCAGATATATTCTTGTGCGGTGAATAGGGCGTGTTGAGTCCAGTTCTCTGAGCAAGGAGTAGGTCTTGTCTACTACATATTGGGTTTATGGAACAGTATCTGAGCTAATTTGATACCCTTGTTTTATGTATCACCCCACCTCACCTTTCCCGTTAAGCAGCCATAGTCTGTTTTCTGCATGTGTGACTCTGTTCTGTTTTGTAATTCAGTTCAAGTGTAACGGTTTTTACATTCCCTCTAAAAGTGATACCTTATGAGAAGTGTCCTTTTCTGTGTGACTTATTTCACTTAGAATCGTCGTACCTAAATCCACTCATCATGCTGCTACTAACCTTATGACATTGATTTCATGGCTGAGTGATATTCCATTGTACATAAGGACCACAACTTCTTTATCCATTTTTCTCTTTCCTGGGATATTTAAGGTGGAATGAAGTGGAGGTCCTTGTCAACAGAGCAGCCCTCAACTTTGGGGTGCTTGTGTCTTGCTGATTTTTCATTTTCCCAATTTATACCCGCATGAGTGGAAGTGCCCTATGCTCTCTAAGCTGTGTTTTTCAGATGTTTCAGGACACACCGTACACTTCTCCAGAGTGGCTGTTGGCAATTTACATCCCGCCCATCAGTGTAGCAAGGCTCCCATTTCTCCATGGCCTGTCCTGCATTTCTGGTTTTGAGACTTTTTTCAGCATGGCCCTTTTGACCGATGGGAAGCGAGACTTCTCTGTAGCGCTGATTTGCCTTTCCAGGTTGCTTGGTTGGCCAAAAAGGGCGTATGCGTTTTTTCCTGAATATATTCAGGAAAAAACGCATACGCCCTTTTTGGCCAAGGGCATCATTGTCAACGTTTTGCCGCTTTTCATGTGCTTTAAAGGCGATTCGTATCTACCTCCTGAAATCTGTTTCGTGCAATTCTGCCTTGATTTCAAATCCTCTTCTTTGCCTTCCCTCAATATATTTGTGGACGAGAGTTATCATTTATAACTCTGCAGGTTTGTGAATTGCAGTGCCCTGAACCTCCATTTTACAACTCGCTTTTTTGGGAGCTGGCCGCAAAAGCGCAGGATGGCTTCAGGCCCTGTTCTGGTTCCGGGGGGCAGGCTGAGCCTGTGGTTAATTCTTCTTCCTGATGGGAAAATAGAGTGACCTGTGCCTGTCCCGACACCAAGAGCTAGTCTCTCGTTGGTTCCCCGTCTTCCCGTTCATCCTCAGGACAAATTGCAACCTGTACGGAACAGGAGGTTAAAGGTGCTGATGCTCCAAGTAGGGAGATTGCTAGTAAAGTGGCTGGAATGGCGAACCCGGGCACAAGGAGATGAGAAATGAGGTGCGTTTTAGAAACCTTTCCCCATCACACGGTGTACCATCTTCTGGGTTTCTCATGCATGTTTTCGATGTAGGAAGATGCCCTTGAACCTGGAGATTTGGGACCCATGCGATGGGTACCACGCAGTATTACTTTAAAGGGTCTGCGTTTGCTCACCCAACCTCACCAAACCTCTCAGCCCCAAGAGTGTCCACCCTTATGTCTCATCCAGCTGTGGGTCTAGATATGGTCAATCCAGGTTGCATCACAGCCCCTGAACTCATTGTGTAAGAATTTCTATCTCTTTCACTGTCGTTGTTTCATGGGTGTTTCAAAGTAATTTATTTTCATAATGGGGTTTAGCTGCTTTTCACGGCTGTGTTTATGCCGCTTCACACCCACTTGACACACTAACAGAGAGATATCAATACATAGGTTTTAAGATTATTACCAGTCAGATATATTCTTGTGCGGTGAATAGGGCGTGTTGAGTCCAGTTCTCTGAGCAAGGAGTAGGTCTTGTCTACTACATATTGGGTTTATGGAACAGTATCTGAGCTAATTTGATACCCTTGTTTTATGTATCACCCCACCTCACCTTTCCCGTTAAGCAGCCATAGTCTGTTTTCTGCATGTGTGACTCTGTTCTGTTTTGTAATTCAGTTCAAGTGTAACGGTTTTTACATTCCCTCTAAAAGTGATACCTTATGAGAAGTGTCCTTTTCTGTGTGACTTATTTCACTTAGAATCGTCGTACCTAAATCCACTCATCATGCTGCTACTAACCTTATGACATTGATTTCATGGCTGAGTGATATTCCATTGTACATAAGGACCACAACTTCTTTATCCATTTTTCTCTTTCCTGGGATATTTAAGGTGGAATGAAGTGGAGGTCCTTGTCAACAGAGCAGCCCTCAACTTTGGGGTGCTTGTGTCTTGCTGATTTTTCATTTTCCCAATTTATACCCCCATGAGTGGAAGTGCCCTATGCTCTCTAAGCTGTGTTTTTTAGATGTTTCAGGACTCACCGTACACTTCTCCAGAGTGGCTGTTGGCAATTTACATCCTGCCCATCAGTGTAGCAAGGCTCCCATTTCTCCATGGCCTGTCCTGCATTTCTGGTTTTGACACTTTTTTCAGCATGGCCCTTTTGACCGATGGGAAGCGAGACTTCTCTGTAGCGCTGATTTGCCTTTCCAGGTTGCTTGGTTGGCCAAAAAGGGCGTATGCGTTTTTTCCTGAATATATTCAGGAAAAAACGCATACGCCCTTTTTGGCCAAGGGCATCATTGTCAACGTTTTGCCGCTTTTCATGTGCTTTAAATGCGATTCGAATCTACCTCCTGAAATCTGTTTCGTGCAATTCTGCCTTGATTTCAAATCCTCTTCTTTGCCTTCCCTCAATATATTTGTGGACGAGAGTTATCATTTATAACTCTGCAGGTTTGTGAATTGCAGTGCCCTGAACCTCCATTTTACAACTAGCTTTTTTGGGAGCTGGCCGCAAATGCGCAGGATGGCTTCAGGCCCTGTTCTGGTTCCGGGGGGCAGGCTGAGCCTGTGGTTAATTCTTCTTCCTGATGGGAAAATAGAGTGACCTGTGCCTGTCCCGACACCAAGAGCTAGTCTCTCGTTGGTTCCCCGTCTTCCCGTTCATCCTCAGGACAAATTGCAACCTGTACGGAACAGGAGGTTAAAGGTGCTGATGCTCCAAGTAGGGAGATTGCTAGTAAAGCGACTGGAATGGCGAACCCGGGCACAAGGAGATGAGAAATGAGGTGCGTTTTAGAAACCTTTCCCCATCACACGGTGTACCATCTTCTGGGTTTCTCATGCATGTTTTCGATGTAGGAAGATGCCCTTGAACCTGGAGATTTGGGACCCATGCGATGGGTACCACGCAGTATTACTTTAAAGGGTCTGCGTTTGCTCACCCAACCTCACCAAACCTCTCAGCCCCAAGAGTGTCCACCCTTATGTCTCATCCAGCTGTGGGTCTAGATATGGTCAATCCAGGTTGCATCACAGCCCCTGAACTCATTGTGTAAGAATTTCTATCTCTTTCACTGTCGTTGTTTCATGGGTTTTACAAAGTAATTTATTTTCATAATGGGGTTTAGCTGCTTTTCACGGCTGTGTTTATGCCGCTTTACACCCACTTGACACACTAACAGAGAGATATCAATACATAGGTTTTAAGATTATTACTAGTCAGATATATTCTTGTGCGGTGAATAGGGCGTGTTGAGTCCAGTTCTCTGAGCAAGGAGTAGGTCTTGTCTATTACATATTGGGTTTATGGAACGGTATCTGAGCTAATTTGATACCCTTGTTTTATGTATCACCCCACCTCACCTTTCCCGTTAAGCAGCCATAGTGTGTTTTCTGCATGTGTGACTCTGTTCTGTTTTGTAATTCAGTTCAAGTGTAACGGTTTTTACATTCCCTCTATAAGTGATACCTTATGAGAAGTGTCCTTTTCTGTGTGACTTATTTCTCTTAGAATCGTCGTACCTAAATCCACTCATCATGCTGCTACTAACCTTATGACATTGATTTCATGGCTGAGTGATATTCCATTGTACATAAGGACGACAACTTCTTTATCCATTTTTCTCTTTCCTGGGATATTTAAGGTGGAATGAAGTGGAGGTCCTTGTCAACAGAGCAGCCCTCAACTTTGGGGTGCTTGTGTCTTGCTGATTTTTCATTTTCCCAATTTATACCCCCATGAGTGGAAGTGCCCTATGCTCTCTAAGCTGTGTTTTTCAGATGTTTCAGGACACACCGTACACTTCTCCAGAGTGGCTGTTGGCAATTTACATCCCGCCCATCAGTGTAGCAAGGCTCCCATTTCTCCATGGCCTGTCCTGCATTTCTGGTTTTGACACTTTTTTCAGCATGGCCCTTTTGACCGATGGGAAGCGAGACTTCTCTGTAGCGCTGATTTGCCTTTCCAGGTTGCTTGGTTGGCCAAAAAGGGCGTATGCGTTTTTTCCTGAATATATTCAGGAAAAAACGCATACGCCCTTTTTGGCCAAGGGCATCATTGTCAACGTTTTGCCGCTTTTCATGTGCTTTAAAGGCGATTCGTATCTACCTCCTGAAATCTGTTTCGTGCAATTCTGCCTTGATTTCAAATCCTCTTCTTTGCCTTCCCTCAATATATTTGTGGACGAGAGTTATCATTTATAACTCTGCAGGTTTGTGAATTGCAGTGCCCTGAACCTCCATTTTACAACTCGCTTTTTTGGGAGCTGGCCGCAAAAGCGCAGGATGGCTTCAGGCCCTGTTCTGGTTCCGGGGGGCAGGCTGAGCCTGTGGTTAATTCTTCTTCCTGATGGGAAAATAGAGTGACCTGTGCCTGTCCCAACACCAAGAGCTAGTCTCTCGTTGGTTCCCCGTCTTCCCGTTCATCCTCAGGACAAATTGCAACCTGTACGGAACAGGAGGTTAAAGGTGCTGATGCTCCAAGTAGGGAGATTGCTAGTAAAGTGGCTGGAATGGCGAACCCGGGCACAAGGAGATGAGAAATGAGGTGCGTTTTAGAAACCTTTCCCCATCACACGGTGTACCATCTTCTGGGTTTCTCATGCATGTTTTCGATGTAGGAAGATGCCCTTGAAGCTGGAGATTTGGGACCCATGCGATGGGTCCCACGCAGTATTACTTTAAAGGGTCTGCGTTTGCTCACCCAACCTCACCAAACCTCTCAGCCCCAAGAGTGTCCACCCTTATGTCTCATCCAGCTGTGGGTCTAGATATGGTCAATCCAGGTTGCATCACAGCCCCTGAACTCATTGTGTAAGAATTTCTATCTCTTTCACTGTCGTTGTTTCATGGGTTTTTCAAAGTAATTTATTTTCATAATGGGGTTTAGCTGCTTTTCACGGCTGTGTTTATGCCGCTTTACACCCACTTGACACACTAACAGAGAGATATCAATACATAGGTTTCAAGATTATTACCAGTCAGATATATTCTTGTGCGGTGAATAGGGCGTGTTGAGTACAGTTCTCTGAGCAAGGAGTAGGTCTTGTCTACTACATATTGGGTTTATGGAACGGTATCTGAGCTAATTTGATACCCTTGTTTTATGTATCACCCCACCTCACCTTTCCCGTTAAGCAGCCATAGTGTGTTTTCTGCATGTGTGACTCTGTTCTGTTTTGTAATTCAGTTCAAGTGTAACGGTTTTTACATTCCCTCTATCAGTGATACCTTATGAGAAGTGTCCATTTCTGTGTGACTTATTTCACTTAGAATCGTCGTACCTAAATCCACTCATCATGCTGCTACTAACCTTATGACATTGATTTCATGGCTGAGTGATATTCCATTGTACATAAGGACCACAACTTCTTTATCCTTTTTTCTCTTTCCTGGGATATTTAAGGTGGAATGAAGTGGAGGTCCTTGTCAACAGAGCAGCCCTCAACTTTGGGGTGCTTGTGTCTTGCTGATTTTTCATTTTCCCAATTTATACCCCCATGAATGGAAGTGCCCTATGCTCTCTAAGCTGTGTTTTTTAGATGTTTCAGGACACACCGTACACTTCTCCAGAGTGGCTGTTGGCAATTTACATCCCGCCCATCAGTGTAGCAAGGCTCCCATTTCTCCATGGCCTGTCCTGCATTTCTGGTTTTGACACTTTTTTCAGCATGACCCTTTTGACCGATGGGAAGCGAGACTTCTCTGTAGCGCTGATTTGCCTTTCCAGGTTGCTTGGTTGGCCAAAAAGGGCGTATGCGTTTTTTCCTGAATATATTCAGGAAAAAACGCATACGCCCTTTTTGGCCAAGGGCATCATTGTCAACGTTTTGCCGCTTTTCATGTGCTTTAAAGGCGATTCGTATCTACCTCCTGAAATCTGTTTCGTGCAATTCTGCCTTGATTTCAAATCCTCTTCTTTGCCTTCCCTCAATATATTTGTGGACGAGAGTTATCATTTATAACTCTGCAGGTTTGTGAATTGCAGTGCCCTGAACCTCCATTTTACAACTCGCTTTTTTGGGAGCTGGCCGCAAAAGCGCAGGATGGCTTCAGGCCCTGTTCTGGTTCCGGGGGGCAGGCTGAGCCTGTGGTTAATTCTTCTTCCTGATGGGAAAATAGAGTGACCTGTGCCTGTCCCGACACCAAGAGCTAGTCTCTCGTTGGTTCCCCGTCTTCCCGTTCATCCTCAGGACAAATTGCAACCTGTACGGAACAGGAGGTTAAAGGTGCTGATGCTCCAAGTAGGGAGATTGCTAGTAAAGCGACTGGAATGGCGAACCCGGGCACAAGGAGATGAGAAATGAGGTGCGTTTTAGAAACCTTTCCCCATCACACGGTGTACCATCTTGTGGGTTTCTCATGCATGTTTTCGATGTAGGAAGATGCCCTTGAACCTGGAGATTTGGGACCCATGCGATGGGTACCACGCAGTATTACTTTAAAGGGTCTGCGTTTGCTCACCCAACCTCACCAAACCTCTCAGCCCCAAGAGTGTCCACCCTTATGTCTCATCCAGCTGTGGGTCTAGATATGGTCAATCCAGGTTGCATCACAGCCCCTGAACTCATTGTGTAAGAATTTCTATCTCTTTCACTGTCGTTGTTTCATGGGTTTTACAAAGTAATTTATTTTCATAATGGGGTTTAGCTGCTTTTCACGGCTGTGTTTATGCCGCTTTACACCCACTTGACACACTAACAGAGAGATATCAATACATAGGTTTTAAGATTATTACTAGTCAGATATATTCTTGTGCGGTGAATAGGACGTGTTGAGTCCAGTTCTCTGAGCAAGGAGTAGGTCTTGTCTATTACATATTGGATTTATGGAACGGTATCTGAGCTAATTTGATACCCTTGTTTTATGTATCACCCCACCTCACCTTTCCCGTTAAGCAGCCATAGTGTGTTTTCTGCATGTGTGACTCTGTTCTGTTTTGTAATTCAGTTCAAGTGTAACGGTTTTTACATTCCCTCTATAAGTGATACCTTATGAGAAGTGTCCTTTTCTGTGTGACTTATTTCTCTTAGAATCGTCGTACCTAAATCCACTCATCATGCTGCTACTAACCTTATGACATTGATTTCATGGCTGAGTGATATTCCATTGTACATAAGGACGACAACTTCTTTATCCATTTTTCTCTTTCCTGGGATATTTAAGGTGGAATGAAGTGGAGGTCCTTGTCAACAGAGCAGCCCTCAACTTTGGGGTGCTTGTGTCTTGCTGATTTTTCATTTTCCCAATTTATACCCCCATGAGTGGAAGTGCCCTATGCTCTCTAAGCTGTGTTTTTCAGATGTTTCAGGACACACCGTACACTTCTCCAGAGTGGCTGTTGGCAATTTACATCCCGCCCATCAGTGTAGCAAGGCTCCCATTTCTCCATGGCCTGTCCTGCATTTCTGGTTTTGACACTTTTTTCAGCATGGCCCTTTTGACCGATGGGAAGCGAGACTTCTCTGTAGCGCTGATTTGCCTTTCCAGGTTGCTTGGTTGGCCAAAAAGGGCGTATGCGTTTTTTCCTGAATATATTCAGGAAAAAACGCATACGCCCTTTTTGGCCAAGGGCATCATTGTCAACGTTTTGCCGCTTTTCATGTGCTTTAAAGGCGATTCGTATCTACCTCCTGAAATCTGTTTCGTGCAATTCTGCCTTGATTTCAAATCCTCTTCTTTGCCTTCCCTCAATATATTTGTGGACGAGAGTTATCATTTATAACTCTGCAGGTTTGTGAATTGCAGTGCCCTGAACCTCCATTTTACAACTCGCTTTTTTGGGAGCTGGCCGCAAAAGCGCAGGATGGCTTCAGGCCCTGTTCTGGTTCTGGGGGGCAGGCTGAGCCTGTGGTTAATTCTTCTTCCTGATGGGAAAATAGAGTGACCTGTGCCTGTCCCAACACCAAGAGCTAGTCTCTCGTTGGTTCCCCGTCTTCCCGTTCATCCTCAGGACAAATTGCAACCTGTACGGAACAGGAGGTTAAAGGTGCTGATGCTCCAAGTAGGGAGATTGCTAGTAAAGTGGTTGGAATGGTGAACCCGGGCACAAGGAGATGAGAAATGAGGTGCGTTTTAGAAACCTTTCCCCATCACACGGTGTACCATCTTCTGGGTTTCTCATGCATGTTTTCGATGTAGGAAGATGCCCTTGAAGCTGGAGATTTGGGACCCATGCGATGGGTCCCACGCAGTATTACTTTAAAGGGTCTGCGTTTGCTCACCCAACCTCACCAAACCTCTCAGCCCCAAGAGTGTCCACCCTTATGTCTCATCCAGCTGTGGGTCTAGATATGGTCAATCCAGGTTGCATCACAGCCCCTGAACTCATTGTGTAAGAATTTCTATCTCTTTCACTGTCGTTGTTTCATGGGTTTTTCAAAGTAATTTATTTTCATAATGGGGTTTAGCTGCTTTTCACGGCTGTGTTTATGCCGCTTTACACCCACTTGACACACTAACAGAGAGATATCAATACATAGGTTTCAAGATTATTACCAGTCAGATATATTCTTGTGCGGTGAATAGGGCGTGTTGAGTACAGTTCTCTGAGCAAGGAGTAGGTCTTGTCTACTACATATTGGGTTTATGGAACGGTATCTGAGCTAATTTGATACCTTGTTTTATGTATCACCCCACCTCACCTTTCCCGTTAAGCAGCCATAGTGTGTTTTCTGCATGTGTGACTCTGTTCTGTTTTGTAATTCAGTTCAAGTGTAACGGTTTTTACATTCCCTCTATAAGTGATACCTTATGAGAAGTGTCCTTTTCTGTGTGACTTATTTCTCTTAGAATCGTCGTACCTAAATCCACTCATCATGCTGCTACTAACCTTATGACATTGATTTCATGGCTGAGTGATATTCCATTGTACATAAGGACGACAACTTCTTTATCCATTTTTCTCTTTCCTGGGATATTTAAGGTGGAATGAAGTGGAGGTCCTTGTCAACAGAGCAGCCCTCAACTTTGGGGTGCTTGTGTCTTGCTGATTTTTCATTTTCCCAATTTATACCCCCATGAGTGGAAGTGCCCTATGCTCTCTAAGCTGTGTTTTTCAGATGTTTCAGGACACACCGTACACTTCTCCAGAGTGGCTGTTGGCAATTTACATCCCGCCCATCAGTGTAGCAAGGCTCCCATTTCTCCATGGCCTGTCCTGCATTTCTGGTTTTGACACTTTTTTCAGCATGGCCCTTTTGACCGATGGGAAGCGAGACTTCTCTGTAGCGCTGATTTGCCTTTCCAGGTTGCTTGGTTGGCCAAAAAGGGCGTATGCGTTTTTTCCTGAATATATTCAGGAAAAAACGCATACGCCCTTTTTGGCCAAGGGCATCATTGTCAACGTTTTGCCGCTTTTCATGTGCTTTAAAGGCGATTCGTATCTACCTCCTGAAATCTGTTTCGTGCAATTCTGCCTTGATTTCAAATCCTCTTCTTTGCCTTCCCTCAATATATTTGTGGACGAGAGTTATCATTTATAACTCTGCAGGTTTGTGAATTGCAGTGCCCTGAACCTCGATTTTACAACTCGCTTTTTTGGGAGCTGGCCGCAAAAGCGCAGGATGGCTTCAGGCCCTGTTCTGGTTCTGGGGGGCAGGCTGAGCCTGTGGTTAATTCTTCTTCCTGATGGGAAAATAGAGTGACCTGTGCCTGTCCCAACACCAAGAGCTAGTCTCTCGTTGGTTCCCCGTCTTCCCGTTCATCCTCAGGACAAATTGCAACCTGTACGGAACAGGAGGTTAAAGGTGCTGATGCTCCAAGTAGGGAGATTGCTAGTAAAGTGGCTGGAATGGCGAACCCGGGCACAAGGAGATGAGAAATGAGGTGCGTTTTAGAAACCTTTCCCCATCACACGGTGTACCATCTTCTGGGTTTCTCATGCATGTTTTCGATGTAGGAAGATGCCCTTGAAGCTGGAGATTTGGGACCCATGCGATGGGTCCCACGCAGTATTACTTTAAAGGGTCTGCGTTTGCTCACCCAACCTCACCAAACCTCTCAGCCCCAAGAGTGTCCACCCTTATGTCTCATCCAGCTGTGGGTCTAGATATGGTCAATCCAGGTTGCATCACAGCCCCTGAACTCATTGTGTAAGAATTTCTATCTCTTTCACTGTCGTTGTTTCATGGGTTTTTCAAAGTAATTTATTTTCATAATGGGGTTTAGCTGCTTTTCACGGCTGTGTTTATGCCGCTTTACACCCACTTGACACACTAACAGAGAGATATCAATACATAGGTTTCAAGATTATTACCAGTCAGATATATTCTTGTGCGGTGAATAGGGCGTGTTGAGTACAGTTCTCTGAGCAAGGAGTAGGTCTTGTCTACTACATATTGGGTTTATGGAACGGTATCTGAGCTAATTTGATACCTTGTTTTATGTATCACCCCACCTCACCTTTCCCGTTAAGCAGCCATAGTGTGTTTTCTGCATGTGTGACTCTGTTCTGTTTTGTAATTCAGTTCAAGTGTAACGGTTTTTACATTCCCTCTATCAGTGATACCTTATGAGAAGTGTCCTTTTCTGTGTGACTTATTTCACTTAGAATCGTCGTACCTAAATCCCCTCATCATGCTGCTACTAACCTTATGACATTGATTTCATGGCTGAGTGATATTCCATTGTACATAAGGACCACAACTTCTTTATCCATTTTTCTCTTTCCTGGGATATTGAAGGTGGAATGAAGTGGAGGTCCTTGTCAACAGAGCAGCCCTCAACTTTGGGGTGCTTGTGTCTTGCTGATTTTTCATTTTCCCAATTTATACCCCCATGAGTGGAAGTGCCCTATGCTCTCTAAGCTGTGTTTTTCAGATGTTTCAGGACACACCGTACACTTCTCCAGAGTGGCTGTTGGCAATTTACATCCCGCCCATCAGTGTAGCAAGGCTCCCATTTCTCCATGGCCTGTCCTGCATTTCTGGTTTTGACACTTTTTTCAGCATGGCCCTTTTGACCGATGGGAAGCGAGACTTCTCTGTAGCGCTGATTTGCCTTTCCAGGTTGCTTGGTTGGCCAAAAAGGGCGTATGCGTTTTTTCCTGAA
Organism: Balaenoptera borealis; assembly: GCF_965194805.1. Lineage (NCBI taxonomy): Eukaryota > Metazoa > Chordata > Mammalia > Artiodactyla > Balaenopteridae > Balaenoptera > Balaenoptera borealis. The sequence continues at coordinate 1,024,592 of NW_028123991.1, forward strand.
TATATTCAGGAAAAAACGCATACGCCCTTTTTGGCCAAGGGCATCATTGTCAACGTTTTGCCGCTTTTCATGTGCTTTAAAGGCGATTCGTATCTACCTCCTGAAATCTGTTTCGTGCAATTCTGCCTTGATTTCAAATCCTCTTCTTTGCCTTCCCTCAATATATTTGTGGACGAGAGTTATCATTTATAACTCTGCAGGTTTGTGAATTGCAGTGCCCTGAACCTCCATTTTACAACTCGCTTTTTTGGGAGCTGGCCGCAAAAGCGCAGGATGGCTTCAGGCCCTGTTCTGGTTCCGGGGGGCAGGCTGAGCCTGTGGTTAATTCTTCTTCCTGATGGGAAAATAGAGTGACCTGTGCCTGTCCCGACACCAAGAGCTAGTCTCTCGTTGGTTCCCCGTCTTCCCGTTCATCCTCAGGACAAATTGCAACCTGTACGGAACAGGAGGTTAAAGGTGCTGATGCTCCAAGTAGGGAGATTGCTAGTAAAGTGGCTGGAATGGCGAACCCGGGCACAAGGAGATGAGAAATGAGGTGCGTTTTAGAAACCTTTCCCCATCACACGGTGTACCATCTTCTGGGTTTCTCATGCATGTTTTCGATGTAGGAAGATGCCCTTGAACCTGGAGATTTGGGACCCATGCGATGGGTACCACGCAGTATTACTTTAAAGGGTCTGCGTTTGCTCACCCAACCTCACCAAACCTCTCAGCCCCAAGAGTGTCCACCCTTATGTCTCATCCAGCTGTGGGTCTAGATATGGTCAATCCAGGTTGCATCACAGCCCCTGAACTCATTGTGTAAGAATTTCTATCTCTTTCACTGTCGTTGTTGCATGGGTTTTTCAAAGTAATTTATTTTCATAATGGGGTTTAGCTGCTTTTCACGGCTGTGTTTATGCCGCTTCACACCCACTTGACACACTAACAGAGAGATATCAATACATAGGTTTTAAGATTATTACCAGTCAGATATATTCTTGTGCGGTGAATAGGGCGTGTTGAGTCCAGTTCTCTGAGCAAGGAGTAGGTCTTGTCTACTACATATTGGGTTTATGGAACAGTATCTGAGCTAATTTGATACCCTTGTTTTATGTATCACCCCACCTCACCTTTCCCGTTAAGCAGCCATAGTCTGTTTTCTGCATGTGTGACTCTGTTCTGTTTTGTAATTCAGTTCAAGTGTAACGGTTTTTACATTCCCTCTAAAAGTGATACCTTATGAGAAGTGTCTTTTTCTGTGTGACTTATTTCACTTAGAATCGTCGTACCTAAATCCACTCATCATGCTGCTACTAACCTTATGACATTGATTTCATGGCTGAGTGATATTCCATTGTACATAAGGACCACAACTTCTTTATCCATTTTTCTCTTTCCTGGGATATTTAAGGTGGAATGAAGTGGAGGTCCTTGTCAACAGAGCAGCCCTCAACTTTGGGGTGCTTGTGTCTTGCTGATTTTTCATTTTCCCAATTTATACCCCCATGAGTGGAAGTGCCCTATGCTCTCTAAGCTGTGTTTTTCAGATGTTTCAGGACACACCGTACACTTCTCCAGAGTGGCTGTTGGCAATTTACATCCCGCCCATCAGTGTAGCAAGGCTCCCATTTCTCCATGGCCTGTCCTGCATTTCTGGTTTTGAGACTTTTTTCAGCATGGCCCTTTTGAACAGATGGGTAGCGAGTCTTCTTTGTAGCGCTGATTTGCCTTTCCAGGTTGCTTGGTTGGCCAAAAAGGGCGTATGCGTTTTTTCCTGAATATATTCAGGAAAAAACGCATACGCCCTTTTTGGCCAAGGGCATCATTGTCAACGTTTTGCCGCTTTTCATGTGCTTTAAAGGCGATTCGTATCTACCTCCTGAAATCTGTTTCGTGCAATTCTGCCTTGATTTCAAATCCTCTTCTTTGCCTTCCCTCAATATATTTGTGGACGAGAGTTATCATTTATAACTCTGCAGGTTTGTGAATTGCAGTGCCCTGAACCTCCATTTTACAACTCGCTTTTTTGGGAGCTGGCCGCAAAAGCGCAGGATGGCTTCAGGCCCTGTTCTGGTTCCGGGGGGCAGGCTGAGCCTGTGGTTAATTCTTCTTCCTGATGGGAAAATAGAGTGACCTGTGCCTGTCCCGACACCAAGAGCTAGTCTCTCGTTGGTTCCCCGTCTTCCCGTTCATCCTCAGGACAAATTGCAACCTGTACGGAACAGGAGGTTAAAGGTGCTGATGCTCCAAGTAGGGAGATTGCTAGTAAAGTGGCTGGAATGGCAAACACGGGCACAAGGAGATGAGAAATGAGGTGCGTTTTAGAAACCTTTCCCCATCACACGGTGTACCATCTTCTGGGTTTCTCATGCATGTTTTCGATGTAGGAAGATGCCCTTGAACCTGGAGATTTGGGACCCATGCGATGGGTACCACGCAGTATTACTTTAAAGGATCTGCGTTTGCTCACCCAACCTCACCAAACCTCTCAGCCCCAAGAGTGTCCACCCTTATGTCTCATCCAGCTGTGGGTCTAGATATGGTCAATCCAGGTTGCATCACAGCCCCTGAACTCATTGTGTAAGAATTTCTATCTCTTTCACTGTCGTTGTTTCATGGGTTTTTCAAAGTAATTTATTTTCATAATGGGGTTTAGCTGCTTTTCACGGCTGTGTTTATGCCGCTTCACACCCACTTGACACACTAACAGAGAGATATCAATACATAGGTTTTAAGATTATTACCAGTCAGATATATTCTTGTGCGGTGAATAGGGCGTGTTGAGTCCAGTTCTCTGAGCAAGGAGTAGGTCTTGTCTACTACATATTGGGTTTATGGAACAGTATCTGAGCTAATTTGATACCCTTGTTTTATGTATCACCCCACCTCACCTTTCCCGTTAAGCAGCCATAGTCTGTTTTCTGCATGTGTGACTCTGTTCTGTTTTGTAATTCAGTTCAAGTGTAACGGTTTTTACATTCCCTCTAAAAGTGATACCTTATGAGAAGTGTCTTTTTCTGTGTGACTTATTTCACTTAGAATCGTCGTACCTAAATCCACTCATCATGCTGCTACTAACCTTATGACATTGATTTCATGGCTGAGTGATATTCCATTGTACATAAGGACCACAACTTCTTTATCCATTTTTCTCTTTCCTGGGATATTTAAGGTGGAATGAAGTGGAGGTCCTTGTCAACAGAGCAGCCCTCAACTTTGGGGTGCTTGTGTCTTGCTGATTTTTCATTTTCCCAATTTATACCCCCATGAGTGGAAGTGCCCTATGCTCTCTAAGCTGTGTTTTTCAGATGTTTCAGGACACACCGTACACTTCTCCAGAGTGGCTGTTGGCAATTTACATCCCGCCCATCAGTGTAGCAAGGCTCCCATTTCTCCATGGCCTGTCCTGCATTTCTGGTTTTGAGACTTTTTTCAGCATGGCCCTTTTGACAGATGGGTAGCGAGTCTTCTTTGTAGCGCTGATTTGCCTTTCCAGGTTGCTTGGTTGGCCAAAAAGGGCGTATGCGTTTTTTCCTGAATATATTCAGGAAAAAACGCATACGCCCTTTTTGGCCAAGGGCATCATTGTCAACGTTTTGCCGCTTTTCATGTGCTTTAAAGGCGATTCGTATCTACCTCCTGAAATCTGTTTCATGCAATTCTGCCTTGATTTCAAATCCTCTTCTTTGCCTTCCCTCAATATATTTGTGGACGAGAGTTATCATTTATAACTCTGCAGGTTTGTGAATTGCAGTGCCCTGAACCTCCATTTTACAACTCGCTTTTTTGGGAGCTGGCCGCAAAAGCGCAGGATGGCTTCAGGCCCTGTTCTGGTTCCGGGGGGCAGGCTGAGCCTGTGGTTAATTCTTCTTCCTGATGGGAAAATAGAGTGACCTGTGCCTGTCCCGACACCAAGAGCTAGTCTCTCGTTGGTTCCCCGTCTTCCCGTTCATCCTCAGGACAAATTGCAACCTGTACGGAACAGGAGGTTAAAGGTGCTGATGCTCCAAGTAGGGAGATTGCTAGTAAAGTGGCTGGAATGGCGAACCCGGGCACAAGGAGATGAGAAATGAGGTGCGTTTTAGAAACCTTTCCCCATCACACGGTGTACCATCTTCTGGGTTTCTCATGCATGTTTTCGATGTAGGAAGATGCCCTTGAACCTGGAGATTTGGGACCCATGCGATGGGTACCACGCAGTATTACTTTAAAGGGTCTGCGTTTGCTCACCCAACCTCACCAAACCTCTCAGCCCCAAGAGTGTCCACCCTTATGTCTCATCCAGCTGTGGGTCTAGATATGGTCAATCCAGGTTGCATCACAGCCCCTGAACTCATTGTGTAAGAATTTCTATCTCTTTCACTGTCGTTGTTTCATGGGTGTTTCAAACTAATTTATTTTCATAATGGGGTTTAGCTGCTTTTCACGGCTGTGTTTATGCCGCTTCACACCCACTTGACACACTAACAGAGAGATATCAATACATAGGTTTTAAGATTATTACCAGTCAGATATATTCTTGTGCGGTGAATAGGGCGTGTTGAGTCCAGTTCTCTGAGCAAGGAGTAGGTCTTGTCTACTACATATTGGGTTTATGGAACAGTATCTGAGCTAATTTGATACCCTTGTTTTATGTATCACCCCACCTCACCTTTCCCGTTAAGCAGCCATAGTCTGTTTTCTGCATGTGTGACTCTGTTCTGTTTTGTAATTCAGTTCAAGTGTAACGGTTTTTACATTCCCTCTAAAAGTGATACCTTATGAGAAGTGTCCTTTTCTGTGTGACTTATTTCACTTAGAATCGTCGTACCTAAATCCACTCATCATGCTGCTACTAACCTTATGACATTGATTTCATGGCTGAGTGATATTCCATTGTACATAAGGACCACAACTTCTTTATCCATTTTTCTCTTTCCTGGGATATTTAAGGTGGAATGAAGTGGAGGTCCTTGTCAACAGAGCAGCCCTCAACTTTGGGGTGCTTGTGTCTTGCTGATTTTTCATTTTCCCAATTTATACCCCCATGAGTGGAAGTGCCCTATGCTCTCTAAGCTGTGTTTTTTAGATGTTTCAGGACTCACCGTACACTTGTCCAGAGTGGCTGTTGGCAATTTACATCCCGCCCATCAGTGTAGCAAGGCTCCCATTTCTCCATGGCCTGTCCTGCATTTCTGGTTTTGACACTTTTTTCAGCATGGCCCTTTTGACCGATGGGAAGCGAGACTTCTCTGTAGCGCTGATTTGCCTTTCCAGGTTGCTTGGTTGGCCAAAAAGGGCGTATGCGTTTTTTCCTGAATATATTCAGGAAAAAACGCATACGCCCTTTTTGGCCAAGGGCATCATTGTCAACGTTTTGCCACTTTTCATGTGCTTTAAAGGCGATTCGTATCTACCTCCTGAAATCTGTTTCGTGCAATTCTGCCTTGATTTCAAATCCTCTTCTTTGCCTTCCCTCAATATATTTGTGGACGAGAGTTATCATTTATAACTCTGCAGGTTTGTGAATTGCAGTGCCCTGAACCTCCATTTTACAACTCGCTTTTTTGGGAGCTGGCCGCAAAAGCGCAGGATGGCTTCAGGCCCTGTTCTGGTTCCGGGGGGCAGGCTGAGCCTGTGGTTAATTCTTCTTCCTGATGGGAAAATAGAGTGACCTGTGCCTGTCCCGACACCAAGAGCTAGTCTCTCGTTGGTTCCCCGTCTTCCCGTTCATCCTCAGGACAAATTGCAACCTGTACGGAACAGGAGGTTAAAGGTGCTGATGCTCCAAGTAGGGAGATTGCTAGTAAAGTGGCTGGAATGGCGAACCCGGGCACAAGGAGATGAGAAATGAGGTGCGTTTTAGAAACCTTTCCCCATCACACGGTGTACCATCTTCTGGGTTTCTCATGCATGTTTTCGATGTAGGAAGATGCCCTTGAACCTGGAGATTTGGGACCCATGCGATGGGTACCACGCAGTATTACTTTAAAGGGTCTGCGTTTGCTCACCCAACCTCACCAAACCTCTCAGCCCCAAGAGTGTCCACCCTTATGTCTCATCCAGCTGTGGGTCTAGATATGGTCAATCCAGGTTGCATCACAGCCCCTGAACTCATTGTGTAAGAATTTCTATCTCTTTCACTGTCGTTGTTTCATGGGTGTTTCAAAGTAATTTATTTTCATAATGGGGTTTAGCTGCTTTTCACGGCTGTGTTTATGCCGCTTCACACCCACTTGACACACTAACAGAGAGATATCAATACATAGGTTTTAAGATTATTACCAGTCAGATATATTCTTGTGCGGTGAATAGGGCGTGTTGAGTCCAGTTCTCTGAGCAAGGAGTAGGTCTTGTCTACTACATATTGGGTTTATGGAACGGTATCTGAGCTAATTTGATACCCTTGTTTTATGTATCACCCCACCTCACCTTTCCCGTTAAGCAGCCATAGTCTGTTTTCTGCATGTGTGACTCTGTTCTGTTTTGTAATTCAGTTCAAGTGTAACGGTTTTTACATTCCCTCTATCAGTGATACCTTATGAGAAGTGTCCTTTTCTGTGTGACTTATTTCACTTAGAATCGTCGTACCTAAATCCACTCATCATGCTGCTACTAACCTTATGACATTGATTTCATGGCTGAGTGATATTCCATTGTACATAAGGACCACAACTTCTTTATCCATTTTTCTCTTTCCTGGGATATTTAAGGTGGAATGAAGTGGAGGTCCTTGTCAACAGAGCAGCCCTCAACTTTGGGGTGCTTGTGTCTTGCTGATTTTTCATTTTCCCAATTTATACCCCCATGAGTGGAAGTGCCCTATGCTCTCTAAGCTGTGTTTTTTAGATGTTTCAGGACTCACCGTACACTTCTCCAGAGTGGCTGTTGGCAATTTACATCCCGCCCATCAGTGTAGCAAGGCTCCCATTTCTCCATGGCCTGTCCTGCATTTCTGGTTTTGACACTTTTTTCAGCATGGCCCTTTTGACCGATGGGAAGCGAGACTTCTCTGTAGCGCTGATTTGCCTTTCCAGGTTGCTTGGTTGGCCAAAAAGGGCGTATGCGTTTTTTCCTGAATATATTCAGGAAAAAACGCATACGCCCTTTTTGGCCAAGGGCATCATTGTCAACGTTTTGCCACTTTTCATGTGCTTTAAAGGCGATTCGTATCTACCTCCTGAAATCTGTTTCGTGCAATTCTGCCTTGATTTCAAATCCTCTTCTTTGCCTTCCCTCAATATATTTGTGGACGAGAGTTATCATTTATAACTCTGCAGGTTTGTGAATTGCAGTGCCCTGAACCTCCATTTTACAACTCGCTTTTTTGGGAGCTGGCCGCAAATGCGCAGGATGGCTTCAGGCCCTGTTCTGGTTCCGGGGGGCAGGCTGAGCCTGTGGTTAATTCTTCTTCCTGATGGGAAAATAGAGTGACCTGTGCCTGTCCCAACACCAAGAGCTAGTCTCTCGTTGGTTCCCCGTCTTCCCGTTCATCCTCAGGACAAATTGCAACCTGTACGGAACAGGAGGTTAAAGGTGCTGATGCTCCAAGTAGGGAGATTGCTAGTAAAGTGGCTGGAATGGCGAACCCGGGCACAAGGAGATGAGAAATGAGGTGCGTTTTAGAAACCTTTCCCCATCACACGGTGTACCATCTTCTGGGTTTCTCATGCATGTTTTCGATGTAGGAAGATGCCCTTGAAGCTGGAGATTTGGGACCCATGCGATGGGTCCCACGCAGTATTACTTTAAAGGGTCTGCGTTTGCTCACCCAACCTCACCAAACCTCTCAGCCCCAAGAGTGTCCACCCTTATGTCTCATCCAGCTGTGGGTCTAGATATGGTCAATCCAGGTTGCATCACAGGCCCTGAACTCATTGTGTAAGAATTTCTATCTCTTTCACTGTCGTTGTTTCATGGGTTTTTCAAAGTAATTTATTTTCATAATGGGGTTTAGCTGCTTTTCACGGCTGTGTTTATGCCGCTTTACACCCACTTGACACACTAACAGAGAGATATCAATACATAGGTTTCAAGATTATTACCAGTCAGATATATTCTTGTGCGGTGAATAGGGCGTGTTGAGTCCAGTTCTCTGAGCAAAGAGTAGGTCTTGTCTACTACATATTGGGTTTATGGAACAGTATCTGAGCTAAATTGATACCCTTGTTTTATGTATCACCCCACCTCACCTTTCCCGTTAAGCAGCCATAGTCTGTTTTCTGCATGTGTGACTCTGTTCTGTTTTGTAATTCAGTTCAAGTGTAACGGTTTTTACATTCCCTCTAAAAGTGATACCTTATGAGAAGTGTCCTTTTCTGTGTGACTTATTTCACTTAGAATCGTCGTACCTAAATCCACTCATCATGCTGCTACTAACCTTATGACATTGATTTCATGGCTGAGTGATATTCCATTGTACATAAGGACCACAACTTCTTTATCCATTTTTCTCTTTCCTGGGATATTTAAGGTGGAATGAAGTGGAGGTCCTTGTCAACAGAGCAGCCCTCAACTTTGGGGTGCTTGTGTCTTGCTGATTTTTCATTTTCCCAATTTATACCCCCATGAGTGGAAGTGCCCTATGCTCTCTAAGCTGTGTTTTTTAGATGTTTCAGGACTCACCGTACACTTCTCCAGAGTGGCTGTTGGCAATTTACATCCCGCCCATCAGTGTAGCAAGGCTCCCATTTCTCCATGGCCTGTCCTGCATTTCTGGTTTTGACACTTTTTTCAGCATGGCCCTTTTGACCGATGGGAAGCGAGACTTCTCTGTAGCGCTGATTTGCCTTTCCAGGTTGCTTGGTTGGCCAAAAAGGGCGTATGCGTTTTTTCCTGAATATATTCAGGAAAAAACGCATACGCCCTTTTTGGCCAAGGGCATCATTGTCAACGTTTTGCCGCTTTTCATGTGCTTTAAAGGCGATTCGTATCTACCTCCTGAAATCTGTTTCGTGCAATTCTGCCTTGATTTCAAATCCTCTTCTTTGCCTTCCCTCAATATATTTGTGGACGAGAGTTATCATTTATAACTCTGCAGGTTTGTGAATTGCAGTGCCCTGAACCTCCATTTTACAACTCGCTTTTTTGGGAGCTGGCCGCAAAAGCGCAGGATGGCTTCAGGCCCTGTTCTGGTTCCGGGGGGCAGGCTGAGCCTGTGGTTAATTCTTCTTCCTGATGGGAAAATAGAGTGACCTGTGCCTGTCCCGACACCAAGAGCTAGTCTCTCGTTGGTTCCCCGTCTTCCCGTTCATCCTCAGGACAAATTGCAACCTGTACGGAACAGGAGGTTAAAGGTGCTGATGCTCCAATTAGGGAGATTGCTAGTAAAGTGGCTGGAATGGCAAACACGGGCACAAGGAGATGAGAAATGAGGTGCGTTTTAGAAACCTTTCCCCATCACACGGTGTACCATCTTCTGGGTTTCTCATGCATGTTTTCGATGTAGGAAGATGCCCTTGAACCTGGAGATTTGGGACCCATGCGATGGGTACCACGCAGTATTACTTTAAAGGATCTGCGTTTGCTCACCCAACCTCACCAAACCTCTCAGCCCCAAGAGTGTCCACCCTTATGTCTCATCCAGCTGTGGGTCTAGATATGGTCAATCCAGGTTGCATCACAGCCCCTGAACTCATTGTGTAAGAATTTCTATCTCTTTCACTGTCGTTGTTTCATGGGTTTTTCAAAGTAATTTATTTTCATAATGGGGTTTAGCTGCTTTTCACGGCTGTGTTTATGCCGCTTCACACCCACTTGACACACTAACAGAGAGATATCAATACATAGGTTTTAAGATTATTACCAGTCAGATATATTCTTGTGCGGTGAATAGGGCGTGTTGAGTCCAGTTCTCTGAGCAAGGAGTAGGTCTTGTCTACTACATATTGGGTTTATGGAACAGTATCTGAGCTAATTTGATACCCTTGTTTTATGTATCACCCCACCTCACCTTTCCCGTTAAGCAGCCATAGTCTGTTTTCTGCATGTGTGACTCTGTTCTGTTTTGTAATTCAGTTCAAGTGTAACGGTTTTTACATTCCCTCTAAAAGTGATACCTTATGAGAAGTGTCCTTTTCTGTGTGACTTATTTCACTTAGAATCGTCGTACCTAAATCCACTCATCATGCTGCTACTAACCTTATGACATTGATTTCATGGCTGAGTGATATTCCATTGTACATAAGGACCACAACTTCTTTATCCATTTTTCTCTTTCCTGGGATATTTAAGGTGGAATGAAGTGGAGGTCCTTGTCAACAGAGCAGCCCTCAACTTTGGGGTGCTTGTGTCTTGCTGATTTTTCATTTTCCCAATTTATACCCGCATGAGTGGAAGTGCCCTATGCTCTCTAAGCTGTGTTTTTCAGATGTTTCAGGACACACCGTACACTTCTCCAGAGTGGCTGTTGGCAATTTACATCCCGCCCATCAGTGTAGCAAGGCTCCCATTTCTCCATGGCCTGTCCTGCATTTCTGGTTTTGAGACTTTTTTCAGCATGGCCCTTTTGACAGATGGGAAGCGAGACTTCTCTGTAGCGCTGATTTGCCTTTCCAGGTTGCTTGGTTGGCCAAAAAGGGCGTATGCGTTTTTTCCTGAATATATTCAGGAAAAAACGCATACGCCCTTTTTGGCCAAGGGCATCATTGTCAACGTTTTGCCGCTTTTCATGTGCTTTAAAGGCGATTCGTATCTACCTCCTGAAATCTGTTTCGTGCAATTCTGCCTTGATTTCAAATCCTCTTCTTTGCCTTCCCTCAATATATTTGTGGACGAGAGTTATCATTTATAACTCTGCAGGTTTGTGAATTGCAGTGCCCTGAACCTCCATTTTACAACTCGCTTTTTTGGGAGCTGGCCGCAAAAGCGCAGGATGGCTTCAGGCCCTGTTCTGGTTCCGGGGGGCAGGCTGAGCCTGTGGTTAATTCTTCTTCCTGATGGGAAAATAGAGTGACCTGTGCCTGTCCCGACACCAAGAGCTAGTCTCTCGTTGGTTCCCCGTCTTCCCGTTCATCCTCAGGACAAATTGCAACCTGTACGGAACAGGAGGTTAAAGGTGCTGATGCTCCAAGTAGGGAGATTGCTAGTAAAGTGGCTGGAATGGCGAACCCGGGCACAAGGAGATGAGAAATGAGGTGCGTTTTAGAAACCTTTCCCCATCACACGGTGTACCATCTTCTGGGTTTCTCATGCATGTTTTCGATGTAGGAAGATGCCCTTGAACCTGGAGATTTGGGACCCATGCGATGGGTACCACGCAGTATTACTTTAAAGGGTCTGCGTTTGCTCACCCAACCTCACCAAACCTCTCAGCCCCAAGAGTGTCCACCCTTATGTCTCATCCAGCTGTGGGTCTAGATATGGTCAATCCAGGTTGCATCACAGCCCCTGAACTCATTGTGTAAGAATTTCTATCTCTTTCACTGTCGTTGTTTCATGGGTGTTTCAAAGTAATTTATTTTCATAATGGGGTTTAGCTGCTTTTCACGGCTGTGTTTATGCCGCTTCACACCCACTTGACACACTAACAGAGAGATATCAATACATAGGTTTTAAGATTATTACCAGTCAGATATATTCTTGTGCGGTGAATAGGGCGTGTTGAGTCCAGTTCTCTGAGCAAGGAGTAGGTCTTGTCTACTACATATTGGGTTTATGGAACAGTATCTGAGCTAATTTGATACCCTTGTTTTATGTATCACCCCACCTCACCTTTCCCGTTAAGCAGCCATAGTCTGTTTTCTGCATGTGTGACTCTGTTCTGTTTTGTAATTCAGTTCAAGTGTAACGGTTTTTACATTCCCTCTAAAAGTGATACCTTATGAGAAGTGTCCTTTTCTGTGTGACTTATTTCACTTAGAATCGTCGTACCTAAATCCACTCATCATGCTGCTACTAACCTTATGACATTGATTTCATGGCTGAGTGATATTCCATTGTACATAAGGACCACAACTTCTTTATCCATTTTTCTCTTTCCTGGGATATTTAAGGTGGAATGAAGTGGAGGTCCTTGTCAACAGAGCAGCCCTCAACTTTGGGGTGCTTGTGTCTTGCTGATTTTTCATTTTCCCAATTTATACCCCCATGAGTGGAAGTGCCCTATGCTCTCTAAGCTGTGTTTTTTAGATGTTTCAGGACTCACCGTACACTTCTCCAGAGTGGCTGTTGGCAATTTACATCCTGCCCATCAGTGTAGCAAGGCTCCCATTTCTCCATGGCCTGTCCTGCATTTCTGGTTTTGACACTTTTTTCAGCATGGCCCTTTTGACCGATGGGAAGCGAGACTTCTCTGTAGCGCTGATTTGCCTTTCCAGGTTGCTTGGTTGGCCAAAAAGGGCGTATGCGTTTTTTCCTGAATATATTCAGGAAAAAACGCATACGCCCTTTTTGGCCAAGGGCATCATTGTCAACGTTTTGCCGCTTTTCATGTGCTTTAAATGCGATTCGAATCTACCTCCTGAAATCTGTTTCGTGCAATTCTGCCTTGATTTCAAATCCTCTTCTTTGCCTTCCCTCAATATATTTGTGGACGAGAGTTATCATTTATAACTCTGCAGGTTTGTGAATTGCAGTGCCCTGAACCTCCATTTTACAACTAGCTTTTTTGGGAGCTGGCCGCAAATGCGCAGGATGGCTTCAGGCCCTGTTCTGGTTCCGGGGGGCAGGCTGAGCCTGTGGTTAATTCTTCTTCCTGATGGGAAAATAGAGTGACCTGTGCCTGTCCCGACACCAAGAGCTAGTCTCTCGTTGGTTCCCCGTCTTCCCGTTCATCCTCAGGACAAATTGCAACCTGTACGGAACAGGAGGTTAAAGGTGCTGATGCTCCAAGTAGGGAGATTGCTAGTAAAGCGACTGGAATGGCGAACCCGGGCACAAGGAGATGAGAAATGAGGTGCGTTTTAGAAACCTTTCCCCATCACACGGTGTACCATCTTCTGGGTTTCTCATGCATGTTTTCGATGTAGGAAGATGCCCTTGAACCTGGAGATTTGGGACCCATGCGATGGGTACCACGCAGTATTACTTTAAAGGGTCTGCGTTTGCTCACCCAACCTCACCAAACCTCTCAGCCCCAAGAGTGTCCACCCTTATGTCTCATCCAGCTGTGGGTCTAGATATGGTCAATCCAGGTTGCATCACAGCCCCTGAACTCATTGTGTAAGAATTTCTATCTCTTTCACTGTCGTTGTTTCATGGGTTTTACAAAGTAATTTATTTTCATAATGGGGTTTAGCTGCTTTTCACGGCTGTGTTTATGCCGCTTTACACCCACTTGACACACTAACAGAGAGATATCAATACATAGGTTTTAAGATTATTACTAGTCAGATATATTCTTGTGCGGTGAATAGGGCGTGTTGAGTCCAGTTCTCTGAGCAAGGAGTAGGTCTTGTCTACTACATATTGGGTTTATGGAACGGTATCTGAGCTAATTTGATACCCTTGTTTTATGTATCACCCCACCTCACCTTTCCCGTTAAGCAGCCATAGTGTGTTTTCTGCATGTGTGACTCTGTTCTGTTTTGTAATTCAGTTCAAGTGTAACGGTTTTTACATTCCCTCTATCAGTGATACCTTATGAGAAGTGTCCTTTTCTGTGTGACTTATTTCACTTAGAATCGTCGTACCTAAATCCACTCATCATGCTGCTACTAACCTTATGACATTGATTTCATGGCTGAGTGATATTCCATTGTACATAAGGACCACAACTTCTTTATCCATTTTTCTCTTTCCTGGGATATTTAAGGTGGAATGAAGTGGAGGTCCTTGTCAACAGAGCAGCCCTCAACTTTGGGGTGCTTGTGTCTTGCTGATTTTTCATTTTCCCAATTTATACCCCCATGAGTGGAAGTGCCCTATGCTCTCTAAGCTGTGTTTTTTAGATGTTTCAGGACTCACCGTACACTTCTCCAGAGTGGCTGTTGGCAATTTACATCCCGCCCATCAGTGTAGCAAGGCTCCCATTTCTCCATGGCCTGTCCTGCATTTCTGGTTTTGACACTTTTTTCAGCATGGCCCTTTTGACCGATGGGAAGCGAGACTTCTCTGTAGCGCTGATTTGCCTTTCCAGGTTGCTTGGTTGGCCAAAAAGGGCGTATGCGTTTTTTCCTGAATATATTCAGGAAAAAACGCATACGCCCTTTTTGGCCAAGGGCATCATTGTCAACGTTTTGCCGCTTTTCATGTGCTTTAAAGGCGATTCGTATCTACCTCCTGAAATCTGTTTCGTGCAATTCTGCCTTGATTTCAAATCCTCTTCTTTGCCTTCCCTCAATATATTTGTGGACGAGAGTTATCATTTATAACTCTGCAGGTTTGTGAATTGCAGTGCCCTGAACCTCCATTTTACAACTCGCTTTTTTGGGAGCTGGCCGCAAAAGCGCAGGATGGCTTCAGGCCCTGTTCTGGTTCCGGGGGGCAGGCTGAGCCTGTGGTTAATTCTTCTTCCTGATGGGAAAATAGAGTGACCTGTGCCTGTCCCGACACCAAGAGCTAGTCTCTCGTTGGTTCCCCGTCTTCCCGTTCATCCTCAGGACAAATTGCAACCTGTACGGAACAGGAGGTTAAAGGTGCTGATGCTCCAAGTAGGGAGATTGCTAGTAAAGCGACTGGAATGGCGAACCCGGGCACAAGAAGATGAGAAATGAGGTGCGTTTTAGAAACCTTTCCCCATCACACGGTGTACCATCTTCTGGGTTTCTCATGCATGTTTTCGATGTAGGAAGATGCCCTTGAACCTGGAGATTTGGGACCCATGCGATGGGTACCACGCAGTATTACTTTAAAGGGTCTGCGTTTGCTCACCCAACCTCACCAAACCTCTCAGCCCCAAGAGTGTCCACCCTTATGTCTCATCCAGCTGTGGGTCTAGATATGGTCAATCCAGGTTGCATCACAGCCCCTGAACTCATTGTGTAAGAATTTCTATCTCTTTCACTGTCGTTGTTTCATGGGTTTTACAAAGTAATTTATTTTCATAATGGGGTTTAGCTGCTTTTCACGGCTGTGTTTATGCCGCTTTACACCCACTTGACACACTAACAGAGAGATATCAATACATAGGTTTTAAGATAATTACTAGTCAGATATATTCTTGTGCGGTGAATAGGGCGTGTTGAGTCCAGTTCTCTGAGCAAGGAGTAGGTCTTGTCTATTACATATTGGGTTTATGGAACGGTATCTGAGCTAATTTGATACCCTTGTTTTATGTATCACCCCACCTCACCTTTCCCGTTAAGCAGCCATAGTGTGTTTTCTGCATGTGTGACTCTGTTCTGTTTTGTAATTCAGTTCAAGTGTAACGGTTTTTACATTCCCTCTATAAGTGATACCTTATGAGAAGTGTCCTTTTCTGTGTGACTTATTTCTCTTAGAATCGTCGTACCTAAATCCACTCATCATGCTGCTACTAACCTTATGACATTGATTTCATGGCTGAGTGATATTCCATTGTACATAAGGACGACAACTTCTTTATCCATTTTTCTCTTTCCTGGGATATTTAAGGTGGAATGAAGTGGAGGTCCTTGTCAACAGAGCAGCCCTCAACTTTGGGGTGCTTGTGTCTTGCTGATTTTTCATTTTCCCAATTTATACCCCCATGAGTGGAAGTGCCCTATGCTCTCTAAGCTGTGTTTTTCAGATGTTTCAGGACACACCGTACACTTCTCCAGAGTGGCTGTTGGCAATTTACATCCCGCCCATCAGTGTAGCAAGGCTCCCATTTCTCCATGGCCTGTCCTGCATTTCTGGTTTTGACACTTTTTTCAGCATGGCCCTTTTGACCGATGGGAAGCGAGACTTCTCTGTAGCGCTGATTTGCCTTTCCAGGTTGCTTGGTTGGCCAAAAAGGGCGTATGCGTTTTTTCCTGAATATATTCAGGAAAAAACGCATACGCCCTTTTTGGCCAAGGGCATCATTGTCAACGTTTTGCCGCTTTTCATGTGCTTTAAAGGCGATTCGTATCTACCTCCTGAAATCTGTTTCGTGCAATTCTGCCTTGATTTCAAATCCTCTTCTTTGCCTTCCCTCAATATATTTGTGGACGAGAGTTATCATTTATAACTCTGCAGGTTTGTGAATTGCAGTGCCCTGAACCTCCATTTTACAACTCGCTTTTTTGGGAGCTGGCCGCAAAAGCGCAGGATGGCTTCAGGCCCTGTTCTGGTTCCGGGGGGCAGGCTGAGCCTGTGGTTAATTCTTCTTCCTGATGGGAAAATAGAGTGACCTGTGCCTGTCCCAACACCAAGAGCTAGTCTCTCGTTGGTTCCCCGTCTTCCCGTTCATCCTCAGGACAAATTGCAACCTGTACGGAACAGGAGGTTAAAGGTGCTGATGCTCCAAGTAGGGAGATTGCTAGTAAAGTGGCTGGAATGGCGAACCCGGGCACAAGGAGATGAGAAATGAGGTGCGTTTTAGAAACCTTTCCCCATCACACGGTGTACCATCTTCTGGGTTTCTCATGCATGTTTTCGATGTAGGAAGATGCCCTTGAAGCTGGAGATTTGGGACCCATGCGATGGGTCCCACGCAGTATTACTTTAAAGGGTCTGCGTTTGCTCACCCAACCTCACCAAACCTCTCAGCCCCAAGAGTGTCCACCCTTATGTCTCATCCAGCTGTGGGTCTAGATATGGTCAATCCAGGTTGCATCACAGCCCCTGAACTCATTGTGTAAGAATTTCTATCTCTTTCACTGTCGTTGTTTCATGGGTTTTTCAAAGTAATTTATTTTCATAATGGGGTTTAGCTGCTTTTCACGGCTGTGTTTATGCCGCTTTACACCCACTTGACACACTAACAGAGAGATATCAATACATAGGTTTCAAGATTATTACCAGTCAGATATATTCTTGTGCGGTGAATAGGGCGTGTTGAGTACAGTTCTCTGAGCAAGGAGTAGGTCTTGTCTACTACATATTGGGTTTATGGAACGGTATCTGAGCTAATTTGATACCCTTGTTTTATGTATCACCCCACCTCACCTTTCCCGTTAAGCAGCCATAGTGTGTTTTCTGCATGTGTGACTCTGTTCTGTTTTGTAATTCAGTTCAAGTGTAACGGTTTTTACATTCCCTCTATCAGTGATACCTTATGAGAAGTGTCCATTTCTGTGTGACTTATTTCACTTAGAATCGTCGTACCTAAATCCACTCATCATGCTGCTACTAACCTTATGACATTGATTTCATGGCTGAGTGATATTCCATTGTACATAAGGACCACAACTTCTTTATCCTTTTTTCTCTTTCCTGGGATATTTAAGGTGGAATGAAGTGGAGGTCCTTGTCAACAGAGCAGCCCTCAACTTTGGGGTGCTTGTGTCTTGCTGATTTTTCATTTTCCCAATTTATACCCCCATGAATGGAAGTGCCCTATGCTCTCTAAGCTGTGTTTTTTAGATGTTTCAGGACACACCGTACACTTCTCCAGAGTGGCTGTTGGCAATTTACATCCCGCCCATCAGTGTAGCAAGGCTCCCATTTCTCCATGGCCTGTCCTGCATTTCTGGTTTTGACACTTTTTTCAGCATGACCCTTTTGACCGATGGGAAGCGAGACTTCTCTGTAGCGCTGATTTGCCTTTCCAGGTTGCTTGGTTGGCCAAAAAGGGCGTATGCGTTTTTTCCTGAATATATTCAGGAAAAAACGCATACGCCCTTTTTGGCCAAGGGCATCATTGTCAACGTTTTGCCGCTTTTCATGTGCTTTAAAGGCGATTCGTATCTACCTCCTGAAATCTGTTTCGTGCAATTCTGCCTTGATTTCAAATCCTCTTCTTTGCCTTCCCTCAATATATTTGTGGACGAGAGTTATCATTTATAACTCTGCAGGTTTGTGAATTGCAGTGCCCTGAACCTCCATTTTACAACTCGCTTTTTTGGGAGCTGGCCGCAAAAGCGCAGGATGGCTTCAGGCCCTGTTCTGGTTCCGGGGGGCAGGCTGAGCCTGTGGTTAATTCTTCTTCCTGATGGGAAAATAGAGTGACCTGTGCCTGTCCCGACACCAAGAGCTAGTCTCTCGTTGGTTCCCCGTCTTCCCGTTCATCCTCAGGACAAATTGCAACCTGTACGGAACAGGAGGTTAAAGGTGCTGATGCTCCAAGTAGGGAGATTGCTAGTAAAGCGACTGGAATGGCGAACCCGGGCACAAGGAGATGAGAAATGAGGTGCGTTTTAGAAACCTTTCCCCATCACACGGTGTACCATCTTGTGGGTTTCTCATGCATGTTTTCGATGTAGGAAGATGCCCTTGAACCTGGAGATTTGGGACCCATGCGATGGGTACCACGCAGTATTACTTTAAAGGGTCTGCGTTTGCTCACCCAACCTCACCAAACCTCTCAGCCCCAAGAGTGTCCACCCTTATGTCTCATCCAGCTGTGGGTCTAGATATGGTCAATCCAGGTTGCATCACAGCCCCTGAACTCATTGTGTAAGAATTTCTATCTCTTTCACTGTCGTTGTTTCATGGGTTTTACAAAGTAATTTATTTTCATAATGGGGTTTAGCTGCTTTTCACGGCTGTGTTTATGCCGCTTTACACCCACTTGACACACTAACAGAGAGATATCAATACATAGGTTTTAAGATTATTACTAGTCAGATATATTCTTGTGCGGTGAATAGGACGTGTTGAGTCCAGTTCTCTGAGCAAGGAGTAGGTCTTGTCTATTACATATTGGATTTATGGAACGGTATCTGAGCTAATTTGATACCCTTGTTTTATGTATCACCCCACCTCACCTTTCCCGTTAAGCAGCCATAGTGTGTTTTCTGCATGTGTGACTCTGTTCTGTTTTGTAATTCAGTTCAAGTGTAACGGTTTTTACATTCCCTCTATAAGTGATACCTTATGAGAAGTGTCCTTTTCTGTGTGACTTATTTCTCTTAGAATCGTCGTACCTAAATCCACTCATCATGCTGCTACTAACCTTATGACATTGATTTCATGGCTGAGTGATATTCCATTGTACATAAGGACGACAACTTCTTTATCCATTTTTCTCTTTCCTGGGATATTTAAGGTGGAATGAAGTGGAGGTCCTTGTCAACAGAGCAGCCCTCAACTTTGGGGTGCTTGTGTCTTGCTGATTTTTCATTTTCCCAATTTATACCCCCATGAGTGGAAGTGCCCTATGCTCTCTAAGCTGTGTTTTTCAGATGTTTCAGGACACACCGTACACTTCTCCAGAGTGGCTGTTGGCAATTTACATCCCGCCCATCAGTGTAGCAAGGCTCCCATTTCTCCATGGCCTGTCCTGCATTTCTGGTTTTGACACTTTTTTCAGCATGGCCCTTTTGACCGATGGGAAGCGAGACTTCTCTGTAGCGCTGATTTGCCTTTCCAGGTTGCTTGGTTGGCCAAAAAGGGCGTATGCGTTTTTTCCTGAATATATTCAGGAAAAAACGCATACGCCCTTTTTGGCCAAGGGCATCATTGTCAACGTTTTGCCGCTTTTCATGTGCTTTAAAGGCGATTCGTATCTACCTCCTGAAATCTGTTTCGTGCAATTCTGCCTTGATTTCAAATCCTCTTCTTTGCCTTCCCTCAATATATTTGTGGACGAGAGTTATCATTTATAACTCTGCAGGTTTGTGAATTGCAGTGCCCTGAACCTCCATTTTACAACTCGCTTTTTTGGGAGCTGGCCGCAAAAGCGCAGGATGGCTTCAGGCCCTGTTCTGGTTCTGGGGGGCAGGCTGAGCCTGTGGTTAATTCTTCTTCCTGATGGGAAAATAGAGTGACCTGTGCCTGTCCCAACACCAAGAGCTAGTCTCTCGTTGGTTCCCCGTCTTCCCGTTCATCCTCAGGACAAATTGCAACCTGTACGGAACAGGAGGTTAAAGGTGCTGATGCTCCAAGTAGGGAGATTGCTAGTAAAGTGGTTGGAATGGTGAACCCGGGCACAAGGAGATGAGAAATGAGGTGCGTTTTAGAAACCTTTCCCCATCACACGGTGTACCATCTTCTGGGTTTCTCATGCATGTTTTCGATGTAGGAAGATGCCCTTGAAGCTGGAGATTTGGGACCCATGCGATGGGTCCCACGCAGTATTACTTTAAAGGGTCTGCGTTTGCTCACCCAACCTCACCAAACCTCTCAGCCCCAAGAGTGTCCACCCTTATGTCTCATCCAGCTGTGGGTCTAGATATGGTCAATCCAGGTTGCATCACAGCCCCTGAACTCATTGTGTAAGAATTTCTATCTCTTTCACTGTCGTTGTTTCATGGGTTTTTCAAAGTAATTTATTTTCATAATGGGGTTTAGCTGCTTTTCACGGCTGTGTTTATGCCGCTTTACACCCACTTGACACACTAACAGAGAGATATCAATACATAGGTTTCAAGATTATTACCAGTCAGATATATTCTTGTGCGGTGAATAGGGCGTGTTGAGTACAGTTCTCTGAGCAAGGAGTAGGTCTTGTCTACTACATATTGGGTTTATGGAACGGTATCTGAGCTAATTTGATACCTTGTTTTATGTATCACCCCACCTCACCTTTCCCGTTAAGCAGCCATAGTGTGTTTTCTGCATGTGTGACTCTGTTCTGTTTTGTAATTCAGTTCAAGTGTAACGGTTTTTACATTCCCTCTATAAGTGATACCTTATGAGAAGTGTCCTTTTCTGTGTGACTTATTTCTCTTAGAATCGTCGTACCTAAATCCACTCATCATGCTGCTACTAACCTTATGACATTGATTTCATGGCTGAGTGATATTCCATTGTACATAAGGACGACAACTTCTTTATCCATTTTTCTCTTTCCTGGGATATTTAAGGTGGAATGAAGTGGAGGTCCTTGTCAACAGAGCAGCCCTCAACTTTGGGGTGCTTGTGTCTTGCTGATTTTTCATTTTCCCAATTTATACCCCCATGAGTGGAAGTGCCCTATGCTCTCTAAGCTGTGTTTTTCAGATGTTTCAGGACACACCGTACACTTCTCCAGAGTGGCTGTTGGCAATTTACATCCCGCCCATCAGTGTAGCAAGGCTCCCATTTCTCCATGGCCTGTCCTGCATTTCTGGTTTTGACACTTTTTTCAGCATGGCCCTTTTGACCGATGGGAAGCGAGACTTCTCTGTAGCGCTGATTTGCCTTTCCAGGTTGCTTGGTTGGCCAAAAAGGGCGTATGCGTTTTTTCCTGAATATATTCAGGAAAAAACGCATACGCCCTTTTTGGCCAAGGGCATCATTGTCAACGTTTTGCCGCTTTTCATGTGCTTTAAAGGCGATTCGTATCTACCTCCTGAAATCTGTTTCGTGCAATTCTGCCTTGATTTCAAATCCTCTTCTTTGCCTTCCCTCAATATATTTGTGGACGAGAGTTATCATTTATAACTCTGCAGGTTTGTGAATTGCAGTGCCCTGAACCTCGATTTTACAACTCGCTTTTTTGGGAGCTGGCCGCAAAAGCGCAGGATGGCTTCAGGCCCTGTTCTGGTTCTGGGGGGCAGGCTGAGCCTGTGGTTAATTCTTCTTCCTGATGGGAAAATAGAGTGACCTGTGCCTGTCCCAACACCAAGAGCTAGTCTCTCGTTGGTTCCCCGTCTTCCCGTTCATCCTCAGGACAAATTGCAACCTGTACGGAACAGGAGGTTAAAGGTGCTGATGCTCCAAGTAGGGAGATTGCTAGTAAAGTGGCTGGAATGGCGAACCCGGGCACAAGGAGATGAGAAATGAGGTGCGTTTTAGAAACCTTTCCCCATCACACGGTGTACCATCTTCTGGGTTTCTCATGCATGTTTTCGATGTAGGAAGATGCCCTTGAAGCTGGAGATTTGGGACCCATGCGATGGGTCCCACGCAGTATTACTTTAAAGGGTCTGCGTTTGCTCACCCAACCTCACCAAACCTCTCAGCCCCAAGAGTGTCCACCCTTATGTCTCATCCAGCTGTGGGTCTAGATATGGTCAATCCAGGTTGCATCACAGCCCCTGAACTCATTGTGTAAGAATTTCTATCTCTTTCACTGTCGTTGTTTCATGGGTTTTTCAAAGTAATTTATTTTCATAATGGGGTTTAGCTGCTTTTCACGGCTGTGTTTATGCCGCTTTACACCCACTTGACACACTAACAGAGAGATATCAATACATAGGTTTCAAGATTATTACCAGTCAGATATATTCTTGTGCGGTGAATAGGGCGTGTTGAGTACAGTTCTCTGAGCAAGGAGTAGGTCTTGTCTACTACATATTGGGTTTATGGAACGGTATCTGAGCTAATTTGATACCTTGTTTTATGTATCACCCCACCTCACCTTTCCCGTTAAGCAGCCATAGTGTGTTTTCTGCATGTGTGACTCTGTTCTGTTTTGTAATTCAGTTCAAGTGTAACGGTTTTTACATTCCCTCTATCAGTGATACCTTATGAGAAGTGTCCTTTTCTGTGTGACTTATTTCACTTAGAATCGTCGTACCTAAATCCCCTCATCATGCTGCTACTAACCTTATGACATTGATTTCATGGCTGAGTGATATTCCATTGTACATAAGGACCACAACTTCTTTATCCATTTTTCTCTTTCCTGGGATATTGAAGGTGGAATGAAGTGGAGGTCCTTGTCAACAGAGCAGCCCTCAACTTTGGGGTGCTTGTGTCTTGCTGATTTTTCATTTTCCCAATTTATACCCCCATGAGTGGAAGTGCCCTATGCTCTCTAAGCTGTGTTTTTCAGATGTTTCAGGACACACCGTACACTTCTCCAGAGTGGCTGTTGGCAATTTACATCCCGCCCATCAGTGTAGCAAGGCTCCCATTTCTCCATGGCCTGTCCTGCATTTCTGGTTTTGACACTTTTTTCAGCATGGCCCTTTTGACCGATGGGAAGCGAGACTTCTCTGTAGCGCTGATTTGCCTTTCCAGGTTGCTTGGTTGGCCAAAAAGGGCGTATGCGTTTTTTCCTGAATATATTCAGGAAAAAACGCATACGCCCTTTTTGGCCAAGGGCATCATTGTCAACGTTTTGCCGCTTTTCATGTGCTTTAAAGGCGATTCGTATCTACCTCCTGAAATCTGTTTCGTGCAATTCTGCCTTGATTTCAAATCCTCTTCTTTGCCTTCCCTCAATATATTTGTGGACGAGAGTTATCATTTATAACTCTGCAGGTTTGTGAATTGCAGTGCCCTGAACCTCCATTTTACAACTCGCTTTTTTGGGAGCTGGCCGCAAAAGCGCAGGATGGCTTCAGGCCCTGTTCTGGTTCCGGGGGGCAGGCTGAGCCTGTGGTTAATTCTTCTTCCTGATGGGAAAATAGAGTGACCTGTGCCTGTCCCGACACCAAGAGCTAGTCTCTCGTTGGTTCCCCGTCTTCCCGTTCATCCTCAGGACAAATTGCAACCTGTACGGAACAGGAGGTTAAAGGTGCTGATGCTCCAAGTAGGGAGATTGCTAGTAAAGTGGCTGGAATGGCGAACCCGGGCACAAGGAGATGAGAAATGAGGTGCGTTTTAGAAACCTTTCCCCATCACACGGTGTACCATCTTCTGGGTTTCTCATGCATGTTTTCGATGTAGGAAGATGCCCTTGAACCTGGAGATTTGGGACCCATGCGATGGGTACCACGCAGTATTACTTTAAAGGGTCTGCGTTTGCTCACCCAACCTCACCAAACCTCTCAGCCCCAAGAGTGTCCACCCTTATGTCTCATCCAGCTGTGGGTCTAGATATGGTCAATCCAGGTTGCATCACAGCCCCTGAACTCATTGTGTAAGAATTTCTATCTCTTTCACTGTCGTTGTTGCATGGGTTTTTCAAAGTAATTTATTTTCATAATGGGGTTTAGCTGCTTTTCACGGCTGTGTTTATGCCGCTTCACACCCACTTGACACACTAACAGAGAGATATCAATACATAGGTTTTAAGATTATTACCAGTCAGATATATTCTTGTGCGGTGAATAGGGCGTGTTGAGTCCAGTTCTCTGAGCAAGGAGTAGGTCTTGTCTACTACATATTGGGTTTATGGAACAGTATCTGAGCTAATTTGATACCCTTGTTTTATGTATCACCCCACCTCACCTTTCCCGTTAAGCAGCCATAGTCTGTTTTCTGCATGTGTGACTCTGTTCTGTTTTGTAATTCAGTTCAAGTGTAACGGTTTTTACATTCCCTCTATCAGTGATACCTTATGAGAAGTGTCCATTTCTGTGTGACTTATTTCACTTAGAATCGTCGTACCTAAATCCACTCATCATGCTGCTACTAACCTTATGACATTGATTTCATGGCTGAGTGATATTCCATTGTACATAAGGACCACAACTTCTTTATCCATTTTTCTCTTTCCTGGGATATTTAAGGTGGAATGAAGTGGAGGTCCTTGTCAACAGAGCAGCCCTCAACTTTGGGGTGCTTGTGTCTTGCTGATTTTTCATTTTCCCAATTTATACCCCCATGAGTGGAAGTGCCCTATGCTCTCTAAGCTGTGTTTTTCAGATGTTTCAGGACACACCGTACACTTCTCCAGAGTGGCTGTTGGCAATTTACATCCCGCCCATCAGTGTAGCAAGGCTCCCATTTCTCCATGGCCTGTCCTGCATTTCTGGTTTTGACACTTTTTTCAGCATGGCCCTTTTGACCGATGGGAAGCGAGACTTCTCTGTAGCGCTGATTTGCCTTTCCAGGTTGCTTGGTTGGCCAAAAAGGGCGTATGCGTTTTTTCCTGAATATATTCAGGAAAAAACGCATACGCCCTTTTTGGCCAAGGGCATCATTGTCAACGTTTTGCCGCTTTTCATGTGCTTTAAAGGCGATTCGTATCTACCTCCTGAAATCTGTTTCGTGCAATTCTGCCTTGATTTCAAATCCTCTTCTTTGCCTTCCCTCAATATATTTGTGGACGAGAGTTATCATTTATAACTCTGCAGGTTTGTGAATTGCAGTGCCCTGAACCTCCATTTTACAACTCGCTTTTTTGGGAGCTGGCCGCAAAAGCGCAGGATGGCTTCAGGCCCTGTTCTGGTTCCGGGGGGCAGGCTGAGCCTGTGGTTAATTCTTCTTCCTGATGGGAAAATAGAGTGACCTGTGCCTGTCCCGACACCAAGAGCTAGTCTCTCGTTGGTTCCCCGTCTTCCCGTTCATCCTCAGGACAAATTGCAACCTGTACGGAACAGGAGGTTAAAGGTGCTGATGCTCCAAGTAGGGAGATTGCTAGTAAAGTGGCTGGAATGGCGAACCCGGGCACAAGGAGATGAGAAATGAGGTGCGTTTTAGAAACCTTTCCCCATCACACGGTGTACCATCTTCTGGGTTTCTCATGCATGTTTTCGATGTAGGAAGATGCCCTTGAAGCTGGAGATTTGGGACCCATGCGATGGGTCCCACGCAGTATTACTTTAAAGGGTCTGCGTTTGCTCACCCAACCTCACCAAACCTCTCAGCCCCAAGAGTGTCCACCCTTATGTCTCATCCAGCTGTGGGTCTAGATATGGTCAATCCAGGTTGCATCACAGCCCCTGAACTCATTGTGTAAGAATTTCTATCTCTTTCACTGTCGTTGTTTCATGGGTTTTTCAAAGTAATTTATTTTCATAATGGGGTTTAGCTGCTTTTCACGGCTGTGTTTATGCCGCTTCACACCCACTTGACACACTAACAGAGAGATATCAATACATAGGTTTTAAGATTATTACCAGTCAGATATATTCTTGTGCGGTGAATAGGGCGTGTTGAGTCCAGTTCTCTGAGCAAGGAGTAGGTCTTGTCTACTACATATTGGGTTTATGGAACAGTATCTGAGCTAATTTGATACCCTTGTTTTATGTATCACCCCACCTCACCTTTCCCGTTAAGCAGCCATAGTCTGTTTTCTGCATGTGTGACTCTGTTCTGTTTTGTAATTCAGTTCAAGTGTAACGGTTTTTACATTCCCTCTAAAAGTGATACCTTATGAGAAGTGTCCTTTTCTGTGTGACTTATTTCACTTAGAATCGTCGTACCTAAATCCACTCATCATGCTGCTACTAACCTTATGACATTGATTTCATGGCTGAGTGATATTCCATTGTACATAAGGACCACAACTTCTTTATCCATTTTTCTCTTTCCTGGGATATTTAAGGTGGAATGAAGTGGAGGTCCTTGTCAACAGAGCAGCCCTAAACTTTGGGGTGCTTGTGTCTTGCTGATTTTTCATTTTCCCAATTTATACCCCCATGAGTGGAAGTGCCCTATGCTCTCTAAGCTGTGTTTTTTAGATGTTTCAGGACTCACCGTACACTTCTCCAGAGTGGCTGTTGGCAATTTACATCCCGCCCATCAGTGTAGCAAGGCTCCCATTTCTCCATGGCCTGTCCTGCATTTCTGGTTTTGACACTTTTTTCAGCATGGCCCTTTTGACCGATGGGAAGCGAGACTTCTCTGTAGCGCTGATTTGCCTTTCCAGGTTGCTTGGTTGGCCAAAAAGGGCGTATGCGTTTTTTCCTGAATATATTCAGGAAAAAACGCATACGCCCTTTTTGGCCAAGGGCATCATTGTCAACGTTTTGCCGCTTTTCATGTGCTTTAAAGGCGATTCGTATCTACCTCCTGAAATCTGTTTCGTGCAATTCTGCCTTGATTTCAAATCCTCTTCTTTGCCTTCCCTCAATATATTTGTGGACGAGAGTTATCATTTATAACTCTGCAGGTTTGTGAATTGCAGTGCCCTGAACCTCCATTTTACAACTCGCTTTTTTGGGAGCTGGCCGCAAAAGCGCAGGATGGCTTCAGGCCCTGTTCT
Source organism: Balaenoptera borealis (assembly GCF_965194805.1). Taxonomy (NCBI): domain Eukaryota; kingdom Metazoa; phylum Chordata; class Mammalia; order Artiodactyla; family Balaenopteridae; genus Balaenoptera; species Balaenoptera borealis. The sequence goes on from NW_028123991.1 coordinate 1,051,284, forward strand.
GGTTCCGGGGGGCAGGCTGAGCCTGTGGTTAATTCTTCTTCCTGATGGGAAAATAGAGTGACCTGTGCCTGTCCCGACACCAAGAGCTAGTCTCTCGTTGGTTCCCCGTCTTCCCGTTCATCCTCAGGACAAATTGCAACCTGTACGGAACAGGAGGTTAAAGGTGCTGATGCTCCAAGTAGGGAGATTGCTAGTAAAGTGGCTGGAATGGCGAACCCGGGCACAAGGAGATGAGAAATGAGGTGCGTTTTAGAAACCTTTCCCCATCACACGGTGTACCATCTTCTGGGTTTCTCATGCATGTTTTCGATGTAGGAAGATGCCCTTGAACCTGGAGATTTGGGACCCATGCGATGGGTACCACGCAGTATTACTTTAAAGGGTCTGCGTTTGCTCACCCAACCTCACCAAACCTCTCAGCCCCAAGAGTGTCCACCCTTATGTCTCATCCAGCTGTGGGTCTAGATATGGTCAATCCAGGTTGCATCACAGCCCCTGAACTCATTGTGTAAGAATTTCTATCTCTTTCACTGTCGTTGTTTCATGGGTTTTTCAAAGTAATTTATTTTCATAATGGGGTTTAGCTGCTTTTCACGGCTGTGTTTATGCCGCTTCACACCCACTTGACACACTAACAGAGAGATATCAATAAATAGGTTTTAAGATTATTACCAGTCAGATATATTCTTGTGCGGTGAATAGGGCGTGTTGAGTCCAGTTCTCTGAGCAAGGAGTAGGTCTTGTCTACTACATATTGGGTTTATGGAACGGTATCTGAGCTAATTTGATACCCTTGTTTTATGTATCACCCCACCTCACCTTTCCCGTTAAGCAGCCATAGTCTGTTTTCTGCATGTGTGACTCTGTTCTGTTTTGTAATTCAGTTCAAGTGTAACGGTTTTTACATTCCCTCTATCAGTGATACCTTATGAGAAGTGTCCTTTTCTGTGTGACTTATTTCACTTAGAATCGTCGTACCTAAATCCACTCATCATGCTGCTACTAACCTTATGACATTGATTTCATGGCTGAGTGATATTCCATTGTACATAAGGACCACAACTTCTTTATCCATTTTTCTCTTTCCTGGGATATTTAAGGTGGAATGAAGTGGAGGTCCTTGTCAACAGAGCAGCCCTCAACTTTGGGGTGCTTGTGTCTTGCTGATTTTTCATTTTCCCAATTTATACCCCCATGAGTGGAAGTGCCCTATGCTCTCTAAGCTGTGTTTTTTAGATGTTTCAGGACTCACCGTACACTTCTCCAGAGTGGCTGTTGGCAATTTACATCCCGCCCATCAGTGTAGCAAGGCTCCCATTTCTCCATGGCCTGTCCTGCATTTCTGGTTTTGACACTTTTTTCAGCATGGCCCTTTTGACCGATGGGAAGCGAGACTTCTCTGTAGCGCTGATTTGCCTTTCCAGGTTGCTTGGTTGGCCAAAAAGGGCGTATGCGTTTTTTCCTGAATATATTCAGGAAAAAACGCATACGCCCTTTTTGGCCAAGGGCATCATTGTCAACGTTTTCCCGCTTTTCATGTGCTTTAAAGGCGATTCGAATCTACCTCCTGAAATCTGTTTCCTGCAATTCTGCCTTGATTTCAAATCCTCTTCTTTGCCTTCCCTCAATATATTTGTGGACGAGAGTTATCATTTATAACTCTGCAGGTTTGTGAATTGCAGTGCCCTGAACCTCCATTTTACAACTCGCTTTTTTGGGAGCTGGCCGCAAATGCGCAGGATGGCTTCAGGCCCTGTTCTGGTTCCGGGGGGCAGGCTGAGCCTGTGGTTAATTCTTCTTCCTGATGGGAAAATAGAGGGACCTGTGCCTGTCCCAACACCAAGAGCTAGTCTCTCGTTGGTTCCCCGTCTTCCCGTTCATCCTCAGGACAAATTGCAACCTGTACGGAACAGGAGGTTAAAGGTGCTGATGCTCCAAGTAGGGAGATTGCTAGTAAAGTGGCTGGAATGGCGAACCCGGGCACAAGGAGATGAGAAATGAGGTGCGTTTTAGAAACCTTTCCCCATCACACGGTGTACCATCTTCTGGGTTTCTCATGCATGTTTTCGATGTAGGAAGATGCCCTTGAAGCTGGAGATTTGGGACCCATGCGATGGGTCCCACGCAGTATTACTTTAAAGGGTCTGCGTTTGCTCACCCAACCTCACCAAACCTCTCAGCCCCAAGAGTGTCCACCCTTATGTCTCATCCAGCTGTGGGTCTAGATATGGTCAATCCAGGTTGCATCACAGCCCCTGAACTCATTGTGTAAGAATTTCTATCTCTTTCACTGTCGTTGTTTCATGGGTTTTTCAAAGTAATTTATTTTCATAATGGGGTTTAGCTGCTTTTCACGGCTGTGTTTATGCCGCTTTACACCCACTTGACACACTAACAGTGAGATATCAATACATAGGTTTCAAGATTATTACCAGTCAGATATATTCTTGTGCGGTGAATAGGGCGTGTTGAGTCCAGTTCTCTGAGCAAAGAGTAGGTCTTGTCTACTACATATTGGGTTTATGGAACAGTATCTGAGCTAATTTGATACCCTTGTTTTATGTATCACCCCACCTCACCTTTCCCGTTAAGCAGCCATAGTCTGTTTTCTGCATGTGTGACTCTGTTCTGTTTTGTAATTCAGTTCAAGTGTAACGGTTTTTACATTCCCTCTAAAAGTGATACCTTATGAGAAGTGTCCTTTTCTGTGTGACTTATTTCACTTAGAATCGTCGTACCTAAATCCACTCATCATGCTGCTACTAACCTTATGACATTGATTTCATGGCTGAGTGATATTCCATTGTACATAAGGACCACAACTTCTTTATCCATTTTTCTCTTTCCTGGGATATTTAAGGTGGAATGAAGTGGAGGTCCTTGTCAACAGAGCAGCCCTCAACTTTGGGGTGCTTGTGTCTTGCTGATTTTTCATTTTCCCAATTTATACCCCCATGAGTGGAAGTGCCCTATGCTCTCTAAGCTGTGTTTTTTAGATGTTTCAGGACTCACCGTACACTTCTCCAGAGTGGCTGTTGGCAATTTACATCCCGCCCATCAGTGTAGCAAGGCTCCCATTTCTCCATGGCCTGTCCTGCATTTCTGGTTTTGACACTTTTTTCAGCATGGCCCTTTTGACCGATGGGAAGCGAGACTTCTCTGTAGCGCTGATTTGCCTTTCCAGGTTGCTTGGTTGGCCAAAAAGGGCGTATGCGTTTTTTCCTGAATATATTCAGGAAAAAACGCATACGCCCTTTTTGGCCAAGGGCATCATTGTCAACGTTTTGCCGCTTTTCATGTGCTTTAAAGGCGATTCGTATCTACCTCCTGAAATCTGTTTCGTGCAATTCTGCCTTGATTTCAAATCCTCTTCTTTGCCTTCCCTCAATATATTTGTGGACGAGAGTTATCATTTATAACTCTGCAGGTTTGTGAATTGCAGTGCCCTGAACCTCCATTTTACAACTCGCTTTTTTGGGAGCTGGCCGCAAAAGCGCAGGATGGCTTCAGGCCCTGTTCTGGTTCCGGGGGGCAGGCTGAGCCTGTGGTTAATTCTTCTTCCTGATGGGAAAATAGAGTGACCTGTGCCTGTCCCGACACCAAGAGCTAGTCTCTCGTTGGTTCCCCGTCTTCCCGTTCATCCTCAGGACAAATTGCAACCTGTACGGAACAGGAGGTTAAAGGTGCTGATGCTCCAAGTAGGGAGATTGCTAGTAAAGTGGCTGGAATGGCGAACCCGGGCACAAGGAGATGAGAAATGAGGTGCGTTTTAGAAACCTTTCCCCATCACACGGTGTACCATCTTCTGGGTTTCTCATGCATGTTTTCGATGTAGGAAGATGCCCTTGAAGCTGGAGATTTGGGACCCATGCGATGGGTCCCACGCAGTATTACTTTAAAGGGTCTGCGTTTGCTCACCCAACCTCACCAAACCTCTCAGCCCCAAGAGTGTCCACCCTTATGTCTCATCCAGCTGTGGGTCTAGATATGGTCAATCCAGGTTGCATCACAGCCCCTGAACTCATTGTGTAAGAATTTCTATCTCTTTCACTGTCGTTGTTTCATGGGTTTTTCAAAGTAATTTATTTTCATAATGGGGTTTAGCTGCTTTTCACGGCTGTGTTTATGCCGCTTCACACCCACTTGACACACTAACAGAGAGATATCAATACATAGGTTTTAAGATTATTACCAGTCAGATATATTCTTGTGCGGTGAATAGGGCGTGTTGAGTCCAGTTCTCTGAGCAAGGAGTAGGTCTTGTCTACTACATATTGGGTTTATGGAACAGTATCTGAGCTAATTTGATACCCTTGTTTTATGTATCACCCCACCTCACCTTTCCCGTTAAGCAGCCATAGTCTGTTTTCTGCATGTGTGACTCTGTTCTGTTTTGTAATTCAGTTCAAGTGTAACGGTTTTTACATTCCCTCTAAAAGTGATACCTTATGAGAAGTGTCCTTTTCTGTGTGACTTATTTCACTTAGAATCGTCGTACCTAAATCCACTCATCATGCTGCTACTAACCTTATGACATTGATTTCATGGCTGAGTGATATTCCATTGTACATAAGGACCACAACTTCTTTATCCATTTTTCTCTTTCCTGGGATATTTAAGGTGGAATGAAGTGGAGGTCCTTGTCAACAGAGCAGCCCTCAACTTTGGGGTGCTTGTGTCTTGCTGATTTTTCATTTTCCCAATTTATACCCCCATGAGTGGAAGTGCCCTATGCTCTCTAAGCTGTGTTTTTTAGATGTTTCAGGACTCACCGTACACTTCTCCAGAGTGGCTGTTGGCAATTTACATCCCGCCCATCAGTGTAGCAAGGCTCCCATTTCTCCATGGCCTGTCCTGCATTTCTGGTTTTGACACTTTTTTCAGCATGGCCCTTTTGACCGATGGGAAGCGAGACTTCTCTGTAGCGCTGATTTGCCTTTCCAGGTTGCTTGGTTGGCCAAAAAGGGCGTATGCGTTTTTTCCTGAATATATTCAGGAAAAAACGCATACGCCCTTTTTGGCCAAGGGCATCATTGTCAACGTTTTGCCGCTTTTCATGTGCTTTAAAGGCGATTCGTATCTACCTCCTGAAATCTGTTTCGTGCAATTCTGCCTTGATTTCAAATCCTCTTCTTTGCCTTCCCTCAATATATTTGTGGACGAGAGTTATCATTTATAACTCTGCAGGTTTGTGAATTGCAGTGCCCTGAACCTCCATTTTACAACTCGCTTTTTTGGGAGCTGGCCGCAAAAGCGCAGGATGGCTTCAGGCCCTGTTCTGGTTCCGGGGGGCAGGCTGAGCCTGTGGTTAATTCTTCTTCCTGATGGGAAAATAGAGTGACCTGTGCCTGTCCCGACACCAAGAGCTAGTCTCTCGTTGGTTCCCCGTCTTCCCGTTCATCCTCAGGACAAATTGCAACCTGTACGGAACAGGAGGTTAAAGGTGCTGATGCTCCAAGTAGGGAGATTGCTAGTAAAGCGACTGGAATGGCGAACCCGGGCACAAGGAGATGAGAAATGAGGTGCGTTTTAGAAACCTTTCCCCATCACACGGTGTACCATCTTCTGGGTTTCTCATGCATGTTTTCGATGTAGGAAGATGCCCTTGAAGCTGGAGATTTGGGACCCATGCGATGGGTACCACGCAGTATTACTTTAAAGGGTCTGCGTTTGCTCACCCAACCTCACCAAACCTCTCAGCCCCAAGAGTGTCCACCCTTATGTCTGATCCAGCTGTGGGTCTAGATATGGTCAATCCAGGTTGCATCACAGCCCCTGAACTCATTGTGTAAGAATTTCTATCTCTTTCACTGTCGTTGTTTCATGGGTTTTTCAAAGTAATTTATTTTCATAATGGGGTTTAGCTGCTTTTCACGGCTGTGTTTATGCCGCTTTACACCCACTTGACACACTAACAGAGAGATATCAATACATAGGTTTCAAGATTATTACCAGTCAGATATATTCTTGTGCGGTGAATAGGGCGTGTTGAGTCCAGTTCTCTGAGCAAGGAGTAGGTCTTGTCTACTACATATTGGGTTTATGGAACGGTATCTGAGCTAATTTGATACCCTTGTTTTATGTATCACCCCACCTCACCTTTCCCGTTAAGCAGCCATAGTCTGTTTTCTGCATGTGTGACTCTGTTCTGTTTTGTAATTCAGTTCAAGTGTAACGGTTTTTACATTCCCTCTATCAGTGATACCTTATGAGAAGTGTCCTTTTCTGTGTGACTTATTTCACTTAGAATCGTCGTACCTAAATACACTCATCATGCTGCTACTAACCTTATGACATTGATTTCATGGCTGAGTGATATTCCATTGTACATAAGGACCACAACTTCTTTATCCATTTTTCTCTTTCCTGGGATATGTAAGGTGGAATGAAGTGGAGGTCCTTGTCAACAGAGCAGCCCTCAACTTTGGGGTGCTTGTGTCTTGCTGATTTTTCATTTTCCCAATTTATACCCCCATGAGTGGAAGTGCCCTATGCTCTCTAAGCTGTGTTTTTCAGATGTTTCAGGACACACCGTACACTTCTCCAGAGTGGCTGTTGGCAATTTACATCCCGCCCATCAGTGTAGCAAGGCTCCCATTTCTCCATGGCCTGTCCTGCATTTCTGGTTTTGACACTTTTTTCAGCATGGCCCTTTTGACCGATGGGAAGCGAGACTTGTCTGTAGCGCTGATTTGCCTTTCCAGGTTGCTTGGTTGGCCAAAAAGGGCGTATGCGTTTTTTCCTGAATATATTCAGGAAAAAACGCATACGCCCTTTTTGGCCAAGGGCATCATTGTCAACGTTTTGCCGCTTTTCATGTGCTTTAAAGGCGATTCGTATCTACCTCCTGAAATCTGTTTCGTGCAATTCTGCCTTGATTTCAAATCCTCTTCTTTGCCTTCCCTCAATATATTTGTGGACGAGAGTTATCATTTATAACTCTGCAGGTTTGTGAATTGCAGTGCCCTGAACCTCCATTTTACAACTCGCTTTTTTGGGAGCTGGCCGCAAAAGCGCAGGATGGCTTCAGGCCCTGTTCTGGTTCCGGGGGGCAGGCTGAGCCTGTGGTTAATTCTTCTTCCTGATGGGAAAATAGAGTGACCTGTGCCTGTCCCGACACCAAGAGCTAGTCTCTCGTTGGTTCCCCGTCTTCCCGTTCATCCTCAGGACAAATTGCAACCTGTACGGAACAGGAGGTTAAAGGTGCTGATGCTCCAAGTAGGGAGATTGCTAGTAAAGTGGCTGGAATGGCGAACCCGGGCACAAGGAGATGAGAAATGAGGTGCGTTTTAGAAACCTTTCCCCATCACACGGTGTACCATCTTCTGGGTTTCTCATGCATGTTTTCGATGTAGGAAGATGCCCTTGAACCTGGAGATTTGGGACCCATGCGATGGGTACCACGCAGTATTACTTTAAAGGGTCTGCGTTTGCTCACCCAACCTCACCAAACCTCTCAGCCCCAAGAGTGTCCACCCTTATGTCTCATCCAGCTGTGGGTCTAGATATGGTCAATCCAGGTTGCATCACAGCCCCTGAACTCATTGTGTAAGAATTTCTATCTCTTTCACTGTCGTTGTTTCATGGGTTTTTCAAAGTAATTTATTTTCATAATGGGGTTTAGCTGCTTTTCACGGCTGTGTTTATGCCGCTTCACACCCACTTGACACACTAACAGAGAGATATCAATACATAGGTTTTAAGATTATTACCAGTCAGATATATTCTTGTGCGGTGAATAGGGCGTGTTGAGTCCAGTTCTCTGAGCAAGGAGTAGGTCTTGTCTACTACATATTGGGTTTATGGAACAGTATCTGAGCTAATTTGATACCCTTGTTTTATGTATCACCCCACCTCACCTTTCCCGTTAAGCAGCCATAGTCTGTTTTCTGCATGTGTGACTCTGTTCTGTTTTGTAATTCAGTTCAAGTGTAACGGTTTTTACATTCCCTCTATCAGTGATACCTTATGAGAAGTGTCCTTTTCTCTGTGACTTATTTCACTTAGAATCGTCGTACCTAAATCCACTCATCATGCTGCTACTAGCCTTATGACATTGATTTCATGGCTGAGTGATATTCCATTGTACATAAGGACCACAACTTCTTTACCCATTTTTCTCTTTCCTGGGATATTTAAGGTGGAATGAAGTGGAGGTCCTTGTCAACAGAGCAGCCCTAAACTTTGGGGTGCTTGTGTCTTGCTGATTTTTCATTTTCCCAATTCATACCCCCATGAGTGGAAGTGCCCTATGCTCTCTAAGCTGTGTTTTTTAGATGTTTCAGGACTCACCGTACACTTCTCCAGAGTGGCTGTTGGCAATTTACATCCCGCCCATCAGTGTAGCAAGGCTCCCATTTCTCCATGGCCTGTCCTGCATTTCTGGTTTTGACACTTTTTTCAGCATGGCCCTTTTGACCGATGGGAAGCGAGACTTCTCTGTAGCGCTGATTTGCCTTTCCAGGTTGCTTGGTTGGCCAAAAAGGGCGTATGCGTTTTTTCCTGAATATATTCAGGAAAAAACGCATACGCCCTTTTTGGCCAAGGGCATCATTGTCAACGTTTTGCCGCTTTTCATGTGCTTTAAAGGCGATTCGTATCTACCTCCTGAAATCTGTTTCGTGCAATTCTGCCTTGATTTCAAATCCTCTTCTTTGCCTTCCCTCAATATATTTGTGGACGAGAGTTATCATTTATAACTCTGCAGGTTTGTGAATTGCAGTGCCCTGAACCTCCATTTTACAACTCGCTTTTTTGGGAGCTGGCCGCAAATGCGCAGGATGGCTTCAGGCCCTGTTCTGGTTCCGGGGGGCAGGCTGAGCCTGTGGTTAATTCTTCTTCCTGATGGGAAAATAGAGGGACCTGTGCCTGTCCCAACACCAAGAGCTAGTCTCTCGTTGGTTCCCCGTCTTCCCGTTCATCCTCAGGACAAATTGCAACCTGTACGGAACAGGAGGTTAAAGGTGCTGATGCTCCAAGTAGGGAGATTGCTAGTAAAGTGGCTGGAATGGCGAACCCGGGCACAAGGAGATGAGAAATGAGGTGCGTTTTAGAAACCTTTCCCCATCACACGGTGTACCATCTTCTGGGTTTCTCATGCATGTTTTCGATGTAGGAAGATGCCCTTGAAGCTGGAGATTTGGGACCCATGCGATGGGTCCCACGCAGTATTACTTTAAAGGGTCTGCGTTTGCTCACCCAACCTCACCAAACCTCTCAGCCCCAAGAGTGTCCACCCTTATGTCTCATCCAGCTGTGGGTCTAGATATGGTCAATCCAGGTTGCATCACAGCCCCTGAACTCATTGTGTAAGAATTTCTATCTCTTTCACTGTCGTTGTTTCATGGGTTTTTCAAAGTAATTTATTTTCATAATGGGGTTTAGCTGCTTTTCACGGCTGTGTTTATGCCGCTTTACACCCACTTGACACACTAACAGTGAGATATCAATACATAGGTTTCAAGATTATTACCAGTCAGATATATTCTTGTGCGGTGAATAGGGCGTGTTGAGTCCATTTCTCTGAGCAAAGAGTAGGTCTTGTCTACTACATATTGGGTTTATGGAACAGTATCTGAGCTAATTTGATACCCTTGTTTTATGTATCACCCCACCTCACCTTTCCCGTTAAGCAGCCATAGTCTGTTTTCTGCATGTGTGACTCTGTTCTGTTTTGTAATTCAGTTCAAGTGTAACGGTTTTTACATTCCCTCTAAAAGTGATACCTTATGAGAAGTGTCCTTTTCTGTGTGACTTATTTCACTTAGAATCGTCGTACCTAAATCCACTCATCATGCTGCTACTAACCTTATGACATTGATTTCATGGCTGAGTGATATTCCATTGTACATAAGGACCACAACTTCTTTATCCATTTTTCTCTTTCCTGGGATATTTAAGGTGGAATGAAGTGGAGGTCCTTGTCAACAGAGCAGCCCTCAACTTTGGGGTGCTTGTGTCTTGCTGATTTTTCATTTTCCCAATTTATACCCCCATGAGTGGAAGTGCCCTATGCTCTCTAAGCTGTGTTTTTTAGATGTTTCAGGACTCACCGTACACTTCTCCAGAGTGGCTGTTGGCAATTTACATCCCGCCCATCAGTGTAGCAAGGCTCCCATTTCTCCATGGCCTGTCCTGCATTTCTGGTTTTGACACTTTTTTCAGCATGGCCCTTTTGACCGATGGGAAGCGAGACTTCTCTGTAGCGCTGATTTGCCTTTCCAGGTTGCTTGGTTGGCCAAAAAGGGCGTATGCGTTTTTTCCTGAATATATTCAGGAAAAAACGCATACGCCCTTTTTGGCCAAGGGCATCATTGTCAACGTTTTGCCGCTTTTCATGTGCTTTAAAGGCGATTCGTATCTACCTCCTGAAATCTGTTTCGTGCAATTCTGCCTTGATTTCAAATCCTCTTCTTTGCCTTCCCTCAATATATTTGTGGACGAGAGTTATCATTTATAACTCTGCAGGTTTGTGAATTGCAGTGCCCTGAACCTCCATTTTACAACTCGCTTTTTTGGGAGCTGGCCGCAAAAGCGCAGGATGGCTTCAGGCCCTGTTCTGGTTCCGGGGGGCAGGCTGAGCCTGTGGTTAATTCTTCTTCCTGATGGGAAAATAGAGTGACCTGTGCCTGTCCCGACACCAAGAGCTAGTCTCTCGTTGGTTCCCCGTCTTCCCGTTCATCCTCAGGACAAATTGCAACCTGTACGGAACAGGAGGTTAAAGGTGCTGATGCTCCAAGTAGGGAGATTGCTAGTAAAGTGGCTGGAATGGCGAACCCGGGCACAAGGAGATGAGAAATGAGGTGCGTTTTAGAAACCTTTCCCCATCACACGGTGTACCATCTTCTGGGTTTCTCATGCATGTTTTCGATGTAGGAAGATGCCCTTGAAGCTGGAGATTTGGGACCCATGCGATGGGTCCCACGCAGTATTACTTTAAAGGGTCTGCGTTTGCTCACCCAACCTCACCAAACCTCTCAGCCCCAAGAGTGTCCACCCTTATGTCTCATCCAGCTGTGGGTCTAGATATGGTCAATCCAGGTTGCATCACAGCCCCTGAACTCATTGTGTAAGAATTTCTATCTCTTTCACTGTCGTTGTTTCATGGGTTTTTCAAAGTAATTTATTTTCATAATGGGGTTTAGCTGCTTTTCACGGCTGTGTTTATGCCGCTTCACACCCACTTGACACACTAACAGAGAGATATCAATACATAGGTTTTAAGATTATTACCAGTCAGATATATTCTTGTGCGGTGAATAGGGCGTGTTGAGTCCAGTTCTCTGAGCAAGGAGTAGGTCTTGTCTACTACATATTGGGTTTATGGAACAGTATCTGAGCTAATTTGATACCCTTGTTTTATGTATCACCCCACCTCACCTTTCCCGTTAAGCAGCCATAGTCTGTTTTCTGCATGTGTGACTCTGTTCTGTTTTGTAATTCAGTTCAAGTGTAACGGTTTTTACATTCCCTCTAAAAGTGATACCTTATGAGAAGTGTCCTTTTCTGTGTGACTTATTTCACTTAGAATCGTCGTACCTAAATCCACTCATCATGCTGCTACTAACCTTATGACATTGATTTCATGGCTGAGTGATATTCCATTGTACATAAGGACCACAACTTCTTTATCCATTTTTCTCTTTCCTGGGATATTTAAGGTGGAATGAAGTGGAGGTCCTTGTCAACAGAGCAGCCCTCAACTTTGGGGTGCTTGTGTCTTGCTGATTTTTCATTTTCCCAATTTATACCCCCATGAGTGGAAGTGCCCTATGCTCTCTAAGCTGTGTTTTTTAGATGTTTCAGGACTCACCGTACACTTCTCCAGAGTGGCTGTTGGCAATTTACATCCCGCCCATCAGTGTAGCAAGGCTCCCATTTCTCCATGGCCTGTCCTGCATTTCTGGTTTTGACACTTTTTTCAGCATGGCCCTTTTGACCGATGGGAAGCGAGACTTCTCTGTAGCGCTGATTTGCCTTTCCAGGTTGCTTGGTTGGCCAAAAAGGGCGTATGCGTTTTTTCCTGAATATATTCAGGAAAAAACGCATACGCCCTTTTTGGCCAAGGGCATCATTGTCAACGTTTTGCCGCTTTTCATGTGCTTTAAAGGCGATTCGTATCTACCTCCTGAAATCTGTTTCGTGCAATTCTGCCTTGATTTCAAATCCTCTTCTTTGCCTTCCCTCAATATATTTGTGGACGAGAGTTATCATTTATAACTCTGCAGGTTTGTGAATTGCAGTGCCCTGAACCTCCATTTTACAACTCGCTTTTTTGGGAGCTGGCCGCAAAAGCGCAGGATGGCTTCAGGCCCTGTTCTGGTTCCGGGGGGCAGGCTGAGCCTGTGGTTAATTCTTCTTCCTGATGGGAAAATAGAGTGACCTGTGCCTGTCCCGACACCAAGAGCTAGTCTCTCGTTGGTTCCCCGTCTTCCCGTTCATCCTCAGGACAAATTGCAACCTGTACGGAACAGGAGGTTAAAGGTGCTGATGCTCCAAGTAGGGAGATTGCTAGTAAAGCGACTGGAATGGCGAACCCGGGCACAAGGAGATGAGAAATGAGGTGCGTTTTAGAAACCTTTCCCCATCACACGGTGTACCATCTTCTGGGTTTCTCATGCATGTTTTCGATGTAGGAAGATGCCCTTGAAGCTGGAGATTTGGGACCCATGCGATGGGTCCCACGCAGTATTACTTTAAAGGGTCTGCGTTTGCTCACCCAACCTCACCAAACCTCTCAGCCCCAAGAGTGTCCACCCTTATGTCTGATCCAGCTGTGGGTCTAGATATGGTCAATCCAGGTTGCATCACAGCCCCTGAACTCATTGTGTAAGAATTTCTATCTCTTTCACTGTCGTTGTTTCATGGGTTTTTCAAAGTAATTTATTTTCATAATGGGGTTTAGCTGCTTTTCACGGCTGTGTTTATGCCGCTTTACACCCACTTGACACACTAACAGAGAGATATCAATACATAGGTTTCAAGATTATTACCAGTCAGATATATTCTTGTGCGGTGAATAGGGCGTGTTGAGTCCAGTTCTCTGAGCAAGGAGTAGGTCTTGTCTACTACATATTGGGTTTATGGAACGGTATCTGAGCTAATTTGATACCCTTGTTTTATGTATCACCCCACCTCACCTTTCCCGTTAAGCAGCCATAGTCTGTTTTCTGCATGTGTGACTCTGTTCTGTTTTGTAATTCAGTTCAAGTGTAACGGTTTTTACATTCCCTCTATCAGTGATACCTTATGAGAAGTGTCCTTTTCTGTGTGACTTATTTCACTTAGAATCGTCGTACCTAAATACACTCATCATGCTGCTACTAACCTTATGACATTGATTTCATGGCTGAGTGATATTCCATTGTACATAAGGACCACAACTTCTTTATCCATTTTTCTCTTTCCTGGGATATTTAAGGTGGAATGAAGTGGAGGTCCTTGTCAACAGAGCAGCCCTCAACTTTGGGGTGCTTGTGTCTTGCTGATTTTTCATTTTCCCAATTTATACCCCCATGAGTGGAAGTGCCCTATGCTCTCTAAGCTGTGTTTTTCAGATGTTTCAGGACACACCGTACACTTCTCCAGAGTGGCTGTTGGCAATTTACATCCCGCCCATCAGTGTAGCAAGGCTCCCATTTCTCCATGGCCTGTCCTGCATTTCTGGTTTTGACACTTTTTTCAGCATGGCCCTTTTGACCGATGGGAAGCGAGACTTGTCTGTAGCGCTGATTTGCCTTTCCAGGTTGCTTGGTTGGCCAAAAAGGGCGTATGCGTTTTTTCCTGAATATATTCAGGAAAAAACGCATACGCCCTTTTTGGCCAAGGGCATCATTGTCAACGTTTTGCCGCTTTTCATGTGCTTTAAAGGCGATTCGTATCTACCTCCTGAAATCTGTTTCGTGCAATTCTGCCTTGATTTCAAATCCTCTTCTTTGCCTTCCCTCAATATATTTGTGGACGAGAGTTATCATTTATAACTCTGCAGGTTTGTGAATTGCAGTGCCCTGAACCTCCATTTTATAACTCGCTTTTTTGGGAGCTGGCCGCAAAAGCGCAGGATGGCTTCAGGCCCTGTTCTGGTTCCGGGGGGCAGGCTGAGCCTGTGGTTAATTCTTCTTCCTGATGGGAAAATAGAGTGACCTGTGCCTGTCCCGACACCAAGAGCTAGTCTCTCGTTGGTTCCCCGTCTTCCCGTTCATCCTCAGGACAAATTGCAACCTGTACGGAACAGGAGGTTAAAGGTGCTGATGCTCCAAGTAGGGAGATTGCTAGTAAAGTGGCTGGAATGGCGAACCCGGGCACAAGGAGATGAGAAATGAGGTGCGTTTTAGAAACCTTTCCCCATCACACGGTGTACCATCTTCTGGGTTTCTCATGCATGTTTTCGATGTAGGAAGATGCCCTTGAACCTGGAGATTTGGGACCCATGCGATGGGTACCACGCAGTATTACTTTAAAGGGTCTGCGTTTGCTCACCCAACCTCACCAAACCTCTCAGCCCCAAGAGTGTCCACCCTTATGTCTCATCCAGCTGTGGGTCTAGATATGGTCAATCCAGGTTGCATCACAGCCCCTGAACTCATTGTGTAAGAATTTCTATCTCTTTCACTGTCGTTGTTTCATGGGTTTTTCAAAGTAATTTATTTTCATAATGGGGTTTAGCTGCTTTTCACGGCTGTGTTTATGCCGCTTCACACCCACTTGACACACTAACAGAGAGATATCAATACATAGGTTTTAAGATTATTACCAGTCAGATATATTCTTGTGCGGTGAATAGGGCGTGTTGAGTCCAGTTCTCTGAGCAAGGAGTAGGTCTTGTCTACTACATATTGGGTTTATGGAACAGTATCTGAGCTAATTTGATACCCTTGTTTTATGTATCACCCCACCTCACCTTTCCCGTTAAGCAGCCATAGTCTGTTTTCTGCATGTGTGACTCTGTTCTGTTTTGTAATTCAGTTCAAGTGTAACGGTTTTTACATTCCCTCTATCAGTGATACCTTATGAGAAGTGTCCTTTTCTCTGTGACTTATTTCACTTAGAATCGTCGTACCTAAATCCACTCATCATGCTGCTACTAGCCTTATGACATTGATTTCATGGCTGAGTGATATTCCATTGTACATAAGGACCACAACTTCTTTACCCATTTTTCTCTTTCCTGGGATATTTAAGGTGGAATGAAGTGGAGGTCCTTGTCAACAGAGCAGCCCTAAACTTTGGGGTGCTTGTGTCTTGCTGATTTTTCATTTTCCCAATTCATACCCCCATGAGTGGAAGTGCCCTATGCTCTCTAAGCTGTGTTTTTTAGATGTTTCAGGACTCACCGTACACTTCTCCAGAGTGGCTGTTGGCAATTTACATCCCGCCCATCAGTGTAGCAAGGCTCCCATTTCTCCATGGCCTGTCCTGCATTTCTGGTTTTGACACTTTTTTCAGCATGGCCCTTTTGACCGATGGGAAGCGAGACTTGTTTGTAGCGCTGATTTGCCTTTCCAGGTTGCTTGGTTGGCCAAAAAGGGCGTATGCGTTTTTTCCTGAATATATTCAGGATAAAACGCATACGCCCTTTTTGGCCAAGGGCATCATTGTCAACGTTTTGCCGCTTTTCATGTGCTTTAAAGGCGATTCGTATCTACCTCCTGAAATCTGTTTCCTGCAATTCTGCCTTGATTTCAAATCCTCTTCTTTGCCTTCCCTCAATATATTTGTGGACGAGAGTTATCATTAATAACTCTGCAGGTTTGTGAATTGCAGTGCCCTGAACCTCCATTTTACAACTCGTTTTTATGGGAGCTGGCCGCAAAATCGCAGAATGGCTTCAGGCCCTGTTCTGGTTCCGGGGGGCAGGCTGAGCCTGTGGTTAATTCTTCTTTCTGATGGGAAAATAGAGTGACCTGTGCCTGTCCCAACACCAAGAGCTAGTCTCTCGTTGGTTCCACGTCTTCCCGTTTATCCTCAGGACAAATTGCAACCTGTACGGAACAGGAGGTTAAAGGTGCTGATGCTCCAAGTAGGGAGCTTGCTAGTAAAGTGGCTGGAATGGCGAACCCGGGCACAAGGCGATGAGAAATGAGGTGCGTTTTAGAAACCTTTCCCCATCACACGGTGTACCATCTTCTGGGTTTCTCATGCATGTTTTCGATGTAGGAAGATGCCCTTGAACCTGGAGATTTGGGACCCATGCGATGGGTACCATGCAGTATTACTTTAAAGGGTCTGCGTTTGCTCACCCAACCTCAGCAAACCTCTCAGCCCCAAGAGTGTCCACCCTTATGTCTCATCCAGCTGTCAGTCTAGATATGGTCAATCCAGGTTGCATCATAGCCCCTGAACGCATTGTGTAAGAATTTCTCTCTCTTTCACTGTCTTTGTTTCATGGGTGTTTCAAAGTAATTTATTTTTATAATGGGGTTTAGCTGCTTTTCACTGCTGTGTTTATGCCGCTTTACACCCACTTGACACACTAACAGAGAGATATCAATACATAGGTTTTACGATTATTATTAGTTAGATATATTCTTGTGCGGTGAATAGGGCGTGTTGAGTCCAGTTCTCTGAGCAAGGAGTAGGTCTTGTCTATTACATATTGGGTTTATGGAATGGTATCTGAGCTAATTTGATACCCTTGTTTTATGTATCACCCCACCTCACCTTTCCCGTTAAGCAGCCATAGTGTGTTTTCTGCATGTGTGACTCTGTTCTGTTTTGTAATTCAGTTCAAGTGTAATGGTTTTTACATTCCCTCTATCAGTGATACCTTATGAGAAGTGTCCTTTTCTGTGTGACTTATTTCACTTAGAATCGTCGTACCTAAATCCACTCATCATGCTGCTACTAGCCTTATGACATTGATTTCTTGGCTGAGTGATATTCCATTGTACATAAGGACCACAACTTCTTTACCCATTTTTCTCTTTCCTGGGATATTTAAGGTGGAATGAAGTGGAGGTCCTTGTCAACAGAGCAGCCCTCAACTTTGGGGTGCTTGTGTCTTGCTGATTTTTCATTTTCCCAATTCATACCCCCATGAGTGGAAGTGCCCTATGCTCTCTAAGCTGTGTTTTTCAGATGTTTCAGGACTCACCGTACACTTCTCCAGAGTGGCTGTTGGCAATTTACATCCCGCCCATCAGTGTAGCAAGGCTCCCATTTCTCCATGGCCTGTCCTGCATTTCTGGTTTTGACACTTTTTTCAGCATGGCCCTTTTGACCGATGGGAAGCGAGACTTGTTTGTAGCGCTGATTTGCCTTTCCAGGTTGCTTGGTTGGCCAAAAAGGGCGTATGCGTTTTTTCCTGAATATATTCAGGAAAAAACGCATACGCCCTTTTTGGCCAAGGGCATCATTGTCAACGTTTTGCCGCTTTTCATGTGCTTTAAATGCGATTCGAATCTACCTCCTGAAATCTGTTTCGTGCAATTCTGCCTTGATTTCAAATCCTCTTCTTTGCCTTCCCTCAATATATTTGTGGACGAGAGTTATCATTTATAACTCTGCAGGTTTGTGAATTGCAGTGCCCTGAACCTCCATTTTACAACTCGTTTTTATGGGAGCTGGCCGCAAAATCGCAGAATGGCTTCAGGCCCTGTTCTGGTTCCGGGGGGCAGGCTGAGCCTGTGGTTAATTCTTCTTTCTGATGGGAAAATAGAGTGACCTGTGCCTGTCCCAACACCAAGAGCTAGTCTCTCGTTGGTTCCACGTCTTCCCGTTTATCCTCAGGACAAATTGCAACCTGTACGGAACAGGAGGTTAAAGGTGCTGATGCTCCAAGTAGGGAGCTTGCTAGTAAAGCGGCTGGAATGGCGAACCCGGGCACAAGGAGATGAGAAATGAGGTGCGTTTTAGAAACCTTTCCCCATCACACGGTGTACCATCTTCTGGGTTTCTCATGCATG
Organism: Balaenoptera borealis; assembly: GCF_965194805.1. Lineage (NCBI taxonomy): Eukaryota > Metazoa > Chordata > Mammalia > Artiodactyla > Balaenopteridae > Balaenoptera > Balaenoptera borealis. The sequence goes on from NW_028123991.1 coordinate 1,069,187, forward strand.
TTTTTGATGTAGGAAGATGCCCTTGAAGCTGGAGATTTGGGACCCATGCGATGGGTACCATGCAGTATTACTTTAAAGGGTCTGCGTTTGCTCACCCAACCTCACCAAACCTCTCAGCCCCAAGAGTGTCCACCCTTATGTCTCATCCAGCTGTGGGTCTAGATATGGTCAATCCAGGTTGCATCACAGCCCCTGAACGCATTGTGTAAGAATTCCTCTCTCGTTCACTGTCTTTGTTTCATGGGTTTTTCAAAGTAATTTATTTTCATAATGGGATTTAGCTGCTTTTCACTGCTGTGTATATGCCGCTTTACACCCACTTGACACACTAACAGAGAGATATCAATACATAGGCTTTACGATTATTACTAGTCAGATATATTCTTGTGCGGTGAATAGGGCGTGTTGAGTCCAGTTCTCTGAGCAAGGAGTAGGTCTTGTCTATTACATATTGGGTTTATGGAACGGTATCTGAGCTAATTTGAAACCCTTGTTTTATGTATCACTCCACCTCACCTTTCCCGTTAAGCAGCCATAGTGTGTTTTCTGCATGTGTGACTCTGTTCTGTTTTGTAATTCAGTTCAAGTGTAACGGTTTTTACATTCCCTCTATCAGTGATACCTTATGAGAAGTGTCCTTTTCTGTGTGACTTATTTCACTTAGAATCGTCGTACCTTAATCCACTCATCATGCTGCTACTAGCCTTATGACATTGATTTCATGGCTGAGTGATATTCCATTGTACATAAGGACCACAACTTCTTTATCCATTTTTCTCTTTCCTGGGATATTGAAGGTGGAATGAAGTGGAGGTCCTTGTCAACAGAGCAGCCCTAAACTTTGGGGTGCTTGTGTCTTGCTGATTTTTAATTTTCCCAATTTATACCCCCATGAGTGGAAGTGCCCTATGCTCTCTAAGCTGTGTTTTTCAGATGTTTCAGGACTCACCGGACACTTCTCCAGAGTGGCTCTTGGCAATTTACATCCCGCCCATCAGTGTAGCAAGGCTCCCATTTCTCCATGGCCTGTCCTGCATTTCTGGTTTTGACACTTTTTTCAGCATGGCCCTTTTGACCGATGGGAAGCGAGACTTGTTTGTAGCGCTGATTTGCCTTTCCAGGTTGCTTGGTTGGCCAAAAAGGGCGTATGCTTTTTTTCCTGAATATATTCAGGAAAAAACGCATACGCCCTTTTTGGCCAAGGGCATCATTGTCAACGTTTTGCCACTTTTCATGTGCTTTAAATGCGATTCGAATCTACTTTCTGAAATCTGTTTCCTGCAATTCTGCCTTGATTTCAAATCCTCTTCGTTGCCTTCCCTCAATATATTTGTGGACGAGAGTTATCATTTATAACTGCAGGTTTGTGAATTGCAGTGCCCTGAACCTCCATTTTACAACTCGTTTTTATGGGAGCTGGCCGCAAAATCACAGAATGGATTCAGGCCCTGTTCTGGTTCCGGGGGGCAGGCTGAGCCTGTGGTTAATTCTTCTTTCTGATGGGAAAATAGAGTGACCTGTGCCTGTCCCAACACCAAGAGCTAGTCTCTCGTTGGTTCCACGTCTTCCCGTTTATCCTCAGGACAAATTGCAACCTGTACGGAACAGGAGGTTAAAGGTGCTGATGCTCCAAGTAGGGAGCTTGCTAGTAAAGGGGCTGGAATGGCGAACCCGGGCACAAGGAGATGAGAAATGAGGTGCGTTTTAGAAACCTTTCCCCATCACACGGTGTACCATCTTCTGGGTTTCTCATGCATGTTTTTGATGTAGGAAGATGCCCTTGAAGCTGGAGATTTGGGACCCATGCGATGGGTACCATGCAGTATTACTTTAAAGGGTCTGCGTTTGCTCACCCAACCTCACCAAACCTCTCATCCCCAAGAGTGTCCACCCTTATGTCTCATCCAGCTGTGCGTCTAGATATGGTCAATCCAGGTTGCATCACAGCCCCTGAACGCATTGTGTAAGAATTCCTCTCTCGTTCACTGTCTTTGTTTCATGGGTTTTTCAAAGTAATTTATTTTCATAATGGGATTTAGCTGCTTTTCACTGCTGTGTTTATGCCGCTTTACACCCACTTGACACACTAACAGAGAGACATCAATACATAGGCTTTACGATTATTACTAGTCAGATATATTCTTGTGCGGTGAATAGGGCGTGTTGAGTCCAGTTCTCTGAGCAAGGAGTAGGTCTTGTCTATTACATATTGGGTTTATGGAACGGTATCTGAGCTAATTTGAAACCCTTGTTTTATGTATCACCCCACCTCACCTTTCCCGTTAAGCAGCCATAGTGTGTTTTCTGCATGTGTGACTCTGTTCTGTTTTGTAATTCAGTTCAAGTGTAACGGTTTTTACATTCCCTCTATCAGTGATACCTTATGAGAAGTGTCCTTTTCTGTGTGACTTATTTCACTTAGAATCGTCGTACCTAAATCCACTCATCATGCTGCTACTAGCCTTATGACATTGATTTCATGGCTGAGTGATATTCCATTGTACATAAGGACCCCAACTTCTTTATCCATTTTTCTCTTTCCTGGGATATTTAAGGTGGAATGAAGTGGAGGTCCTTGTCAACAGAGCAGCCCTAAACTTTGGGGTGCTTGTGTCTTGCTGATTTTTCATTTTCCCAATTCATACCCCCATGAGTGGAAGTGCCCTATGCTCTCTAAGCTGTGTTTTTCAGATGTTTCAGGACTCACCGTACACTTCTCCAGAGTGGCTGTTGGCAATTTACATCCCGCCCATCAGTGTAGCAAGGCTCCCATTTCTCCATGGCCTGTCCTGCATTTCTGGTTTTGACACTTTTTTCAGCATGGCCCTTTTGACCGATGGGAAGCGAGACTTGTTTGTAGCGCTGATTTGCCTTTCCAGGTTGCTTGGTTGGCCAAAAAGGGCGTATGCGTTTTTTCCTGAATATATTCAGGAAAAAACGCATACGCCCTTTTTGGCCAAGGGCATCATTGTCAACGTTTTGCCGCTTTTCATGTGCTTTAAATGCGATTCGAATCTACCTCCTGAAATCTCTTTCCTGCAATTCTGCCTTGATTTCAAATCCTCTTCTTTGCCTTCCCTCAATATATTTGTGGACGAGAGTTATCATTTATAACTCTGCAGGTTTGTGAATTGCAGTGCCCTGAACCTCCATTTTACAACTCGTTTTTATGGGAGCGGGCCGCAAAATCGCAGAATGGCTTCAGGCCCTGTTCTGGTGCCGGGGGGCAGGCTGAGCCTGTGGTTAATTCTTCTTCCTGATGGGAAAATAGAGTGACCTGTGCCTGTCCCAACACCAAGAGCTAGTCTCTCGTTGGTTCCACGTCTTCCCGTTTATCCTCAGGACAAATTGCAACCTGTACGGAACAGGAGGTTAAAGGTGCTGATGCTCCAAGTAGGGAGCTTGCTAGTAAAGCGGCTGGAATGGCGAACCCGGGCACAAGGCGATGAGAAATGAGGTGCGTTTTAGAAACCTTTCCCCATCACACTGTGTACCATCTTCTGGGTTTCTCATGCATGTTTTGATGTAGGAAGATGCCCTTGAAGCTGGAGATTTGGGACCCATGCGATGGGTATCATGCAGTATTACTTTAAAGGGTCTGCGTTTGCTCACCCAACCTCACCAAACCTCTCAGCCCCAAGAGTGTCCACCCTTATGTCTCATCCAGCTGTGGGTCTAGATATGGTCAATCCAGGTTGCATCACAGCCCCTGAACGCATTGTGTAAGAATTCCTCTCTCGTTCACTGTCTTTGTTTCATGGGTTTTTCAAAGTAATTTATTTTCATAATGGGATTTAGCTGCTTTTCACTGCTGTGTTTATGCCGCTTTACACCCACTTGACACACTAACAGAGAGATATCAATACATAGGCTTTACGATTATTACTAGTCAGATATATTCTTGTGCGGTGAATAGGGCGTGTTGAGTCCAGTTCTCTGAGCAAGGAGTAGGTCTTGTCTATTACATATTGGGTTTATGGAACGGTATCTGAGCTAATTTGAAACCCTTGTTTTATGTATCACCCCACCTCACCTTTCCCGTTAAGCAGCCATAGTGTGTTTTCTGCATGTGTGACTCTGTTCTGTTTTGTAATTCAGTTCAAGTGTAACGGTTTTTACATTCCCTCTATCAGTGATACCTTATGAGAAGTGTCCTTTTCTGTGTGACTTATTTCACTTAGAATCGTCGTACCTAAATCCACTCATCATGCTGCTACTAGCCTTATGACATTGATTTCATGGCTGAGTGATATTCCATTGTACATAAGGACCACAACTTCTTTACCCATTTTTCTCTTTCCTGGGATATTTAAGGTGGAATGAAGTGGAGGTCCTTGTCAACAGAGCAGCCCTCAACTTTGGGGTGCTTGTGTCTTGCTGATTTTTCATTTTCCCAATTCATACCCCCATGAGTGGAAGTGCCCTATGCTCTCTAAGCTGTGTTTTTCAGATGTTTCAGGACTCACCGTACACTTCTCCAGAGTGGCTGTTGGCAATTTACATCCCGCCCATCAGTGTAGCAAGGCTCCCATTTCTCCATGGCCTGTCCTGCATTTCTGGTTTTGACACTTTTTTCAGCATGGCCCTTTTGACCGATGGGAAGCGAGACTTGTTTGTAGCGCTGATTTGCCTTTCCAGGTTGCTTGGTTGGCCAAAAAGGGCGTATGCTTTTTTTCCTGAATATATTCAGGAAAAAACGCATACGCCCTTTTTGGCCAAGGGCATCATTGTCAACGTTTTGCCACTTTTCATGTGCTTTAAATGCGATTCGAATCTACTTTCTGAAATCTGTTTCCTGCAATTCTGCCTTGATTTCAAATCCTCTTCGTTGCCTTCCCTCAATATATTTGTGGACGAGAGTTATCATTTATAACTGCAGGTTTGTGAATTGCAGTGCCCTGAACCTCCATTTTACAACTCGTTTTTATGGGAGCTGGCCGCAAAATCACAGAATGGATTCAGGCCCTGTTCTGGTTCCGGGGGGCAGGCTGAGCCTGTGGTTAATTCTTCTTTCTGATGGGAAAATAGAGTGACCTGTGCCTGTCCCAACACCAAGAGCTAGTCTCTCGTTGGTTCCACGTCTTCCCGTTTATCCTCAGGACAAATTGCAACCTGTACGGAACAGGAGGTTAAAGGTGCTGATGCTCCAAGTAGGGAGCTTGCTAGTAAAGGGGCTGGAATGGCGAACCCGGGCACAAGGAGATGAGAAATGAGGTGCGTTTTAGAAACCTTTCCCCATCACACGGTGTACCATCTTCTGGGTTTCTCATGCATGTTTTTGATGTAGGAAGATGCCCTTGAAGCTGGAGATTTGGGACCCATGCGATGGGTACCATGCAGTATTACTTTAAAGGGTCTGCGTTTGCTCACCCAACCTCACCAAACCTCTCATCCCCAAGAGTGTCCACCCTTATGTCTCATCCAGCTGTGCGTCTAGATATGGTCAATCCAGGTTGCATCACAGCCCCTGAACGCATTGTGTAAGAATTCCTCTCTCGTTCACTGTCTTTGTTTCATGGGTTTTTCAAAGTAATTTATTTTCATAATGGGATTTAGCTGCTTTTCACTGCTGTGTTTATGCCGCTTTACACCCACTTGACACACTAACAGAGAGACATCAATACATAGGCTTTACGATTATTACTAGTCAGATATATTCTTGTGCGGTGAATAGGGCGTGTTGAGTCCAGTTCTCTGAGCAAGGAGTAGGTCTTGTCTATTACATATTGGGTTTATGGAACGGTATCTGAGCTAATTTGAAACCCTTGTTTTATGTATCACCCCACCTCACCTTTCCCGTTAAGCAGCCATAGTGTGTTTTCTGCATGTGTGACTCTGTTCTGTTTTGTAATTCAGTTCAAGTGTAACGGTTTTTACATTCCCTCTATCAGTGATACCTTATGAGAAGTGTCCTTTTCTGTGTGACTTATTTCACTTAGAATCGTCGTACCTAAATCCACTCATCATGCTGCTACTAGCCTTATGACATTGATTTCATGGCTGAGTGATATTCCATTGTACATAAGGACCACAACTTCTTTATCCATTTTTCTCTTTCCTGGGATATTTAAGGTGGAATGAAGTGGAGGTCCTTGTCAACAGAGCAGCCCTCAACTTTGGGGTGCTTGTGTCTTGCTGATTTTTCATTTTCCCAATTCATACCCCCATGAGTGGAAGTGCCCTATGCTCTCTAAGCTGTGTTTTTCAGATGTTTCAGGACTCACCGTACACTTCTCCAGAGTGGCTGTTGGCAATTTACATCCCGCCCATCAGTGTAGCAAGGCTCCCATTTCTCCATGGCCTGTCCTGCATTTCTGGTTTTGACACTTTTTTCAGCATGGCCCTTTTGACCGATGGGAAGCGAGACTTGTTTGTAGCGCTGATTTGCCTTTCCAGGTTGCTTGGTTGGCCAAAAAGGGCGTATGCGTTTTTTCCTGAATATATTCAGGAAAAAACGCATACGCCCTTTTTGGCCAAGGGCATCATTGTCAACGTTTTGCCGCTTTTCATGTGCTTTAAAGGCGATTCGAATCTACCTCCTGAAATCTCTTTCCTGCAATTCTGCCTTGATTTCAAATCCTCTTCTTTGCCTTCCCTCAATATATTTGTGGACGAGAGTAATCATTTATAACTCTGCAGGTTTGTGAATTGCAGTGCCCTGAACCTCCATTTTACAACTCGTTTTTATGGGAGCTGGCGGCAAAATCGCAGAATGGCTTCAGGCCCTGTTCTGGTTCCGGGGGGCAGGCTGAGCCTGTGGTTAATTCTTCTTTCTGATGGGAAAATAGAGTGACCTGTGCCTGTCCCAACACCAAGAGCTAGTCTCTCGTTGGTTCCACGTCTTCCCGTTTATCCTCAGGACAAATTGCAACCTGTACGGAACAGGAGGTTAAAGGTGCTGATGCTCCAAGTAGGGAGCTTGCTAGTAAAGCGGCTGGAATGGTGAACCCGGGCACAAGGCGATGAGAAATGAGGTGCGTTTTAGAAACCTTTCCCCATCACACGGTGTACCATCTTCTGGGTTTCTCATGCATGTTTTTGATGTAGGAAGATGCCCTTGAACCTGGAGATTTGGGACCCATGCGATGGGTATCATGCAGTATTACTTTAAAGGGTCTGCGTTTGCTCACCCAACCTCACCAAACCTCTCAGGCCCAAGAGTGTCCACCCTTATGTCTCATCCAGCTGTGCGTCTAGATATGGTCAATCCAGGTTGCATCACAGCCCCTGAACGCATTGTGTAAGAATTTCTCTCTCTTTCACTGTCTTTGTTTCATGGGTGTTTCAAAGTAATTTATTTTTATAATGGGGTTTAGCTGCTTTTCACTGCTGTGTTTATGCCGCTTTACACCCACTTGACACACTAACAGAGAGATATCAATACATAGGTTTTACGATTATTATTAGTCAGATATATTCTTGTGCGGTGAATAGGGCGTGTTGAGTCCAGTTCTCTGAGCAAGGAGTAGGTCTTGTCTATTACATATTGGGTTTATGGAACGGTATCTGAGCTAATTTGATACCCTTGTTTTATGTATCACCCCACCTCACCTTTCCCGTTAAGCAGCCATAGTGTGTTTTCTGCATGTGTGACTCTGTTCTGTTTTGTAATTCAGTTCAAGTGTAACGGTTTTTACATTCCCTCTATCAGTGATACCTTATGAGAAGTGTCCTTTTCTGTGTGACTTATTTCACTTAGAATCGTCGTACCTAAATCCACTCATCATGCTGCTACTAGCCTTATGACATTGATTTCATGGCTGAGTGATATTCCATTGTACATAAGGACCACAACTTCTTTACCCATTTTTCTCTTTCCTGGGATATTTAAGGTGGAATGAAGTGGAGGTCCTTGTCAACAGAGCAGCCCTAAACTTTGGGGTGCTTGTGTCTTGCTGATTTTTCATTTTCCCAATTCATACCCCCATGAGTGGAAGTGCCCTATGCTCTCTAAGCTGTGTTTTTCAGATGTTTCAGGACTCACCGTACACTTCTCCAGAGTGGCTGTTGGCAATTTACATCCCGCCCATCAGTTTAGCAAGGCTCCCATTTCTCCATGGCCTGTCCTGCATTTCTGGTTTTGACACTTTTTTCAGCATGGCCCTTTTGACCGATGGGAAGCGAGACTTGTTTGTAGCGCTGATTTGCCTTTCCAGGTTGCTTGGTTGGCCAAAAAGGGCGTATGCGTTTTTTCCTGAATATATTCAGGAAAAAACGCATACGCCCTTTTTGGCCAAGGGCATCATTGTCAACGTTTTGCCGCTTTTCATGTGCTTTAAAGGCGATTCGAATCTACCTCCTGAAATCTGTTTCCTGCAATTCTGCCTTGATTTCAAATCCTCTTCGTTGCCTTCCCTCAATATATTTGTGGACGAGAGTTATCATTTATAACTGCAGGTTTGTGAATTGCAGTGCCCTGAACCTCCATTTTACAACTCGTTTTTATGGGAGCTGGCCACAAAATCACAGAATGGCTTCAGGCCCTGTTCTGGTTCCGGGGGGCAGGCTGAGCCTGTGGTTAATTCTTCTTTCTGATGGGAAAATAGAGTGACCTGTGCCTGTCCCAACACCAAGAGCTAGTCTCTCGTTGGTTCCACGTCTTCCCGTTTATCCTCAGGACAAATTGCAACCTGTACGGAACAGGAGGTTAAAGGTGCTGATGCTCCAAGTAGGGAGCTTGCTAGTAAAGCGGCTGGAATGGCGAACCCGGGCACAAGGCGATGAGAAATGAGGTGCGTTTTAGAAACCTTTCCCCATCACACTGTGTACCATCTTCTGGGTTTCTCATGCATGTTTTGATGTAGGAAGATGCCCTTGAAGCTGGAGATTTGGGACCCATGCGATGGGTACCATGCAGTATTACTTTAAAGGGTCTGCGTTTGCTCACCCAACCTCACCAAACCTCTCAGCCCCAAGAGTGTCCACCCTTATGTCTCATCCAGCTGTGGGTCTAGATATGGTCAATCCAGGTTGCATCACAGCCCCTGAACGCATTGTGTAAGAATTCCTCTCTCGTTCACTGTCTTTGTTTCATGGGTTTTTCAAAGTAATTTATTTTCATAATGGGATTTAGCTGCTTTTCACTGCTGTGTTTATGCCACTTTACACCCACTTGACACACTAACAGAGAGATATCAATACATAGGCTTTACGATTATTACTAGTCAGATATAATCTTGTGCGGTGAATAGGGCGTGTTGAGTCCAGTTCTCTGAGCAAGGAGTAGGTCTTGTCTATTACATATTGGGTTTATGGAACGGTATCTGAGCTAATTTGATACCCTTGTTTTATGTATCACCCCACCTCACCTTTCCCGTTAAGCAGCCATAGTGTGTTTTCTGCATGTGTGACTCTGTTCTGTTTTGTAATTCAGTTCAAGTGTAACGGTTTTTACATTCCCTCTATCAGTGATACCTTATGAGAAGTGTCCTTTTCTGTGTGACTTATTTCACTTAGAATCGTCGTACCTAAATCCACTCATCATGCTGCTACTAGCCTTATGACATTGATTTCATGGCTGAGTGATATTCCATTGTACATAAGGACCACAACTTCTTTACCCATTTTTCTCTTTCCTGGGATATTTAAGGTGGAATGAAGTGGAGGTCCTTGTCAACAGAGCAGCCCTCAACTTTGGGGTGCTTGTGTCTTGCTGATTTTTCATTTTCCCAATTCATACCCCCATGAGTGGAAGTGCCCTATGCTCTCTAAGCTGTGTTTTTCAGATGTTTCAGGACTCACCGTACACTTCTCCAGAGTGGCTGTTGGCAATTTACATCCCGCCCATCAGTGTAGCAAGGCTCCCATTTCTCCATGGCCTGTCCTGCATTTCTGGTTTTGACACTTTTTTCAGCATGGCCCTTTTGACCGATGGGAAGCGAGACTTGTTTGTAGCGCTGATTTGCCTTTCCAGGTTGCTTGGTTGGCCAAAAAGGGCGTATGCGTTTTTTCCTGAATATATTCAGGAAAAAACGCATACGCCCTTTTTGGCCAAGGGCATCATTGTCAACGTTTTGCCGCTTTTCATGTGCTTTAAATGCGATTCGAATCTACCTCCTGAAATCTGTTTCGTGCAATTCTGCCTTGATTTCAAATCCTCTTCTTTGCCTTCCCTCAATATATTTGTGGACGAGAGTTATCATTTATAACTCTGCAGGTTTGTGAATTGCAGTGCCCTGAACCTCCATTTTACAACTCGTTTTTATGGGAGCGGGCCGCAAAATCGCAGAATGGCTTCAGGCCCTGTTCTGGTGCCGGGGGGCAGGCTGAGCCTGTGGTTAATTCTTCTTCCTGATGGGAAAATAGAGTGACCTGTGCCTGTCCCAACACCAAGAGCTAGTCTCTCGTTGGTTCCACGTCTTCCCGTTTATCCTCAGGACAAATTGCAACCTGTACGGAACAGGAGGTTAAAGGTGCTGATGCTCCAAGTAGGGAGCTTGCTAGTAAAGCGGCTGGAATGGCGAACCCGGGCACAAGGCGATGAGAAATGAGGTGCGTTTTAGAAACCTTTCCCCATCACACTGTGTACCATCTTCTGGGTTTCTCATGCATGTTTTGATGTAGGAAGATGCCCTTGAAGCTGGAGATTTGGGACCCATGCGATGGGTATCATGCAGTATTACTTTAAAGGGTCTGCGTTTGCTCACCCAACCTCACCAAACCTCTCAGCCCCAAGAGTGTCCACCCTTATGTCTCATCCAGCTGTGGGTCTAGATATGGTCAATCCAGGTTGCATCACAGCCCCTGAACGCATTGTGTAAGAATTCCTCTCTCGTTCACTGTCTTTGTTTCATGGGTTTTTCAAAGTAATTTATTTTCATAATGGGATTTAGCTGCTTTTCACTGCTGTGTTTATGCCGCTTTACACCCACTTGACACACTAACAGAGAGATATCAATACATAGGCTTTACGATTATTACTAGTCAGATATATTCTTGTGCGGTGAATAGGGCGTGTTGAGTCCAGTTCTCTGAGCAAGGAGTAGGTCTTGTCTATTACATATTGGGTTTATGGAACGGTATCTGAGCTAATTTGAAACCCTTGTTTTATGTATCACCCCACCTCACCTTTCCCGTTAAGCAGCCATAGTGTGTTTTCTGCATGTGTGACTCTGTTCTGTTTTGTAATTCAGTTCAAGTGTAACGGTTTTTACATTCCCTCTATCAGTGATACCTTATGAGAAGTGTCCTTTTCTGTGTGACTTATTTCACTTAGAATCGTCGTACCTAAATCCACTCATCATGCTGCTACTAGCCTTATGACATTGATTTCATGGCTGAGTGATATTCCATTGTACATAAGGACCACAACTTCTTTACCCATTTTTCTCTTTCCTGGGATATTTAAGGTGGAATGAAGTGGAGGTCCTTGTCAACAGAGCAGCCCTCAACTTTGGGGTGCTTGTGTCTTGCTGATTTTTCATTTTCCCAATTCATACCCCCATGAGTGGAAGTGCCCTATGCTCTCTAAGCTGTGTTTTTCAGATGTTTCAGGACTCACCGTACACTTCTCCAGAGTGGCTGTTGGCAATTTACATCCCGCCCATCAGTGTAGCAAGGCTCCCATTTCTCCATGGCCTGTCCTGCATTTCTGGTTTTGACACTTTTTTCAGCATGGCCCTTTTGACCGATGGGAAGCGAGACTTGTTTGTAGCGCTGATTTGCCTTTCCAGGTTGCTTGGTTGGCCAAAAAGGGCGTATGCTTTTTTTCCTGAATATATTCAGGAAAAAACGCATACGCCCTTTTTGGCCAAGGGCATCATTGTCAACGTTTTGCCACTTTTCATGTGCTTTAAATGCGATTCGAATCTACTTTCTGAAATCTGTTTCCTGCAATTCTGCCTTGATTTCAAATCCTCTTCGTTGCCTTCCCTCAATATATTTGTGGACGAGAGTTATCATTTATAACTGCAGGTTTGTGAATTGCAGTGCCCTGAACCTCCATTTTACAACTCGTTTTTATGGGAGCTGGCCGCAAAATCACAGAATGGATTCAGGCCCTGTTCTGGTTCCGGGGGGCAGGCTGAGCCTGTGGTTAATTCTTCTTTCTGATGGGAAAATAGAGTGACCTGTGCCTGTCCCAACACCAAGAGCTAGTCTCTCGTTGGTTCCACGTCTTCCCGTTTATCCTCAGGACAAATTGCAACCTGTACGGAACAGGAGGTTAAAGGTGCTGATGCTCCAAGTAGGGAGCTTGCTAGTAAAGGGGCTGGAATGGCGAACCCGGGCACAAGGAGATGAGAAATGAGGTGCGTTTTAGAAACCTTTCCCCATCACACGGTGTACCATCTTCTGGGTTTCTCATGCATGTTTTTGATGTAGGAAGATGCCCTTGAAGCTGGAGATTTGGGACCCATGCGATGGGTACCATGCAGTATTACTTTAAAGGGTCTGCGTTTGCTCACCCAACCTCACCAAACCTCTCATCCCCAAGAGTGTCCACCCTTATGTCTCATCCAGCTGTGCGTCTAGATATGGTCAATCCAGGTTGCATCACAGCCCCTGAACGCATTGTGTAAGAATTCCTCTCTCGTTCACTGTCTTTGTTTCATGGGTTTTTCAAAGTAATTTATTTTCATAATGGGATTTAGCTGCTTTTCACTGCTGTGTTTATGCCGCTTTACACCCACTTGACACACTAACAGAGAGACATCAATACATAGGCTTTACGATTATTACTAGTCAGATATATTCTTGTGCGGTGAATAGGGCGTGTTGAGTCCAGTTCTCTGAGCAAGGAGTAGGTCTTGTCTATTACATATTGGGTTTATGGAACGGTATCTGAGCTAATTTGAAACCCTTGTTTTATGTATCACCCCACCTCACCTTTCCCGTTAAGCAGCCATAGTGTGTTTTCTGCATGTGTGACTCTGTTCTGTTTTGTAATTCAGTTCAAGTGTAACGGTTTTTACATTCCCTCTATCAGTGATACCTTATGAGAAGTGTCCTTTTCTGTGTGACTTATTTCACTTAGAATCGTCGTACCTAAATCCACTCATCATGCTGCTACTAGCCTTATGACATTGATTTCATGGCTGAGTGATATTCCATTGTACATAAGGACCACAACTTCTTTATCCATTTTTCTCTTTCCTGGGATATTTAAGGTGGAATGAAGTGGAGGTCCTTGTCAACAGAGCAGCCCTCAACTTTGGGGTGCTTGTGTCTTGCTGATTTTTCATTTTCCCAATTCATACCCCCATGAGTGGAAGTGCCCTATGCTCTCTAAGCTGTGTTTTTCAGATGTTTCAGGACTCACCGTACACTTCTCCAGAGTGGCTGTTGGCAATTTACATCCCGCCCATCAGTGTAGCAAGGCTCCCATTTCTCCATGGCCTGTCCTGCATTTCTGGTTTTGACACTTTTTTCAGCATGGCCCTTTTGACCGATGGGAAGCGAGACTTGTTTGTAGCGCTGATTTGCCTTTCCAGGTTGCTTGGTTGGCCAAAAAGGGCGTATGCGTTTTTTCCTGAATATATTCAGGAAAAAACGCATACGCCCTTTTTGGCCAAGGGCATCATTGTCAACGTTTTGCCGCTTTTCATGTGCTTTAAAGGCGATTCGAATCTACCTCCTGAAATCTCTTTCCTGCAATTCTGCCTTGATTTCAAATCCTCTTCTTTGCCTTCCCTCAATATATTTGTGGACGAGAGTAATCATTTATAACTCTGCAGGTTTGTGAATTGCAGTGCCCTGAACCTCCATTTTACAACTCGTTTTTATGGGAGCTGGCGGCAAAATCGCAGAATGGCTTCAGGCCCTGTTCTGGTTCCGGGGGGCAGGCTGAGCCTGTGGTTAATTCTTCTTTCTGATGGGAAAATAGAGTGACCTGTGCCTGTCCCAACACCAAGAGCTAGTCTCTCGTTGGTTCCACGTCTTCCCGTTTATCCTCAGGACAAATTGCAACCTGTACGGAACAGGAGGTTAAAGGTGCTGATGCTCCAAGTAGGGAGCTTGCTAGTAAAGCGGCTGGAATGGTGAACCCGGGCACAAGGCGATGAGAAATGAGGTGCGTTTTAGAAACCTTTCCCCATCACACGGTGTACCATCTTCTGGGTTTCTCATGCATGTTTTTGATGTAGGAAGATGCCCTTGAACCTGGAGATTTGGGACCCATGCGATGGGTATCATGCAGTATTACTTTAAAGGGTCTGCATTTGCTCACCCAACCTCACCAAACCTCTCAGGCCCAAGAGTGTCCACCCTTATGTCTCATCCAGCTGTGCGTCTAGATATGGTCAATCCAGGTTGCATCACAGCCCCTGAACGCATTGTGTAAGAATTTCTCTCTCTTTCACTGTCTTTGTTTCATGGGTGTTTCAAAGTAATTTATTTTTATAATGGGGTTTAGCTGCTTTTCACTGCTGTGTTTATGCCGCTTTACACCCACTTGACACACTAACAGAGAGATATCAATACATAGGTTTTACGATTATTATTAGTCAGATATATTCTTGTGCGGTGAATAGGGCGTGTTGAGTCCAGTTCTCTGAGCAAGGAGTAGGTCTTGTCTATTACATATTGGGTTTATGGAACGGTATCTGAGCTAATTTGATACCCTTGTTTTATGTATCACCCCACCTCACCTTTCCCGTTAAGCAGCCATAGTGTGTTTTCTGCATGTGTGACTCTGTTCTGTTTTGTAATTCAGTTCAAGTGTAACGGTTTTTACATTCCCTCTATCAGTGATACCTTATGAGAAGTGTCCTTTTCTGTGTGACTTATTTCACTTAGAATCGTCGTACCTAAATCCACTCATCATGCTGCTACTAGCCTTATGACATTGATTTCATGGCTGAGTGATATTCCATTGTACATAAGGACCACAACTTCTTTACCCATTTTTCTCTTTCCTGGGATATTTAAGGTGGAATGAAGTGGAGGTCCTTGTCAACAGAGCAGCCCTAAACTTTGGGGTGCTTGTGTCTTGCTGATTTTTCATTTTCCCAATTCATACCCCCATGAGTGGAAGTGCCCTATGCTCTCTAAGCTGTGTTTTTCAGATGTTTCAGGACTCACCGTACACTTCTCCAGAGTGGCTGTTGGCAATTTACATCCCGCCCATCAGTTTAGCAAGGCTCCCATTTCTCCATGGCCTGTCCTGCATTTCTGGTTTTGACACTTTTTTCAGCATGGCCCTTTTGACCGATGGGAAGCGAGACTTGTTTGTAGCGCTGATTTGCCTTTCCAGGTTGCTTGGTTGGCCAAAAAGGGCGTATGCGTTTTTTCCTGAATATATTCAGGAAAAAACGCATACGCCCTTTTTGGCCAAGGGCATCATTGTCAACGTTTTGCCGCTTTTCATGTGCTTTAAAGGCGATTCGAATCTACCTCCTGAAATCTGTTTCCTGCAATTCTGCCTTGATTTCAAATCCTCTTCGTTGCCTTCCCTCAATATATTTGTGGACGAGAGTTATCATTTATAACTGCAGGTTTGTGAATTGCAGTGCCCTGAACCTCCATTTTACAACTCGTTTTTATGGGAGCTGGCCACAAAATCACAGAATGGCTTCAGGCCCTGTTCTGGTTCCGGGGGGCAGGCTGAGCCTGTGGTTAATTCTTCTTTCTGATGGGAAAATAGAGTGACCTGTGCCTGTCCCAACACCAAGAGCTAGTCTCTCGTTGGTTCCACGTCTTCCCGTTTATCCTCAGGACAAATTGCAACCTGTACGGAACAGGAGGTTAAAGGTGCTGATGCTCCAAGTAGGGAGCTTGCTAGTAAAGCGGCTGGAATGGCGAACCCGGGCACAAGGCGATGAGAAATGAGGTGCGTTTTAGAAACCTTTCCCCATCACACTGTGTACCATCTTCTGGGTTTCTCATGCATGTTTTGATGTAGGAAGATGCCCTTGAAGCTGGAGATTTGGGACCCATGCGATGGGTACCATGCAGTATTACTTTAAAGGGTCTGCGTTTGCTCACCCAACCTCACCAAACCTCTCAGCCCCAAGAGTGTCCACCCTTATGTCTCATCCAGCTGTGGGTCTAGATATGGTCAATCCAGGTTGCATCACAGCCCCTGAACGCATTGTGTAAGAATTCCTCTCTCGTTCACTGTCTTTGTTTCATGGGTTTTTCAAAGTAATTTATTTTCATAATGGGATTTAGCTGCTTTTCACTGCTGTGTTTATGCCACTTTACACCCACTTGACACACTAACAGAGAGATATCAATACATAGGCTTTACGATTATTACTAGTCAGATATAATCTTGTGCGGTGAATAGGGCGTGTTGAGTCCAGTTCTCTGAGCAAGGAGTAGGTCTTGTCTATTACATATTGGGTTTATGGAACGGTATCTGAGCTAATTTGATACCCTTGTTTTATGTATCACCCCACCTCACCTTTCCCGTTAAGCAGCCATAGTGTGTTTTCTGCATGTGTGACTCTGTTCTGTTTTGTAATTCAGTTCAAGTGTAACGGTTTTTACATTCCCTCTATCAGTGATACCTTATGAGAAGTGTCCTTTTCTGTGTGACTTATTTCACTTAGAATCGTCGTACCTAAATCCACTCATCATGCTGCTACTAGCCTTATGACATTGATTTCATGGCTGAGTGATATTCCATTGTACATAAGGACCACAACTTCTTTACCCATTTTTCTCTTTCCTGGGATATTTAAGGTGGAATGAAGTGGAGGTCCTTGTCAACAGAGCAGCCCTCAACTTTGGGGTGCTTGTGTCTTGCTGATTTTTCATTTTCCCAATTCATACCCCCATGAGTGGAAGTGCCCTATGCTCTCTAAGCTGTGTTTTTCAGATGTTTCAGGACTCACCGTACACTTCTCCAGAGTGGCTGTTGGCAATTTACATCCCGCCCATCAGTGTAGCAAGGCTCCCATTTCTCCATGGCCTGTCCTGCATTTCTGGTTTTGACACTTTTTTCAGCATGGCCCTTTTGACCGATGGGAAGCGAGACTTGTTTGTAGCGCTGATTTGCCTTTCCAGGTTGCTTGGTTGGCCAAAAAGGGCGTATGCGTTTTTTCCTGAATATATTCAGGAAAAAACGCATACGCCCTTTTTGGCCAAGGGCATCATTGTCAACGTTTTGCCGCTTTTCATGTGCTTTAAATGCGATTCGAATCTACCTCCTGAAATCTGTTTCGTGCAATTCTGCCTTGATTTCAAATCCTCTTCTTTGCCTTCCCTCAATATATTTGTGGACGAGAGTTATCATTTATAACTCTGCAGGTTTGTGAATTGCAGTGCCCTGAACCTCCATTTTACAACTCGTTTTTATGGGAGCTGGCCGCAAAATCGCAGAATGGCTTCAGGTCCTGTTCTGGTTCCGGGGGGCAGGCTGAGCCTGTGGTTAATTCTTCTTTCTGATGGGAAAATAGAGTGACCTGTGCCTGTCCCAACACCAAGAGCTAGTCTCTCGTTGGTTCCACGTCTTCCCGTTTATCCTCAGGACAAATTGCAACCTGTACGGAACAGGAGGTTAAAGGTGCTGATGCTCCAAGTAGGGAGCTTGCTAGTAAAGCGGCTGGAATGGCGAACCCGGGCACAAGGAGATGAGAAATGAGGTGCGTTTTAGAAACCTTTCCCCATCACACGGTGTACCATCTTCTGGGTTTCTCATGCATGTTTTTGATGTAGGAAGATGCCCTTGAAGCTGGAGATTTGGGACCCATGGGATGGGTACCACGCAGTATTACTTTAAAGGGTCTGCGTTTGCTCACCCAACCTCACCAAACCTCTCAGCCCCAAGAGTGTCCACCCTTATGTCTCATCCAGCTGTGGGTCTAGATATGGTCAATCCAGGTTGCATCACAGCCCCTGAACGCATTGTGTAAGAATTCCTCTCTCGTTCACTGTCCTTGTTTCATTGGTTTTTCAAAGTAATTTATTTTCATAATGAGATTTAGCTGCTTTTCACTGCTGTGTTTATGCCGCTTTACACCCACTTGACACACTAACAGAGAGATATCAATACATAGGCTTTACGATTATTACTAGTCAGATATATTCTTGTGCGGTGAATAGGGCGTGTTGAGTCCAGTTCTCTGAGCAAGGAGTAGGTCTTGTCTATTACATATTGGGTTTATGGAACGGTACCTGAGCTAATTTGAAACCCTTGTTTTATGTATCACCCCACCTCACCTTTCCCGTTAAGCAGCCATAGTGTGTTTTCTGCATGTGTGACTCTGTTCTGTTTTGTAATTCAGTTCAAGTGTAACGGTTTTTACATTCCCTCTATCAGTGATACCTTATGAGAAGTGACCTTTTCTGTGTGACTTATTTCACTTAGAATCCTCGTACCTTAATCCACTCATCATGCTGCTACTAGCCTTATGACATTGATTTCATGGCTGAGTGATATTCCATTGTACATAAGGACCACAACTTCTTTACCCATTTTTCTCTTTCCTGGGATATTTAAGGTGGAATGAAGTGGAGGTCCTTGTCAACAGAGCAGCCCTAAACTTTGGGGTGCTTGTGTCTTGCTGATTTTTCATTTTCCCAATTCATACCCCCATGAGTGGAAGTGCCCTATGCTCTCTAAGCTGTGTTTTTCAGATGTTTCAGGACTCACCGTACACTTCTCCAGAGTGGCTGTTGGCAAATTACATCCCGCCCATCAGTGTAGCAAGGCTCCCATTTCTCCATGGCCTGTCCTGCATTTCTGGTTTTGACACTTTTTTCAGCATGGCCCTTTTGACCGATGGGAAGCGAGACTTGTTTGTAGCGCTGATTTGCCTTTCCAGGTTGGTTGGTTGGCCGAAAAGGGCGTATGCGTTTTTTCCTGAATATATTCAGGAAAAAACGCATACGCCCTTTTTGGCCAAGGGCATCATTGTCAACGTTTTGCCGCTTTTCATGTGCTTTAAATGCGATTCGAATCTACCTCCTGAAATCTCTTTCCTGCAATTCTGCCTTGATTTCAAATCCTCTTCTTTGCCTTCCCTCAATATATTTGTGGACGAGAGTTATCATTTATAACTCTGCAGGTTTGTGAATTGCAGTGCCCTGAACCTCCATTTTACAACTCGTTTTTATGGGAGCTGGCGGCAAAATCGCAGAATGGCTTCAGGCCCTGTTCTGGTTCCGGGGGGCAGGCTGAGCCTGTGGTTAATTCTTCTTTCTGATGGGAAAATAGAGTGACCTGTGCCTGTCCCAACACCAAGAGCTAGTCTCTCGTTGGTTCCACGTCTTCCCGTTTATCCTCAGGACAAATTGCAACCTGTACGGAACAGGAGGTTAAAGGTGCTGATGCTCCAAGTAGGGAGCTTGCTAGTAAAACGGCTGGAATGGCGAACCCGGGCACAAGGCGATGAGAAATGAGGTGCGTTTTAGAAACCTTTCCCCATCACACTGTGTACCATCTTCTGGGTTTCTCATGCATGTTTTGATGTAGGAAGATGCCCTTGAAGCTGGAGATTTGGGACCCATGCGATGGGTACCATGCAGTATTACTTTAAAGGGTCTGCGTTTGCTCACCCAACCTCACCAAACCTCTCAGCCCCAAGAGTGTCCACCCTTATGTCTCATCCAGCTGTGGGTCTAGATATGGTCAATCCAGGTTGCATCACAGCCCCTGAACGCATTGTGTAAGAATTCCTCTCTCGTTCACTGTCTTTGTTTCATGGGTTTTTCAAAGTAATTTATTTTCATAATGGGATTTAGCTGCTTTTCACTGCTGTGTTTATGCCACTTTACACCCACTTGACACACTAACAGAGAGATATCAATACATAGGCTTTACGATTATTACTAGTCAGATATAATCTTGTGCGGTGAATAGGGCGTGTTGAGTCCAGTTCTCTGAGCAAGGAGTAGGTCTTGTCTATTACATATTGGGTTTATGGAACGGTATCTGAGCTAATTTGATACCCTTGTTTTATGTATCACCCCACCTCACCTTTCCCGTTAAGCAGCCATAGTGTGTTTTCTGCATGTGTGACTCTGTTCTGTTTTGTAATTCAGTTCAAGTGTAACGGTTTTTACATTCCCTCTATCAGTGATACCTTATGAGAAGTGTCCTTTTCTGTGTGACTTATTTCACTTAGAATCGTCGTACCTAAATCCACTCATCATGCTGCTACTAGCCTTATGACATTGATTTCATGGCTGAGTGATATTCCATTGTACATAAGGACCACAACTTCTTTACCCATTTTTCTCTTTCCTGGGATATTTAAGGTGGAATGAAGTGGAGGTCCTTGTCAACAGAGCAGCCCTCAACTTTGGGGTGCTTGTGTCTTGCTGATTTTTCATTTTCCCAATTCATACCCCCATGAGTGGAAGTGCCCTATGCTCTCTAAGCTGTGTTTTTCAGATGTTTCAGGACTCACCGTACACTTCTCCAGAGTGGCTGTTGGCAATTTACATCCCGCCCATCAGTGTAGCAAGGCTCCCATTTCTCCATGGCCTGTCCTGCATTTCTGGTTTTGACACTTTTTTCAGCATGGCCCTTTTGACCGATGGGAAGCGAGACTTGTTTGTAGCGCTGATTTGCCTTTCCAGGTTGCTTGGTTGGCCAAAAAGGGCGTATGCGTTTTTTCCTGAATATATTCAGGAAAAAACGCATACGCCCTTTTTGGCCAAGGGCATCATTGTCAACGTTTTGCCGCTTTTCATGTGCTTTAAATGCGATTCGAATCTACCTCCTGAAATCTGTTTCGTGCAATTCTGCCTTGATTTCAAATCCTCTTCTTTGCCTTCCCTCAATATATTTGTGGACGAGAGTTATCATTTATAACTCTGCAGGTTTGTGAATTGCAGTGCCCTGAACCTCCATTTTACAACTCGTTTTTATGGGAGCTGGCCGCAAAATCGCAGAATGGCTTCAGGCCCTGTTCTGGTTCCGGGGGGCAGGCTGAGCCTGTGGTTAATTCTTCTTTCTGATGGGAAAATAGAGTGACCTGTGCCTGTCCCAACACCAAGAGCTAGTCTCTCGTTGGTTCCACGTCTTCCCGTTTATCCTCAGGACAAATTGCAACCTGTACGGAACAGGAGGTTAAAGGTGCTGATGCTCCAAGTAGGGAGCTTGCTAGTAAAGCGGCTGGAATGGCGAACCCGGGCACAAGGAGATGAGAAATGAGGTGCGTTTTAGAAACCTTTCCCCATCACACGGTGTACCATCTTCTGGGTTTCTCATGCATGTTTTTGATGTAGGAAGATGCCCTTGAACCTGGAGATTTGGGACCCATGCGATGGGTACCACGCAGTATTCCTTTAAAGGGTCTGCGTTTGCTCACCCAACCTCACCAAACCTCTCAGCCCCAAGAGTGTCCACCCTTATGTCTCATCCAGCTGTGGGTCTAGATATGGTCAATCCAGGTTGCATCACAGCCCCTGAACGCATTGTGTAAGAATTCCTCTCTCGTTCACTGTCTTTGTTTCATGGGTTTTTCAAAGTAATTTATTTTCATAATGGGATTTAGCTGCTTTTCACTGCTGTGTTTATGCCGCTTTACACCCACTTGACACACTAACAGAGAGATATCAATACATAGGCTTTACGATTATTACTAGTCAGATATATTCTTGTGCGGTGAATAGGGCGTGTTGAGTCCAGTTCTCTGAGCAAGGAGTAGGTCTTGTCTATTACATATTGGGTTTATGGAACGGTATCTGAGCTAATTTGAAACCCTTGTTTTATGTATCACCCCACCTCACCTTTCCCGTTAAGCAGCCATAGTGTGTTTTCTGCATGTGTGACTCTGTTCTGTTTTGTAATTCAGTTCAAGTGTAACGGTTTTTACATTCCCTCTATCAGTGATACCTTATGAGAAGTGTCCTTTTCTGTGTGACTTATTTCACTTAGAATCGTCGTACCTTAATCCACTCATCATGCTGCTACTAGCCTTATGACATTGATTTCATGGCTGAGTGATATTCCATTGTACATAAGGACCACAACTTCTTTACCCATTTTTCTCTTTCCTGGGATATTTAAGGTGGAATGAAGTGGAGGTCCTTGTCAACAGAGCAGCCCTAAACTTTGGGGTGCTTGTGTCTTGCTGATTTTTCATTTTCCCAATTCATACCCCCATGAGTGGAAGTGCCCTATGCTCTCTAAGCTGTGTTTTTCAGATGTTTCAGGACTCACCGTACACTTCTCCAGAGTGGCTGTTGGCAATTTACATCCCGCCCATCAGTGTAGCAAGGCTCCCATTTCTCCATGGCCTGTCCTGCATTTCTGGTTTTGACACTTTTTTCAGCATGGCCCTTTTGACCGATGGGAAGCGAGACTTGTTTGTAGCACTGATTTGCCTTTCCAGGTTGGTTGGTTGGCCAAAAAGGGCGTATGCGTTTTTTCCTGAATATATTCAGGAAAAAACGCATACGCCCTTTTTGGCCAAGGGCATCATTGTCAACGTTTTGCCGCTTTTCATGTGCTTTAAATGCGATTCGAATCTACCTCCTGAAATCTCTTTCCTGCAATTCTGCCTTGATTTCAAATCCTCTTCTTTGCCTTCCCTCAATATATTTGTGGACGAGAGTTATCATTTATAACTCTGCAGGTTTGTGAATTGCAGTGCCCTGAACCTCCATTTTACAACTCGTTTTTATGGGAGCTGGCGGCAAAATCGCAGAATGGCTTCAGGCCCTGTTCTGGTTCCGGGGGGCAGGCTGAGCCTGTGGTTAATTCTTCTTTCTGATGGGAAAATAGAGTGACCTGTGCCTGTCCCAACACCAAGAGCTAGTCTCTCGTTGGTTCCACGTCTTCCCGTTTATCCTCAGGACAAATTGCAACCTGTACGGAACAGGAGGTTAAAGGTGCTGATGCTCCAAGTAGGGAGCTTGCTAGTAAAGCGGCTGGAATGGCGAACCCGGGCACAAGGCGATGAGAAATGAGGTGCGTTTTAGAAACCTTTCCCCATCACACTGTGTACCATCTTCTGGGTTTCTCATGCATGTTTTGATGTAGGAAGATGCCCTTGAAGCTGGAGATTTGGGACCCATGCGATGGGTACCATGCAGTATTACTTTAAAGGGTCTGCGTTTGCTCACCCAACCTCACCAAACCTCTCAGCCCCAAGAGTGTCCACCCTTATGTCTCATCCAGCTGTGGGTCTAGATATGGTCAATCCAGGTTGCATCACAGCCCCTGAACGCATTGTGTAAGAATTCCTCTCTCGTTCACTGTCTTTGTTTCATGGGTTTTTCAAAGTAATTTATTTTCATAATGGGATTTAGCTGCTTTTCACTGCTGTGTTTATGCCACTTTACACCCACTTGACACACTAACAGAGAGATATCAATACATAGGCTTTACGATTATTACTAGTCAGATATAATCTTGTGCGGTGAATAGGGCGTGTTGAGTCCAGTTCTCTGAGCAAGGAGTAGGTCTTGTCTATTACATATTGGGTTTATGGAACGGTATCTGAGCTAATTTGATACCCTTGTTTTATGTATCACCCCACCTCACCTTTCCCGTTAAGC
The DNA here is from genome assembly GCF_965194805.1 of Balaenoptera borealis. Classification (NCBI taxonomy): domain Eukaryota; kingdom Metazoa; phylum Chordata; class Mammalia; order Artiodactyla; family Balaenopteridae; genus Balaenoptera; species Balaenoptera borealis. The sequence goes on from NW_028123991.1 coordinate 1,092,581, forward strand.
AGCCATAGTGTGTTTTCTGCATGTGTGACTCTGTTCTGTTTTGTAATTCAGTTCAAGTGTAACGGTTTTTACATTCCCTCTATCAGTGATACCTTATGAGAAGTGTCCTTTTCTGTGTGACTTATTTCACTTAGAATCGTCGTACCTAAATCCACTCATCATGCTGCTACTAGCCTTATGACATTGATTTCATGGCTGAGTGATATTCCATTGTACATAAGGACCACAACTTCTTTACCCATTTTTCTCTTTCCTGGGATATTTAAGGTGGAATGAAGTGGAGGTCCTTGTCAACAGAGCAGCCCTCAACTTTGGGGTGCTTGTGTCTTGCTGATTTTTCATTTTCCCAATTCATACCCCCATGAGTGGAAGTGCCCTATGCTCTCTAAGCTGTGTTTTTCAGATGTTTCAGGACTCACCGTACACTTCTCCAGAGTGGCTGTTGGCAATTTACATCCCGCCCATCAGTGTAGCAAGGCTCCCATTTCTCCATGGCCTGTCCTGCATTTCTGGTTTTGACACTTTTTTCAGCATGGCCCTTTTGACCAATGGGAAGCGAGACTTGTTTGTAGCGCTGATTTGCCTTTCCAGGTTGCTTGGTTGGCCAAAAAGGGCGTATGCGTTTTTTCCTGAATATATTCAGGAAAAAACGCATACGCCCTTTTTGGCCAAGGGCATCATTGTCAACGTTTTGCCGCTTTTCATGTGCTTTAAATGCGATTCGAATCTACCTCCTGAAATCTGTTTCGTGCAATTCTGCCTTGATTTCAAATCCTCTTCTTTGCCTTCCCTCAATATATTTGTGGACGAGAGTTATCATTTATAACTCTGCAGGTTTGTGAATTGCAGTGCCCTGAACCTCCATTTTACAACTCGTTTTTATGGGAGCTGGCCGCAAAATCGCAGAATGGCTTCAGGCCCTGTTCTGGTTCCGGGGGGCAGGCTGAGCCTGTGGTTAATTCTTCTTTCTGATGGGAAAATAGAGTGACCTGTGCCTGTCCCAACACCAAGAGCTAGTCTCTCGTTGGTTCCACGTCTTCCCGTTTATCCTCAGGACAAATTGCAACCTGTACGGAACAGGAGGTTAAAGGTGCTGATGCTCCAAGTAGGGAGCTTGCTAGTAAAGCGGCTGGAATGGCGAACCCGGGCACAAGGAGATGAGAAATGAGGTGCGTTTTAGAAACCTTTCCCCATCACACGGTGTACCATCTTCTGGGTTTCTCATGTATGTTTTTGATGTAGGAAGATGCCCTTGAAGCTGGAGATTTGGGACCCATGCGATGGGTACCATGCAGTATTACTTTAAAGGGTCTGCGTTTGCTCACCCAACCTCACCAAACCTCTCAGCCCCAAGAGTGTCCACCCTTATGTCTCATCCAGCTGTGGGTCTAGATATGGTCAATCCAGGTTGCATCACAGCCCCTGAACACATTGTCTAAGAATTCCTCTCTCGTTCACTGTCTTTGTTTCATGGGTTTTTCAAAGTAATTTATTTTCATAATGGGATTTAGCTGCTTTTCACTGCTGTGTTTATGCCGCTTTACACCCACTTGACACACTAACAGAGAGATATCAATACATAGGCTTTACGATTATTACTAGTCAGATATATTCTTGTGCGGTGAATAGGGCGTGTTGAGTCCAGTTCTCTGAGCAAGGAGTAGGTCTTGTCTATTACATATTGGGTTTATGGAACGGTATCTGAGCTAATTTGAAACCCTTGTTTTATGTATCACTCCACCTCACCTTTCCCGTTAAGCAGCCATAGTGTGTTTTCTGCATGTGTGACTCTGTTCTGTTTTGTAATTCAGTTCAAGTGTAACGGTTTTTACATTCCCTCTATCAGTGATACCTTATGAGAAGTGTCCTTTTCTGTGTGACTTATTTCACTTAGAATCGTCGTACCTTAATCCACTCATCATGCTGCTACTAGCCTTATGACATTGATTTCATGGCTGAGTGATATTCCATTGTACATAAGGACCACAACTTCTTTATCCATTTTTCTCTTTCCTGGGATATTGAAGGTGGAATGAAGTGGAGGTCCTTGTCAACAGAGCAGCCCTAAACTTTGGGGTGCTTGTGTCTTGCTGATTTTTAATTTTCCCAATTTATACCCCCATGAGTGGAAGTGCCCTATGCTCTCTAAGCTGTGTTTTTCAGATGTTTCAGGACTCACCGGACACTTCTCCAGAGTGGCTCTTGGCAATTTACATCCCGCCCATCAGTGTAGCAAGGCTCCCATTTCTCCATGGCCTGTCCTGCATTTCTGGTTTTGACACTTTTTTCAGCATGGCCCTTTTGACCGATGGGAAGCGAGACTTGTTTGTAGCGCTGATTTGCCTTTCCAGGTTGCTTGGTTGGCCAAAAAGGGCGTATGCTTTTTTTCCTGAATATATTCAGGAAAAAACGCATACGCCCTTTTTGGCCAAGGGCATCATTGTCAACGTTTTGCCACTTTTCATGTGCTTTAAATGCGATTCGAATCTACTTTCTGAAATCTGTTTCCTGCAATTCTGCCTTGATTTCAAATCCTCTTCGTTGCCTTCCCTCAATATATTTGTGGACGAGAGTTATCATTTATAACTGCAGGTTTGTGAATTGCAGTGCCCTGAACCTCCATTTTACAACTCGTTTTTATGGGAGCTGGTCGCAAAATCACAGAATGGCTTCAGGCCCTGTTCTGGTTCCGGGGGGCAGGCTGAGCCTGTGGTTAATTCTTCTTTCTGATGGGAAAATAGAGTGACCTGTGCCTGTCCCAACACCAAGAGCTAGTCTCTCGTTGGTTCCACGTCTTCCCGTTTATCCTCAGGACAAATTGCAACCTGTACGGAACAGGAGGTTAAAGGTGCTGATGCTCCAAGTAGGGAGCTTGCTAGTAAAGCGGCTGGAATGGCGAACCCGGGCACAAGGAGATGAGAAATGAGGTGCGTTTTAGAAACCTTTCCCCATCACACGGTGTACCATCTTCTGGGTTTCTCATGCATGTTTTTGATGTAGGAAGATGCCCTTGAACCTGGAGATTTGGGACCCATGCGATGGGTACCATGCAGTATTACTTTAAAGGGTCTGCGTTTGCTCACCCAACCTCACCAAACCTCTCATCCCCAAGAGTGTCCACCCTTATGTCTCATCCAGCTGTGCGTCTAGATATGGTCAATCCAGGTTGCATCACAGCCCCTGAACGCATTGTGTAAGAATTCCTCTCTCGTTCACTGTCTTTGTTTCATGGGTTTTTCAAAGTAATTTATTTTCATAATGGGATTTAGCTGCTTTTCACTGCTGTGTTTATGCCGCTTTACACCCACTTGACACACTAACAGAGAGACATCAATACATAGGCTTTACGATTATTACTAGTCAGATATATTCTTGTGCGGTGAATAGGGCGTGTTGAGTCCAGTTCTCTGAGCAAGGAGTAGGTCTTGTCTATTACATATTGGGTTTATGGAACGGTATCTGAGCTAATTTGAAACCCTTGTTTTATGTATCACCCCACCTCACCTTTCCCGTTAAGCAGCCATAGTGTGTTTTCTGCATGTGTGACTCTGTTCTGTTTTGTAATTCAGTTCAAGTGTAACGGTTTTTACATTCCCTCTATCAGTGATACCTTATGAGAAGTGTCCTTTTCTGTGTGACTTATTTCACTTAGAATCGTCGTACCTAAATCCACTCATCATGCTGCTACTAGCCTTATGACATTGATTTCATGGCTGAGTGATATTCCATTGTACATAAGGACCACAACTTCTTTATCCATTTTTCTCTTTCCTGGGATATTTAAGGTGGAATGAAGTGGAGGTCCTTGTCAACAGAGCAGCCCTAAACTTTGGGGTGCTTGTGTCTTGCTGATTTTTCATTTTCCCAATTCATACCCCCATGAGTGGAAGTGCCCTATGCTCTCTAAGCTGTGTTTTTCAGATGTTTCAGGACTCACCGGACACTTCTCCAGAGTGGCTGTTGGCAATTTACATCCCGCCCATCAGTGTAGCAAGGCTCCCATTTCTCCATGGCCTGTCCTGCATTTCTGGTTTTGACACTTTTTTCAGCATGGCCCTTTTGACCGATGGGAAGCGAGACTTGTTTGTAGCGCTGATTTGCCTTTCCAGGTTGCTTGGTTGGCCAAAAAGGGCGTATGCTTTTTTTCCTTAATATATTCAGGAAAAAACGCATACGCCCTTTTTGGCCAAGGGCATCATTGTCAACGTTTTGCCACTTTTCATGTGCTTTAAATGCGATTCGAATCTACTTCCTGAAATCTGTTTCCTGCAATTCTGCCTTGATTTCAAATCCTCTTCGTTGCCTTCCCTCAATATATTTGTGGACGAGAGTTATCATTTATAACTGCAGGTTTGTGAATTGCAGTGCCCTGAACCTCCATTTTACAACTCGTTTTTATGGGAGCTGGCCGCAAAATCACAGAATGGATTCAGGCCCTGTTCTGGTTCCGGGGGGCAGGCTGAGCCTGTGGTTAATTCTTCTTTCTGATGGGAAAATAGAGTGACCTGTGCCTGTCCCAACACCAAGAGCTAGTCTCTCGTTGGTTCCACGTCTTCCCGTTTATCCTCAGGACAAATTGCAACCTGTACGGAACAGGAGGTTAAAGGTGCTGATGCTCCAAGTAGGGAGCTTGCTAGTAAAGGGGCTGGAATGGCGAACCCGGGCACAAGGAGATGAGAAATGAGGTGCGTTTTAGAAACCTTTCCCCATCACACGGTGTACCATCTTCTGGGTTTCTCATGCATGTTTTTGATGTAGGAAGATGCCCTTGAACCTGGAGATTTGGGACCCATGCGATGGGTACCATGCAGTATTACTTTAAAGGGTCTGCGTTTGCTCACCCAACCTCACCAAACCTCTCATCCCCAAGAGTGTCCACCCTTATGTCTCATCCAGCTGTGCGTCTAGATATGGTCAATCCAGGTTGCATCACAGCCCCTGAACGCATTGTGTAAGAATTCCTCTCTCGTTCACTGTCTTTGTTTCATGGGTTTTTCAAAGTAATTTATTTTCATAATGGGATTTAGCTGCTTTTCACTGCTGTGTTTATGCCGCTTTACACCCACTTGACACACTAACAGAGAGACATCAATACATAGGCTTTACGATTATTACTAGTCAGATATATTCTTGTGCGGTGAATAGGGCGTGTTGAGTCCAGTTCTCTGAGCAAGGAGTAGGTCTTGTCTATTACATATTGGGTTTATGGAACGGTATCTGAGCTAATTTGAAACCCTTGTTTTATGTATCACCCCACCTCACCTTTCCCGTTAAGCAGCCATAGTGTGTTTTCTGCATGTGTGACTCTGTTCTGTTTTGTAATTCAGTTCAAGTGTAACGGTTTTTACATTCCCTCTATCAGTGATACCTTATGAGAAGTGTCCTTTTCTGTGTGACTTATTTCACTTAGAATCGTCGTACCTAAATCCACTCATCATGCTGCTACTAGCCTTATGACATTGATTTCATGGCTGAGTGATATTCCATTGTACATAAGGACCACAACTTCTTTATCCATTTTTCTCTTTCCTGGGATATTTAAGGTGGAATGAAGTGGAGGTCCTTGTCAACAGAGCAGCCCTAAACTTTGGGGTGCTTGTGTCTTGCTGATTTTTCATTTTCCCAATTCATACCCCCATGAGTGGAAGTGCCCTATGCTCTCTAAGCTGTGTTTTTCAGATGTTTCAGGACTCACCGGACACTTCTCCAGAGTGGCTGTTGGCAATTTACATCCCGCCCATCAGTGTAGCAAGGCTCCCATTTCTCCATGGCCTGTCCTGCATTTCTGGTTTTGACACTTTTTTCAGCATGGCCCTTTTGACCGATGGGAAGCGAGACTTCTCTGTAGCGCTGATTTGCCTTTCCAGGTTGCTTGGTTGGCCAAAAAGGGCGTATGCGTTTTTTCCTGAATATATTCAGGAAAAAACGCATACGCCCTTTTTGGCCAAGGGCATCATTGTCAACGTTTTGCCGCTTTTCATGTGCTTTAAAGGCGATTCGAATCTACCTCCTGAAATCTCTTTCCTGCAATTCTGCCTTGATTTCAAATCCTCTTCTTTGCCTTCCCTCAATATATTTGTGGACGAGAGTTATCATTTATAACTCTGCAGGTTTGTGAATTGCAGTGCCCTGAACCTCCATTTTACAACTCGTTTTTATGGGAGCTGGCCGCAAAATCGCAGAATGGCTTCAGGCCCTGTTCTGGTTCCGGGGGGCAGGCTGAGCCTGTGGTTAATTCTTCTTTCTGATGGGAAAATAGAGTGACCTGTGCCTGTCCCAACACCAAGAGCTAGTCTCTCGTTGGTTCCACGTCTTCCCGTTTATCCTCAGGACAAATTGCAACCTGTACGGAACAGGAGGTTAAAGGTGCTGATGCTCCAAGTAGGGAGCTTGCTAGTAAAGCGGCTGGAATGGCGAACCCGGGCACAAGGCGATGAGAAATGAGGTGCGTTTTAGAAACCTTTCCCCATCACACGGTGTACCATCTTCTGGGTTTCTCATGCATGTTTTTGATGTAGGAAGATGCCCTTGAACCTGGAGATTTGGGACCCATGCGATGGGTATCATGCAGTATTACTTTAAAGGGTCTGCGTTTGCTCACCCAACCTCACCAAACCTCTCAGGCCCAAGAGTGTCCACCCTTATGTCTCATCCAGCTGTGCATCTAGATATGGTCAATCCAGGTTGCATCACAGCCCCTGAACGCATTGTGTAAGAATTTCTCTCTCTTTCACTGTCTTTGTTTCATGGGTGTTTCAAAGTAATTTATTTTTATAATGGGGTTTAGCTGCTTTTCACTGCTGTGTTTATGCCGCTTTACACCCACTTGACACACTAACAGAGAGATATCAATACATAGGTTTTACGATTATTATTAGTCAGATATATTCTTGTGCGGTGAATAGGGCGTGTTGAGTCCAGTTCTCTGAGCAAGGAGTAGGTCTTGTCTATTACATATTGGGTTTATGGAACGGTATCTGAGCTAATTTGATACCCTTGTTTTATGTATCACCCCACCTCACCTTTCCCGTTAAGCAGCCATAGTGTGTTTTCTGCATGTGTGACTCTGTTCTGTTTTGTAATTCAGTTCAAGTGTAACGGTTTTTACATTCCCTCTATCAGTGATACCTTATGAGAAGTGACCTTTTCTGTGTGACTTATTTCACTTAGAATCCTCGTACCTTAATCCACTCATCATGCTGCTACTAGCCTTATGACATTGATTTCATGGCTGAGTGATATTCCATTGTACATAAGGACCACAACTTCTTTACCCATTTTTCTCTTTCCTGGGATATTTAAGGTGGAATGAAGTGGAGGTCCTTGTCAACAGAGCAGCCCTAAACTTTGGGGTGCTTGTGTCTTGCTGATTTTTCATTTTCCCAATTCATACCCCCATGAGTGGAAGTGCCCTATGCTCTCTAAGCTGTGTTTTTCAGATGTTTCAGGACTCACCGTACACTTCTCCAGAGTGGCTGTTGGCAAATTACATCCCGCCCATCAGTGTAGCAAGGCTCCCATTTCTCCATGGCCTGTCCTGCATTTCTGGTTTTGACACTTTTTTCAGCATGGCCCTTTTGACCGATGGGAAGCGAGACTTGTTTGTAGTGCTGATTTGCCTTTCCAGGTTGCTTGGTTGGCCAAAAAGGGCGTATGCGTTTTTTCCTGAATATATTCAGGAAAAAACGCATACGCCCTTTTTGGCCAAGGGCATCATTGTCAACGTTTTGCCGCTTTTCATGTGCTTTAAATGCGATTCGAATCTACTTCCTGAAATCTGTTTCCTGCAATTCTGCCTTGATTTCAAATCCTCTTCGTTGCCTTCCCTCAATATATTTGTGGACGAGAGTTATCATTTATAACTGCAGGTTTGTGAATTGCAGTGCCCTGAACCTCCATTTTACAACTCGTTTTTATGGGAGCTGGCCGCAAAATCACAGAATGGATTCAGGCCCTGTTCTGGTTCCGGGGGGCAGGCTGAGCCTGTGGTTAATTCTTCTTTCTGATGGGAAAATAGAGTGACCTGTGCCTGTCCCAACACCAAGAGCTAGTCTCTCGTTGGTTCCACGTCTTCCCGTTTATCCTCAGGACAAATTGCAACCTGTACGGAACAGGAGGTTAAAGGTGCTGATGCTCCAAGTAGGGAGCTTGCTAGTAAAGCGGCTGGAATGGCGAACCCGGGCACAAGGAGATGAGAAATGAGGTGCGTTTTAGAAACCTTTCCCCATCACACGGTGTACCATCTTCTGGGTTTCTCATGCATGTTTTCGATGTAGGAAGATGCCCTTGAAGCTGTAGATTTGGGACCCATGCGATGGGTACCATGCAGTATTACTTTAAAGGGTCTGCGTTTGCTCACCCAACCTCACCAAACCTCTCAGCCCCAAGAGTGTCCACCCTTATGTCTCATCCAGCTGTGGGTCTAGATATGGTCAATCCAGGTTGCATCACAGCCCCTGAACGCATTGTGTAAGAATTCCTCTCTCGTTCACTGTCTTTGTTTCATGGGTTTTTCAAAGTAATTTATTTTCATAATGGGATTTAGCTGCTTTTCACTGCTGTGTTTATGCCGCTTTACACCCACTTGACACACTAACAGAGAGATATCAATACATAGGCTTTACGATTATTACTAGTCAGATATATTCTTGTGCGGTGAATAGGGCGTGTTGAGTCCAGTTCTCTGAGCAAGGAGTAGGTCTTGTCTATTACATATTGGGTTTATGGAACGGTATCTGAGCTAATTTGAAACCCTTGTTTTATGTATCACCCCACCTCACCTTTCCCGTTAAGCAGCCATAGTGTGTTTTCTGCATGTGTGACTCTGTTCTGTTTTGTAATTCAGTTCAAGTGTAACGGTTTTTACATTCCCTCTATCAGTGATACCTTATGAGAAGTGTCCTTTTCTGTGTGACTTATTTCACTTAGAATCGTCGTACCTTAATCCACTCATCATGCTGCTACTAGCCTTATGACATTGATTTCATGGCTGAGTGATATTCCATTGTACATAAGGACCACAACTTCTTTACCCATTTTTCTCTTTCCTGGGATATTGAAGGTGGAATGAAGTGGAGGTCCTTGTCAACAGAGCAGCCCTCAACTTTGGGGTGCTTGTGTCTTGCTGATTTTTCATTTTCCCAATTCATACCCCCATGAGTGGAAGTGCCCTATGCTCTCTAAGCTGTGTTTTTCAGATGTTTCAGGACTCACCGTACACTTCTCCAGAGTGGCTGTTGGCAATTTACATCCCGCCCATCAGTGTAGCAAGGCTCCCATTTCTCCATGGCCTGTCCTGCATTTCTGGTTTTGACACTTTTTTCAGCATGGCCCTTTTGACCGATGGGAAGCGAGACTTCTCTGTAGCGCTGATTTGCCTTTCCAGGTTGCTTGGTTGGCCAAAAAGGGCGTATGCGTTTTTTCCTGAATATATTCAGGACAAAACGCATACGCCCTTTTTGGCCAAGGGCATCATTGTCAACGTTTTGCCGCTTTTCATGTGCTTTAAAGGCGATTCGTATCTACCTCCTGAAATCTGTTTCGTGCAATTCTGCCTTGATTTCAAATCCTCTTCTTTGCCTTCCCTCAATATATTTGTGGACGAGAGTTATCATTTATAACTCTGCAGGTTTGTGAATTGCAGTGCCCTGAACCTCCATTTTACAACTCGCTTTTTTGGGAGCTGGCCGCAAAAGCGCAGGATGGCTTCAGGCCCTGTTCTGGTTCTGGGGGGCAGGCTGAGCCTGTGGTTAATTCTTCTTCCTGATGGGAAAATAGAGTGACCTGTGCCTGTCCCAACACCAAGAGCTAGTCTCTCGTTGGTTCCCCGTCTTCCCGTTCATCCTCAGGACAAATTGCAACCTGTACGGAACAGGAGGTTAAAGGTGCTGATGCTCCAAGTAGGGAGATTGCTAGTAAAGTGGCTGGAATGGCGAACCCGGGCACAAGGAGATGAGAAATGAGGTGCGTTTTAGAAACCTTTCCCCATCACACGGTGTACCATCTTCTGGGTTTCTCATGCATGTTTTCGATGTAGGAAGATGCCCTTGAACCTGGAGATTTGGGACCCATGCGATGGGTACCACGCAGTATTACTTTAAAGGGTCTGCGTTTGCTCACCCAACCTCACCAAACCTCTCAGCCCCAAGAGTGTCCACCCTTATGTCTCATCCAGCTGTGGGTCTAGATATGGTCAATCCAGGTTGCATCACAGCCCCTGAACTCATTGTGTAAGAATTTCTATCTCTTTCACTGTCGTTGTTTCATGGGTTTTTCAAAGTAATTTATTTTCATAATGGGGTTTAGCTGCTTTTCACGGCTGTGTTTATGCCGCTTTACACCCACTTGACACACTAACAGAGAGATATCAATACATAGGTTTCAAGATTATTACTAGTCAGATATATTCCTGTGCGGTGAATAGGGCGTGTTGAGTCCAGTTCTCTGAGCAAGGAGTAGGTCTTGTCTACTACATATTGGGTTTATGGAACGGTATCTGAGCTAATTTGATACCCTTGTTTTATGTATCACCCCACCTCACCTTTCCCGTTAAGCAGCCATAGTGTGTTTTCTGCATGTGTGACTCTGTTCTGTTTTGTAATTCAGTTCAAGTGTAACGGTTTTTACATTCCCTCTATAAGTGATACCTTATGAGAAGTGTCCTTTTCTGTGTGACTTATTTCACTTAGAATCGTCGTACATAAATCCACTCATCATGCTGCTACTAGCCTTAGGACATTGATTTCATGGCTGAGTGATATTCCATTGTACATAAGGACCACAACTTCTTTATCCATTTTTCTCTTTCCTGGGATATTTAAGGTGGAATGAAGTGGAGGTCCTTGTCAACAGAGCAGTCCTCAACTTTGGGGTGCTTGTGTCTTGCTGATTTTTCATTTTCCCAATTTATACCCCCATGAGTGGAAGTGCCCTATGCTCTCTAAGCTGTGTTTTTCAGATGTTTCAGGACTCACCGTACACTTCTCCAGAGTGGCTGTTGGCAATTTACATCCCGCCCATCAGTGTAGCAAGGCTCCCATTTCTCCATGGCCTGTCCTGCATTTCTGGTTTTGACACTTTTTTCAGCATGGCCCTTTTGACCGATGGGAAGCGAGACTTCTCTGTAGCGCTGATTTGCCTTTCCAGGTTGCTTGGTTGGCCAAAAAGGGCGTATGCGTTTTTTCCTGAATATATTCAGGAAAAAACGCATACGCCCTTTTTGGCCAAGGGCATCATTGTCAACGTTTTGCCGCTTTTCATGTGCTTTAAAGGCGATTCGTATCTACCTCCTGAAATCTGTTTCGTGCAATTCTGCCTTGATTTCAAATCCTCTTCTTTGCCTTCCCTCAATATATTTGTGGACGAGAGTTATCATTTATAACTCTGCAGGTTTGTGAATTGCAGTGCCCTGAACCTCCATTTTACAACTCGCTTTTTTGGGAGCTGGCCGCAAAAGCGCAGGATGGCTTCAGGCCCTGTTCTGGTTCTGGGGGGCAGGCTGAGCCTGTGGTTAATTCTTCTTCCTGATGGGAAAATAGAGTGACCTGTGCCTGTCCCAACACCAAGAGCTAGTCTCTCGTTGGTTCCCCGTCTTCCCGTTCATCCTCAGGACAAATTGCAACCTGTACGGAACAGGAGGTTAAAGGTGCTGATGCTCCAAGTAGGGAGATTGCTAGTAAAGCGGCTGGAATGGCGAACCCGGGCACAAGGAGATGAGAAATGAGGTGCGTTTTAGAAACCTTTCCCCATCACACGGTGTACCATCTTCTGGGTTTCTCATGCATGTTTTCGATGTAGGAAGATGCCCTTGAACCTGGAGATTTGGGACCCATGCGATGGGTACCACGCAGTATTACTTTAAAGGGTCTGCGTTTGCTCACCCAACCTCACCAAACCTCTCAGCCCCAAGAGTGTCCACCCTTATGTCTCATCCAGCTGTGGGTCTAGATATGGTCAATCCAGGTTGCATCACAGCCCCTGAACTCATTGTGTAAGAATTTCTATCTCTTTCACTGTCGTTGTTTCATGGGTTTTACAAAGTAATTTATTTTCATAATGGGGTTTAGCTGCTTTTCATGGCTGTGTTTATGCCGCTTTACACCCACTTGACACACTAACAGAGAGATATCAATACATAGGTTTTAAGATTATTACTAGTCAGATATATTCTTGTGCGGTGAATAGGGCGTGTTGAGTCCAGTTCTCTGAGCAAGGAGTAGGTCTTGTCTATTACATATTGGGTTTATGGAACGGTATCTGAGCTAATTTGATACCCTTGTTTTATGTATCACCCCACCTCACCTTTCCCGTTAAGCAGCCATAGTGTGTTTTCTGCATGTGTGACTCTGTTCTGTTTTGTAATTCAGTTCAAGTGTAACGGTTTTTACATTCCCTCTATAAGTGATACCTTATGAGAAGTGTCCTTTTCTGTGTGATTTATTTCTCTTAGAATCGTCATACCTAAATCCACTCATCATGCTGCTACTAACCTTATGACATTGATTTCATGGCTGAGTGATATTCCATTGTACATAAGGACCACAACTTCTTTATCCATTTTTCTCTTTCCTGGGATATTTAAGGTGGAATGAAGTGGAGGTCCTTGTCAACAGAGCAGCCCTCAACTTTGGGGTGCTTGTGTCTTGCTGATTTTTCATTTTCCCAATTTATACCCCCATGAGTGGAAGTGCCGTATGCTCTCTCAGCTGTGTTTTTCAGATGTTTCAGGACACACCGTACACTTCTTCAGAGTGGCTGTTGGCAATTTACATCCCGCCCATCAGTGTAGCAAGGGTCCCATTTCTCCATGGCCTGTCCTGCATTTCTGGTTTTGACACTTTTTTCAGCATGGCCCTTTTGACCGATGGGAAGCGAGACTTCTCTGTAGCGCTGATTTGCCTTTCCAGGTTGCTTGGTTGGCCAAAAAGGGCGTATGCGTTTTTTCCTGAATATATTCAGGAAAAAACGCATACGCCCTTTTTGGCCAAGGGCATCATTGTCAACGTTTTGCCGCTTTTCATGTGCTTTAAAGGCGATTCGTATCTACCTCCTGAAATCTGTTTCGTGCAATTCTGCCTTGATTTCAAATCCTCTTCTTTGCCTTCCCTCAATATATTTGTGGACGAGAGTTATCATTTATAACTCTGCAGGTTTGTGAATTGCAGTGCCCTGAACCTCCATTTTACAACTCGCTTTTTTGGGAGCTGGCCGCAAAAGCGCAGGATGGCTTCAGGCCCTGTTCTGGTTCCGGGGGGCAGGCTGAGCCTGTGGTTAATTCTTCTTCCTGATGGGAAAATAGAGTGACCTGTGCCTGTCCCAACACCAAGAGCTAGTCTCTCGTTGGTTCCCCGTCTTCCCGTTCATCCTCAGGACAAATTGCAACCTGTACGGAACAGGAGGTTAAAGGTGCTGATGCTCCAAGTAGGGAGATTGCTAGTAAAGTGGCTGGAATGGCGAACCCGGGCACAAGGAGATGAGAAATGAGGTGCGTTTTATAAACCTTTCCCCATCACACGGTGTACCATCTTCTGGGTTTCTCATGCATGTTTTCGATGTAGGAAGATGCCCTTGATCCTGGAGATTTGGGACCCATGCGATGGGTACCACGCAGTATTACTTTAAAGGGTCTGTGTTTGCTCACCCAACCTCACCAAACCTCTCAGCCCCAAGAGTGTCCACCCTTATGTCTCATCCAGTTGTGGGTCTAGATATGGTCAATCCAGGTTGCATCACAGCCCCTGAACTCATTGTGTAAGAATTTCTATCTCTTTCACTGTCGTTGTTTCATGGGTTTTACAAAGTAATTTATTTTCATAATGGGGTTTAGCTGCTTTTCACGGCTGTGTTTATGCCGCTTTACACCCACTTGACACACTAACAGAGAGATATCAATACATAGGTTTTAAGATTATTACTAGTCAGATATATTCTTGTGCGGTGAATAGGGCGTGTTGAGTCCAGTTCTCTGAGCAAGGAGTAGGTCTTGTCTATTACATATTGGGTTTATGGAAAGGTATCTGAGCTAATTTGATACCCTTGTTTTATGTATCACCCCACCTCACCTTTCCCGTTAAGCAGCCATAGTGTGTTTTCTGCATGTGTGACTCTGTTCTGTTTTATAATTCAGTTCAAGTGTAACGGTTTTTACATTCCCTCTATAAGTGATACCTTATGAGAAGTGTCCTTTTCTCTGTGACTTATTTCTCTTAGAATCGTCGTACCTAAATCCACTCATCATGCTGCTACTAACCTTATGACATTGATTTCATGGCTGAGTGATATTCCATTGTACATAAGGACCACAACTTCTTTATCCATGTTTCTCTTTCCTGGGATATTTAAGGTGGAATGAAGTGGAGGTCCTTGTCAACAGAGCAGCCCTCAACTTTGGGGTGCTTGTGTCTTGCTGATTTTTCATTTTCCCAATTTATACCCCCATGAGTGGAAGTGCCCTATGCTCTCTAAGCTGTGTTTCTCAGATATTTCAGGACACACCGTACACTTCTCCAGAGTGGCTGTTGGCAATTTACATCCCGCCCATCAGTGTAGCAAGGCTCCCATTTCTCCATGGCCTGTCCTGCATTTCTGGTTTTGACACTTTTTTCAGGATGGCCCTTTTGACCGATGGGAAGCGAGACTTCTCTGTAGCGCTGATTTGCCTTTCCAGGTTGCTTGGTTGGCCAAAAAGGGCGTATGCGTTTTTTCCTGAATATATTCAGGAAAAAACGCATACGCCCTTTTTGGCCAAGGGCATCATTGTCAACGTTTTGCCGCTTTTCATGTGCTTTAAAGGCGATTCGTATCTACCTCCTGAAATCTGTTTCGTGCAATTCTGCCTTGATTTCAAATCCTCTTCTTTGCCTTCCCTCAATATATTTGTGGACGAGAGTTATCATTTATAACTCTGCAGGTTTGTGAATTGCAGTGCCCTGAACCTCCATTTTACAACTCGCTTTTTTGGGAGCTGGCCGCAAAAGCGCAGGATGGCTTCAGGCCCTGTTCTGGTTCTGGGGGGCAGGCTGAGCCTGTGGTTAATTCTTCTTCCTGATGGGAAAATAGAGTGACCTGTGCCTGTCCCAACACCAAGAGCTAGTCTCTCGTTGGTTCCCCGTCTTCCCGTTCATCCTCAGGACAAATTGCAACCTGTACGGAACAGGAGGTTAAAGGTGCTGATGCTCCAAGTAGGGAGATTGCTAGTAAAGCGGCTGGAATGGCGAACCCGGGCACAAGGAGATGAGAAATTAGGTGCGTTTTAGAAACCTTTCCCCATCACACGGTATACCATCTTCTGGGTTTCTCATGCATGTTTTCGATGTAGGAAGATGCCCTTGATCCTGGAGATTTGGGACCCATGCGATGGGTACCACGCAGTATTACTTTAAAGGGTCTGCGTTTGCTCACCCAACCTCACCAAACCTCTCAGCCCCAAGAGTGTCCACCCTTATGTCTCATCCAGCTGTGGGTCTAGATATGGTCAATCCAGGTTGCATCACAGCCCCTGAACTCATTGTGTAAGAATTTCTATCTCTTTCACTGTCGTTGTTTCATGGGTTTTACAAAGTAATTTATTTTCATAATGGGGTTTAGCCGCTTTTCACGGCTGTCTTTATGCCGCTTTACACCCACTTGACACACTAACAGAGAGATATCAATACATAGGTTTTAAGATTATTACTAGTCAGATATATTCTTGTGCGGTGAATAGGGCGTGTTGAGTCCAGTTCTCTGAGCAAGGAGTAGGTCTTGTCTATTACATATTGGGTTTATGGAACGGTATCTGAGCTAATTTGATACCCTTCTTTTATGTATCACCCCACCTCACCTTTCCCGTTAAGCAGCCATAGTATGTTTTCTGCATGTGTGACTCTGTTCTGTTTTGTAATTCAGTTCAAGTGTAACGGTTTTTACATTCCCTCTATAAGTGATACCTTATGAGAAGTGTCCTTTTCTGTGTGACTTATTTCTCTTAGAATCGTCGTACCTAAATCCACTCATCATGCTGCTACTAACCTTATGACATTGATTTCATGGCTGAGTGATATTCCATTGTACATAAGGACCACAACTTCTTTATCCATTTTTCTCTTTCCTGGGATATTTAAGGTGGAATGAAGTGGAGGTCCTTGTCAACAGAGCAGCCCTCAACTTTGGGGTGCTTGTGTCTTGCTGATTTTTCATTTTCCCAATTTATACCCCCATGAGTGGAAGTGCCCTATGCTCTCTCAGCTGTGTTTTTCAGATGTTTCAGGACACACCGTACACTTCTCCAGAGTGGCTGTTGGCAATTTACATCCCGCCCATCAGTGTAGCAAGGGTCCCATTTCTCCATGGCCTGTCCTGCATTTCTGGTTTTGACACTTTTTTCAGCATGGCCCTTTTGACCGATGGGAAGCGAGACTTCTCTGTAGCGCTGATTTGCCTTTCCAGGTTGCTTGGTTGGCCAAAAAGGGCGTATGCGTTTTTTCCTGAATATATTCAGGAAAAAACGCATACGCCCTTTTTGGCCAAGGGCATCATTGTCAACGTTTTGCCGCTTTTCATGTGCTTTAAAGGCGATTCGTATCTACCTCCTGAAATCTGTTTCGTGCAATTCTGCCTTGATTTCAAATCCTCTTCTTTGCCTTCCCTCAATATATTTGTGGACGAGAGTTATCATTTATAACTCTGCAGGTTTGTGAATTGCAGTGCCCTGAACCTCCATTTTACAACTCGCTTTTTTGGGAGCTGGCCGCAAAAGCGCAGGATGGCTTCAGGCCCTGTTCTGGTTCCGGGGGGCAGGCTGAGCCTGTGGTTAATTCTTCTTCCTGATGGGAAAATAGAGTGACCTGTGCCTGTCCCAACACCAAGAGCTAGTCTCTCGTTGGTTCCCCGTCTTCCCGTTCATCCTCAGGACAAATTGCAACCTGTACGGAACAGGAGGTTAAAGGTGCTGATGCTCCAAGTAGGGAGATTGCTAGTAAAGTGGCTGGAATGGCGAACCCGGGCACAAGGAGATGAGAAATGAGGTGCGTTTTAGAAACCTTTCCCCATCACACGGTGTACCATCTTCTGGGTTTCTCATGCATGTTTTCGATGTAGGAAGATGCCCTTGAAGCTGGAGATTTGGGACCCATGCGATGGGTACCACGCAGTATTACTTTAAAGGGTCTGCATTTGCTCACCCAACCTCACCAAACCTCTCAGCCCCAAGAGTGTCCACCCTTATGTCTCATCCAGCTGTGGGTCTAGATATGGTCAATCCAGGTTGCATCACAGCCCCTGAACTCATTGTGTAAGAATTTCTATCTCTTTCACTGTCGTTGTTTCATGGGTTTTACAAAGTAATTTATTTTCATAATGGGGTTTAGCTGCTTTTCACGGCTGTGTTTATGCCGCTTTACACCCACTTGACACACTAACAGAGAGATATCAATACATAGGTTTTAAGATTATTACTAGTCAGATATATTCTTGTGCGGTGAATAGGGCGTGTTGAGTCCAGTTCTCTGAGCAAGGAGTAGGTCTTGTCTATTACATATTGGGTTTATGGAACGGTATCTGAGCTAATTTGATACCCTTGTTTTATGTATCACCCCACCTCACCTTTCCCGTTAAGCAGCCATAGTGTGTTTTCTGCATGTGTGACTCTGTTCTGTTTTGTAATTCAGTTCAAGTGTAACGGTTTTTACATTCCCTCTATAAGTGATACCTTATGAGAAGTGTCCTTTTCTGTGTGACTTATTTCTCTTAGAATCGTCGTACCTAAATCCACTCATCATGCTGCTACTAACCTTATGACATTGATTTCATGGCTGAGTGATATTCCATTGTACATAAGGACGACAACTTCTTTATCCATTTTTCTCTTTCCTGGGATATTTAAGGTGGAATGAAGTGGAGGTCCTTGTCAACAGAGCAGCCCTCAACTTTGGGGTGCTTGTGTCTTGCTGATTTTTCATTTTCCCAATTTATACCCCCATGAGTGGAAATGCCCTATGCTCTCTAAGCTGTGTTTTTCAGATGTTTCAGGACACACCGTACACTTCTCCAGAGTGGCTGTTGGCAATTTACATCCTGCCCATCAGTGTAGCAAGGCTCCCATTTCTCCATGGCCTGTCCTGCATTTCTGGTTTTGACACTTTTTTCAGGATGGCCCTTTTGACCGATGGGAAGCGAGACTTCTCTGTAGCGCGGATTTGCCTTTCCAGGTTGCTTGGTTGGCCAAAAAGGGCGTATGCGTTTTTTTCCTGAATATATTCAGGGAAAAACGCATACGCCCTTTTTGGCCAAGGGCATCATTGTCAACGTTTTGCCGCTTTTCATGTGCTTTAAAGGCGATTCGTATCTACCTCCTGAAATCTGTTTCGTGCAATTCTGCCTTGATTTCAAATCCTCTTCTTTGCCTTCCCTCAATATATTTGTGGACGAGAGTTATCATTTATAACTCTGCAGGTTTGTGAATTGCAGTGCCCTGAACCTCCATTTTACAACTCGCTTTTTTGGGAGCTGGCCGCAAAAGCGCAGGATGGCTTCAGGCCCTGTTCTGGTTCTGGGGGGCAGGTTGAGCCTGTGGTTAATTCTTCTTCCTGATGGGAAAATAGAGTGACCTGTGCCTGTCCCAACACCAAGAGCTAGTCTCTCGTTGGTTCCCCGTCTTCCCGTTCATCCTCAGGACAAATTGCAACCTGTACGGAACAGGAGGTTAAAGGTGCTGATGCTCCAAGTAGGGAGATTGCTAGTAAAGTGGCTGGAATGGCGAACCCGGGCACAAGGAGATGAGAAATGAGGTGCGTTTTAGAAACCTTTCCCCATCACACGGTGTACCATCTTCTGGGTTTCTCATGCATGTTTTCGATGTAGGAAGATGCCCTTGAAGCTGGAGATTTGGGACCCATGCGATGGGTACCACGCAGTATTACTTTAAAGGGTCTGCATTTGCTCACCCAACCTCACCAAACCTCTCAGCCCCAAGAGTGTCCACCCTTATGTCTCATCCAGCTGTGGGTCTAGATATGGTCAATCCAGGTTGCATCACAGCCCCTGAACTCATTGTGTAAGAATTTCTATCTCTTTCACTGTCGTTGTTTCATGGGTTTTACAAAGTAATTTATTTTCATAATGGGGTTTAGCTGCTTTTCACGGCTGTGTTTATGCCGCTTTACACCCACTTGACACACTAACAGAGAGATATCAATACATAGGTTTTAAGATTATTACTAGTCAGATATATTCTTGTGCGGTGAATAGGGCGTGTTGAGTCCAGTTCTCTGAGCAAGGAGTAGGTCTTGTCTATTACATATTGGGTTTATGGAACGGTATCTGAGCTAATTTGATACCCTTGTTTTATGTATCACCCCACCTCACCTTTCCCGTTAAGCAGCCATAGTGTGTTTTCTGCATGTGTGACTCTGTTCTGTTTTGTAATTCAGTTCAAGTGTAACGGTTTTTACATTCCCTCTATAAGTGATACCTTATGAGAAGTGTCCTTTTCTGTGTGACTTATTTCTCTTAGAATCGTCGTACCTAAATCCACTCATCATGCTGCTACTAACCTTATGACATTGATTTCATGGCTGAGTGATATTCCATTGTACATAAGGACGACAACTTCTTTATCCATTTTTCTCTTTCCTGGGATATTTAAGGTGGAATGAAGTGGAGGTCCTTGTCAACAGAGCAGCCCTCAACTTTGGGGTGCTTGTGTCTTGCTGATTTTTCATTTTCCCAATTTATACCCCCATGAGTGGAAATGCCCTATGCTCTCTAAGCTGTGTTTTTCAGATGTTTCAGGACACACCGTACACTTCTCCAGAGTGGCTGTTGGCAATTTACATCCTGCCCATCAGTGTAGCAAGGCTCCCATTTCTCCATGGCCTGTCCTGCATTTCTGGTTTTGACACTTTTTTCAGGATGGCCCTTTTGACCGATGGGAAGCGAGACTTCTCTGTAGCGCGGATTTGCCTTTCCAGGTTGCTTGGTTGGCCAAAAAGGGCGTATGCGTTTTTTTCCTGAATATATTCAGGAAAAAACGCATACGCCCTTTTTGGCCAAGGGCATCATTGTCAACGTTTTGCCGCTTTTCATGTGCTTTAAAGGCGATTCGTATCTACCTCCTGAAATCTGTTTCGTGCAATTCTGCCTTGATTTCAAATCCTCTTCTTTGCCTTCCCTCAATATATTTGTGGACGAGAGTTATCATTTATAACTCTGCAGGTTTGTGAATTGCAGTGCCCTGAACCTCCATTTTACAACTCGCTTTTTTGGGAGCTGGCCGCAAAAGCGCAGGATGGCTTCAGGCCCTGTTCTGGTTCTGGGGGGCAGGTTGAGCCTGTGGTTAATTCTTCTTCCTGATGGGAAAATAGAGTGACCTGTGCCTGTCCCAACACCAAGAGCTAGTATCTCGTTGGTTCCCCGTCTTCCCGTTCATCCTCAGGACAAATTGTAACCTGTACGGAACAGGAGGTTAAAGGTGCTGATGCTCCAAGTAGGGAGATTGCTAGTAAAGCGACTGGAATGGCGAACCCGGGCACAAGGAGATGAGAAATGAGGTGCGTTTTAGAAACCTTTCCCCATCACACGGTGTACCATCTTCTGGGTTTCTCATGCATGTTTTCGATGTAGGAAGATGCCCTTGAACCTGGAGATTTGGGACCCATGCGATGGGTACCACGCAGTATTACTTTAAAGGGTCTGCGTTTGCTCACCCAACCTCACCAAACCTCTCAGCCCCAAGAGTGTCCACCCTTATGTCTCATCCAGCTGTGGGTCTAGATATGGTCAATCCAGGTTGCATCACAGCCCCTGAACTCATTGTGTAAGAATTTCTATCTCTTTCACTGTCGTTGTTTCATGGGTTTTACAAAGTAATTTATTTTCATAATGGGGTTTAGCTGCTTTTCACGGCTGTGTTTATGCCGCTTTACACCCACTTGACACACTAACAGAGAGATATCAATACATAGGTTTTAAGATTATTACTAGTCAGATATATTCTTGTGCGGTGAATAGGGCGTGTTGAGTCCAGTTCTCTGAGCAAGGAGTAGGTCTTGTCTACTACATATTGGGTTTATGGAACGGTATCTGAGCTAATTTGATACCCTTGTTTTATGTATCACCCCACCTCACCTTTCCCGTTAAGCAGCCATAGTGTGTTTTCTGCATGTGTGACTCTGTTCTGTTTTGTAATTCAGTTCAAGTGTAACGGTTTTTACATTCCCTCTATAAGTGATACCTTATGAGAAGTGTCCTTTTCTGTGTGACTTATTTCTCTTAGAATCGTCGTACCTAAATCCACTCATCATGCTGCTACTAACCTTATGACATTGATTTCATGGCTGAGTGATATTCCATTGTACATAAGGACCACAACTTCTTTATCCATTTTTCTCTTTCCTGGGATATTGAAGGTGGAATGAAGTGGAGGTCCTTGTCAACAGAGCAGCCCTCAACTTTGGGGTGCTTGTGTCTTGCTGATTTTTCATTTTCCCAATTTATACCCCCATGAGTGGAAGTGCCCTATGCTCTCTAAGCTGTGTTTTTCAGATGTTTCAGGACACACCGTACACTTCTCCAGAGTGGCTGTTGGCAATTTACATCCCGCCCATCAGTGTAGCAAGGCTCCCATTTCTCCATGGCCTGTCCTGCATTTCTGGTTTTGACACTTTTTTCAGGATGGCCCTTTTGACCGATGGGAAGCGAGACTTCTCTGTAGCGCTGATTTGCCTTTCCAGGTTGCTTGGTTGGCCAAAAAGGGCGTATGCGTTTTTTCCTGAATATATTCAGGAAAAAACGCATACGCCCTTTTTGGCCAAGGGCATCATTGTCAACGTTTTGCCGCTTTTCATGTGCTTTAAAGGTGATTCGTATCTACCTCCTGAAATCTGTTTCGTGCAATTCTGCCTTGATTTCAAATCCTCTTCTTTGCCTTCCCTCAATATATTTGTGGACGAGAGTTATCATTTATAACTCTGCAGGTTTTTGAATTGCAGTGCCCTGAACCTCCATTTTACAACTCGCTTTTTTGGGAGCTGGCCGCAAAAGCGCAGGATGGCTTCAGGCCCTGTTCTGGTTCTGGGTGGCAGGCTGAGCCTGTGGTTAATTCTTCTTCCTGATGGGAAAATAGAGTGACCTGTGCCTGTCCCAACACCAAGAGCTAGTCTCTCGTTGGTTCCCCGTCTTCCCGTTCATCCTCAGGACAAATTGCAACCTGTACGGAACAGGAGGTTAAAGGTGCTGATGCTCCAAGTAGGGAGATTGCTAGTAAAGCGACTGGAATGGCGAACCCAGGCACAAGGAGATGAGAAATGAGGTGCGTTTTAGAAACCTTTCCCCATCACACGGTGTACCATCTTCTGGGTTTCTCATGCATGTTTTCGATGTAGGAAGATGCCCTTGAACCTGGAGATTTGGGACCCATGCGATGGGTACCACGCAGTATTACTTTAAAGGGTCTGCGTTTGCTCACCCAACCTCACCAAACCTCTCAGCCCCAAGAGTGTCCACCCTTATGTCTCATCCAGCTGTGGGTCTAGATATGGTCAATCCAGGTTGCATCACAGCCCCTGAACTCATTGTGTAAGAATTTCTATCTCTTTCACTGTCGTTGTTTCATGGGTTTTACAAAGTAATTTATTTTCATAATGGGGTTTAGCTGCTTTTCACGGCTGTGTTTATGCCGCTTTACACCCGCTTGACACACTAACAGACAGATATCAATACATAGGTTTTAAGATTATTACTAGTCAGATATATTCTTGTGCGGTGAATAGGGCGTGTTGAGTCCAGTTCTCTGAGCAAGGAGTAGGTCTTGTCTATTACATATTGGGTTTATGGAACGGTATCTGAGCTAATTTGATACCCTTGTTTTATGTATCACCCCACCTCACCTTTCCCGTTAAGCAGCCATAGTGTGTTTTCTGCATGTGTGACTCTGTTCTGTTTTGTAATTCAGTTCAAGTGTAACGGTTTTTACATTCCCTCTATAAGTGATACCTTATGAGAAGTGTCCTTTTCTGTGTGACTTATTTCTCTTAGAATCGTCGTACCTAAATCCACTCATCATGCTGCTACTAACCTTATGACATTGATTTCATGGCTGAGTGATATTCCATTGTACATAAGGACCACAACTTCTTTATCCATTTTTCTCTTTCCTGGGATATTTAAGGTGGAATGAAGTGGAGGTCCTTGTCAACAGAGCAGCCCTCAACTTTGGGGTGCTTGTGTCTTGCTGATTTTTCATTTTCCCAATTTATACCCCCATGAGTGGAAGTGCCCTATGCTCTCTAAGCTGTGTTTTTCAGATGTTTCAGGACACACCGTACACTTCTGCAGAGTGGCTGTTGGCAATTTACATCCCGCCCATCAGTGTAGCAAGGGTCCCATTTCTCAATGGCCTGTCCTGCATTTCTGGTTTTGACACTTTTTTCAGGATGGCCCTTTTGACCGATGGGAAGCGAGACTTCTCTGTAGCGCTGATTTGCCTTTCCAGGTTGCTTGGTTGGCCAAAAAGGGCGTATGCGTTTTTTCCTGAATATATTCAGGAAAAAACGCATACGCCCTTTTTGGCCAAGGGCATCATTGTCAACGTTTTGCCGCTTTTCATGTGCTTTAAAGGCGATTCGAATCTACCTCCTGAAATCTCTTTCCTGCAATTCTGCCTTGATTTCAAATCCTCTTCTTTGCCTTCCCTCAATATATTTGTGGACGAGAGTTATCATTTATAACTCTGCAGGTTTGTGAATTGCATTGCCCTGAACCTCCATTTTACAACTCGCTTTTTTGGGAGCTGGCCGCAAAAGCGCAGGATGTCTTCAGGCCCTGTTCTGGTTCCGGGGGGCAGGCTGAGCCTGTGGTTAATTCTTCTTCCTGATGGGAAAATAGAGTGACCTGTGCCTGTCCCAACACCAAGAGCTAGTCTCTCGTTGGTTCCCCGTCTTCCCGTTCATCCTCAGGACAAATTGCAACCTGTACGGAACAGGAGGTTAAAGGTGCTGATGCTCCAAGTAGGGAGATTGCTAGTAAAGTGGCTGGAATGGCGAACCCGGGCACAAGGAGATGAGAAATGAGGTGCGTTTTAGAAACCTTTCCCCATCACACGGTGTACCATCTTCTGGGTTTCTCATGCATGTTTTCGATGTAGGAAGATGCCCTTGAAGCTGGAGATTTGGGACCCATGCGATGGGTACCACGCAGTATTACTTTAAAGGGTCTGTGTTTGCTCACCCAACCTCACCAAACCTCTCAGCCCCAAGAGTGTCCACCCTTATGTCTCATCCAGCTGTGGGTCTAGATATGGTCAATCCAGGTTGCATCACAGCCCCTGAACTCATTGTGTAAGAATTTCTATCTCTTTCACTGTCGTTGTTTCATGGGTTTTTCAAAGTAATTTATTTTCATAATGGGGTTTAGCTGCTTTTCACGGCTGTGTTTATGCCGCTTTACACCCACTTGACACACTAACAGAGAGATATCAATACATAGGTTTCAAGATTATTACTAGTCAGATATATTCTTGTGCGGTGAATAGGGCGTGTTGAGTCCAGTTCTCTGAGCAAGGAGTAGGTCTTGTCTACTACATATTGGGTTTATGGAACGGTATCTGAGCTAATTTGATACCCTTGTTTTATGTATCACCCCACCTCACCTTTCCCGTTAAGCAGCCATAGTGTGTTTTCTGCATGTGTGACTCTGTTCTGTTTTGTAATTCAGTTCAAGTGTAACGGTTTTTACATTCCCTCTATAAGTGATACCTTATGAGAAGTGTCCTTTTCTGTGTGACTTATTTCTCTTAGAATCGTCGTACCTAAATCCACTCATCATGCTGCTACTAACCTTATGACATTGATTTCATGGCTGAGTGATATTCCATTGTACATAAGGACCACAACTTCTTTATCCATTTTTCTCTTTCCTGGGATATTGAAGGTGGAATGAAGTGGAGGTCCTTGTCAACAGAGCAGCCCTCAACTTTGGGGTGCTTGTGTCTTGCTGATTTTTCATTTTCCCAATTTATACCCCCATGAGTGGAAGTGCCCTATGCTCTCTAAGCTGTGTTTTTCAGATGTTTCAGGACACACCGTACACTTCTCCAGAGTGGCTGTTGGCAATTTACATCCCGCCCATCAGTGTAGCAAGGCTCCCATTTCTCCATGGCCTGTCCTGCATTTCTGGTTTTGACACTTTTTTCAGGATGGCCCTTTTGACCGATGGGAAGCGAGACTTCTCTGTAGCGCTGATTTGCCTTTCCAGGTTGCTTGGTTGGCCAAAAAGGGCGTATGCGTTTTTTCCTGAATATATTCAGGAAAAAACGCATACGCCCTTTTTGGCCAAGGGCATCATTGTCAACGTTTTGCCGCTTTTCATGTGCTTTAAAGGCGATTCGTATCTACCTCCTGAAATCTGTTTCGTGCAATTCTGCCTTGATTTCAAATCCTCTTCTTTGCCTTCCCTCAATATATTTGTGGACGAGAGTTATCATTTATAACTCTGCAGGTTTGTGAATTGCAGTGCCCTGAACCTCCATTTTACAACTCGCTTTTTTGGGAGCTGGCCGCAAAAGCGCAGGATGGCTTCAGGCCCTGTTCTGGTTCTGGGGGGCAGGCTGAGCCTGTGGTTAATTCTTCTTCCTGATGGGAAAATAGAGTGACCTGTGCCTGTCCCAACACCAAGAGCTAGTCTCTCGTTGGTTCCCCGTCTTCCCGTTCATCCTCAGGACAAATTGCAACCTGTACGGAACAGGAGGTTAAAGGTGCTGATGCTCCAAGTAGGGAGATTGCTAGTAAAGCGGCTGGAATGGCGAACCCGGGCACAAGGAGATGAGAAATTAGGTGCGTTTTAGAAACCTTTCCCCATCACACGGTATACCATCTTCTGGGTTTCTCATGCATGTTTTCGATGTAGGAAGATGCCCTTGATCCTGGAGATTTGGGACCCATGCGATGGGTACCACGCAGTATTACTTTAAAGGGTCTGCGTTTGCTCACCCAACCTCACCAAACCTCTCAGCCCCAAGAGTGTCCACCCTTATGTCTCATCCAGCTGTGGGTCTAGATATGGTCAATCCAGGTTGCATCACAGCCCCTGAACTCATTGTGTAAGAATTTCTATCTCTTTCACTGTCGTTGTTTCATGGGTTTTACAAAGTAATTTATTTTCATAATGGGGTTTAGCCGCTTTTCACGGCTGTGTTTATGCCGCTTTACACCCACTTGACACACTAACAGAGAGATATCAATACATAGGTTTTAAGATTATTACTAGTCAGATATATTCTTGTGCGGTGAATAGGGCGTGTTGAGTCCAGTTCTCTGAGCAAGGAGTAGGTCTTGTCTATTACATATTGGGTTTATGGAACGGTATCTGAGCTAATTTGATACCCTTGTTTTATGTATCACCCCACCTCACCTTTCCCGTTAAGCAGCCATAGTGTGTTTTCTGCATGTGTGACTCTGTTCTGTTTTGTAATTCAGTTCAAGTGTAACGGTTTTTACATTCCCTCTATAAGTGATACCTTATGAGAAGTGTCCTTTTCTGTGTGACTTATTTCTCTTAGAATCGTCGTACCTAAATCCACTCATCATGCTGCTACTAACCTTATGACATTGATTTCATGGCTGACTGATATTCCATTGTACATAAGGACCACAACTTCTTTATCCATTTTTCTCTTTCCTGGGATATTTAAGGTGGAATGAAGTGGAGGTCCTTGTCAACAGAGCAGCCCTCAACTTTGGGGTGCTTGTGTCTTGCTGATTTTTCATTTTCCCAATTTATACCCCCATGAGTGGAAGTGCCCTATGCTCTCTCAGCTGTGTTTTTCAGATGTTTCAGGACACACCGTACACTTCTCCAGAGTGGCTGTTGGCAATTTACATCCCGCCCATCAGTGTAGCAAGGGTCCCATTTCTCCATGGCCTGTCCTGCATTTCTGGTTTTGACACTTTTTTCAGCATGGCCCTTTTGACCGATGGGAAGCGAGACTTCTCTGTAGCGCTGATTTGCCTTTCCAGGTTGCTTGGTTGGCCAAAAAGGGCGTATGCGTTTTTTCCTGAATATATTCAGGAAAAAACGCATACGCCCTTTTTGGCCAAGGGCATCATTGTCAACGTTTTGCCGCTTTTCATGTGCTTTAAAGGCGATTCGTATCTACCTCCTGAAATCTGTTTCGTGCAATTCTGCCTTGATTTCAAATCCTCTTCTTTGCCTTCCCTCAATATATTTGTGGACGAGAGTTATCATTTATAACTCTGCAGGTTTGTGAATTGCAGTGCCCTGAACCTCCATTTTACAACTCGCTTTTTTGGGAGCTGGCCGCAAAAGCGCAGGATGGCTTCAGGCCCTGTTCTGGTTCCGGGGGGCAGGCTGAGCCTGTGGTTAATTCTTCTTCCTGATGGGAAAATAGAGTGACCTGTGCCTGTCCCAACACCAAGAGCTAGTCTCTCGTTGTTTCCCCGTCTTCCCGTTCATCCTCAGGACAAATTGCAACCTGTACGGAACAGGAGGTTAAAGGTGCTGATGCTCCAAGTAGGGAGATTGCTAGTAAAGTGGCTGGAATGGCGAACCCGGGCACAAGGAGATGAGAAATGAGGTGCGTTTTAGAAACCTTTCCCCATCACACGGTGTACCATCTTCTGGGTTTCTCATGCATGTTTTCGATGTAGGAAGATGCCCTTGATCCTGGAGATTTGGGACCAATGCGATGGGTACCACGCAGTATTACTTTAAAGGGTCTGTGTTTGCTCACCCAACCTCACCAAACCTCTCAGCCCCAAGAGTGTCCACCCTTATGTCTCATCCAGTTGTGGGTCTAGATATGGTCAATCCAGGTTGCATCACAGCCCCTGAACTCATTGTGTAAGAATTTCTATCTCTTTCACTGTCGTTGTTTCATGGGTTTTACAAAGTAATTTATTTTCATAATGGGGTTTAGCTGCTTTTCAAGGCTGTGTTTATGCCGCTTTACACCCACTTGACACACTAACAGAGAGATATCAATACATAGGTTTCAAGATTATTACTAGTCAGATATATTCTTGTGCGGTGAATAGGGCGTGTTGAGTCCAGTTCTCTGAGCAAGGAGTAGGTCTTGTCTACTACATATTGGGTTTATGGAACGGTATCTGAGCTAATTTGATACCCTTGTTTTATGTATCACCCCACCTCACCTTTCCCGTTAAGCAGCCATAGTGTGTTTTCTGCATGTGTGACTCTGTTCTGTTTTGTAATTCAGTTCAAGTGTAACGGTTTTTACATTCCCTCTATAAGTGATACCTTATGAGAAGTGTCCTTTTCTGTGTGACTTATTTCACTTAGAATCGTCGTACCTAAATCTACTCATCATGCTGCTACTAACCTTATGAGATTGATTTCATGGCTGAGTGATATTCCATTGTACATAAGGACCACAACTTCTTTATCCATTTTTCTCTTTCCTGGGATATTTAAGGTGGAATGAAGTGGAGGTCCTTGTCAACAGAGCAGCCCTCAACTTTGGGGTGCTTGTGTCTTGCTGATTTTTCATTTTCCCAATATATACCCCCATGAGTGGAAGTGCCCTATGCTCTCTAAGCTGTGTTTTTCAGATGTTTCAGGACACACCGTACACTTCTCCAGAGTGGCTGTTGGCAATTTACATCCCGCCCATCAGTGTAGCAAGGCTCCCATTTCTCCATGGCCTGTCCTGCATTTCTGGTTTTGACACTTTTTTCAGGATGGCCCTTTTGACCGATGGGAAGCGAGACTTCTCCGTAGCGCTGATTTGCCTTTCCAGGTTGGTTGGTTGGCCAAAAAGGGCGTATGCGTTTTTTCCTGAATATATTCAGGAAAAAACGCATACGCCCTTTTTGGCCAAGGGCATCATTGTCAACGTTTTGCCGCTTTTCATGTGCTTTAAAGGCGATTCGTATCTACCTCCTGAAATCTGTTTCGTGCAATTCTGCCTTGATTTCAAATCCTCTTCTTTGCCTTCCCTCAATATATTTGTGGACGAGAGTTATCATTTATAACTCTGCAGGTTTGTGAATTGCAGTGCCCTGAACCTCCATTTTACAACTCGCTTTTTTGGGAGCTGGCCGCAAAAGCGCAGGATGGCTTCAGGCCCTATTCTGGTTCCGGGGGGCAGGCTGAGCCTGTGGTTAATTCTTCTTCCTGATGGGAAAATAGAGTGACCTGTGCCTGTCCCAACACCAAGAGCTAGTCTCTCGTTGGTTCCCCGTCTTCCCGTTCATCCTCAGGACAAATTGCAACCTGTACGGAACAGGAGGTTAAAGGTGCTGATGCTCCAATTAGGGAGATTGCTAGTAAAGTGGCTGGAACGGCGAACCCGGGCACAAGGAGATGAGAAATGAGGTGCGTTTTAGAAACCTTTCCCCATCACACGGTGTACCATCTTCTGGGTTTCTCATGCATGTTTTCGATGTAGGAAGATGCCCTTGAAGCTGGAGATTTGGGACCCATGCGATGGGTACCACGCAGTATTACTTTAAAGGGTCTGCGTTTGCTCACCCAACCTCACCAAACCTCTCAGCCCCAAGAGTGTCCACCCTTATGTCTCATCCAGCTGTGGGTCTAGATATGGTCAATCCAGGTTGCATCACAGCCCCTGAACTCATTGTGTAAGAATTTCTATCTCTTTCACTGTCGTTGTTTCATGGGTTTTACAAAGTAATTTATTTTCATAATGGGGTTTAGCTGCTTTTCACGGCTGTGTTTATGCCGCTTTACACCCACTTGACACACTAACAGAGAGATATCAATACATAGGTTTTAAGATTATTACTAGTCAGATATATTCTTGTGCGGTGAATAGGGCGTGTTGAGTCCAGTTCTCTGAGCAAGGAGTAGGTCTTGTCTATTACATATTGGGTTTATGGAACGGTATCTGAGCTAATTTGATACCCTTGTTTTATGTATCACCCCACCTCACCTTTCCCGTTAAGCAGCCATAGTGTGTTTTCTGCATGTGTGACTCTGTTCTGTTTTGTAATTCAGTTCAAGTGTAACGGTTTTTACATTCCCTCTATAAGTGATACCTTATGAGAAGTGTCCTTTTCTGTGTGACTTATTTCTCTTAGAATCGTCGTACCTAAATCCACTCATCATGCTGCTACTAACCTTATGACATTGATTTCATGGCTGAGTGATATTCCATTGTACATAAGGACGACAACTTCTTTATCCATTTTTCTCTTTCCTGGGATATTTAAGGTGGAATGAAGTGGAGGTCCTTGTCAACAGAGCAGCCCTCAACTTTGGGGTGCTTGTGTCTTGCTGATTTTTCATTTTCCCAATTTATACCCCCATGAGTGGAAGTGCCCTATGCTCTCTAAGCTGTGTTTTTCAGATGTTTCAGGACACACCGTACACTTCTCCAGAGTGGCTGTTGGCAATTTACATCCCGCCCATCAGTGTAGCAAGGCTCCCATTTCTCCATGGCCTGTCCTGCATTTCTGGTTTTGACACTTTTTTCAGCATGGCCCTTTTGACCGATGGGAAGCGAGACTTCTCTGTAGCGCTGATTTGCCTTTCCAGGTTGCTTGGTTGGCCAAAAAGGGCGTATGCGTTTTTTCCTGAATATATTCAGGAAAAAACGCATACGCCCTTTTTGGCCAAGGGCATCATTGTCAACGTTTTGCCGCTTTTCATGTGCTTTAAAGGCAATTCGTATCTACCTCCTGAAATCTGTTTCGTGCAATTCTGCCTTGATTTCAAATCCTCTTCTTTGCCTTCCCTCAATATATTTGTGGACGAGAGTTATCATTTACAACTCTGCAGGTTTGTGAATTGCAGTGCCCTGAACCTCCATTTTACAACTCGCTTTTTTGGGAGCTGACCGCAAAAGCGCAGGATGGCTTCAGGCCCTGTTCTGGTTCCGGGGGGCAGGCTGAGCCTGTGGTTAATTCTTCTTCCTGATGGGAAAATAGAGTGACCTGTGCCTGTCCCAACACCAAGAGCTAGTCTCTCGTTGGTTCCCCGTCTTCCCGTTCATCCTCAGGACAAATTGCAACCTGTACGGAACAGGAGGTTAAAGGTGCTGATGCTCCAAGTAGGGAGATTGCTAGTTAAGCGACTGGAACGGCGAACCCGGGCACAAGGAGATGAGAAATGAGGTGCGTTTTAGAAACCTTTCCCCATCACACGGTGTACCATCTTCTGGGTTTCTCATGCATGTTTTCGATGTAGGAAGATGCCCTTGAACCTGGAGATTTGGGACCCATGCGATGGGTACCACGCAGTATTACTTTAAAGGGTCTGCGTTTGCTCACCCAACCTCACCAAACCTCTCAGCCCCAAGAGTGTCCACCCTTATGTCTCATCCAGCTGTGGGTCTAGATATGGTCAATCCAGGTTGCATCACAGCCCCTGAACTCATTGTGTAAGAATTTCTATCTCTTTCACTGTCGTTGTTTCATAGGTTTTACAAAGTAATTTATTTTCATAATGGGGTTTAGCTGCTTTTCACTGCTGTGTTTATGCCGCTTTACACCCACTTGACACACTAACAGAGAGATATCAATACATAGGTTTTAAGATTATTACTAGTCAGATATATTCTTGTGCGGTGAATAGGGCGTGTTGAGTCCAGTTCTCTGAGCAAGGAGTAGGTCTTGTCTATTACATATTGGGTTTATGGAACGGTATCTGAGCTAATTTGATACCCTTGTTTTATGTATCACCCCACCTCACCTTTCCCGTTAAGCAGCCATAGTGTGTTTTCTGCATGTGTGACTCTGTTCTGTTTTGTAATTCAGTTCAAGTGTAACGGTTTTTACATTCCCTCTATAAGTGATACCTTATGAGAAGTGTCCTTTTCTGTGTGACTTATTTCTCTTAGAATCGTCGTACCTAAATCCACTCATCATGCTGCTACTAACCTTATGACATTGATTTCATGGCTGAGTGATATTCCATTGTACATAAGGACGACAACTTCTTTATCAATTTTTCTCTTTCCTGGGATATTTAAGGTGGAATGAAGTGGAGGTCCTTGTCAACAGAGCAGCCCTCAACTTTGGGGTGCTTGTGTCTTGCTGATTTTTCATTTTCCCAATTTATACCCCCATGAGTGGAAGTGCCCTATGCTCTCTAAGCTGTGTTTCTCAGATATTTCAGGACACACCGTACACTTCTCCAGAGTGGCTGTTGGCAATTTACATCCCGCCCATCAGTGTAGCAAGGCTCCCATTTCTCCATGGCCTGTCCTGCATTTCTGGTTTTGACACTTTTTTCAGGATGGCCCTTTTGACCGATGGGAAGCGAGACTTCTCTGTAGCGCTGATTTGCCTTTCCAGGTTGCTTGGTTGGCCAAAAAGGGCGTATGCGTTTTTTCCTGAATATATTCAGGAAAAAACGCATACGCCCTTTTTGGCCAAGGGCATCATTGTCAACGTTTTGCCGCTTTTCATGTGCTTTAAAGGCGATTCGTATCTACCTCCTGAAATCTGTTTCGTGCAATTCTGCCTTGATTTCAAATCCTCTTCTTTGCCTTCCCTCAATATATTTGTGGACGAGAGTTATCATTTATAACTCTGCAGGTTTGTGAATTGCAGTGCCCTGAACCTCCATTTTACAACTCGCTTTTTTGGGAGCTGGCCGCAAAAGCGCAGGATGGCTTCAGGCCCTGTTCTGGTTCTGGGGGGCAGGCTGAGCCTGTGGTTAATTCTTCTTCCTGATGGGAAAATAGAGTGACCTGTGCCTGTCCCAACACCAAGAGCTAGTCTCTCGTTGCTTCCCCGTCTTCCCGTTCATCCTCAGGACAAATTGCAACCTGTACGGAACAGGATGTTAAAGGTGCTGATGCTCCAAGTAGGGAGATTGCTAGTAAAGCGGCTGGAATGGCGAACCCGGGCACAAGGAGATGAGAAATGAGGTGCGTTTTAGAAACCTTTCCCCATCACACGGTATACCATCTTCTGGGTTTCTCATGCATGTTTTCGATGTAGGAAGATGCCCTTGATCCTGGAGATTTGGGACCCATGCGATGGGTACCACGCAGTATTACTTTAAAGGGTCTGCGTTTGCTCACCCAACCTCACCAAACCTCTCAGCCCCAAGAGTGTCCACCCTTATGTCTCATCCAGCTGTGGGTCTAGATATGGTCAATCCAGGTTGCATCACAGCCCCTGAACTCATTGTGTAAGAATTTCTATCTCTTTCACTGTCGTTGTTTCATGGGTTTTACAAAGTAATTTATTTTCATAATGGGGTTTAGCTGCTTTTCACGGCTGTGTTTATGCCGCTTTACACCCACTTGACACACTAACAGAGAGATATCAATACATAGGTTTCAAGATTATTACTAGTCAGATATATTCTTGTGCGGTGAATAGGGCGTGTTGAGTCCAGTTCTCTGAGCAAGGAGTAGGTCTTGTCTACTACATATTGGGTTTATGGAACGGTATCTGAGCTAATTTGATACCCTTGTTTTATGTATCACCCCACCTCACCTTTCCCGTTAAGCAGCCATAGTGTGTTTTCTGCATGTGTGACTCTGTTCTGTTTTGTAATTCAGTTCAAGTGTAACGGTTTTTACATTCCCTCTATAAGTGATACCTTATGAGAAGTGTCCTTTTCTGTGTGACTTATTTCACTTAGAATCGTCGTACCTAAATCTACTCATCATGCTGCTACTAACCTTATGAGATTGATTTCATGGCTGAGTGATATTCCATTGTACATAAGGACCACAACTTCTTTATCCATTTTTCTCTTTCCTGGGATATTTAAGGTGGAATGAAGTGGAGGTCCTTGTCAACAGAGCAGCCCTCAACTTTGGGGTGCTTGTGTCTTGCTGATTTTTCATTTTCCCAATATATACCCCCATGAGTGGAAGTGCCCTATGCTCTCTAAGCTGTGTTTTTCAGATGTTTCAGGACACACCGTACACTTCTCCAGAGTGGCTGTTGGCAATTTACATCCCGCCCATCAGTGTAGCAAGGCTCCCATTTCTCCATGGCCTGTCCTGCATTTCTGGTTTTGACACTTTTTTCAGGATGGCCCTTTTGACCGATGGGAAGCGAGACTTCTCCGTAGCGCTGATTTGCCTTTCCATGTTGGTTGGTTGGCCAAAAAGGGCGTATGCGTTTTTTCCTGAATATATTCAGGAAAAAACGCATACGCCCTTTTTGGCCAAGGGCATCATTGTCAACGTTTTGCCGCTTTTCATGTGCTTTAAAGGCGATTCGTATCTACCTCCTGAAATCTGTTTCGTGCAATTCTGCCTTGATTTCAAATCCTCTTCTTTGCCTTCCCTCAATATATTTGTGGACGAGAGTTATCATTTATAACTCTGCAGGTTTTTGAATTGCAGTGCCCTGAACCTCCATTTTACAACTCGCTTTTTTGGGAGCTGGCCGCAAAAGCGCAGGATGGCTTCAGGCCCTATTCTGGTTCCGGGGGGCAGGCTAAGCCTGTGGTTAATTCTTCTTCCTGATGGGAAAATAGAGTGACCTGTGCCTGTCCCAACACCAAGAGCTAGTCTCTCGTTGGTTCCCCGTCTTCCCGTTCATCCTCAGGACAAATTGCAACCTGTACGGAACAGGAGGTTAAAGGTGCTGATGCTCCAATTAGGGAGATTGCTAGTAAAGTGGCTGGAACGGCGAACCCGGGCACAAGGAGATGAGAAATGAGGTGCGTTTTAGAAACCTTTCCCCATCACACGGTGTACCATCTTCTGGGTTTCTCATGCATGTTTTCGATGTAGGAAGATGCCCTTGAAGCTGGAGATTTGGGACCCATGCGATGGGTACCACGCAGTATTACTTTAAAGGGTCTGCGTTTGCTCACCCAACCTCACCAAACCTCTCAGCCCCAAGAGTGTCCACCCTTATGTCTCATCCAGCTGTGGGTCTAGATATGGTCAATCCAGGTTGCATCACAGCCCCTGAACTCATTGTGTAAGAATTTCTATCTCTTTCACTGTCGTTGTTTCATGGGTTTTACAAAGTAATTTATTTTCATAATGGGGTTTAGCTGCTTTTCACGGCTGTGTTTATGCCGCTTTACACCCACTTGACACACTAACAGAGAGATATCAATACATAGGTTTTAAGATTATTACTAGTCAGATATATTCTTGTGCGGTGAATAGGGCGTGTTGAGTCCAGTTCTCTGAGCAAGGAGTAGGTCTTGTCTATTACATATTGGGTTTATGGAACGGTATCTGAGCTAATTTGATACCCTTGTTTTATGTATCACCCCACCTCACCTTTCCCGTTAAGCAGCCATAGTGTGTTTTCTGCATGTGTGACTCTGTTCTGTTTTGTAATTCAGTTCAAGTGTAACGGTTTTTACATTCCCTCTATAAGTGATACCTTATGAGAAGTGTCCTTTTCTGTGTGACTTATTTCTCTTAGAATCGTCGTACCTAAATCCACTCATCATGCTGCTACTAACCTTATGACATTGATTTCATGGCTGAGTGATATTCCATTGTACATAAGGACGACAACTTCTTTATCCATTTTTCTCTTTCCTGGGATATTTAAGGTGGAATGAAGTGGAGGTCCTTGTCAACAGAGCAGCCCTCAACGTTGGGGTGCTTGTGTCTTGCTGATTTTTCATTTTCCCAATTTATACCCCCATGAGTGGAAGTGCCCTATGCTCTCTAAGCTGTGTTTTTCAGATGTTTCAGGACACACCGTACACTTCTCCAGAGTGGCTGTTGGCAATTTACATCCCGCCCATCAGTGTAGCAAGGCTCCCATTTCTCCATGGCCTGTCCTGCATTTCTGGTTTTGACACTTTTTTCAGCATGGCCCTTTTGACCGATGGGAAGCGAGACTTCTCTGTAGCGCTGATTTGCCTTTCCAGGTTGCTTGGTTGGCCAAAAAGGGCGTATGCGTTTTTTCCTGAATATATTCAGGAAAAAACGCATACGCCCTTTTTGGCCAAGGGCATCATTGTCAACGTTTTGCCGCTTTTCATGTGCTTTAAAGGCGATTCGTATCTACCTCCTGAAATCTGTTTCGTGCAATTCTGCCTTGATTTCAAATCCTCTTCTTTGCCTTCCCTCAATATATTTGTGGACGAGAGTTATCATTTATAACTCTGCAGGTTTGTGAATTGCAGTGCCCTGAACCTCCATTTTACAACTCGCTTTTTTGG
Source organism: Balaenoptera borealis (assembly GCF_965194805.1). Lineage (NCBI taxonomy): Eukaryota > Metazoa > Chordata > Mammalia > Artiodactyla > Balaenopteridae > Balaenoptera > Balaenoptera borealis. The sequence continues at coordinate 1,128,662 of NW_028123991.1, forward strand.
GAGCTGGCCGCAAAAGCGCAGGATGGCTTCAGGCCCTGTTCTGGTTCCGGGGGGCAGGCTGAGCCTGTGGTTAATTCTTCTTCCTGATGGGAAAATAGAGTGACCTGTGCCTGTCCTGACACCAAGAGCTAGTCTCTCGTTGGTTCCCCGTCTTCCCGTTCATCCTCAGGACAAATTGCAACCTGTACGGAACAGGAGGTTAAAGGTGCTGATGCTCCAAGTAGGGAGATTGCTAGTAAAGTGGCTGGAATGGCCAACCCGGGCACAAGGAGATGAGAAATGAGGTGCGTTTTAGAAACCTTTCCCCATCACACGGTGTACCATCTTCTGGGTTTCTCATGCATGTTTTCGATGTAGGAAGATGCCCTTGAAGCTGGAGATTTGGGACCCATGCGATGGGTACCACGCAGTATTACTTTAAAGGGTCTGTGTTTGCTCACCCAACCTCACCAAACCTCTCAGCCCCAAGAGTGTCCACCCTTATGTCTCATCCAGCTGTGGGTCTAGATATGGTCAATCCAGGTTGCATCACAGCCCCTGAACTCATTGTGTAAGAATTTCTATCTCTTTCACTGTCGTTGTTTCATGGGTTTTTCAAAGTAATTTATTTTCATAATGGGGTTTAGCTGCTTTTCACGGCTGTGTTTATGCCGCTTTACACCCACTTGACACACTAACAGAGAGATATCAATACATAGGTTTCAAGATTATTACTAGTCAGATATATTCTTGTGCGGTGAATAGGGCGTGTTGAGTCCAGTTCTCTGAGCAAGGAGTAGGTCTTGTCTACTACATATTGGGTTTATGGAACGGTATCTGAGCTAATTTGATACCCTTGTTTTATGTATCACCCCACCTCACCTTTCCCGTTAAGCAGCCATAGTGTGTTTTCTGCATGTGTGACTCTGTTCTGTTTTGTAATTCAGTTCAAGTGTAACGGTTTTTACATTCCCTCTATAAGTGATACCTTATGAGAAGTGTCCTTTTCTGTGTGACTTATTTCACTTAGAATCGTCGTACCTAAATCCACTCATCATGCTGCTACTAACTTTATGACATTGATTTCATGGCTGAGTGATATTCCATTGTACATAAGGACCACAACTTCTTTATCCATTTTTCTCTTTCCTGGGATATTGAAGGTGGAATGAAGTGGAGGTCCTTGTCAACAGAGCAGCCCTCAACTTTGGGGTGCTTGTGTCTTGCTGATTTTTCATTTTCCCAATTTATACCCCCATGAGTGGAAGTGCCCTATGCTCTCTAAGCTGTGTTTTTCAGATGTTTCAGGACACACCGTACACTTCTCCAGAGTGGCTGTTGGCAATTTACATCCCGCCCATCAGTGTAGCAAGGCTCCCATTTCTCCATGGCCTGTCCTGCATTTCTGGTTTTGACACTTTTTTCAGGATGGCCCTTTTGACCGATGGGAAGCGAGACTTCTCTGTAGCGCTGATTTGCCTTTCCAGGTTGCTTGGTTGGCCAAAAAGGGCGTATGCGTTTTTTCCTGAATATATTCAGGAAAAAACGCATACGCCCTTTTTGGCCAAGGGCATCATTGTCAACGTTTTGCCGCTTTTCATGTGCTTTAAAGGCAATTCGTATCTACCTCCTGAAATCTGTTTCGTGCAATTCTGCCTTGATTTCAAATCCTCTTCTTTGCCTTCCCTCAATATATTTGTGGACGAGAGTTATCATTTATAACTCTGCAGGTTTGTGAATTGCAGTGACCTGAACCTCCATTTTACAACTCGCTTTTTTGGGAGCTGACCGCAAAAGCGCAGGATGGCTTCAGGCCCTGTTCTGGTTCTGGGGGGCAGGCTGAGCCTGTGGTTAATTCTTCTTCCTGATGGGAAAATAGAGTGACCTGTGCCTGTCCCAACACCAAGAGCTAGTCTCTCGTTGGTTCCCCGTCTTCCCGTTCATCCTCAGGACAAATTGCAACCTGTACGGAACAGGAGGTTAAAGGTGCTGATGCTCCAAGTAGGGAGATTGCTAGTAAAGCGACTGGAATGGCGAACCCGGGCACAAGGAGATGAGAAATGAGGTGCGTTTTAGAAACCTTTCCCCATCACACGGTGTACCATCTTCTGGGTTTCTCATGCATGTTTTCGATGTAGGAAGATGCCCTTGAACCTGGAGATTTGGGACCCATGCGATGGGTACCACGCAGTATTACTTTAAAGGGTCTGCGTTTGCTCACCCAACCTCACCAAACCTCTCAGCCCCAAGAGTGTCCACCCTTATGTCTCATCCAGCTGTGGGTCTAGATATGGTCAATCCAGGTTGCATCACAGCCCCTGAACTCATTGTGTAAGAATTTCTATCTCTTTCACTCTCGTTGTTTCATAGGTTTTACAAAGTAATTTATTTTCATAATGGGGTTTAGCTGCTTTTCACGGCTGTGTTTATGCCGCTTTACACCCACTTGACACACTAACAGAGAGATATCAATACATAGGTTTTAAGATTATTACTAGTCAGATATATTCTTGTGCGGTGAATAGGGCGTGTTGAGTCCAGTTCTCTGAGCAAGGAGTAGGTCTTGTCTATTACATATTGGGTTTATGGAACGGTATCTGAGCTAATTTGATACCCTTGTTTTATGTATCACCCCACCTCACCTTTCCCGTTAAGCAGCCATAGTGTGTTTTCTGCATGTGTGACTCTGTTCTGTTTTGTAATTCAGTTCAAGTGTAACGGTTTTTACATTCCCTCTATAAGTGATACCTTATGAGAAGTGTCCTTTTCTGTGTGACTTATTTCTCTTAGAATCGTCGTACCTAAATCCACTCATCATGCTGCTACTAACCTTATGACATTGATTTCATGGCTGAGTGATATTCCATTGTACATAAGGACGACAACTTCTTTATCAATTTTTCTCTTTCCTGGGATATTTAAGGTGGAATGAAGTGGAGGTCCTTGTCAACAGAGCAGCCCTCAACTTTGGGGTGCTTGTGTCTTGCTGATTTTTCATTTTCCCAATTTATACCCCCATGAGTGGAAGTGCCCTATGCTCTCTAAGCTGTGTTTTTCAGATGTTTCAGGACACACCGTACACTTCTCCAGAGTGGCTGTTGGCAATTTACATCCCGCCCATCAGTGTAGCAAGGCTCCCATTTCTCCATGGCCTGTCCTGCATTTCTGGTTTTGACACTTTTTTCAGCATGGCCCTTTTGACCGATGGGAAGCGAGACTTCTCTGTAGCGCTGATTTTCCTTTCCAGGTTGCTTGGTTGGCCAAAAAGGGCGTATGGGTTTTTTCCTGAATATATTCAGGAAAAAATGCATACGCCCTTTTTGGCCAAGGGCATCATTGTCAACATTTTGCCGCTTTTCATGTGCTTTAAAGGCGATTCGTATCTACCTCCTGAAATCTGTTTCGTGCAATTCTGCCTTGATTTCAAATCCTCTTCTTTGCCTTCCCTCAATATATTTGTGGACGAGAGTTATCATTTATAACTCTGCAGGTTTGTGAATTGCAGTGCCCTGAACCTCCATTTTACAACTCGCTTTTTTGGGAGCTGGCCGCAAAAGCGCAGGATGGCTTCAGGCCCTGTTCTGGTTCCGGGGGGCAGGCTGAGCCTGTGGTTAATTCTTCTTTCTGATGGGAAAATAGAGTGACCTGTGCCTGTCCCAACACCAAGAGCTAGTCTCTCGTTGGTTCCCCGTCTTCCCGTTCATCCTCAGGACAAATTGCAACCTGTACGGAACAGGAGGTTAAAGGTGCTGATGCTCCAAGTAGGGAGATTGCTAGTAAAGTGGCTGGAATGGCGAACCCGGGCACAAGGAGATGAGAAATGAGGTGCGTTTTAGAAACCTTTCCCCATCACACGGTGTACCATCTTCTGGGTTTCTCATGCATGTTTTCGATGTAGGAAGATGCCCTTGAAGCTGGAGATTTGGGACCCATGCGATGGGTACCATGCAGTATTACTTTAAAGGGTCTGCGTTTGCTCACCCAACCTCACCAAACCTCTCAGCCCCAAGAGTGTCCACCCTTATGTCTCATCCAGCTGTGGGTCTAGATATGGTCAATCCAGGTTGCATCACAGCCCCTGAACTCATTGTGTAAGAATTTCTATCTCTTTCACTGTCGTTGTTTCATGGGTTTTTCAAAGTAATTTATTTTCATAATGGGGTTTAGCTGCTTTTCACGGCTGTGTTTATGCCGCTTTACACCCACTTGACACACTAACAGAGAGATATCAATACATAGGTTTCAAGATTATTACCAGTCAGATATATTCTTGTGCGGTGAATAGGGCGTGTTGAGTACAGTTCTCTGAGCAAGGAGTAGGTCTTGTCTACTACATATTGGGTTTATGGAACGGTATCTGAGCTAATTTGATACCCTTGTTTTATGTATCACCCCACCTCACCTTTCCCGTTAAGCAGCCATAGTGTGTTTTCTGCATGTGTGACTCTGTTCTGTTTTGTAATTCAGTTCAAGTGTAACGGTTTTTACATTCCCTCTATCAGTGATACCTTATGAGAAGTGTCCTTTTCTGTGTGACTTATTTCACTTAGAATCGTCATACCTAAATCCACTCATCATGCTGCTACTAACCTTATGACATTGATTTCATGGCTGAGTGATATTCCATTGTACATAAGGACGACAACTTCTTTATCCATTTTTCTCTTTCCTGGGATATTTAAGGTGGAATGAAGTGGAGGTCCTTGTCAACAGAGCAGCCCTCAACTTTGGGGTGCTTGTGTCTTGCTGATTTTTCATTTTCCCAATTTATACCCCCATGAGTGGAAGTGCCCTATGCTCTCTAAGCTGTGTTTTTCAGATGTTTCAGGACACACCGTACACTTCTCCAGAGTGGCTGTTGGCAATTTACATCCCGCCCATCAGTGTAGCAAGGCTCCCATTTCTCCATGGCCTGTCCTGCATTTCTGGTTTTGACACTTTTTTCAGCATGGCCCTTTTGACCGATGGGAAGCGAGACTTCTCTGTAGCGCTGATTTGCCTTTCCAGGTTGCTTGGTTGGCCAAAAAGGGCGTATGCGTTTTTTCCTGAATATATTCAGGAAAAAACGCATACGCACTTTTTGGCCAAGGGCATCATTGTCAACGTTTTGCCGCTTTTCATGTGCTTTAAAGGCGATTCGTATCTACCTCCTGAAATCTGTTTCGTGCAATTCTGCCTTGATTTTAAATCCTCTTCTTTGCCTTCCCTCAATATATTTGTGGACGAGAGTTATCATTTATAACTCTGCAGGTTTGTGAATTGCAGTGCCCTGAACCTCCATTTTACAACTCGCTTTTTTGGGAGCTGGCCGCAAAAGCGCAGGATGGCTTCAGGCCCTGTTCTGGTTCCGGGGGGCAGGCTGAGCCTGTGGTTAATTCTTCTTCCTGATGGGAAAATAGAGTGACCTGTGCCTGTCCCAACACCAAGAGCTAGTCTCTCGTTGGTTCCCCGTCTTCCCGTTCATCCTCAGGACAAATAGCAACCTGTACGGAACAGGAGGTTAAAGGTGCTGATGCTCCAAGTAGGGAGATTGCTAGTAAAGTGGCTGGAATGGCGAACCCGGGCACAAGGAGATGAGAAATGAGGTGCGTTTTAGAAACCTTTCCCCATCACACGGTGTACCATCTTCTGGGTTTCTCATGCATGTTTTCGATGTAGGAAGATGCCCTTGAAGCTGGAGATTTGGGACCCATGCGATGGGTACCACGCAGTATTACTTTAAAGGGTCTGTGTTTGCTCACCCAACCTCACCAAACCTCTCAGCCCCAAGAGTGTCCACCCTTATGTCTCATCCAGCTGTGGGTCTAGATATGGTCAATCCAGGTTGCATCACAGCCCCTGAACTCATTGTGTAAGAATTTCTATCTCTTTCACTGTCGTTGTTTCATGGGTTTTTCAAAGTAATTTATTTTCATAATGGGGTTTAGCTGCTTTTCACGGCTGTGTTTATGCCGCTTTACACCCACTTGACACACTAACAGAGAGATATCAATACATAGGTTTCAAGATTATTACTAGTCAGATATATTCTTGTGCGGTGAATAGGGCGTGTTGAGTCCAGTTCTCTGAGCAAGGAGTAGGTCTTGTCTACTACATATTGGGTTTATGGAACGGTATCTGAGCTAATTTGATACCCTTGTTTTATGTATCACCCCACCTCACCTTTCCCGTTAAGCAGCCATAGTGTGTTTTCTGCATGTGTGACTCTGTTCTGTTTTGTATTTCAGTTCAAGTGTAACGGTTTTTACATTCCCTCTATAAGTGATACCTTATGAGAAGTGTCCTTTTCTGTGTGACTTATTTCACTTAGAATCGTCGTACCTAAATCCACTCATCATGCTGCTACTAACCTTATGACATTGATTTCATGGCTGAGTGATATTCCATTGTACATAAGGACCACAACTTCTTTATCCATTTTTCTCTTTCCTGGGATATTGAAGGTGGAATGAAGTGGAGGTCCTTGTCAACAGAGCAGCCCTCAACTTTGGGGTGCTTGTGTCTTGCTGATTTTTCATTTTCCCAATTTATACCCCCATGAGTGGAAGTGCCCTATGCTCTCTAAGCTGTGTTTTTCAGATGTTTCAGGACACACCGTACACTTCTCCAGAGTGGCTGTTGGCAATTTACATCCCGCCCATCAGTGTAGCAAGGCTCCCATTTCTCCATGGCCTGTCCTGCATTTCTGGTTTTGACACTTTTTTCAGGATGGCCCTTTTGACCGATGGGAAGCGAGACTTCTCTGTAGCGCTGATTTGCCTTTCCAGGTTGCTTGGTTGGCCAAAAAGGGCGTATGCGTTTTTTCCTGAATATATTCAGGAAAAAACGCATACGCCCTTTTTGGCCAAGGGCATCATTGTCAACGTTTTGCCGCTTTTCATGTGCTTTAAAGGCAATTCGTATCTACCTCCTGAAATCTGTTTCGTGCAATTCTGCCTTGATTTCAAATCCTCTTCTTTGCCTTCCCTCAATATATTTGTGGACGAGAGTTATCATTTATAACTCTGCAGGTTTGTGAATTGCAGTGCCCTGAACCTCCATTTTACAACTCGCTTTTTTGGGAGCTGACCGCAAAAGCGCAGGATGGCTTCAGGCCCTGTTCTGGTTCTGGGGGGCAGGCTGAGCCTGTGGTTAATTCTTCTTCCTGATGGGAAAATAGAGTGACCTGTGCCTGTCCCAACACCAAGAGCTAGTCTCTCGTTGGTTCCCCGTCTTCCCGTTCATCCTCAGGACAAATTGCAACCTGTACGGAACAGGAGGTTAAAGGTGCTGATGCTCCAAGTAGGGAGATTGCTAGTAAAGCGACTGGAATGGCGAACCCGGGCACAAGGAGATGAGAAATGAGGTGCGTTTTAGAAACCTTTCCCCATCACACGGTGTACCATCTTCTGGGTTTCTCATGCATGTTTTCGATGTAGGAATATGCCCTTGAACCTGGAGATTTGGGACCCATGCGATGGGTACCACGCAGTATTACTTTAAAGGGTCTGCGTTTGCTCACCCAACCTCACCAAACCTCTCAGCCCCAAGAGTGTCCACCCTTATGTCTCATCCAGCTGTGGGTCTAGATATGGTCAATCCAGGTTGCATCACAGCCCCTGAACTCATTGTGTAAGAATTTCTATCTCTTTCACTGTCGTTGTTTCATGGGTTTTACAAAGTAATTTATTTTCATAATGGGGTTTAGCTGCTTTTCACGGCTGTGTTTATGCCGCTTTACACCCACTTGACACACTAACAGAGAGATATCAATACATAGGTTTTAAGATTATTACTAGTCAGATATATTCTTGTGCGGTGAATAGGGCGTGTTGAGTCCAGTTCTCTGAGCAAGGAGTAGGTCTTGTCTATTACATATTGGGTTTATGGAACGGTATCTGAGCTAATTTGATACCCTTGTTTTATGTATCACCCCACCTCACCTTTCCCGTTAAGCAGCCATAGTGTGTTTTCTGCATGTGTGACTCTGTTCTGTTTTGTAATTCAGTTCAAGTGTAACGGTTTTTACATTCCCTCTATAAGTGATACCTTATGAGAAGTGTCCTTTTCTGTGTGACTTATTTCTCTTAGAATCGTCGTACCTAAATCCACTCATCATGCTGCTACTAACCTTATGACATTGATTTCATGGCTGAGTGATATTCCATTGTACATAAGGACGACAACTTCTTTATCCATTTTTCTCTTTCCTGGGATATTTAAGGTGGAATGAAGTGGAGGTCCTTGTCAACAGAGCAGCCCTCAACTTTGGGGTGCTTGTGTCTTGCTGATTTTTCATTTTCCCAATTTATACCCCCATGAGTGGAAGTGCCCTATGCTCTCTAAGCTGTGTTTTTCAGATGTTTCAGGACACACCGAACACTTCTCCAGAGTGGCTGTTGGCAATTTACATCCCGCCCATCAGTGTAGCAAGGCTCCCATTTCTCCATGGCCTGTCCTGCATTTCTGGTTTTGACACTTTTTTCAGCATGGCCCTTTTGACCGATGGGAAGCGAGACTTCTCTGTAGCGCTGATTTGCCTTTCCAGGTTGCTTGGTTGGCCAAAAAGGGCGTATGCGTTTTTTCCTGAATATATTCAGGAAAAAACGCATACGCCCTTTTTGGCCAAGGGCATCATTGTCAACGTTTTGCCGCTTTTCATGTGCTTTAAAGGCAATTCGTATCTACCTCCTGAAATCTGTTTCGTGCAATTCTGCCTTGATTTCAAATCCTCTTCTTTGCCTTCCCTCAATATATTTGTGGACGAGAGTTATCATTTATAACTCTGCAGGTTTGTGAATTGCAGTGCCCTGAACCTCCATTTTACAACTCGCTTTTTTGGGAGCTGACCGCAAAAGCGCAGGATGGCTTCAGGCCCTGTTCTGGTTCCGGGGGGCAGGCTGAGCCTGTGGTTAATTCTTCTTCCTGATGGGAAAATAGAGTGACCTGTGCCTGTCCCAACACCAAGAGCTAGTCTCTCGTTGGTTCCCCGTCTTCCCGTTCATCCTCAGGACAAATTGCAACCTGTACGGAACAGGAGGTTAAAGGTGCTGATGCTCCAAGTAGGGAGATTGCTAGTAAAGCGACTGGAATGGCGAACCCGGGCACAAGGAGATGAGAAATGAGGTGCGTTTTAGAAACCTTTCCCCATCACACGGTGTACCATCTTCTGGGTTTCTCATGCATGTTTTCGATGTAGGAAGATGCCCTTGAACCTGGAGATTTGGGACCCATGCGATGGGTACCACGCAGTATTACTTTAAAGGGTCTGCGTTTGCTCACCCAACCTCACCAAACCTCTCAGCCCCAAGAGTGTCCACCCTTATGTCTCATCCAGCTGTGGGTCTAGATATGGTCAATCCAGGTTGCATCACAGCCCCTGAACTCATTGTGTAAGAATTTCTATCTCTTTCACTGTCGTTGTTTCATGGGTTTTACAAAGTAATTTATTTTCATAATGGGGTTTAGCTGCTTTTCACGGCTGTGTTTATGCCGCTTTACACCCACTTGACACACTAACAGAGAGATATCAATACATAGGTTTTAAGATTATTTCTAGTCAGATATATTCTTGTGCGGTGAATAGGGCGTGTTGAGTCCAGTTCTCTGAGCAAGGAGTAGGTCTTGTCTATTACATATTGGGTTTATGGAACGGTATCTGAGCTAATTTGATACCCTTGTTTTATGTATCACCCCACCTCACCTTTCCCGTTAAGCAGCCATAGTGTGTTTTCTGCATGTGTGACTCTGTTCTGTTTTGTAATTCAGTTCAAGTGTAACGGTTTTTACATTCCCTCTATAAGTGATACCTTATGAGAAGTGTCCTTTTCTGTGTGACTTATTTCTCTTAGAATCGTCGTACCTAAATCCACTCATCATGCTGCTACTAACCTTATGACATTGATTTCATGGCTGAGTGATATTCCATTGTACATAAGGACGACAACTTCTTTATCCATTTTTCTCTTTCCTGGGATATTTAAGGTGGAATGAAGTGGAGGTCCTTGTCAACAGAGCAGCCCTCAACTTTGGGGTGCTTGTGTCTTGCTGATTTTTCATTTTCCCAATTTATACCCCCATGAGTGGAAGTGCCCTATGCTCTCTAAGCTGTGTTTTTCAGATGTTTCAGGACACACCGTACACTTCTCCAGAGTGGCTGTTGGCAATTTACATCCCGCCCATCAGTGTAGCAAGGCTCCCATTTCTCCATGGCCTGTCCTGCATTTCTGGTTTTGACACTTTTTTCAGCATGGCCCTTTTGACCGATGGGAAGCGAGACTTCTCTGTAGCGCTGATTTGCCTTTCCAGGTTGCTTGGTTGGCCAAAAAGGGCGTATGCGTTTTTTCCTGAATATATTCAGGAAAAAACGCATACGCCCTTTTTGGCCAAGGGCATCATTGTCAACATTTTGCCGCTTTTCATGTGCTTTAAAGGCGATTCGTATCTACCTCCTGAAATCTGTTTCGTGCAATTCTGCCTTGATTTCAAATCCTCTTCTTTGCCTTCCCTCAATATATTTGTGGACGAGAGTTATCATTTATAACTCTGCAGGTTTGTGAATTGCAGTGCCCTGAACCTCCATTTTACAACTCGCTTTTTTGGGAGCTGGCCGCAAAAGCACAGGATGGCTTCAGGCCCTGTTCTGGTTCCGGGGGGCAGGCTGAGCCTGTGGTTAATTCTTCTTCCTGATGGGAAAATAGAGTGACCTGTGCCTGTCCCAACACCAAGAGCTAGTCTCTCGTTGGTTCCCCGTCTTCCCGTTCATCCTCAGGACAAATTGCAACCTGTACGGAACAGGAGGTTAAAGGTGCTGATGCTCCAAGTAGGGAGATTGCTAGTAAAGTGGCTGGAATGGCGAACCCGGGCACAAGGAGATGAGAAATGAGGTGCGTTTTAGAAACCTTTCCCCATCACACGGTGTACCATCTTCTGGGTTTCTCATGCATGTTTTCGATGTAGGAAGATGCCCTTGAACCTGGAGATTTGGGACCCATGCGATGGGTACCACGCAGTATTACTTTAAAGGGTCTGCGTTTGCTCACCCAACCTCACCAAACCTCTCAGCCCCAAGAGTGTCCACCCTTATGTCTCATCCAGCTGTGGGTCTAGATATGGTCAATCCAGGTTGCATCACAGCCCCTGAACTCATTGTGTAAGAATTTCTATCTCTTTCACTGTCGTTGTTTCATGGGTTTTTCAAAGTAATTTATTTTCATAATGGGGTTTAGCTGCTTTTCACGGCTGTGTTTATGCCGCTTTACACCCACTTGACACACTAACAGAGAGATATCAATACATAGGTTTCAAGATTATTACTAGTCAGATATATTCTTGTGCGGTGAATAGGGCGTGTTGAGTCCAGTTCTCTGAGCAAGGAGTAGGTCTTGTCTACTACATATTGGGTTTATGGAACGGTATCTGAGCTAATTTGATACCCTTGTTTTATGTATCACCCCACCTCACCTTTCCCGTTAAGCAGCCATAGTGTGTTTTCTGCATGTGTGACTCTGTTCTGTTTTGTAATTCAGTTCAAGTGTAACGGTTTTTACATTCCCTCTATAAGTGATACCTTATGAGAAGTGTCCTTTTCTGTGTGACTTATTTCACTTAGAATCGTCGTACCTAAATCCACTCATCATGCTGCTACTAACCTTATGACATTGATTTCATGGCTGAGTGATATTCCATTGTACATAAGGACCACAACTTCTTTATCCATTTTTCTCTTTCCTGGGATATTGAAGGTGGAATGAAGTGGAGGTCCTTGTCAACAGAGCAGCCCTCAACTTTGGGGTGCTTGTGTCTTGCTGATTTTTCATTTTCCCAATTTATACCCCCATGAGTGGAAGTGCCCTATGCTCTCTAAGCTGTGTTTTTCAGATGTTTCAGGACACACCGTACACTTCTCCAGAGTGGCTGTTGGCAATTTACATCCCGCCCATCAGTGTAGCAAGGCTCCCATTTCTCCATGGCCTGTCCTGCATTTCTGGTTTTGACACTTTTTTCAGGATGGCCCTTTTGACCGATGGGAAGCGAGACTTCTCTGTAGCGCTGATTTGCCTTTCCAGGTTGCTTGGTTGGCCAAAAAGGGCGTATGCGTTTTTTCCTGAATATATTCAGGAAAAAACGCATACGCCCTTTTTGGCCAAGGGCATCATTGTCAACGTTTTGCCGCTTTTCATGTGCTTTAAAGGCAATTCGTATCTACCTCCTGAAATCTGTTTCGTGCAATTCTGCCTTGATTTCAAATCCTCTTCTTTGCCTTCCCTCAATATATTTGTGGACGAGAGTTATCATTTATAACTCTGCAGGTTTGTGAATTGCAGTGCCCTGAACCTCCATTTTACAACTCGCTTTTTTGGGAGCTGACCGCAAAAGCGCAGGATGGCTTCAGGCCCTGTTCTGGTTCTGGGGGGCAGGCTGAGCCTGTGGTTAATTCTTCTTCCTGATGGGAAAATAGAGTGACCTGTGCCTGTCCCAACACCAAGAGCTAGTCTCTCGTTGGTTCCCCGTCTTCCCGTTCATCCTCAGGACAAATTGCAACCTGTACGGAACAGGAGGTTAAAGGTGCTGATGCTCCAAGTAGGGAGATTGCTAGTAAAGCGACTGGAATGGCGAACCCGGGCACAAGGAGATGAGAAATGAGGTGCGTTTTAGAAACCTTTCCCCATCACACGGTGTACCATCTTCTGGGTTTCTCATGCATGTTTTCGATGTAGGAAGATGCCCTTGAACCTGGAGATTTGGGACCCATGCGATGGGTACCACGCAGTATTACTTTAAAGGGTCTGCGTTTGCTCACCCAACCTCACCAAACCTCTCAGCCCCAAGAGTGTCCACCCTTATGTCTCATCCAGCTGTGGGTCTAGATATGGTCAATCCAGGTTGCATCACAGCCCCTGAACTCATTGTGTAAGAATTTCTATCTCTTTCACTGTCGTTGTTTCATGGGTTTTACAAAGTAATTTATTTTCATAATGGGGTTTAGCTGCTTTTCACGGCTGTGTTTATGCCGCTTTACACCCACTTGACACACTAACAGAGAGATATCAATACATAGGTTTTAAGATTATTTCTAGTCAGATATATTCTTGTGCGGTGAATAGGGCGTGTTGAGTCCAGTTCTCTGAGCAAGGAGTAGGTCTTGTCTATTACATATTGGGTTTATGGAACGGTATCTGAGCTAATTTGATACCCTTGTTTTATGTATCACCCCACCTCACCTTTCCCGTTAAGCAGCCATAGTGTGTTTTCTGCATGTGTGACTCTGTTCTGTTTTGTAATTCAGTTCAAGTGTAACGGTTTTTACATTCCCTCTATAAGTGATACCTTATGAGAAGTGTCCTTTTCTGTGTGACTTATTTCTCTTAGAATCGTCGTACCTAAATCCACTCATCATGCTGCTACTAACCTTATGACATTGATTTCATGGCTGAGTGATATTCCATTGTACATAAGGACGACAACTTCTTTATCCATTTTTCTCTTTCCTGGGATATTTAAGGTGGAATGAAGTGGAGGTCCTTGTCAACAGAGCAGCCCTCAACTTTGGGGTGCTTGTGTCTTGCTGATTTTTCATTTTCCCAATTTATACCCCCATGAGTGGAAGTGCCCTATGCTCTCTAAGCTGTGTTTTTCAGATGTTTCAGGACACACCGTACACTTCTCCAGAGTGGCTGTTGGCAATTTACATCCCGCCCATCAGTGTAGCAAGGCTCCCATTTCTCCATGGCCTGTCCTGCATTTCTGGTTTTGACACTTTTTTCAGCATGGCCCTTTTGACCGATGGGAAGCGAGACTTCTCTGTAGCGCTGATTTGCCTTTCCAGGTTGCTTGGTTGGCCAAAAAGGGCGTATGCGTTTTTTCCTGAATATATTCAGGAAAAAACGCATACGCCCTTTTTGGCCAAGGGCATCATTGTCAACATTTTGCCGCTTTTCATGTGCTTTAAAGGCGATTCGTATCTACCTCCTGAAATCTGTTTCGTGCAATTCTGCCTTGATTTCAAATCCTCTTCTTTGCCTTCCCTCAATATATTTGTGGACGAGAGTTATCATTTATAACTCTGCAGGTTTGTGAATTGCAGTGCCCTGAACCTCCATTTTACAACTCGCTTTTTTGGGAGCTGGCCGCAAAAGCACAGGATGGCTTCAGGCCCTGTTCTGGTTCCGGGGGGCAGGCTGAGCCTGTGGTTAATTCTTCTTCCTGATGGGAAAATAGAGTGACCTGTGCCTGTCCCAACACCAAGAGCTAGTCTCTCGTTGGTTCCCCGTCTTCCCGTTCATCCTCAGGACAAATTGCAACCTGTACGGAACAGGAGGTTAAAGGTGCTGATGCTCCAAGTAGGGAGATTGCTAGTAAAGTGGCTGGAATGGCGAACCCGGGCACAAGGAGATGAGAAATGAGGTGCGTTTTAGAAACCTTTCCCCATCACACGGTGTACCATCTTCTGGGTTTCTCATGCATGTTTTCGATGTAGGAAGATGCCCTTGAACCTGGAGATTTGGGACCCATGCGATGGGTACCACGCAGTATTACTTTAAAGGGTCTGCGTTTGCTCACCCAACCTCACCAAACCTCTCAGCCCCAAGAGTGTCCACCCTTATGTCTCATCCAGCTGTGGGTCTAGATATGGTCAATCCAGGTTGCATCACAGCCCCTGAACTCATTGTGTAAGAATTTCTATCTCTTTCACTGTCGTTGTTTCATGGGTTTTTCAAAGTAATTTATTTTCATAATGGGGTTTAGCTGCTTTTCACGGCTGTGTTTATGCCGCTTTACACCCACTTGACACACTAACAGAGAGATATCAATACATAGGTTTCAAGATTATTACTAGTCAGATATATTCTTGTGCGGTGAATAGGGCGTGTTGAGTCCAGTTCTCTGAGCAAGGAGTAGGTCTTGTCTACTACATATTGGGTTTATGGAACGGTATCTGAGCTAATTTGATACCCTTGTTTTATGTATCACCCCACCTCACCTTTCCCGTTAAGCAGCCATAGTGTGTTTTCTGCATGTGTGACTCTGTTCTGTTTTGTAATTCAGTTCAAGTGTAACGGTTTTTACATTCCCTCTATAAGTGATACCTTATGAGAAGTGTCCTTTTCTGTGTGACTTATTTCACTTAGAATCGTCGTACCTAAATCCACTCATCATGCTGCTACTAACCTTATGACATTGATTTCATGGCTGAGTGATATTCCATTGTACATAAGGACCACAACTTCTTTATCCATTTTTCTCTTTCCTGGGATATTGAAGGTGGAATGAAGTGGAGGTCCTTGTCAACAGAGCAGCCCTCAACTTTGGGGTGCTTGTGTCTTGCTGATTTTTCATTTTCCCAATTTATACCCCCATGAGTGGAAGTGCCCTATGCTCTCTAAGCTGTGTTTTTCAGATGTTTCAGGACACACCGTACACTTCTCCAGAGTGGCTGTTGGCAATTTACATCCCGCCCATCAGTGTAGCAAGGCTCCCATTTCTCCATGGCCTGTCCTGCATTTCTGGTTTTGACACTTTTTTCAGGATGGCCCTTTTGACCGATGGGAAGCGAGACTTCTCTGTAGCGCTGATTTGCCTTTCCAGGTTGCTTGGTTGGCCAAAAAGGGCGTATGCGTTTTTTCCTGAATATATTCAGGAAAAAACGCATACGCCCTTTTTGGCCAAGGGCATCATTGTCAACGTTTTGCCGCTTTTCATGTGCTTTAAAGGCAATTCGTATCTACCTCCTGAAATCTGTTTCGTGCAATTCTGCCTTGATTTCAAATCCTCTTCTTTGCCTTCCCTCAATATATTTGTGGACGAGAGTTATCATTTATAACTCTGCAGGTTTGTGAATTGCAGTGCCCTGAACCTCCATTTTACAACTCGCTTTTTTGGGAGCTGACCGCAAAAGCGCAGGATGGCTTCAGGCCCTGTTCTGGTTCTGGGGGGCAGGCTGAGCCTGTGGTTAATTCTTCTTCCTGATGGGAAAATAGAGTGACCTGTGCCTGTCCCAACACCAAGAGCTAGTCTCTCGTTGGTTCCCCGTCTTCCCGTTCATCCTCAGGACAAATTGCAACCTGTACGGAACAGGAGGTTAAAGGTGCTGATGCTCCAAGTAGGGAGATTGCTAGTAAAGCGACTGGAATGGCGAACCCGGGCACAAGGAGATGAGAAATGAGGTGCGTTTTAGAAACCTTTCCCCATCACACGGTGTACCATCTTCTGGGTTTCTCATGCATGTTTTCGATGTAGGAAGATGCCCTTGAACCTGGAGATTTGGGACCCATGCGATGGGTACCACGCAGTATTACTTTAAAGGGTCTGCGTTTGCTCACCCAACCTCACCAAACCTCTCAGCCCCAAGAGTGTCCACCCTTATGTCTCATCCAGCTGTGGGTCTAGATATGGTCAATCCAGGTTGCATCACAGCCCCTGAACTCATTGTGTAAGAATTTCTATCTCTTTCACTGTCGTTGTTTCATGGGTTTTACAAAGTAATTTATTTTCATAATGGGGTTTAGCTGCTTTTCACGGCTGTGTTTATGCCGCTTTACACCCACTTGACACACTAACAGAGAGATATCAATACATAGGTTTTAAGATTATTACTAGTCAGATATATTCTTGTGCGGTGAATAGGGCGTGTTGAGTCCAGTTCTCTGAGCAAGGAGTAGGCCTTGTCTATTACATATTGGGTTTATGGAACGGTATCTGAGCTAATTTGATACCCTTGTTTTATGTATCACCCCACCTCACCTTTCCCGTTAAGCAGCCATAGTGTGTTTTCTGCATGTGTGACTCTGTTCTGTTTTGTAATTCAGTTCAAGTGTAACGGTTTTTACATTCCCTCTATAAGTGATACCTTATGAGAAGTGTCCTTTTCTGTGTGACTTATTTCTCTTAGAATCGTCGTACCTAAATCCACTCATCATGCTGCTACTAACCTTATGACATTGATTTCATGGCTGAGTGATATTCCATTGTACATAAGGACGACAACTTCTTTATCCATTTTTCTCTTTCCTGGGATATTTAAGGTGGAATGAAGTGGAGGTCCTTGTCAACAGAGCAGCCCTCAACTTTGGGGTGCTTGTGTCTTGCTGATTTTTCATTTTCCCAATTTATACCCCCATGAGTGGAAGTGCCCTATGCTCTCTAAGCTGTGTTTTTCAGATGTTTCAGGACACACCGAACACTTCTCCAGAGTGGCTGTTGGCAATTTACATCCCGCCCATCAGTGTAGCAAGGCTCCCATTTCTCCATGGCCTGTCCTGCATTTCTGGTTTTGACACTTTTTTCAGCATGGCCCTTTTGACCGATGGGAAGCGAGACTTCTCTGTAGCGCTGATTTGCCTTTCCAGGTTGCTTGGTTGGCCAAAAAGGGCGTATGCGTTTTTTCCTGAATATATTCAGGAAAAAACGCATACGCCCTTTTTGGCCAAGGGCATCATTGTCAACGTTTTGCCGCTTTTCATGTGCTTTAAAGGCAATTCGTATCTACCTCCTGAAATCTGTTTCGTGCAATTCTGCCTTGATTTCAAATCCTCTTCTTTGCCTTCCCTCAATATATTTGTGGACGAGAGTTATCATTTATAACTCTGCAGGTTTGTGAATTGCAGTGCCCTGAACCTCCATTTTACAACTCGCTTTTTTGGGAGCTGACCGCAAAAGCGCAGGATGGCTTCAGGCCCTGTTCTGGTTCCGGGGGGCAGGCTGAGCCTGTGGTTAATTCTTCTTCCTGATGGGAAAATAGAGTGACCTGTGCCTGTCCCAACACCAAGAGCTAGTCTCTCGTTGGTTCCCCGTCTTCCCGTTCATCCTCAGGACAAATTGCAACCTGTACGGAACAGGAGGTTAAAGGTGCTGATGCTCCAAGTAGGGAGATTGCTAGTAAAGCGACTGGAATGGCGAACCCGGGCACAAGGAGATGAGAAATGAGGTGCGTTTTAGAAACCTTTCCCCATCACACGGTGTACCATCTTCTGGGTTTCTCATGCATGTTTTCGATGTAGGAAGATGCCCTTGAACCTGGAGATTTGGGACCCATGCGATGGGTACCACGCAGTATTACTTTAAAGGGTCTGCGTTTGCTCACCCAACCTCACCAAACCTCTCAGCCCCAAGAGTGTCCACCCTTATGTCTCATCCAGCTGTGGGTCTAGATATGGTCAATCCAGGTTGCATCACAGCCCCTGAACTCATTGTGTAAGAATTTATATCTCTTTCACTGTCGTTGTTTCATGGGTTTTACAAAGTAATTTATTTTCATAATGGGGTTTAGCTGCTTTTCACGGCTGTGTTTATGCCGCTTTACACCCACTTGACACACTAACAGAGAGATATCAATACATAGGTTTTAAGATTATTACTAGTCAGATATATTCTTGTGCGGTGAATAGGGCGTGTTGAGTCCAGTTCTCTGAGCAAGGAGTAGGTCTTGTCTATTACATATTGGGTTTATGGAACGGTATCTGAGCTAATTTGATACCCTTGTTTTATGTATCACCCCACCTCACCTTTCCCGTTAAGCAGCCATAGTGTGTTTTCTGCATGTGTGACTCTGTTCTGTTTTGTAATTCAGTTCAAGTGTAACGGTTTTTACATTCCCTCTATAAGTGATACCTTATGAGAAGTGTCCTTTTCTGTGTGACTTATTTCTCTTAGAATCGTCGTACCTAAATCCACTCATCATGCTGCTACTAACCTTATGACATTGATTTCATGGCTGAGTGATATTCCATTGTACATAAGGACGACAACTTCTTTATCCATTTTTCTCTTTCCTGGGATATTTAAGGTGGAATGAAGTGGAGGTCCTTGTCAACAGAGCAGCCCTCAACTTTGGGGTGCTTGTGTCTTGCTGATTTTTCATTTTCCCAATTTATACCCCCATGAGTGGAAGTGCCCTATGCTCTCTAAGCTGTGTTTTTCAGATGTTTCAGGACACACCGAACACTTCTCCAGAGTGGCTGTTGGCAATTTACATCCCGCCCATCAGTGTAGCAAGGCTCCCATTTCTCCATGGCCTGTCCTGCATTTCTGGTTTTGACACTTTTTTCAGCATGGCCCTTTTGACCGATGGGAAGCGAGACTTCTCTGTAGCGCTGATTTGCCTTTCCAGGTTGCTTGGTTGGCCAAAAAGGGCGTATGCGTTTTTTCCTGAATATATTCAGGAAAAAACGCATACGCCCTTTTTGGCCAAGGGCATCATTGTCAACGTTTTGCCGCTTTTCATGTGCTTTAAAGGCGATTCGTATCTACCTCCTGAAATCTGTTTCGTGCAATTCTGCCTTGATTTCAAATCCTCTTCTTTGCCTTCCCTCAATATATTTGTGGACGAGAGTTATCATTTATAACTCTGCAGGTTTGTGAATTGCAGTGCCCTGAACCTCCATTTTACAACTCGCTTTTTTGGGAGCTGGCCGCAAAAGCACAGGATGGCTTCAGGCCCTGTTCTGGTTCCGGGGGGCAGGCTGAGCCTGTGGTTAATTCTTCTTCCTGATGGGAAAATAGAGTGACCTGTGCCTGTCCCAAAACCAAGAGCTAGTCTCTCGTTGGTTCCCCGTCTTCCCGATCATCCTCAGGACAAATTGCAACCTGTACGGAACAGGAGGTTAAAGGTGCTGATGCTCCAAGTAGGGAGATTGCTAGTAAAGTGGCTGGAATGGCGAACCCGGGCACAAGGAGATGAGAAATGAGGTGCGTTTTAGAAACCTTTCCCCATCACACGGTGTACCATCTTCTGGGTTTCTCATGCATGTTTTCGATGTAGGAAGATGCCCTTGAACCTGGAGATTTGGGACCCATGCGATGGGTACCACGCAGTATTACTTTAAAGGGTCTGCGTTTGCTCACCCAACCTCACCAAACCTCTCAGCCCCAAGAGTGTCCACCCTTATATCTCATCCAGCTGTGGGTCTAGATATGGTCAATCCAGGTTGCATCACAGCCCCTGAACTCATTGTGTAAGAATTTCTATCTCTTTCACTGTCGTTGTTTCATGGGTTTTTCAAAGTAATTTATTTTCATAATGGGGTTTAGCTGCTTTTCACGGCTGTGTTTATGCCGCTTCACACCCACTTGACACACTAACAGAGAGATATCAATACATAGGTTTTAAGATTATTACCAGTCAGATATATTCTTGTGCGGTGAATAGGGCGTGTTGAGTCCAGTTCTCTGAGCAAGGAGTAGGTCTTGTCTACTACATATTGGGTTTATGGAACAGTATCTGAGCTAATTTGATACCCTTGTTTTATGTATCACCCCACCTCACCTTTCCCGTTAAGCAGCCATAGTCTGTTTTCTGCATGTGTGACTCTGTTCTGTTTTGTAATTCAGTTCAAGTGTAACGGTTTTTACATTCCCTCTAAAAGTGATACCTTATGAGAAGTGTCCTTTTCTGTGTGACTTATTTCACTTAGAATCGTCGTACCTAAATCCACTCATCATGCTGCTACTAACCTTATGACATTGATTTCATGGCTGAGTGATATTCCATTGTACATAAGGACCACAACTTCTTTATCCATTTTTCTCTTTCCTGGGATATTTAAGGTGGAATGAAGTGGAGGTCCTTGTCAACAGAGCAGCCCTCAACTTTGGGGTGCTTGTGTCTTGCTGATTTTTCATTTTCCCAATTTATACCCCCATGAGTGGAAGTGCCCTATGCTCTCTAAGCTGTGTTTTTCAGATGTTTCAGGACACACCGTACACTTCTCCAGAGTGGCTGTTGGCAATTTACATCCCGCCCATCAGTGTAGCAAGGCTCCCATTTCTCCATGGCCTGTCCTGCATTTCTGGTTTTGACACTTTTTTCAGCATGGCCCTTTTGACCGATGGGAAGCGAGACTTCTCTGTAGCGCTGATTTGCCTTTCCAGGTTGCTTGGTTGGCCAAAAAGGGCGTATGCGTTTTTTCCTGAATATATTCAGGAAAAAACGCATACGCCCTTTTTGGCCAAGGGCATCATTGTCAACATTTTGCCGCTTTTCATGTGCTTTAAAGGCGATTCGTATCTACCTCCTGAAATCTGTTTCGTGCAATTCTGCCTTGATTTCAAATCCTCTTCTTTGCCTTCCCTCAATATATTTGTGGACGAGAGTTATCATTTATAACTCTGCAGGTTTGTGAATTGCAGTGCCCTGAACCTCCATTTTACAACTCGCTTTTTTGGGAGCTGGCCGCAAAAGCACAGGATGGCTTCAGGCCCTGTTCTGGTTCCGGGGGGCAGGCTGAGCCTGTGGTTAATTCTTCTTCCTGATGGGAAAATAGAGTGACCTGTGCCTGTCCCAACACCAAGAGCTAGTCTCTCGTTGGTTCCCCGTCTTCCCGTTCATCCTCAGGACAAATTGCAACCTGTACGGAACAGGAGGTTAAAGGTGCTGATGCTCCAAGTAGGGAGATTGCTAGTAAAGTGGCTGGAATGGCGAACCCGGGCACAAGGAGATGAGAAATGAGGTGCGTTTTAGAAACCTTTCCCCATCACACGGTGTACCATCTTCTGGGTTTCTCATGCATGTTTTCGATGTAGGAAGATGCCCTTGAACCTGGAGATTTGGGACCCATGCGATGGGTACCACGCAGTATTACTTTAAAGGGTCTGCGTTTGCTCACCCAACTTCACCAAACCTCTCAGCCCCAAGAGTGTCCACCCTTATGTCTCATCCAGCTGTGGGTCTAGATATGGTCAATCCAGGTTGCATCACAGCCCCTGAACTCATTGTGTAAGAATTTCTATCTCTTTCACTGTCGTTGTTTCATGGGTTTTTCAAAGTAATTTATTTTCATAATGGGGTTTAGCTGCTTTTCACGGCTGTGTTTATGCCGCTTTACACCCACTTGACACACTAACAGAGAGATATCAATACATAGGTTTCAAGATTATTACTAGTCAGATATATTCTTGTGCGGTGAATAGGGCGTGTTGAGTCCAGTTCTCTGAGCAAGGAGTAGGTCTTGTCTACTACATATTGGGTTTATGGAACGGTATCTGAGCTAATTTGATACCCTTGTTTTATGTATCACCCCACCTCACCTTTCCCGTTAAGCAGCCATAGTGTGTTTTCTGCATGTGTGACTCTGTTCTGTTTTGTAATTCAGTTCAAGTGTAACGGTTTTTACATTCCCTCTATAAGTGATACCTTATGAGAAGTGTCCTTTTCTGTGTGACTTATTTCACTTAGAATCGTCGTACCTAAATCCACTCATCATGCTGCTACTAACCTTATGACATTGATTTCATGGCTGAGTGATATTCCATTGTACATAAGGACCACAACTTCTTTATCCATTTTTCTCTTTCCTGGGATATTGAAGGTGGAATGAAGTGGAGGTCCTTGTCAACAGAGCAGCCCTCAACTTTGGGGTGCTTGTGTCTTGCTGATTTTTCATTTTCCCAATTTATACCCCCATGAGTGGAAGTGCCCTATGCTCTCTAAGCTGTGTTTTTCAGATGTTTCAGGACACACCGTACACTTCTCCAGAGTGGCTGTTGGCAATTTACATCCCGCCCATCAGTGTAGCAAGGCTCCCATTTCTCCATGGCCTGTCCTGCATTTCTGGTTTTGACACTTTTTTCAGGATGGCCCTTTTGACCGATGGGAAGCGAGACTTCTCTGTAGCGCTGATTTGCCTTTCCAGGTTGCTTGGTTGGCCAAAAAGGGCGTATGCGTTTTTTCCTGAATATATTCAGGAAAAAACGCATACGCCCTTTTTGGCCAAGGGCATCATTGTCAACGTTTTGCCGCTTTTCATGTGCTTTAAAGGCAATTCGTATCTACCTCCTGAAATCTGTTTCGTGCAATTCTGCCTTGATTTCAAATCCTCTTCTTTGCCTTCCCTCAATATATTTGTGGACGAGAGTTATCATTTATAACTCTGCAGGTTTGTGAATTGCAGTGCCCTGAACCTCCATTTTACAACTCGCTTTTTTGGGAGCTGACCGCAAAAGCGCAGGATGGCTTCAGGCCCTGTTCTGGTTCTGGGGGGCAGGCTGAGCCTGTGGTTAATTCTTCTTCCTGATGGGAAAATAGAGTGACCTGTGCCTGTCCCAACACCAAGAGCTAGTCTCTCGTTGGTTCCCCGTCTTCCCGTTCATCCTCAGGACAAATTGCAACCTGTACGGAACAGGAGGTTAAAGGTGCTGATGCTCCAAGTAGGGAGATTGCTAGTAAAGCGACTGGAATGGCGAACCCGGGCACAAGGAGATGAGAAATGAGGTGCGTTTTAGAAACCTTTCCCCATCACACGGTGTACCATCTTCTGGGTTTCTCATGCATGTTTTCGATGTAGGAAGATGCCCTTGAACCTGGAGATTTGGGACCCATGCGATGGGTACCACGCAGTATTACTTTAAAGGGTCTGCGTTTGCTCACCCAACCTCACCAAACCTCTCAGCCCCAAGAGTGTCCACCCTTATGTCTCATCCAGCTGTGGGTCTAGATATGGTCAATCCAGGTTGCATCACAGCCCCTGAACTCATTGTGTAAGAATTTCTATCTCTTTCACTGTCGTTGTTTCATGGGTTTTACAAAGTAATTTATTTTCATAATGGGGTTTAGCTGCTTTTCACGGCTGTGTTTATGCCGCTTTACACCCACTTGACACACTAACAGAGAGATATCAATACATAGGTTTTAAGATTATTACTAGTCAGATATATTCTTGTGCGGTGAATAGGGCGTGTTGAGTCCAGTTCTCTGAGCAAGGAGTAGGTCTTGTCTATTACATATTGGGTTTATGGAACGGTATCTGAGCTAATTTGATACCCTTGTTTTATGTATCACCCCACCTCACCTTTCCCGTTAAGCAGCCATAGTGTGTTTTCTGCATGTGTGACTCTGTTCTGTTTTGTAATTCAGTTCAAGTGTAACGGTTTTTACATTCCCTCTATAAGTGATACCTTATGAGAAGTGTCCTTTTCTGTGTGACTTATTTCTCTTAGAATCGTCGTACCTAAATCCACTCATCATGCTGCTACTAACCTTATGACATTGATTTCATGGCTGAGTGATATTCCATTGTACATAAGGACGACAACTTCTTTATCCATTTTTCTCTTTCCTGGGATATTTAAGGTGGAATGAAGTGGAGGTCCTTGTCAACAGAGCAGCCCTCAACTTTGGGGTGCTTGTGTCTTGCTGATTTTTCATTTTCCCAATTTATACCCCCATGAGTGGAAGTGCCCTATGCTCTCTAAGCTGTGTTTTTCAGATGTTTCAGGACACACCGAACACTTCTCCAGAGTGGCTGTTGGCAATTTACATCCCGCCCATCAGTGTAGCAAGGCTCCCATTTCTCCATGGCCTGTCCTGCATTTCTGGTTTTGACACTTTTTTCAGCATGGCCCTTTTGACCGATGGGAAGCGAGACTTCTCTGTAGCGCTGATTTGCCTTTCCAGGTTGCTTGGTTGGCCAAAAAGGGCGTATGCGTTTTTTCCTGAATATATTCAGGAAAAAACGCATACGCCCTTTTTGGCCAAGGGCATCATTGTCAACGTTTTGCCGCTTTTCATGTGCTTTAAAGGCAATTCGTATCTACCTCCTGAAATCTGTTTCGTGCAATTCTGCCTTGATTTCAAATCCTCTTCTTTGCCTTCCCTCAATATATTTGTGGACGAGAGTTATCATTTATAACTCTGCAGGTTTGTGAATTGCAGTGCCCTGAACCTCCATTTTACAACTCGCTTTTTTGGGAGCTGACCGCAAAAGCGCAGGATGGCTTCAGGCCCTGTTCTGGTTCCGGGGGGCAGGCTGAGCCTGTGGTTAATTCTTCTTCCTGATGGGAAAATAGAGTGACCTGTGCCTGTCCCAACACCAAGAGCTAGTCTCTCGTTGGTTCCCCGTCTTCCCGTTCATCCTCAGGACAAATTGCAACCTGTACGGAACAGGAGGTTAAAGGTGCTGATGCTCCAAGTAGGGAGATTGCTAGTAAAGCGACTGGAATGGCGAACCCGGGCACAAGGAGATGAGAAATGAGGTGCGTTTTAGAAACCTTTCCCCATCACACGGTGTACCATCTTCTGGGTTTCTCATGCATGTTTTCGATGTAGGAAGATGCCCTTGAACCTGGAGATTTGGGACCCATGCGATGGGTACCACGCAGTATTACTTTAAAGGGTCTGCGTTTGCTCACCCAACCTCACCAAACCTCTCAGCCCCAAGAGTGTCCACCCTTATGTCTCATCCAGCTGTGGGTCTAGATATGGTCAATCCAGGTTGCATCACAGCCCCTGAACTCATTGTGTAAGAATTTCTATCTCTTTCACTGTCGTTGTTTCATGGGTTTTACAAAGTAATTTATTTTCATAATGGGGTTTAGCTGCTTTTCACGGCTGTGTTTATGCCGCTTTACACCCACTTGACACACTAACAGAGAGATATCAATACATAGGTTTTAAGATTATTACTAGTCAGATATATTCTTGTGCAGTGAATAGGGCGTGTTGAGTCCAGTTCTCTGAGCAAGGAGTAGGTCTTGTCTATTACATATTGGGTTTATGGAACGGTATCTGAGCTAATTTGATACCCTTGTTTTATGTATCACCCCACCTCACCTTTCCCGTTAAGCAGCCATAGTGTGTTTTCTGCATGTGTGACTCTGTTCTGTTTTGTAATTCAGTTCAAGTGTAACGGTTTTTACATTCCCTCTATAAGTGATACCTTATGAGAAGTGTCCTTTTCTGTGTGACTTATTTCTCTTAGAATCGTCGTACCTAAATCCACTCATCATGCTGCTACTAACCTTATGACATTGATTTCATGGCTGAGTGATATTCCATTGTACATAAGGACGACAACTTCTTTATCCATTTTTCTCTTTCCTGGGATATTTAAGGTGGAATGAAGTGGAGGTCCTTGTCAACAGAGCAGCCCTCAACTTTGGGGTGCTTGTGTCTTGCTGATTTTTCATTTTCCCAATTTATACCCCCATGAGTGGAAGTGCCCTATGCTCTCTAAGCTGTGTTTTTCAGATGTTTCAGGACACACCGAACACTTCTCCAGAGTGGCTGTTGGCAATTTACATCCCGCCCATCATTGTAGCAAGGCTCCCATTTCTCCATGGCCTGTCCTGCATTTCTGGTTTTGACACTTTTTTCAGCATGGCCCTTTTGACCGATGGGAAGCGAGACTTCTCTGTAGCGCTGATTTGCCTTTCCAGGTTGCTTGGTTGGCCAAAAAGGGCGTATGCGTTTTTTCCTGAATATATTCAGGAAAAAACGCATACGCCCTTTTTGGCCAAGGGCATCATTGTCAACATTTTGCCGCTTTTCATGTGCTTTAAAGGCGATTCGTATCTACCTCCTGAAATCTGTTTCGTGCAATTCTGCCTTGATTTCAAATCCTCTTCTTTGCCTTCCCTCAATATATTTGTGGACGAGAGTTATCATTTATAACTCTGCAGGTTTGTGAATTGCAGTGCCCTGAACCTCCATTTTACAACTCGCTTTTTTGGGAGCTGGCCGCAAAAGCACAGGATGGCTTCAGGCCCTGTTCTGGTTCCGGGGGGCAGGCTGAGCCTGTGGTTAATTCTTCTTCCTGATGGGAAAATAGAGTGACCTGTGCCTGTCCCAACACCAAGAGCTAGTCTCTCGTTGGTTCCCCGTCTTCCCGTTCATCCTCAGGACAAATTGCAACCTGTACGGAACAGGAGGTTAAAGGTGCTGATGCTCCAAGTAGGGAGATTGCTAGTAAAGTGGCTGGAATGGCGAACCCGGGCACAAGGAGATGAGAAATGAGGTGCGTTTTAGAAACCTTTCCCCATCACACGGTGTACCATCTTCTGGGTTTCTCATGCATGTTTTCGATGTAGGAAGATGCCCTTGAACCTGGAGATTTGGGACCCATGCGATGGGTACCACGCAGTATTACTTTAAAGGGTCTGCGTTTGCTCACCCAACCTCACCAAACCTCTCAGCCCCAAGAGTGTCCACCCTTATGTCTCATCCAGCTGTGGGTCTAGATATGGTCAATCCAGGTTGCATCACAGCCCCTGAACTCATTGTGTAAGAATTTCTATCTCTTTCACTGTCGTTGTTTCATGGGTTTTTCAAAGTAATTTATTTTCATAATGGGGTTTAGCTGCTTTTCACGGCTGTGTTTATGCCGCTTTACACCCACTTGACATACTAACAGAGAGATATCAATACATAGGTTTCAAGATTATTACCAGTCAGATATATTCTTGTGCGGTGAATAGGGCGTGTTGAGTACAGTTCTCTGAGCAAGGAGTAGGTCTTGTCTACTACATATTGGGTTTATGGAACGGTATCTGAGCTAATTTGATACCCTTGTTTTATGTATCACCCCACCTCACCTTTCCCGTTAAGCAGCCATAGTGTGTTTTCTGCATGTGTGACTCTGTTCTGTTTTGTAATTCAGTTCAAGTGTAACGGTTTTTACATTCCCTCTATCAGTGATACCTTATGAGAAGTGTCCTTTTCTGTGTGACTTATTTCACTTAGAATCGTCGTACCTAAATCCACTCATCATGCTGCTACTAACCTTATGACATTGATTTCATGGCTGAGTGATATTCCATTGTACATAAGGACCACAACTTCTTTATCCATTTTTCTCTTTCCTGGGATATTTAAGGTGGAATGAAGTGGAGGTCCTTGTCAACAGAGCAGCCCTCAACTTTGGGGTGCTTGTGTCTTGCTGATTTTTCATTTTCCCAATTTATACCCCCATGAGTGGAAGTGCCCTATGCTCTCTAAGCTGTGTTTTTCAGATGTTTCAGGACACACCGTACACTTCTCCAGAGTGGCTGTTGGCAATTTACATCCCGCCCATCAGTGTAGCAAGGCTCCCATTTCTCCATGGCCTGTCCTGCATTTCTGGTTTTGACACTTTTTTCAGCATGGCCCTTTTGACCGATGGGAAGCGAGACTTCTCTGTAGCGCTGATTTGCCTTTCCAGGTTGCTTGGTTGGCCAAAAAGGGCGTATGCGTTTTTTCCTGAATATATTCAGGAAAAAACGCATACGCCCTTTTTGGCCAAGGGCATCATTGTCAACGTTTTGCCGCTTTTCATGTGCTTTAAAGGCGATTCGTATCTACCTCCTGAAATCTGTTTCGTGCAATTCTGCCTTGATTTCAAATCCTCTTCTTTGCCTTCCCTCAATATATTTGTGGACGAGAGTTATCATTTATAACTCTGCAGGTTTGTGAATTGCAGTGCCCTGAACCTCCATTTTACAACTCGCTTTTTTGGGAGCTGGCCGCAAAAGCACAGGATGGCTTCAGGCCCTGTTCTGGTTCCGGGGGGCAGGCTGAGCCTGTGGTTAATTCTTCTTCCTGATGGGAAAATAGAGTGACCTGTGCCTGTCCCGACACCAAGAGCTAGTCTCTCGTTGGTTCCCCGTCTTCCCGTTCATCCTCAGGACAAATTGCAACCTGTACGGAACAGGAGGTTAAAGGTGCTGATGCTCCAAGTAGGGAGATTGCTAGTAAAGTGGCTGGAATGGCGAACCCGGGCACAAGGAGATGAGAAATGAGGTGCGTTTTAGAAACCTTTCCCCATCACACGGTGTACCATCTTCTGGGTTTCTCATGCATGTTTTCGATGTAGGAAGATGCCCTTGAACCTGGAGATTTGGGACCCATGCGATGGGTACCACGCAGTATTACTTTAAAGGGTCTGCGTTTGCTCACCCAACCTCACCAAACCTCTCAGCCCCAAGAGTGTCCACCCTTATGTCTCATCCAGCTGTGGGTCTAGATATGGTCAATCCAGGTTGCATCACAGCCCCTGAACTCATTGTGTAAGAATTTCTATCTCTTTCACTGTCGTTGTTTCATGGGTTTTTCAAAGTAATTTATTTTCATAATGGGGTTTAGCTGCTTTTCACGGCTGTGTTTATGCCGCTTCACACCCACTTGACACACTAACAGAGAGATATCAATACATAGGTTTTAAGATTATTACCAGTCAGATATATTCTTGTGCGGTGAATAGGGCGTGTTGAGTCCAGTTCTCTGAGCAAGGAGTAGGTCTTGTCTACTACATATTGGGTTTATGGAACAGTATCTGAGCTAATTTGATACCCTTGTTTTATGTATCACCCCACCTCACCTTTCCCGTTAAGCAGCCATAGTGTGTTTTCTGCATGTGTGACTCTGTTCTGTTTTGTAATTCAGTTCAAGTGTAACGGTTTTTACATTCCCTCTAAAAGTGATACCTTATGAGAAGTGTCCTTTTCTGTGTGACTTATTTCACTTAGAATCGTCGTACCTAAATCCACTCATCATGCTGCTACTAACCTTATGACATTGATTTCATGGCTGAGTGATATTCCATTGTACATAAGGACCACAACTTCTTTATTCATTTTTCTCTTTCCTGGGATATTTAAGGTGGAATGAAGTGGAGGTCCTTGTCAACAGAGCAGCCCTCAACTTTGGGGTGCTTGTGTCTTGCTGATTTTTCATTTTCCCAATTTATACCCCCATGAGTGGAAGTGCCCTATGCTCTCTAAGCTGTGTTTTTTAGATGTTTCAGGACTCACCGTACACTTCTCCAGAGTGGCTGTTGGCAATTTACATCCCGCCCATCAGTGTAGCAAGGCTCCCATTTCTCCATGGCCTGTCCTGCATTTCTGGTTTTGACACTTTTTTCAGCATGGCCCTTTTGACCGATGGGAAGCGAGACTTCTCTGTAGCGCTGATTTGCCTTTCCAGGTTGCTTGGTTGGCCAAAAAGGGCGTATGCGTTTTTTCCTGAATATATTCAGGAAAAAACGCATACGCCCTTTTTGGCCAAGGGCATCATTGTCAACGTTTTGCCGCTTTTCATGTGCTTTAAAGGCGATTCGTATCTACCTCCTGAAATCTGTTTCGTGCAATTCTGCCTTGATTTCAAATCCTCTTCTTTGCCTTCCCTCAATATATTTGTGGACGAGAGTTATCATTTATAACTCTGCAGGTTTGTGAATTGCAGTGCCCTGAACCTCCATTTTACAACTCGCTTTTTTGGGAGCTGGCCGCAAAAGCGCAGGATGGCTTCAGGCCCTGTTCTGGTTCCGGGGGGCAGGCTGAGCCTGTGGTTAATTCTTCTTCCTGATGGGAAAATAGAGTGACCTGTGCCTGTCCCGACACCAAGAGCTAGTCTCTCGTTGGTTCCCCGTCTTCCCGTTCATCCTCAGGACAAATTGCAACCTGTACGGAACAGGAGGTTAAAGGTGCTGATGCTCCAAGTAGGGAGATTGCTAGTAAAGCGACTGGAATGGCGAACCCGGGCACAAGTAGATGAGAAATGAGGTGCGTTGTAGAAACCTTTCCCCATCACACGGTGTACCATCTTCTGGGTTTCTCATGCATGTTTTCGATGTAGGAAGATGCCCTTGAAGCTGGAGATTTGGGACCCATGCGATGGGTACCACGCAGTATTACTTTAAAGGGTCTGCGTTTGCTCACCCAACCTCACCAAACCTCTCAGCCCCAAGAGTGTCCACCCTTATGTCTCATCCAGCTGTGGGTCTAGATATGGTCAATCCAGGTTGCATCACAGCCCCTGAACTCATTGTGTAAGAATTTCTATCTCTTTCACTGTCGTTGTTTCATGGGTTTTACAAAGTAATTTATTTTCATAATGGGGTTTAGCTGCTTTTCACGGCTGTGTTTATGCCGCTTTACACCCACTTGACACACTAACAGAGAGATATCAATACATAGGTTTTAAGATTATTACTAGTCAGATATATTCTTGTGCGGTGAATAGGGCGTGTTGAGTCCAGTTCTCTGAGCAAGGAGTAGGTCTTGTCTATTACATATTGGGTTTATGGAACGGTATCTGAGCTAATTTGATACCCTTGTTTTATGTATCACCCCACCTCACCTTTCCCGTTAAGCAGCCATAGTGTGTTTTCTGCATGTGTGACTCTGTTCTGTTTTGTAATTCAGTTCAAGTGTAACGGTTTTTACATTCCCTCTATAAGTGATACCTTATGAGAAGTGTCCTTTTCTGTGTGACTTATTTCTCTTAGAATCGTCGTACCTAAATCCACTCATCATGCTGCTACTAACCTTATGACATTGATTTCATGGCTGAGTGATATTCCATTGTACATAAGGACGACAACTTCTTTATCCATTTTTCTCTTTCCTGGGATATTTAAGGTGGAATGAAGTGGAGGTCCTTGTCAACAGAGCAGCCCTCAACTTTGGGGTGCTTGTGTCTTGCTGATTTTTCATTTTCCCAATTTATACCCCCATGAGTGGAAGTGCCCTATGCTCTCTAAGCTGTGTTTTTCAGATGTTTCAGGACACACCGTACACTTCTCCAGAGTGGCTGTTGGCAATTTACATCCCGCCCATCAGTGTAGCAAGGCTCCTATTTCTCCATGGCCTGTCCTGCATTTCTGGTTTTGACACTTTTTTCAGCATGGCCCTTTTGACCGATGGGAAGCGAGACTTCTCTGTAGCGCTGATTTGCCTTTCCAGGTTGCTTGGTTGGCCAAAAAGGGCGTATGCGTTTTTTCCTGAATATATTCAGGAAAAAACGCATACGCCCTTTTTGGCCAAGGGCATCATTGTCAACGTTTTGCCGCTTTTCATGTGCTTTAAAGGCGATTCGTATCTACCTCCTGAAATCTGTTTCGTGCAATTCTGCCTTGATTTCAAATCCTCTTCTTTGCCTTCCCTCAATATATTTGTGGACGAGAGTTATCATTTATAACTCTGCAGGTTTGTGAATTGCAGTGCCCTGAACCTCCATTTTACAACTCGCTTTTTTGGGAGCTGGCCGCAAAAGCGCAGGATGGCTTCAGGCCCTGTTCTGGTTCCGGGGGGCAGGCTGAGCCTGTGGTTAATTCTTCTTCCTGATGGGAAAATAGAGTGACCTGTGCCTGTCCCAACACCAAGAGCTAGTCTCTCGTTGGTTCCCCGTCTTCCCGTTCATCCTCAGGACAAATTGCAACCTGTACGGAACAGGAGGTTAAAGGTGCTGATGCTCCAAGTAGGGAGATTGCTAGTAAAGTGGCTGGAATGGCGAACCCGGGCACAAGGAGATGAGAAATGAGGTGCGTTTTAGAAACCTTTCCCCATCACACGGTGTACCATCTTCTGGGTTTCTCATGCATGTTTTCGATGTAGGAAGATGCCCTTGAAGCTGGAGATTTGGGACCCATGCGATGGGTCCCACGCAGTATTACTTTAAAGGGTCTGCGTTTGCTCACCCAACCTCACCAAACCTCTCAGCCCCAAGAGTGTCCACCCTTATGTCTCATCCAGCTGTGGGTCTAGATATGGTCAATCCAGGTTGCATCACAGCCCCTGAACTCATTGTGTAAGAATTTCTATCTCTTTCACTGTCGTTGTTTCATGGGTTTTTCAAAGTAATTTATTTTCATAATGGGGTTTAGCTGCTTTTCACGGCTGTGTTTATGCCGCTTTACACCCACTTGACACACTAACAGAGAGATATCAATACATAGGTTTCAAGATTATTAACAGTCAGATATATTCTTGTGCGGTGAATAGGGCGTGTTGAGTACAGTTCTCTGAGCAAGGAGTAGGTCTTGTCTACTACATATTGGGTTTATGGAACGGTATCTGAGCTAATTTGATACCCTTGTTTTATGTATCACCCCACCTCACCTTTCCCGTTAAGCAGCCATAGTGTGTTTTCTGCATGTGTGACTCTGTTCTGGTTTGTAATTCAGTTCAAGTGTAACGGTTTTTACATTCCCTCTATCAGTGATACCTTATGAGAAGTGTCCTTTTCTGTGTGACTTATTTCACTTAGAATCGTCATACCTAAATCCACTCATCATGCTGCTACTAACCTTATGACATTGATTTCATGGCTGAGTGATATTCCATTGTACATAAGGACCACAACTTCTTTATCCATTTTTCTCTTTCCTGGGATATTTAAGGTGGAATGAAGTGGAGGTCCTTGTCAACAGAGCAGCCCTCAACTTTGGGGTGCTTGTGTCTTGCTGATTTTTCATTTTCCCAATTTATACCCCCATGAGTGGAAGTGCCCTATGCTCTCTAAGCTGTGTTTTTCAGATGTTTCAGGACACACCGTACACTTCTCCAGAGTGGCTGTTGGCAATTTACATCCCGCCCATCAGTGTAGCAAGGCTCCCATTTCTCCATGGCCTGTCCTGCATTTCTGGTTTTGACACTTTTTTCAGCATGGCCCTTTTGACCGATGGGAAGCGAGACTTCTCTGTAGCGCTGATTTGCCTTTCCAGGTTGCTTGGTTGGCCAAAAAGGGCGTATGCGTTTTTTCCTGAATATATTCAGGAAAAAACGCATACGCCCTTTTTGGCCAAGGGCATCATTGTCAACGTTTTGCCGCTTTTCATGTGCTTTAAAGGCGATTCGTATCTACCTCCTGAAATCTGTTTCGTGCAATTCTGCCTTGATTTCAAATCCTCTTCTTTGCCTTCCCTCAATATATTTGTGGACGAGAGTTATCATTTATAACTCTGCAGGTTTGTGAATTGCAGTGCCCTGAACCTCCATTTTACAACTCGCTTTTTTGGGAGCTGACCGCAAAAGCGCAGGATGGCTTCAGGCCCTGTTCTGGTTCCGGGGGGCAGGCTGAGCCTGTGGTTAATTCTTCTTCCTGATGGGAAAATAGAGTGACCTGTGCCTGTCCCAACACCAAGAGCTAGTCTCTCGTTGGTTCCCCGTCTTCCCGTTCATCCTCAGGACAAATTGCAACCTGTACGGAACAGGAGGTTAAAGGTGCTGATGCTCCAAGTAGGGAGATTGCTAGTAAAGCGACTGGAAAGGCGAACCCGGGCACAAGGAGATGAGAAATGAGGTGCGTTTTAGAAACCTTTCCCCATCACACGGTGTACCATCTTCTGGATTTCTCATGCATGTTTTCGATGTAGGAAGATGCCCTTGAACCTGGAGATTTGGGACCCATGCGATGGGTACCACGCAGTATTACTTTAAAGGGTCTGCGTTTGCTCACCCAACCTCACCAAACCTCTCAGCCCCAAGAGTGTCCACCCTTATGTCTCATCCAGCTGTGGGTCTAGATATGGTCAATCCAGGTTGCATCACAGCCCCTGAACTCATTGTGTAAGAATTTCTATCTCTTTCACTGTCGTTGTTTCATGGGTTTTACAAAGTAATTTATTTTCATAATGGGGTTTAGCTGCTTTTCACGGCTGTGTTTATGCCGCTTTACACCCACTTGACACACTAACAGAGAGATATCAATACATAGGTTTTAAGATTATTACTAGTCAGATATATTCTTGTGCGGTGAATAGGGCGTGTTGAGTCCAGTTCTCTGAGCAAGGAGTAGGTCTTGTCTATTACATATTGGGTTTATGGAACGGTATCTGAGCTAATTTGATACCCTTGTTTTATGTATCACCCCACCTCACCTTTCCCGTTAAGCAGCCATAGTGTGTTTTCTGCATGTGTGACTCTGTTCTGTTTTGTAATTCAGTTCAAGTGTAACGGTTTTTACATTCCCTCTATAAGTGATACCTTATGAGAAGTGTCCTTTTCTGGGTGACTTATTTCTCTTAGAATCGTCGTACCTAAATCCACTCATCATGCTGCTACTAACCTTATGACATTGATTTCATGGCTGAGTGATATTCCATTGTACATAAGGACCACAACTTCTTTATCCATTTTTCTCTTTCCTGGGATATTTAAGGTGGAATGAAGTGGAGGTCCTTGTCAACAGAGCAGCCCTCAACTTTGGGGTGCTTGTGTCTTGCTGATTTTTCATTTTCCCAATTTATACCCCCATGAGTGGAAGTGCCCTATGCTCTCTAAGCTGTGTTTTTCAGATGTTTCAGGACACACCGAACACTTCTCCAGAGTGGCTGTTGGCAATTTACATCCCGCCCATCAGTGTAGCAAGGCTCCCATTTCTCCATGGCCTGTCCTGCATTTCTGGTTTTGACACTTTTTTCAGCATGGCCCTTTTGACCGATGGGAAGCGAGACTTCTCTGTAGCGCTGATTTGCCTTTCCAGGTTGCTTGGTTGGCCAAAAAGGGCGTATGCGTTTTTTCCTGAATATATTCAGGAAAAAACGCATACGCCCTTTTTGGCCAAGGGCATCATTGTCAACGTTTTGCCGCTTTTCATGTGCTTTAAAGGCAATTCGTATCTACCTCCTGAAATCTGTTTCGTGCAATTCTGCCTTGATTTCAAATCCTCTTCTTTGCCTTCCCTCAATATATTTGTGGACGAGAGTTATCATTTATAACTCTGCAGGTTTGTGAATTGCAGTGCCCTGAACCTCCATTTTACAACTCGCTTTTTTGGGAGCTGACCGCAAAAGCGCAGGATGGCTTCAGGCCCTGTTCTGGTTCCGGGGGGCAGGCTGAGCCTGTGGTTAATTCTTCTTCCTGATGGGAAAATAGAGTGACCTGTGCCTGTCCCAACACCAAGAGCTAGTCTCTCGTTGGTTCCCCGTCTTCCCGTTCATCCTCAGGACAAATTGCAACCTGTACGGAACAGGAGGTTAAAGGTGCTGATGCTCCAAGTAGGGAGATTGCTAGTAAAGCGGCTGGAATGGCGAACCCGGGCACAAGGAGATGAGAAATGAGGTGCGTTTTAGAAACCTTTCCCCATCACACGGTGTACCATCTTCTGGGTTTCTCATGCATGTTTTCGATGTAGGAAGATGCCCTTGAACCTGGAGATTTGGGACCCATGCGATGGGTACCACGCAGTATTACTTTAAAGGGTCTGCGTTTGCTCACCCAACCTCACCAAACCTCTCAGCCCCAAGAGTGTCCACCCTTATGTCTCATCCAGCTGTGGGTCTAGATATGGTCAATCCAGGTTGCATCACAGCCCCTGAACTCATTGTGTAAGAATTTCTATCTCTTTCACTGTCGTTGTTTCATGGGTTTTTCAAAGTAATTTATTTTCATAATGGGGTTTAGCTGCTTTTCACGGCTGTGTTTATGCCGCTTCACACCCACTTGACACACTAACAGAGAGATATCAATACATAGGTTTTAAGATTATTACCAGTCAGATATATTCTTGTGCGGTGAATAGGGCGTGTTGAGTCCAGTTCTCTGAGCAAGGAGTAGGTCTTGTCTATTACATATTGGGTTTATGGAACGGTATCTGAGCTAATTTGATACCCTTGTTTTATGTATCACCCCACCTCACCTTTCCCGTTAAGCAGCCATAGTGTGTTTTCTGCATGTGTGACTCTGTTCTGTTTTGTAATTCAGTTCAAGTGTAACGGTTTTTACATTCCCTCTATAAGTGATACCTTATGAGAAGTGTCCTTTTCTGTGTGACTTATTTCTCTTAGAATCGTCGTACCTAAATCCACTCATCATGCTGCTACTAACCTTATGACATTGATTTCATGGCTGAGTGATATTCCATTGTACATAAGGACCACAACTTCTTTATCAATTTTTCTCTTTCCTGGGATATTTAAGGTGGAATGAAGTGGAGGTCCTTGTCAACAGAGCAGCCCTCAACTTTGGGGTGCTTGTGTCTTGCTGATTTTTCATTTTCCCAATTTATACCCCCATGAGTGGAAGTGCCCTATGCTCTCTAAGCTGTGTTTTTCAGATGTTTCAGGACACACCGTACACTTCTCCAGAGTGGCTGTTGGCAATTTACATCCCGCCCATCAGTGTAGCAAGGCTCCCATTTCTCCATGGCCTGTCCTGCATTTCTGGTTTTGACACTTTTTTCAGCATGGCCCTTTTGACCGATGGGAAGCGAGACTTCTCTGTAGCGCTGATTTGCCTTTCCAGGTTGCTTGGTTGGCCAAAAAGGGCGTATGCGTTTTTTCCTGAATATATTCAGGAAAAAACGCATACGCCCTTTTTGGCCAAGGGCATCATTGTCAACATTTTGCCGCTTTTCATGTGCTTTAAAGGCGATTCGTATCTACCTCCTGAAATCTGTTTCGTGCAATTCTGCCTTGATTTCAAATCCTCTTCTTTGCCTTCCCTCAATATATTTGTGGACGAGAGTTATCATTTATAACTCTGCAGGTTTGTGAATTGCAGTGCCCTGAACCTCCATTTTACAACTCGCTTTTTTGGGAGCTGGCCGCAAAAGCGCAGGATGGCTTCAGGCCCTGTTCTGGTTCCGGGGGGCAGGCTGAGCCTGTGGTTAATTCTTCTTCCTGATGGGAAAATAGAGTGACCTGTGCCTGTCCCAACACCAAGAGCTAGTCTCTCGTTGGTTCCCCGTCTTCCCGTTCATCCTCAGGACAAATTGCAACCTGTACGGAACAGGAGGTTAAAGGTGCTGATGCTCCAAGTAGGGAGATTGCTAGTAAAGTGGCTGGAATGGCGAACCCGGGCACAAGGAGATGAGAAATGAGGTGCGTTTTAGAAACCTTTCCCCATCACACGGTGTACCATCTTCTGGGTTTCTCATGCATGTTTTCGATGTAGGAAGATGCCCTTGAAGCTGGAGATTTGGGACCCATGCGATGGGTACCATGCAGTATTACTTTAAAGGGTCTGCGTTTGCTCACCCAACCTCACCAAACCTCTCAGCCCCAAGAGTGTCCACCCTTATGTCTCATCCAGCTGTGGGTCTAGATATGGTCAATCCAGGTTGCATCACAGCCCCTGAACTCATTGTGTAAGAATTTCTATCTCTTTCACTGTCGTTGTTTCATGGGTTTTTCAAAGTAATTTATTTTCATAATGGGGTTTAGCTGCTTTTCACGGCTGTGTTTATGCCGCTTTACACCCACTTGACACACTAACAGAGAGATATCAATACATAGGTTTCAAGATTATTACCAGTCAGATATATTCTTGTGCGGTGAATAGGGCGTGTTGAGTACAGTTCTCTGAGCAAGGAGTAGGTCTTGTCTACTACATATTGGGTTTATGGAACGGTATCTGAGCTAATTTGATACCCTTGTTTTATGTATCACCCCACCTCACCTTTCCCGTTAAGCAGCCATAGTGTGTTTTCTGCATGTGTGACTCTGTTCTGTTTTGTAATTCAGTTCAAGTGTAACGGTTTTTACATTCCCTCTATCAGTGATACCTTATGAGAAGTGTCCTTTTCTGTGTGACTTATTTCACTTAGAATCGTCATACCTAAATCCACTCATCATGCTGCTACTAACCTTATGACATTGATTTCATGGCTGAGTGATATTCCATTGTACATAAGGACGACAACTTCTTTATCCATTTTTCTCTTTCCTGGGATATTTAAGGTGGAATGAAGTGGAGGTCCTTGTCAACAGAGCAGCCCTCAACTTTGGGGTGCTTGTGTCTTGCTGATTTTTCATTTTCCCAATTTATACCCCCATGAGTGGAAGTGCCCTATGCTCTCTAAGCTGTGTTTTTCAGATGTTTCAGGACACACCGTACACTTCTCCAGAGTGGCTGTTGGCAATTTACATCCCGCCCATCAGTGTAGCAAGGCTCCCATTTCTCCATGGCCTGTCCTGCATTTCTGGTTTTGACACTTTTTTCAGCATGGCCCTTTTGACCGATGGGAAGCGAGACTTCTCTGTAGCGCTGATTTGCCTTTCCAGGTTGCTTGGTTGGCCAAAAAGGGCGTATGCGTTTTTTCCTGAATATATTCAGGAAAAAACGCATACGCCCTTTTTGGCCAAGGGCATCATTGTCAACGTTTTGCCGCTTTTCATGTGCTTTAAAGGCGATTCGTATCTACCTCCTGAAATCTGTTTCGTGCAATTCTGCCTTGATTTCAAATCCTCTTCTTTGCCTTCCCTCAATATATTTGTGGACGAGAGTTATCATTTATAACTCTGCAGGTTTGTGAATTGCAGTGCCCTGAACCTCCAT
Source organism: Balaenoptera borealis (assembly GCF_965194805.1). Classification (NCBI taxonomy): domain Eukaryota; kingdom Metazoa; phylum Chordata; class Mammalia; order Artiodactyla; family Balaenopteridae; genus Balaenoptera; species Balaenoptera borealis. The sequence continues at coordinate 1,167,362 of NW_028123991.1, forward strand.
TTTACAACTCGCTTTTTTGGGAGCTGGCCGCAAAAGCGCAGGATGGCTTCAGGCCCTGTTCTGGTTCCGGGGGGCAGGCTGAGCCTGTGGTTAATTCTTCTTCCTGATGGGAAAATAGAGTGACCTGTGCCTGTCCCAACACCAAGAGCTAGTCTCTCGTTGGTTCCCCGTCTTCCCGTTCATCCTCAGGACAAATTGCAACCTGTACGGAACAGGAGGTTAAAGGTGCTGATGCTCCAAGTAGGGAGATTGCTAGTAAAGTGGCTGGAATGGCGAACCCGGGCACAAGGAGATGAGAAATGAGGTGCGTTTTAGAAACCTTTCCCCATCACACGGTGTACCATCTTCTGGGTTTCTCATGCATGTTTTCGATGTAGGAAGATGCCCTTGAAGCTGGAGATTTGGGACCCATGCGATGGGTACCACGCAGTATTACTTTAAAGGGTCTGTGTTTGCTCACCCAACCTCACCAAACCTCTCAGCCCCAAGAGTGTCCACCCTTATGTCTCATCCAGCTGTGGGTCTAGATATGGTCAATCCAGGTTGCATCACAGCCCCTGAACTCATTGTGTAAGAATTTCTATCTCTTTCACTGTCGTTGTTTCATGGGTTTTTCAAAGTAATTTATTTTCATAATGGGGTTTAGCTGCTTTTCACGGCTGTGTTTATGCCGCTTTACACCCACTTGACACACTAACAGAGAGATATCAATACATAGGTTTCAAGATTATTACTAGTCAGATATATTCTTGTGCGGTGAATAGGGCGTGTTGAGTCCAGTTCTCTGAGCAAGGAGTAGGTCTTGTCTACTACATATTGGGTTTATGGAACGGTATCTGAGCTAATTTGATACCCTTGTTTTATGTATCACCCCACCTCACCTTTCCCGTTAAGCAGCCATAGTGTGTTTTCTGCATGTGTGACTCTGTTCTGTTTTGTAATTCAGTTCAAGTGTAACGGTTTTTACATTCCCTCTATAAGTGATACCTTATGAGAAGTGTCCTTTTCTGTGTGACTTATTTCACTTAGAATCGTCGTACCTAAATCCACTCATCATGCTGCTACTAACCTTATGACATTGATTTCATGGCTGAGTGATATTCCATTGTACATAAGGACCACAACTTCTTTATCCATTTTTCTCTTTCCTGGGATATTGAAGGTGGAATGAAGTGGAGGTCCTTGTCAACAGAGCAGCCCTCAACTTTGGGGTGCTTGTGTCTTGCTGATTTTTCATTTTCCCAATTTATACCCCCATGTGTGGAAGTGCCCTATGCTCTCTAAGCTGTGTTTTTCAGATGTTTCAGGACACACCGTACACTTCTCCAGAGTGGCTGTTGGCAATTTACATCCCGCCCATCAGTGTAGCAAGGCTCCCATTTCTCCATGGCCTGTCCTGCATTTCTGGTTTTGACACTTTTTTCAGGATGGCCCTTTTGACCGATGGGAAGCGAGACTTCTCTGTAGCGCTGATTTGCCTTTCCAGGTTGCTTGGTTGGCCAAAAAGGGCGTATGCGTTTTTTCCTGAATATATTCAGGAAAAAACGCATACGCCCTTTTTGGCCAAGGGCATCATTGTCAACGTTTTGCCGCTTTTCATGTGCTTTAAAGGCAATTCGTATCTACCTCCTGAAATCTGTTTCGTGCAATTCTGCCTTGATTTCAAATCCTCTTCTTTGCCTTCCCTCAATATATTTGTGGACGAGAGTTATCATTTATAACTCTGCAGGTTTGTGAATTGCAGTGCCCTGAACCTCCATTTTACAACTCGCTTTTTTGGGAGCTGACCGCAAAAGCGCAGGATGGCTTCAGGCCCTGTTCTGGTTCCGGGGGGCAGGCTGAGCCTGTGGTTAATTCTTCTTCCTGATGGGAAAATAGAGTGACCTGTGCCTGTCCCAACACCAAGAGCTAGTCTCTCGTTGGTTCCCCGTCTTCCCGTTCATCCTCAGGACAAATTGCAACCTGTACGGAACAGGAGGTTAAAGGTGCTGATGCTCCAAGTAGGGAGATTGCTAGTAAAGCGACTGGAATGGCGAACCCGGGCACAAGGAGATGAGAAATGAGGTGCGTTTTAGAAACCTTTCCCCATCACACGGTGTACCATCTTCTGGGTTTCTCATGCATGTTTTCGATGTAGGAAGATGCCCTTGAAGCTGGAGATTTGGGACCCATGCGATGGGTACCACGCAGTATTACTTTAAAGGGTCTGCGTTTGCTCACCCAACCTCACCAAACCTCTCAGCCCCAAGAGTGTCCACCCTTATGTCTCATCCAGCTGTGGGTCTAGATATGGTCAATCCAGGTTGCATCACAGCCCCTGAACTCATTGTGTAAGAATTTCTATCTCTTTCACTGTCGTTGTTTCATGGGTTTTACAAAGTAATTTATTTTCATAATGGGGTTTAGCTGCTTTTCACGGCTGTGTTTATGCCGCTTTACACCCACTTGACACACTAACAGAGAGATATCAATACATAGGTTTTAAGATTATTACTAGTCAGATATATTCTTGTGCGGTGAATAGGGCGTGTTGAGTCCAGTTCTCTGAGCAAGGAGTAGGCCTTGTCTATTACATATTGGGTTTATGGAACGGTATCTGAGCTAATTTGATACCCTTGTTTTATGTATCACCCCACCTCACCTTTCCCGTTAAGCAGCCATAGTGTGTTTTCTGCATGTGTGACTCTGTTCTGTTTTGTAATTCAGTTCAAGTGTAACGGTTTTTACATTCCCTCTATAAGTGATACCTTATGAGAAGTGTCCTTTTCTGTGTGACTTATTTCTCTTAGAATCGTCGTACCTAAATCCACTCATCATGCTGCTACTAACCTTATGACATTGATTTCATGGCTGAGTGATATTCCATTGTACATAAGGACGACAACTTCTTTATCCATTTTTCTCTTTCCTGGGATATTTAAGGTGGAATGAAGTGGAGGTCCTTGTCAACAGAGCAGCCCTCAACTTTGGGGTGCTTGTGTCTTGCTGATTTTTCATTTTCCCAATTTATACCCCCATGAGTGGAAGTGCCCTATGCTCTCTAAGCTGTGTTTTTCAGATGTTTCAGGACACACCGAACACTTCTCCAGAGTGGCTGTTGGCAATTTACATCCCGCCCATCAGTGTAGCAAGGCTCCCATTTCTCCATGGCCTGTCCTGCATTTCTGGTTTTGACACTTTTTTCAGCATGGCCCTTTTGACCGATGGGAAGCGAGACTTCTCTGTAGCGCTGATTTGCCTTTCCAGGTTGCTTGGTTGGCCAAAAAGGGCGTATGCGTTTTTTCCTGAATATATTCAGGAAAAAACGCATACGCCCTTTTTGGCCAAGGGCATCATTGTCAACGTTTTGCCGCTTTTCATGTGCTTTAAAGGCAATTCGTATCTACCTCCTGAAATCTGTTTCGTGCAATTCTGCCTTGATTTCAAATCCTCTTCTTTGCCTTCCCTCAATATATTTGTGGACGAGAGTTATCATTTATAACTCTGCAGGTTTGTGAATTGCAGTGCCCTGAACCTCCATTTTACAACTCGCTTTTTTGGGAGCTGACCGCAAAAGCGCAGGATGGCTTCAGGCCCTGTTCTGGTTCCGGGGGGCAGGCTGAGCCTGTGGTTAATTCTTCTTCCTGATGGGAAAATAGAGTGACCTGTGCCTGTCCCAACACCAAGAGCTAGTCTCTCGTTGGTTCCCCGTCTTCCCGTTCATCCTCAGGACAAATTGCAACCTGTACGGAACAGGAGGTTAAAGGTGCTGATGCTCCAAGTAGGGAGATTGCTAGTAAAGCGACTGGAATGGCGAACCCGGGCACAAGGAGATGAGAAATGAGGTGCGTTTTAGAAACCTTTCCCCATCACACGGTGTACCATCTTCTGGGTTTCTCATGCATGTTTTCGATGTAGGAAGATGCCCTTGAACCTGGAGATTTGGGACCCATGCGATGGGTACCACGCAGTATTACTTTAAAGGGTCTGCGTTTGCTCACCCAACCTCACCAAACCTCTCAGCCCCAAGAGTGTCCACCCTTATGTCTCATCCAGCTGTGGGTCTAGATATGGTCAATCCAGGTTGCATCACAGCCCCTGAACTCATTGTGTAAGAATTTCTATCTCTTTCACTGTCGTTGTTTCATGGGTTTTACAAAGTAATTTATTTTCATAATGGGGTTTAGCTGCTTTTCACGGCTGTGTTTATGCCGCTTCACACCCACTTGACACACTAACAGAGAGATATCAATACATAGGTTTTAAGATTATTACTAGTCAGATATATTCTTGTGCGGTGAATAGGGCGTGTTGAGTCCAGTTCTCTGAGCAAGGAGTAGGCCTTGTCTATTACATATTGGGTTTATGGAACGGTATCTGAGCTAATTTGATACCCTTGTTTTATGTATCACCCCACCTCACCTTTCCCGTTAAGCAGCCATAGTGTGTTTTCTGCATGTGTGACTCTGTTCTGTTTTGTAATTCAGTTCAAGTGTAACGGTTTTTACATTCCCTCTATAAGTGATACCTTATGAGAAGTGTCCTTTTCTGTGTGACTTATTTCTCTTAGAATCGTCGTACCTAAATCCACTCATCATGCTGCTACTAACCTTATGACATTGATTTCATGGCTGAGTGATATTCCATTGTACATAAGGACGACAACTTCTTTATCCATTTTTCTCTTTCCTGGGATATTTAAGGTGGAATGAAGTGGAGGTCCTTGTCAACAGAGCAGCCCTCAACTTTGGGGTGCTTGTGTCTTGCTGATTTTTCATTTTCCCAATTTATACCCCCATGAGTGGAAGTGCCCTATGCTCTCTAAGCTGTGTTTTTCAGATGTTTCAGGACACACCGAACACTTCTCCAGAGTGGCTGTTGGCAATTTACATCCCGCCCATCAGTGTAGCAAGGCTCCCATTTCTCCATGGCCTGTCCTGCATTTCTGGTTTTGACACTTTTTTCAGCATGGCCCTTTTGACCGATGGGAAGCGAGACTTCTCTGTAGCGCTGATTTGCCTTTCCAGGTTGCTTGGTTGGCCAAAAAGGGCGTATGCGTTTTTTCCTGAATATATTCAGGAAAAAACGCATACGCCCTTTTTGGCCAAGGGCATCATTGTCAACGTTTTGCCGCTTTTCATGTGCTTTAAAGGCGATTCGTATCTACCTCCTGAAATCTGTTTCGTGCAATTCTGCCTTGATTTCAAATCCTCTTCTTTGCCTTCCCTCAATATATTTGTGGACGAGAGTTATCATTTATAACTCTGCAGGTTTGTGAATTGCAGTGCCCTGAACCTCCATTTTACAACTCGCTTTTTTGGGAGCTGGCCGCAAAAGCACAGGATGGCTTCAGGCCCTGTTCTGGTTCCGGGGGGCAGGCTGAGCCTGTGGTTAATTCTTCTTCCTGATGGGAAAATAGAGTGACCTGTGCCTGTCCCGACACCAAGAGCTAGTCTCTCGTTGGTTCCCCGTCTTCCTGTTCATCCTCAGGACAAATTGCAACCTGTACGGAACAGGAGGTTAAAGGTGCTGATGCTCCAAGTAGGGAGATTGCTAGTAAAGTGGCTGGAATGGCGAACCCGGGCACAAGGAGATGAGAAATGAGGTGCGTTTTAGAAACCTTTCCCCATCACACGGTGTACCATCTTCTGGGTTTCTCATGCATGTTTTCGATGTAGGAAGATGCCCTTGAAGCTGGAGATTTGGGACCCATGCGATGGGTACCACGCAGTATTACTTTAAAGGGTCTGCGTTTGCTCACCCAACCTCACCAAACCTCTCAGCCCCAAGAGTGTCCACCCTTATGTCTCATCCAGCTGTGGGTCTAGATATGGTCAATCCAGGTTGCATCACAGCCCCTGAACTCATTGTGTAAGAATTTCTATCTCTTTCACTGTCGTTGTTTCATGGGTTTTTCAAAGTAATTTATTTTCATAATGGGGTTTAGCTGCTTTTCACGGCTGTGTTTATGCCGCTTTACACCCACTTGACACACTAACAGAGAGATATCAATACATAGGTTTCAAGATTATTACCAGTCAGATATATTCTTGTGCGGTGAATAGGGCGTGTTGAGTACAGTTCTCTGAGCAAGGAGTAGGTCTTGTCTACTACATATTGGGTTTATGGAACGGTATCTGAGCTAATTTGATACCCTTGTTTTATGTATCACCCCACCTCACCTTTCCCGTTAAGCAGCCATAGTGTGTTTTCTGCATGTGTGACTCTGTTCTGTTTTGTAATTCAGTTCAAGTGTAACGGTTTTTACATTCCCTCTATCAGTGATACCTTATGAGAAGTGTCCTTTTCTGTGTGACTTATTTCACTTAGAATCGTCGTACCTAAATCCACTCATCATGCTGCTACTAACCTTATGACATTGATTTCATGGCTGAGTGATATTCCATTGTACATAAGGACCACAACTTCTTTATCCATTTTTCTCTTTCCTGGGATATTTAAGGTGGAATGAAGTGGAGGTCCTTGTCAACAGAGCAGCCCTCAACTTTGGGGTGCTTGTGTCTTGCTGATTTTTCATTTTCCCAATTTATACCCCCATGAGTGGAAGTGCCCTATGCTCTCTAAGCTGTGTTTTTCAGATGTTTCAGGACACACCGTACACTTCTCCAGAGTGGCTGTTGGCAATTTACATCCCGCCCATCAGTGTAGCAAGGCTCCCATTTCTCCATGGCCTGTCCTGCATTTCTGGTTTTGACACTTTTTTCAGCATGGCCCTTTTGACCGATGGGAAGCGAGACTTCTCTGTAGCGCTGATTTGCCTTTCCAGGTTGCTTGGTTGGCCAAAAAGGGCGTATGCGTTTTTTCCTGAATATATTCAGGAAAAAACGCATACGCCCTTTTTGGCCAAGGGCATCATTGTCAACGTTTTGCCGCTTTTCATGTGCTTTAAAGGCGATTCGTATCTACCTCCTGAAATCTGTTTCGTGCAATTCTGCCTTGATTTCAAATCCTCTTCTTTGCCTTCCCTCAATATATTTGTGGACGAGAGTTATCATTTATAACTCTGCAGGTTTGTGAATTGCAGTGCCCTGAACCTCCATTTTACAACTCGCTTTTTTGGGAGCTGGCCGCAAAAGCACAGGATGGCTTCAGGCCCTGTTCTGGTTCTGGGGGGCAGGCTGAGCCTGTGGTTAATTCTTCTTCCTGATGGGAAAATAGAGTGACCTGTGCCTGTCCCAACACCAAGAGCTAGTCTCTCGTTGGTTCCCCGTCTTCCCGTTCATCCTCAGGACAAATTGCAACCTGTACGGAACAGGAGGTTAAAGGTGCTGATGCTCCAAGTAGGGAGATTGCTAGTAAAGTGGCTGGAATGGCGAACCCGGGCACAAGGAAATGAGAAATGAGGTGCGTTTTAGAAACCTTTCCCCATCACACGGTGTACCATCTTCTGGGTTTCTCATGCATGTTTTCGATGTAGGAAGATGCCCTTGAACCTGGAGATTTGGGACCCATGCGATGGGTACCACGCAGTATTACTTTAAAGGGTCTGCGTTTGCTCACCCAACCTCACCAAACCTCTCAGCCCCAAGAGTGTCCACCCTTATATCTCATCCAGCTGTGGGTCTAGATATGGTCAATCCAGGTTGCATCACAGCCCCTGAACTCATTGTGTAAGAATTTCTATCTCTTTCACTGTCGTTGTTTCATGGGTTTTTCAAAGTAATTTATTTTCATAATGGGGTTTAGCTGCTTTTCACGGCTGTGTTTATGCCGCTTCACACCCACTTGACACACTAACAGAGAGATATCAATACATAGGTTTTAAGATTATTACCAGTCAGATATATTCTTGTGCGGTGAATAGGGCGTGTTGAGTCCAGTTCTCTGAGCAAGGAGTAGGTCTTGTCTACTACATATTGGGTTTATGGAACAGTATCTGAGCTAATTTGATACCCTTGTTTTATGTATCACCCCACCTCACCTTTCCCGTTAAGCAGCCATAGTCTGTTTTCTGCATGTGTGACTCTGTTCTGTTTTGTAATTCAGTTCAAGTGTAACGGTTTTTACATTCCCTCTAAAAGTGATACCTTATGAGAAGTGTCCTTTTCTGTGTGACTTATTTCACTTAGAATCGTCGTACCTAAATCCACTCATCATGCTGCTACTAACCTTATGACATTGATTTCATGGCTGAGTGATATTCCATTGTACATAAGGACCACAACTTCTTTATCCATTTTTCTCTTTCCTGGGATATTTAAGGTGGAATGAAGTGGAGGTCCTTGTCAACAGAGCAGCCCTCAACTTTGGGGTGCTTGTGTCTTGCTGATTTTTCATTTTCCCAATTTATACCCCCATGAGTGGAAGTGCCCTATGCTCTCTAAGCTGTGTTTTTCAGATGTTTCAGGACACACCGTACACTTCTCCAGAGTGGCTGTTGGCAATTTACATCCCGCCCATCAGTGTAGCAAGGCTCCCATTTCTCCATGGCCTGTCCTGCATTTCTGGTTTTGACACTTTTTTCAGCATGGCCCTTTTGACAGATGGGTAGCGAGTCTTCTTTGTAGCGCTGATTTGCCTTTCCAGGTTGCTTGGTTGGCCAAAAAGGGCGTATGCGTTTTTTCCTGAATATATTCAGGAAAAAACGCATACGCCCTTTTTGGCCAAGGGCATCATTGTCAACGTTTTGTCGCTTTTCATGTGCTTTAAAGGCGATTCGTATCTACCTCCTGAAATCTGTTTCGTGCAATTCTGCCTTGATTTCAAATCCTCTTCTTTGCCTTCCCTCAATATATTTGTGGACGAGAGTTATCATTTATAACTCTGCAGGTTTGTGAATTGCAGTGCCCTGAACCTCCATTTTACAACTCGCTTTTTTGGGAGCTGGCCGCAAAAGCGCAGGATGGCTTCAGGCCCTGTTCTGGTTCCGGGGGACAGGCTGAGCCTGTGGTTAATTCTTCTTCCTGATGGGAAAATAGAGTGACCTGTGCCTGTCCCGACACCAAGAGCTAGTCTCTCGTTGGTTCCCCGTCTTCCCGTTCATCCTCAGGACAAATTGCAACCTGTACGGAACAGGAGGTTAAAGGTGCTGATGCTCCAAGTAGGGAGATTGCTAGTAAAGTGGCTGGAATGGCGAACCCGGGCACAAGGAGATGAGAAATGAGGTGCGTTTTAGAAACCTTTCCCCATCACACGGTGTACCATCTTCTGGGTTTCTCATGCATGTTTTCGATGTAGGAAGATGCCCTTGAACCTGGAGATTTGGGACCCATGCGATGGGTACCACGCAGTATTACTTTAAAGGGTCTGCGTTTGCTCACCCAACCTCACCAAAACTCTCAGCCCCAAGAGTGTCCACCCTTATGTCTCATCCAGCTGTGGGTCTAGATATGGTCAATCCAGGTTGCATCACAGCCCCTGAACTCATTGTGTAAGAATTTCTATCTCTTTCACTGTCGTTGTTTCATGGGTTTTTCAAAGTAATTTATTTTCATAATGGGGTTTAGCTGCTTTTCACGGCTGTGTTTATGCCGCTTCACACCCACTTGACACACTAACAGAGAGATATCAATACATAGGTTTTAAGATTATTACCAGTCAGATATATTCTTGTGCGGTGAATAGGGCGTGTTGAGTCCAGTTCTCTGAGCAAGGAGTAGGTCTTGTCTACTACATATTGGGTTTATGGAACAGTATCTGAGCTAATTTGATACCCTTGTTTTATGTATCACCCCACCTCACCTTTCCCGTTAAGCAGCCATAGTGTGTTTTCTGCATGTGTGACTCTGTTCTGTTTTGTAATTCAGTTCAAGTGTAACGGTTTTTACATTCCCTCTAAAAGTGATACCTTATGAGAAGTGTCCTTTTCTGTGTGACTTATTTCACTTAGAATCGTCGTACCTAAATCCACTCATCATGCTGCTACTAACCTTATGACATTGATTTCATGGCTGAGTGATATTCCATTGTACATAAGGACGACAACTTCTTTATCCATTTTTCTCTTTCCTGGGATATTGAAGGTGGAATGAAGTGGAGGTCCTTGTCAACAGAGCAGCCCTCAACTTTGGGGTGCTTGTGTCTTGCTGATTTTTCATTTTCCCAATTTATACCCCCATGAGTGGAAGTGCCCTATGCTCTCTAAGCTGTGTTTTTCAGATGTTTCAGGACACACCGTACACTTCTCCAGAGTGGCTGTTGGCAATTTACATCCCGCCCATCAGTGTAGCAAGGCTCCTATTTCTCCATGGCCTGTCCTGCATTTCTGGTTTTGACACTTTTTTCAGCATGGCCCTTTTGACCGATGGGAAGCGAGACTTCTCTGTAGCGCTGATTTGCCTTTCCAGGTTGCTTGGTTGGCCAAAAAGGGCGTATGCGTTTTTTCCTGAATATATTCAGGAAAAAACGCATACGCCCTTTTTGGCCAAGGGCATCATTGTCAACGTTTTGCCGCTTTTCATGTGCTTTAAAGGCGATTCGTATCTACCTCCTGAAATCTGTTTCGTGCAATTCTGCCTTGATTTCAAATCCTCTTCTTTGCCTTCCCTCAATATATTTGTGGACGAGAGTTATCATTTATAACTCTGCAGGTTTGTGAATTGCAGTGCCCTGAACCTCCATTTTACAACTCGCTTTTTTGGGAGCTGGCCGCAAAAGCGCAGGATGGCTTCAGGCCCTGTTCTGGTTCCAGGGGGCAGGCTGAGCCTGTGGTTAATTCTTCTTCCTGATGGGAAAATAGAGTGACCTGTGCCTGTCCCAACACCAAGAGCTAGTCTCTCGTTGGTTCCCCGTCTTCCCGTTCATCCTCAGGACAAATTGCAACCTGTACGGAACAGGAGGTTAAAGGTGCTGATGCTCCAAGTAGGGAGATTGCTAGTAAAGTGGCTGGAATGGCGAACCCGGGCACAAGGAGATGAGAAATGAGGTGCGTTTTAGAAACCTTTCCCCATCACACGGTGTACCATCTTCTGGGTTTCTCATGCATGTTTTCGATGTAGGAAGATGCCCTTGAAGCTGGAGATTTGGGACCCATGCGATGGGTCCCACGCAGTATTACTTTAAAGGGTCTGCGTTTGCTCACCCAACCTCACCAAACCTCTCAGCCCCAAGAGTGTCCACCCTTATGTCTCATCCAGCTGTGGGTCTAGATATGGTCAATCCAGGTTGCATCACAGCCCCTGAACTCATTGTGTAAGAATTTCTATCTCTTTCACTGTCGTTGTTTCATGGGTTTTTCAAAGTAATTTATTTTCATAATGGGGTTTAGCTGCTTTTCACGGCTGTGTTTATGCCGCTTTACACCCACTTGACACACTAACAGAGAGATATCAATACATAGGTTTCAAGATTATTAACAGTCAGATATATTCTTGTGCGGTGAATAGGGCGTGTTGAGTACAGTTCTCTGAGCAAGGAGTAGGTCTTGTCTACTACATATTGGGTTTATGGAACGGTATCTGAGCTAATTTGATACCCTTGTTTTATGTATCACCCCACCTCACCTTTCCCGTTAAGCAGCCATAGTGTGTTTTCTGCATGTGTGACTCTGTTCTGTTTTGTAATTCAGTTCAAGTGTAACGGTTTTTACATTCCCTCTATCAGTGATACCTTATGAGAAGTGTCCTTTTCTGTGTGACTTATTTCACTTAGAATCGTCGTACCTAAATCCACTCATCATGCTGCTACTAACCTTATGACATTGATTTCATGGCTGAGTGATATTCCATTGTACATAAGGACCACAACTTCTTTATCCATTTTTCTCTTTCCTGGGATATTTAAGGTGGAATGAAGTGGAGGTCCTTGTCAACAGAGCAGCCCTCAACTTTGGGGTGCTTGTGTCTTGCTGATTTTTCATTTTCCCAATTTATACCCCCATGAGTGGAAGTGCCCTATGCTCTCTAAGCTGTGTTTTTTAGATGTTTCAGGACTCACCGTACACTTCTCCAGAGTGGCTGTTGGCAATTTACATCCCGCCCATCAGTGTAGCAAGGCTCCCATTTCTCCATGGCCTGTCCTGCATTTCTGGTTTTGACACTTTTTTCAGCATGGCCCTTTTGACCGATGGGAAGCGAGACTTCTCTGTAGCGCTGATTTGCCTTTCCAGGTTGCTTGGTTGGCCAAAAAGGGCGTATGCGTTTTTTCCTGAATATATTCAGGAAAAAACGCATACGCCCTTTTTGGCCAAGGGCATCATTGTCAACGTTTTGCCGCTTTTCATGTGCTTTAAAGGCGATTCGTATCTACCTCCTGAAATCTGTTTCGTGCAATTCTGCCTTGATTTCAAATCCTCTTCTTTGCCTTCCCTCAATATATTTGTGGACGAGAGTTATCATTTATAACTCTGCAGGTTTGTGAATTGCAGTGCCCTGAACCTCCATTTTACAACTCGCTTTTTTGGGAGCTGGCCGCAAAAGCGCAGGATGGCTTCAGGCCCTGTTCTGGTTCTGGGGGGCAGGCTGAGCCTGTGGTTAATTCTTCTTCCTGATGGGAAAATAGAGTGACCTGTGCCTGTCCCGACACCAAGAGCTAGTCTCTCGTTGGTTCCCCGTCTTCCCGTTCATCCTCAGGACAAATTGCAACCTGTACGGAACAGGAGGTTAAAGGTGCTGATGCTCCAAGTAGGGAGATTGCTAGTAAAGCGACTGGAATGGCGAACCCGGGCACAAGAAGATGAGAAATGAGGTGCGTTTTAGAAACCTTTCCCCATCACACGGTGTACCATCTTCTGGGTTTCTCATGCATGTTTTCGATGTAGGAAGATGCCCTTGAACCTGGAGATTTGGGACCCATGCGATGGGTACCACGCAGTATTACTTTAAAGGGTCTGCGTTTGCTCACCCAACCTCACCAAACCTCTCAGCCCCAAGAGTGTCCACCCTTATGTCTCATCCAGCTGTGGGTCTAGATATGGTCAATCCAGGTTGCATCACAGCCCCTGAACTCATTGTGTAAGAATTTCTATCTCTTTCACTGTCGTTGTTTCATGGGTTTTACAAAGTAATTTATTTTCATAATGGGGTTTAGCTGCTTTTCACGGCTGTGTTTATGCCGCTTTACACCCACTTGACACACTAACAGAGAGATATCAATACATAGGTTTTAAGATTATTACTAGTCAGATATATTCTTGTGCGGTGAATAGGGCGTGTTGAGTCCAGTTCTCTGAGCAAGGAGTACGTCTTGTCTATTACATATTGGGTTTATGGAACGGTATCTGAGCTAATTTGATACCCTTGTTTTATGTATCACCCCACCTCACCTTTCCCGTTAAGCAGCCATAGTGTGTTTTCTGCATGTGTGACTCTGTTCTGTTTTGTAATTCAGTTCAAGTGTAACGGTTTTTACATTCCCTCTATAAGTGATACCTTATGAGAAGTGTCCTTTTCTGTGTGACTTATTTCTCTTAGAATCGTCGTACCTAAATCCACTCATCATGCTGCTACTAACCTTATGACATTGATTTCATGGCTGAGTGATATTCCATTGTACATAAGGACGACAACTTCTTTATCCATTTTTCTCTTTCCTGGGATATTTAAGGTGGAATGAAGTGGAGGTCCTTGTCAACAGAGCAGCCCTCAACTTTGGGGTGCTTGTGTCTTGCTGATTTTTCATTTTCCCAATTTATACCCCCATGAGTGGAAGTGCCCTATGCTCTCTAAGCTGTGTTTTTCAGATGTTTCAGGACACACCGTACACTTCTCCAGAGTGGCTGTTGGCAATTTACATCCCGCCCATCAGTGTAGCAAGGCTCCCATTTCTCCATGGCCTGTCCTGCATTTCTGGTTTTGACACTTTTTTCAGCATGGCCCTTTTGACCGATGGGAAGCGAGACTTCTCTGTAGCGCTGATTTGCCTTTCCAGGTTGCTTGGTTGGCCAAAAAGGGCGTATGCGTTTTTTCCTGAATATATTCAGGAAAAAACGCATACGCCCTTTTTGGCCAAGGGCATCATTGTCAACGTTTTGCCGCTTTTCATGTGCTTTAAAGGCGATTCGTATCTACCTCCTGAAATCTGTTTCGTGCAATTCTGCCTTGATTTCAAATCCTCTTCTTTGCCTTCCCTCAATATATTTGTGGACGAGAGTTATCATTTATAACTCTGCAGGTTTGTGAATTGCAGTGCCCTGAACCTCCATTTTACAACTCGCTTTTTTGGGAGCTGGCCGCAAAAGCGCAGGATGGCTTCAGGCCCTGTTCTGGTTCCGGGGGGCAGGCTGAGCCTGTGGTTAATTCTTCTTCCTGATGGGAAAATAGAGTGACCTGTGCCTGTCCCAACACCAAGAGCTAGTCTCTCGTTGGTTCCCCGTCTTCCCGTTCATCCTCAGGACAAATTGCAACCTGTACGGAACAGGAGGTTAAAGGTGCTGATGCTCCAAGTAGGGAGATTGCTAGTAAAGTGGCTGGAATGGCGAACCCGGGCACAAGGAGATGAGAAATGAGGTGCGTTTTAGAAACCTTTCCCCATCACACGGTGTACCATCTTCTGGGTTTCTCATGCATGTTTTCGATGTAGGAAGATGCCCTTGAAGCTGGAGATTTGGGACCCATGCGATGGGTCCCACGCAGTATTACTTTAAAGGGTCTGCGTTTGCTCACCCAACCTCACCAAACCTCTCAGCCCCAAGAGTGTCCACCCTTATGTCTCATCCAGCTGTGGGTCTAGATATGGTCAATCCAGGTTGCATCACAGCCCCTGAACTCATTGTGTAAGAATTTCTATCTCTTTCACTGTCGTTGTTTCATGGGTTTTTCAAAGTAATTTATTTTCATAATGGGGTTTAGCTGCTTTTCACGGCTGTGTTTATGCCGCTTTACACCCACTTGACACACTAACAGAGAGATATCAATACATAGGTTTCAAGATTATTACCAGTCAGATATATTCTTGTGCGGTGAATAGGGCGTGTTGAGTACAGTTCTCTGAGCAAGGAGTAGGTCTTGTCTACTACATATTGGGTTTATGGAACGGTATCTGAGCTAATTTGATACCCTTGTTTTATGTATCACCCCACCTCACCTTTCCCGTTAAGCAGCCATAGTGTGTTTTCTGCATGTGTGACTCGGTTCTGTTTTGTAATTCAGTTCAAGTATAACGGTTTTTACATTCCCTCTATCAGTGATACCTTATGAGAAGTGTCCATTTCTGTGTGACTTATTTCACTTAGAATCGTCGTACCTAAATCCACTCATCATGCTGCTACTAACCTTATGACATTGATTTCATGGCTGAGTGATATTCCATTGTACATAAGGACCACAACTTCTTTATCCTTTTTTCTCTTTCCTGGGATATTTAAGGTGGAATGAAGTGGAGGTCCTTGTCAACAGAGCAGCCCTCAACTTTGGGGTGCTTGTGTCTTGCTGATTTTTCATTTTCCCAATTTATACCCCCATGAGTGGAAGTGCCCTATGCTCTCTAAGCTGTGTTTTTTAGATGTTTCAGGACACACCGTACACTTCTCCAGAGTGGCTGTTGGCAATTTACATCCCGCCCATCAGTGTAGCAAGGCTCCCATTTCTCCATGGCCTGTCCTGCATTTCTGGTTTTGACACTTTTTTCAGCATGGCCCTTTTGACCGATGGGAAGCGAGACTTCTCTGTAGCGCTGATTTGCCTTTCCAGGTTGCTTGGTTGGCCAAAAAGGGCGTATGCGTTTTTTCCTGAATATATTCAGGAAAAAACGCATACGCCCTTTTTGGCCAAGGGCATCATTGTCAACGTTTTGCCGCTTTTCATGTGCTTTAAAGGCGATTCGTATCTACCTCCTGAAATCTGTTTCGTGCAATTCTGCCTTGATTTCAAATCCTCTTCTTTGCCTTCCCTCAATATATTTGTGGACGAGAGTTATCATTTATAACTCTGCAGGTTTGTGAATTGCAGTGCCCTGAACCTCCATTTTACAACTCGCTTTTTTGGGAGCTGGCCGCAAAAGCGCAGGATGGCTTCAGGCCCTGTTCTGGTTCCGGGGGGCAGGCTGAGCCTGTGGTTAATTCTTCTTCCTGATGGGAAAATAGAGTGACCTGTGCCTGTCCCGACACCAAGAGCTAGTCTCTCGTTGGTTCCCCGTCTTCCCGTTCATCCTCAGGACAAATTGCAACCTGTACGGAACAGGAGGTTAAAGGTGCTGATGCTCCAAGTAGGGAGATTGCTAGTAAAGCGACTGGAATGGCGAACCCGGGCACAAGGAGATGAGAAATGAGGTGCGTTTTAGAAACCTTTCCCCATCACACGGTGTACCATCTTGTGGGTTTCTCATGCATGTTTTCGATGTAGGAAGATGCCCTTGAACCTGGAGATTTGGGACCCATGCGATGGGTACCACGCAGTACTACTTTAAAGGGTCTGCGTTTGCTCACCCAACCTCACCAAACCTCTCAGCCCCAAGAGTGTCCACCCTTATGTCTCATCCAGCTGTGGGTCTAGATATGGTCAATCCAGGTTGCATCACAGCCCCTGAACTCATTGTGTAAGAATTTCTATCTCTTTCACTGTCGTTGTTTCATGGGTTTTACAAAGTAATTTATTTTCATAATGGGGTTTAGCTGCTTTTCACGGCTGTGTTTATGCCGCTTTACACCCACTTGACACACTAACAGAGAGATATCAATACATAGGTTTTAAGATTATTACTAGTCAGATATATTCTTGTGCGGTGAATAGGGCGTGTTGAGTCCAGTTCTCTGAGCAAGGAGTAGGTCTTGTCTATTACATATTGGATTTATGGAACGGTATCTGAGCTAATTTGATACCCTTGTTTTATGTATCACCCCACCTCACCTTTCCCGTTAAGCAGCCATAGTGTGTTTTCTGCATGTGTGACTCTGTTCTGTTTTGTAATTCAGTTCAAGTGTAACGGTTTTTACATTCCCTCTATAAGTGATACCTTATGAGAAGTGTCCTTTTCTGTGTGACTTATTTCTCTTAGAATCGTCGTACCTAAATCCACTCATCATGCTGCTACTAACCTTATGACATTGATTTAATGGCTGAGTGATATTCCATTGTACATAAGGACGACAACTTCTTTATCCATTTTTCTCTTTCCTGGGATATTTAAGGTGGAATGAAGTGGAGGTCCTTGTCAACAGAGCAGCCCTCAACTTTGGGGTGCTTGTGTCTTGCTGATTTTTCATTTTCCCAATTTATACCCCCATGAGTGGAAGTGCCCTATGCTCTCTAAGCTGTGTTTTTCAGATGTTTCAGGACACACCGTACACTTCTCCAGAGTGGCTGTTGGCAATTTACATCCCGCCCATCAGTGTAGCAAGGCTCCCATTTCTCCATGGCCTGTCCTGCATTTCTGGTTTTGACACTTTTTTCAGCATGGCCCTTTTGACCGATGGGAAGCGAGACTTCTCTGTAGCGCTGATTTGCCTTTCCAGGTTGCTTGGTTGGCCAAAAAGGGCGTATGCGTTTTTTCCTGAATATATTCAGGAAAAAACGCATACGCCCTTTTTGGCCAAGGGCATCATTGTCAACGTTTTGCCGCTTTTCATGTGCTTTAAAGGCGATTCGTATCTACCTCCTGAAATCTGTTTCGTGCAATTCTGCCTTGATTTCAAATCCTCTTCTTTGCCTTCCCTCAATATATTTGTGGACGAGAGTTATCATTTATAACTCTGCAGGTTTGTGAATTGCAGTGCCCTGAACCTCCATTTTACAACTCGCTTTTTTGGGAGCTGGCCGCAAAAGCGCAGGATGGCTTCAGGCCCTGTTCTGGTTCTGGGGGGCAGGCTGAGCCTGTGGTTAATTCTTCTTCCTGATGGGAAAATAGAGTGACCTGTGCCTGTCCCAACACCAAGAGCTAGTCTCTCGTTGGTTCCCCGTCTTCCCGTTCATCCTCAGGACAAATTGCAACCTGTACGGAACAGGAGGTTAAAGGTGCTGATGCTCCAAGTAGGGAGATTGCTAGTAAAGTGGCTGGAATGGCGAACCCGGGCACAAGGAGATGAGAAATGAGGTGCGTTTTAGAAACCTTTCCCCATCACACGGTGTACCATCTTCTGGGTTTCTCATGCATGTTTTCGATGTAGGAAGATGCCCTTGAACCTGGAGATTTGGGACCCATGCGATGGGTACCACGCAGTATTACTTTAAAGGGTCTGCGTTTGCTCACCCAACCTCACCAAACCTCTCAGCCCCAAGAGTGTCCACCCTTATGTCTCATCCAGCTGTGGGTCTAGATATGGTCAATCCAGGTTGCATCACAGCCCCTGAACTCATTGTGTAAGAATTTCTATCTCTTTCACTGTCGTTGTTTCATGGGTTTTTCAAAGTAATTTATTTTCATAATGGGGTTTAGCTGCTTTTCACGGCTGTGTTTATGCCGCTTCACACCCACTTGACACACTAACAGAGAGATATCAATACATAGGTTTCAAGATTATTACCAGTCAGATATATTCTTGTGCGGTGAATAGGGCGTGTTGAGTACAGTTCTCTGAGCAAGGAGTAGGTCTTGTCTACTACATATTGGGTTTATGGAACAGTATCTGAGCTAATTTGATACCTTGTTTTATGTATCACCCCACCTCACCTTTCCCGTTAAGCAGCCATAGTGTGTTTTCTGCATGTGTGACTCTGTTCTGTTTTGTAATTCAGTTCAAGTGTAACGGTTTTTACATTCCCTCTATCAGTGATACCTTATGAGAAGTGTCCTTTTCTGTGTGACTTATTTCACTTAGAATCGTCGTACCTAAATCCACTCATCATGCTGCTACTAACCTTATGACATTGATTTCATGGCTGAGTGATATTCCATTGTACATAAGGACCACAACTTCTTTATCCATTTTTCTCTTTCCTGGGATATTTAAGGTGGAATGAAGTGGAGGTCCTTGTCAACAGAGCAGCCCTCAACTTTGGGGTGCTTGTGTCTTGCTGATTTTTCATTTTCCCAATTTATACCCCCATGAGTGGAAGTGCCCTATGCTCTCTAAGCTGTGTTTTTCAGATGTTTCAGGACACACCGTACACTTCTCCAGAGTGGCTGTTGGCAATTTACATCCCGCCCATCAGTGTAGCAAGGCTCCCATTTCTCCATGGCCTGTCCTGCATTTCTGGTTTTGACACTTTTTTCAGCATGGCCCTTTTGACCGATGGGAAGCGAGACTTCTCTGTAGCGCTGATTTGCCTTTCCAGGTTGCTTGGTTGGCCAAAAAGGGCGTATGCGTTTTTTCCTGAATATATTCAGGAAAAAACGCATACGCCCTTTTTGGCCAAGGGTATCATTGTCAACGTTTTGCCGCTTTTCATGTGCTTTAAAGGCGATTCGTATCTACCTCCTGAAATCTGTTTCGTGCAATTCTGCCTTGATTTCAAATCCTCTTCTTTGCCTTCCCTCAATATATTTGTGGACGAGAGTTATCATTTATAACTCTGCAGGTTTGTGAATTGCAGTGCCCTGAACCTCCATTTTACAACTCGCTTTTTTGGGAGCTGGCCGCAAAAGCGCAGGATGGCTTCAGGCCCTGTTCTGGTTCCGGGGGGCAGGCTGAGCCTGTGGTTAATTCTTCTTCCTGATGGGAAAATAGAGTGACCTGTGCCTGTCCCAACACCAAGAGCTAGTCTCTCGTTGGTTCCCCGTCTTCCCGTTCATCCTCAGGACAAATTGCAACCTGTACGGAACAGGAGGTTAAAGGTGCTGATGCTCCAAGTAGGGAGCTTCCTAGTAAAGTGGCTGGAATGGCGAACCCGGGCACAAGGAGATGAGAAATGAGGTGCGTTTTAGAAACCTTTCCCCATCACACGGTGTACCATCTTCTGGGTTTCTCATGCATGTTTTCGATGTAGGAAGATGCCCTTGAACCTGGAGATTTGGGACCCATGCGATGGGTACCACGCAGTATTACTTTAAAGGGTCTGCGTTTGCTCACCCAACCTCACCAAACCTCTCAGCCCCAAGAGTGTCCACCCTTATATCTCATCCAGCTGTGGGTCTAGATATGGTCAATCCAGGTTGCATCACAGCCCCTGAACTCATTGTGTAAGAATTTCTATCTCTTTCACTGTCGTTGTTTCATGGGTTTTTCAAAGTAATTTATTTTCATAATGGGGTTTAGCTGCTTTTCACGGCTGTGTTTATGCCGCTTCACACCCACTTGACACACTAACAGAGAGATATCAATACATAGGTTTTAAGATTATTACCAGTCAGATATATTCTTGTGCGGTGAATAGGGCGTGTTGAGTCCAGTTCTCTGAGCAAGGAGTAGGTCTTGTCTACTACATATTGGGTTTATGGAACAGTATCTGAGCTAATTTGATACCCTTGTTTTATGTATCACCCCACCTCACCTTTCCCGTTAAGCAGCCATAGTCTGTTTTCTGCATGTGTGACTCTGTTCTGTTTTGTAATTCAGTTCAAGTGTAACGGTTTTTACATTCCCTCTAAAAGTGATACCTTATGAGAAGTGTCCTTTTCTGTGTGACTTATTTCACTTAGAATCGTCGTACCTAAATCCACTCATCATGCTGCTACTAACCTTATGACATTGATTTCATGGCTGAGTGATATTCCATTGTACATAAGGACCACAACTTCTTTATCCATTTTTCTCTTTCCTGGGATATTTAAGGTGGAATGAAGTGGAGGTCCTTGTCAACAGAGCAGCCCTCAACTTTGGGGTGCTTGTGTCTTGCTGATTTTTCATTTTCCCAATTTATACCCCCATGAGTGGAAGTGCCCTATGCTCTCTAAGCTGTGTTTTTCAGATGTTTCAGGACACACCGTACACTTCTCCAGAGTGGCTGTTGGCAATTTACATCCCGCCCATCAGTGTAGCAAGGCTCCCATTTCTCCATGGCCTGTCCTGCATTTCTGGTTTTGAGACTTTTTTCAGCATGGCCCTTTTGACAGATGGGTAGCGAGTCTTCTTTGTAGCGCTGATTTGCCTTTCCAGGTTGCTTGGTTGGCCAAAAAGGGCGTATGCGTTTTTTCCTGAATATATTCAGGAAAAAACGCATACGCCCTTTTTGGCCAAGGGCATCATTGTCAACGTTTTGCCGCTTTTCATGTGCTTTAAAGGCGATTCGTATCTACCTCCTGAAATCTGTTTCGTGCAATTCTGCCTTGATTTCAAATCCTCTTCTTTGCCTTCCCTCAATATATTTGTGGACGAGAGTTATCATTTATAACTCTGCAGGTTTGTGAATTGCAGTGCCCTGAACCTCCATTTTACAACTCGCTTTTTTGGGAGCTGGCCGCAAAAGCGCAGGATGGCTTCAGGCCCTGTTCTGGTTCCGGGGGGCAGGCTGAGCCTGTGGTTAATTCTTCTTCCTGATGGGAAAATAGAGTGACCTGTGCCTGTCCCGACACCAAGAGCTAGTCTCTCGTTGGTTCCCCGTCTTCCCGTTCATCCTCAGGACAAATTGCAACCTGTACGGAACAGGAGGTTAAAGGTGCTGATGCTCCAAGTAGGGAGATTGCTAGTAAAGTGGCTGGAATGGCGAACCCGGGCACAAGGAGATGAGAAATGAGGTGCGTTTTAGAAACCTTTCCCCATCACACGGTGTACCATCTTCTGGGTTTCTCATGCATGTTTTCGATGTAGGAAGATGCCCTTGAACCTGGAGATTTGGGACCCATGCGATGGGTACCACGCAGTATTACTTTAAAGGGTCTGCGTTTGCTCACCCAACCTCACCAAAACTCTCAGCCCCAAGAGTGTCCACCCTTATGTCTCATCCAGCTGTGGGTCTAGATATGGTCAATCCAGGTTGCATCACAGCCCCTGAACTCATTGTGTAAGAATTTCTATCTCTTTCACTGTCGTTGTTTCATGGGTTTTTCAAAGTAATTTATTTTCATAATGGGGTTTAGCTGCTTTTCACGGCTGTGTTTATGCCGCTTCACACCCACTTGACACACTAACAGAGAGATATCAATACATAGGTTTTAAGATTATTACCAGTCAGATATATTCTTGTGCGGTGAATAGGGCGTGTTGAGTCCAGTTCTCTGAGCAAGGAGTAGGTCTTGTCTACTACATATTGGGTTTATGGAACAGTATCTGAGCTAATTTGATACCCTTGTTTTATGTATCACCCCACCTCACCTTTCCCGTTAAGCAGCCATAGTGTGTTTTCTGCATGTGTGACTCTGTTCTGTTTTGTAATTCAGTTCAAGTGTAACGGTTTTTACATTCCCTCTAAAAGTGATACCTTATGAGAAGTGTCCTTTTCTGTGTGACTTATTTCACTTAGAATCGTCGTACCTAAATCCACTCATCATGCTGCTACTAACCTTATGACATTGATTTCATGGCTGAGTGATATTCCATTGTACATAAGGACCACAACTTCTTTATCCATTTTTCTCTTTCCTGGGATATTTAAGGTGGAATGAAGTGGAGGTCCTTGTCAACAGAGCAGCCCTCAACTTTGGGGTGCTTGTGTCTTGCTGATTTTTCATTTTCCCAATTTATACCCCCATGAGTGGAAGTGCCCTATGCTCTCTAAGCTGTGTTTTTTAGATGTTTCAGGACTCACCGTACACTTCTCCAGAGTGGCTGTTGGCAATTTACATCCCGCCCATCAGTGTAGCAAGGCTCCCATTTCTCCATGGCCTGTCCTGCATTTCTGGTTTTGACACTTTTTTCAGCATGGCCCTTTTGCCCGATGGGAAGCGAGACTTCTCTGTAGCGCTGATTTGCCTTTCCAGGTTGCTTGGTTGGCCAAAAAGGGCGTATGCGTTTTTTCCTGAATATATTCAGGAAAAAACGCATACGCCCTTTTTGGCCAAGGGCATCATTGTCAACGTTTTGCCGCTTTTCATGTGCTTTAAAGGCGATTCGTATCTACCTCCTGAAATCTGTTTCGTGCAATTCTGCCTTGATTTCAAATCCTCTTCTTTGCCTTCCCTCAATATATTTGTGGACGAGAGTTATCATTTATAACTCTGCAGGTTTGTGAATTGCAGTGCCCTGAAGCTCCATTTTACAACTCGCTTTTTTGGGAGCTGGCCGCAAAAGCGCAGGATGGCTTCAGGCCCTGTTCTTGTTCCGGGGGGCAGGCTGAGCCTGTGGTTAATTCTTCTTCCTGATGGGAAAATAGAGTGACCTGTGCCTGTCCCGACACCAAGAGCTAGTCTCTCGTTGGTTCCCCGTCTTCCCGTTCATCCTCAGGACAAATTGCAACCTGTACGGAACAGGAGGTTAAAGGTGCTGATGCTCCAAGTAGGGAGATTGCTAGTAAAGCGACTGGAATGGCGAACCCGGGCACAAGTAGATGAGAAATGAGGTGCGTTGTAGAAACCTTTCCCCATCACACGGTGTACCATCTTCTGGGTTTCTCATGCATGTTTTCGATGTAGGAAGATGCCCTTGAACCTGGAGATTTGGGACCCATGCGATGGGTACCACGCAGTATTACTTTAAAGGGTCTGCGTTTGCTCACCCAACCTCACCAAACCTCTCAGCCCCAAGAGTGTCCACCCTTATGTCTCATCCAGCTGTGGGTCTAGATATGGTCAATCCAGGTTGCATCACAGCCCCTGAACTCATTGTGTAAGAATTTCTATCTCTTTCACTGTCGTTGTTTCATGGGTTTTACAAAGTAATTTATTTTCATAATGGGGTTTAGCTGCTTTTCACGGCTGTGTTTATGCCGCTTTACAACCACTTGACACACTAACAGAGAGATATCAATACATAGGTTTTAAGATTATTACTAGTCAGATATATTCTTGTGCGGTGAATAGGGCGTGTTGAGTCCAGTTCTCTGAGCAAGGAGTAGGTCTTGTCTATTACATATTGGGTTTATGGAACTGTATCTGAGCTAATTTGATACCCTTGTTTTATGTATCACCCCACCTCACCTTTCCCGTTAAGCAGCCATAGTGTGTTTTCTGCATGTGTGACTCTGTTCTGTTTTGTAATTCAGTTCAAGTGTAACGGTTTTTACATTCCCTCTATAAGTGATACCTTATGAGAAGTGTCCTTTTCTGTGTGACTTATTTCTCTTAGAATCGTCGTACCTAAATCCACTCATCATGCTGCTACTAACCTTATGACATTGATTTCATGGCTGAGTGATATTCCATTGTACATAAGGACGACAACTTCTTTATCCATTTTTCTCTTTCCTGGGATATTTAAGGTGGAATGAAGTGGAGGTCCTTGTCAACAGAGCAGCCCTCAACTTTGGGGTGCTTGTGTCTTGCTGATTTTTCATTTTCCCAATTTATACCCCCATGAGTGGAAGTGCCCTATGCTCTCTAAGCTGTGTTTTTCAGATGTTTCAGGACACACCGTACACTTCTCCAGAGTGGCTGTTGGCAATTTACATCCCGCCCATCAGTGTAGCAAGGCTCCTATTTCTCCATGGCCTGTCCTGCATTTCTGGTTTTGACACTTTTTTCAGCATGGCCCTTTTGACCGATGGGAAGCGAGACTTCTCTGTAGCGCTGATTTGCCTTTCCAGGTTGCTTGGTTGGCCAAAAAGGGCGTATGCGTTTTTTCCTGAATATATTCAGGAAAAAACGCATACGCCCTTTTTGGCCAAGGGCATCATTGTCAACGTTTTGCCGCTTTTCATGTGCTTTAAAGGCGATTCGTATCTACCTCCTGAAATCTGTTTCGTGCAATTCTGCCTTGATTTCAAATCCTCTTCTTTGCCTTCCCTCAATATATTTGTGGACGAGAGTTATCATTTATAACTCTGCAGGTTTGTGAATTGCAGTGCCCTGAACCTCCATTTTACAACTCGCTTTTTTGGGAGCTGGCCGCAAAAGCGCAGGATGGCTTCAGGCCCTGTTCTGGTTCCAGGGGGCAGGCTGAGCCTGTGGTTAATTCTTCTTCCTGATGGGAAAATAGAGTGACCTGTGCCTGTCCCAACACCAAGAGCTAGTCTCTCGTTGGTTCCCCGTCTTCCCGTTCATCCTCAGGACAAATTGCAACCTGTACGGAACAGGAGGTTAAAGGTGCTGATGCTCCAAGTAGGGAGATTGCTAGTAAAGTGGCTGGAATGGCGAACCCGGGCACAAGGAGATGAGAAATGAGGTGCGTTTTAGAAACCTTTCCCCATCACACGGTGTACCATCTTCTGGGTTTCTCATGCATGTTTTCGATGTAGGAAGATGCCCTTGAAGCTGGAGATTTGGGACCCATGCGATGGGTCCCACGCAGTATTACTTTAAAGGGTCTGCGTTTGCTCACCCAACCTCACCAAACCTCTCAGCCCCAAGAGTGTCCACCCTTATGTCTCATCCAGCTGTGGGTCTAGATATGGTCAATCCAGGTTGCATCACAGCCCCTGAACTCATTGTGTAAGAATTTCTATCTCTTTCACTGTCGTTGTTTCATGGGTTTTTCAAAGTAATTTATTTTCATAATGGGGTTTAGCTGCTTTTCACGGCTGTGTTTATGCCGCTTTACACCCACTTGACACACTAACAGAGAGATATCAATACATAGGTTTCAAGATTATTACCAGTCAGATATATTCTTGTGCGGTGAATAGGGCGTGTTGAGTACAGTTCTCTGAGCAAGGAGTAGGTCTTGTCTACTACATATTGGGTTTATGGAACGGTATCTGAGCTAATTTGATACCCTTGTTTTATGTATCACCCCACCTCACCTTTCCCGTTAAGCAGCCATAGTGTGTTTTCTGCATGTGTGACTCTGTTCTGTTTTGTAATTCAGTTCAAGTGTAACGGTTTTTACATTCCCTCTATCAGTGATACCTTATGAGAAGTGTCCTTTTCTGTGTGACTTATTTCACTTAGAATCGTCGTACCTAAATCCACTCATCATGCTGCTACTAACCTTATGACATTGATTTCATGGCTGAGTGATATTCCATTGTACATAAGGACCACAACTTCTTTATCCATTTTTCTCTTTCCTGGGATATTTAAGGTGGAATGAAGTGGAGGTCCTTGTCAACAGAGCAGCCCTCAACTTTGGGGTGCTTGTGTCTTGCTGATTTTTCATTTTCCCAATTTATACCCCCATGAGTGGAAGTGCCCTATGCTCTCTAAGCTGTGTTTTTTAGATGTTTCAGGACTCACCGTACACTTCTCCAGAGTGGCTGTTGGCAATTTACATCCCGCCCATCAGTGTAGCAAGGCTCCCATTTCTCCATGGCCTGTCCTGCATTTCTGGTTTTGACACTTTTTTCAGCATGGCCCTTTTGACCGATGGGAAGCGAGACTTCTCTGTAGCGCTGATTTGCCTTTCCAGGTTGCTTGGTTGGCCAAAAAGGGCGTATGCGTTTTTTCCTGAATATATTCAGGAAAAAACGCATACGCCCTTTTTGGCCAAGGGCATCATTGTCAACGTTTTGCCGCTTTTCATGTGCTTTAAAGGCGATTCGTATCTACCTCCTGAAATCTGTTTCGTGCAATTCTGCCTTGATTTCAAATCCTCTTCTTTGCCTTCCCTCAATATATTTGTGGACGAGAGTTATCATTTATAACTCTGCAGGTTTGTGAATTGCAGTGCCCTGAACCTCCATTTTACAACTCGCTTTTTTGGGAGCTGGCCGCAAAAGCGCAGGATGGCTTCAGGCCCTGTTCTGGTTCCGGGGGGCAGGCTGAGCCTGTGGTTAATTCTTCTTCCTGATGGGAAAATAGAGTGACCTGTGCCTGTCCCGACACCAAGAGCTAGTCTCTCGTTGGTTCCCCGTCTTCCCGTTCATCCTCAGGACAAATTGCAACCTGTACGGAACAGGAGGTTAAAGGTGCTGATGCTCCAAGTAGGGAGATTGCTAGTAAAGCGACTGGAATGGCGAACCCGGGCACAAGAAGATGAGAAATGAGGTGCGTTTTAGAAACCTTTCCCCATCACACGGTGTACCATCTTCTGGGTTTCTCATGCATGTTTTCGATGTAGGAAGATGCCCTTGAACCTGGAGATTTGGGACCCATGCGATGGGTACCACGCAGTATTACTTTAAAGGGTCTGCGTTTGCTCACCCAACCTCACCAAACCTCTCAGCCCCAAGAGTGTCCACCCTTATGTCTCATCCAGCTGTGGGTCTAGATATGGTCAATCCAGGTTGCATCACAGCCCCTGAACTCATTGTGTAAGAATTTCTATCTCTTTCACTGTCGTTGTTTCATGGGTTTTACAAAGTAATTTATTTTCATAATGGGGTTTAGCTGCTTTTCACGGCTGTGTTTATGCCGCTTTACACCCACTTGACACACTAACAGAGAGATATCAATACATAGGTTTTAAGATTATTACTAGTCAGATATATTCTTGTGCGGTGAATAGGGCGTGTTGAGTCCAGTTCTCTGAGCAAGGAGTACGTCTTGTCTATTACATATTGGGTTTATGGAACGGTATCTGAGCTAATTTGATACCCTTGTTTTATGTATCACCCCACCTCACCTTTCCCGTTAAGCAGCCATAGTGTGTTTTCTGCATGTGTGACTCTGTTCTGTTTTGTAATTCAGTTCAAGTGTAACGGTTTTTACATTCCCTCTATAAGTGATACCTTATGAGAAGTGTCCTTTTCTGTGTGACTTATTTCTCTTAGAATCGTCGTACCTAAATCCACTCATCATGCTGCTACTAACCTTATGACATTGATTTCATGGCTGAGTGATATTCCATTGTACATAAGGACGACAACTTCTTTATCCATTTTTCTCTTTCCTGGGATATTTAAGGTGGAATGAAGTGGAGGTCCTTGTCAACAGAGCAGCCCTCAACTTTGGGGTGCTTGTGTCTTGCTGATTTTTCATTTTCCCAATTTATACCCCCATGAGTGGAAGTGCCCTATGCTCTCTAAGCTGTGTTTTTCAGATGTTTCAGGACACACCGTACACTTCTCCAGAGTGGCTGTTGGCAATTTACATCCCGCCCATCAGTGTAGCAAGGCTCCCATTTCTCCATGGCCTGTCCTGCATTTCTGGTTTTGACACTTTTTTCAGCATGGCCCTTTTGACCGATGGGAAGCGAGACTTCTCTGTAGCGCTGATTTGCCTTTCCAGGTTGCTTGGTTGGCCAAAAAGGGCGTATGCGTTTTTTCCTCAATATATTCAGGAAAAAACGCATACGCCCTTTTTGGCCAAGGGCATCATTGTCAACGTTTTGCCGCTTTTCATGTGCTTTAAAGGCGATTCGTATCTACCTCCTGAAATCTGTTTCGTGCAATTCTGCCTTGATTTCAAATCCTCTTCTTTGCCTTCCCTCAATATATTTGTGGACGAGAGTTATCATTTATAACTCTGCAGGTTTGTGAATTGCAGTGCCCTGAACCTCCATTTTACAACTCGCTTTTTTGGGAGCTGGCCGCAAAAGCGCAGGATGGCTTCAGGCCCTGTTCTGGTTCCGGGGGGCAGGCTGAGCCTGTGGTTAATTCTTCTTCCTGATGGGAAAATAGAGTGACCTGTGCCTGTCCCAACACCAAGAGCTAGTCTCTCGTTGGTTCCCCGTCTTCCCGTTCATCCTCAGGACAAATTGCAACCTGTACGGAACAGGAGGTTAAAGGTGCTGATGCTCCAAGTAGGGAGATTGCTAGTAAAGTGGCTGGAATGGCGAACCCGGGCACAAGGAGATGAGAAATGAGGTGCGTTTTAGAAACCTTTCCCCATCACACGGTGTACCATCTTCTGGGTTTCTCATGCATGTTTTCGATGTAGGAAGATGCCCTTGAAGCTGGAGATTTGGGACCCATGCGATGGGTCCCACGCAGTATTACTTTAAAGGGTCTGCGTTTGCTCACCCAACCTCACCAAACCTCTCAGCCCCAAGAGTGTCCACCCTTATGTCTCATCCAGCTGTGGGTCTAGATATGGTCAATCCAGGTTGCATCACAGCCCCTGAACTCATTGTGTAAGAATTTCTATCTCTTTCACTGTCGTTGTTTCATGGGTTTTTCAAAGTAATTTATTTTCATAATGGGGTTTAGCTGCTTTTCACGGCTGTGTTTATGCCGCTTTACACCCACTTGACACACTAACAGAGAGATATCAATACATAGGTTTCAAGATTATTACCAGTCAGATATATTCTTGTGCGGTGAATAGGGCGTGTTGAGTACAGTTCTCTGAGCAAGGAGTAGGTCTTGTCTACTACATATTGGGTTTATGGAACGGTATCTGAGCTAATTTGATACCCTTGTTTTATGTATCACCCCACCTCACCTTTCCCGTTAAGCAGCCATAGTGTGTTTTCTGCATGTGTGACTCGGTTCTGTTTTGTAATTCAGTTCAAGTATAACGGTTTTTACATTCCCTCTATCAGTGATACCTTATGAGAAGTGTCCATTTCTGTGTGACTTATTTCACTTAGAATCGTCGTACCTAAATCCACTCATCATGCTGCTACTAACCTTATGACATTGATTTCATGGCTGAGTGATATTCCATTGTACATAAGGACCACAACTTCTTTATCCTTTTTTCTCTTTCCTGGGATATTTAAGGTGGAATGAAGTGGAGGTCCTTGTCAACAGAGCAGCCCTCAACTTTGGGGTGCTTGTGTCTTGCTGATTTTTCATTTTCCCAATTTATACCCCCATGAGTGGAAGTGCCCTATGCTCTCTAAGCTGTGTTTTTTAGATGTTTCAGGACACACCGTACACTTCTCCAGAGTGGCTGTTGGCAATTTACATCCCGCCCATCAGTGTAGCAAGGCTCCCATTTCTCCATGGCCTGTCCTGCATTTCTGGTTTTGACACTTTTTTCAGCATGGCCCTTTTGACCGATGGGAAGCGAGACTTCTCTGTAGCGCTGATTTGCCTTTCCAGGTTGCTTGGTTGGCCAAAAAGGGCGTATGCGTTTTTTCCTGAATATATTCAGGAAAAAACGCATACGCCCTTTTTGGCCAAGGGCATCATTGTCAACGTTTTGCCGCTTTTCATGTGCTTTAAAGGCGATTCGTATCTACCTCCTGAAATCTGTTTCGTGCAATTCTGCCTTGATTTCAAATCCTCTTCTTTGCCTTCCCTCAATATATTTGTGGACGAGAGTTATCATTTATAACTCTGCAGGTTTGTGAATTGCAGTGCCCTGAACCTCCATTTTACAACTCGCTTTTTTGGGAGCTGGCCGCAAAAGCGCAGGATGGCTTCAGGCCCTGTTCTGGTTCCGGGGGGCAGGCTGAGCCTGTGGTTAATTCTTCTTCCTGATGGGAAAATAGAGTGACCTGTGCCTGTCCCGACACCAAGAGCTAGTCTCTCGTTGGTTCCCCGTCTTCCCGTTCATCCTCAGGACAAATTGCAACCTGTACGGAACAGGAGGTTAAAGGTGCTGATGCTCCAAGTAGGGAGATTGCTAGTAAAGCGACTGGAATGGCGAACCCGGGCACAAGGAGATGAGAAATGAGGTGCGTTTTAGAAACCTTTCCCCATCACACGGTGGACCATCTTGTGGGTTTCTCATGCATGTTTTCGATGTGGGAAGATGCCCTTGAACCTGGAGATTTGGGACCCATGCGATGGGTACCACGCAGTACTACTTTAAAGGGTCTGCGTTTGCTCACCCAACCTCACCAAACCTCTCAGCCCCAAGAGTGTCCACCCTTATGTCTCATCCAGCTGTGGGTCTAGATATGGTCAATCCAGGTTGCATCACAGCCCCTGAACTCATTGTGTAAGAATTTCTATCTCTTTCACTGTCGTTGTTTCATGGGTTTTACAAAGTAATTTATTTTCATAATGGGGTTTAGCTGCTTTTCACGGCTGTGTTTATGCCGCTTTACACCCACTTGACACACTAACAGAGAGATATCAATACATAGGTTTTAAGATTATTACTAGTCAGATATATTCTTGTGCGGTGAATAGGGCGTGTTGAGTCCAGTTCTCTGAGCAAGGAGTAGGTCTTGTCTATTACATATTGGATTTATGGAACGGTATCTGAGCTAATTTGATACCCTTGTTTTATGTATCACCCCACCTCACCTTTCCCGTTAAGCAGCCATAGTGTGTTTTCTGCATGTGTGACTCTGTTCTGTTTTGTAATTCAGTTCAAGTGTAACGGTTTTTACATTCCCTCTATAAGTGATACCTTATGAGAAGTGTCCTTTTCTGTGTGACTTATTTCTCTTAGAATCGTCGTACCTAAATCCACTCATCATGCTGCTACTAACCTTATGACATTGATTTAATGGCTGAGTGATATTCCATTGTACATAAGGACGACAACTTCTTTATCCATTTTTCTCTTTCCTGGGATATTTAAGGTGGAATGAAGTGGAGGTCCTTGTCAACAGAGCAGCCCTCAACTTTGGGGTGCTTGTGTCTTGCTGATTTTTCATTTTCCCAATTTATACCCCCATGAGTGGAAGTGCCCTATGCTCTCTAAGCTGTGTTTTTCAGATGTTTCAGGACACACCGTACACTTCTCCAGAGTGGCTGTTGGCAATTTACATCCCGCCCATCAGTGTAGCAAGGCTCCCATTTCTCCATGGCCTGTCCTGCATTTCTGGTTTTGACACTTTTTTCAGCATGGCCCTTTTGACCGATGGGAAGCGAGACTTCTCTGTAGCGCTGATTTGCCTTTCCAGGTTGCTTGGTTGGCCAAAAAGGGCGTATGCGTTTTTTCCTGAATATATTCAGGAAAAAACGCATACGCCCTTTTTGGCCAAGGGCATCATTGTCAACGTTTTGCCGCTTTTCATGTGCTTTAAAGGCGATTCGTATCTACCTCCTGAAATCTGTTTCGTGCAATTCTGCCTTGATTTCAAATCCTCTTCTTTGCCTTCCCTCAATATATTTGTGGACGAGAGTTATCATTTATAACTCTGCAGGTTTGTGAATTGCAGTGCCCTGAACCTCCATTTTACAACTCGCTTTTTTGGGAGCTGGCCGCAAAAGCGCAGGATGGCTTCAGGCCCTGTTCTGGTTCTGGGGGGCAGGCTGAGCCTGTGGTTAATTCTTCTTCCTGATGGGAAAATAGAGTGACCTGTGCCTGTCCCAACACCAAGAGCTAGTCTCTCGTTGGTTCCCCGTCTTCCCGTTCATCCTCAGGACAAATTGCAACCTGTACGGAACAGGAGGTTAAAGGTGCTGATGCTCCAAGTAGGGAGATTGCTAGTAAAGTGGCTGGAATGGCGAACCCGGGCACAAGGAGATGAGAAATGAGGTGCGTTTTAGAAACCTTTCCCCATCACACGGTGTACCATCTTCTGGGTTTCTCATGCATGTTTTCGATGTAGGAAGATGCCCTTGAACCTGGAGATTTGGGACCCATGCGATGGGTACCACGCAGTATTACTTTAAAGGGTCTGCGTTTGCTCACCCAACCTCACCAAACCTCTCAGCCCCAAGAGTGTCCACCCTTATGTCTCATCCAGCTGTGGGTCTAGATATGGTCAATCCAGGTTGCATCACAGCCCCTGAACTCATTGTGTAAGAATTTCTATCTCTTTCACTGTCGTTGTTTCATGGGTTTTTCAAAGTAATTTATTTTCATAATGGGGTTTAGCTGCTTTTCACGGCTGTGTTTATGCCACTTTACACCCACTTGACACACTAACAGAGAGATATCAATACATAGGTTTCAAGATTATTACCAGTCAGATATATTCTTGTGCGGTGAATAGGGCGTGTTGAGTACAGTTCTCTGAGCAAGGAGTAGGTCTTGTCTACTACATATTGGGTTTATGGAACAGTATCTGAGCTAATTTGATACCCTTGTTTTATGTATCACCCCACCTCACCTTTCCCGTTAAGCAGCCATAGTCTGTTTTCTGCATGTGTGACTCTGTTCTGTTTTGTAATTCAGTTCAAGTGTAACGG